>NC_065447.1:196066460-197411460 GCF_917563875.1 Diabrotica virgifera virgifera | reverse complement strand
TCTGACCAAAGCAATTGAAAGAAAACTTAGATGTTTTAAGAGAAAAAATCCTCAGAAGAATCTTTGGTCCTTATTACGACCCTAATAGCAACCAATTCCGAATAAAAACAAATGCTGAGGTCAAGCAGATGTATAGGGCGAGCGACGCGACGTAGAGACAATATATCGCCAGATTTAAGAACAATGGGGTTACCCCCTGACCCAACTATCATGGACGACTGTTCGACATGGAAGCGAATTGGGAAGTCAGCCAAAACTAAAACCCACCCCAGTTGTAGTGCTACAAGAAGAATAAGAGATTTATTCATGAATATAGTTCATAATTAACATTATTCAACAAGAATAATCCAGTAAACGATAAAAAAAAGGGCCGATATGAAACCTTTATTAATAAATCCACGAGGAAAAAAAATTCCTGTAGTTGGCTGAATACCATTTATTACAAAAAACCATAAAATCCTTTATAAAAGGTATATTTGTTAAAATCCCTATACAGGGCTACATCACAGAACAGAACTAGTTTTCAGTCGGTTGACCGATAATCATCAGTGTTTGCGTGAATCTAACATGCTAACCACCAAAGTAAAAAATATTTGGGTAAAAACCCTTTACAATTAATCCCAAAAATGGTAGCAAGTGATACCATAATTACACTTTTATAAAAAAGAACTTTTTATAATAAAACCTTTTTATTATTTATAGGAAAAAATATAAAATAATTTAACGATAAAATGCTTAAAATTCCAAAAATTACACTCTAATAAAAATAGTTATTTATGAAACAGTTCGTGAAGTGTGAAGTATTCGATATTTAGAGCACGAGCGACAATGGAGCGAGTGCTATAAATCGGGTAAGTTCGCAAAAAGTACTTTACGCACAGTTTCATACAATATTTTATCTATGATAAACAAATATAAAAACTGTAACTCTTCGTCACTGGAATTCATTTCTATTCTACAATTTTTAGAACTTTGACATTTAAAAATCCTAACTACTTTCAAACCACAAAACTGTCAAAAATTTTGTTGTAAGACATTGCTGATATTGTCATCACCATGACAACGCGAAAGTTAAGGATATTTGATTATATGAAAGTGTGCTAAAAAACCCATTGAAAGTGTGCGAAAAAGTAAATTCCATTTAAAATACATTGTTACTTTACGCACACTTTAAACTCTTCACGCACTACTATCTATAATGACAGTTTTCACAAACTAAAAACTTATACATAATATGACAGTAAATAAAGTACTTTATAAAGTAACTCTCTATGTCGTATTATGTATAAGTTTTTAGTTTGTGAAAACTGTCATTATAGATAGCAGTGAGTGAAGGATTTAAAGTGTGCGTGAAGTAACAATGTGTTTTAAATGGGATTTACTTTTTCGCACTGTTTTTAACTTTCGAGTTGTCATGGTGACAATCCTTAACTTTCGCGTTTTCATGGTGATGACAATATGAGCAATGAATTACAACAAAAGTTTTAACAGTTTTGTGGTTTGACAGTAGTTAGAGTTTTTAATGTCAAAGTTCTAAAAATTGTAGAATAGAAACGAATTCCATTGACGAAGAGTTACAGCTTTTTTTATTTGTTTATCGTAGATAAAATATTGTATGAAACTGTGCGTGAAGTGCTTTTTGCAACTTACGCAATTTATAGCACTCGCTCCGTTGTCGCTCGTGCTCTAAAAATTGCGTGCGTTCGCAAAAAGCATACTTCACGAACTGTTTCATAAATAAATATTTTATAATATCAAGGTTTTGTTATTGTACATATACATATGTAGGACACAACATGACAAAATATGAATTTTTATTGGATGTATTAACTGTTATTTATAATTATGATTCTAAAAATTACACTAGTATAAAATACTATTTTTTATCATACCACGGTTGTTTAAATGGTATATATAATTTTAAGTATATAAACTTTTAATTATTTATTAAAACAATTTAAAACAAAGATACGCAACAGCCGGGTTCCAACTGGGGACCTCTCGATGTGCAGTCTAATGCCACTGAGACACCATCAATTTGTAGATATAGATTTATTAACGTACTTTAAAATATCATTGCATTCGTCACATTTTTAAAATAGTTTGAAATTAAAAAAAAATCGATTTATCCATACAGTGTGATTGGTCAGTGGGGTAAAGCTTTGTAGGTCCGTTATAAGTAATAGATAATAATAAAAGTTAATAACAAAAATTGTAGCCAACTTTGATTACATATTGATAATCAGTAATCGTAAATTGTAAGCTTTAGACAATTATTCAGCCATGGCTTACTTAAAATTTGGAAAGATTTAGACCAGTAATTATTAATAATTTTGCTCTGAAACATGAAAATATCTCGAAAACTAATAAATTTACACATAGGGAATGTTATACAAAAATTATAGTATAGTAATGGTACTTTTCGATAATGATATAAAATACAGGGTAATCTATTTAAAATTACTGAGAAAATAATGTACTTGCGTTTTGACTCACCCTGTATTCAATATAAAGAAAATTAGCAAAACAAACATTTACGAAAATTTTGACAATAAATATAAAAATATGACGTCAATAAACCATTGAAATTGTGCTTGCTTTTATTTATACGTGTAGTTAAACTTGTTACGATTTTCATAAAAAATTGGTAATAAGTTTGTAAATACCCCGTATAATATACCAAACCTTTATATTTTTGTAATCGAAAAGTTACAAAGATTTCGAATATAAAATAAAATACAGGGTGTTCTATTTAAAAAAAACATAAGTTTGGTCTGCCACTATGTTATCGAACACCCTGTAACATTCTAACTAATTTTGTAATATAAAGCTCAAAGTTCGCTACAATTTTTGTTATTAAGTTTTATCGCTATACATTACTATACCGGATCTACGGAGCTTCACCCCACTATATAATTAATCACCCTGTATAATAGCAGTTAAATATTGCATTGTCAGCTAGTTCTAAGCTATCCTGAAAATTTCAGGTGTCTAGGTAGCCTAGAACTATTTTTAAAATGGATTACAAAATTTGCGGAGTCCGTGACACCAACCAAGCCAAGTATATAAAAAGATTTTAATAAAGTCATGATGTGAACAAGTCAGATCGAGCTCAATGGTACCTAGAGCATGAAACATGGGCTATTTTAAACATCCATGTTTAATTTCACATTTTATTTCTATGTTCCTATGACGGATTAATTGTAAAGGGTTTTTACCCGAATATTTTTTACTTTGGTGGTTAGCATGTTAGATTCACGCAAACACTGATTATGATCGGTCAACCGATTGAAAACTAGTTCTATTCTGTGATGTAGCCCTGTATAGGGATTTTAACAAATATACCTTTTATAAAGGATTTTATGTTTTTTTTGAAGTTATACTTCTTTAGGCGCGATTGAGATTGAGGGTGAATTTATTATTAATCTGCGCGCATGCGCACACCGACAGTATGGTATTATATTAGCCGTTATACGGGCTCTGATTGGATGTTGAAATGATCTGTCAAAAATAAATAATTGTTCAATATGGAGGTAAACAAATGTATAATATATTAGTTTTATTATTGTGAGGACAGAAACAAAAAAGTTTATAACTGTAGTAAGTTTTAAATAGTTTTTATAAGCAACAGGTACGTAATAATTGTTAAATGTATCAGTATCCTAATAAAAAATTTCATAGGTAGGTACCTACCTATTTGAACCCACCAAAATACATATAGTATGTAATACTTTTATTTACATAATTTGATTACCATCAAAATTTCTATCAATATTCACCTAATATATTGTTTTCTTACTCTTATGTTTTGTTGTATTTTTTCAATTCTAAATCATTTCAATTCAAAATCAAAATAATTTGATTTAATTTCAAAAATGTCAAAAGTTTAATCCGTTTTGTTAGTCGATCTTCGCACATAATGACACACTGTCTCCGTGGCGAAGCGTTTAAGGCGAATTAACCCCAATACCAACCGCGCTGATAAGCTGGTTCGAATCCCAATAGAAACTTTTATTTTTTTTTTTATTTTTTTTATACATTTTATTATTGTAAGTATATTTATTATATAATTTTATTTTCAGAAAATACGTATTTAGTTAAAAAAATTTCCGACAATTAATGTTCAGAAATTGAAACCCTAAATCATTCGTGGCATTTTGAATGTGTTTGTGTGTGTTTTATTCTTTTATTATTTTAATTTTTGGCACTGTTTTAATAAAAATGTTTGAGAAGTAGTAAGTATAAATTAGTTTAATATTTAAATAAAATATAAATAAAAAGTATATTAATTTCAAAAAGACTAAGTTTTCACTCTAATGGCATATAAAACAACATAGGTAATGCTATTCTACATCCCACCAGAATGAAAACATTGGAAACCTTGTCTGGTTACACCTCCGAGGCTTCTACAATTTGCAAGCCATACGGATGCTGAGACTAAGGAAGATGAGGGAATTCTACAATTTACAATTCACGTCCCATCTGCTCAGCGCGGTAAAGTTCCAACGAGAATGGTTCCCTTCATACTCCACACAGAGTAAATGTAAATCAAAAATGAATAACCATTTTCAATTTCGTTGCAAAACGAAAACACAGCCGAACCATATTCTAGTCCAATCAGAGAGTGCTGCAAGCACCACCCTACCGGTTTCGAAACTTATTAGTCTCTCATCAGGAGGCACATGTGCTGCTCCCCCTGATCCAACCAAAACAAACCCCAGCGTGCAGTCCCGGATTGCAACGAACGAAATGGCATAGATGCCCTAGCGGCAACTGCTAGCAAAAAGACTAAGTTTTCACTCTAATGGCATACAAAACAACATAATGCTATTCTACATCCCACCAGAATGAAAACAATGGGAACTTTCTCTGGTTACACCTCCGAGGCTTCTACAATTTGCAAGCCATACGGATGCTGAGACTAAGGAAGATGAGGGAATTCTACAATTTACAATTCACGTCCCATCTGCTCAGCGCGGTAAAGTTCCAACGAGAATGGTTCCCTTCATACTTGTCACAGAGTAAATGTAAATCAAAAATGAATAACCATTTTCCATTTCGTTGCAAAACGAAAACACAGCCGAACCATATTCTAGTCCAATCAGAGAGTGCTGCAAGCACCCCTACCGGTTTCGAAACTTATTAGTCTCTCATCAGGAGGCACATATGCTGCTCTCCCTGATCCAACCAAAACAAACCCCAGCGTGCAGTCCCGGATTGCAACGAACGAAATGGCATATATGCCCTAGCGGCAACTGCTACCAAAAAGACTGTTTTCACTCTAATGGCATATAAATCAACATAATGCTATTCTACATCCCACCAGAATGAAAACAATGGGAACCTTCTCTGGTTACACCTCCGAGGCTTCTACAATTTGCAAGCCATACGGATGCTGAGACTAAGGAAGATAAGGGAATGAGGCTAGAAGCCTCGGAGGTGTAACCAGAGGTTCCCATTGTTTTCATTCTGGTGGGATGTAGAATAGCATTATGTTGTTTTGTATGCCATTAGAGTGAAAACTTAGTCTTTTTGCTAGCAGTTGCCGCTAGGGCACCTATGCCATTTCGTTCGTTGCAATCCGGGACTGCACGCTGGGGTTTGTTTTGGTTGGATCAGGGAGAGCAGCATATGTGCCTCCTGATGAGAGACTAATAAGTTTCGAAACCGGTAGGGGTGCTTGCAGCACTCTCTGATTGGACTAGAATATGGTTCGGCTGTGTTTTCGTTTTGCAACGAAATTGAAAATGGTTATTCATTTTTTTTTATTTTTTATATTAATTTCGTTTAA
The DNA here is from genome assembly GCF_917563875.1 of Diabrotica virgifera virgifera. Lineage (NCBI taxonomy): Eukaryota > Metazoa > Arthropoda > Insecta > Coleoptera > Chrysomelidae > Diabrotica > Diabrotica virgifera. The sequence goes on along the minus strand of NC_065447.1, from coordinate 197,405,669 downwards.
ATCATATAATAGAAGTATAACTTCTTACGTGCGTACAAAGTACACACACATTCTTTTTCTTTATTAATAAATTTGTAAATCTAAATGAAGTCAGCAAATTTGTTAGACGTTTATATTTTTTTTCTTGAAACGATATTGGAAATAATTCAGTTTACTACAGTCTCAAACATCTATGGAAAATTTTTCCTTAAAATTTAAACAAATTTTAAGGGTTAAAAAAATTAATTTTCACTATTTTCAGTAATCTATAAATAGGACGCGGGCCTATAATGAGTTAATTTTATAACCTCAATTTTCTATCCGTTTTGTTGTAGTCTTAACTGGACCAATAAGTACCAATTAAAGAACATTAACCTCTCTTCAATTAACCAACATACCTTAGTCCATTTTCAATTTTCACGTTATAAGAAAAAGCATGATATTAAAATCGTATTTATACAAAATTATTAAGGAAAACGCCTGAAATAAACAGTCATGTTTATAGTTGATCGAGAGACCGAGACCAGTATAATAATTTTGTGTTTGACTGGCGGAACAAAATAGGAAAAAACAGTTTTAGTACAAAAGATACAAACTATTATAATAGAAGGTTAATATCGTAGTTGGTAGTTGCGTAACTCGGTAACAATTGTAATAACTGTAGAGAAAATGTGCTGAACTACAAACACTTTAGGCTTATGAACATTACACGCATTATAAACTGCGTTTCTAACAATTACAACACATAAAAAAGAACTTCAAATAATCCACATGAAAGATAGTACTGATAAAAAACGGATCTAGCCGGTTAAGATAGTGAAAAATGCCCCCAGCAATATTCCAAAAATAAAAACATGCTGTTCTGCGTCAAAAAGCATTCGACCAAAAAAATTTTTAGACCCCTAACTCCATTCATAATGCCCCAAAAAAATAAAATGTGTTTTTTCGTTTTGGCGATATCTTCATTGGTTCTAATCATCGTAGAAATTTTTTTTTCTTTCATTTTGTGGGATTTTTCATTGACTATACTATAGCACAATATTTTTTTCCAACCTTTTTGGCGCAAAATTCCGAGATGATTGCATCTCGGGACAGCCCATTTAGGGTCCTGACTACAAATTATGAAGAAACGAAAAGTGCGAATTTTGTCATGAAATTGGTACTTATGTGGGGTTAGAATAATATTTGGAAAAACTTTTTCAAATAACTTTTTCCGGTATCACTGACGTGAAGCAAAATATCGAAAATTTACCGTTTCTGGATTCGCAGTAGGTCGCAATTAAAATTTAAATTTACAATCGGATTTAAATTTGATATGGGCTATATGGTGGCCAATAAAATTTTTAAATTGAATCTCATTAAGGTAAGTATTCACTATTGTACCGACAACTGACATGAAGACCAGTATCATGGTGCACGAAATTTGTTATCCAATATGGCTGGGAAATGTCAAAACATGATCTTCTAAATTGTTTTAATGAACAGATCAGCTGTCATTCACCCAATCACCTTCACAAATTCGGTATCTCCTTTCCAAGAAATACCACTCTATAGCACTATGACACCACTACCAAAATTTACATACTGTATGATGTTATATCTGGCATACCGTTCATCATAAGGAAGCAAGATTTACAAAACTTCATATACAGAAGAGTTGGCGAACAGTATGTCAGTTGTAACTTCGTACAGAGCGTTAGTTTTGTTTGTGGCATCATAGTGCTACGGAGCAGTATTGTTTTGAAAGGACATACAGAACACATCGTGTAGAAAATAATATTGATTCAGTGTCACGTAAGATTATGTGCCACATATTAAAAAAAAAGTATGACCTTCACATTGTAATGAAGAATGAAGCATGTGAAGCCAAGGCAGCTGCAAAAGAGTCTGCTTCAGAAACAAGACTTGTAGTAACAATGGATTTGCAGTATGTTCTATTTAGTCCAAAACTGCTCACATCTCTTACTTACTATAGGCATAAACTTCAGTTGCATAATTTTACATTATATAACCTGAAATCAATAGATGTATTCATGTATGTATGGCACGAAGCCGATGGCCAGGTATCATCAAACGAATTTACGTCATGTATTGTGGACTTCATTCGTAACACTCCACGTCCGCATAGTTATACAGAGTTCGTTTTGGTATCCGATGGTTGCAATTATCAGAACCGAAACAAAGTTTTGTGCAGTGCTCTAAGTGATCTGGCCAAAGAATTGAAAGTCACAATTGAGCAATCATACTTGAATCTGGTCATACTATGATGGAAGTAGACTCGGTTCACTCGACACTGGAATCAGTGTTCATAGCTCCAATATGGACGCTATATCACTATGTAACACTAATGAAATCAGCACGACCACGTCAGCCTTATGTTGTGAATCAAGTACATTATGAGTTTTTTTAAAACTATGAAAGTGTCCCATCAAATTTCAACAGCATAAGACCGGGGAAGTCTGTAGGAGATCCACGAGTTGTCGACATACAAGCACTGAAATACACTCCTGATGGGTGTGTATACTTCAAACTTCGACATCCTGAGGACTATGCTTTGCTGCCACAAAGACGCCCTAACACACTCTTCAACCCTATACCTAAGCTTTATGATAGTCCACGACCTATTGGCAAGCAAAAATATGATAATTTGCAAGATCTCAAAAGATTTATAGACCGGGAAAGTCATGCATTCTATGACAGTTTGACACAAATAAGTTCAAACTAAACTACAAAATGTTTCAATAAATTTAATGTTTCGTTTAGATTTAGAAGTTTCTAATTTTTGTTTCTGTTTTTTTTATTTCACAATAAACATACTTGAATATTCATTTGTTTTATTTTTAAATCAATAATAATAAGAAAAAAATTATTTGAACATGTTAAGCAAAATCTGCCATTTACTAAAATCTCCCAAGTAAAATCTGCTATGTAATTTTTTTTCACAAAAAAAAGTAACTCTCAGTGCCTATTTCAGACTTAGTAGAATACGTTTTTACATTAACCATATGATTATTTTACATATATCTTCCATAAACAACTATCTTACACAACCTACCATTTTCAAACAAAACAGTTTTATGTCTCCCCTGTAAAATTTAGTTGTCTACACATAGCAGATTTTGCTTGCGCAACGACGATATGTAAAATTTTGAAATTACAAAAAAAAATAAAAACTTCGCGAGTGCTCTAAAAAGGTTTTGGTCACTGCTATTAAAATTAGCAAAATGTTAGCCAAGCTGCCCATCTATAAACAATTAAATACAAATCAATAAAAAAGTTTTTATTGACTGTTCTAAAAAATTAATATAAGCAATATAGACAACAAATATATTGAATGAGATACAAAACAATAATGCATTACTAAGTAGGTAGGTAGAACTTTGTATAGCTGTAGCATAATCTTCCACCCACCCTGAAATATTTCAATACATGGTATAGGTAACCTTGATATTTTGCAATATTTTAAGTGTAAACAAAATAAACAAACACATTTATACAAAAGGAAGTGGTAATTATATCCCAACTTAGTATGGTTTCCAATTTCTTTTAAGAATGGACAGGAATGTATTATTCGTAAATACACATACCTACACAATGGAGGTACAGTAGAACCCTGATTATCCGTGTGCAGTTTATCCGGGCTGCGGATTATCTGTGCTATGAATTTCTATTACTAAAATTGTATTTTTGATGTTTTATCAAAATGGCCTCACCGTAAATCACTCTGGTAAATCACTCTGCATACGCTGAGAGGGAGATTCATAATGAAATATTTATTTATTCTGTTATCTTTTTATGGTATGTACATATGTATATACGTACATGTTATGTATTATATCTTCTTCTTCTTTCTCGAAACTCCTTATGCCCTCAGGAGCGTCAGAGGTTTTATTCACCCTCTATCCATATCTTCCATTTCTTGCTGTCCTTTGCTAACTCTTTCATTTGTTGGAGTTTTTTTTCCTTTTTCCTGTCCAATTTCTATAATCTGATCGATCCATCTCTTCCTTGGCCTCCCTTTCCTTCTTTTACCATATCTTTTTGATTCCATCACCTGATTTGGTAGCCTTCCATGGTCCATTCTGTTAATGTGTCCATACCATTTTAATTTTCTTTTTTGGATCTTGGATATTATCGATTCCTGTTTCAGTCTTTGTCTAATATCTTCATTTCTTATTCTGTCCAATTTAGTTTTTCCTGCTATTTTTCTCAGCTGCTTCATCTCCGCTGTGTTTATTGTACTGTCTATTTTTGCATTGTTTCCCCATGTCTCACTTGCATATTTATATTAAAGTGGGTACAGATATTGCATTGTATACCTTCAGTTTTATTTCTTTATCTATTACTTCCTTTCCAAATATTGTTTTATTTAGTGCATCGTAGATCTTATTTGCTTTTTTCGCCCTGTATGAGATTTCTTAATCTAGCTTTCCATCCTCTGATATTATTACTCCCAGGTATTCAAACGTCAAGACTGTTTCTATTATTTCGTATTTGCGCCTAAATATCGTTTGGTTTATTTCTTCCCTTTTCTTTTGGGCTACTATCATGGTCTTCGTTTTCTTTACATTTACCTCCATTTTCAAATTTTCTATTTCTTCCACCCAGATATCGATTAGGTAATTTTTGCATTTTCTCTTGATTGTCTGCTATTATTACTAGGTCATCTGCATATAGTAATCCCTCCATTCTCACTGGTACTAAATTCCTGTACCCTATCCTGTTTAGCGCTCTTCATTACTCTATTCATTACTAATATAAATAAAATGGGCTGAGACTGTCCCCTTGTTTTATTCGTCTCCTTATGTTTATTACTGGCGATCTGTATCCGTTTATTTGCACTTTAGCAAGTATGTTTCTATATGTACTTTTTACCACGCTTACTATCTTTTGCGGGATTTGCAGGTCTTCCATTACTAACATTTGCAGGTCTTCCTCTTTACTTCTCTATTTATAGAATCAAAAGCAGCGTTAATATCTATAAACTTAATATATAAGTCTTCTCCTATTTCGTTTTTCCTTTCAATTATATTTCTCAGTATGTATAATATTATCTGTTGTTCCTCTTTCCTTCCTAAAAGCAGCTTGTTCTTCTTCTAGTTTTCCTTCCAGTTCTTTCCTGAGCTTCCTTTCTATTATCCCGGTGTAGACTTTATATGCCACTGATGATAAGCATATAGCCCTATAGTTATCACATTCCACTTCATCTCTTTTCTTGTGTATTGGTATCAATAAATTTTCTTCCCAGTCTTTCGGTATCTTTTCTGTTCTCCATGCTTCCCTCATTATTTCCAGTAGCCAAAACTTGCCTCGTTTTCCCACGTACTTCATCATCTCCAGATCTATGTCATCTGCACCTCCCGCTTTTCCAATCTTTATTCTTGCCAATCTGTCTTCAATATCTTTGATATGAATTTCGTCTACTCGATTGTCCCTATCCTCTTCTCTTTCCTGCTGTCCTCTCTCCTCATTTTGTTGGTTGCTTGCCTCGAATTTTTCTTTATAGTGCTTATTTCATATGGTTAGTATGTCCTGTATGTTTGTTTTCAATTCATTTCGCTCATTTCTAATTCCTCTTATTTGTTTCCTTTTTGTTCCTTTCATGCTCTTATTTTATTCCAAAACTGTTTATTGTTATTTCCAAAACCTTCGTTCAATTCTTCACTGAATTCCTTCCATCTCTTCTTCTTCGCATATTTTACTAGTTCTTTTACTATATTTCTCTATTAACAAGTCATTTATTTGGCAGAAACTTATCAGTCTTCTACCATTCCTATTTATCGTCTTCTCCATACCTTCCCAAGCAGCCTAATGTCATATTGTCATCATTTCCTATTCTTGCATTCCAGTCTCCTAGTAAAATAATGTATTATATATAAGAAATAAATGTTTGGATTATCCGTGCTTTTCAATTATCTGTGCCACATCCGTTCCCGAGGAGCACAGATAATCAGGGTTCTACTGTATTCATATTATTACATTTATGGATGCTTATCTGTGGCACTTATCTACTTGAAAATATAGATTTTTTATAATGATTCTGATTCGATTAAGCCACTATGGAAGGTTTAAAGATCTAAATTTGGATATTTACTATGACATGACAATATTTTGGTAATAAACTATTTTTAATGGGAAATAAGCCACAATTTTATCAAAAAAATAATTTTATTAACGTTTCGAAGCCCAAATCGGGTTTCGTTGTCAAAATACAAAATACTACTAAAATAAATAAAAATGTTGTTGCTAAGTAAAAAAAATTCTTCTAATAATTTTTTAATCTGACTCATTTATACTGGCAATTCAGATGTATATTATACATTTTAAAGTAGAAGACTTTAAAATGATATCGCCAATATTTATGAGTTGCGTTATTTTATTATTAAAAAATTGCTTATTTCGCATTAAAAATAGTTTATTATAAAAATTCCACAAGGAAATAGCTTCAAAACAATATTTTGGTGTTTAATTTTTTCTACTAATAAAAGTTATTTGTGATAAAAGTCACTACCATTTTTGCTCTAACGGAAACAAGAAAAAATTAAGAAATGTTATGAAAAGATTAGAAAATGAAGCAACATATTCTGACCTAGAAATAAACCAGGAAAAGTCAAAGTACATGATACTACGAAATACAGAGAAAAAAGAAGATGGATAGTTTACTTTAATATCTAATGAAGCACATGAATATAATTTCTAGAGAGGTCCATTTTAGATTATCTGGGGGTGATTATAGATGAGAAAAATCAGGAAGAATGGGAACTGAAGAACTGAATGCAAGATAAGTAAAGGGAAATAAAAAGATGGAAAATCTAAGTATCTAAGACAACTGATGAAATCCAAAATGTATCATGACAAACAAAGCTAAGGATATAAAAGAATGACCCACAGTGACGTATGGCAACAAACTATTAGAGCAAATACTGAGAAATTGGAAAGAAGGGAAAGGAAAATGCTCAGAGCTATACAGGGTGTAACAAAAATACAGGTCATAAATTAAATCACATATTCTGGGACCAAAAATAGTTCGAATGAACCTAACTTACCTTAGTACAAATATGCACATAAAAAAGTTATAGCCCTTTGAAATTACAAAATGAAAATCGATTTTTTCGAATATATCGAAAACTATTAGAGATTTTTTAATGAAAACTGATATGTGGCATTCTTATGGCAGGAGCATCTTAAAGAAAAATTATAGTGAAATTTGTGCTTCCCATAAAAATTTTATGGGGGTTTTGTTCCCTTAAACCCCCCCAAACTTTTCTGTACGTTCCAATTAAATTATTATTGTGGTACCATTAGTTAAATTCAATATTTTTAAAACTTTTTTGGCTCTTTGTATTTTTTCGATACGGCATTTTTTATCGAGTTGTGGCTTCTTTTTTAATATGTTTACATAAAAATTGTATGGGGGTTTTGCTCCTTTAAACCCCCCAAATGTTTGTGTACGCTCCAATTAAACTATTACTGGGATACCATTAGTTAAACAAAATGTTTTTAAAACTTTTTTGCCTCTTTGTATTTTTTCGAGAAGGCAACTTTTATCGAGATATGGCTTCTTTTTTAATACGGTTTAAAATATACCTAAAAATGTAAATCATACATAAATTTTCATATTATTATCAAGTCTCCATAATCGTACTTAACCATATACAAATATGTGGTGGATTTGACAAATATTCAAAATATCTTGATAAAAACGGAATTTTCGAAAAAGTACTAAGAGCCAAAAAAGTTTTAAAATTATTGTGTTTAAGTAATGGTACTACAATAATAATTTAATTGGAACATACACAAAAGTTTGGGGGGGTTTAAAGGAACTAAACCCCCATAAAATATTTATAGGGTGTCCAAATTTCACTATAATTTTTTGTTAAGATGCTACTGTCATAAGAATGCCTTATGTCCATTTTCAATAAAAAATCTTTAATATTTTTCGATATATTGGAAAAAATCGATTTTCATTTTGTAACTTCAAAGGGTTGTAACTTTTTTTATATGCACATTTGTACTAAGGTAAGTTAGGTTCAATCAAACTATTTTTGGTCCCAGAATATGCGACTAAATTTATGACCTGTATTTTCGTTACACCCTGTATATGCACGCAAAAACATGGTGGAAGGTTGGGTGTAACAAACAAACAGGGAGCAAGAGGAACGTATAACAAACCAAGCAAGGAAAGGAAGACTTAGATAAAGATGGTTTGACAGCATACAGGGAGATCTCAGAAATGAGGGAATTATTGGTTGGGAAGAAAGAGCAACAGACAGGGATAAATGGAGGAGAATGGTAAGTCAATTTAGTAGGCAAGGAGCATGATTGGACAAGAAGCCATCCTACTTGATACAAGTTTTGTAATATGTATAAGTATTATGGTATTGTATTATGTTAACTGTATTTTTAGCCCTAGGTCTTCAAGGCCTGTTGTGTTGAGCTTTGTAAATAATAATAAAAACATTTATAAAAAAGGAAGTACAATTTATATCCCAATTTTGTATGGTTTCCAATTTCTTTTAAGAATGGAGAAGAAAGCATTATTCATAAATATATGTACACATTCCTACACAATAGAGGTATTATTACATTATTAGATACATATCAGTGGGTATCTACCTACTTGAAAATATAGATTTTTTTAATGATTCAATTAATCCACTGTGGAAGGTTTAGAAATCTAAATTTGGATGATATTAACAATGAAAATACCTGGGTGTCTAATTTTTTTCTACAAATAATGAAAGTTATTTGCAATAAATTAATACAAGACTCACCTCATGTTTGCGTCCATAAGGTATTAATGCTTTTAAAAAAGTCACAACCATTTTAGCTGTGAAGTAGGAACTAGGACATAGATAATTAACTATAATGTAACTAGATAGTTAAGTACCTTCATCATTGGCACTAACCTAGAAAATATATGATATCCACAACATGTAACTGTAAATTACCCACTTAATGAAAAAAAAGTATTTCAGGACACAGGTAAACCCATAATACTTTTAAATATATGAATCACTCAACAGCGAATACCTTGCATTTTATGCATGCTACTTCGCTATCTAGAGATGTCAACCTATCAAAACATGGAATTAACTAACTGTACATGATAAATAAGTAGGTACTGGCGACAAAATATAAACATAGAATGTGTTTTGTTTATTAAAATTACGTTTAAAAACATGAATATTACTCACGCTTTCGCTCTGAGATGATCGCTTTTGTCGAGGCACACAAAATAACGTCACTTTAAAGCCTTTTGTTTCCTTTTGCTAGGTACTTCTATTCTCGAATTAAGTACCTTCGTTAGAGTTTACTAACAAACACAATATTCAACTTTGAAAACAAAACAATTATTAACACTAAACAAAACAAAAACACTTCTATACTTGGTTCGTTTACATGTCAAAATATCAATAACAAAACCGAAAATTCAACAACCTCAACACACTACTCCATGCCACAACTATGGAACAACTAAAACATTTTTTCTTTCTTTAGCAGAGAATAATGAGGCTGTCATATGTCAAATTGATTTGTAACAAATTGTCATTCATAGAAACTATTGGTTTGGTTTAACTTTTTACCACTAGATGGAAACAAAATATTTTACAAAAGAAAGCTTTATAGAGCACATTATCACCGAGTTCAAGAAATAGAAAATGTACAAATATTCGTTTTTATTCTATAATATAATGACATAAATATGTAATATTTTTTATTAATCATTATAATTTATCCATGATTACTTAAACTTCTTTTCGGTGAGTGTATGATTGGTTGCCTATAGCCAGTTGAGATATCCATTCATGTATACAGGGTGATTCGGGTGATTCATTAAAAAATATCTAATATCTGAACTCTAGATTCTAGATTATCTAGATCAGAGGTTCTCAATCTGTGATACATGTACCACTGGTGGTACATATCATTATTGACGGCGGTCGTACACAAAACACAGAAAAAATAAAAATAATAGTATTTAGTTAATTGATAATACAATTTAAAAATATAGGTGGTACCAAAAATAATAAAAATAACTGTAGGTGGTACAACACTCAAAAAGGTTGAGAACCGCTCGCTGATCTAGATTCTAGATTCTAGACCTCAAAATATTAAGATTTAACCCAAATCACTTAAGGGGATGGGTACGTGTAGTTTCGGCTGCAATGCTATTTAAATGGGATTCATTTTGAAAACTATGAGAAACTGAGAAAACTAATAAGTACAGTCGGAAAAATGAAAGAATAGGGTTTTTCATTCACAGTCATTTGTTTCGAGCTTCTGTCATGTGTCACATAATATTAATATATCTACGTCGTACGTTATTGGTATTGCCAATGATACAAACCAAAGACGTATGACGTAGATATATTAATATTATGTGACACATGACAGAAGCTCGAAACAAATGACAATCGATGAAAAGCCCTATACCCATGAACGATCACATCAATCACTTATTTTGTATTTGCTGTCATTTTCCATGACAAACGTTTGTTATTTATAGAAAAAGACAGCAAATACAAAATAAGTGATTGATGTGGTCGTTCATGGGTATCCGCTGTGAGCTCGTACGTAGAGGGGATATTTACAAATTCTCGAGCGCCAGTAGTGGCAAGTCTGTAAACGTTTACCGGAAATTTGACATAAATGTCAAAGTGATTAATGTAAAATTAAAATTAAAAACATTAATTATAAAAAATATTAGTTGGTCAAAGCTGTGTTATATATTTTTACCTTAAATATACTTACGTTTTAAATACTGAATTTAAGCTTTTTTAATGTTCCGTAATATGTAATTATAATTTAATCTAAAAATCTTAGCGCCATCTACACGATAATTGTGAAAGTATCCGAAGTAAGAAATTCATATTTTATCAATAGAACGTCAAAATGATTAGCAAAATCTTAAAAAAATCGATTACAATTTAATTAATTTTTTGCGTTGTAAATGTTAAGCGATAACAATTAAATAATAAATTTAATACCGGTGAAAGATAATTCCAGTAATCCGCTAGGAGCGCCACCAGCGAAGCTCAGAGCGTATAGGACTTTTCATCGATTGTCATTTGTTTCGAGCTTCTGTCATGTGTCACATAATATTAATATATCTACGTCATACGTCTTTGATTTGTATAATAACGTATGACGTGGATTTATTAATATTATGTGACACATGACAGAAGCTCGAAACAAATGACTGTGAATGAAAAGCCCTATTCTTTCATTTTTCCGACTGTATCTATTTTTGAAAAATTTAACCGCATAATGAAAGATTACTTTCTTGCCGAGGGCCGAAAGTCCCTGAAAACTTCTATAATGTTTATTTTAATAAATAACAAGGATGAAAAACTAAGAAAAATATAGTGTGATTTTTAATTTCAAATATCTCATTCAAAAGACACTTTTTATTTATTCTAAGGGACTTTCGGCCCTCGATAATAATTTTTTCTATGGATGCTATACAATGTGCAACTTTTGGCAAAAATTGGCAAAAAACAAAAAAATTACCCACTAAAATCATTAGCCACTTGTGTCTGAGTTTAGCGGACCGACTATAATTATTAGAATTTTAAATAAATAGGGTATATAATTTTAAGAATATTAAATACCTACATGTATATGTATTTTATTTCAATTTACGCATAAAATATACCTAAAAGCACCTAAATGATTTAATATTGAAGTTTGAACAAAACCGCATCCATAGAAAAAGTACAGCGTACAACACATGAGAAAATTACTTATTTCTCCCTCGCTTGATTTGCGGCACTCGCCTCGTGCCTCGACTCGTGCCAACAAACCTCTGCGCTCGTGAGAAATATGTATTTTTTCTCACTTGTTGTACAATATACTATAGTCTTTCATTCTGCGTTTAAAATTTTTAAAAATATTTATTAGTTTTTTCAAGATTCGAAAAAAATGGACACCATGTCCGTGTAGAAATGTCCATGTGTCCATGTCCAAATCGAAAATTCGCTATCTTTGTCATACAACGCACTGAGTTAAATAGAATATGATGACAAGACAGTGACAATTTTAAATATTTGACATGGCACCTGGAATATTTTGAGTTGTTGATTAAATATTATTGATAGTGTATTTTTGATAAGTAATGGATTTAAGACGTGAACTTAAGGGCACCCAAAGTTCCATTTAACGACAATGTTATCATTATGTCACATAGCTCTGTAACCAAAGCACTTAGAGACCTAATTTTTTTTATTTTGAAACTACATGTATTGTTTAGTTCCGCGGTTCTCAACCTTTTTGAGTGATGTACCACCTACAGTTATTTTTATTATTTTTGGTACCACCTATATTTTTAAATTGTATTATCAATACTTACTAAGTAGGTACTACTATTTTAACTTTTTCTGTGTTTTGTGTACCACCGCCAATAATGATATGTACCACCAGTGGTACATATGTACCACAGATTGAGAACATCTGCATTAGGATATATTATTCTGTCATCCAAGTATTTTGTTGTTAAAGATGTTCAAAATTGTAAGCGTTCCATAGTAACAATATATTATTAAAAAATCACTTTAACACTTTTGCTCTTTTCTCGATTGAGTATTAGTTTTTGTTGTACAGTACCTATATAAATTATTACAATCACTGAATACTATATAAATTATTACAATCACATATCCATTGTGATACTTGGCAGAAAATAATGTAGATAGTAGATGTAGGTACTGTACATACTACTAAATTATGATAAATAAACGTTTCTGGCTACTACTAGAGGCGTAAGACAGGGGGCAGTGAATGGTTATCCCCTCCTAAATTCTACGCAATATTTCGATTTTCTAATTCTTTCTATGTAAGTGACACACTATTCATTCATAAAGTCATTAGTTTTCAAGATATTTGAAGTTGAATGTTGAAAATGAAACGGCACAGCTATTTTGATTAATGTGTATTGTGTATGTGTCCCTTCATTTTTAACTTGAAATATCTCAAAAACGAATGATTTCATAGGCACGAATGAAGAGTATACTATTTGCAGAGAAAGTATTGGAGAATCGAAAATTGTACTAAAATAGTATTTCCGTCAGTGACGTAGAATGTGGGAAGGGTCCCCCATTCACTTTACCCTGCCGTACGTCTCTGGTAATAGCCCGAAAGGTTTATTTGACATATTTTAGTAGGGTGCACAGTTGCACAGTACCTGCACTTTCAGCCAAATATGATAAGGATATGTCAAATACTTTTAAAGTACTGGATACAAATAGTTAATATTTATGAAATAGGGATGTGTGATTTAGAAATTTAAATTTTTTTTTTGTACCCAGTAATTTAAATTATCCTTATCATACTTGCCAAAAAGTGTAGGTACTGTACACCCTACTAATTTATGTTAAATAAACGTTTTGTGGCTACTACGATGCAGAGGCGTACAGGGGAAAGTGAATGGTTGACACTTCCCAAATTCTACGCCACTGATAGAATTGCTATTTTAGTATAATTTTTAGATTCTCCAATACTTTCTACGTAAATAATATACTCTTCAACCGTAACGATAAAATTATTAGTGTTCGAGATATTTGAAGTTAAAAATGAAAGACGCAATACATTTCGACTTCAAATATCTCGAAAACTAATGACTTTATCGTTACGAATAAAGAGTATATTATTTACCTAGAAAGCATTGGAGAATCGAAAAATTGTTGTAAAATAGCAATTCCGCCAGTGGCGTAGAATTTGGGAAGGGTAAACCATTCACGGTTCCCTGTCGTACGCCTCTGGTATTAGCCAGAAACGTTTGTTTATTATAATTTAGAAGAGTGTACGGTACCTACACTTTCTGCAAAGTATGACAAGGATATGTCAAATAGTTTTAAAGTACTGGGTAAAACTAATTATTAAATTTTTAAATAAAATACCCTGGAACTCAATAAGGAAGCACATTTTATTTAAGCGATTTGGGTTAAATCTTAAGATTTTGAGGTCTAGAATCTATAACTCAGAGATTGGACATTCTTAATGAATAATGAATCACTCTGTAGACATAATCTAGATAATCTAGACACTCAGATAATCTAGACAGCTTCGTGATAGATTTTATCAGGAGTGAGACAATCTTCCGCTAAATGTTCTTCCGATTCAAACCTTGTCTCATCCTTTGCAAGGTATATTGTCACTGCCAGAGGAGGGAAGAGGTCGACTCTTCTCCTCTATGCAGTTGAAACGTGGACCCTTAAAGGCTGAAAACAGCAACCGTAAATAAGTTAGGGGCCTTTGAAATGTGGATCTACCGGAGAATCCTCAAAATTTCATGGACATCGAGTATTAAAAAAAATACCTACCTCAAGCGAAGAAGTGCTACATAGAATAGGCAAAGTACGAGAACTTTTCAACACTGTGAAAGTTAAAAACATCATACCTAGGCCACATACTGAGAAACAATAAGTACGAATACATGCTCAACTAATAGTGAAAGGAAAGATCGAGGAAAAAGAGGACTACGAAGGAAAAGAGACTATCGTGGCTAAGAAACATCCGATGGATGGACAGGGCTAAATTTTGAACAGCTAATAAGAAGATCTGAAGACAGATAAGAATTTGCGATTGTAGTAGCCAAGCTCCATTGAGGAGAGGACACTTTAATAAGAAGAAGAGGAGGGACTACTATGGCTAGTGAATACCTACCTTTAAATTTCTTTTGAAAATTTTTCGTTTTAATTGGTTCTAAAAATTTCTAAGATAACTTAAAGTATGGGGTGACCCTAATTTTGGCATTATATTTCGTAAAACGCTGAGATTTTGTTAGTCGAGGAAATGAAGCATTTTGGCTCGCAATTTTTTCGTCCAGTATGGATTTACTTGAAATTTTCACAGAAGGGAGGGAATAGTCCAAGGATCATTTTCTATATCATGCCGCTGTACGCTAGAACCTTGGGGGTGGTTGCCACCGCATCTCGATGGTGGGAATTTTTTATTACATTTTAATCATGTAAATCGATGTAAAAAGTAATTCAAAGAAAAAAATGTTTTTTACATTTTCTTCGTAAAACTAATATTTTTCGAGTGATTCGCGCTTGAAAGTAACAGTTTTTTGACGAAAAAATCGACATTTTAGTTTTTTGAGAATACCTCGAAAAATATGCATTTAATCAAAAAAACTGTAGATATCAAAATTGTATATTTTAGTAACACAAACCAAATTCTTTTTCTGTAATATCTTTAAGACTAATACAAACCGAGATACGGCATGTTAAAAGTTAGCTTTTTTCGTCAAATGCATAATTTGAAATATTCAAAGCCAAATAACGAAAAAACTTTTCGAGGAAAACTTAAATAATCTTTTTTCAAGTATACAGTTAGACCTTTCAAAAAATAATAATATAAATCTTCTAGCATGAAAATTAAGCGACTTACAATCAAAAAAAGTCGGTACCTTCTTTTCTCTATGAAAAAATTAGTAAAAACAACCCCCTAACTACCCTCCTAATTAAAAATTGGTCTTCACCTTTCTGTAATTCCTTTTATATTTGTATTATCAATACACCTAAGAAGTTTGACCTATTTAAAAGGCCTAAAAATTAAAATTGGAGTTTAAAAAAAATTGATTTTTTGCAATTTCCTATTTTCACCTTTTACTTCAAAATATCTCCAAAAATACTTGAGATACGAAAAAATCATGGACCATTAAATTGTAGCTTTTTTAATAAGTAAAATTCCCTTGTGCATAGATTTTCAGTAGAGTGAACAGTTAGCGAGATATAGTTGTTTAGAACCTCTATTTACGAGCAAACACCCCCTTATTCGAGCCTTTTAAACCCACCCCAATTAAAAATTAAGGGATCTAACGGAATTTAGTTTACACAGTCTTATAACTCTTCAAAAATCCTACAAAATCATTTTTGAAAAAAACTTTTTATCGCTAGAAATGAAGGAGCTATGTTTATAAAACGAATTTTTTTTTCGAAAAATTCGAATAGTCCGCTTATGGATCATTTTCAATGTACATAATGTATAATACCACAGAACCGGTTTATCCCGATCAGGGAACACAAAATTTTACGAAAACCTCCAAAAAAATAAAGGAAGGATATAAATTTGGAAATAGGTAGTTGAAATTGTCTATTTATTATTAAGAAAAAGTTTACAATTCTACATCCCCTCCATTTTACAAAAATTGAGAAATACGGGGTGAAAAATATTTTCTCGTGAGTAAAAAAATATACGTTCAAAATAGGCCCGGAATTGGATAAAATGACAAATTCTAAGCAACTTTTGTTCTATAGAGTTTTTTCACTAAGTCAATACTTTTCGAGTTATTTGCGAGTGAATATGTTCATTTTTAACAAAAAAAACATGTTCATGGACGGTTTCCGCAGATAAATCAAAAAGTAAGTACTCTAGCGAAAAAATATTCTTAGTAAAAATATAGCTTATAAAAAATTGAAAAAAATGGTGTACGCGTGAGGTCTGCAGACCCAGTATAAGCAGAGTTGTAGCTAATGAAAAGTAGGTTCTTCTTCGTCAAATTCCAAATCGAATATTTCAATGTGAAATAACCAAGAAACAGAGCACTTTTCGGGGAAAATTCATTATAACTTTTTTAAAGTGTTTAAAAAAGGTTTATTTTTGTTTTTTAAAAAAATTTCTTAACATTAAAAATAAGTGAGTTACGCTCAAAATATTGTTGGTCCCTTTTATTTTTTGGTACAAAAATCGCGAAAATTACCCCCTAATATAGCTTCCCAAATAAAATTAATCGTAACCGCTTCACAAGTTACTTTACTTATGTATTGTTTATATTATCTATAAGTTTCATTGGTTCAAAGTTTTGAAAAAAATTGGGTTTAAAATTAAACATTTTTTTTTAAATTTTGAAAAAAAATGGAATTGTTCATGGAATTAACTTAAAAATTATTAGTAATACCAAGAATCTTAAAGAGTAATAAAATGTAGTTATTGTGATCTTCAATTTTATGAACGTGTTTCTTGCCATTTCTATTCTAGATCTGATTTCTTTTGTTTGATCTCCATCTTCGGTTAGCCACGTTCCTAAATAATTATAGAATAGAATTAGTCATTTTATCCAATTCCGGACTTATTTTGAATGTATATTTTTCACCGTCGAGAGGAGGGTATTCCCTTTTATTTTTGAAAATTGGAGGGGATGTAGAATTGTAAACTTTTTCTTATATAATAATAAACAATTTCAACTACATATTCCCAAATTTTCATCCTTCCTTTATTTTTTTTGGGTCAGATTGTTCTTTGATCGGGATAGTTCGTATACTGAAAGATGACTAAAAAACTATTTGTATTTATAGTTATTTGTACATATTTGTAAATTCGTATTTTTTTGTAAATAAATGTTTTTTAATTCTTTAATTCTACTTTTTTTTTCTGTATAGATCTATTAAATTATCTTATACAAATTGCAATGTTAGAAGGGTGGTTTTTACGGGTTGAAATCGTTGAAATATTATGATATTATATCCTAAAGTATAAAACAATCATTATTTAACCAATCAAAACCAAATTTTACCCATATTAAAGTTTACAATGTTTTTATATACTTTTTGACAATAAGGGGTAGGTTACATCCTAAAAATAATCAATGCCCTTAATAAGCATGATATAGAATAGGAAGTACAGGGTGAGATGATCCTAATCCCAAATTTTTATGTAAATCGAAGCCAAAATTATTCTTTTAGGATAAGTAAATTTTTTATATATAGCTCCAACAAGGGTGGTTTTAAGGGTTGAAATATTATGATAGTATATCTTCAAGCATTAAACAATCATTATGTACCTAATAAGAACCAAATGTTGACAATATTAAAGTCTAAAATGGTATTTTATAATTGCCGACCCACACATTTATAGATATAGATTTTTTAAATATTTGTATCTGTGAAATAAAAAAAAATCTATCAGATAATACAGATTAAATTTTATTCATGGTTTTTAAAAGAATTTGATCAATCCGAGCGTTAAGTGATCCCTGCGCATAACAAAAATGAATGAGCCGAGTCATTTATCTGACTTTTCGGCTAGCCGTCCCTAACTCATATCCGTAGCTTGACAATTTACACGTAAAACTCAACGGAATAACAAGTCGATGAGCAAGCGAACATTACTTCTCTCCGTGGGCAATAGCAGATACGGCATGGCAGGTTAAGCGGCAAGTACGGCACATTTCGGTCTGCCGGTCGGTGTTTCATTTGGAAGCATGCATCGGTAGAAATTGTCAAAAATAATCACGCCGTTTTACGTCGTTTAATTGATATTGTAATTTTTTTAAGTTGCCAGGAATTATCATTTAGTGGACATGATGGATCGAAGCATTTGTTAAAAATCAAAGTAACTATAGAGAATTAATAAAATTGTTTTAGAAATACCTATTTACTTTCTGATTCGAAGTGTATTCGTAATACAGAATGAACTAATACATATAATCAAATAGTTACATTTTGAATAACGTTGTTGAATCTGAGATTTAGAAAGCCATTTGCTTTTCACTGAAAGTAGATGAAACTTCTGATTATCATGTCATTCACAATTATCAATTATTTTGTTCGATACGCGTTACGTGGTAATATTTATGAGAGGTTTTTAGGTTTTAGAGATGTGAGTAAAAGCAATAAGACAGAATATATTTTTGGTGTTTTAAAGAACAGATTCAAATTTTTTGATACCAAAAATAAATTGGTAGGGCAAACTGGGGCAATCTTATGACGGCGTTGCTGTGATGAGTGGTGAATTGAATAGTCTCCAGGCAAAAGTTAAAACTATTGCATCACAAGCTTTATTTACTCACTATTATGCGCATATAATGAATTTAGTTTTACATGATACGTGTAAAAAAATAAAGAATATCGTCTTTTCTTGCCAGTTTAACTCACCTAAACGGATTACTGCTTTAGAACAAATTTGTTTAAAAAAAAAGCGAACAGTTTGTCAGACGCGATGAAATTTTAAATCTCGGTTAGTTTTATCTAAGCAGATTATCTCTTATAGTTTTAGTATCTGTAGCAGATTTTCGTGAACAGCTTTTGGAAGTTTTTGATTTTATTATCGAAGGCGATGATTTTGAAAGTGGCGATACCACGATCCGTGAAGCAATCGGTTTGAGAACTTTATTAAATACTAATGACTCTTTCAATATTTTTTTAAATATTTTTAAGACAGAGTTTGCCCAAGATATTCCTTGTTGTTCAAAATCAGTCAACTGACATTATTTATTCTAAAAATAGAATACGAAAGCTGGTGCAAAATCTCAGAGATTTTCGTAATGATAGTAGTTTCCAATATATACGAGTGACGTTTTGGATTCGCTTGATATTTCCGAACCACCCCAAAAAAGACAACGACATGATACATATCTCGAAAAACGAGTAAGTATATTAAAAAGGGTTCAAAAGGGTTCAAGGCAGGTTTTGTTTATATTCGATTCAGAGTTGGACTACCATCTCCATATAGCAACTATTTCAGCATCCTTATGCATCATCAGTGAAGATTATGCAGTCACAACTCTGAAGGGAACATAAACATTCTGCCTCTTTTAAGGCAAAACATCGCAATACAATGAACCCACCTTTTGAGACGCAAATCAGCGACATCTCTCGTATTACGAGGAAAACAACGAAAAGCCCCAGATACAAAGTTTACTACTTTTTAAACAATTAGAATAATTGAAATAAAAATATAATAAACAATATTTTAAATCTAAGACTTTTCGCTAATAAACTGCTTTCTGGCTGCATCCCATATCTCCGGATTTTACAATATATAATCACGTAGAGACGACGAAAATAGGAGAAAGCAAATAGAGGACACTTAGGCCACGCATTTACCTTCTCTTCGTCTAGGAAAAGGACCGAAAGACAGTTTCTAAATACTCAAAAACTTGAAAGAGTAAGTATATCTTGAAATTTTGGATACCTACTATTATATGCAAATAGATACTTGTTTTTCGAATTTTGAAGATTTGAAAATTTTTGACCTCTTTGACGATTTAAAATTTAAAAGTTACCTTCGCCAAAGAATTTCCAAGATATTTATTATTACAAGTTAGGTACTTAAAAATTATGCTGGTCCAAATATTTTCAGAAAGTGGGATAAGTTGCACAATATGTATGTATAATTCTATGTAGTAAGTACTGCAATTCATTACAACAAACTGTTTATCAATTTTCTTATTACCACCAATTTCTGCCTAAAAAAACGGGATTTACCTTGTCTCAAAAGAATCAACACGTATTGTCGAAACACCATGAAACAAGAGAGAATGTCAAGTACATCAAATAAAAAAAAAAGCAAAAAACAACAAAATCTCCTATGATGAATTAAGCCTTTTAGTTTGATGGTATACCTATATGAGGAGACAAAAAACCTTGCCGACCCTGTCTCCAAGGCCACGAGCCGCCACTGTCAATATAGAAAATGAACTAGAGGGTGTAGTGAGCCTAATCCCAAATTTTTGTACAAATCGATGCTGAACGAAAAAATTGCGAGGTTTTGCCATTTTTTCAGTTTCATTTCCTCGACTATATAATTTAGTAAACAGTTTCAAATCAATTTTTTAGAAAAAATACAAAATTTAGGGCCGGTTGTTCGAACGCTAATCAACAATGATCATTATCAAATAATTAATTACTGTCAATGTCAACTTTGTTTGGGTTGTTAAAAAGTCTGTGGAGTCTATAATCAATTAATATAACAATAATTATTACCATAATTAATAATAAATCTCCTAATTGTAATTAATTATGCTTTCAGGAACCCAAACAAAGTTGACATTGACAGTTTTGGTGACAGTAATTAAATATTTGATAATGATCATTGTTGATTAGCGTTCGAACAACCGGCCCATAAACTACTTTGTAGTTTCTCTAACTTTAACACTGGTGACATCTAGATATGGTTGTGCAAACTGATCACACTAAAGTAAAATTAAAAATGAAATGCATTAAATTTTAATCTTGGTCTCTAGTTTAACTCTAATAAAATCTAGGAATATCTTGTTTTGTTGGATAGTCTTAAAAAAGTTTTAATATCGTAAAACACAGAGATATTAGTTTGATTTTTTTGATAAAATCTTTTTAATTTACATTAATTTTCAACAGATGTCACAGTATACTGCGTACATTGTTGCCATGTTTAAATGTTTCACCAATCACAACATGTTATAAGTGTTTAGGACCAATGAAAATAAGCCACACATAAAGATGTCGGGTGGTCGTGTTCTTTCCATTCCAACGTGACAACAACAAATTGTCATTTGACAGCTGTTTTCTGTATTCAGTGACAAAATCCGCACTGCACATCACAGTAAAAACCAACACTGCACATGGATATATGACGTGGTGTATCCAATTTTTGTATAAAAAATTATAAGATTTGTGAAACAAGTCCGAAGTATCTAATTTATTTATTGAAAGACTGAATTGCGGTAAGTCTACCTTGATTTATTTGTTAGGTTTTTTCTTTTTTATATCTGTGTATCCGGCAACCTTAAAGTTCTTCTGATACATTTTGAAAGCACAGTTAATTTTTGAATAAAAGGGATATAATTACCTAGATATTCCTATCATATTCTTTATTAATCGGAGTGCTACCGTATGGTAGCAATTAGTTTTATATGAAATAAATGAAACTATAAATAGATTAATTTTGTTCTTAAATTTAAGTCATTGAGTCAAGATTTTTCAGGTATAGACTGAAAAGCATCCTTTAATTGTTATATACATAGTATACTTTTTAGATAATTTTCAGTGTTTTACATAATTTATTTTTGAAATTTTCAGGTAGAGAATGCAGTTGTCAGTTATAGTAACACTCCTGTTAGTATGTTACACAGGAGTAACATTTGTAAACAGCTTAGCTGTTATGTCAGTAGATTTAGGCTCAGAATGGATGAAAGTAGGAATTGTCTCACCAGGAGTCCCTATGGAAATTGCCTTAAACAAAGAATCAAAAAGGAAAACTCCAGCAGTTATTAGCTTTAGGGACAATACAAGGCTTTTTGGAGAAGATGCCCAAACCATGGGTGTCCGTTTTCCCAAACAAACCTTCAGTTACCTTTTAGATTTATTAGGTAAGAGTATAGACCATCCATTAGTGAAACTGTATCAGGAACGTTTCCCTTATTATAACATTATTGAGGATCCTGAGAGGAAGACTGTTTTATTTAAAATAGATGAAGAAACTGCTTACAGTCCAGAAGAACTGGTTGCTCAGTTTTTAGGAAAGGCTAAAGAATTTGCGGAAACGAATGCCCAACAACCAATCAAGGAATGCGTTTTGACTGTACCAGGTTACTTTAATCAAATTGAAAGAAAGGCTCTCTTACAAGCAGCCGAACTTGCTGGACTGAAGGTACTTCAGTTGATTAACGACTATACAGCAGTTGCACTTAATTATGGAATATTCAGGTCTAAGACATTTAATGATACAGCTCAATACATTATGTTCTATGATATGGGAGCATCTTCCACAACTGCCACACTTGTTAGTTACCAGAGTGTAAAAACCAAAGACAAGCCTTATGTAGAAGTACATCCACAAGCTACAATTTTAGGAGTAGGTTTTGATAGAACACTTGGAGGACTTGAAATGCAAGTTAGATTAAGAAACTACTTGGCTAAGAAATTCAATGAGATGAAAAAGACTAATAATGATGTTTTTAAAAATGATAGAGCTATGGCTAAACTGTTCAAGGAAGCTGGTAGAGTGAAAAATGTTTTATCAGCTAATGCAGAACATGCTGCACAGATTGAAGGGTTATTAGATGAAAAAGATTTCAAATTGCCAGTTACAAGGGACGAAATGGAAGCACTTTTTGGGGTAAGTCATTATTTACTTATTAATCGTAAATAACTATATAACATGCAATTTAATAATAAATGGAGATTATGTAACAACGTGTTAAATAACTACCATGCATTTTTGAGAAAATTTTTTGTTTGATAAAAGATTAAAATTGTTTGTACTTACAAGATTTAAAATGAAATGTTGGGATTAAAACAAGTTAACATCGATCTGTCAATACCTTTATTAAAAACATATCTTCTTTTTCTTCTAATAGCGCTACAACCCTTTGTGAGTCTTGGCCTTCTTTAACAATGTTCTTCCATTCTGCCCTGTTGGATACTTTCCTTCGCCATAGCCTGATGTTTATGGTTTTAAGATCTTCCTCTACCTCGTCTATTTATCTTTTACAGGGCCTTCCTCTTGTTCTATTTCCTTGGGGCTTCCATCTCTGGATTCTTTTACTGCTCGATTACCTATATTAAAAAAATATAATCGTTGGCTTTT
Organism: Diabrotica virgifera virgifera; assembly: GCF_917563875.1. Classification (NCBI taxonomy): domain Eukaryota; kingdom Metazoa; phylum Arthropoda; class Insecta; order Coleoptera; family Chrysomelidae; genus Diabrotica; species Diabrotica virgifera. Next base: position 197,382,398 of record NC_065447.1, on the reverse strand, counting down.
ATAGAGAAATTTAAAAAATGTGGAATAAATCATTTCTACTTAATATTTTGAATCAGGCTGCGATTTTTGTAACAACTCGTCATTTTTAGTTTCATCTTTAAGTTTGAAGTCCAGATTTACACCAAATCCATTTACACCATCTTAAAAATTTTTGCTGTTTGACGAAATCAAATTTATAAAAATCCTTTCCATTTTTAGGAAACTAATTTAAACACATCTTTTAAATCTGATGGTTGTTCAGATTATAAGGATGTACTGTCTCGCTAAAGAAGCGGTAGCTCTACATCCTTGTAACATTGCAGCAGACAGGAAAAATATAATTACATTGTATTTCCATATGGATGGGACCTGAGAGGCTTTATTGACAGAATATCCCTTAAATAGTACTGTCTCCATTGTATTATTTGTTCGTTGTCTATTAGCACTGACTTACAATTTTATAATATTTTCTACAAGGTCTTTTGTCCTATGTCAAGCAAATATTCGTCTTCCTCTGCAACTCTTCTAGAAGAAAGAATAAATTCAAAATTTCTTCTTCCATCATGTCCAGAATTTCCTGTCACCCAACTTTTCTGTGCTTGTATTTTTCTGTAACCCAGAACATTTTGTGAAGCTTAAAAGCTAAGTATAGTATTTTTGACATTTTCTCATTGTTCTTCCATGCTTTCTTTTTCATTTTTTGCTGAGTAGGTATCAAGTATTCATTTTTTAGTTCCTTTTGTAATTTTTCTCTATTTGGTTTATTTTTAAAGCTTCAATAATAAATCAAACCATGTTTTTTTAATAATTTTACCTTTGAACCTAAAGTTACTATTTCGTGGGATATGCTCAGCCATTATCTGCTTAAGGGTCAGCAGCTACACTCTTAACGCCATCTTGAAATCATTTATTTATTAGAACATAATCTAGGATATCTCGATTTGGTTTCTTAATTTTGTGTTGTTCAATGTCTCAATGGATATTTGCATGTATATAATCGTCTGGGTGATAGATCATAGGTATTTTTAATTACCAGTTCTTGTTACTGATAAAATAGTATATACTAACATATCTTATCATTCATTCCCTTCTTCCAAGTCAAAAGATCCCATGATTTCTTCAACTGTTCCTTTTTCTACCTTGGCGTTAAAGTCACCAATAATAATTTCTATTTCATTAGATTTTATTGGTTTCATGGCATTCCGTAGTTGTTCATATAACTTTGTTCAGCTTTTGTGTCTGGTTTGTCTGTTGTAGGAACATATTATATTTGAAGTATGTTTACATTAAATGTAAACATACTTTTATGGGCTTGCATTCTAGCATTATCAATATGTTTCAGATATATGCACTATATTTTTGAGGCATTTCATTAGGCAATTGTTTAAGAGGATACCTACTCCATGTCTATGTTGAGGATCTTGTGTGTCAGTTCCAGAATAGTTTGAATCCATCGTATTTGCATACTCTGTTATTAGACCCTTTAGTTTCGCCAATTCAGTTTTAAGTTTTTAAAATGAAAATTTGGAGGCAGTGAAGAAACAATTATTTTGGTTTTACACAACATTCTTTTTTGATTTTCTTCAGTCATTACTTTATCTGTGTCTCTAAGCTTTATATTTTACACATTATATGATTTATTTAATTTAAATGTTAAAATATGCAATGCTCTTTATTCTCTAATCATTTTTAGTTCATGTAAATAGATCAAATTGGTATTATAATTGAAATCTAAATATGGTGAGAATATGGTTTTTTATTATTAATGCAGAGTAATTTTGTTACAGTTTAATGGAAAAAATGATTTGGTTGCATGATATATAAAAGCTATTATATAATAAACATTACACTAGTCATTACTCACAGGTCATGGAAGGTCGTTTTAAAAATAAAAAAATTAGGCATTTGATAAAAAAATCATTGTCATGAACAGTACTGGATATATGTAACAGAATTTGAATCACATTTTTTATATATATATATATATATATATATATATATATATATATATATATATATATATATATATATATATATATATATATATATATATATGTCGAGTTCATCATCATCATTTTTGGCTCGGCAATCCTTTGTGGATCCTGGCCTGCTCTAAGATTTGTTGCCATTCTGTTCGGTTTCTAGCAACCTGTTGCCATCTTCTGATCTTTAATATCCCTAAATCGGTCTCAACTCCATGTAACCACCTAATTTGTGGTCGGTCTCTGCTTCTTCTTCTCCTTACAGGTGGCCATGTAGTTAGCTTTTTAGCAATCGTGTTGTCTGACATTCGCATTATGTGTCTAGCCCATTTAAGTCGCTGTGTTTTTATTAACATCACGACATCTGGTTTCGACATCTGAAGACTTGGTATAATTCGAAGTTATATCTTTTGTGCCACATCCCTTGGTCATTTAATTATAGCTTCAAATATTTTGCACAGTATTTTACTTACTTTACTTTACTTAGTCCTAAGCCTTTCTATCTTTAGGTGTAAGGCTGCTGGAGTTGAGTTTGGCATTGTAGTCTCCATGCTTTCCGATCTTGCGTTAGGTTTCTTGCACTTTCCAATGTCAATCCCTTCTTCTCGACTTCTTTCCTGATTTCATCTACCCACATAACTCTTGGCCTTCCTCTTTTGTTTTCCCCCTGCACTCTCGTTTCGAACACTCGTTTTGTTAGCCTCTCGTTCGACATTCTACACACGTGCCCGAACCATCTAAGTTGTCCCTCTACTATTTTTTCATTGATTGGTTCTAGCTTTAGGTTTTGTCTAATTGTTTCGTTTCGTATTTTATCTGTCCTCTTTCTGTTTGCTTTTTCCTCAGGAACCTCATTTCCATAGCATTGACTCTGGATTTTTGTCTCCCCGTCAATGTCCATGTCCCGCTGCTATACATGATTGTTATTCTAACTACTGATGGTGATACCTCGGTAATTATTACAGTTTTTCTTGTCTCCCTTTTTGTGTATTGGTAATATGTCTTTCTTCCAGTCCTTTGGTAATTCTGCTCTATTTATGATATCATTCATTAGTTCTTTCATGCCATCCATTCCCTCTATCCCCATGAATTTTATCATTTCCGAGGTGATATGATCCTTGCCTGGTGCTTTGCCCCATTTTACTCTTTCTATTGCTTTCTCTAATTCCTCTCTTGTTATGGATTCCACTTGTTGTTCTTCGTTCCTTTCTTGTATCTCCCCTATGTTGTTCGTATCTGCATGAGTTAGCTCTTTGAAATGTTCTCTCCATCTTTCCATTATTTGTTTTTCTTCTGTTAGTACGTTTCCATTCTTGTCTTTTATATTCGGCATCGTGTGCTCTTTCTTTTGTCTGAGTTGTTTTAATGCGCCGTAGAAGAGTTTTTGGTTTTCCCTATAATTTCTTGTCATTTTTTTGTCCAAATCTCTCCCATGACTTTTCCTTTCCTGCTTTCAGCGCTATTTTAACCTCGTTCCTTTTTTCTTTATATGCCTCGTAATCTTCCGGATGTTTTGTGCTTAGGTATAATTTTCTCATTATTATGGTTAGTGATGAGCAAAACAAGAACAAGACCAAGACCAGGCTAGTCTTGGTCTTGTTCTTGCAAGCTTGGTCTTGGTCTTGGTCTTGCAGCTAAGAGGCAGTATTGGTCTTGGTCTTGGTCTTGCACTAGCCGGTCTTGTTCTTGGTCTTGCTGCAAGAGTCTTGCTGGTCTTGCTTTTTTGGTAGTAATAATTTGAACCAAACAATTTCGAATAAAATGTACATTGAAATCAATAAAAATGTGAAGGATGAAACTATATTTTTTGCTTTAAAATTTTAACAGAATGTAGAATGTAGTTTCAAACGGATACCAATTTTAACATTATACATTCACCTAATGACCTAATTATTTCTCTCTATGTAAAGAGATTAGAGTATATTTTTATAATGGTAATGTTTATCAGTAGGAAAAACCTGCATCTACAACCCTTGTTGCAATTGCCGGCCCTCGGTTGTGTCACGTTGTGTTTTGCATGCTGTCGATACCTGCCGCCTGCCTTTAGACCACGTCTTGAGTCTGGATTATTGTTTATTGCCCCTGTATTTTAATAAAATGTTAAAGAAAAAGAGCTTCTTAAAGGTGCCACAAATGGTCGGGGACCTTCAATTCACGGATTTTACGAAAAGGGATAAACGTTTTATAGTTGTTAACAGATAATGATCTGCTCCTTTCACTCGAACACTGTAGCATTTATCCTACGAGGGTCAAATTTAAGAACATAAATTCAATTTTTTTAAGAGAACACAAAAATCAAATATTTTTTACTCTATTTAATCATTATTTAATATAATTAACTTTTTTTATAAACTAACTAAAACATACTTTTTAGTAAATACGTACATATTTACCATACCTATTTATAGACCTAATACTATAACATAATAACTAAACCTAATGGGGAGTTATAAACGCTGAATTCTGTAATTTGTTATCTTGCCGTTTTTTAATTTTATTTAAAATACATTGCTCTCGTAACACGAGTTATTCGCACTTTTTATTTTCACATATTTTTGGATTGAATACCCATTATGACATTTAAAAAGTTGAACATATTCGGATGTGGGTAGTAAAAACTAGAATTTAAAACACAATGAAATGATGCGCATGCATTTCAAGTGCGGCACATACTATTTGTACTACTGGCCCTTTCTGGGGAAAACCTAGATTCTTCCAAATAGTTTTCAACTATGAAATCAGTAAAATTGTTTACACGTTTGTCATCCGGGATTTTCACAAATAATTCAACTTCCAACTTTCGTTGATTGTAAAAAATTAATCCAAAAAATAATTTTAAAAATTTCCCAGTATAGGAATTTTTGTTATTATATTCAGAAACTGAACCTAAGCTTTGGATTTTGCGATACCAAGCTTGACACATTACAATCCACAACCAGTTATTTTTTATTCAGGCCACAATGCTTTCACAGCATTGTGAATCCCTTTTCAAAATCTATTATGATATTTTTTGTATTCATTTTAAATTTAACGACCTACATTTTTCCTCAATTATGCGAAAAAAATTGAAATAAGTGTCAGTATTTCTATTAGACAAAAAAGCGAAAACTACTGGTATATAAAAACCGTTTTTAATTGCATTTTTTTTAAATGGATTACCCTATCTATAATTACATTTTTTGTCTTACAAGTAATTTCAATTGTCCTTGAACTGTCGCCGTTTGAAAACTTACCTTCTGGACACTTTGAAGGTTGAGAAAATGCAAACCGTTTGACTTAATCAAAACGACTTAAAAATATAACCAAAATATTATGTATTTTAAAAATTCGATATTGTTTAAGGTTTCTTACAATGTCAGTATATACTATTGAACTAAAAAAATAAAGTTAAATAATAAACACCAATTTTTCTCAAAAAAGTGCAAGAGTCTTGCAGGTTGGTCTTGGTCTTGCGTGGTCTTGCAACCAAAAGGCGGTCTTGGTCTTGGTCTTGGTCTTGCTGCAAGACCAAGACCGCAAGACCAAGACCAGTCTCGCTCATCACTAATTATGGTCCCATTTCCACTCCTTCCCATTAATCTACACAGTATTTTACGCTCGAATATTCCCAAAAGTCTTTCATCCTTCTGCGTTAAAGTCAATGTTTCTGCCTCATATGTGACGACCAGTCTCAGTAGTGTTTTGTATATAATAATTTTAGTCCTTTGGATGTTTCTTGAGTGGAATTGTTTTTGGAGTCCATAGTGTGCCCCATTTGTAAGGGTTATTCGTTTTTTAATTTCTTCGCTTGTTTTGTTGGTAGTAGTCACTAGCAAGCCAAAGTATGTGAATATCGACGTGTCAACACGTTCAAAGAGATGACTGTTTTCCGTTCCTCATTTGCTATAGGATCCTTAGTAGCCAATACATACTTGGTTTTGTCTTCGTTGATGACTACACCGGCCTTTTTTCAGCCGTTTTCAATGCTAGGAAATATTTCTCAACATCTCACTTGTTACGCCCTATTATTATATCAGCAGCGTATCCTAAGATTTGTATTGTTCTATTGTTAAGAGTACCGCCTCTAGTCTCTATTTCGTGTATCTTGGACTAGCTTTTCCAAGCTAATATTAAATAGGAGACAAGCCCTTGTCTGGGTCCATCCTTTATCTCAAAAGTTAACCCTGTATCCTAACACTCTTTTAAGTTAGACATTGTCATTCTGGTTAACCGGATAGTTTTTCTGGTATACCGCATTGATTGGGAATAGTTTTTCTGGAACTGTTTTCTTTACACTTTGTATGTGGCCTTAAAATCGAGGAATAGGTAATGGGTTTCAATGTGAAATTCTAATGTTTTCTCGAGGATCTCTCTTATTGAATGAATCTGGTATTTTCCAATTATGCCTACTATGTATGTATAAACCTATATCCTTTCGTAGAGAATATTGGCTAGTACATATTTTGTAAGCAGCTGTTACCAGGGTTATACCTCTGTAGTTGTCACACTGGAGCTGGTTGCCTTTTTTATGTAACAGGTATATCACGCCTTAAGAGCATTCGCAGAGCATGGTCTCATTTTGGCACACAAGAAGTAAAAGTGTATGCAGTGTCTGTAGCAGGGCATCGCCACCATTCTTGTAGACCACCACACTTGCATACCACCATTCTTGTAGACCTGAATGCAAATTGGATCAGTTCCTGGTGATTTATTATTTTGAAGCATTTTAATGGCTTGGGTAACCTTGGGACTGCTAAAGTGTTATCAGCTTCTTCGATATAGCAGCCATTAAATTTTCTGTCAAAAAATTCAATCCATATCTACCCAAGATAGAGACCGTATCATTTAGAATATTTCCTTTTCTATAATTACAGCTGCCTATTTTTGGCTTAAACTCTTTGCTCATTTTGTTTAGATTTTTGTACCATTTCGAGTTACATTTTGATTTCTAGTTCTTCGCATTTTTACGGTGGTGCACTAGACTATATATTTTTTTTCATCAAGTTTAGTAAATTGCTTATTTGTGAATAAGTTTCCTGTGTGGACACCTCCAAAAAATGGATTTTGCGGTGGATATCGTAGGCCAGGAACCGAAGCTTTTCACATCGCAATTTTTACAGAATGGATCGATTTGCTTCAAAATTTGAGAATAAGTAGTGGATATACCAAGGATCAAAATCTATATGATTCCGAAAGGCGCTTTTACCATGGAGGTGTTTGCCACCCCATCTCGGGGGTGGAAATTTTTTATTATATTTTGACCGCAAAAGTTGATAAAAACATTCATTCTAAGCAAAAAATGTTCTATACATTTTTTTGATAAAATTAATAGTTTTCAATTTATTCGCTATCGAAAGTGTTAGTTTTGTATAGAAAAAAGCAACGTTTTTCGATATACTCATTTACGATTCACTCAATTTTTGCCGTAGAAAAAATTTTTTCAAACCAGGTTCTCAGGAATTAAATAACCTACAATTTTATATAGAAACATTTTTTCGTATCTCTGATGATAATCTTTCTATTCTGAAGAAAATGGCATTTTTTTACTAAACTACAAAATTCCTTATTCGCTTTCAAATCCAGTTTTTTAAAAACTAATCATTCTAAGCCAGTAAAACTTCTAGAATCTATTAATAATACATAAATAAATAATAATGAATAAGGCCAATGACTAAAAATACCGCTAACTTACATTATTATGCTTTCAATTGGATTTCTATTTTTTTTTTCAAAAAAATATATTGATTTTTTAACCGTAACTTTTTTATTTTTTATCTTAGAAAGTTGGTTAAAAAATAATTTTGTAGGTTTTTACAAGATCTATTAATATTAAATCTGTTTAAAATCCTCAGTCGCAAAAAGAGGACTTTGAAAGGGTTGGTAAAGGTGGTTTTTTCATGTTATTACAAGTTTTAATTGTCAATAGCTCACTCAATTTTTGCCGTAGAAAAAATGTTTGCAAACCAGGTTCTTGGGAATTAAATAAGCTACAATTTCATATTAAACATTTTTTCGTATCTCTGATGCTAATCTTTCTATTCTGAAGAAAATGCCATTTTTTCCAAACTACAAAAATTCGTTATTTGCTTTTAACTCCATTTTTTTAAACTAATCATTCTAAGCCGATCAAACTTCTAGAACCTATTAATAATACATAAATAAAAAATGTTATTCTGAAGCTATTTCCTTGTATAAAATTATTTTTTTCATTTTAATTGTGGCTTATTTCCCATATAAATAATTAATCATAAATAAAAAAGATCAAATAAGGTCAATGACTAATTTTAATTGGGGTGGTAATTAGGGGGTTGTTTGCGATCACTTTTTCGCTGAAAAGAATAGGGACTGACATTCTTTTCATTATAAGTCACTTAATTTTTGAGCTAGAGACTTTTTTTATTTCTGGAGATAGATATTTTGAAGTACATACTAAATTAGTTTGAACAGGTTGTTCTTGAAAAAATGCGTAGTTTTCCCGTCATTTGACTTTGAAACTACCATATTTAGCATTTGACGAAGAAGAGCCAACATAATAAAGTATAGCTCGATTACTATTGGTTTTAAAGAAAATTAAAAAAAAACGGCTTTGTTTATTTTTTCAAAAGGTACATTTTTGTTAAGCAAAGTTGTTTTGGAGTTATTAGCAGAAAACTTATTAAAAACATTGATTTTTTCGATATAAAACTAACACTTTCGATAGCGAATAAATCGAAAACTATCAATTTTATCAAAAACATGTATAGAACGTTTTTTGCTTAGAATGAACGTTTTAATCAACTTTTGCGATTAAAATATAATAAAAAATTTCCACCCCCGAGATGGGGTGGCAATCACCCCCATGGTAAAAGCGCCTTTCGGCATCATATAGATTTTGATCCTTGGACTATCCACTACTTATTCTTAAATTTTCGAGCAAATCTATCCATTTTGTAAAAATTGCGAGGTTGTGTCCTATTTTAAGCTTCATTACTTAGACTCTTAAACTATCAGAACTCGTCATCGGGTCATGTGAGACAAGAAGTTCAAAAATATTTTATTAGCTTATGAGTTTCTCGAGGTAACGCTGTCGAGTTTTTTTAGTTTTAACGATTTTTAGTTTTTGATATCACTCAGAAGTCAAAATAACGAATTCTTTTTCCGAAAAATCAATATATTTTATTGTTAAACAACAAATAAGCATAAAACAGAAAATGTCTCGATAGCGTTAATTCACTAAATGTCTAAATAAAATCTATGCAAAATTTCTGGGTAAACTAGTTTTTGAGTTACAATGACCACCTGACTTCTTTGAACAAAGAAGTTTTAAGAAAATCGCGTTTAAAGTTTTGACAACTTTTTTTTTTGTTTGTCAAATCGTAAAGTGATGCACACCCAAATATGTTTTTGAATCGCGGAGTAATTTTCAATAGAGAAGGGGAACGTCCGTTGAACGTTTTCGGTAATTTTGCGCCGATCACTGTTAAATTTTCAGAGAGTATTCTTGAAGGTATGTATGTATGTACTTTCATTTATTATACTTTCATTAAAAATAATAATAAAATTATTATGTATTGGCATATTTCCGATTCCTTCTATAATTACGTGGATTGTTTTATGTACGGCACTTGCTAAGTATTTTTTAAAGTGATTTGAATATTTGTACTGTTTCTTCCATTTTTCTTCCTTCCTCTGGAGCATCAAGGTTAGTAGATTTGCAATGACCTCTATTAAATTTTAATTTTGTTTTTAATCTCAGTTTATTTATGCATGAATAGTTTTCCTTCTAGGTGTCCACTTCTTGTCTGTATAGGTACACCGCAAGCTGACTATTTCGTTTTAATCGACTACACAGGATGTCCAATTTTTTAGTTCTTTGAATTTTTTTTGTTTCAACTATGATGGCAATGACGTTTTTTATCTTTGACTCTTATCATCTACAATTCTAAGTAGTTATCCTTAATCTATCCGTTATTCCCGCTTATTCATCCTTGACTTTGACCTGATTCGTTGTGATTTGAAAATACATACACTTTAAAGATTAGTGTTTAAAGATAACATCTATTATCTCAATCTACCATTATCTGCATTCAGTTTTTTATCTCGAAATTCTAATAGAAAACACATAAATAATTAATCCTAAACTGTCCTTTAAGAAGTGTGCCTTGAAGTATTCTATTTAAAGAAAGTTATTGAAAATACATAATATATGATATGGCTAAGCTGAATTTAATTCTCATATCTCTATGTACCACTTCAGTTTGATTAATATTGCACCTAGCGATAGTTATACCCATGATACAGATTATTTGAACATTTATTCCGATATTGAGATATTAATTTTATTCATAAACGTATTTTATATTTGAAGTTATGTTATACTTCTTTAGGCGCGATTGGGGAAAAATGTTGCGAGTGAATTTTTATAAAAGCGACAATATGAAGTACGCGCATACCAACAGTATGAAGTTAGTTGCTAAATCTTTCAAGTTACGTATGTATCAATACAAATAAAGTGTGAAAAAAATATATTGGTGTTTTTAGTAAATATATTGTTATGCTCTGTATTTCATTCTTTTTATGAGATTGATCAGCAAATTCTTATTTTGATTAATTGCTTAATTATTTTAATTATTACTTATGTAAAACAAAACCAAAATTAAATTGAATTTTCTAATAAATTTTATTCTCAGGGCTATTGTAATTTTAATGCATTACCTTAGGTTTGTGGCTTCTAGTATCCCTAGTTGCTTACTTCATCCAGGGACAAAACAAGGAAATTAAACACACTCGATGTCATATAAATGTTATAAATATTTTTTATTTATCCATTATACCATAAATATAAGATTTAAAAATTATACTAAAATTCAATTCTGTTGCAACTTTTTCTCATCTAATAAATTAGGCTTTAATTCTGATATCTCCTTTGTTTTAACAAACATTTTATTTAACTAATTCGTTAGACTATTCTTACAAAAATACTAAAATTTACTTTTCTCCTTTTGAATTGATTACTTATCTCTTCTTTAAATTTTGGAATGACTAAATTATGCTATAGAAATGCTCAATACAAAAATAAACAAATATTTTCTCTTTTGGAATTGATTACTTATCTCTTCTTTAAATTTTGGAATGACTAAATTATGCTATAGAAATGCTCAATACAAAAATAAACAAATATGGTGTGGATATAAAACAAACTCTCTCCGTTTCACAAAAATTCTGACTAACATTTTTGTTTCTTCTTTACTTCTTCTTCCTGGATTGCGCAGTCCTCGATTCTCCCACACTTGCTCCTAGGATGTAGCGAAAGGTCCTTCTCGTCCAAACTGCTTCACCAACAAACAAACAACGGGACTCGCTCGAAATCTCTATTTCGTTTTCTCTCTGCTCGATATCTTGTGCAAATTGATACCCACTGGCTACTCGTTCTAGACAACACAGGAATCTCGTCGGACACAAGGAAAATTAACTTCTCAACTCGGTCAACGATTTCGTTTCACCACGATTCTGCTCGCAAAAGCCAATTTCACCACTTTACACCGATTTCTCACTTTTTAAAAACTGGACTGTACTCTTCAGATCTTCTTTACACAGTGACCATTTTCTCTCTCCTCAAAATTAGACTCAACATTCTCATCCCTTCCATTCATCTTTCTCCGCCAATCACAAACATCCTCTCTACCCACTACATCCATATTTTCATTTCTTAAGAACCCATTTATTTTGTATACAACTTTTCCATTTTGTTAAATTCTAGGAGACACCAAATTACTTTCGTTGTTTCTAGATGCTAAACAAAAGCCTTATATTCTAAACTCAATAAATTTGTTTATTGTCTCTCCTTCTCCGAATCATTTACAAATGTCCTATTGTCGATTCCAACGCGAAATAAAATGTACTTTCTAATCTTCTCGCACCATTGTTTGAGTCCGTTCCGAGACCCATTAACAAATCACTTAACGATTTCACTTTCCGCGAAAAAACTGTTTACTAACTAAATTATACTATTTACAATTTTTGGTCATATACAGGGCGATGAAAATCTATGATCTCGTGGTCTCTGATATAAATTTATTTTCTAAATTTTTCCCAAAAATAATTATACAACAATATTTATTATAATTTTTGTGTCTTTGGATTTTTCTTCGTTAGAAATAGGATAATTAGTATTAAAATATAACGAAAAGAAAATTAAAAATTTGTGTAGAAAATCTGAAGTTTTTTAGATTTTCTTCGATTCATCATTCATCAAGGGAAAAGTAATTGCGGAGAGGCTACACTTCATAAAAATGACATCATTCATCTTCTTAGAATGCCTTTTTCATTTCTAAAGGTCGACAACAATTTTGACAAATCCTTCACTTGTGAGGCTCCCGATAAGGATTGAGTATCGAGAATCGTCCACTCTGATATTTTTCAAACATTCTCAAATCAAATCTTTGCTTTCTTAAACTTTCTGCCATGGCCCATTTTACGCTATACTGCCTTGTTATTGACATGATTTGTCCATGGTATTTTCAGCAGTCTTTTAAACATCTCCATGGATTAAGGCTATGGGTACATAATTCGCAAATATTTTACGTGTATCCCTACTTTTTCTGTCTTTACACGGCAAATTACGTGTAGGCAAAATTCACACTGGTATGGATATGTAAACATTACTAAAATGTCATTCTACTTGAAAATGTCATCATTAATTTAAAGAGATGGGTTTTAAATGTTCTTGGATAACTGTTATTTGTATAATTGCAAATTATTAATTCAGTTAATAAATGTGATAATTTTTTCACTAAATATGTATTCAGTGATTGTAATAATTTATTTGTAAAACAAAAACTAATACTCAATCGAGAAAAGAGGAAAAGTGTTAAAGTGATTTTTTAATAATATATTGTTATGGAACGCTTACAATTTTGAACATCTTTAACAACAAAATACTTGGATCACAGAATATATTATCCTGATGTATTCTTTGCTTGGATCTTCCACAAATAATACACAATAAATAACTTTTTATTAAGTTCACGTCTTAAATCAATTATTTATCAAATACACTATATCAATAATATTTAATCAAAACTCAAAATATTCCCGATGCAATGTCAAATATTTAAAATTCTCACTGATTGTCAGTGTCTGACTGACAATATATGCTGACAATATTATATTCGGCTGAGTGCGTTGTAAGACAAAGGTAGATTTGGAAAATAGTACCACGGCATTGTGTTCATTTTTTTCGAATCCTGAAAAAACCAATAAATATTTTGGAAAAATTTAAACGCAGAATGAAAGACTAAATTATTACCGAGGGCCGAAAGTCCCTTAGAATAAATAAAAAGTTTATTTTGAATGAGATATTTGAAATTAAAAATCACACTAAATTTTCTCATAGTTTTTCACCCCTGTAACTTATTAAAATAAACATTATAGAAGTTCTCAGGGACTTTCGGCCCTCGCTAATAACGTAATCTTTCATTCTACGTTTAAATTTTTCAAAAATACTTATTAGTTTTCTCAGGATTCGAAAAAAATGAATCCCCATTTGAATAGCATTGCAGCCTAAAATACGTACCGATCCTCTTAAGCCACAATTTTTATTTTTAAATTACGATTTTTTGGCATAGGGGAACACGGGGCGGAATGGCACGTCTAATTTTGATGACTTGACTAGTCAACAAGTTTTTATTGAAAATGAAAACAAACTGCAGACATTAATTAATCAATTATTCTAAAAAACGATAAATAGAATAAAACTTTAGAAAAAATCAAGATAGTTCACAATTTTACTTGATACGAAAAGAAGTTCACTTTTCCCGTTCCGCCCCGTATGCGGGGCAGAACGGGATTTAATTTTTTAATAGGTTTTAATGAACACAGTCATAAGAAAAGCATGGAAAAAAGTATAATTAGTGGGAAATAACTTTTAATTTACACATAATTCACAGATGAAAACTGATTCATCATCCTCACTATCTATGTCTGCACAAGAATTATGTGCCCAACTGTAGCACGATGAGCATGCTACCCATCCTTCATTGGAAGTTGAATAGAAGTCTTGGCAGTATAAACACTTGGCATCATCTTCAGTGTCACTGGAATCAGGGTCTCTTGTCTTGTCTTTCAGACCTTTATTTAACAACACCCTCTTCTTTTCAGCCACCTTCTCTTTAGTGGCTTTACTTCCGTCTTTACTGAAGCTGACTTTTCTTTGTACTCGCTCTACCTTTTTAGCCGCCTTAGTTTTTGTTTCTTCCTTGGCCTTTTTCAACTCTTCGAAGTATGGCGATAAAGTCAGAATTGCTGTTTTTCCTTTTTTTTTTTTTCGAGAAGTTCTTTTATTATTCTGTTCCACTTTCGGTATCGGTAGAACATGTTGAGGAGAAGCAGTCGGAAATGACGTTAGGTTACTTGTAGCTGAAGGAATTTGAACAGGATCTGGCATCCATGAACACCGAGGAAGAATGGGTAGGTGTTCACCGTTAGATGCTGGTATTTTAGAGTTTGTTCCGATGAGTTCAGTAGTGGCATCATTTTGACTAATTTGTTTCTCCTCAACTACTTCATCTGTCGTTGACAAATCATTGGCATTACTGGGCTCCAAATTATCATCTATTTCTATTTGAATATGTGTTGGTGCAGATGGAAGGAAATCGTCTTCAGTAAATGCATTAACATCTAGAGGCCAAATTCCTGTTTTCTTGAAGCTGTTCAGTGCTGTTTTTATTGTAGCTGCATTAATAAATTCGGTTCCAAACAACGATGCAATCTGAAATAAAGTCACTACTTTTCCAGGGTTTGATCTTAACCATCTTCGCACTTCCTCTTCATAATAAACACTAATAGGCTTCATCAGTGAAAAAACTAAAGGCTGAAGACGGTGCAAACAGTGGGGAGGAAAGCAGAGCAATATAACTCCGTTATCTCGAGCAAGATCAATGAGTTCAAGGTTCTTCGTATGTGTCGAATGTCCGTCGAACAGAAGCAAAACAGGAGCATCTTTTGTAGTCTTAGAAAAATATATAAATTTTTTAAACCAACTGACAAACGTTTCGGTTGTAACCCATCCCGAGTCAGAGACTTCTGGCCAACCTCCAGGTGGCAAACCCAACTCGAACTCTTGCTGCTTCCGTTTTCTGGGGAAAATTTACATCGGGGCCATGTAAGATCCACTGACAGAAAAACACAACTTCACAGTCACAGTTTCACCTCTCTCAGATGATGTTAGCGTGCCTATCTGCCGTTTCCCCTTCGTTACTAAGATTTTAGAATGTCCCTTTGGATTCACGCTAATGCCGGTCTCATCACAATTGAAGATACGATCAGAAGTCAGTTTATATTCATCAATGCATTCTTTTAGAAGAGATTGGAATTGTGCTACAGCTACCCGATTAAAGCCCATCGCACGAGCGCCAGAGGTTGCCTCAGGTTTTCTTAAACTTAAATCGGGATGTCTCTTCAAAAAGCCATTAATCCAGTCTTGTCCTGCTGTTTGATTAATTTGGTTAAAATTATTAACGATTCTGTGATGAGTGATTCTGTGCAACATAAGAAGTACGAAAGTAAATGGCGCTAATAATTATTCCAATAAACAACAATGTAATTTGCAATTTATATAATATTAGTGACATCATCCATTTGGGCGTGATGTCGTAATCGATGATTTTTTAAAATGAGAGTAATGGTCGTGTGCTGGCCCATTTGAAAGGTCATTTAATTCTCTATTCAGTAATATAAGCATTAACCTAATTATTTATACAGGGTGTCCAAAATAATTTGTTTTGAATTAAATTATTTGACACAAAAATAATGTATGTAATTTATTTAATTCAAAATACATTTTACTGCCGCCACAAAACAAAAAAATGTTTATTTGACAAATAAACATTGCTTTTCGCTTAAATTTGCTTCTTGTTTTAAACATTAACAAATGTTTAAAACAGTTGTTTTAAACAAAATGTTTAAAACGAAACGACCTTGATAATTTAAAAATAAAAATCGACCTGTCTCGGGATTTTTCTCCAAAGTGGCCTATTCTCGAAAAAATGAATTTATTCTATAATTTTGAACGTCTCTGTATAAGTATAATACATATTTAACTTAAACATGTTACAAAAGATGTTTTAAAACTTCTTTAAATGGTAACATTGATTTCAGGATTTATTTGAAAGAGTCAACAATCCGATAGAACAAGCATTGAAAACCGCTCATCTAACAATGGACGTCGTCAATCAAGTGGTTCTGGTAGGAGCAGGTACCAGAGTTCCCAAAGTACAAGAACATCTCAGAAAAGCCGTTGGACAAGAGTTGGCCAAAAACTTAAACACAGATGAAGCCGCTGCCATGGGTGCCGTGTATAAAGCCGCTGATCTTAGTACTGGTTTCAAAGTTGCTAAATTTATTACCAAAGATGCTGTTGTTTATCCAATTCAGGTAAGTTTTTTATTGTTATCACCTACCTGTCATTATTAAGGGTGTAGGCGCCAAATTTCGCTCCAATGTATTTTAAATGTATTCATTTTTTTTTCGAATCCTGTGAAAAATATTTTTGAAAAACTTAAACGGAAATGAAAGATTGTATTATTGCCGAGGGCCGAAAATCCCTGAAAACTTCTATAATGTTTATTTTAATAAGTTACAGGGGTAAAAAAAAAAGAGAAAATTTAGTGTGATTTTTAATTTCAAATATCTCATTCAAATGAAACTTTTTGGTTATTCTAAGAAACTGTCGGCCCTCGGTAACAATGTTATCTTTCATACTGCGTTTAAATTTTTCAAAAATACTTATTAGTTTTCTCAGAATTTGAAAAAAATGAATACATTTAAAACACATTGAAAATTTTGACAGGCGACATTTTGCGCCTTTCCTCCTAATAACAAATGTTAAAGACTGAGAAGGCTTCGAAAAAAATGAATGCATTTAAAACACATTGTTGCGAAATTTTGCGATTACGCCCTTAATAATTATACATTTAGTATATTCTTGATGGTAATTTGTAAAAATTGTTTATTTAAATAACAAAATAAAACTCATACAAAAAGATGGTGCGAAAATAGATATGATCAGAAGGAATGATGTTACGGTTTTTTTAAACCTTCACAATTCATTCAGGTATGTTAAACTAAAAGATATTTAAATACTTTAAACCCCCCTGGTTACGCCTATGGCAGTTCTTTTAAAAACAGTTGCTTCGTTCGCAAAAAGGTTCTGTTCTGTTGATTTGTTTAGGAATAGTTTGCGATTCTAGAAATAGGCTGTCTTTCTCTCGTTCACAGGTTGTGCATAGGTTCTTGTCACGTAACTGAATCAATCAGTGGTTCCATGCTTGAATGGTTCGTCTGAGTTGGAACTCAGATGGAATGACATTAACCAAGGACGGATGAAATCCGGTCTGTCCATTTTGATTCTAGTCTTGACGACAGTGCTAGGATTGCAAAATTTAAGTTGTGTTTTGCTGATCCATCATGGTGGTTGCATGATGGTTTTCCATGTTTTAGGAAAACCATCGTCTAAGACGGATTTGAACCTATAAATTTTGTGTGCGGATGAATAATTTCGGTTTAGTTACTGTGACATAACCTCAGCTTGAGACACGTGAGTATCTTAAAAGATTATACTATAATCAATAGTGTTGGTCTTTGTGGTATGCTTGGACTAATGCCCTGTGTCTTTCTTAGGCTGTCTTTCATCGCTCGACGCTAAGGGAAGGTCCTGGTAACAACCCCTATTCGTTGGCCACATACCATCACAGGTAAATATCTTTAAAGCCATTACTAAGCGTATAGTCTCTTGTGTTTCTTCTGTCTTGTCCCTACTGACAGTGTCTTTTCTCTCTTTGGTAGGCCAATTTCCTGAGGACACCACTTGGGGTTCGTGGCTGTCCGTTGTCCAACGCCTAGTTAACCAGAATCACCACCACTGGAACACCCACCTACAAGACCCGTAAGCAAGAAGAGGAAGTCAGTATTAACCGTATCACCTCTATTTTTATATATTTTTTGTTTTGACTTGGGTAAGTTAGTTTATAGATAGGTACTTAGTATTTCAGAAAGTTTTGATACTAAGAGTCACAATTAGTTCTGTTGGAACAGCTAATTGTTAGGTTTATTTTTGCACTAAGGTACATTACTATCTTATAAGTTTAAGTGGTATAACTTAGTGGGTGCTTATACTTGTCTTTGGGATTTTAACGTAGGTTAGAGACGGTATAAGCCCAAGTTTTTTTTTTTCTAGTTTTAGGTATTTTGTTTAAGGTTGTCTAGTTTTGTTTTAGTAGTTTAGGGACGTTAGTTTTTTTTCTCTTTTGAAAGAAGAGGTCGGGTTGCACTTCTGCAAAAGTTTAGTTAAAGTTTATACTTCAAAATGCAACCAAACCGTCTTATCAACGAAGAATTGACATATGAGCTACGGATTAGAGGGTTATCGAACGGTGGAAGAGTAGAAGAAAAAAGACCACGATTAAGAAGAGCACTTATTGCTGAAAGAAGAGGTGAAGCTCCACCACCTACTGGTGTGAGCAATGAAGATCCAACAAGTGAATTATGCATTTGTAGAGCGAAGCTACATGGAATTTCTCAGTGGATCTTCGGCAATTTAATTTTCAAAATCGCCAAACTGAATTTGACAGGATCTACTCTCGACTCTTACATACCAACGGTAGACCTTCTCGAATCCAATATAGCACTGGACTCGACAAGCACATGCAGGAAGAACTGAAGATGCAAGGTGTTAGATTAGTTGGACAACTTAATCTTAAATTTGAAGGCTTGGAATTGGGAACTAGTGAAGTACAATCATCCAGTTCACAACAACAAACTGCTGAGTCATTGTTTGAGATTCCAGCTGCAAACCAAATTGAAAGTAAAGATGTCCTCCAACCTCGACGAATATTATTCCAACACCACAGTCAACCCTATCATATGACTTAGTAGATGTTAGTTCTGGACCAACAGTTGACACTCTATCGGGAAGAATTAGTGCTGAATTAGATATGATTCCTGTGGTGGGCCCCAGTCAGTTCATATTATTCCTCCACCCGAACAATATGGTAGTCGAAGTGATGTACCAGTGCGCAGTATTATTCCGTCTACTTTCTGTGACAGATCACTGGAAAATTTTGAAGAGCCACCTATTCATCCTAGGGACACTAATCGTTTTGTGGGCGAACAACCTGTTTTAGAGGTTTCCTAGGAATCGTGTAGTTAACTCTACAGAAGATATTTATCTGTGATGGTATGTGGCCAACGAATAGGGGTTGTTACCAGGACCTTCCCGTAGCGTCGAGCGATGAAAGACAGCCTAGGAAAGACACAGGGCATTAGTCCAAGCATACCACAACGACCAACACTATTGATTATAGTATAATCTTTTAAGATACTCACGTGTCTCAAGCTGAGGTTATGTCACAGTAACTAAACCGAAATTATTCATCCGCACACAAAATTTATCGGTTCAAATCCGTCTTAGATGATGGTTTTCCTAAAACCAACCTATTTTATTGCGGATGAATCTGGATCAGCAAAACACAACTTAAATTTTGCAATCCTAGCACTGTCGTCAAGACAAGAATCAAAATGGACAGACCGGATGTCATCCGTCTTTGCTTAATGTCATTCCATCTGAGTTCCAACTCAGACGAACCATTCAAGCACGGAACCACTGATTGATTCAGTTACGTGACAAGAACCTATGCACAACCTGTAAACGAGAGAAAGACAGCCTATTTCTAGAATCGCAAACTATTCCTAAACAAATCAACAGAACAGAACCTTTTTGCGAACGAAGCAGCTGTTTTTAAAAGAACTACCATAGACGTAACCAGGGGGGTTTAAAGTATTTAAATATCTTTCAGTTTAACATACCTGAATGAATTGTGAAGGTTTAAAAAAACCGTAACAATGATACTTAAAATCCATTTAGGTATATCTGTTCTGGTTTACTACGGCCCGGTATTTCCAACCGCACTTAAGCCAAAGCTTACTTTAAGCCTGAGCTTAAGCTTAGATGCCTGTATTTCCACTTCAATTTGAGGTCTAAGCATAGGCTTAAACCAAATAATTTTAAGCTCGCGTGGGAGTTGGTTAAGCCTTCGTTTAAAATTTTTTTTCTGTTTTTTGAGGTTATTTCTATAGATTAATAATTCTAGAGTTATTTTGAAAAACAACTTTTGCGCAATAACGTTATTATTGGATTATTAACGATTATTAAAATAAAATTCTTACTCCATTTGAAAGGTGTAGACACATGAAAATTATTTATTTCTACAATGCTTGGTATATTTATTTTACAAAAGTAAACTTACATTCCAATTTGAAATTTTAAAGAATATATCCAATAAACAAAGTTACAAAGACGGGTCTTCTATTACTTATGTAAAATAACAATAAAACATATAACCAGAGAAAATATAGACAATAATTATACTAACAACACATCATGTACACAAAATTAAGTGAAGTAAAAATAAGACAGATACAGATGACAAGATAAAATTAAACGTCAACAGTAGTGGTTTTTACCTCAAAACAGTTAGTTCTGGCATTTTGACGTATTCAGAGGTACCAAACCAATTAACTTGACAATTGAGGACCAGTTTAGTTAACGAAATGATGGAAATACGGCACGCAGCTTAAGCTTCTCCTTAACTTTTGACACAGGCTTAGCTAAGCAAAAGCTTAAGTAGCTGTTGAAATACCGGCCCTGTGATTTTCTTATCAGCATAATGAAACTGAACTGCTCTGGAATACTAGGTCAAATTGTTTCATTCAATAAACTGTCAAAGTACTTTTGCAGTATCTTTTTGACATCCTTTTCATGAATTATTTTGCATCCTTTGCATTTGCGGTTTTTGCTTATGGTTACCCATTCTCTAACCCCCATCTTCTTAAGGACCTCGACTATCTGGTTCACCCATCTGGTTTTGGGTCTTTCTGGTGGTCTGCCTGATACAGGTCTCCATTTGGTAATTTTATAGATAACGGCTTCTGGATTTCTCCTTTCTATATGTCCCATCCAACTAAGTCTCTGTGTTTTGATAAATCTGACGATGCCTTCTACTTTCAAAAGTTCTCTTACTTCGTGGTTCATCAGTTTTCTAAATTCATTATAACCTAAGTTTAGTGGGCCTGCTATCCTACGAATTATTTTTCTCTCTAGGATCCTCAATCTTTCTTCATCTTTCTGTGTCAGACACATTACTTCAGCACCATACGTAGCATTGCTGCTCTAATTGCTGATCTGTAAATTTTCAGTTTAGTATTCTATTAAGTTGCTTATCTTTAAGGAAGTTGTTGGTTTTCCAGTAGGTTCTGTTTCCTGCCAGTAGGATTTTTTCATTGATTGCTATGCTTCTATCATTAGTTGCATTAACTGAGACCCCAAGATATTTAAAGTGTTCTACCTTTTCAAACTCATATTTACCAATACTTGTCACATTAACTACAGTTATAACCTACAGTTACAATATCTTATTTTTAGGTTACATTTGAAAGACTTGCAGAAACAGGAGTTAAACAAGTAAAGCGCACACTTTTTGGCCTCATGAATTCCTATCCCCAAAAGAAGATCATAACTTTCAACAAACACACCAGCGACTTCAATTTCAATGTGAACTATGCCGATTTAGACTTCTTAAATCCTAAAGAAATACAATATTTAGGAACCACCAATATATCCCAATTTGAACTCAAAGGAGTTGCTGATGCTTTGAAGAAACACTCAGGAGAAAACGTGGAATCCAAAGGTATCAAAGCTCACTTCGCAATGGACGATTCTGGTATTTTGAACTTTGTGAACGTTGAATTGGTTGTTGAGAAGACTGTCGTTCCTGATGAAGAAGAAGGAACACTATCTAAATTAGGTAAGTCATATTCAACAAACAAATAATCACATCATTAACCAGGTACTTCGATGGAGTATTCAGCCGTTAGTGATTTTTCTTTTCATAGTAACTCCTTTTTTTAAGAAATGAGAGATCCGTATATCTGAAAGCTCTCGTGGAACTAATTTCTGGTTACATCCTTTATCTCTGCCTTTTACAGTTTATAAGGCAAGGAGGCGACGAATAAAGAAGACGAAAGAGACTCTACAATATGCAGTCACATTACGTCTGCTCATCTAGGAAAAATTCCAAAGAAAGTTGGTTCGGTGTTCCGTGTACTCACAATCTGAGTAAATCCGTGTTGCGTGTACTCACAATTTGAGTAAACTGAGAAAATAAAAGACAGCTTATATTTTATTTCGGTTCAGAGATCATCCTCTTACTCACGTTTCAGTCTCCCCAGACATCATCAGAGGGGCTATATTGGTTTCATGAGAGGTGATCATCCAGGAAAGAGGGCGTAGACAAACCCCCTCTGTGTGTAATAGATGTCCGTATCATTAAAATTTCGTGAATGTTGCCAAATATCAGGATGGACTGTTTTCATAGACCCTTTGTATAATTTATTTTGTTAGTTTGTGATGAATCTTAATTCATGTTATGAAATTTCTACGTACATTTCTTCATAGGGGTAGCTTTGCTCTCCAAAGCTCTCCAAATCGTGGTTGTTTAGGAAGTTGAAGACATCTGAAATAGCGTGGCTACCGTCGTGTGAAGTTTTATATCGACATACACATTTTCAAGGCCAAAAAATCACATTTAATTCTGTTTTCAGGTAGTACGTTTAGCAAATTATTCGGTGGAGACGAGAAACCAGCAGAAGAAAAACCAACGGACGCCCCACCTTCTGAAGATAAACAAGCTGAAGAGGCCGAAGAAAAACCAGTCGAAGAAAAAGAAGAACCAAAAGAAAAAGTATCCAAGGACTCTAAGAAAACTGTGAACGAAACTGCTAAAAACGCTACAGAGAAAGTCAAAGACACAAAACCAAAAGTACAGACAGTAAAGGAATCAATAACGACCGTTGAACAGTCGTTTGGGGTTCCAAGCTTAAATAAAAAACAACTGGGTAGATCACAGGAAAAAATTGACGCTCTAGATAAAATCGAGATGGAAATCAACAGAAAAGCCACCGCCATGAATAACTTAGAAAGTTTTGTTATAGATATGCAAAATAAATTATATGAAGACGAATATACCGAGGCAACTACTGTTGAAGAACAAGAAAAAATCAAAACGGCTTGCTCAGAGATCTCAGAGTGGTTATATGATGAAGGTTCAGACGCAGATGCAGAAACATACGAAAAGAAAATCGACAGCTTAATGGCAATTACCAAAGACGTATTGGCTCGAGTGTACGAACACAAAGAGAGACCAGAAGCGCTTAATGCTTTAAATACTCGTTTGAACCAATCGTCTAACTTCTTGGTCAGTGCTAAAAATGCTACGAAAGACAACCCAGAAAGAGACATTTTCACAGACGTTGAAGTTCAAACCTTGGAAAAGATTATTAAAGAAACTGAAGAATGGAGGGACAAAATGGTAAAAGAACAAGATGCTACTAAAAAGAGTGACCCAGTTAAGTTGACGATTAAGTCTATCGTGGATAAAATGGCAGCGCTAGATAGAGAAGTTAAATATCTGTTAAACAAAGCGAAGATGTGGAAACCCAAAAAGGTTAGTAATTAATTATATTTATTAGTATTTTGTCACTTAAGAGCGTAGGCGTAAATATTTTACGGCTATCCCTATTTTTTCTTTCTTTACGCAGCTAACTACGTGGAGTAAAATTTTCACTGGTATGGAAGCTGCAGGAGATGTAAACATTAGTTGGCAATGACATTGTCATCAGCAACGTAGAGATGGCTATTTCGTTCAGTTTTTAAATGTTCTTGGATAACCGTTACTTGTATAATCGCTTAAATTATTAATTAATTTAATGAATAGGATTATTTGTTCACTAACTATGTATTCAGTGATTACAATAATTTATATACTATACAATAAAAACTAATATTCGAGAAAAGACTAAAAGTGATAAAGTGATTTTAATAATACAGGGTGTTTCATTAATAATTGTCCATATAGTAACTGGAGAAACCTTAGCACAAAATATGAAGATTTAACCTAAAACACTTAAAATGTGGTTCCTTACTAAGTTACAGGGTGTTCTATCTAAAAATTTAAAAACTATTTTTGCTCACCATTGTAAAACTATTCGACGTATTCTTTTCATACTTAGCAGGAAGTATAGGTACTGTACAAACTACTAAATTATGTTAACCTTTAACTACCCGCGCATCAAGTTATAACATAACTACACGCGTGGCGTACTTTGTACGCCACAAGAAAATACACTTAAAAACAGCGGATTTGTTTAATTTTTTTTGAAAAAATACACTTAGTTGTTTGTTATAAACCTTATTCGGCATCAGTGAATACTTGGAGTTCCTTTTCAGTAAGCCAATTGGGATTTATAACTGGAATCATGGAATAACTGGAGTCCATGATAAATAAAATTACTAATAAAATTTTTTTTTAAATGTGATTTTTTACAGGAGAAAAAGTATTGTTTACAAAGAAAAATATATTTTTTGCCATAATGACTAAAAAACAATTAAAATGTGTACTTATATTACGACTTATAGTAATATAATCCTGGGGTATATTGTCCACCACCGGAAACAACAAATAATAAAATGTAAATTACGATCTTTCCAGAACGCCGATTATAACGAAACTAAAACCAAATTGTAAAGCACATTCCAGTGATAGGTTAGAAAAATAAGCAAGGTCAAAAATTAAATTTTTAAATATATTTCCAGTAGAATTCTTATATCTGGCGTACAAAGTACGCCAGCGCGTGTAGTTAAAGGTTAAACAAACGTTTCTGACTATTACCAGAGGCGTACGACGGGGGAAAGTGGATGGTTGACCCATTCCAAATTCTAGGCCACTGGCGGAATTGATATTTTAGTCCAATATTTGGATTTTCCAATACTTTCTATGAAAATAATGTACTCTTCATTCGTAACCATAAAGTCATTAGTTTTCGAGATATTTGAAGTTGAAAATTCAACGGCACAGCTATTTTGGTTAATGTATTGTGGCCCTTCATTTTTAACATCAAATATCTCGAAAAATAAAGATTTTATCGTTACGAATGAAAAGTATATTATTTACATAGAAAGTATTGGAGAATCTAAAAGTTACGCTAAAATAGCAATTCCATCAGTGGTATCGATTTTGAAAAGGGTCAACCATTCACTTTTCCCTGTACGCCTTTGGTAGTAGTCAGAAACGTTTATTTAACATCCAATAGTAGTATCTACGCTTTTTGAAAAGTATGATAAGGATATTTGAAATACTTTTAAAGTATTGGGTACAAAATTTTTTTAAATTCTAAATCAATTATACCTGTTACATAAATATTAAATATTTGTATCCAGTACTTTAAAAATATTCGACATATCCTTATTATACTTGGTAGTAGGTGTAGGTACTGTACACCATACTAATATATGTTAAATAAACCTTTCTGGCTACTACCAGAGGCGTACGACAGGGGAAAGTGAATGGTTAACCCTTCCCACGTTCTACGCCACTGGCGAAATTACTATTTTAGTGCAATTTTTCGATTCTCCAACATTTTTTATGTAAATAACATACTCTTCATTCGTACCGATAAAATCATTAGTTTTCGAGATATTTGAATTTAAAAATGAAGGGGCACAATACATTAACCTTAACCAAAATAGCGATGCCGTTGTATTTTCAACTTCAAATATCTCGAAAAATAATGACTTTATCGTTACGAATGAAAAGTACATTATTTTCATAGAATGTATTGGAGAATCCAAATATTGGACTAAAATCGCAATTCCGCCAGTGGCGTAGAATTTGGAAAGGATCAACCATTCACTTTCCCCCGTCGTACGCCTCTGGTAATAGCCAGAAAGGTTTGTTTAACATAATTTAGTAGTTTGTGCAGTAACTATACTTTCTGCCAAGTATGAAAAGGATACGTCGAATAGTTTTAAAATGCTGAGCAAAAATAGTTTTTAAATTTTTAGATAAAACACCCTGTAACTCAGTAAGGAACCACATTTTATTTAAGTGTTTTAGGTTAAATCTTCGTATTTTGTGCTAAGGTTTCTCCAGTTACTATATGGACAATTATTAATGAAACACCCTGTATAATGTTTCTATGGAACGCTTGGATAAATTTTGAACATCTTTGACAACAAAATTCTTGGATCACAGAATATACCCTGGTGTATTCTGTGCTTGGATCTTCCATAAAAAATAACAAACAATAAATAACTTTTTATTAATTTCACGTCTTAAATTAATTATTTATCAAATACAATATCAATATTATTTAATAAACAACTCAAAATATTCCTGAAGTCTTGTCAAATATTTAGTAGCCTTGTCAACACATTCTGTTCGACTGAGTGACAAAGATAGCAGTGAACATGGTGTTCATTTTTTTCGAATGCTGAAAAAACTAATAAATATTTTTGAAAAATTTAAACGCAGAATGAAAGATTACATTATTACCGAGGGCCGAAAGTCCCTTAGAATAAACAAAAAGTTTCTTTTGAATGAGATATTTGAAATTAAAAATCACGCCAAATTTTCGCTTCCCTTTCACCCTTGTAACTTATTAAAATAAACATAGAAGTGTTCAAGGACTTTAGGCCCTCGTTAATAATGTAATCTTTCATTCTGCTTTTAAGTTTTTCAACTTACAATACTTATTAGTTTTCTCAGGATTCGAAAAAAATTAATGCATTTAAAAAGCATTGGCTCGAAATTTTGCGCCTACGCTCTTAAAGTATCACAACTTTTGATATATTATCCTGTTGCCTTGATATTTTGTTGATATAAACTGCATGCTTATTTTGTTCCTTTAGCATTAGGATATCTGACTTCCTTACCGCTTGTTCATATGCAGGCGGTTTGCCAACGTCGATGCCGCGATTTACCTCTTTTCCCCCTGTTTTATTTGATCTCACTCTAATGCCGCCTTTGAAGTCACCAAGATAAACAAAGGAAAACAGGTAAACCGCGGCGTCGACGTTGGAAAACCGCCCTATATGAACAAGGCCCGAGTCTTCTAGTTTTCTGCTAAAACCTTTTTTAACTCATCATGTGGTATTCGCTCCGTGCGTGACCATGGTGGGGATACAAGAAACTATGCCAGCGCCCGTAGCGGCGAAATATGACAACTTTGGCGAATAATGATTGAATAATAATTTTTTTCAATAGATATTTCGCTTACCTTATTATTGCCGTTTTGATTTTTATTATTATTTGTATTTATATTTTCATAGTTACTTGCTTTCCTCTCCCAATCTGATGGTATATTCATATTGTCATCTATTTCCATTTTGTGTTACACACATACCATAAAATTAATAATTCAATAGACCGAGCTAATGTTAAAATCTGGTAATAATAATTCACACTGCCTAATTGCTTTCGATGTACACTTAATTAATGTCAACACCGACAACTAAACTATAACGAAAATGTGAAGAAAACCCATTAAAATTGATATTTTCTTCAGAGAACTTCCAAATATGCGCTTTTGACTTTTATTTGACAGTCGAACTTATTATTTGTATAATAAATTCTGTCAACAATGGTAAATAAAATATTACATTAACATCAAATATGTCATATGTGTATCATATGTTTAACGTCAAATTGTGTTCGCCAAAAATTTCAGGCGACTACGCTAGGCGTCGCGTCAGTCATGCACGGAGCGAATAGTATTAGACCAGGAAGGATCTGTTTTTAGGTGGATGTGAGAGGTGGCATTCGGATTTTTGCGGATAAAGTTAGGTGATAACTTCGTTAATAATAATTGACTTATGCTCCTTCTCAAATATGCCCGGAACATTAATAAAAAAAATTAAGTATTTAAAAATTTCAAACAATTTCGTTTTTTTTTCTACTTTCTTTGCTTATAACTTTAAAACGATTCATTTTGGAACAAAGTCGTATAGGAATAAAACAAAGATAATTAAATTTTCTATCAGATACGATTGGTTAAAAATGTCTTAATTTAACACCCTTGCTGCAAAATAGCAATAAATATAAAATAAGGGGGCAAAACAAGCCTGTCCTTATTCAATGCTTTTCCATCACTTAGGTTACACTTGGAACCTTCCTAATTCGCTTAGAAAATTTTTGTAACGTGCTAAAACTGTCCACCAAATTTCATTAAAATTGACTTACTAGATTTTGCATAACAATGTTGCAATCTAAACTTTTTTAAAAAATTAAAATGTTTTAAAAATCTTGCACAACAAAAACTAGAACATACAAAGATTTGTCAATTTTTTTACATATAAAGAAGCACTCCACCTATCTAATGCACTTCACAGAATTGAAATCGGATTATTTAAGCAGCATCAGCAATGTTTTAAAGTTATAAACAATTTTTTGGCTTATAAACAAATTAGTGCTGTGTCCAGGAGGGGGTGCTACGGGCTCCTTTATTTAGATGGACTTCCCCAAGTTTTTTGAAGTTATACTTCTTTAGGCGCGATTGAGATTGAGGGTGAATTTATATTGATCTGCGCGCATGCGCACACCGACAGTATGGTATTAGTCGTTATACGGGCTCTGATTGGGTGTTGAAATGATCTGTCAATAATAAATAATTGTTCAATATGAAGGTAAACAAATGTATAATATATTAGTTTTATTGTTGTGAGGACAGAAACAAAAAAGTTTATAATTGTAGTGACATTTAAATAGTTTTTAGAAGTAACAGGTACGTAATAATAATAGTAAATGTATCATAGGTACCTACCTATTTGAACCTACCAAAATACATAGTATGCAATACTTTTACAGTAAAACGTCGATAATCCGGACGTCAAAAATCCGGACCGTCAATAATTCGGATTTGTATCTAGCAAAAATATCTGATTTTTTTAAAATAAATTAAGAACTTCGTTGCGAAAAACGAACCTCTCCCGCAGTTCAAAAATATTTTACACATTTTTTTAAAAGCCCAAATAGTGTCTGATGTTTTTACTGTACACATGGTGCATAAATTAATTATAATACAGTGTTTAAACATAAAAAAATGTTTTGATTAATTTCACCTCTAGACATTTTACTGTACAACAGAAATCATAAAATTTTAAAACGTTTGTTGTACTATGTGTATACTGGCCTTTTTTTGAGGTAATATCGATAATCCGGATAATTTGATAATCCGGATGGGGTCCGGTCCCAATTAATCCGAATTATTGACGTTCTACTGTATTTACATAATTTGATTACCATCAAAATTTCTATCAATGTTTACCTAATATATTGTTTTCTTACTCTATGTTTTGTTGTATTTTTTCAATTCAAAATCAAAATAATTTAATTTAATTCAAAAATGTCAAAAGCTTAATCCGTTTAGTTAGTCGATCTTCGCACATAATGACACATTGCCTCCGTGGCGAAGCGTTTAAGGCGAATGAACCCCAATATACCAACCGCGCTGATAGCTGGTTCGAATCCCAATAAAAACTTTTATTTTTTTTATACATTTTATGATTGTAAGTATATTTATTATATAATTTTATTTTCAGAAAATACGTATTTAGTTAAAAAAAATTCCGACAATTAATGTTCAGAAATCATTTGTGGCATTTTTAATGTGTTTGTGTGTGTTTTATTCTTTTATTATTTTAATTTTTGGCACTGTTTTAATAAAAATGTTTGAGAAGTAGTAAGTATAAATTAGTTTAATATTTAAATAAAATATAAATACAAAGTATATTAATTTCGTTTAAATCATATAATAGAAGTATAACTTCTTACGTGCGTACAAAGTACACACACATTCTTTTTTATGTATTTTGACCCGTAGAACACGAATTTTTTGGGTAACAGTTGATCCGGATGTCGATAAGATTGTTATAAACAAAGAACTTGACGAATTACATAACATCGATTTTCGCAAAATAAAACATTTTTTTGTATTTCTTGGGTAATTCTAAGCAAAAAATGTTCTTATAAGTTTTTTCGTAGGATGCATAGTTTTCGAGATAAACGCGGTGTAACATTCAAAAAATCGAAAAATTGCAATTTTTGAAATAGAATAACTTTTGATTAAAAAAAAAATAGCAATTCTGCTGACAGCATTTGAAAGTTTAAGTCAAATTATACCACTTTTAATTATTTGCATTGCTAAAAATTATTTTTTTTTTATTATTAAACAAAGCTATTTGTTTATAAGCCAAAAAATTGTTTATAATTTTAAAACATTGCTGAGGCCCCTTAAATAATCCGATTTTAATTCTGTAAAGTGTATTAGATAGGTAGAGAACTTCTTTATATGTAAAAAAATTAGCCAACTTCTAAATGGTCTACTTTTTGTTCAGAAAGATTTTAAAAAATTTGAACTGTTTTAAAAACATTTACATTGCAAATTTATTATGCAAAATCTATTAGGTCGATTTTAATGAAATTTGGTAGACCATTTAAGTAAGTTATAAGAATTTTCTAAGCGAATTACTAAGGTTCTAAGTGCCACCAAAGTGGTTAAGAAACATTGAATAGCAACAGGCGTATTTTGCCCCCTTATTTTGTATTTATTGCTATATTGCAGAAAAGGTAATACCTTAAGACACTTTTGACCAGTCGTATATCATACAAAATTCAATTATCTTTATTTTATTTCTCTACGACTTTGTTCCAAAACGAATCGTTTTAAAGTTATAAGCAAAGAAAGCAGAAAAAATCGATGTTTTTCGAAATTTTTGAATATTTTAATTTTTTTATTATGTTCCGGGCATATTTGAGAAGAAGCATAAGTCAATTATTATTACTGAACGTGTCACCTAACTTTATCTGCAAAAATCCGAATGCCACCTCTCACATCCAAAGATACACGTTTTTTTAGAGATTAGTCCTGGTCTATATGGAAAAGTGAATTTCTCGGTGTTAAAAAAAAATTAATCCGATATTTTATTTTTTGTTTTCCTCTGTAAAAAGTCTGCATATAAACGGGTTTTTATATTTCTTGCTATTGACAGACATAAGCGTGCCTTTGTGTCAAATTAATTTGTCAGATTACTTCGTTAGATTATTATTGCGTGGTATGTCTCATAAAGCTTTTTATCATTTGTCAACACCACCGTTTAAAAATTAATCTGCGCTACCGATATGGATAATAATGTTTCTACTTTTACCGATTGCGCTTTTATTCCCGTATTAGTTATATGATATGTATATAGTTCAAACTAAATCCTTCTTTCAGGGAGTCATTAATTTGCACAGTCAATGCCTTCATGTGCCTCTGCAAAAACGTTCTCCACATAGGTTGAACAGCACAGAAGTCAAAATACACCCTTGTCGCACCCCTTTTAAAATATAAAATTCCGCTGTGTTCGTTGATTTGTTCAGCATCACTCGTGCTTTTTGATTCCAATAGAGATGCTGGATAACTCTTATATCTTTCTCATAAATATTACCATTGTGCAGCATTTTTATCATTGCATCGTGTTTACGGTGTCAAAGGCTTTTTCATAATCGAGCAATGTGATGATTATATCCTTTCGTTGGTCTATGCAGTTTTGTACAAGTATTTTGTATGCGTATTCAAGCAGAATGCTGCTTTGTGTGTCCTGCTTCGAACATAGGCTTCTTAACTAGTCATGACAGGTGACGTAATAGTGACATATGACTTTACAGCGCCACTGTGATAGATAATTTTAAATGGTACCTTATGGCAAGTGATACCTCGTTTGAAAGGTATTCAAAATACCTATTCAATCATACTAATTTTTTTGGGTTTAAGTTGATTTTGATTCTGGTGAATAAATTAAATAAATATAATTTTGTAGTTTCGCATTTAATTAATAAAAATTCAAATGTCCGCCTATGGTTTTCTTGTCAAAAAAGTTGACGTTTGTCAATTCTCTAGTAGTTTTTACGTCAACGTCAACCTTTTTAACAAGTAACCATAGGCAAAATTTTGAATTTTTATTAATTACATAAATGCGAAACTACAATTTTATATTTATTTCATTTATTCATCAAAATGAGCTTAAACTCAAACAAAATTAGCATGGCTGAATAGGTATTTTCAATACCTTTCAAACGAGGTATTACTTGCTATAAGGTCCCATTTAAAATTATCTGTCACGGTGGCGCTGTAAAGTCATCTGTCACTATTACGTCACCTGTCATGACTAGTTAAGAAGCATACGTCCCACAAACCATACATACTCATAGACGTTTCACGGCCATGTTAATCTTTTGGATCGAATTAACGCCATCTCTTGATTGGAATGAGAACTAAATTGACAAATTTTAGTTACGCGGGAGTTTCAAACAATAAATTTTGTGTGATTTTTGAATTAAAAGGTACAGATAAATAACAGAAAGGCAAATCAATGTTTTATTCAATAATTATACAATAAAATAAATGAAAATGAATGTCGATACAATTATACAGTAACTTAAAATTATTTTAAAAGTACTATCTACGTAAAAAATACTAAAAATACATAAAAACGTTGGTTCAAGGATTTTTAACCTCACATTTTTGTCATTGTCAACGGAAATCATAATATTTACACCTTAAAAATGAACCTCACTGAAAATTTAACTAATAAAGCATATTTTCGGGGAACGATAAATATTGTAGAATCTTTTAGCATCCACCCCTTGATTTTTTGTGGTCCTCTCCGATATTTTGGTTTAGCTTCACTTTTTACTTCAATGTCCAGAACAAAAAGCAGCTTATGTTGTTGGCTTACTGTATCACTAACTATTACCTTGCACTCCTTGCATTCACGTATGTCTTCTAAATAGTCTATTTGGGATTGATGTCCACTTTTGTACGTAATAAGATGAGTTTCTCTCTTTTTAAAGAATGTGTTAACAATCGCCATATCTAGTGCTTGAATTAGCAACAGCAGAATTCCAATTTGTTTTCAGTTATTATAAGCGATTTTTATTAAATGATTTAGGTGATTTTTTTTAATATGTTATAGCCTGATTCTTTAACAATACGGCTGTAATAATATTGTTGCTTAACAGGTTAATTTTCATTGTATACCTGCGGCATCAAAAATGACCAAATTTTTAACTGGGCGGATTTCTATGAACGCAAGTTTATTTAGTTGAATGAACATTTTTGAAAGTATAACTTCTAGGAAGATTTTTTAGATAAATACCTTATCTAATAACTTTAAAGTCGGAATTGCATTTGCGTGTAATCTTTTACAACCGTCCGAAAAATATATTCGATCGAAATGCTGATGACACACTCGTCTATTCGAATAAACTCTTTCATGATCCATTAAATTAAGTTCAGGATTATTTATTTTCTGCAACCAAAACTGAAATCGATGAAGGTGTTTTTTAGGATTTGGAAACCTACGGAGCAAAATATTGTTTTTTTTACAAACACAGCACGAGATTATCGAACTCATGATGTAAACTAAACTATTGTGAAATACCTAAATAAATAGTAAATAAAAAAATAATATTTTAAATTAATTGTCAAATTTTAAATATGACAAGAGAATTGACTGACAGCGACATCTCTTGATTGGAATGGTAACTAATTTGCTGTCTTCACCTTGACAATTTACGTGAAACGTCTATGAGTATGTATGGTTTGTGATACGTCCGTTTATTTCCTTTCTCCAAATTTCACTATTATAAGTATAACCGTTCAAAAGATACGAGGAGGGGGACTTTTGACTAGCACTGTATAATATAATCTAAATAGATAAATAAATAAAATATTGTCTTTCTACAGGTGGACAAACCTGTAAAAGAAGATACCAACACAACAGACTCCGGAAGCGAAAACGTCGTAGTAGAAGAACCACCGACAGAGGAACCCGTCGCAGAGGAGTCTAAAGAAAGTCCCAAGAAAGAACAGTCAAAGACCAAAAAAGACAAACCCTCCGAGACAATAGAAGGAGAAGAAGACAGTCATTCAGAGCTGTAGTTAGTGAAAATTTTAGGATATGAACAATTTACTAGGTTAAAAATCAATTGACATCTTGGGATTGAGTCTAAACATTGATGTGGTATAGTGTATGTTCTCGACAATTTAAGTAAAATTAATTGGAAGAAAGGCATTGGTTTTTTATACATATTCTTCTTCCAATAAAGTTTATTCAAATTTACGCTAGCGTACTGTAATTTATTTATTGAAGTATTATTTGGATTTATTTTTTTAAATAAATGTGTTATTGTTTATTTATTGAATTGTTCAAGTATATGGTATATGGTCTCAACATTCAGTGCAATACATTGGTCGAAAATTGAGAACAATGCTTGTTAGTATGTATCTTACGATGATGGCGAAGATACAAAGCAGTATAACTGGTTATTTCTGTTGATATTCTTCTTTCTTGAAATTCCTTATTACTCTGCAGAATTGTCCAGGTTCTGTAGATATAAAAAAGTAAATGTCTCTTGATGGTGTTAAAAAGCAGTAGAATTACTGTGTATTTGAACCGAAATTTCGTTCTATAGTTTTTAAGGATACGGGAAATAAAATCATGGAAGAAAAACACTCATGAAAATTCAAATTCATGGAAATATATGAGTCAAACATGAATATTCGACTTCACGTTACAGCCAACAACCAGCAAATCGAACAAATAAACCTGGATAACTAATCTTAAAGCAGAAGATGAAATAAGTACCGCATGAAACGAAGGTGAATTTACTATTTTCACTGGGAATAAGTCACAAGTTTGCTTTAACATAAAACAATTAAACAAATTTTGTTTTTGTTAAGTGATACAAAAATCTTCTAATAATTTAATTTTATCTGACTCATTCATATTGACAATTCAGGCATGTATTATACATTTTAACAGGTGGCTTTAAAATGTTATTGTTAATATTTTGGAGTTGCGTCCTGGGACGACTTTATTCGAAGATAGTTCATTCGAATACATGAAATCATCTTTTAACTTACGAAAACACGTCAGAAAAATCATAACATGTGATATCACACGCAATGATGATAGTAAAATTCTCTTGTTAATGATTCTCTAGTAAATCATGAGGAAAAACCAGGAATAAAACCTCATGTTACTTTTCCAACATGGTAAGTCTTACATTTAGTTTACTTTCACTATTAACATCAAACTCTGATTTTATATGTACATAATGATATTTTATAACATAAATATGTATGCTCCATACGTTATTGACTTACGTACTAATAGCGGTATTTTCTTTCTATTGGTTTCCTCTTTTAATATAGGTAACCAGATCTTACCGCATCCTGTCGAGGAATTTGCGACCCGAATTGGTTTAGTTTAACATAAGAACTGCTTCTTTGATTTTTTTACCGTCTATTTCTTTCAGGACTATACTTAAATCTTTCCTCTGAATTTTTTGTTCATTTTCCCATGCGTGATTACATAAACTGCTCGTCAAAAGTTAGGGATATAGAAAATTATGCTGATTTTCATAGTTGATTTTTTCGCGAACAGACGGATTCCGCTATTTTTTATTTTAGATTTTTATTTAGAATTTACACAATTGTGAAAAGGTTTACTTAAACTTATTTTTTGTACTTATACCGGGTGGAAGAAAAGAAATGTTTTTCTTATGTTAAGTTTGAGACACCCTGTAGGGAGAACGAGGTACAAATGTGAGTATATATCAGAATCGTATTGTAGTCTTATGTTTTGTGAACATGTTGTTTGAATGTACCTGATATCTTTAGAAATAAAAAAAATAGACGGTTTTGTAATTTAACATGTGTTTTAACCGAAACAAGAGTTTGAGATACTATGGTGCAGGGGCGGTTTCTCCTTTGGTTCACTTGTGCAGTGAACACCCAATCAAATTTCATTAAAATACATATTTTTAAAAATCTCATTAATATCATTAAAATATTTTTTCTTAAATCTCATAAATATCATAGTATCATTAAAATATAACTGTATTTATTAATCACATAATTTATTTGCACAACACCGCTACGCTAGATGCACGTGGTAAGTGCAGAATTCAAATTGAACCCAGCCACTATACAGTAACCCTATAGAAGAACGAGAGCTCTTAAATCCGTGAACCAGCGATTCTTTTATCTTAAAACATTGAGGATTTGTGCACTGCACACAGAGACCGGGGTGGAGCGTTTCGATTCACAGTTTGGCATTTTCTATTATGGGAATTTATTAAATACAATATTGGTAGGTAGTTTTTTTAGGATGGAGCCTTATTCAGTGATGTTTATAAAAGAAAATGCAAATAGTTTGGAAAATCGACTTCTTATAAAAAGAATGGACTAACTTGGCCGGAGATAAACTTGGTACAAGAATGTGCAATAAGAAACAAAAAGTTTAAACATTGTTTTAAAGTTGAACAATATAGAAAAACTTCGTGATTATGCGGGTGTGATAAACTACATTCTTTATTTTGTTTTCCATATTTAGTGTTTTCAAAGAATAAAACTATAATTTCAATCTCGGTCTTTGGATGCCGTTAAAATAAACGGATTTTTAAACAGTTTTGACAAAGCCATTTCAATATTCGTAACTTATGCGTCCACCTTCACCACCGAAGAAGCGCCATCATTCAGTAGGTATCATATTCTGCACAAAACAAAAAAAGGGTGTGACATCCTGACTAATCGGGTCAAAGATAGGTTTCATTTTACAGAACATCTTTTGGCGAGGCCCCAAAAATGTTTCGCCTGCGGCGCTTATTCACCGTTTGTATAATTACATTGTTTAATTGAACACTCTCCTTAAATTACCACGAGCCGCCACTGCTATGGGGTAGTCTCGTATTTTGTGAATATTTTATTTTTTTAATTTCTCTGATATCTTTAATGACAAAGAAACTAGACGGTATTATTCTTTAATATGTGTTTCTATGTTTCACATGTGTGATGTGGTGCATGTCGTCAGTTAAAACACATATTAAAGAGTAATACCGTCTAGTTTCTTTGTCATTAAAGATATCAGAGAAATTAAAAAAATAAAATATTCACAAAATATGACACTACAACATAATATCGAGGTATAATCACCTTTGTGCTTTTTTCTCCCTTCAAGGTGCCTCAAACTTTTGTTTCGGTTAAAACACATGTTAAATTACAAAACCGTCTATTTTTTTGTTTCTAAAGATATCAGGGACATTCAAAAAACAAAATGTTCACAAAACATAAGACTACAATACGATTTCGATGTATACTCACATTTGTACCTCGTCCTCCCTACAGGGCGTCTCAAGCTTAACATAAGAAAACATTTCTTTTCTTCCAACCGGTATAAGTACAAAAAAAAAGTTTGAGTAAACCTTTGCATAACTGTGTAAATACTAAAGAAAAATCTAAAATAATAAAAAAAATTAGCGGAATCCGTGAATCTGTTCACGAAAAAATCTACTATGAAAATTCAGCAGAATTTTCTATATCCCTAACTTTTGACGAGCAGTTTATTTGAGATGTATCAAATTCTCTATTAGCCTTCGCTGTATATGCTGGTAAGCATATTTCTTTCGACAGTCCAAACTGTATGTAGATGTACTAAAACAAGAGTAACAATCTGTCCTATCTGAGAACCAAAATGCAATTATTCCATGACCATAAAACACAAAGCTATAGTTCCAGGTTATTTAAATTTTTGATTCAGATTGAAGACATTACCATATATTATATCTAAAAAAACGTTCCATGACATCTCGTAACGCGACAGTTCGTAACTATACATATTCGTATCAGACAATTTGTAACGTCAAAATTGAACTATTCTGTTTCATTTTGTTAACATGGAAACTAACTTTCATTGCAGTTACAATTGAAATTACGTTTATTATTACGTTTACGTATATTAATAAAGCCAACATTTAATTTTTTTTAGAAAATTAGTATTACTGAATTTAATACAAAATGCATTTGGCATACATTCCTATACTAAAAGTAATGGTACTTTTTTAAGACCACTATTTTTTATATACAAGGTGTCCCAAAAGTAGTGGAACGGTCGAATATTTCGCGAACTAAACATCGGATCGAAAAACTGAAAAATACGTGTTCAATCATTTTCAAAAATCTATCCAATTACACCAAACACCAACCCCCACTTCACCCCCTGGAGGTGGGGTGGGGGTAACTTTAAAATCTCAAATGGAAACCCCAGTTTTTCTTACAGATTTTAATTCGTTACGTAAAAGTAAGCAACTTTTATTCAAGACATTTTTTCGAACTGTGGATAGATGGCGCTATAATTGGGAAAAACGATTTATCCGGATACCATAGGTAAATTATAGAAACGGTCTAATATCTCACGAAATACACTTCCAAATGAGAAACATGAAAACATATCTTATTCGAAAACGTTTCGAATATCACCAACCGTGACCCTCCAACCCACCCCCTGGAGGTGGGGTGGGGGTAACTTTAAAATCTCAAATAGCAACCCCCACTTTTTATTACAGATTCGGATCCATTAAGCAAAATTTATTTGAAACATTTTTTAGAATTGTTAATAGATGGCGCTTTAATTGGAAAAATACGATTTATTAGCGCCATCTATCAGAAATTTTAAAAAATGTTTCGAATAAATGTTGCTTAATTTTTTATGAC
The DNA here is from genome assembly GCF_917563875.1 of Diabrotica virgifera virgifera. NCBI lineage: Eukaryota > Metazoa > Arthropoda > Insecta > Coleoptera > Chrysomelidae > Diabrotica > Diabrotica virgifera. The sequence goes on along the minus strand of NC_065447.1, from coordinate 197,343,996 downwards.
GAATCCGAATCTGCGATAAAACGTTGGGGTTGCTATTTAAGATTTTAAAGTTACCCCCCACCCCACCTCCAGGGGGTGGGTTAGAGGGTCATGTTTGGTGTTATTCGATAGGTTTTCGAAAAACATTAAAAATCTGTTTTTTGGTTTCTCATTTGCTAGTGTATTTCGTGAGATATTAAACCGTTTCTATAATTTTACCTATGGTATCAGGATAAATCGTTTTTCCCAATTATAGCGCCATCTATCCACAGTTCGAAAAAATGTCTTGAATAAAAGTTGCCTACTTTTACGTACCGAATCCAAATTTGCAAGAAAAACTTATGGTTTCCATTTAAGATTTTAAAGTTACCCCCCACCCCACCTTCAGGGGGTGTAGTGGGGATTGGTGTTTGGTGTCATTGGATAGATTTTTGAAAATGATTGAACATGTATTTTTCAGTTTTTCGATCCGATGTTTAGTTCGCGAAATATTCGACCGTTCCGCTACTTTTGGGACACCCTATATAAATTTCACACACATTTTTGCATATTATATTTTGATAATTTTGAGATTATAATTATTTTAAGACTATTTTAAAAATTTCTTTCTCCACGAAATATGAAATGTGTTGAAAATGTTTATTCTGATGCTCGTTCGTTATTGATAAACGTAATTTCAATCGTAGCTGTAATAAAAGTCAGTTTCGATGTTAACAAAAATAAACAGAATAATTCAGTTTTGACGTTACGAATATATATAGTTACGAACTGTCGCCCTTACTATTTGTGTGGTTACGAACTGTCGCCTTGCGAGATGTCTGGTCCCGATAAAAAATTGATTAAAGAAGATAATTTTTAACTCCATTCTGTTCTGTATTTGTATATTTTGTTGTTTCACCTGTTATGTAGTTTTATAATTATTCTAGATTGTAAATGTTACGTAACTGTATACCAAAAGTTCTCAGAAGAAAAATATTTCTACGCTTGATAGAAGTATGGCCAAGTATTCATAAATTATTTTAACATTTGTGATTGTAAGTATCGATACAGTAAATTTTTAAAAAATGTGTTTGTTGCTTTATTGCTATTTAACCATTATTGCAAGTCCATCAGAGCCATATCTACCGCGCGCATGACGTCATTCACAGAGTATTGGCAGGCGGGAAATAAAGAAATCAATGCAAATAACGGCCAGCAAATCTAAACTTCACACAGAAGTTACTTTATACGTAAACACAATTGTTTGTCTAATAGTACGTTCTTTAACGGTAAAATATTGCAAAACCTCTAAATTTTAAAGAACCGCTTGGATTGACATGAAATTTGGCATACACATAGCTAATAAGTCAAAGAAAAAAAGTGATATTGTGCCGATGTGTGCTATTGCCCTGTGGGTGAGTTTCACCCCTTCTCGGAGGTGAAAAAATATATGTCCAAAATAAGTTCGGAATTCGATAAACTGACTAATTCTAAGCAACTTTTGTTCCATAGAAATTTTACACCAAGTCAACACTTCCAGTTATTTGCGAGTGAATTTGTTCATTTTTCAACAAAATAACCACGTTTTTAGACGGTTTTTCGCAAATAACTCAAAAAGTAAGTATTTTGTCGAAAAAAATATTCTTAATAAAAATATACACTCACCGGCACAAAAAACCGCCACCTCAAAAAATGGGTCATTTTTAATGTCTTGTATTTCCTAAACCTGATGTCCGATTTAAGTAATTCTTTTAATGTGTTATATCCTTATTCTTTAAAAATATCGCTGTAATAATATTGTTGCTAGACAGGTACATTATCATTGTATACAGGGTGTACGAATCAAACTGTGTTTTTTTTTTCAAACTTTGGAACATCCTGTGGAATGATCTAGCTTTTATAAAATACTGAAATTAAAACCCAACTATAGCCTCAGGTTTTCTTAACATTATGTTATTTGTTTTATTCGCTTATGTTGGATAATAAAAAAGTTAGACACTTTAACAACTACCCCTGTTTTTCGTCAATATAGGGTGTTTTTAAATAAGTACGGCAAACTTTAAGGGGTAATTCTGCATGATAAAATAATGACAGTTTGCTTTATAAACGTATGCCCGTAAATGCTTCGTTTCCGAGATATAGGGTGTTGAAATTGTTCTTACAAACTGACGATTTATTTATTGCTCTAAAACGGTTTGTGATATGCAAATGAAATTTGGAAGATTTGAAGAGGTTATTGCGCATTTTTTGGCATACAACTAAGAATTTTATATTCACCATTGGCGTGCATACGGGTATAAACATTTTAGATATATTCCGTATGCACGTCAATGGTGAATATAAAATTCGTAGTTGTATGCAAAAAAATGCGCAATAACCTCTTAAAATCTTCCAAATTTCATTTGCATATCACAAACCGTTTTAGAGCAATAAATAAATCGTCAGTTTGTAAGAACAATTTCAACACCCCCTATCTCGGAAACGAAGCATTTACGGGCATACTTTTATAAAGCAAACTGTCATTATTTTATCATGCAAAATTACCCCTTAAAGTTTGCCGTACTTATTTAAAAACACCCTATATTGACGAAAAACAGGGGTATTTGTTAAAGTGCCTAACTTTTTTATTATCCAACATAAGTGAATGAATCAAAAAACAGAATGTTAAGAAAACCTGAAGCTATAGTTGGGTTTTAATTTGAGTATTTTATAAAAGCTAGAACATTTCACAGGGTGTTCCAAAGTTTGAGAAAAAAACACAGTTTGATTCGTACACCCTGTATACAATCACAATGTACCTGTCTAGCAACGATATTATTACAGCGATATTGTTAAAGAATAGGGCTATAACATATTAAAAAAATTACTTAAATCGGACATCAGGTTTAGGAAATACAAGACATTAAAAATGACCCATTTTTTGGGGTGGCTTTGTTTTCTGCCGGTGAGTGTAGTTTATAAAAAGGTGAAAAAAATGGTGTATATATTAAGTCTATGGACCCAGTAGAAGCAAAGTTCTAGCTAATGAAAATTAGGTTCTTATTCGTCAAATTCCAAATCGAATATTTCATCGAGAAATAACCAAAAAACAAAACTTTCTTCGGGAGTACAACTTTTTTTAAAGTGTTTAAAAAAAGGTTTATTTTTGTTTCTTAAAAAAACTTCTAACATTAAAACTAAGTGAGTTATGCTCAAAATATTGTTGGTGCCTTTTATTTTTTGGTAAAAACAATCGCGAAAAGCACCCCCTAATTAGCATATCAAATAGAATTAATCGTAACTGCTTCACAAGTTACTTGTGATTATTTATTCTTTATACGGTCTGTAAGTTTCAGCGGTTCAAAGTGCTTATTTTTGAAAAGGCTGTAGTTAAAATGGCTTGAACGAGTCACTAATCCCGAGTGTATGCAAACTTTGAACATCCATAGCATAACCAATTTTTGTTTAACAGGAAAACAAAAAATTCAAAATATCCAGAAAATCAAAACGTATATTTTATTACTCTTTGAGATTTTTGGAATGACTAATAATTCTTAAGTTATTTTGAAAGAAAGCATTTTTTTAATTAAAATTTTTATTTTAAAACCATTTTTTTTCAAAAATAAGTAGGTACGTTGAATCGATGAAACTTACAGATCATATAAACACAACATAAATAAAGCAACTTGTGAAGCGGTAACGATTAATTCTATTTAAGTTGTTAGTTAGGGGGCAATTTTCCCGATTTTTTTATGACAAATCAAAAGGGACCATCTGTATTTTGAGCGTAAATTGCTTACATTTGATGCTAGAATATTTTTTTACAAAAATGGAAATACATAAAGCTTTTTACTCTTTAAAAAGGTTGTAACGACTTTTTTCCAAAAAGTGCTTCCGTTTTTGGTTATTTCACATTGAAATATATTTATTTGAAGTTTGGCGAATAGGAACCTATTTTTCTTTAGCTACAACTCTGCTTCTACTAGGTCTAGAGACTTCATGTGTACACCATTTTTTTCAGTCTTTTACAAGCTATACTTTTGCTGCAAGAATGGTTTTTTCGATAACATACTTACTTTGTGAATTATTTGCGAAAAATTATCTAAAAATGTGTTTGCTTTGTTGAAAAATGAACATATTCACTCGCAAATAACTCGAAAAGTATTGACTTAGTGAAAAAAACTGTATAGAATAAAAGTTGCTTAGAATTAGCCAGTTTATCGAATTTCGGACTTATTTTGAAGGTATGTTTTTCACCCCTCAGAAGGGGTGAAACTCACCCCCAGGGCAAAAGCACACATCGGCACAATATAATTTTTTTCTTTGACATGTTGGCTATGCGTATGCCAGATTTTATGTCAATCCAAACGGTTCTTTAAAATTTACAGCAAAAACCGTCAAATAATGTACTATAAGGAATTTTGAAATAATTATGTACCTACAAATTAAAATTTAAAAAAAAAAACATCTTCAGAAGACAAAATGAATTTGTATAAACAACTCAAAAACCATACAATTAATCACAAAATTTGTTCGACCATAAATTTTTTTTTAATGAGAAAATGAAAACATTTTACCTTCCAGTGTAATAAAGAATTAGATCCATACTCATAATAACTGATGTCGGTATCTTTATTTGAATTAAAAAAAACGATAAAATCCTTTATAAAAGATATATTATTTGTTGAAATTCCTAAAAAGGGCTACTCACAGAACTAGTTTTCGATGGAATGACCGATCATCATCAGTGCTTACGTGAATCTAACATGCTAACCACCAAAATACAAAAATATGTGGGTAAAAATCCTTTACAATTGATCCTTCATGGGAACTTAGATGAATAATGTGAACTTAAACATGGATGTCTAAAATATCCAATGTATTATGCTCTAGGTACCATTGAGCTCGTAATTAACTTGTTCACGTGATGACTATATGGTAGCAAGTGGCAGTGACAGCGAAAAGCGTGAAAGTGGTGTGAACAAGTCAATTACGAGCTCAATGGTACCTAGAGCATAATACATTGGATATTTTAGACATCCATGTTTAAGTTCACATTATTCATCTATGTTCCCATGAAGGATCAATTGTAAAGGATTTTTACCCACATATTTTTGTATTTTGGTGGTTAGCATGTTAGATTCACGTAAGCACTGATGATGATCGATCATCCGATCGAAAACTAGTTCTGTGATGTAGCTCTTTTTAGGGATTTTAACAAATATACCTTTTATAAAGAATTTTATCGTTTTTGTAATATATGGTATACAGCCAACTACAGGAAAACTTTTTCATCGTGGATTTTTATTTGAATTGATGACCGGGCTAATTCTTCGATGCAATTTTCACGCATCCAACATTCTTCTATTTCCAAAACTGCTGCGTCACTGTATATTCCCCAAATATGTTTAATGGAATGGGTCCAAAACTATGTATAATCTCGTCTAAATATTTTTGGTTTTTCATTCCTTTCCGCTAACTGTAGTAATTCCGCCTTAAAAGAATCCTGAGGAGATGGCATAATATTTTCATTCATCAACCATTCTTATATTTTATATACTGTCCAGGATACAAATATACTGCGCGATATACTCGAAAATATTGGTCATAAATTATACCACAGATTCTGGGGTCAAAAATAGGTTGATTGAACCTGACTTACCTATATACAATAGTGCACACAAAAAAAGTTACAGCCCTTTGAAATTACAAACTGAAAATCGAATTTTTTTCATATATCGAAAACTCTTAGAGATTTGTTATTGAAAATGGACATGTGGCATTCTTATAGTAGCAACATCTTTAAAAAAAATGTAAATGAAATTTGTGCACCCCATAAAAATTTTATGGGGGTTTTGTTCCCTGAAACCCCCCCCCCCCAAGTTTTGTGTACTTGTATTTTTGTGTATTTTTAAAACTTTTTTGCCTCTTAGTACTTTTTCGATAAGCCAGTGTTTACCGAGATATTTTGAATATTTGTCGAATTCACCATATATTTGTATATGGTATTATACTTGTAAGATTATAGACCTGTTCATAATCTAAAATTTTATTTATAATTTACATTATTAGGTAGATTTTGAAAAGGAAGCCACATCTCGATAAGTGACTTATCAAAAAAGACTAAGAGGCAAAAAAGTTTTCAAAACACTGTTTTTACCTAATGGTACCACAATAATAGTTTAATTGGAACGTACACAAACATTTGGGGGGTTTAATGGAACAAAACCTCCATAAAAATTTTTGTAAACATATTAAAAAAGAAGCCGCATCCCGATAAAAACTGGCTTATTTAAAAATACTAGAATAGAATAGAAATATGCTTTATTGTCATGAAAAATTGTACAATTTTATCGACAAAGCTTATAAAAAGTCAAGAAAACAAAACAATAACAATCCAATTTACTAAAATTACATAAATCGTCAATATATTTACAATAATAACAATACTAATGAAGTTAAACAGAAATAATCAATTGCAAAATTTAAGTAAATTGCAAATGCATAGTCTACCTACCTAGTAATTAATAAGTTTAAAAGTTAAGCTGCTGCATATGACACCCAAATATAGACAAAAAAATGATAATAAAAATACTACTTGTGCAAAGGGCACTGTAATTTCTTAGTTATTGATTAAGAAAATCTTCCACCGAATAATATGGTCTTTCAGATAGGTAGGCTTTTGTCAGTTTACGGAATTTGGGGAAAGATGCTGCAGATTTAAGTTGTAGAGGGAGATGGTTGTAAAGTTTTTTTGCGGAATATAATATAGATTTTTTTACTAACTCAGAGGACGGGGTCGGCATATAGACGTCTAACGTAGAATTTCTCGTGAAGTAGTCATGAATAGGTCTTGGTGGAAAGACATGTAGATGTTTACGAATTAAGCAAACAGTTTCTAAAATATACAAAGATGGAAGGGTTAAAATTCCGTGATCTTTGAAGTAACTTCTGCAATGTGTTGTTCTTCTGAGGCCAAACAGATATCTAATTGCTCTTTTTTGTAATTTGAAAATAACATCGAATTGGGCAGCTGTACCAGAACCCCAAAAAGGAAGACCATAACGAAGATGTGACTCGAACAAAGAAAAATATGTTATTTTGGAAGATGCTAAATTGAGTTCATTCGAAACAGATCTTATAGCATAGCAAGCTGAGGATAGTTTCTTCCTTAACAAATCGATATGGTGGGACCATTTAAGGTTGCTGTCTAAAAAAATACCAAGAAATTTTACAGAATTAACGGTACTGATCTGGCTGTTATTAAGAGGTAAGGGTTGAAGAGCTCCTTTATAAGACAATGCTACTGTTTTGTCTACGTTAAACGAGAGTAAATTAGAGTCAGACCAGGTTTTTATTGTAAGTAGATCAGAAGTTATAGTAGCATGAAGAGTTGCAATATTTGAGTTGCTCCAAGTGATACTGGTATCATCAGCAAAAAGAAAGATTTTTCCATCGATTTTTAAACTAGTGATGTCATTAATAAAGACAAAGAAAAGTAGAGGACCCAATACTGAACCTTGAGGTACCCCACATACAATGTTTTTGAGACTATAGAGTCTGTATCATTTGCTCTAACCAGTTGTTTCCTATCATCCAAGTAAGATTTTAACCAGTCTAAAGAAATACCTCGAATTCCATAGAAATTTAGTTTTTTTATCAAAATGTTATGATTTACACAATCAAAAGCTTTGGCGTAGTCACAAAAAACGGTGGCAATGTGAAGATTATTGTTCAATGCTTGATGAACCTCATGTAGTACAGAAAAGATGGCATCAGTGGTGCATTTATTATTTAAAAAGCCGAATTGATTTTGTGATAAGAAAACTAACAGGCAAAAAAGTTTTAGAAACGTTGTGTTTAACTAATGGTACCACAATAATTAATTAATTGGAACGTACACAAAAGTTTGGGGGCGTTTAAGGGAACAAAAACCCCATAAAATTTTTATGGGGTGGACAAATTTCACTATAATTTTGTTTTAAGATGTTTCTGCCATAAGAATGCCCCGTGTCCATTTTCCATAAAAAATCTCTAATAGTTTTCGATATATTGAAAAAAATCGATTTTCATTTTGTAACTTCAAAGGGCTGTAACTTTTTTTATGAGCACATTTGTACTAAGGTAAGCTAGGTTCAATGGAACTATTTTTGACCCCAGAATGTGTGGTATAATTTATGACCAATCTTTTCGGGACACCCTGTATGCAAATATACCTACTGCGCGGCATAAGCATAGGGATATTGTGAATAAAATATAAACAACTTATTTTAATTATTATTATTTTTTAAGTAAACATATTTTATAGGCATTTACAAAAAATATTATTCCTCAAAAAATATATATCAAAAGAATAATTATTATTCATAAAAAATAAAAATGAAATTTTGCATTAATAGACATTGTGTCCTAATAAGTCCTGTATCCGCCATTGGCATCAATTGTTTGAAATCTACTTAGCATATTATCTACTAAATTATCAAGTGTTTCTTGAGCAATTTCTCACCATAAGTGATAACAGTTCGCGAAGTTTCTGAAGGGTCTGCGGAGGTGGTACGTGATCTGTAAGCCTTCTTTGTAGCATGTCCCAAGTATGTTCAATTGAATTGAGATCTGGAGAGCGCGGGACAATGCCAAATGAGGAATTCCATGTAAATCTCTACTTTCTTCCACAACTGCAGATCTATGTGGTCGTGAATTATCATCGAGGATACAAAACTGGTTCTCAATGGTTGCATGAAAGTTAATAATAATATTCTCAATAACGTGCCGTCTGTACATCTCACCATTCTTCCACTGTGCTCTAGCCCAATCTAATCTTTGACACCGTTATAGTAATGTGAATGACACACATCTCAAAAGACATTTCGATACCAAACTAAACGTTTTTAAAGGTCTGCGAATAGTTCGAGTGGAAACAACGGTACCAGTGGCATCTTTAAGGCTGTGTGACAGTGTTCGTGTAGTAAAATAGGCTCCCTTCTCGCAGTTAGTATAACATATCAGTCATCTCCAGCCTTGGCAGTTCTAGGCCGACCTGTTGTTTGTCGTTCAGAAACCTTTCCGGTGTTCTGAGATTTAGAGGCAGGTCTACTAGAAATAATACTTTGCGAAACATTGAAATTATTGGCAACAAAGCATCCCCATAGCTCTGTTGGCTTCATCTTGACTTAATTTACGACGAGGCATATTATACCTAGGTCCATTTTCCGTTGGAACTTTACCAAGCTGTAGACGGGGTTGTGAATTGCAACTTTTTAGAATTCCCTCTTGCCTTCAATGCAGCATCCATCTGGCTTGCAATTTTTAGAAGCCATAGAGGTGTGTCACCAGGAAAATGGTCCAAAAAGTTTTTCAATTAAATATCTTTTAAAAATATTTTACAAATATTTTTATTAGGTTGACAAACTTGGACTTTCATTTAGCAGATGCCGCTACGCACCTACTACCTTCACGTCACTTGCAATGGGGGGACTAAAATGTCGAAAATTTTTACCTGGAGTAGAGATAGCAGCCTATTCATTCTCTGAAGAGCCTCTAACAAGAGGTGAAATCGTCAATAAGAGTGCTGGCCCTGGCCGCGCTCTCTAACGTAAGTAAAAATTAAGACAGTTTTGGCGTCGCATTGCAACTGAATAAAAAAATGGTATACATTTTTATTTTAATTTTTCCATCTGACGGTTATTTCTCGAAATATTCACTTTTTTCTTGTAAAACTTTGTAACTCACACATTTCCTTACGCCCCGCTCAAACTGTCAAATTTTTGAAATATACCCTGTTCTGTATGTACTTAAACTTACCTTATCTTTAATCTGACGATTTCGAGTTTTTCTAAAGATATATTTTCTTTCGACCCCCCTTAACGAACTTCCCTGTATTAAGATCCAATATATGGTGGGGGTACATTTATAGGGTACAAAGTTTCTCCCCATGTCATAATCTGACGCGCCCGAGCAACTGGTTACTTTTGTACTAGTTAAATCACTTGTAGCTTCGTTTATTGCAATATTAAACATTCACTAAACAATTTGTAGATATTTTATTTCACAGTGTTTATGGTTGATATACAGTGCGTCCATAAAGTAGCGCATAAATTCATTATTTCGTAAATCGGCGACTTTAACGAAAAATCCCGAAATTAAGTCGATTTTTATTTATAAATTTCGATTAACTGGTATATATATCATACTAGTGATGTCATCCATCTGGGCGTGATGACGTAATCGTTAATTTCTTTAAATGAGAATAGGGGTGATGTGATAGCTTATTTGAAAGGGTATTCGATTCTCTATTCAATAATATATAAACATAATTATTTATAGAGGGTGTTAAAATTTTTTTTAAATTAAATTAATTGAGACAAAAAGAAGAATGTATGTAATTTATTTACCTAATTCAAAATACGTTTTACTGTACTCAGAAAACAGAAAAAAATGTTTATTTGGCAAATAAATATTGTTTTTTACTTATATTCAATGTTAAAGCTACAACCCACCTGCCTCTTGGCAGTTTAAACATTTCGTGAAAACCAATGTTATTTTTCAAATAATTTTTTTTGCTTTCTGACTGCAGTAAAATATATTTAGAATTAAATAAATTGCATACCTACATTCATCTTTTTGTGTCAATTAATTTAAATAAAAAAATTTTTTTGGACACCCTCTATAAATAATTATGTTATTGTTTATAATAGTGAATAGAGGATTGTATAGATTGTATACCCTTTCGAATGACCTATCACATCACATGACCCCTATTCTCATTTAAAAAAATCATCGATTACGTCATCGCGCCCAGATTGATGACGTCATTAGTATGATATATATGCCAAAAAATCGTAATTTAAAAATAAAAATCGACCTGTTTCGGGATTTTTCCTCAAAGTCGCCGGTTTATGAAATAATGAATTTATGCGTTACTTTATGGACGCACTGTAGATAAGTTATATGGTTTATACAGTGGCGCACAATTTTATTGTATTATTTATTTAAATTTTAGCTAAATACCTAACTTATCCCTCGCAGTTTATCAACACCACAGAGTTGCAAAAAAAAAATAAAAAAATCTGTGCTGTATATTTTTTTGTAATTTTATATAGAATATTTGTATGCCTATGTGCTGCCATCTATATAATTTGAAAAAAAGTGTTCCTACGGACATCCAGCAATCTGTAAAATATTCTGCTTTAGTTTTAACTAACAACAAAAGGGTGCGCTTTTCTGCTTGATCGACTAAAATAATAATTATTGGAATTCATTGCCTTCTGGCAATTTCATAGGTTTATGTTGGCTTTTATATTGTCGTTACTATGAAAAAATAAATATTGAATAAAAGTATATTTGCTATTAATAAAAATATTTTAGGAAAATAGAGCACGATTAAATTTATCTTTAAAATAATCTACACTACAGGAACAAAAATAACCAAATCATGTTGGGGTATCCCCGTTTTTCAATTAAAATAAAAATAAATTGCCTTCTTGGTAAAGGAGACTGAGAAGGATGTTTTTTAATATTCAAGGTTGTTTATAGTTCCTTGTGTATCTTTATGGCATGTTGAAAAATTCAATGTAACGAATTGTTTTTTAACCACTATTAATTACATATTATGTACTTTGAATTTTTTTTAAAATATTTTTATATAGGTATCTATATTTTTTTAAATTAGCAGATTAGAACACTAAGCGCTGTCTCCAAATTAACAATGCAGGATAACGTAGGACACGTACCTACATCAAACAGTAAAGCTGATCTAAGAGATATATTATATTTAATTACTTGTGAGTTCAAACTTGTTTGGGCTTGCATTTGCAAACAACCCCTTAACTAATATTTAACAAATTTTATTAACAACATCATCATCAGCCTCTCTCGATCCCACTGGCGGATCCAGGGTGGGTGTCACAGGGGTCATGACCCCCCCCCCATAATGTAAACCCACGTATACTAGTGTTGGTAAGACTAAGTGACCTTGCCTCAGAGAAAGGTAATTAAATCACCCTCAAAACCCATGACCCCCCCCCAAACAACATTTCTGGATCCGCCACTGCTCGATCCACTGCTGGACAGGGAGCGTTCAAGTATTACGTAACGCAATTTTTGAAGATTTTTGACCCCCCTCCCCCCATGTAACGCACCGTAACGTTTTTATGTACCCCCCTCCCCCTACCTAAACGTTACGTAACACCCAAGTCACCATTTGAACCTAAATGGAAAACTAGGTTGCGAAAAGTATCGGAACCCGGTAAAAGAACTTTGTTATTATTTTAATCGCATTTGAGGTAATAATAAAAACTTACAATCATCATCCAGCCTCAAAAATCCACTGCTGAACATAGGCCTCCTCCCCTCGTTTCCAACCACGTCTATCCTGCGCCGCTCTCATCCAGTTTTTATTTAGCTTTCTTACGTCGTCTGTCCATCTTGTAGGCGGTCAACCGAGCTTCTCTTGTCTTCTCTTGGCCTCCATTCCAATAACGTTTTTGGCCATCGCCCATCTGTCATTCTGGCTATGTGTCCTGCTCATCTCCACTTCAACCTGGCTATCCTTTTGATGACGTCAGTCACCTTTGTTCTTCTCCTGTAACGCCCTGTATCGTGAAAACGCATGCCGTTACAAAAATCTTATACTAAGCAAACCCCAATTATTTTTCAGTTTTTCACCTATCTTAGAGATCGTGTTACCTTTTTCTGAAACATCCTGTATATATAAGAAGGCACTTATGGAATAAAATTATTTCTGTCCTTGTTTTAATCAATTTTAAAAAACGCTGAGACCCGTAGATTTTCATATATAAAAATGTGTGCTTTTTAAACAAATTTAATTGTACAGGGTGATTCATGCAAGTCTACCGTAGTCCATAAGCTTTATTTGTTAACACCCTGTATATTTTTATATTTTTAAAAGCTGCTTAACAATCTGATTTCATGGTCTTTATGAATAATACAGGGTGATCATTTAAAATTATAATGTATGGAAACCACTTATGGAATAAAATTGTTGTAATGTGTCATTATTTTAGAAAATTATAAAAACGCTAGGATACGTCAACTTTTAAATTCAACTATGGACTATTTAAACATAAATTTGAATATACAGGGTGATTCACTCAAGTCTAGCATAGTCCATTATCTTTAATTTTAATTAAACACCCTGTATATTTTTGTTTTTAGAAGCTGCTTAACCACCTCATCTCAAAAATGTGTATTATGTAGGGTCTATTATGAATAATGCAAGGTGAAATTTTGAAATTATGTATAATTTTCGTCAAGATATTAATCACATAAAACTTTGAAATTAATAATTCAGGAATCACACTTTAAATAAGGGTATTATTATTTTTTTAATATCTATTAATTTTCTAAACTAAGTATAAACATAGTGGGTTTTGTATTAAATGCTTTTTATTTAAAGACATTTTTAAATAATTTGAAAATTTGCGAATTTAAAACATTAATGAATACCTACTGCAAAAAAAGATTTCAGAAAATATACATGATTTATGAACACTGAACACGTAGTTCCCTCTACAACCTCTAAATAACATCTGTATCTTTTAATCTTTTGTCACAGAATAAATAACCACACAGAAGCGAAACTCCTGCCGAAAACGGTAACATAATTTTCATGCTCATGTGTCGACGTAACTGGTGCAACCTCACTTTTGCGACTGACGTGACAGTTGTTTATAGTTAAATTTTATATTTATATATGTTTTATTTTATATTTTATTTATATTTTATAGTTAAATTTTATATTTCATATTTAATTAATAACTACTTGTCAAAAAGATTACCTAATTTGGAATGGTCTATTCCTTAGAACATCAAGTTCTATTCTGTAACTGGTGCACAAGGTCAAATATTTCGGTCCCAACAAAATCAATGGAAACGACAGTCAGATTCGCTTCTGAGTGGTTATTTACTCTGTGCTTTTGTTGTGGAGAGAGGTCCATCTTTAATTATTACAAACACATGTTAATACTGTGCTTCATCTGTGTTACAAATTTTAAGATTTTTTCACTTGAATAGGTACTATTGTCCTGTTGTCGGAACATGAGCGGAGCGTGAGGGTGCAACATAATACAATTCAGGGGTCTATGTAAAATATAAAAGAAATTCCGTAGTTTTTTTTTCATTTAAGTTAAAAAAGAATGTTACGTAACGCGCTGTTCGAACCCCCCTCCCCCCATGTAACGCGCCGTAACGTTTTACAAGACCTCCAACCCTCCAAACTGCGTTACGTAATACTTGAACGCTCCCACATAGGCCTCCCCTGTTCGTCTCCAAAGTGTTATATATTGTGCTTTCTGTATCCATTTTTTTGTTGTCTTTCGTAAGTCGTCTTGCCATCGCATCATGTCATGCGATGGTGGAAGACCACCATCGTTGGTGGTCTTCCTCTGCTACGTTTATCGGCTCTTGGTCTCCATTCAACTAGTTTGCGAGTCCATCTTCCGTACTTCATTCTGGCAACGTGTCCAGCCCGTTTCCATTTGAAGTTACAGCTTCTTTCAATGAAGTCTATGACTTTGGCTTTAGCTCGTAGATCTTCGTTTCTAATCCTGTCTCGTAGAGTGGCCCCTATCATTGATCGCTCCATTCTTCTTTGCGCTACTCTTAGTTTTTGTGCGTTTTTCTTTGTGAGCGATAATATTTCTTCACCATAGATCGTCACCATAAAACGTTCCTAAGAGCTTCTTATGCTGCCAATCATTGTATTATTCTTCTGGATGAAGTTTGTTTGATTTTGTTTGTATTCTTCGTTTGTTTGATTGTCCTTACCTATCTTAATTTCGTGACCCAGATATATATTTGTCTACCAGTTTCTCTTTGTTCATTTTGTATTTCAAGGTGTTTACTTGGTATTTTCTGTCATATACAATTTAATGCGTTATAAAGAAATGACGCACTGAAAAATGCTCATGAGAAAAACCATACTAAGTTCGTCATATATTTTGTTTTTGTTATATTCATTTTTAAGCCTATTTTATGACAGGCTGTACTAAGTTCTTCCAACATTTTCTTTATTTGTCCCAAATTGTCTGCAATCAAGACTATAATATCGTCTGCGTAGCTTAGGTGGTGTAGCATCTCTCCGTCCACATATATTCCTTTGTCACTCCATTCGAGGGGTTTGATCGCTTTTTCTAAAGCCGATATGAAAAGTTTAGGTGACAACGTATCACGCTGCATTAACAAAATGCAATAGTAAATAAATTTTCCAGAGCACAGCCCTGTTTTGCGAATCACGATGGTAGAAGTTCTTCTTTTCTACTTTTATCTCAGCATACCTACTACTCGTTTTTCATCAACGTTGTCTCTTGCTGTTGTTTCTTGTTCTATTGAAATATATATTATTGTGTATCAATTTAGCAATCAAAGATAGAATAAAAATTTAATTTTTTTAATATAATGCGGGCACATAAATTTGATACACCCTGTATATTGATTTGTAAATATTTATTAGAAGTTAGCTATCACGCAAGGTGGTTTCTCCTTAATGAATCTTTCCATGAAGAATATTAAAAACATTTGTAAATAAAAGTGAAGTGAAAGTTATTTAGGATTATTATTTTAAACATATTGTTTATGGGAAATGTAAAACCACAGGTAGATGTAATTATTAGTTCTTAGAAAATTAAGGTAAAGAAAGTTTGGAATTTTAATCCCTTTTTGTTTAACCCCGAGGAAATTTTGTAGAATTTCCCGAAAGTAATTTAGTATGATGGTAGGAATAATTTTGAAAGTATGAGTGGGTTTTCGAATGAAAAAAAAAGAATGGGAAGAGAGAAATGTTTCTGATTGGCTTGGAAATTTGGAATGGAGAAAGTTTTGTTTGAATGTTGAGACAGTTTGGAAAAGAAAATATCAGTGTGTTACCGGCAGCCGAGAGGAGCAGTCAAAAGTTTTCGTGAGTAGTTCAGAAGCAAGTACTAGTGGTTGTGTTTGATAAGTGAGAGTAGCTGAAAAGTGGAACGAGAGACAAATCAAATCGAGAAGAAATACCTCTTTGATTCTGTAAAGTCCAAGAGAGTAAGTTACAAGAATTATCGTTATTAAAATTATTTGTGACACCAAGTAAAAAAGATACTTGGGTCTCAGGAGATTATTGTTGAGAGAAAGAGAAGAGAGAGATTTGGAGTTTATTGAACGAGTCCTGGTCAAAGGAAGCCTGGCTTGTATTTTGGAGAAATAGTGGCTGGTATCCTGCTGGATTGTTTGCTGAGAACGGAGAGGGCTTTGATTGGTAGCCTAACATAATCAACAAGGAGGAGCTGTTTGGGTCAAGAAGAGACATCATTGTGTGTGAATCAAAAAGATCAGTCAATAACCTATGTGATAAATTTTTTATAATCAGAAGTTAATTTTTTACGTAAAAGCATATGAATTTAAGATTCCAACATTTCAAAAATTTAGTAGGAAGTATAAGTAATTTTGCGAATATGTACCTTTGTTTGTTTAGCTGGGTTTATTAATGGTATCAAGAACAAAGCGATAAATATTTGTTTGAATTAGATTAATTTATATGGTAAAAGTTTCTTTTGGACAGTTATGCCCACAGAATTTAATTGATAAATTTACAGAACATTGTTTTTGATAATAAAGGTAATTGTATGTTTTTATTTATGATTGTTCTATTTATTTCCTTTTCCTATTTTATCCCGATAAGGATCAACTAAGAGATACTGCAACCACGAGAGAAGATAAGCATAACATAAGATAATTTAGACATTTTTTTATATTATAAAAGGCACCCTGAGATTCTTTCTTAATGTTTATGTATGATTTGCGTTAATTAAATAATTGATCAAGTAAATAATAATTAATATAAAAGTAATAGGAAGCAGATCATAACAATATAATATATTCTCATTGCATCTCTTTCTAGGTCGGCACATGCTTTTTCTTTCGATTGGTTACTTATCTCGGGTGTCTAACAGTTCTACACTCCCCGTTACAAAATTCCGCCACTAAAAATTTTTGATGAAGTTTGACAATGTATAACTTTATTATTTGTACTCCGATTTTCAAGAGTCTTGCATCAGTTCGTAGAAACATGTATTGACATCGTTTGTTATTATTCCGGTAACAATTTTTTTTTGATTATATGACGTTGTACGTCATATACGAAGCGTTGTAGTTTCTCCTAACTTTAAAAAATTTTGTGGAAAAATTGAAAGGCTGATTTTGCTGAATTTTTCATTAAATTTACTAAAAGTTTAATGTTCGAAACCGGTCGTCCAAGATACAATGAATTGATTGTGAGTAGGTCTAATATTTTTCTTTCTTTAACCTTATTGAAGTGGACTTAATGTCAAGTTAAATTTCACTTTATCATTTTGCCTTCGATCTCTAGTTTGCTTCTTATTGGTTCTTTTGATGTTCTTAATAAGATACAATGTAACACAAATAAGCAGGCTTATTCAGTAAGGAAGGTATAAAAAATAGAAAGTATAGGGAGATATAAAAAGTAGGTACAAGAGAAACTATGCATGCAAGTGCTAAACATATGCCTTTATATATTCGAATTTAACAGTGTATGATTTATTTTCATCCCATTATTATTTCCACCAGTATTATTATATTCTGGATGCCGTGTTTGTATGCTTATTTATTTCGCCTGTGTGTTTCACATGAGCTCTTTATTGAGAGAAAAGGAAAGTTTATCAACGGTTCATGCATTCTAATGCAATATAAAAGAAAATGTAGATAGGAAGATATACAATACCTACGTCATTGTTATCGCAGTCCAAATATAATATAAAGATAAGATCTTATCATGAGAACATTTTGTAAAATCAGCATGAGGACCACATAGTAGAATAAATAGGTGTGATCTTCATTTATAAAACAATTAACTCCTGCGGAAATCTCAAGTTACATAAAATTTAATCCAATTAAATATATGTTTTTGATGGTTTATATATAATATATGTGTTTGATTAGTGGATACAGTATGTTTTCACTTGTATATTAAATTGTCTAACCTTAATTTAGCATACACTTTTTTAATATAAATATTAATTCCACATTGTTCCGTCTAGGTTCTATCACTATATCATTTTCTGTTTTTATCTCCTTTTTTGAATAGTAATTTTAGAATTAGTTTGCTAGTTCTCCATTCTTCCGGTATTTTATTGTTTTATAATTTTGTTAATTAATGTTGTTAATTGTCAGTAGCGTACTGATAGATCAGCGGGCCCTGGTTCCAGTTGGGATGCGGGCCCCCGCCCAAAACAATAAATATAAATCATCATATATCATAAACTATATCATAAAAACTCAAGCTAATTTATAGTCCATTTACTCACGGTTTTTGCTGTACATTTTAAAAAACTACTCGGATTGAGCTGAAATTTGGCATACACATAGCTAACATGTCAAACAAAAAAAAAGTGATACCTACTGCGCCGATGTACGCTTCTGTCCTAGGTATGTTTTACCCCTTCTCGGGTGAAAAACATACGTTCAAGATAAGGCCGGAATTGGATAAACTGACTAATTCTAAGCAACCTTTAAGTTCTATAGAGTTTTTTCACTAAGTCAATACTTTCGAATTATTTGTGAGTGAATATGTTCATTTAAAAAAAACACGTTTTGAGACGGTTTTTCGCAAATACCCTCAAAAAGTAAGTATGTTATCGAAAAAAATATTCTTAGTAAAAATATAGCTTATAAAAAAAGTGAAAAATATGCTGTATATACGAAGTCTTTAAACCCAGTAGGTCATGAAATGTAGGTTCTTATTCGTCAAATTCCAAATCGAATATTTCAACGTGAAGTAAGTAATTAAAAATGAATCAATTTTCGAGAAAAAGTCATCACAACGTTTTTAATATATTTTTGTCATTTTTTAGTTTCTAGCATCAATATTAACTATGTAACGCTCAAAATAAAGTTGGACACTTCTTTTTTTGGTAAACAAATCGTAAAAATCACCCCCTAACTAGCATCCCAAATGAAATTAATCGTTACCGCTCCACAAGTTACTTGACTTATGCATTGATGATCTGTAAGTTTTACCGCTTCAAAGTGCTCATTTTTGAAAACAATTTGGTTTTAAATTAAAAAAAATTTATAATTGTGAAAAAATTTTGTTTTTTTAAAATAACTTTATTAATGATTGGTGATACCAAAAATTTTAACTAGTATAAAAAAATAGAGGTTTTGCTATTGTGAATATTTTGGACTTTTTGTTTTCCTGCATACACTCGTGATTAGTGACTCGTTTAAGCCCATTTGACTACAGCCTTTTCAATAATAGGCACTTTGAACCAACGAATCTTAAGTACATATCTTATAAACAATAAGTAAAGTAATTTGTGAAGCGGTAATATCATTTCGGATGCTAATTAGAAAGTGATTTTCACGACTTTCTTACCAACAAAAAAAAAAGATACCAAATATTATTTTGATCGAAATTTACTTACTTTTGATGTTAGAAACTTTTTAAAAAAACAATAGACTAGACTATTAAAACAGTAAATTAATATTTATTTTATCCTATCGTTTTTCATATTCACATGATTGATCACTTTACGCCAGCCGTTTTTATAAATACGTATAGTATAGTATAGTTGATCCAAAAGATGGCATAACCCAGACATCTAAAGTGAAAGTTATCCTTCAACACCAAATTGTGGTCCACACAATGTCCAGATGAAAGTCACACCATTTTGAGCGTCGGGTTTGGGGGGGAGAGGGGGGAGAAATCGGTAAATTCTTAGTTTTTTAAGTTTTTCGCCAATATTTCTAAAACTATGAGGTTTAGCGTGAACAACCTTCTATACAAAATTGTTCTACATTAAATTTGAAATAAAAAAGGCCCTATGCATAATCTTTCTAAAATGAATGGTTCCAAAGTTACGGAGGCAGTAAAGTATAACTGGTCCAAAAAAAACCTAACCCAAACATCCCAAGTAAAAGTTTTCCTCCAAAACCAAAATGTTCTATATGGTCCACATATTGTTCAGTAAAAAGTTACACCATTTTGAGCGTCCGGTTTGGGAGCGAGATGGGAGAGAAGCCGGTAAATTAGTAGTGTTTTTACGTTCTTCGTCACTATTTCTAAAACTATGCTTTAGCGTAAACAATGTTATATACAAAAATGTTCTACGTGAAATTTAAAACAAAAAATGTTCGATACATAATTGTTATAAAATCAACGGTTCCAGAGTTACGGAGGGTGAAAAGTCAAGGTTTTCGATACTTTTTATATTTTTTGGGCAATATTTATGATATAACTATACCAAAAACCCAGACATCCAAAGTGAAAGTTATCCTACAACACCAAATTGTTCTATATGGTCCACATAATGTTCAGAAAAAAGTCACACCATTTTGAGCGTCGGGTTTGGGGGGGAGAGGGGGGAGAAATCGGTAAATATAAAAAGTATCGAAAACTTCCACTTTTCACCCTCCGTAACTCTGGAACCGTTGATTTTATCACAATTATGTATCAAATCTTTTTTGTTTTAAATTTTATGTAGAACATTTTTCTATAGAAAATTACTTACGCTAAAGCACAGTTTTAGAAATATTGACGATAAACTTAAAAAAACTACTAATTTACCGACTTCTCCCCCATCTCCCCCCCAAACCGGACGCTCAAAATGGTGTAACTTTTTACTGAACAATATGTGGACCATATAGAACAATTTGGTGTTGAAGGAAAACTTTTACTTTGGATGTCTGGGTTAGGCCTTTTTTTGGACCAATTATACTATACTACCTCCGTAACTTTGAAACCGTTCATTTTAGAAGGTTTATGCATAGGGCCTTTTTTATTTCAAATTTAATGTAGAATAATTTTGTGTAGAAGGTTGTTCATACTAAACCGCTTAGTTTTAGAAATATTGACGAAAAACGTAAAAAACTACGAATTTGCAGATTTCTCCCCCTCTCCTCCCCAAACCCGACGCTCAAAATGGTGTGACTTTTTTCTGAAGATTATGTGGACCATATAGAACAATTTGGTGTTGGAGGATAACTTTCACTTTGGATGTCTGGGTTTGGGTCTAACTATACCATACTAATAATGAAACTCAAAAATTTTCTACATCCAAAATTCCAGTCATAATTAAAAACCTTATGATTAAAAACCTCATTAATATGGGAAAACTAACACAGCTTTTAAAAAATGAACATTGGAATAAAATTTATATCAACAAAATAGATTCTGAAATTGCATAATATGATGCATTTATAAATAAGTTAAATAATTACATACAAACCTATAGTTGATAGGGTTGATATCTTTTATCAAACGACGAGATTTTCTTAAAAAGAAATTATAGTCTAAGAGCTGGGAGCGGATTTTGTGCGTGATAAGTAATATGGAAAAACTATACGGGGATATGTTGAATTAGTTGTGTACATGACTTTCACCAACGGCCGGAAACCAAAGTTGGGGCCGAGGGTAGTTATAAGGGGTCAAAGTCGCGGTTTTTATTATTTTTTTTATGACGCTCATGATCGAGATAGTGCACCAAAATTTGGGAATAAGTAGGTCATGACGTACCTAAGTAAAATCTCTAGTGCACCAAAATTTGGGTATAAGTAGACCATGACATAAATAATTAAAATCCCCAGAGCCGTAAACCAAAGTGGGGAAGGAAGTTATAAGGGGTCAAAATTCCGTTTTTTATTATTTTTTTTTGTGACTCTCATGATCGAGATAGCGCGCCAAAATTTGGGAATAAGTAGGTCATGACGTAACTAAGTAAAATCTCCAGGAATGGAACGCTGCGTGGCCGACAAAGGGGTGGGGCAGGGGTGAATATAAAAAAATGTAAGGGATTTTTTGCGACGTTCGTGATTGAGATAGTGCACCAAAATTTGTGAATAAGTAGACCATGACATAACTAAGTAAAATTCCCAGAGGCGGAAACCAGAGTGGCGGACGAGGGTAGTTATAAGGGGTAAATATCGCGGTTTTTATTATTTTTTTTTGTGGCGCTCATGATGGAGATAGTGCACCAAAATTTGGGAGTAAGTAGGTTATGACGTAACTAAGTAAAAGATTCAGGGGCGGAACGCTGCTTGGGGTACAAAGGGGTGGTAGGCAGGGGTGAATATAAAAATATATGGGTTTCTTTGCCGTCCGTGATCGAGATAGTGCACCAACATTTGGGACTAAGTAGATCATGACATTACTAAGTAAAATCTCCAGGGGCGGAACGCTGCGTGGGGGACAAATGTTGTGCCGGGTCACAAAAATAATAATACACACTGCGACTTTGACCCCTTAAAACTACCCTTATCCCCAACTCTGGTTTCCGGCTCCGGGGATTTTACTTAGCTAAGTCATGGTCTACTTATTCCCAAATTTTGGTGCACTATCTCAATCTAGCACGTCGCAGAAAACCCCTTATATTTTTTATATTCATACCTACCCCCAACCCTTTATCGGCCACGCAGCGATCCACCTCTTGAGATTGTACTTAGTTACCTCATGACCTACTTATTCCCAAATTTTGGTGCACTATCTCGATCAAGAGCGTCACAAAAAAAAATAATAAAAACGGCGATTTTGACCCCTTATAATTACCCTCATGCCCAACTCTGGTTTCCGGCTCTGAGGATTTTACTTAGTTATGTCATGGCCTACTTATTCCCAAATTTTGGTGCACTCTCTCAATCACGAACGTCGCAAAAATACCCTTATATTTTTTGTATTCACCCCTGCCCCACCCCTTTGTCGGCCACGCAGCGTGCCACGCCTGGAGATTTTACTTCGTTACGTCATGACCTACTTATTCCCAAATTTTGGTGCACTCTCCCGATCATGAGCGTCACAAAAAAAATAATAAAAACGTCGAATTTGACCCCTTATAACTACCCTCATCCCCAACTCTGGTTTCCGGCTCTGGGGATTTTACTTAGTAATGTCATGATCTACTTATTCCCAAATTTTTAGTCGACTATCTCAATCACGAACGTCGCAAAAAACCCTTTATATTTTTTATATTCACCCCTACCCCCACCCCTTTGTCGGCCACGCAGCGTTCCGTCGCTAGAGATTTTACTTAGTTACGTCATGACTAGTGTTGCCAGGTCCGATTTGATTTTAATCGGTACATAAGCAAAAACAAATCGGGATTTAGGGTTGTAGATCGGGACAAATAAACAACAATAGCCCAGTAGTAAATAAAAGTCTCTAGCATTAAAACTAAGCTAGTTACGCTCAAAATAAAGTTGTCTCCTTTTTTTTTGGTAAAAAAAATCTAGAAAATCTCCCCCTATTTAGCACCGTAAATAAAATTAATCGTTACCGCTTTACCATTTACTTTATATGTGTATTGTTTATACGATCTGTAAGGTTTACCGGTTGGGAGTGCTTAGTTTTGAAAAAAAAATGGTTTTATAGTAAAAAAATTCCTAAAATATTGGAAAATGCCCTTTTTTCAAAATAACTTAAAAAGTATTAGGGATACTAAAAATGTCAAGGTGTAAAAAATAGGTAGGTTTTGCTTATATAAATATGATAGATTCATTTTGTTTTTCTGTTAAACAAAAATTGGTTCAAATATGGCTGTTCATATTTTGCATACACTCGTGATTAGTGAGGCCCTTTCAATCATGTAAAAAATACATAAATAAAGTAAATTGTTTGTAAAGCGGTAACGATTAATTGCATTTGGGGTGCTAAGTAGGGGGAGATTTTCACAATTTTTTTACCAAAAAAAAAGGAGTCTACTTGATTTTGAGCATAACTCGCTTAGTTTTGATGCTAGAAACTTTTTTAAAACATAAAAATAAATCTTTATTAAAAAGTTTTAATTGGTTTTTCGTGAAAAGTGCTTCATTTCTTGGTTATATCACGTTGAAATATTTGATTTGGAATTTGACGAATAATAACGTATTTTTCATGAGCTACAACTTTGCTTTTGCTGGGTCTATACACTTTACGAGTTCACAATTTTTTTCATTTTTTTATCTTATGCTACATTTTTGCTAAGAATATTTTTTTCGATCAAATACTTACTTTTTGAGTTATTTGTGATAATTGCCTGAAAACGTGATTTTTTTGTCGAAAAATAAACATTTTCATTCGTAAATAACTCAAAAAGTATTAAGCAAGTTAAAATTCGATAGAACTAAAATTGCTTAGAATTAGTCAATTTATCCATCTCCGGACTTACTTTTCACCCCAACTAGGGGTGACTGTCACCCCCCGAGTAAAAGCAACCAACGGCCGGCACAAGCCGTCCAAATTTTCATTCAGTTCGGAGTTGATCCTGAAAATTACACGGTATCGTCGTATTTCCCGTTCATTTACTGGACTACAAGGTGTTTCTATAATCTGTATTTAATCCTACAGAATAATAATAATCAGACGAAATTACAAAAAAAATTGTAGATTAAGAAAATTATTTATTTTGTATTAAAATTATATTTTTCATTCGATTTTGCCGCTTTTAGGAGTGCGTTGTTTTTATAACATAGTTATAAAATTCACTGCAAGTCTTCCTGAAATTGGTTTTCGTGTGTGAAAATCGGGACATTTAGTGTCCCGATCAGGTACAAATCGGTACGCGTCCCCAGACCCCTGAAAATCGGGACGTCCCGCGCAAATCGGGACACCTGGTAACGCTAGTCATGACCTACTTATTCCCAAATTTTGGTGCACTATCTCGATCATGAGCGTCATAAAAAAAATAAATTCCGCGACTTTGACCCCTTATAACTACCCTCGGCCCCAACTCTGGTTTCCGGTGGTTGGTGAAAGTCATGTACACAACAAATTCAACATATCCCTGTATAGTTTTTCCATATTACTTATCACGCACAAAATCCGCTTCTATCTCTCCGACTATTAGTGTCTATATAGTGTCTTGTTATCCTTGCCACTATTGTCTATATTTAGAATTTAATTTCAATTTTTAAGAATTACCTACCTCTATAAAAGTACAGGCTGAAAGATGGCGGTTCAATAACCACGAATATCGAGCTTATTGTATTGGGATTATTTTTATGGCTGTATAAAACTTGCAATGCATATTTACAACTTTGTAGTTTACCTACATCTTATTCATGAATCTTGCTAATATACAAGTGTTTGAGTTATCATGTGTAGGCAGGTCCTGTCGGTTAGTCTTTACAAATGTTGAAACATGGGCTTTGGAAAGCAGGTAAAACGTGTAAGGAACCTTACAACAGGGTTCCCTGTATTTCAATAAATTTTGTTTTCAAATTTTTTGAGGAATTGGTATTCTCCGTTTTTATTTATAAGTACGTACACAAAAATTAAAATCTATTAAGCAGTTTCATTTCCTATGTGTGTACTTGTGTAGTTCAAATTCAAAATGTCCCCATCAAATTAGAAACAAAAGAAGCAAAAAGCGCATTAAAGCGGGCCCCTGTGGGGCCCGGGCCCTGGTTCCGCGGAACCATGCTCAGTACGCCACTGTTAATTGTTCTGTCATTCCTGCCGCACAATATTTCCCTAATTCGTTTGATATTCCGTCTTTACCTGCAGATTTTCAAGTGTTTTTCGAACTTCCTTTGTATTTATATTAACATTTCTTCTGCATTTGTGGTAATTCTGGTGTTTCCGGTTCTGGTGCCATGTGTTCTTCTTCTGCATAGGGCTTTTTTAGATAGTCAATCCATGTATTCTTTTCTGTGTTTTGGTTCTGTTAGTTCATTTACCTTCGTTTTTTGACCTGTCATATTTCCTTTTTGCAGACCATAAAAATCATGTTTCTTTTCTTTAAAAAAACGTTACCAGTGATCATTTTTTATTCTTGCTACAAGTGCAGGTGTTTCGTTTCTTTGCCCAACTTTCGGGGCAAAGAATCGTTTCTGTGATATTTATCACGATATATATATAGTCCGTCGGCTATAACTTTTCCCATGCGGTACGATTCATTTTCAATAAAATTAAGTCAAAACAGAAAGTGAACCGTACGCCGATGTGTGTAGTATACAGTGATGAGCGCACTAATCGGCAAAATAACGCAGAAGATGGAAAACATATAAGTTGTGAGATAAAAAGAGATGAACCTAGTGGAGGTGTTAAATTTAGCGATAGTAACTTATAGATTGACATTATATTGATTGTTTCCACCTTTAAACGTATCGGACGAGTTTGAGAAATGCCACTGTCACAGTGACAGGTTTAGTTGACGTACTCCTCTGATACGTTTAAAGGTGGGAAACAATCAATATAATAAGGGAAAATGAAAATGTAGTATGTCAAAGTGTGTAAATAATTTATTTCCTTAGCTGAGCGCTTTCGACATAAACGTCATCATCGGAGCTAATGGTCAAATACTAAAAAAGTACCGCTACATAGAGGTGTAAACAAGTGCATCTTAGGAATGTAAATTTGATTTTTAAATTGTGAATGCTAACTTAGTCCTCCGTACAACAGCAAAAAAACAGAAAGAAACGGCCACATACACGTTGCACAAAAACATATAAACTTTTTTCATGGTACGGGTGTCGATATCACCCGTCCATCCTTGGCCTAGTAACAACAGCTGACTGACTGAGTCAGTTTGTATATGCAGTATAAATTTGTTAATAGCTTAAAATTAAAAGTGTCTAGTCGGACAAACTTTGATATATGCGAACACTGGAACAGGGGAAGTTTTAATTGTGGAACAGGCTAAAAATTTGGAACGGTCAGACCACGAAAACGGCACATGTATTTTGTCCGACAGAACAGACTTAAACTCTCCGAACAGAGATTAAACTCTCATGCAAAAATCAGACTTCTATTTATCACCAAATGGGCGTTTTAATGAGTGGAACATGTAGAATATGTCAAATGATAGGAATTATGACAGGTGATAAATAGCAGTCTGATTTTTGCATGAGAGTTTAATCTCTGTTCGGAGAGTTAAGTCTATTCTGTCGGACAAAATAAATGTGCCGTTTTCGTGGTCTGACCGTTCCAAATTTTTAACCTGTTCCACAATTAAAACTGCCCCTGTTCCAGTGTTCCCATATATCAAAGTTTATCCGACTAGACACCCTTAAGCTATTAACAAATTTTGAGCTTGCTATTAATTAACTTTTTTTCATACGGGGGATCAAGACCTATACAGTATACAAACTGTATATACACATCGACGTTCGTTTCAATTTATGTTTTGACTTAATTTGATTGAAAATGAATCATACCGCATGGGAAACGTTATAGTGGACGGACTATATGTTTCTACCTTTTTCTGTTATTATTTTTTGGAATAGGTATATTGTGGTGATTTTTATCTTTGTGGTGTATTATTCTGATGTTTTGATATCACATAATATACCTGGGCGGAGGTAAATTCCTCACCAACCAGTAGAACCATATAATCCGACAGGTATTTTCCTCATCAAGTTTAAGGGTTCGTATTAATCCGGTAGGTATTTTCCTCACCAACTCACTCAGGTAATAAAATAAAAAATATAGATGTAATTTAAGAACGATTATTATGAAAGCATCCGAAATCCGAATAAGACATTCATTTCCTTACGTTGTAATAATAGTTTATAATATAGATAATGTGCAAAACGTATAACTTATTATTTATTATTTACTATAATAAGAAACACACTTTACAAAATCCATTACAGTCGTTTGATTAGACTGATAACTTATTATAGTTATTAAGGTACCAAGGGCATTATAAGGATAATAACGCTTGAGGTCAATAGTGTATAGACCGAGGGCCTTCGACCCGAGGTATATACGTTGACCGAAAGCGTTATTATTTTATTATTATAATACCCGTGATGCCTTCAACGTTTAATGCCCGACTAAATTATTCTTTATATGCAAAAAATTTGAATAAATTTTGAATTAATTAGTTTTCGAATAAGTACATTTACCAGAAATAGTCGTAACGTAATTGTGGTAACCATAGTTTTACTTAGAGTTTTATTTGTCAACTTGACAGTATTTAACTCGTTATTTAAATTTAATAGGCACTAGGGTGTTATCTATAACACCCCCTTGGGCGTTATATCGTACTTAATAGACTTCGAAATAAGGTCATTATTTGTCAAATAATAGACCAGTCGTACGTAAATTTTCTACATTTTTCTCAGCTTACTTGCAGACTGCAGTAATAAAAAAAAAATCATTTTATAGTTTGCATGACATTAAATCAAACACAAAACAATCTGATACGTCTTCCGGTTTTATATAATGTAAGGCCAAAAGTATGTTTCAGCCTACTTCAGAATCAATTGTATATTCTGATGTTAAATCAAAAGACTGAATTTTCAATACCAAGTTTGGTGTACTTAGGTGAAATCTTCAATCATGTATTTCAGTGTTTGGACACATTTGAATGATTGAATTATGTATAAATATAGCCTTTTCAAAATCTACAAAAACTTAGGATTAAACTCAATTTCGAGAGCTTTAAAAATTTCTGATTTTAACAAATAGAACAGATTGTTTTAAGTTTCTGTTTTTTTTGTTTGACAGTAAACAGTATAATAAAGAAATATAAGGCCCATTAATTGGCCCATGAATAGTGAATAATTGCAAATAATATGTGGTACGGTAATTGTGCCATACATTTAATATACGAGAGGGGCAAAATTATGGAATAAATTAATTTTCTCTAAAACGGACAATTTTGGAGAAAAACCCCGAAACAAGTCGATTTTTATTTTTAAATTATCATTTTTTGGGCTATCTTTTCATAGTAGTAACGTCATATAACTGTGCGTGATCACGAAATCAATGATTTTTTTAAATGCAAATAGGGGTCGTGTGGTAGCTTATTTGAAAGGGTGTTATATTCTCTATTCAGTAATATAAACATTAACGTAATTATTGATTGATTGATTGATTGATGACGTCACTAATATGAAATATAGATATGCCAAAAAATTGTGAGTTAAAAATAAAAATCGACGTGGTTCGTGGTTTTTTGTCCAAAATCGTCCATTTTAGAGAAAATGAATATATTCCATAATTTTGCCCCTCTCTGTATAAAATTCAATGTTGCTAAAAATCTTATATTTGTTTCACATTCACAACTAAATACAGTTATCTTACTTTTGACACAGTTTATAAAGAGAAAATTTTCCTCCTTGGTTGTTTTTTG
Organism: Diabrotica virgifera virgifera; assembly: GCF_917563875.1. Classification (NCBI taxonomy): domain Eukaryota; kingdom Metazoa; phylum Arthropoda; class Insecta; order Coleoptera; family Chrysomelidae; genus Diabrotica; species Diabrotica virgifera. The sequence goes on along the minus strand of NC_065447.1, from coordinate 197,314,999 downwards.
AGTACAGCTCTTCACAAATTCTTGAACCTCATCAATATTGGAAGGAAGTCGACCAGGCATCATTTCCGTATAATTATATATATTTTTTCTCATATAACAGACATCGATCGTAGTAATTATTTCAAGCAAATTAGTGCAAGCTCTTGGCGAATGATTTTTGGCGGTTTTTCAGTATATTTGGCTTTACGTTTACAAGAGTTAGAAACAATTTTTCGATCTATCTTCTGCAGATCTGGTTTATGATTATGTTGTAGGCTACTTCTAGTTATTGTAAAATTTGCCCTAATAGTATTCAATTTCGCACTAAAAGTTATTTTATTGCCTCCAGAACACTTCTTCACTTTCTAAAACTGTCACCTTATAAAAAATAATATTTTCAAATACCACGATTACTTTCTATTAAACATGCCATTTTTGTCAAAATTCCAATTATGACTAAAAATAAAATACTATAAAATTAATTAGTTAATTATTATAGGTACCTACTGTAATTTTATAGTAGATAAATAATTTCCTTGAATGCCTTTTAGTGAAATCTACCTGAAACTACCATTTCAGTTTTGGTGAGGAAAATACCTGTCGGATTATGACATACCCTTCCAAACTCAGGTATAAGATTATTTTGGTGAGGAAATTACACCCGCCGATATACCTATGTGTTTTCATTCGGATTTTGCACAATACCAATTTATGATCGCTTCCTATTTTTGCTCATGTTAGATTTGAGATATACCTATGTAACTGTCTATTCAACAGAATATAATCTATGATAGATCTTTGTCCTCAATGTCCCTATTGTTTTCAAAGGTATATTTGTTTTGTACTTTGTGAGGGAAAAATGTATTACTAATACGTAGGTACATGTTTTAGCTGCAGAGGTCCGTCAGGCCTCCGTTTTCATTTCCGATATTTTCGTTCTATCGCTGTTTTATTCCTGGACCTGGAACTATATCATTGCCACCAGGGGCGTTAAAATCACCCATAATGATTACTTATTCGTCGGCGTGTCGTTTACATATTACAGTCTGAAGGAGTTCATAGAAGTTTTCTCTTATGGTGCTATCTCTGTTGTTCTCAGGTGCATAGATCGATATCATTATCATATTCAGATGTTTGATATCCAGTTTGTCTTTTACGATAACTATTGTTTCAGAGATATATTTACATTCTTGTACTTGGTGTAAAAGTTTTTTGTATAGGGCGACTCCTTTGGCTCTGGTTTCTTTCGTAACAGTTCTGTAAATCATCAGAAAGTCATGCAGCATAATCTGACCCTTTCCTTTTTTTTATTCTTGTTTTGTGGTGCGTATATGTCTATATTTTTTTCTGCAAGCTCTTTTATTCAAACAATATTAATTTCATGGTTTTAGATAATGGAATGTGTGTGTGTGTGTGTTTATGTTTTATTGGCACTGGTTTAAGCAACCAACTGGCCAGTCAATGTGTTTTGAATTCTCTCTTTTACAAAATATATGCTTAGTATCTAAATTTAAAACTATTAGTACTACTGTTTTTTTTTACTCTGTTTTTTTTATTTTTTTTTATTATATTTTTTAACATTTTTTTTATTACATTTTTTATTTTTTTTTAGTTTTTTTTTTTTTTTGTATATTTTTTTATCGCGCTAAGACCTAAACCCGATTCAACCTCGCGGAGGTTTAGATCTTAGTAACTTTTTATTTTATTTAATTATTTTTTTTTTTTTAATTTTTTTTTTCTTTTTTTCTCAGAGCTTTAATTTTAAACAATTAACATGGTTGTACAAAATTTTATAAACATCTAGATTGTTTGATTGTAAAAGGTATATAAGATTAAAAGGAAATTGTACATTAATTTGAACTAGATTGGCAAAAAAGTTTGATATTTCAATAAAATGTAAAGGACATTCTAATAGCATATGTTGTAGATCAGCTAGCTCTCCACATAAACATTCATCATTATCTACAAGTCCTATTTCTCTTTTGTAGACTGGAGTCAGACAGTGATTACTTCTTATTCGACAAATAGTTTTGATAAAGCCTTTGTTGGAAACTTGATTAAACCATGTCTTGATGGGAAGTGTAGGCTGGATTTTTTTGTAATAATTTCCTTTGTCTGAATTATTGTATTGTTCCTGCCATTTCGTCCGTTTGATAGATCTCATAATAGAAATTATGTCTCCCATAGGAAGTTGATAAGTATGCAGAGTGGATTCCTTCGTTGTTGCTTTTTTAGCCAGATCATCTACTATTTCGTTGTTTTTTATACCAATGTGTGCTTTTATCCAACACAATATTATATTTTTGCCCGATTTCAAAGCTTCACTGTTCATTGCTATGATGTCACTGATGATATAATTTTCTGCAAAATTATGTACATTATATTTCAATGTCTTTACAATGCTTTGGCAGTCTGTAAATATAACATAATTGAGTTCTTTTTGATTAATACATATTTTGTATGCTTCGTTGATTGCAATGAGTTCAGCTGTGAAAATTGTCATTTTATCAGGTAATCTGTTGTTTATTTTTATACTTTTTTGTGGGTAATATATAGCATATCCAACTTTTCCTTCCATTTTTGAACCATCCGTATATAATTTCTGATAACTCCCCCAGTTTTTTTGTACACACTGAAGGTGGTCTATTTTAGTAAGGAAGTCTGTCGCACGAATATTACTTAAATGACAGTTAACTGGAGATAAATAATCTTCATAATTTAGCTTTCGAGACGAGCTTTGTTCAATTTGGTGTATGTCGCCAATGGAATTAGAAACGTTGAGGAAGCTTTCCACAACTAAAAGCAGTTTCTTTTTTTCCCAGTAATAATGAGTTAGGTATGAGGTGGTTAAATGAACAATTTTATTTAATAGCAGTTTATCGTTAACCGCTGTTTTAACTATAAATTTCTCACTTAGGTATTCCCTGCGTAATGAAAGTGGAGGTTCATTAAGCTCACATTCCATGACCAATATAGGTGTGCTACGAAGATAACCAGTGCATAACCTAAGTGCCTTATTTTTGATCCTCTCGATTTTTTGGAGTACAGAGTTTGATGCTGAGCCATAAAAAATAGATCCATAGTCTAAGATTGATCTTATCAAATTTCTGTATAGTAATATTGATATGTTTGGATCAGCTCCCCAGTTACTGACACTTACAGTCTTCATGATATTCATTGCATTTTCCATTCTTCGTAATATGTAATTTGTGTGTTCTTTCCAATTTAATTTGGAGTCTAAAAATACGCCAAGAAATTTTATTGAAGTTTTATAAGGAATACTAGTATTATCAAATTGTAGATGGCTTTGAGGAACATATCGTTTTTTAGTGAAGGTAACAATGGTTGATTTACTCTCTGATATTGTTAAGTTATTATCGGTAGCCCATTTTTTTATAATATTCAATGTCGATTTAAGGTAGTTATTACATCTATCTATTGACTTATTTTCTGCATATATCGCAACATCATCAGCGTACTGTAGGATTTTTATGTGTTGAGGAAGTTTAGTTTCTAAGTCAGCAGTATAGAGTATATATAATATAGGACTTAGGATGCTACCCTGAGGTAGTCCCAAAGATGTGTATCGGGAGTTAGATTGATCTCCATTTAATCTAACGTGAACTGCTCGATTAATGTATAAGTTAATGATGTTCCATGTTAGTATCTCGGGTATTCCTATTTCCAACATTTTCGCGTATAGTATGTGAAGATTAACGTTGTCGTAAGCCCCTTTTATATCTAAGAACAAAGCACTAACTGCTTTCTTATAAGTAAAGGAACTATAAATGTCTATTAAAAAGTGGCAGAGGCTATCTTGTGTGGATTTACCTTTTCTAAAACCAAACAGACTTCTTGGTAATAGGTCGTTCTTTTCTAGCCAAAATTCCAGACGGTTTTTAATAAGTCTCTCATATGTTTTTAGTATACAGGAAGCCAGACCGATTGGACGGTAAGAATCCCAATTCTTTGATGATTTTCCTGGTTTTAAAACCGGGATAATAGTGTAAACGTGCCAATCGTCAGGAATCTTTATGCGGCGCATCCAAATTTCATTATATATATTTAGTAGTGCAGCCTTACCAATTCTTGAAAGATTTGATAGCATCGAGTAATGGATATTATCGGCACCTGGTGCTGAATTTGAGTTTTTCTTCAACGCAAAGTTTAGTTCAGTGGCAGAAAATGGTTTGACTAGGAAACGGATTGGTTCTGGATAGTCGTACAGAGCATTTAGTTGTAAATCAGGAATTACTAATTCTGCAGACGGCGGTGTGATATTTTGATGGAACTCTTCTATCCACGAAGCTTCCGACAGAATAACAGGGACTTTGTTCTTTGTTTTTCTATTTTTTATTCGGTTAACTTTTGACCATACATCTTTAATAGGGACTGACCTATTTAGGGATCCGACATAATCTCTCCAGCTATTTCTTTTAGTTTGTTTAGTGATCTTCTTGACATGTGCATCATATTTTTTATACTTAAGTAGGTTTTCATGGTTTGGATTTTCTTTGAATATACAAAAACTTTCCTGTCTTCTTCTGACTGCTTCTTCACATTCTAGATCCCACCAGTATTTTCCTCTGGAAGTCGGTTTTTTTATTTTAAATTTGGGGATGCAGTAGGATGCAGTTGTATTTATATTGTGCAAAATTTGTTCATAAGAATTTATATCTTTAAATTGAGAGAATACATCTTCCGAATACTGTTCATATAATTTCCAGTCGGCATTCTTTAAATTCCACTTTTGTGAATATGGATTATATGTATGAGTTGGTTGATCCTCTAACTCTACTCTTATAGGTGTATGGTCTGAACCAAATAGGTCTTGAAGTGTTTTCCAAGTGATCAGGTGGTTTAAGTCAGGAGTACAAATGGTCAGGTCTATTGCCGATTTCGAGAAGTTCCTAAAGAAAGTAGGAGAGCCATCATTTTTGAATATTAAATTATTATCGTCTATACAGTCCATCAAGATTTTACCTTTCATATCTGTTTGGTTGTCTAGGCCCCAGGCAATGTGGTGAGCATTAAGGTCACCTCCTATTATAAATGGTCTTTCTATAGATGTTATGAAATTGTTCCATTGTTGTAACAATAACTTGGTTCCTGGGGGAACATACATAGATATAAATGTGACAGTATACGACTTAAACTTTATTTTTATTGCTACTTTATTGACGTTTATTAAATCTACTTTCATGGTGACTTCCTCGTAATATAGGTTTGAATTTATTAAAATTGCTGAGCCACCGCCAACAGTTACTGAAAAGCGGTCGTCTCTGACAATATTGTACCCGTGAAAGTTATAATACTTTTCTGGTTTAAATCTAGTTTCTGATAATAATGCGATATCAACTTTCTGGTCTTCTAATAGGTGGATAAGGTTTTCTCTATTAGAGTTAGCCGATCTACAATTCCATTGACAAATTACCAATCTATTCATTATTATATAAGAGAGAACTTAAAACTGATTGAATTGAATTTACTAGAACTGATTTTTCTGGAATTTCAAAATTTTTGTGATTTATATTAGAGATAACACTTGTAACTATATTTGATATTAATTCTGTTAATTCTTTTGACGGTTCATGTATTTTAGATCCTTGTTCTGGATTAAATGTAGATTGATACGAAGAAGAGGTGATAATACCACCAGGTCTGTTGGACATGGGGTTTAACTTTATTATTTTTTGATGTTCCATTGTTACTTGGTCTGGTGAGGAAGAGATAGGTCGTTTGTATTTTGGTGGTTTTATTATTGTATATCTATTTGAAACTGAAGGTAGAGCGAACTGATTGGAAGATGTTTGAGACGTGGACAATTGAGTAAAGGAATATGAAGAGGATGGTGCATTCATATTTGGAGTTTGATGAGAATTTATTGAGGAATTATTGGCTGCTATAGATGCATAAGTTATCTTAGGAAAGAGTTTAATTGTTTCCTTAAAAGATAAGCTGTTTTCAGACATATAATGTTTTATTTTCTTTTGGCGATCAAATTCTGGGCATATCTCCCATTCATTAGTGAAGTGTTCACCTTCACAGGATAGACATTTTTTGTTAAACGATGATAAAGAACAAGAATCGGAAAGGTGAGCTTCATGACACTTAAAACAGCGAGGATTACTTTTACACTGCTTACTCATGTGCCCATACCTATAGCAGTGGTAACAGATAATTACCTTTTGCTGGTATTTTTCAACAGTGTGTAAGACATGATTAATTACTACATACTTTGGTATATTCTGGCATTTAAAAGACACAATAACTGATTTTGTTGGATTAAATATTACTTTGTCATCTGCTACTATTTTTCTTGTTATTCGTTTCACATACTCAACCGAGAATTTGCAATGGTGATCAAATTCCTTTATTCTATTTTTAAGATATTCTTCCGATATATCTGAATCTATATCCCTTACTACACCTAGTTTAAACAATTGAAATTTTGGAATGTATGCGGTCAGATTTTTTTGAATAAGGAATTTGGAAGTAACTAAAGCATTTGCGCTACTATAATTTTTAAATGAGACCCTAACTCGGTTGCGTCCGATTGAGTCAATTTTTTTTATATAATTGTCAATTTCTGGATGTAACGTAAATAGGATCTCGCCTATTTTAACAGCGTTTAATTTTCCTGTAAAATTTAAACTGGAGTTTTCAATGAAAATGTAAAAAGGTCCTAAATCAATTTTTTCGTATAAATAAACAGGCCTGGTTTTTTCTGGTTGATCTGAGTTTACTAAAGTATTTTGTTTTTCATTAATATTGTTAAGATTAATACTACTACTTATCTTATTTTGAGGCTGGTTGGGTAGAAATCCATTTAAATCTTGTAAATCACAGCTACTATCCATCGAATTCTCAATATCAGGCGGTTCGCCTCCACTAGATGACTCCATAGAGGAGTTTTCAAGTAACGTTTAACTTATGAACACTTTCAAAATGTAAACTAAACAAGGAAAAGTTTAACAAAACTAAACAAACTAAATTAGAACGGTATAAATCAAATAATCCGCCAAAAATTAATATTTTTCGGAGAGATTTCCAAATTTAAATTAACTTTGACAATTATTTTTGAGATAATGGAATGAAATAAAAGAAAGGAATAATTTTCAGGTACTTTATTGCATTACCAATTAAACAAGATAATGCCTAATGTACATAGGTATATATAAGATTATTCTAGTAATAATTCACATATTACGATAAAAGTATTTATACAAAAGATTTGTATATTGGTAAATTATACGGTAACATTTTTCTTTTGGTATCAACAAAAATTTTGTTTAAATGGCTTTTCCAAATTTAATGCGAACAACGGCAATACCAGATGTCTCAAATATTTTAAAGTCCACCCAAAAGCATAAATAAAATCATTTAAAACATAATTTTTATTGCATTTAACTACTTCTGGGATACAACACGATCTGAGACATTTGGTATTTCTTAGAACATAAAAACCAAAAATATAATTTTTGGATATGTTTTGCTAAACAAAATTTATAACAAAAATATCTAAAAAACATACATAAAAATCATACAATTTATTAATAACAAATATGGCAAAACCCATTGTTATATAATGAAAACATATTACAAAATCGTTTCTTAGTCCAGTCACTTAACAAGTCTTGTTGTTGTAAACAACTTTAAAATTAAAATTTGTATATTTCAAAATTGTGACATACAAACTATTTATGTTTCATAACAATTTCATTTCTTTAATTATGTGTTTATTATTATTATTCTATTCATTATTATTACTTTATTATTTTCTACATCTCTTGACAAATTATTTTAAATTATTTGGTTTATATTACAGTAAAATCAAAATACTTTTTCTACAACCACTATTCAAAATGCACTTTTCTGCACAGTTTTATGTTAACAAACTTGATATTTTCTCACAGTATGTATAAGATATATGACATTAGTGTGCATAACTGATTTATTTTACAATTTTATTCTTAATAAACATTTCATAATTATCAAATAACGAAATAACCACTAAATATTTAGCAACCTCAGCAAGATACGTCGAATGAAGTAGGTTTGGTGGAAACCCGTGACTGCATAAATATAACGTCAAATGTGACACTATTGTGTAATAATTTTGGTAATAGGCGCAGAAAGGTAATTTCTCACTCGTTTGAATTGCGGCACTCGCTTGCGCTCGTACCGCAACTTTTCAAGCTCGTGAGAAATTAGTACCTTTCTCCACTTGTTGCACAATATACTATTCCTCTTTTGATTTTTAAATTTGCTTTGAACGCGTTTATAAATCCTAAAAGTGAAAATTGATGGTGGATATGAATTTATCCAATGGAGATTCTTGGTTTAGGTCTTACAGTTGTACAGAAATATGTGAAACTGAGAAGTCACAAGATAGCAAATCAAGGAGAGGGGACTTTAGTTGAATGCATTGGTGCACAGAGTAAACATCCATTTGAAATTCATTGTGCACAAAATCAGACGTTTGCGACATTGCCAGATAAAATCGTCGAATAGTTGTTTATTTAGAATACATTTAATATTTTTTGAATACCTAAACATGAATATTACAAGTGCCGCGAAAAATTGGACACTACGTGGAAAATCCAGTGAAATTATACAAAATGTTTTAAAATTTAAGCAGGAGTAAGTAGAAGGAAATTTTACTGTGAAACAGGCAACAAATAAAAAACCGAAAAACCTCTGAAACCCTATTGATCTGACAACGTCGCATTAACGAAGTTTTCGATCGGTCTAACCTTGGCGGTTTAAGATATTTCTGTCGACTTGTACAGACTGAAAATGCATAAAGTTGTTTGCAAAGTCTAAATACATGGCGAACAATCACAGGCATTTGAAACGCATGTTAAGCTGCGACAGGGAGATGCGCTGCCGTGTTTCCTATTAAACATAGCTCTGAAAAAGGTGGTTAGAGTTGCCCGCACAACACGCAAGCTAGAAGAAATGTATACCAGCTTCTCAAATGCCTAAAAAAATATGGGGCTGTAAGTAAATGAGGAGGAAACTACGATGATGGCATCAACAACCAACAATAGAGCCAGAAACATCGGATATCAAATCACGGTTGATAACTCTACCTTTGAAGTGGCGCGGACAAATTCACATACTTAGGCTCCCTGATCACCAAGGAGAACTTCATGACGAAAGAACTCAAGCGAAGGATAATCCTAGCAAACAAATGCTATTTTGGACTGAGTAGACATATGAGAAGTAGAAACTTAAGGCAAAAAACAAAAGTAGCCGTATACAAAACCATTATACAACCAGTGTTGACAAATGAATCGGAGACAGGGGCCATCTCCAAGGCAGATGAAAACCTTCTGCTTATATTTGAACGAAGGATCCTGAGAGGAATATTCGGTGGCATCTGTGAAAATGGTGTTTGGACGAGGAGGTAAAACTACGAGATATACCTCAGATATTAACATATATTTGGTGGTAAAGACGTAGTATCTCTTATAAAAATAGGAAGACTAAGATGGGCAGGACATCTAGCAAGATCACAGCAGAACAACCCTCCTAGAAGAACCTGTGGGAAGTAGAAATAGGGTTAGGCCAAAACTCAGATTAAAGGATGGTGTAGATGAGGATGATAGAAAAATAGGCGCAGCAAGTTGGCAACAATTGGCAATGTATAGAACGGACTGGCGTAAATAGACTTGGGAAGGTCGAGGCTCTTTTATCTGTATTGATGATGATGATGAACAGTCTGAAAGTTTTAGTTTACTGAAATATAATTGAAGTATTTCTTTTTTATGTTTTTTTTTGTTTATTATTTTACAGAACATTAAATGAACACAGAAACAGGTGTTGCATATTTGCTAAATCGTTTTAACTTCCTTTAACTTTAACAAATTTAATTTTACTAGTATTTACTTCAAACAAAGTATTTTATTAAATGACCGGTCAGATAATAATAATAATAAAATAACACTAAATAAGATATATGTACAAATAAAGTTATAATAATAATAAAAATATAAGATACAAGTAACTTTTAAGAGGATGGTAAAAGAAGTTTTATGAAAGTCAACATAATTGTTTACCTGACATTACAAACTGCTTAACCGAAAATAGGGATGAGAAAGGGGCGAATTTAGAGAAATTTTGAGGATAAATATTTACGACACTTGTAGCTGGTTAAACATAATATAAGGTTAAAAGAATTAAATAAATAATTAAATACTGAATTAAATATTTTAAAATATTCCTTAAACAAAATCAATTTAAAAGTAATTAACAAAAAAATTAATGGAATAACAAAAATATCATTTTATAATACCTAAAATCACCAACTAAAGTACTGTCAGTACAATATAGATACCGTTGCACGTCATTATCTACGTCAGAGATCTAAGTTGACATTGTTGCCTAATTACAAAAAATTATTTAATTCATTTTAAATCAAATTAAACGAAACAAATTAATATTCAATGTAAATAAATAAAAACATTAGAAATAGAACACAAGAATTAAGTTAAAATCTTACGTTAAAGTAAATAATAAAAACAATAAATATAATAAAACAAATACTTATAGTAAAGACTAAAAACAAATCTGAATTGTTAACAGCGCAACTGTCAAATAAATGTTACCAATAAATGTTACCAAAGTGTCACCTTTGTTCGATCGCAGTTCGATCGAGTGTAATCCGAACAAGAAAGTGTGTTTTATAAAAACACTTTATACTCCACTTATACAAATTAAATGAAACAAGTTAGTGTATGTTTCTTAAGATTTACATTAATAGAAATCTTCCAATATTATTTCTACGCGTATATAATAAAATATGTCTAGCGGCTGTAATTCCAGTGTACTTGGCTAAACGATTATAAAAAGGAACGCACGTACGACTTAAATATTTCATGTTGGTATAATGTGACGTCACGTGCTATGACGCGGATGACGTGTAACGATATCTATATTGTACGGATGTATGTGCGACAAGATATACCGCAATTTCATCAAATTAATTAATTATATTCCTGATGCAAACACGAAGCTTCAACTTTCTAAAGTATATGTCAATTCTGCATAAGTAGGTCAAATTTTGGTGTAACAAGGTACTAGCTAATGGAAACACATTTAAGCTCTTATTATTAGAACAGCTCAGACCCACTAATTTCTCAAGATTATCTTTCATATACACTGCGCGTCAGAGAAAACGGACACCCCAAAAAATGGGTCATTTTTGATGTCTTATATCTCCTAAACCTGTTGTCCGATTTAAGTAATTTTTTTAATATTACATAGCCTTATTCTTTAACAATATTGCTGTAATAATATTGTTGCTAAACATGTAAATTTTTATTTTATACCGGGTGTACGAATCAAACTGTGTTTTTTCTCAAAGTTCGAATAGTCTAGCATTTATAAAATACTGAAATTAAACCCCATCTATAGCCTCAGGTTTTCTTAACATTCTGTTCTTTTATTCATTCGCTTATGTTGGAAAATAAAAAGTTGAGTACTTTAGACTAGACATGTTCTTCATCAGTACATGGTGTTTCTAAATAAGTACGACAAACTTTAAGGGGTAATTCTGCATTAAAAAATAAGGAGAGTTTCCTTTATAATCGTATGTCCGCAAATGCTTCGTTTCCGAGATACGGGATGTTGAATTTTTTTCTTACAAACTGACGATTTATATATTGCTTTAAAACCGGTTGAGATATACCTCAAATGAAATTTGGTAGGTTTTAAGACGTAGTTATTGCACTTTTTTGACATACAATTAAGAATTTTACATTCACCATTGTCGTGCATACGGGTAATATGATCGGTCATATTACCCGTATGCGCGCCATTGGTGAATATAAAATTATTAATTGCATCTCAAAAAATGCGCAATAACTATATCTTAAAACCTACCAAATTTCATTTGCATATCTCAACCAGTTTTAGGGCAATAAAAAAATCATCAGTTTGTAAGAAACAATTTAACATCCCGTATCTCGGAAACAAAGCATTGGCGGACATATGATTATAAAGCGAACTATCATTACTTTTTAATGCAAAATTACCCCTTAAAGTTTGTCGCACTTATTTAGAAACACCCTGTACCGATGAAGAACATGGCTAGTTGTTAAAGTACCTAATTTTTGTATTATCCAACATAAGCGAATGAATCAAAAAAGAGAATGTTAAGAAAACCTGAAGCTATAGATAGGTTTTAATTTCAGTATTTTATAAATGCTAGAATATTCCACAGGGTGTTGCGAACTTTGAGAAAAAAACACAGTTTAATCCGTACACCCGGTATACAACGAAAATTCACCTGTTTAGCAACAATATTATTACAGCGATATTGTTAAAGAATAAGGCAATAACATATTAAAAAAAATTACTTAAATCGGCAAACAGGTTTAGGAGATGCGAGACATCGAAAATGACCAATTTTTTTGGGGTGCTCGTTTTCTCAGACGCGCTGTGTAGTTCCTAACAAAAGAAGTTAATGTATTAAGTATGCAAGATAGTATTGTAACTGTCACTGATAAAATACCAGTTTTCTTTTAACACTGCCTACAAAATTAAGTAACTATAAAGTTGTATTTAGTTGATGCTTAAGATATATAAGGAAGAAGTAGACATATGGTCCAAATCTGATTAACATAATATGTTAATCAGATTTGGATTTGTATATTATACAACATACATACCCAATGCACACTATGTTAATTACACAATTAATCACGTAATGAAGTGGAATGCACATACCCAAATATGTGCATTCCAACTCAGCACCCACTTCACTTGGCCCATTTAACTAAATGTATCCTGGGATTAGGCAACACCCAGAATATAACGATTTATAGAAGGATTTTGAAAATACCTTGGATCCAACGAGTTACAAATGCACAAGACTTAAGAAGGCTACAAAAGGATTGCGAGGTGACAAAGAACATCAAAACAAGAAAGCAGTGGTACTTATGTAGGGCACATTACCAGAGGTGCGAAATATGAGATATGAATGCAAGGTAAAATTAAGGGTAAAAGATCCATAGGTAGAAGAAGAATTTCCTGACTGAGAAACCTAAGAGAGTGGTATAATTGTAGCTCAGTAGATCTTTTCAGAACAGCCACCAATAAGGTACGGATAGCTGTGATGATAGCCAACCTCTGATAATGGAAGGCACTTCCATAAGAACAAGGAACATAACGATATAATTAAATATCTTGGGCTCGTTTTAATAACCCATACATATGATTACCAGAACAAAAAACAAAAAGTTACGCAGAGAAACAACATCCACCAAAATTTGTAGGGGAGTATGGGCGTAAGTAGGGAGCAAACCTTAAGGTCATAAAGTCAGCAGCCGAAGCCTTGTTTTTTATCTAAGATAATATATGCCTAACCTGTTGGAGTAAACGAAACATAAATAAACACAGGCTGCATGAATCTGACTCTTTTATTCTACCTGACTTTAAGACTTCTTTACCTCTACTTTACTGGGGAGTTGGCTTTGCATCCCCAGAAGACCGCAGACAGAAGACCCAGAAGACCGCAGAAGATATCAATATGTGGAAAAATTGAGACAAACTGTAGGTATAAATACCCTCTACAGAGGGTAAATAAATGAGAATAAAATTGAAAGATGAAAAAATCTTCCATGTGAATGGAATTTATCATACATGTCCATATTTAAAAAAAGGAGATTAATGTAATGTCTTCAGTTGCAAGAATCTTTTCTGCAGCAATAAAAGAAAAAATAGAAAAAGAATGGATAACTTGTTGTAGTGATGTAGTGAACAACAATCTGGATTCCGGAAAGCCAAATCATGCCTCGACAATAATACATATATTTTTCATGAGACAAGTCATCAAGAAAAACATTAAAACATACATGACTTTCATTGATTTGGCAAAAGCGTAAAACCGTGCACCCAGCAGATGACTACGGGAAGCAATGAGAGGGGTGAACATCAGGAAAAAATGAGTAAATTTAACAAAGAAAGGCGAGAAAAGCACAAATACAGATCACTGTAACAAAAGTTCTCAAATAAGGATGTGGACTATCACCTATAATTTTTAACATACACATAGACCAAGCTTTAAAAAGGTGGTATAAAAAGGTTATTTTTGTACAAGAAAAAGAGGGCATGGAATATACGGATATGAAAAATAGATAGCAACCTATTTTCAGTTCTGTCCAACATACGTGTAAAATTTCATAAAAATCGGTCCAGTCGTTTCGGAGGAGTCTAGCAACAAACACTGTGACAGGAGAATTTTATATATTATGATCAGAAAATTAAAAAAAAAAGTAAGAATCATGGGGTTTAATGGTACATATGAGAAAGACGGAATTTTGTTCTTTATCTTAATCTGTTTAATTCTTGTCTTTCAATCGGACAATCGGAGGTTGGATATCATCATTTAAGACGGAATACCTGTGCATAAAAGGAGAGATTGCAGATCTAAATTTAAAGACAAGACTATCAAAAGATGCCAGTCTTTGAAGTATTTAGGATTGGAAGTATGTAGAGATGATACGTGTCTATGAGATATATAAATAAAAATAGCTTGGCGAAAATAAGCTACAAAATCACTTCATGGCTTGATATGAAACAACACTCTCACCAAAGAAAACAAAAAGAACCTTACGAAATAAAATAAGACAGCCGAATTGGACTTTATGAGAAGACGTCTTCAAATCACCGTAAGAGACAAGAATGTTGGGAAAATATGGAACCGAATTCAAGTAGAATGCTGAATAACAAAAAAAAAATGGAATACAGAGCACTGCAATGGTACGGTTATGTTCAAAGGATGCCAAACCATATATACTCCAAAAGGGTAATGAAATCCAGAAACCCCCAGGGAGAATATGGAGAGGAAGCCCAGATATGAGTGAATGAATTGTTGCTCCTTAACTTGGAATCCCTTCATGAACTGGAGCTGGACTTGAAATGGGCTGAAAAGCTGTAAATACCCCGATCAGGATAGAAAAAAAGTAAGGATACTCACCGCAAAGAAAGGAAGAATGACTAGAAGAAGAATAGATTAGGGATAAAGAATAAACTTAAATTTTAATATGGTACTGGAAAATTATGTTTTTATAACGAAAATAATTAATTAAGGACGAAGGAGTAAGATGAGTGTAAAAGAGACTAACTAATAAGTTATTAAAGACAGCATTTCTATATCATACTTGCGTCTACCTAATATGGAACAGGCAAAAAAATATATATCATTTAGATTTAGTGATGTATTGTTGGTAGGGAACATGAAAAAGTATCTAATTATAGAATAAACTGAAACAACACAGTCACACTGCTAAAACAAAATAACGAGAGTTTAAGCATTTAGGTTACGTTAAATACCATCAAAACAAGAAAATTGGAATATCTCGGACATATTACACGTGGGGAGAGATACAGCTTGCTCCAATTGATTATGCAGGGAAAGATTCAAGGAAAGAGAAGCATAGGGCGACGCAGAATATCGTGGCTGCGCAACCTGAGAGAGTGGTACGGATGTACATCAAATGAACTTTTCAGAGCAGCCATCTCTAAAATACGAATAGCTATGATGATTGCCGACCTCCGCCGCGGAGATGGGACTTAAAGAAGAAGAAGTTTGTCAAATTAAATAATAATAACTGTATTGAATACTTAAACCAGTTACTACAGAAAGAAACTTATAGTTGAATAAGATCCATGTCAAGGTCCCGTGGTATTTAACATTGAACATTCAAATAATGACATTCATTGTATTTAAGTTTAAGTAATTTTGTTATGAACTTTATATGAAACTACATTAAGAGGAAACAGTAGCGATCAACAGGTAGCGAAAACGCGTTCCAAGATTGCGGCTGTAATTTTGAATATTTTTTCGAAATATTTGGCACACGTATTCGTAATATAATAAAGAATGGCGGTACAGAGCCCAATTTGAAAAATATATTAATATGTGGAAATTACTCTGTAATTAAATACAATATTAAAAAAACGAGCCTTTACCGCCATTAAGAAGAACAAAAAAATACACTTTTTTCAAATAAACTTTTTTATCCGATGCCTAGATTTTGTGTCATTTTGGAACCACTAAAATTTTTTATTTCATTAGTAGTTCCAAAATGACACAAAATCTAGGCAGCGGATAAAATAGTTTATTTGAAGAAAGTGTATTTTTTTGTTCTTCTTAATGGCGGTACAGGCTCGTTTTTTTAATTTAATATTGTATTTAATTACAGAGTAATTTCCACATATTAATATATTTTTCAAATTGGGCTCTGTACCGCCATTCTTTATTATATTACGAATACGTGTGCCAAATATCTCGAAAAAATATTCAAAATTATAGCCGCAATCTTGGAACGCGTTTTGGCTACCTGTTGATCGCTACTGTATCACCTTAACTTGAAAGCTGACTTTGACGGTATCACACTGAAAAATTTAAATTGTGTTCTGAGCTGTTGAAAAACAATGTCTATGGCTTAAGACTTGATGTTTGAAGACTTTAAAAAACCTAACAGTTACTCACCAGTGAACTCTATCTCTTTACAGTTCAGCGGCATTCACGTTATCTACAATTATAACTCGAGATTTTTTGTAACATCCCTACTTCTGTGCAGTTTACATATTTGTACGTGATTGTGGATTATAAAAAGGAAAAATACAGAAAGTTTCTAGCGAAGCCCACAAGTAAGATACACAATGCTTCTAAATAGTTTAAGTTTACAAATCTATACGTATTTCTTTACACTTTTAACTATGGTCAAGTGACTTGTACAAGGTATTCGTGAATATATTTCTAGACAATGTGTTCATTTGCCAATTATGTAAACAGTTATATCTTACTATCGAAACTCAAGGTTTTGAAGTGTATAAAAAAGAAGATATTTATATTTGAAAGTTTTTGTGCAAGACCAGGTCATCTACCTACATATTTATAAACATATTAACTTAAATTGGTGTTGATAAAGCTTCGTAATTTGAAAACAGAACAAACAGTTCCATTGTGAACACGTTTATAAGTGTATAAAAAATTTTATTTTCTAAAATTTTCATAAAATTGGAAATGACCGAATGGGCCAGACCCATTAATTTGATTAGAACTGTCTCTCGCCGTCTTTAGGTACTAGTCTATTTTGTTGTCATTCATCTTATATGATCGATCTATTCTACTCTTTTATTTCTTACCCAATCCTTGATATTCACCTTGCATCTTCGTCGTATATCTGCACTTCTAGCTCTCTCCCATAGTGTTTTACAGTCGATTTTTCTCATTTCGAAGGGTTTTCATCTCCAGTAACCAGGAGGGGGTTTTGGGGTTATAACCCCCCCAATTGGGATGAACTTTGGGCTATATACGTTTAACACCATACTCCCCAGAAACTTTCCAGTTTTACTTCTAGCGTTGTCCCCATAGTGTTTTACAGTCAATTTTTCTCATCTCGAAGGGTTTTCATCTCCAGTGGCGTAACCAGGGGGGGTTTGGGGGTTATAACCTCCCCTACCATTGGGATGAACTTTGAGCTCTATACGCTTAACACCATACTCCCCAGAGACTTTCCAGTAGTTGTAACCCCCCCCCCTTAGGATCATCCTGGTTACTAGCATAATTTTTGTCCCCTGCGTGCCAGGTCGTGTTTCTGCCGCTTATGTCATTATTAGGCTGATGACTGTTTTGTAAATCCTGCCTTTCATTTGAAGACTTTGAATCGAACAAAATGGCGACGAATTTTGGAGCAGGCCACGATTCACTGAGCAAAAGATGATGATGATAATATGCATTTTTCTCCTTTTCAATTCACAGTTGTAAACGTTAGATAGGTTTGGAATAACATCTCTCTAAACATTTCAGTACTGTACCGAATGACACTTTCTGATATATAATAATTATCTTTTTGTTTTCCATCCATTTATCCAGGTCAATACTGATGATTACTTTTGAAGAAAACCAAATAGTCTCCTTACTTTTGAATATGTACTACAAAATAACAATGTCATCTTAACATTCCCAAATCCAAGTATTTGTATTATTCTCAATGACTTTCTTTCTCTTTCTTCAAAGACCCTTTAATTCGAAATTGTAGCAGAAAATCAAATCTTTATGAGCAAAATCTAACAACTCAACATTATACTGTCTTTCTTGACCTTTCTTTGAACTCCCAGGTAAACGAGCCACGAGCCTGTATTTTGGAGTTCCATGACATACATTGACAATTTCCTTTTGCTAATGATACCAATAAGTTCTTCTTATTGGTTGGCGACCATCACAGCAATATGTACTTTGCACCTGCTGCTCTGAAAAGATTTGTGGGTGCTGTGTTGAACCACGTACATAGATTTTTCAGCCACGAAATCCTTCTTCTTCCTGGTCCATGTTTTCCTTTTACTTTTCCTGTAAACTTAGTTGCAGCAATCCAGATCTTTCACTGTTCCTCATGATGTGACCGAGCTTCGATTTTAGCCATTTTTGTTGTGGATAACATCTTTTTCTTTTTGGAGATAAGGCCACATTTTGAAACCCTTAATTTTCTGTAGCGTTTGTGAGAGTCCACGACGCAACTCGGTACAACACTATAGGGATACATAGGCACTATAGATATAGGGATATAGAATAAGGATATAGGCACTATAGATATATGTATAATATCGTAATATCCAGTAAATTGGCTTTTCTTAAGTGATACTATCGATACAATCATTTCAAGTAAATTCGTATTGCTACTGTCTTAATTCAATCTGTCTCTTGTGATTTTTTCCTGACAAATCTTCAATATAGCTATTGTTCCTAACTTTACATTCAGTACGAAAATTATTTTCTTAAACATATGAGATTATCGTTGTTGTAACATTTTATGTTTCTTTTTCAGCGTCTTTTCTTTATCTTATGATAAAATGACATACAAAACCATATATGACATATGGGTCCTCCTTCTGCACTGTATTTTGACTCTTAACGTGATATTTATCATTGCTGATTTTCTGGCATATGGCTTTTATTTTTTAACCGGACTTAAATTCTTTTCCTGAAAAGTGATGGCCATAGCTCTGTCTGGCTAGATACCGGCTTACCAAACCGAACGGTCCGGGTTCGATCCCGGCATAGACAATACCAATTTTCCATTTTTTAGTTTAACTGAGCCGCTGCCGTGCTTCGGAAGGCCCGTAAATCTGTGGGTCCTGGCTACGTAAGTAGTCATTAACATTAAAATCTGAACCATATGGTTACACAAATAGAAGATGTGCAATAAGCGAATTGTGTGCGATACGACCTGTTTTAACAAGACGAATCGTCTCGTTTCGTTCCTGGCTGACATTATCAGGCGATGCGGGAACGGATGTAGATGTACTTTCATGTGATTCACCTTGATAATATCTACCGAACTTGCAGATGTATCGATATCATCAACCTGTACGCGTCCACTGCTGGACATAGATCTCCCTCAGCTTTTTCCATCTGATGTATCGATAGTAAGAAATAATTCCATATCACGGTCTAAATATCCCGAATACAATGCACCATTACAAAACATCGGCCGCAAAGAATCCTTGATTGTTGTTTCTATTTTCCTCTTGTTAGTTTAGTTATATCTGTTGCCCATTTCACCAACATTCCATTAGGATAAATTATTTTTTATAAGGTGCATATTTTTTTCCTTTTTGGCCTATATTTTCGTTGAATTTGTATCTTTTTTCCTGGCTGAACTCTTTTAAAACTCATGGCAATTACAATGTAGAGTCTAACAGATTTATCTGAAGCCCTCCAGGTCACTTGCACCGCACCAACGAACGTCTGTCGTGTCTTCTCTTCGCGGGTGCAGATAAATGAGTTTTACTGTACAAATACAATAATTTTAGTATAATGTTTCATCAATGAAGTCTTCACAGGTGCACCTTCGTAAAATGGAAAGAACGCACCTTCGTAGAAACTCATAATTTGAAGCTTATGGAGTGAGTACCATTCTAATTCTGAGGCTAATATTTTTAGACAAATACAGCGACAAATTAAAATGAAGCTATTCTTTGTTCAATAAGCATGTTAATATTCCGATAGAAGATAGTATAAATAAAAAGGATTAAGATAAAAGATAACAAATATAACTGTTTACAATATTTTTAATAACTCAATAGTACCATTCAAACAGAATACCCTGTACAATATTTTATTCAACTAAGTTTCCTACGCATTGGTTTTATACAATATTTCGTAATATCACAGTTTAAGTTGCTCTCCACAAGATGAAAAGATACTAATTTCTCTTTATATATTTTTTTTTTTATTTTAAAGAAACACAAAAACGTGAAAGGCTTTTCGTAGTACGGTTTCTTCCAAAAATACAGAGAGCTTTATGCGTACAAGCAATACTTGATTGTGTACATTTAACACTATAATAGAAAAGTACAACGGGCATTTGTAGCCAAAAGATCTACGTTAAGGTGCTGGATCATGAAAAACTTGGTATTTAGTCGAACAAAAAAGAAGCTGAGGTCAACACTTTATAAGTTATATAGAATTTGTTGTTGTAATTAACCAACAAAATATTAAGCAAGACTCAAATTATAAAAAAAATTGGATTCTCCGAAGACGATGTACACATCGACCAGTGCCTATCCGTGACGAATTTTGGCTAACATCATGGCAATCTTTATTTTATCTGCAGGAGCGTGGAAAAGCTGCACACATTTTGTGTTGAAGCAAGTTTTGAGGTTCTTTAATTAGGATGTTCTTCTTTCTGGACCTTGCTTTCCAAATATTTTTTCTTGCAGGATGGCTTGTAGGAGAGCATATCTGGATTAATTTTGCATATCGATCATAGTAAAAATTTATTTATTTTCTTATTTTCATCATTATTCTTTAATTTTTTCCAGAACGTTAACACAACGTTTCCAATGTCTCTTCTTCCACTTTGGAAGAAGAGACATTGCTTCAACAAAAAGCAATGACAAGTATTTCGTTCAAATAATGAACCACAAACCATACAATAGATTTCGTAATTTACAAAATATTTCTTCTTAATTCACTTTCTTCTAGTTTTTTGACAAACTAAATTGTTCTTTATTTGAGGTTCCCACCATTTACTAGATAAGTTTGCTAAAATTCAAGATTTAGCTGTTTTCTAGAACTTGAGCTAAAAGTCCCAGTTATCAACATAGCAGAACTGGCAAAGTAAGGCTCTAGAATCTTCGAGCAAAACCTTTGGCTGCATCAGGATAGATGTTGTTAGAAACGAAGTTCAAAAGTGGCTGAAAGAAAAATAATACCAACAAATGGAGAGCTCTACGGATGCACACTATATCAAGAATATTGTAAATAACATTGACAGGAGGGTTTCTTCGTCTGGTCTAATAAATCTTAGCAGACAAAAGCTGCAGATGGTCACTGGGTACTCTTAACTGAGGAAATACATCTACAACATAGGTAGGACGAATAAAACATAGTGGAAGAAGTGCAAAATGGAGACAAAAACTGCCATATAAGTCCATTGCGAATGTGAAATACTTCAATCAAGTATGTAGCGAGCTAGGAAAAAACCTTGCAACAGCACATAAGCAAATGGCTGTCTTTCATCAAGAACACAGGACTTTTTGGTAGAATTAACTGAAAGGGGAGGATATGGTACAAATGTTTCACGATCAAGTGTCAGAGAAGTAGTGTCTCGCTTGATTGAAGAAAAAAGGTAGAACTGCATCATCAGTAGCCGAACTTTAGAATGAATCATTGATTCTGGCCATGGTCAAAGAATGCGAACTACTACATACTTACTATATGGTTTTTCAGATCTTTTAATATATTTCCTGTTCTAGTATATCTATCTTTATATTTTATTGCAATTACAACGGTGAATACTGGTGAATTTACCTAAATTTGAGTCTTACTTGGTTTTCTTAGTTTGATAAAAAAAACCAAAATATGAAAAGTGAAAAATTTATTAATTAAAAATAGGTGACCAGAGCTGCCATGATACTGTGAGTTACTTTCGAGATCTTTAAAATTTAAGTGTATTTTGCCCGACTTACGGATGGTTTTTATGAAGAGCTACCTTAAGAATTCTTACATCATTCACTCAAATTAAATTGAGATATTGCTAAAGATCATAACAATAATAAACTGTTATATATAAATAAAAAAGTTTGTTAAAACCAAAATTAGATCAAAAAGTGACGTATTAAGTATCGATTTATAGGTTAGTAAGTACACACGTTTTCAAAGTGTAGTTACGGGATCCACACATTGGAGGGCCCAATGTCAAAACTCATCAAAATCCCTACACATCGTGAGTGACTCCGATGTAATTTGACGTGTACCGTCCTTGTCCTTCCCCTACACACTGTGCGTGTACAGCTCTTTATTTCTCAAACTCCCTTTTACGAATTAGGAGATAAGATCCTGTGTTTTCTGTTATGATCCCATAATACACTGGTTTTAAACGTGGAACAATTTTATCGTCACTTTTGTATAATTTTGATATTTAAAATATAACACTTTTAATTTCAGGTTACGTTGCAATACCACAAAAATGAAATACCACTTTAAATAAAAGTACATTTTCATATTAAATACACCTCAATTTTATTTAATCTTATATTGATTAGATTGTTACTATAAGCTAGAGATTAGAGTAAAATCTATCTTCAATTAAAAATAACTGATCAACCAAATAAAACACTAAATACTACATTTTTAAGGTTGCGTTAGAAAATCAGAACACATTTTTAAATTCTTGTTTCAACTTTTAAATTAGCAAGAAATATTTCTACCCGAATCTACATCAAACAAGATAATATAAATATTATTTCATATAATTTAAAAAATACGTATTTGGCAAGTACGAGTGAAAACACAGTTGTTTTCCTATATAATTATCTGTTATGTGAGGCAGTGGTTTTCAAAGATTTCATTACATATTTACTAAAAAACGCTTCCTTTACTTGGTTGTTAATCTTGGTTGTTACGTAAAAAGTATTACCATCTATCTAAGAGACTCATTAATGTTCAGTTCAGCGGGATACTATTGTTCGAGGTGTGAAATATCTATTTTCCCTTGTTTATGGAATTTCACACCTCGAACAGTAGCACCCCGCTCAGCTGAATATTAATGAATCTCTTATATGTTAGACAATACAACAATTTGTACGTACTTTATTTTAAAAATATTAATTAATGGAGACAACATAACCTGTCATTAAAACTGTCAAGTGAGTAAAACCGAATTTAGCCAATCAATTCTTTCACTCTAGATATCACATAAATAATCAAAAATCATTGTCATCATTCTAGGCATTATTAAGAAAATACTACGTTTCTAAAGAAGCTATTAGATTATGAAAAACATTACTTTGAAATTCACTAAACATTGACGCATGTCCACAACTAAAAGAATTACTGTCTGTGTCATTTTGATTTGAGTACCTCAGCCGCGATTCTTGTGTAGGAACGTTGTTGTTTAAAAAATTATTAACACTAAAGTCAGTTAAGGAACTATCACAACTGCTCTTTTCGAGATCTGCCTCTTCGCTGGTGCTCTTTACCCTTTTAGGTAAAGGTTCATCGTCGACAACATTGACGTCTTCGTCGTCGTCTATGCAGGTCAACATCCTCGGGGTAGGTGGCATATAGAACTGAGACAGCACATCTTGAACATCACAGTCGTCCATATCATCAAAAGAACGTTTCCTCGATGACAACCTATCAGTGGTGGTAGTGGTTTCAGAAGTTTCGGAAAAATGGAAGGTTTCTGAACTGCTCAAACCATTCAGATTCTCTTCGACCATGTTTAGTACCTCCTTGGCGTTGACTGAGTCAATTTCTTCGGCTAACTTGGCGTCGAAATCGTTCTCAAACGCTTCGGTTGGAAGGCTCTGTGGTTCGTCGTTCCTTTCGTTTTTCATAAATTCATTTTTTAGGCTCAGGTAATTGTCGTTGTCGAAGCAACGTGGGTAACTAAGTTGTTGTTTCTGCAACTTCTCTTCTTTGGCTTCTCTTTGTAACCGCTTCATGGTGTTATTGATCAAAACGGACCTGCACAAGCTTACTTCAGCATCCTCGATCTTCTTTAACTTATTGATGCTAATTTTTAGAACCTTTCTTCGTTCCTCCTTTTGGCGGTACTTGGCAGAGATCATGGAAGGGCGGTTCTTTGGAGGGCAGTAACCACTTGGGTAGGTACGGGGAGGGCCGAAAATATCATCGCAGTCATCTGTCTCTACGGACGGTGGTGGAGGTTTCATAGTGTGAGATTGAACAAAACCTGGAACAAAGAGAAATATTTTAATAATCTAAAATTAAATTCAGCTTGACAACAAACATAATTATTAATACTAACAGTTTAATTGATTGAGGATGAAATAATCAATATGTGTCATTACACCATAACCTATACCTATCATGACACTATAACTGCTTACGTCAGGAGCATAGTCATGACACATGATATAGGTTAAAAGATGAATTCTGTTATCGTAATATACAAAAATTAAAATAATTTTGCACTCCGTAAAAACTATCTGCTGTAAACTGTATAACTACAGTATTAATAATAATCACAAAGATGTTGTTTTAGGAAGAAAATAATAATACTGTAGAAATAAATATTACAAGATTTCAGAATAAGATATACTCGTAAGGACAAACAAGAAAAATATGTTTAGTTAATATGTGTAAAAGAGACAAATATCTGCAAAATGACCATTTATATAATGCAGAAGCAATATTTTGATTATGTTTAATGTTTATAAAACATAAAAAATATGACGATAAATTAAATATTATATACCAAACGTAGGTGATAAAAAATACATAAATGTGAACATTTTAGTGTCCATCATCGGGGTAAACTAAGAGAACATCTTTTTTTATATATAAAACCGCCCTCAAAATAAAAAAACGAAAATAGCAAACACATTTTCAAGGTTTGTCTTCTGAATACTGATTAAATAGAACGGAGTTGGGAATAAAATAACATTCGGGAAACAAAATACAAAACATAACATGGTGTGTTTATGTTTACAGCGTGTATATTTTGCCAATAATACACAATCATTTTTCATACAGAAAAAAATAAAATTCTAAAACGTTATGATTAGCAACGTACACCCAGCGCTAAAAACATGTTTTTATCTCCATTTAAAATTAAAATTTGTTTTATTAAGTTATTAATAAGATAGGTAAGTAGAAGAAAAAGGGCAATAGGATAGAAAAATATACTTAAAGAAATTGTGACAGGCAATATAAAGCACAAACAAACAATTTATACTGTTAACAAACAAACAAATAATAATACGGCAGAACAAATATTATTTGTCAAATAGCACCCTCATCAAAGTACATCTTGAGGGTACTGATACTCTTACTAAAGAAAGCGATAGAAATCTTTTTATTTTAAAGGAGCCTACTTTGTAAAAAGTTTAGCTTGTCGAGCATTCTCCGTTCCATCTGAGCTTAATGCTCAACATTAAGTTCAGCGATCACAAATCCAATGAAGAAATAAGAATACGATCAAAAGAAACAGACGTAATCCAAGATATTGCCATGTTAAAATTGAACTGGGCAGGACACATAGGAAGAATGACAGACAAACGTTGGACCAAGGGAATTGCTGAATGGATAACAAAAACAAATAAGATACGTTGAGGCAGACCCTAAGCCAGATGGACTGATGACATCAAGTGACCGGCTGGTTACGAATGGATGCAAATAACAAAGAACAGAAATGGACACACCTAAAGGAGGCTTAAGGCATTTCCGGCAATGGATGGAATTGCTGTTGATGATGATGATGATTATTTTATGAAATATTCCAGGCAAAACCAAGTAAACATGTTATAACAATACCTCTACATAAAAATTCTCTTTTTGGAAAACGAACTTTTCTTATTAATCACAGGTCACTCACTCACTCACTCCACACTTCTCACTCAGATAAAAAGAACACAGTGCAGCATGCAGATTCTGCGAAAATTGAGAGGAAATGAACGAACATATTGGCTGTTAAGTGTTAACTAATAAATGTATCAGATGTTTTTCGAACATGATCAGGAAAGAAAAGTAATTCTGAATGACATATAAATATCTAGATCTTACAAATCTACATCTTTTGGACTAAAACATGGTTGCAGTGTATATACGACTCCTTTGAAATATGTATACATTATATCAATTTCATAAAGAGGAGGAAAAAAGAATAGCTCGGCCATATAATTAGAGGATCTAAATACTATCTACTTCGCATTATAATACAAGGAATAGTGAAGGGAAAGAGATGGATTGGTCGAAGAAACTTTCATGGCTGCGTAATATTAGACAATGGTGGGGTTCCACAGTAAAAGAATTATTTCGCGCAGCAGCCGATAGAGAAAGGTTTCAAAAAATTGTAAAAGATGATGACCGCCAACGTCTGAATACGGATACGTCACCTTAAGGACAAGGACGAATTTAAAAGATCGTATCCTTGCTAATCAAAGTTTGCTTTAAAACTAAATTTTTCAATGATAACATTCGCATTAAGTCTGGATAGTAGGAAAGTCCTTAACGGAATTAACGTGAGTGAGGAATTAACTTTTCACTGTTGAAGCTAAACTTGATTTTAAAAAAGAAGAAAAAATCTAAACAGGTCTAAGTAAATAAATTTTATCGTCTTTAAGTGGTTCTCATAGTATGCATTTTACATAATGAGATCATACAAACAAAAAACAACTTTTTTTAAATTAGTTATTCAACTTTTGAGATCAGTTTTACTCGTATAAACAACAAAAATGTTATAACTAACTGATACACAATAGATATTTTTATTCATTGTATGTTTTAAAACAATTCGAATGAAACTAAATATAAACTTCAATTAAATTGTGCAATTTACAGACAACGAAAGGAATGAATTTCACTAAATTGGCAACTGGTAACGGTTCACTGAGCTACAATTGATTTACATAACCGCTCTAGGTGCAAATGATATAATGTGGCCATAATAGGCCTGGATCCCGCGTACTAAAAAAAAGTTGATTAATAGCAAGCTGAAAATTGGTTAATGGATTAACGGTGTCATCTTCTTAACGTGCCCTAGCAAGTCCCCTTGACGTTGGCAATTAACATGGCGAAACTGTCTCTGTCTTGAGCTATTCTAAATAGTTGTTCTGCTTTTTTATTCTTGTCCACTCCCTGATATTCTTCTACCAAGAAGCCTGCTTTCTACCAATTCCTCTGCGTCCTTCGATTTTACCCATCATAATAAGTTGAAGAATATTATATCGGTATCCCCTTACTACTTGTCCAAAATAGGCCATCTTTCTATAATTGATGTTATCAAGCAGCTCGAGGGCAGGATTTGCTCTTTTAAGGACTGCCACATTTGCCAGCAAAGCCGTCCATGGTATTTTTAGTGTACGTCTGTGCAGCCACATTTCAGATGCCTCCAAACGACTAATGGTTGATATTTTTGATGTCCATGCTTCGACACTATACAAGAGGACTGACCAAATGTAACATTTAATCATGCGCTTTCAAAGTTGAAGTTGCAAGTTATCATTACAGAAGAATGACCTCATTTTTAAAAATGTCGTGCTGGCTATCTCGAATCTACATTTTACCTTTTTAGCTGGATCTAGTTGTTCAGTAATATGGCAACCAAGATATTTAAAACTGGGTACTCTTTGAATTATATGACCATCAACATATAACCGTGAATATTAATGGGTCAAACAGCTAAATATCATGGATTTTGTTTTTGAACGGTTTATGCTTTGGCATAAAAACTCTCTTCCCACTGTGTCAATGGCATTTAAAAGGCATTGTAATCCATTCATATCATCACTTAAAATATCTGTATCGTCTGCATATCTGATTGTATTTATCAGAATTCTATTAACTTTCACACCGCATTCCAAATTATGCAGCATTTCTTTAAATATTCTATCTGAATATAAATCGAATAAAAGTGGGGACAGTATACAACCCTGCCTGACACCTCTTTGTATTTTAGATATTTCTGTTGATTTTCCATTTATGCAAGCTGTCGCTGTTTGATGCCAGTAGTAAGGGTGTCTAGTCGGACAAACTTTGATGTACAGGAACACTGAAACAGGGGAAGTTTTAATTGTGGAACGTGTCATCCTGATAAGTTTATGATTGTGAAAACTCTCAAGTTGTTTTTAAGTTTATTCTATAGCAAACTTTATGTAATATATGAAAAAAATGTTTGTCCGACACGTAGAATATGTCAAACGACAGGTATTATATCCCGTAGCAGTCTGATTTTTGCATGAGACTTTAATGAATGGGTAACCAATCAATTGGAAGTTCTGTCCGACAAAATACGTGGGACGGACGTTTTCATAGTCTGCCGTTCGAAACCTGTGACTTGTTCCACAATATAAACTTTACCTGTTCCAGTGTTCCCGTACATCAAAGTTTGTCCGACTAGACACCATTAAGCTATTAACAAAATTTTAGCTTGTTATTAGACTTTTTTTGGTTCGCGGGATCCAGGCCTATAGGTGCAAATGATATAATGTGTTCATAATGCTTTTAGTAAATTACAGGTTGTGACAAAACAGTTAAAACAATCGGATATGGGTAAAATGAATTTTTCTAGTTTAATATTATAACCTTTATACGAATGTGTAATTAACGGATTTTCGAAAACGTAAATAAATAAAAAGCAGTTACTTTGTCATCGAAAACGATAATATAATTAATGAAATAAATACTAAATAATGGATAATATACGGTTTAAAGCCTTTTATCCATATTTTGCCTAAACTGAAAAATTATTTATAGTCCAGTGTACCTGAGTCCAGGAAGAAGAAGCACATCCTGGGTTGAACATACATTTTGGAAAGACATGACAAATCT
This sequence comes from Diabrotica virgifera virgifera, assembly GCF_917563875.1. Lineage (NCBI taxonomy): Eukaryota > Metazoa > Arthropoda > Insecta > Coleoptera > Chrysomelidae > Diabrotica > Diabrotica virgifera. The sequence continues at coordinate 197,286,201 of NC_065447.1, read as the reverse complement.
GGTACTAAGCGAAAATTCAATAGTTCGTTGCAACGAACTAGATTAGTTATTAGTTCATAAATATAAATATTTAGGTCCAAATTGACGGGGACCGGCAAACCGCTTAACTGCAAAAAAGAATCCCTTTGCTATGTAACAGAAAAATTTGCTATGTAACAGAAATTTCTCTAAAAAAATCGCAACTTTTTGGCATCACTTTTTATAGGTATAGAAGTAATAGCATGTATATTCTTTAATCACGGGAACAGTATACTCGGGCGAGTGAGTACAATAAGTACCCTTTTAGACCAAGACACTGGTGTCGGACAGCGCTGTCCGCCACCGGTATTCAATTGCAGCAAAGCATGAGCCACTAAAATCTGCCAGACACTCAAAAGTGGCTCGTCTGTAGTCAATGTAGTTCATTTAAAACAATGCTTTGCTGTACGGTGGCGGACTAATAATTCTACGATAGAGACGCCTCAGTACCCTGTCCTTGAGATAGAGTAACATACGCTATATTATGCTGCATGTGTCAGTATAATGTCTAGGTTTTTACCCACGCGATAACATGAATTTGTGATGTTTTCTATTTGTAGGACAATTTCCAAAAATTTAGATAGTGAAAGTACGAATTATCTGGAAAGAATACAAGTGTGCATTTCTTTGAATTAATGTTTCTAAACCAGTTTGAATGAATATTATTCTAAATCTTAACAAATTACTTTAAAATGATATTCATAAAAGAAATTTACTGTTTTAATGTCACAAGCATAATAATGCGAAAGTGTATAAATTCAACACGATGAAAATGTATGTTTTCGTAAACACTGTGATGCTTACATAATTGCTTAGTTAGTTAAAGCTATACTTCCATATCGCTGATATTACTCACTAAAATATTAAGTGTAGGTATTATCAATTTTAGGTAAATTACCCATTAATAAGCTTGAAAACACGAAATTCAAATTTGGTAGTATATAATTAGTTACTTTGGAACCGATACTCACTAACTACCCGATGTTAAGGAGATAAAAATAATTTTATTATACAATATGTCCCACTAAGTTAGGACCATATGGAGAACCATATTTTTATTATTAATTTTACGAAAAAAATTATTCTTCATAAAAACTTCTGCACGTTCTATAATCTAAAATACAATCATCAGATATTAAATTTTATCAATAATATACGAGGTATGTCAAAAAATACGAATTTCGCTAAGGGGTAAAGTACCTTTATAGTTCACAATATTTCAATTAGAATAATGTAATTGCATATTAAAACATAGTTTTTAATTCTGATCAACTTCTTATAATAAAATTATAAATATTGTGAAAAATAAAGAAACTTTACTCTTGAGCGTAATTCATATTTTTTGACACACCGCGTATAAAATTGATAAAATTTGAAATCTTATTATTGCATCTTAGTTTTGAGACTATGCAGAAACTTTTTATAAAGAATAACTATTTTTCGTAAAATTAATAATAACGGAGTTATCATTAATAAAAATTATGTTGGGAATCCGTAATTTTAGAAAAAAAAATTCAATTAAAAGAATATAATGGCAATGGCATATTACTTATATGGCAAAAGGACATGAGATAAGAAGTATACGGTCATTACAACCAATTTGTTTGGTACGTATTGTCTTTCAAATTGACGGTTGACTCACTTGGCCAACTTGTTGGGTTGTAGGCACCTAGCCATGCTTTTGTTTATAACTGAGTGTGATGTTCGTACCCTATCAAATTTTGATTGTTTTGTGTGTTTATGAAAGTATTGTGTAAATGTAAAGAATCGGTAAACATTGAAAACAATCTCTGTAAAAACAATCTGAATTTGAGATTAACCTGAGGGTACCAACATTACCCTCAGAATCATCAACAAATGCTATATAATATGCTATAAATCAATGTTTAACTTAGACATAGTAGAAGAAAACAATTTCAGAAGCTTTTTAAGAAAAAATAAATCCAGTTCCAGAATTGGAATAAAGAAACATGCAAAAATATTTTGAAAGGGATCAAGAGACGCATGTAGAATAAAAGAAGACAATATTAAACATAGGTCATCCATTAAGTAGTGTAAGAAGCAAGAGAGCATAGTAAATGATTTGAAAAAAATATGAGGTACAAAATCATAGATAAATAATATAGTATTACCGGATAGATAGGCAACTCACTGTAAAAATTTGGTTCCTTTCGCCACTTGCGACCGTAGTGTTAACTAATCACCACTTGGCGGAAAATTCAAATGGACAAGCATTAATTTCATCCGTTCAGCGCCTCTTGCGGGCCCTTTCGTTACTATATCTTCTTATTTTACAAGAAATTCACCTATATTATTAAAATAAAATACCAGAACTTACTAAGCTTGTTAAAGTATTTTATTTAAATAATATCTAAATAATACTCATAAATTATTCGGAATTCCCAAGTTACAAAATATGTTATTTTTGCTGTCAAATTTAGTAAGGAAAAGGGATATAAAAAAGTTAGACAATGTCTTTCTAAATATAGGTATGACGTGTATTTATTTGTTGTTTCAGATAAAACAGTTATAAACTAATTACTATTTACCTATCTATGCATTTTTCTAACTTTTCTATGATTTGTACACAACAATAATGAACCATGTTTAGTTTTTTTTTATTAACACAACACAAAAGTTCTTTCGTTTCATAACTAAAACAAAACTACACTTTATCAACGAAGGGTAAGGAACCAACTTAAATTGAAATTACTAAGAACAATAAATCGTTAAAGATAATACAATAAAAAATAAAAACTGTCAACTAATGGAAAATTATTTCAACTGTCATTACTTTTGACAGAATTGACATTGCCGAGTTAAGCCACGATTGATTATTTTATTTGTGACATTCAGATATGGCGTTAACATAAATGATTGGTTAAAGTCTTCGTAAGCGAGATAGGCTGTCCTTTCTCTTTATTAGCTGACCGTAGTAAAAGTGATCCCAGTTTGTTCATATAAGATTCCGGGGCATGGTACAAAATATGGGAAAGAAGATAAACGGTAGGAACCAATGGAGAAAAATAATGACAAAAATGAAAATACACTAGAGATTGTGAAAGAAAGATTTAAAAAAATAATTAGAATGGGCTGATCCTTAACTCAGAATGAAGTTTTCACTGAAAGGGCTACAGCTTCTTAAAACAGAATGAAAGGAAAGTCTAAAAGGGAAAATTATCTTGAATGTTAAATTTCAAAGAAGAGTATAATAATTGGACCTCAAACAAATTTTTAGATTAGCTCTATATAAGATTGGACGATATATGATTGTATATAACAGTGGCAACATATTAATAAGAAGACTAAAACACTTACAAAGTCTCAAAATTATAAATAAAGAAGATTGCCAAATGAAACCATTTTCTGGAAAACGTAACTACTATCACCCGCAATATATGCGTGCCCATATTTAAAAAAAAATATAGTATTTACTGTAAAGTGTATTTACCTTAAAATACATCAAATATAAGAATTTCTTAAAAACAAGTAGCAATCAGCTAACCTCGTCTAACAAACAAATTTATTTTTAATTGATACGCTGACCTAAGGCAGAAAACTACTCCTTATCTTAAGAATGAGCTCTCTAGCCTTTGGAGATCATTAGTTACCATTGGCGTATCCATATTTGGATAAAAAGCAAAAGTTTGTCAATTAGTGAGAGAAAATTAAAAAATATACTATGTAACAAGAGTAAGGTCTGTTGAAAAACAAAAGAGAGGAAATTTGAACTAAGTTGTCTGCAAGCTTGATTGTAATGATCAGAGATGAATTGAGATGAAAGAGATCAAAGTAAAGAAGAATTAAGGTCTTAAAACTATCCTTTTTAAATTCAAACAAATCATTGTTCACAAATGATTAATTTTTTATTATATTATTAAATTAATACATTAGTTTTTAAACAAATCATTATTTAATCGAAAATTTTATGAATGATTCCAAGTCTATCTACAAAACACTGAATTGACATTTGAAAAACAAATCAAAACAAATGATATAATTCAGACAAAAGACCTGAAATTATACTTGGGAGTTAGGCTAGTCAGGTGCTATATTTTATGGACTCTGCTTTACATAATGGCAGCGTGGACCCTCAACGCGGCGACTACTAAGAAGCTACAAGCATTCGAACTGTGGAAGATAAAAGTTTTTGAGAAGAGTTAACAAAAGAATGGAAATAAGGGAAAAAATCAAAACACAAAAGCTGCAATATAGAGCAGCCGTATTTAAGATCAGAATACCAATAATAATTATTGTCAATCTCCGTCGCGGATATGGCACGTAAAGAAGATAGAACAGATTAACTGGAACAAATTAAATAGTAAAAAACTTTGTTCTAACTGATATTAACACATGATATCATTGGAGCCAATAATTGAACAGTTACTAAAATTGTGAAATGGTGGTCAGGAAAAGAAAAAAATAATTGGGTGAAAGACAAGTGCTTATAATGAACATGAACAGAGTGAAAACAAATTCACTTATCTCTAGAGACGAGATTTTAAACTTGGCTTGGCTTCAGAAATTGTGGTATGAGGTATGATACAACCAATGAGTTATTCTCAGATTTAAAATGAATACAGGAATAAAATCAGAACTATTTAATAGTTATGGAGAAACTGCCTTCAATAAATTGACAGGATGAAAAATTAAACTGCTCGTCAAAAGTAAGGGATATAGAAAATTATGCTGATTTTCATAGTTGATTTTTTCGCGAACAGACGGATTCCGCTATTTTTTTTTATTTTAGATTTTTCTTTAGTATTTACACAATTGTGAAAAGGTTTACTTAAACTTATTTTTTGTACTTATACCGGGTGGAAGAAAAGAAATGTTTTTCTTATGTTAAGTTTGAGACACCCTGTAGAAAGAACGAGGTACAAATGTGAGTATATATCAGAATCGTATTGTAGTCTTATGTTTTGTGAACATGTTGTTGTTTGAATGTCCCTGATATCTTTAGAAACAAAAAAATAGACTGTTTTGTAATTCAACATGTGTTTTAACCGAAACAAAAGTTTGAGAGACCTTGTAGGGAGAAAAAGGCACAAAGGTGAGTATACCTCGATATTATGTTGTAGTCTCGTATTTTGTGAATATTTTATTTTTTTAATTTCTCTGATATCTTTAATAACGAAGAAACTAGATGGTATTACTCTTTAATATGTGTTTCTATGTTTCACATGTGTGATGTGATGCATGTCGTCAGTTCAAACACATATTAAAGAGTAATACCGTCTAGTTTCTTTTTTATTAAAGATATTAGAGAAATTAAAAAAAAAAATATTCACAAAATATGAGACTACAACAAAATATCGAGGTATACTCACCTTTGTGCCTTTTTCTCCCTACAAGGTGTCTCACACTTTTGTTTCGGTTAAAACACATTTTAAATTACGAAACCGTCTATTTTTTTGTTTCTAAAGATATCAGGGACATTCAAAAAACAAAATGTTCACAAAACATAAGACTACAATACGATTTCGATGTATACTCACATTTGTACCTCGTCCTGCCTACAGGGCGTCTCAAACTTAACATAAGAAAAACATTTCTTTTCTTCCACCCGGTATAAGTACAAAAAAAAAGTTTGAGTAAACCTTTGCATAACTGTGTAAAGACTAAAGAAAAATCTAAAATAATAAAAAAAATTAGCGGAATCCGTTAATCTGTTCACGAAAAAATCTACTATGAAAATTCAGCAGAATTTTCTATATCCCTAACTTTTGACGAGCAGTTTATATACTGGACATTTTTGTGACTGTATGATGTAGACTCATCTAGAGTGTAGAGTCTGTAGAGGATCCCGATATGAATACGAACAATAGAAAGACAATAATAGTAGTTAAGAATATAAAAAAATAGTCACAGCCATCAAGTTAACTAACCTTACGATAATATAATATATTATTTATAAATCTACTATTTATAAATACCCATTTTTTAGCGATACACGCATTTTGTGGTAATAAGAATTGAAATATGTATAGTTAAATGTTTTTGTTGTTGTAAACAATACGATAGGTATCTATTGTACTTTATTACCTAAAACTATTCTTCAAATCCGTTAGAATAATAACATAATTGAATACAGAGCCCATAATATCAAATCTGTTTGTTTGGTAGATAACAAACTAAAACTTGTTTTTACTTATCGACGATTGATAACAGCGAGTAAGTTAAAACAGGAATTTCCGTGTCTATACATCTCTCAAAATAATTAGGTAGATGACAAACTAGGATATTTTGTTTTTAATATTGAGAAAAGGCAAAAAGCTCCAATTCGTTGGGAAAAAAATTCCCGTGAGATTTTTTGCATAATCACTTTCATGCGATACCCCAGTATAAGATTAAAGAGGTGGCCCATGCAAAAAGTCGACCACATCTTATGGAAAATATAATGTCACTCAAATTCAATAAAATTTATACGAATAAGTTCGTTTTAAATTAACGGTCAAATCTTATCATTGCGCCAACTCTGTATTTTCAATAATTAGAGCAGAAATTGATATAAATAAATCTGAAATCAAATGGGTACGTACATAAGTTAGAGAGAGAAAAAATATTTTAAAATACCCAGATGATCGGTACTCCATAAATCAGCGGATTAGTTTCACTAGCTAGGCCCAGGGGGGTTTAAGCTGTTTTGAATAGCACTCAGAGCAATAATGATTGTAACTAACACTTTATGGACTCAAAAAATGTGATTTCGATAAACTTTAATTGCAATTTACGCCGTAATTAATCATAATTAAGAGTTGGCGCAATGATAAGAATTGACCGTCATTTTAAAACAAATCTAATCGTATAAATTTTATTGAATTTGAGTGACATTATATTTTCCATAAGATGTGTGCGATGTCCTTTATCTAAACAAATTTTTTAAACAAATTATAAAAATAGATTTTTTGGCTAGGACAGATATTTAGGTTTTTTGGATGATTCTGAACAAAAAAGGTCACTTGTAATTATTCTCTATTGCTAGTTTTCGAGTTATAAACAATTTAAAACAGAAAAAAAAAAAGAAAAAATAACTATTTTCAAGGCTCAAAAGCACAAGTAAAAAATATTATTTTTAAAATCATCAAGCGCCTGAATTCAAGTCTAGACCTTCTTCTACCAGCTCCCAATAAAAATTGTTGGCTTGTTTTATCCTAAAATATTGATTTTTAAATGTTAATGAATCGCTTATAACAGGACATAAGCGCTTCACTAACAACTAAAAAAACAATGCATTAAATTCTAGCCCAAAATACTTATCGGAAACTGTGAGAACAAATTTTGACTTAAATGTTTTTGAACCTTAAAAATCATCATTTTTTTGGTTTTATACAATATTATAATTGTTTATATCTCGAAAACAATCAACTTTAAGAAACGGAAACGAGAAAAAATACAAGAGACTTTTTTGTTTAGAACGACCCAAAAAATATACCCGAATCGAAAAAATTTATTGTTACAATGTGTTTAAAAAAATTGTTTAATTAAATTAGAACCATTTTTCACTTGGGCGACCTCTTGAACCTTATTCTGGGGTATGTATATCCCACTGATATACATTGAAGGAATTCTTGATGCACTAAAAGTGATTCCACAAAGTATTAACTAACAAGATTTGGGGTCATTGAAAAAAAATTGTGGATATAATGAAACAAGCGCCCATACCTATAGAAGAATTTGAAAATAAGTACGAAAAACATGATTTTGTCAAGTGTGAAAAATGGAAATAAAATAGTGTTTGAAGATAAACTTTTGAGGCGGATAAGATTGATAAAGCCCAAATAAGAAAAAAGCATTAAATTATGTAACTACTCAAAAATGTCAAATAACTATTGAACTGGCGCAGTTCTAAACGAGATAGAAAAATAAAACCAAATGAAAGTTAAAATACATACCACAAGGGGATGATTCTTCATTGTCAGAGCTATCAGAGCTACTACTACTTTCATCAGAACTACTACTATCACTAGAACTACTGCAATCACTGGAGCTACTACTATCACTGGAGCTATTGCTATCACTGGAATTGTTAATCTCGTCAGAACTACTGTCACTAGACATACTAGTAGCACCTTCGCACTCCAAAATATAATCGAAATCGATATTATTGCCTGGGTAAAGAGATGTCTCAATAGCATTTAAGAGATTACCGAAATCAGTACTCTCCTCATTATAAGTACTGTACTGGTAAAGAGAGGCCTCATCCTCAAAAACGTTTAATAGATCACTGGCACCGTTTTCCCGAGATGAACTATGTTCCGAAAGAGAGGCCTGATCATCTAAAAGATGCATAATTCCATCTATATTACTGTCCTTAAAGTCAGTAATGCTGCTACAGAAATAATCTGTATTGTCAAAAAGACTCATCAGATCGTCCAAATCGTTATCACTGGAAACACTCGACATCTTGTCACAACTAATAGTACACAACTATTGAAAACACTGTTATCACCACTGTGGTAGATAGCAAACTAACAGTTAGAAGAAATAATTACCTTAGCTATTTTCAAAATTTCGGGAAAGACTCGACCAATAGAAATCGTTTATTTCTAATTAGCTCATTACGATCTACTCAAGGACACAAACAAATACTTCGAGTAGTTACTGAGGGTAAGTAAGTAATCAAAGAGAAAGTTGGTTAAAAACAAACGGTTTAATTGATAAACAAAAAAATTATTGCAGGTATAAGCTGGGCGGGTTGTTTTGGATTTCCAAAATTGTAGACAATGATAGAAATTTGAAATATTTTTTAAAACTTTCTCTCCAATGAATTATATTCGAGCGTATGTTTGTCAGATATTTGGATAACTTACTAACTATAAAATTATTCTATTATCTATTTGAATATGTATAATATCCATGAATGAAATGAAAAAAAGTCGTTCTATCTAAATTTACAATCAAGCTGGAGTAGAAATAAACAAACCAAGACACATTAAAAATGCTACTAGAAGCACTCCTGAATCATAATTTACAAAAACTTTGGAAATCATGATTTGGGATTTATAATGTATATACATTGTAAATTATGATTCGGGAGTGCTCATAGTAGAATTTAACGTGTCTTGATTTGTTTATTTCTACTGCATCTTCATTGTAAATTTGGTATAATTATAAACTTTCTTATAAAGGTATCAAAAATGGGAAATACAAAAGAATCTTTTTTAACTTGTCAAATTTTATCGTAATATACGTATAGCAACTTTTGAGGTATTGTAGTTAATTAGGTATTTGCCTTGATTGCACAAGCACCCAATGAGATGTATGTATTGGCAACACAGAAGAAATTTGACCTCTAAAATTCATACCAACAAGGCCGAATTTTGGTGAAAAAGTAAATTTTTCGACACCGAAAACTTTGCAAAATAAGTTTCCCACTAAAGCCTTCCCTTTGGAGGGGGGAGGGGAACATCAATTCACCAAGGATCTGTAAGCAGTAGAAAAAAAGTTTCCTGAGATAATTTTGAATAACAGTTTACTAGCATTTTTTGTACAATGAAATTTTGTCTCGGAAACAACGTTTAAAGTAACCGGCGATTTTGAATGTTAGTTATGCGCGCAGAATAAATTTTTTTAATAAAATTTTTATGAACAGTTTCTATAAAGCTATTAAATAATAAATAATCCTTGCGCGATTTTTGTCATTTTTTATGATTCTCATGATATCAATAAAATTTATTACTTCCACTGACCGGTCAGTATGTAGGTAATTCACATAGGTCTGGATCCCGCGTATGAAAAAAAAGTTGATTAATAGCAAGCTGAAAATTTGTTAATAGCTTAAGGGTGTCTAGTCCGATAAACTTTGATATATGGGAACAGGGGCAGTTTTAATTGTGGAACAGTTTAAAAATTTGGAACGGTCAGATCACGAAAACGGCACATTTATTTTGTCCGACAGATCAGACTTAAACTCTCCGAACATAGATTAAACTCTCATGCAAAAATCAGACTGCTATTTATTACCTGTCATAATTCCTGTCATTTGACATATTCTACATGTTCCACTCATTAAAACGCCCATTTGGTGATAAATAGCAGTCTGATCTTTGCATGAGAGTTTAATCTCTGTTCGGAGAGTTTAAGTCTGTTCTGTCGGACAAAATACATGTGCCGTTTTCGTGGTCTGGCCGTTCCAAATTTTTAACCTGTTCCACAATTAAAACTTCCCCTGTTCCAGTGTTCCCATATATCAAAGTTTGTCCGACTAGACACCCTTAAGCTATTAACACATTTTCAGCTTGTTATTAATCAACTTTTTTTTCATACGCGGGATCCAGACCTAACATTGTTAGAAACTAATCTTCAAAACCTATAACTTGTTAAAAGTGGTGCTAGTTGAATTAACAGGTTCAGTGCCAACTTAGTTATAGCAATGTCTACCCAGAACCCAATAGATATTCTTGCGATAGATGTAGGTATAAAATATGTCAATATTCGACTTAGTTTTGACATGTTTAGAAGATATCTGTCAAATTGACAGCTTTAGACAACTATCCAGTTAACTGAACGTCGGTCGGTATATTTTGTCAATATTCATTTCAGTTACCAGCGTCCAGTTACCTGGACACACAGAAAAACTGATTTTTTTTGTTAGTATTTAGAACATAACAAGAAATAAAAACAACTATTTGAACTTGCAAAAAACCTTAATCAAAAAACAAAACAAACTAAAAAAATTAACAGAGTTTAAAAAAAATCAAAGTAAAAATAACACTCTAAATAGAGCAAAAATAAGTAAAGAAAAATATTGGTTACCAAAAATATCTCTAGCGCATATCTTAGGCCAGGGCCCGTTTCAAAATCTTTAATATATCGCTAGAGCCCACCTTTTAATTAAATGAATACGTATACATATTTAACATTACGTCAAGTATACTGGACGTTGGCAGTCAACCTGTTAAAACAATTGTTTTAACAAATTTCTAGTAAAACTGAATTTTTTCGGTCCGAACAATTTTTTTTTATTTTTTGGATCGTATTGAACAAGAAAGGAAAATCCTGTAATTTTCTCTAAATTTGATAGTTTTCGAGTTATAAACAATCTTAAACTGAAAAAAAACCCAATGACAAACTATTATTTTCGAATTCATTAAGTGCCTAGATTCAAGATCAACCCTTATTCTATCGGTTCCTCAAAAGTATTTTGGGCTTTCCTATTTAATTTCAGAAGATCGTTTTTTAATTGATAATTACAGAACGGATGCTTGTGCTGCCGCGTGCATAAAAGAGTGAAACAAGATATGTATGCCACAAATTTGACTGTTCCTAGTTTGAGTTATTCTCATTGTTCAAATTGATCGTAGGTCTTGCTGTAAGCCCTTCATTAGTAACTAAAAAACAATGTTTTTAAATAAAATAAGCCCAAAATACTTATCGCCAGCTGATTGAAGGCTTGATCTTGAATAATTGAGGTTGCTGGTGAATTCAAAAATAATATTTTTACTTGTGTTTTTGAGCCTTGAAAATCGTTTTTTCGTTTTTTTCAGTTTTAAATTATTTATAACTCGAAAACGATCAACTTTGGAGAAATATTACAAGAGACTTTTGTCCAAAATGAAAAAAAAATGTAAAAAAATTGTCCATGCCGAAAAAATTGATTTTTACAATTTGTTTGAATACAATTGTTTTCCACCTACCTCTACCGAAAGTATACTTTTCCGGACCTGAGTGTATGGAGCAAAGTTGTACTTTTCCTCCCCTAGGGAGGAAAAGTAAAAGTGGCGTCATGGTATTTCCTTCATGAAATATAACTTATTGACGTCCTGTACAATATCTATTTTCTATTACGTAGGTATCTATACATTTTAACGTTTATTTATAAAACACCCTGTATTTTGCAGAATGGTAAATTGTTAACAGTAAATTGTTATTTTGATTTAACAATGTTTACATTAATAATTTGACTTATATTTGACAGTTGACAGTTATATTGTACCTACTGGTTAGTTTTAGTTCTAATAAATTTTGTTGGTTAGCTACATAAATAAATTAAGTAAAAATGAAAAAATGACTTGTTATTTGAGGAAGGTGGAAAAACCATATATGTATAACATGGGAGTAAAGTGCCTTTTCCTCCCTTGAATGATTACTGCCCTCCGCTACGCGTCAGGCCGTAAACTTCATTCTCGGGAGGAAAAGTAGCACTTTCCTCCCTTGTTATACAAATAGCTATTAAATAAAATATTACCACTTTTCGCACACGCAATCTCTTGAACCTCATTCTGAGGTACCTATCTCATGAAAGTGATTATACAAAAAAATCTCATGGGAATATTTTTCCCAACAAACCCGAGATTTTCGCCTTGTCCAGAGTCCAAATGGCATAGATAATATTATGAAGATAAAATCCGCATATTCATTTCAAATACATATAAAACAGTAGTTAACATCTCAAGGTCATCTTTTATTCACAAACTAGCTGCATAAATTAACGATAGGTAGTTTCTCTTTTTCGAATTCTAATAATTACTTTGCCAAGGATATGGGGAATATGTATAGTGCATACCTGGATGTTTTTGATTAATTTCTAATGTTTAATATCCTCAATACAAGTTGATGAAATATATTATAAACTTTGTATTAGTTTTTTCTTTACTAAATTGTTAAATGAAATTAATGTGGTACTTTTTGTAAATTATTTTGAAACAACGTTGTAAATTGTTTTCATTCCTTATTGTGTAATCTATTTGTTGCCGTAGTATTTTGCTGAATGTTTAAATAATTAATGGCCAGGTAATAATTTATGAAGACAATAACATTTTTAGTAAACATCTTACTATTAAGATGTACATCATAGATGATTTTCGTAGAGTTGTTTAGTCTAGTAAATATACGTTTGTTATTTACGAATTTAAGATGAAGTTTACGATATAAATAAATAAAGAAATGATTACTTTATATTTATACTGTATTCATTTTATTTCAAAGGTACGATTTTGGTCAGATCAGTCTACGAACAAGCGCAATTTTGCTGAGAATGTCAATTTTGTGACCATAAAAAGACTATTAAAAATGTTGCCGCTTCTACTTCCGGTCTTTTCCCTAAAATCTCCATACCATGGGTAAAAACGGAAAATATCAAAAGTAAAAATAATTCAGATTTGATTACAGATAGGGCCTCCTTCTTCTTCTTCAAGTACCGTCTGGTACCATAACTGCAGCATCCTGTATATGCTCCCTCTCATTATATGCCCGAGATATTCAAGTTTTCTATTTTTTATCATCTTGAATAAGTCACCTTCGCCTTGACCTACTCTGTTTAAAACTTCTCTGTATGAAATGCGTCGAACCCAAGATATTTTGAGCATTCTACGATATGACCACATCTTGAAGGCTTCTTTGTTCGTCATGTTTCATGTTAACCTATGATCCAGGTTCCACATCCATACAGTAATACACATAACATTTTAGGAACTTGATTCTTAGTTGTAAATTCAGCAAAGAGTTGCTTAGAACAGATCTAAGCTTCTTAAATGCTCCTCTTGCAATTTCTATACGAGTTTTAATTTCTTCATCCGGATTTAGTGTCTCGTTTGTCCAACATCCTAGGTATTTAAAATGGTTAACTTTTGTTAAAGGTTCATTATTAACAATTAGTTGCATAGGGCCGACGTCTCGTTTGCTAATCACAAGTAACTTTGTCTTTGTTGTATTTATACGAGTCCGTTATTGGAGCATTCTCTAGTGACTCGATCTATAAGGAATTGAAGATCTTCGATACTTTCAGCCATAATCCCGGTGTCGTCTGCAGGGCCTCCACTATGTGCTTATACGTATTTCGGCTTTAACTTAGCCTCATCGGAGCACCTATGTAAAGGCACTGAACTGGAATCAAATCATTTCATCTCTTCGGTGTAATTATTAAAATAATTACCAAAGCTGCAACTAGCACCATCTATGAATAGTTAGTCAAAAGAGACAGGAACTAAAGTTCGAATCGTTATGCGCTTTTTAATATGAAAAATACAAAGCAGAACAGAGTAGTGAAAAAGATAATGAACATGAAATTGGCAACACTCTTCTCCAGCAGAGCATTTCAGTGGCGTCTCTTTCTCCTTTCTTATTGCCTTATGTTCCGGTAGGTGTGAGTTGACGGAATTAATTAAAAATAATAAAAATAAGTTAACGACGAACAGTAAAATATTTATTTATTTTGGTAACAAAAAGGTGTTTTGCTTAGGTCTCGGAAGAGGGTCGATTGTTAGCGAGAGTCGGATGTGTCCGCGTGGTTCGCATGCTGTGAAGAGACTGTAAGAAAGCCACAGATGCTAATCTGTTTGTGTTTCTACCCTCTGACCAGATGGGCAATAAATTATTTAGATCTGGCGTATAAAAACAGAAACACTTCTGCAGTTTTAAAACGAATGCATGTCCAAAGTGAGTTGTTGACATAATGGTCTGATATGGTAATTAATTTATGGGGACTTCAGTTTGTTAAACTGAACACTTCAAAAACATATGGTTAGGGATGCATTTCGTTTCGTAAAACCGTGTCTTTCTTAGCATCGGGTTTGTATATTAACTGTGACTTTTATATGACCCATATTATTTCGTTTTGAGAAAAATTATTAAAATTAAAATTAGCAAAAATAGTAATTAAAGCGTATCGCTATACTTAGTATCCAAGATGTATATCCATATTGAAGTGGTGGAAATTTAAGGAATTGATCAATCTCATTGTTAGGATTTTGGAAACATTTTGTCTTTACATATTTTGTTCATCTTCCCCACAACAATCTAGGCCGGGCCGGATCATAACTACATGTTATCTCCTGGAGTGTCCCTGTGTGTTTGTAATCAATTACTCGTATGTAGATTGCCAAAATGATAATTTTTTAATCATTTTAACTGTCTAAATTTAATAGACAAGGCGAATACGGCGGGTTCGTTGGAAAAAATATTCCCATGAGATTTTTTTTCATAATCACATTTGTAATACACCTCAGAATAAGGTTCAAGAAGTCGCCCACGAGAAAAGTGGTCCAAATTTTTTTTAACAATTTTTTTTTAATAAAATTGCAAAAATTATTATTTTTGATCTGGACAATTTTTTTTAGGTTTTTTATACTATTCTGGACAAAAAAGGTCTCTTGTAATTTTTCTCTAAAGTTGATGGTTTTCGAGTTGTAAGCAATTTAAAATTTGAAAAACGCAAAAATGGCCATTTTTAAGACTTAATAACTCGGTTAAAAATTATTATTCTGAAAGTCAGAAAGTGACTAAATCAAAGTTTAAAGCCCCCCTACATGATCCTGAAGAAATTTGTGTCATTAATTTATTACTAAGCTGTTATTTTTAATTATTAACAATAACCCGTAAGAGCGTATTGACGCGGCTGTAAATGTGAGTGCGAGTAAGATGTCCCATTGGACTGCCGGAATGGCATCTCTCTCGCACTCACCATAGACAGCCGCCTAATACTTGCTGGCGCTCATTATTACTTAAAAATAACAGCTTAGTAATAAAATTTTGCCAAAAATTTCTTCAGGCTCTTGTAGGGGGAGGGGGGCTTTAAACTTTGATTTAGTCACTTTCATAATAATAACTTTTAACCAATTTATTAAGTCTTTTTTTCTAAGTTCTTTTACTAAGTTTTTTTTTTCAATTTTAAATTGTATATAACTCGAAAACGATCAACTTTAGAGAAAAATTACAAGAGACCTTTTTTGTCCAGAATGGTCCAAGAAACTTAAGAAAAATTTGTGCGGGCCAAAAATATTGATTTTCTACAATTTAATTAAAAAAAATTGTTAAAAAAATTGGACCACTTTTCACGTGGGCGACTTCTTGAACCTTATTCTGGGATGTCTTACGAATGTGATTATGCAAAAAAATCTCATGGGAATATTTTTTCTAACAAACCCGCCGTTTTCGCCTTGTATATAAATCATTTTATCGAACTAAAAGTAATGTTTAACTATTAAATAAAACCCAAACAGCCTTTACAATAATTAAATTAACCGCTTGAAAATATTTTTTAGAATTGAATGTCACACAACTTGCACATGAAACATATATATTTTAGAACCGCTTCAAAAATATTTATATTAAAAATTAAAACAAAAATATTGCTCTTCTAAACATGAATTTGAAACGTTCGTTAATGTGAAAAGCCGATAAGGTTGCTTATATTTAGCAGGCCATTTACCTTGTGTGATAACTTTTAATGTAGAGATTATTCAGTCCTGCGATATGTATTTTTGCAAAGGTGATAAAACTCGGTGTTTTTTAAAACAATGAGGATTTTATACTCTTAGTAAAATCTGATATCAGTCGGGTTTTATCTTATTAAACAAAGGGGAAGTATACGTTTGTAAAATTAAACCAAAAATATGTCAGAGTTTATGACTTTAAATGAGACGGAACATACGTAGCGCCAGTTTAAGGCCCATTTATACATACCCGGGCCGTGTCCGTTCCGGGTCAGTGCCGAGTCCGGGTATTTTTAATGCAATATTTACATACAACCGGGTTGTGGCAGTGTGCGTACTGGGCCGAATAAGAGAGGAAAACGTTATTACATATCTCTGTGTAAAAGATAGTTGAAAATATTTCGGCTTGGATAGAAGATCTCACCTCACAATATCAATTGCTTGTCTGTTTTCCAGCAGTCGCGTTCACAAAACAATAAAATCGTGTTTATACAAGTCCCTGCGATCCGTGTCATTTTCATGCATCGCCAGTGCCGACAGCAAAAATATCGGCTGGGATTAATTTCAGACCGGGCCCGGACGGGCCCCATACGGGAAACGCCAATGTATAAATATGCTCATAAGAGTACATACTGTTTTTTTTTGGACCGGGCCCTGTCTTAACACGGAACGGACACGGCCCTGATATGTATAAAGGCCCATTTATACATATCAGGGCCGTGTCCGTTCCGTGTTAAGACAGGGCCCGGTCTAAAAAAAAACAATATGTACTCTTATGAGCATGTTTATACATTGGCGTTTCCCGGACGGGGCCCGTCCGGGCCCGGTCTGAAATTAATCCCAGCCGATATTTTTGCTGTCGGCACTGGCGATGCACGAAAATGACACGGATCGCAGGGACTTGTATAAACACGATTTTATTGTTTTGTGACCGCGACTGCTGGAAAACAGACAAGCAATAGATATTGTGAGGTGAGATCTTCTATCCAAGGCGAAATATTTTCAACTATCTTTTACACAGAGATATGTAATAACATTTTCCTCTCTTATTCGGCCCGGTACGTACACTGCCACAACCCGGTTGTATGTGAATATCGCAATAAAAATACCCGGACTCGGCACTGACCCGGAACAGACACGGCCCGGGTATGTATAAATGGGCCTTTATAATACCAAAATGTTCTTTTATGGCCCCTATATTCTTCTGCCATCGATTATGGATAATGATAACCATTAAATTCACTAGTTTTTTGTTTAGCCGAGACCAGAACCATTTAGAAGAAACCTGTCCAGTGAAAACGAAAGTTATTTCTTAGCCCCTAACGATAACCTTCATATGAAAATGATTTGTTTTCAGTACATTCAGTACATTTTTTAAACTTAATAATTTTTGCACCATTATATTATTATTATCTTAATC
Organism: Diabrotica virgifera virgifera; assembly: GCF_917563875.1. NCBI lineage: Eukaryota > Metazoa > Arthropoda > Insecta > Coleoptera > Chrysomelidae > Diabrotica > Diabrotica virgifera. The sequence goes on along the minus strand of NC_065447.1, from coordinate 197,268,609 downwards.
TTTTTCACCTCCAAATAGATAATATTTAGATATGATTAAAATCGAATGGTTTTGTTTTTTATTCACGGGTAACACCCGTGGTATTTGATCAAAGTTGTATGGTTTGTTTTATTTACAAAATATTGTTTTTAGTATTATTATTATTCTCAATTATTCAAGCTTCATGATTATTGTTTTGCTCTTTTGGGACCGTGCTAGTTCGGAAAAGCGACACCTGGTTTCATAGCTCAGCAACATTTTTAGCACTTTTAATTATATTGGCCAATTATATTAGTCCTGGTTGCTGGACAATTGACAAGGCCACAGCCCAAAAAAATTATAAGAAGAAAAAGTAATATTAAGGTTATGCTATTAAAAGGTAAACAATTGTATGTAGTAAATAAAATTAATTATTAAAATGCACTACTACAAGCAAAATACAATTAATTAAATTTACTTTTTATATAAATATAAAATATAGTTTTTTTTACCACAAAAATACGCTTATGTCATTCAAGATTTCTGACGTCAAAACCCCACAGCGTTGCCAAAACATTATTAGAATAGTAAATAAATGTGAGGGAATTTTCAAATGTCAGGTTGACACAAAACATTTACTTAACCCGGCACCTGCCACGTGGTTTTGCAAGGCGCCAACTGCCACGTGGGGTGCTCACAGCACCCCTTAAAAATTTTCTGTGATCTACTTGTTTAAAAAACAAAATAATGTGTTGAGTAACACAAGAATATAAAAAAAACATGTTTCATTAACTTATTAGCCACTAATATGTTATAAAAGTTAAAAAATAAAATTAAAAAGATGTTATAAGCAAATTAGCAAGTACCAAGCCATAATAAATGAAGTCAAGTAAAATATCTAAAAAAAATTAAGATTTAGTGAGTATAGAGTCTATATTAATATTTTAAATCAGTTATTTCAATAAAAAATGTGAATTTGACCTGTTTATCAAAAATACAAAAAATATTTAAAACTTAAAGTGCCAGATGATGACACCCCAATTAGACTTTAGAGCTATAAGTTCAGAATGACACTAAATACCCACTTCAAACACTAACACATCTATGCTATATAATATTATAGAAAGCTACTATGACGCACAGCTCGGTTACCAAACTTGAAATACCAAATATTTGATAAAAATGTGTTATGGGGTGCTGGTAGCACCCCACGTGGCAGGTGCCGGGTTAAGTTGTTTAAAATATTAAAAATATTATTTTTTTCTTTAAAAATTGTGTTTAATGATATTAGTCATTTTCAGAATTTGTTAAATATAATAATATATAATTTATTCATCATTTGCATTTTTACTATTATCTTGCATTTATGTTTAATTACTTCATTTTGATTATTATTATATTTCATTAAAATGAAATAAAAAAACAAAAAAAATCTCTTCGGCGGGGAATTGAACTCCACAGTCATTCGCGTGAAAAGTAAAAAAAGTAAATAAACGTGAAGATAGTCACGGTTTTAGTGACGTCAATCCAAAGGAGTAGAATATAGGTATTTTACAGGGCCCCTGCAAAAACACGCCGAGCGTGTGTACTTTGTACGCACGTGAGAAGTTACACTTCTATTATTATGATTCCAACGAAATAAATATATTTTAAACATTTTAATTGTATTTTTATTTATATACTAAACTAATTTTAATACTTAAAATAATACAAAAAATTAGAAATAACGCTAATACGTAATTTTTTATGAACTGTAGCCTCCCCGAAATTACTGTTCCCTTGATGAATCGTAGAAAATCTAAAAAATGTTAGATTTTCTACACAATTTTTTAATTTTCTTTTCATCATATTTTAATATTAATTATCCTATTCCCAACAAAGACAAATCCAAAGGCACAAAAATTATAATAAATATATTTACTAAAAACACCAATAAAGTGTTTTCACACTTTATTTGCATTGATACAATGATACATACGTAACCTGAAAGATTTCGCAACTAACTTTATACTGTTGGTATGCATGTACTTCATACTGTCGCTTTTACAAAAATTCCCTCTCAACATTTTTCCCAATCGTGCCTAAAGAAGTACCTATAACTTCAAAAAAATGATAAGAGGCCAAGTTTGAAGACTTAAATAAAAAACGAGAAGATCCTTTAAATATAGGAAGTATATTTAAAGTTTGAAAAGAGTTTGAAACTATCAATTAATAACATATTATATATATGCAACTGCTGTTGGTAATAGTAGAAAAATAAATCGCAAAAATACAGAAGTATGTGATATTCTACATCAGTAACGTATGTGTCTCAGCAGATGGACTGTACTAAAACCATTATATTAATGCAAAATATTTCCTGGAGTGTGTTTTATTATTTGATATATAATTCGGTAGAAATAAAATAATAAAAAGCAATTCTTATTGCAAAATATCATCCCTCCTAAGTAGATGAATTTTTTAATGTATTATTATTATTATTTATAGTATTATTATAAATTACAATAAGTTTATTATTAGTGTAAAAATCAAAGATAGGAGATTTTAGAATAGGTAACATTTTGACATAATAAGTGTTACTCAAGAATTGGTTCATTCGTTCATTTAGGAAATTATAGCACCTAGTTATTTATGACGATAAGGGTGGTGTAACAATATTAATTGTTTAAATAAAATATTTAACCAAGCATTTCAAAATAGCCCGACACTGACTGAACTAACAAAATGAAAATGTAAATTTGTATTTTATTCTTCAACTATATTTTGTAACTTTATCAGATTGTTGACACGAAAAAAGATTGAATACATACCACAAAGCCAAGAGTCGTTATCGAAAACACTGACAAGTTCATCCAAAATACTAAAATCGATACAGCAAGCTGGCATGCTGCCTATCTAGTTCAAAAACAACACAATACTGACACTGATAAAACAAAATCACATTTTTATCGAGAACTCCACTTAAAACTGATAAGGAGCTTGAAAAGATTGTTAAGGTAGGTCTTTACTTACTGCCTTCAAGTCTGGTGATCAACTAATGGCAAAAAACAACACTTTTTAGATTCAGACTAATAATAATTATTGTTGTATACCTCTAATGATTATGTAAATTGCAATAAGATAAACTTTTGCAAAACAAAAACAAAGTTGTGTATGCCACTAAATCTCCAGATAAAAAACGAAGAAAATGTTATGCTACTTTATTGGGTTGACTCCTCATGTGTATATATTTGCTTAGGATGTTTTTGATGTTGAAAGTGTATAGAAAAAATGCGAGTTAGATAAAAATATGTCATTGTAAACAATGTTAGGAGTAATCTCTGTATTTTTGTAAGCCGATATCTCGATTTATTTTTAGACTTTCCGTTCGAAATTGTTGCACCTTTGAAAAGGTCAAGACCAAGTTGTTTGTGTGTGCTGTGTACTGGAATTTTTAGAAATTTACAAAAGATTAGCAAATTTTGGTATGTACGTATGTACGCTTTCAAGCAATTTTGACTATTATTATAAATTAATAATTGAAAATAACACAAATTAATGTATTAATTATCTTTATCTTGAACTAGTATTCGCTTTAATAGGGTCATTTCGCCTGTTCGCGTCTATCGCCCAATTCGCGTCCATTTTACGGCTCTTCTTTTGAAAATTCTCGAAAATAAGTATACTAACGCGCCAATAAAACGAAGAGTTATTACCGCTAATACCTCAATATATAAGACACATGCACACACAGACAAAACTTTCATACGCCCAACCAATCCTGTTTAAAATAATTTTTAGTTTTGTCTTGTCAAAAAGAAAGTGCGGATGTGCCTAATATTGAGAAAAAAAATAGTGTGCAGCAGCACGGTTAACGGTAAGTATTTTATTTTTTTATGTGAATTTTACGATAAATAGCTGTTTTTAGACTTTAATAATTAAAAAAGGAGTAATATCAATTATGAATTTGCTTATATTTTTTATAGTTAACAGTTAAAATAAGGTGGACGCGAATTAGTACACCGAATTTCTAAAACTTACACTTTGCGTCCGCAATGGACGCAAACTATACCTACAAGGGATATCAAGAGAACAAATTGCGTCCTTTTTTCAACATACGACTAAATTCTTTGGAAATTTAAAATGTATTATATAGTTGATTGAAATGAATGATTTGAATGAAGTAAGTAATTTTTTTGATTCCAAATGTTCTGTTTAAGATCAGTTCTTCAGAGACAAGGAAAAATAAGGAAAAGAGAACATACATAGAAGAAGATTTAAAAAAAGCGTTAAATGAAATTCGAGAGAAGAAAAAATCGATAAGACAAATATGAAAAGGATATGCTATTCCCAAGACCACAATATTGGACAAAATCAGTGGGCGCAGACCAGATGGAGTAAAGAAACTGGACCGGAGCCAGCGCTAGGAGTAGATGAAAAAAGGTGCATGGCTAAAAAAACAGGAATTGTTAGATACTCTTACTAAGTAACAAAAGCCAGAACCGCTTTCGACTTCTTCGACTTATCAGCATCAATTGCATCGCTACCAACCTTTTTAGAAAAGTCTCCTCGAGTACGACCAGCTTCAGCTGTGTTGGAGAATTAACAAAAGAAAATCCCTGATCCATTTAAAAACCACCTGATGTTGCCTGAAATTTCTAACAAAGCAAGAAAAGAAAATCAAAGAACTCCAGCAGTCATATATTCTGCTGCTTGGAGAAAGTATTATGAAGATAAAGAGAAGATCAAGAACGAAAAGCAGGAAGCAATACAAAAAAAGAAAGTTAGAAGGAATAGAGAAACAAGAACAGAAAAAAACTTTAAAAGATTCTAACATGGTTCGTAAAACTGCTCCGAAACGAAAAAAGAAGATACATCCTCTTCAAGAAGTCACACAGGAAATGGTAGATATAGCATTTAAGAAAGAAAATTAACCAGTCGTGGAATGAGTAAAATGTCCTGAATGTGACGATGTACTAATTTCAGATGTAGAAGATGACGATGAGAAAAACATTGGCTGTGACAAGAAGTGTATTAGATGGTATCATCTAAAATGCACTCGATTTGTAGGATTAAGTTATTTAGAGGCCAAAGTCTTTTTAATGTGACTTGTGTCATTGATTAAAATTCTAAGGCCTTAATAATCATACCTTGTCTCATAGTTAATATGATTCAACATTTCTTGTGGTGGTAAGATTAGACAAAATTATTGTATTGTTTTGTGACTATGATATAGCCAAAAACATGATAATTTTGATTTTTAAATAACTATATATTCTTAAATAAAGAAATTGTTAAAATCCAGTCTTTCTTTACATGATCTTAAAAATATTAGCCTTACATTCCTATTCTAACCTGGTGGACGCCAAATGGTCTACTAGTGGACGCAATTTGGATTTTGTGGACGCAAAGTGGGTGAAACGCCTAATTCTGAAATTTGTTTATTTAAAAGAAAAACACAAGATGTTTTGAACTAAACTAAGAGTTAACCTTAAAATAGACTATATAATGAACACATTACATAAATCTTTCATTGAAATAAGTGCTGGGACATTTCTATTTTCTTCTTCAAACTTACCAACTGCACTAAATGGACGCGAACAGGCGAAATTACCCTACTATGGAATCAATAAGAACAATAGAGAACTTATTTTCTAGGAAGAAAAATTTTTTTTTTTTAATTTTGCAATAGATTGTTACTGATTTTTATTTGACTTTATTATGTTTTATTTATATTGACGATTTGTATAATTTTAGTAAATTGTATTTGTTATTGTTTTTATTTATGATTCTTGTAAGCTTTGTCTATAAAATTGTTAAATTTTTCATGACAATAAAGCATATTTCTATTCTATTCTATTCTAAAGGCAGTTTTTGTTTTTAAGGCTCCCTTTGTTCATCTTTACTCAGATTTTTGAGTACTTGAAACTGTCTTTCGGCTCTTTTATTTATTTTCTAATTTATTCTCATATAACTTGTTTCACGTAGCGTTACAAGTCTGGGGGTCCTGGCTGGTGCAACTTTTTCCCAATTTGTTCAGTTTTCCATCAAGATAGGCTCAACTGGAATGTTCAGATGTTTGAGATCTGCTTGGATGTTATCTCTCCATTGCATTCTGAGATGTCCGAGTGGTCTTTTGTCTGTAGGAATCTCCTCCCATATCAGTCTTACAAGTATCTCGTTATGAAGTCTGTGCATGTGGCCTGCCCATCTTAGTCGCTGTGATTTAATTTCTTTGACAATATCGGCGTCATTGTAGAGAGCTTTTAATTTGATATTGGTTCTGATTCTATACTGGTTTGTGGTGATGTCGTGGTGAGGTCCGAAGTATTTTTAGTTCAAAACGTCTGAGCTTTTCTTCGTTTGCTATGGTCATGGTCCACATTTCGCATCCATATGTTAGTACAGGTCTGACGATGAATTTATATATTTTGACCTTGGAACTTCTTGTAAGATTTTTTGATTTTATAAGCTTACCCAGTGCGAATAGACAGAGATTTGCCGATTGGATTATATCTATTATTTTTTCAGTAACATCAGTCAGCTGTGGTAACGGACCCCAGATACTTAAAACGTTGTACTCTTTCGAAATTTAAGGTGTTGACCATCACATTTTTTTCCTATCCTGTCTCTTCGTGCTCTATTTATACACATGTATTTAGTCTTCTCTTCATAAATCCTCAGCCCTGCTACACTTTTCACTTGTTGCTCCTTCCACCTTGTTGAAAATGTCTTTTATGGACAGAATGGGTAAAAATTCAATAAAATGTTGATTTACTAATTAGTCGCTTATAAACTGTAAAAACCTAAGAATTCTTAATTTTCAATAAATATTAATAACCATTGTAAAAATGAACCTACAACCTTGATGCTGCTTGGAAAGTTGGGTATTATGGTGTTAAAAATATTATTGTATTATGTATAGTGTTATTCAATTTGCGTTTATCCCAAACTTTTTTTTGCAAAAACATTTTAATACAATGATTCTACGGATATCACAAGCAAGAGAGAAAGAGAGTTATTATATCAACAGAATTACAGAATTAAACATTTAGAATAACCTTTTCGCTATTGCCAGGGAAAAATTATTTTTCATTTCCGAAACGCAGACATTTTTCACATATTAAAAAAAGTTGTCCTACGACAATTATTATTAGTGACGACTTTAGAAGTTTTTTTTTTAATTCATAGTTTGTTTAACAAGTTTGTTTAACAACTAATAACAAACGAAGATGTGTGGCTCAAGCGCTTCAAAAAATAAAGAGAGGAAAAGCAGTCGGACTAGATGACATTCCTGGGGAAGTATGGAGAGCATTGGGAGAGACAGGAATAAGTTGGCTAGCAGGTCTATTTAATAGAATTATGGAAGTTGGACAAATGCCAGAAGAATGGAGAAGCAGTATATTAATACCTGTCTACAAAAACAAGGGAGACATACAACAGTGTACAAACTACAGGGCTATAAAACTACTTAGCCACACCATGAAAATATGGGAGAGAGTAATTGATAGACGAATACGTGAAGCAACCGAAATATCCGGTAATCAATTTGGCTTTATGCAGGGCAGATCAACAACAGATGCAATTTTCATTGTAAGGCAACTGATGAAAAATACAGGAATAAAGAGACCAACGCTCATATGGTATTGATTGATCTTGAGAAAGCATACGATAGAGTTCCTCGAGAGATTCTGTGGTGGGCACTCAATAAGAAAGGAGTCCCTGGCGAATATGTAAAGATTGTGAGAGATATGTATGAGGCAGTAACGACTAGTGTTAAGACAGGTGTGGGAGAGCGAGAGACTGATACATTTCAGGTGAAAGTAGGATTGCACCGAGGCTCGGTGCTTAGTCCTTATTTATTCTCATTAGTTTTGGACCAGATAACAGCGAAACTAATGCATTCCATGGTGCCTAATGTATGCTGATGATGTAGTGTTAATAGGAAATAGTGAAAGAGACTTAGAACAAAAACTGGAACAGTTGAGACAAGCTATGGAGGTAAAAGGTTTAAAACTTATTAGGACAAAAACAGAGTATTTGGAATGTTCATTTAAAGATGGAGTTCCTACAAATAAAATGGTATCTTTGGATGGTGAAAAGCAATAGTTTGAAGTACCTAGGATCGGTATTACAGAGTAATGGAGAAATAGATGGAGATGCATGCAGTAGAATTAGGGCTGGATGGATGAGGTGGAAAGAAGCGAGTGGTGTGTTGTGCGACAGAAAAATTCCAATGAAGCTGAAGGGAAAATTCTATAAAACAGCCATAAGACCGGCTATGATGTACGGAACAATGTTGGGCAGTGGACAAGAAAGAGGAACAACAAATGCATGTGGCGGAAATGAGAATGCTTAGATGGATGAGTGGAGTGACAAAGAAGGATAAAATTAGAAATGAGTATATTAGGGGACGTCTAGGTGTGGCACCAATTGATTCCAAAATGAGAGAGCATAGGTTAAGATGGTTTGGTCATGTTCAACGTCGAGATGTTAATCATCCAATACAAAGAATAGCTGAAGTGCAGATTCCTGGAAGGAGTAGGAGAGCAAGACCAAAGAAGACCTGGGGAGAGACGATAAGGTAGGACATTAACATTGATATGACCCAAGATAGAATTGTGACGAGAAATGCAATTAGGGAATTCGACCCCGCATAGGGATAAGGCAAAGAGAATGATGATGAGTTTGTTTAACAATTTGAGAGCTTAGTTTAACTGCACTTCTGCTGATCTCTTTAGAGCAGCGGCATATAAAGTGCGAATTGCCATGATGGTTGCCGACCTTCTTAGAGGATTTGGCACATGAAGAAGAAGTTTGGTTATTTCTAACAAATAATTAAGCAACCTAATTAGCAGCGGCATTTGAAAGATCCAGGACTGAAACTTTATTGCACGAAGCTTGAAAAATAATGTATTTAAACAAAGTCTTTTACAAAGCTCCAAAATGTGGAGATGCACATTGTTCAGCTTAGACTAGTGGAGGAGGTACTTTAAAATTCATGCTATAAACTACACTGCGGTGAAAAAAAAACGATCCACAAAAAATTTGGTCATTTTTAATGTTTGGAATTTCCTAAAGCTGTTGTCCGATTTAAGTGATTTTTCACCACGTTAGGTATAGCCGGTATATTGTGATTGCGCGCAGCGGTCAAATACCTCCTGGGGTACTCTACACTCTAATACCCGAAAGTTAGGTTTGGACCGAAGGGTTAGGTCTTCCTCCTTTGAAAATTGTACTGTATAATATATAATATATTGTTATATTTCTATTTGATATGAAAATTAAAATTTGATAATTATAGACAAAATTCAATTTAATATAAAATATTTTCAATTTTCTCAACCACGGGCATATAAATTTGGAACAACCTGTATACAACAAATTGTTATATTTAATTTTAAGAAGTGATTAAATAAGACTCAAGTGAAATCGTTAATAGGTCATTATCGTTGTTCGCGGAAGGATCGGTCATTAGCCGATGCTAATTAAGACTAAGTGGAAATAGAGAATAGGTCATTAAAATTTGTATATAGTAGAAAGTAATTTTAGAATGGGAATTAACTATTTTCTTTGAAATCCATTAAGCATATTTAGAAAGTTTAAAAATTGGTTTTGAGGAATACTGCGAATGAGAGTTGGTGGTGGAAGTTTGATTTGTGAATCTGGAAGGGATATTTAGAAAGTAGGGGAATGAATGACAAATAGAGATCAGAATGTTTTGAGCTGTCGAGAAGGGAAGTCGAGTAGTAGACGGTAGTGTACGGAGAGTGAGAAAGCCTGTGTAGTTCCGTGAGTGTGGAGTATCTATCGTAGAACGAGAGGTAGGCCAGGTTGAGAGTAAAAGAACCTCCTTGAGCAAAGAGTTCCCGGTAGTTGATTGCAGTTTCGAAAAAGGTAGAAGACAGCATCACGACAGAAGCAGGAAACGAGAGCTATACGAGCTAGTTTCAGAGGAGAACATTACTGGAAGCCAGGACGAGGTTTTGATTGCAGCCAAGGATAGCAGGAAACGGGTCTTGTGTGAAGATATTCTCAGTGCACCAGAAAAAGGTCAGTCTCATTTTTTTGGACATGAATGTATGGGTTTTTCGTAGTAAATACCACATTTAAAATTGAAGAAACATAATAAATAATATCAGAAAAGCTTCATCAAACTTAAATAGAATTGTTGCTAATAAATCATAATAGTTAAATGTTAATAAAAACTTTCAATTGGAAATCAAAAGAAAATAAGATTCCCATGTGTAAATGTTATGTTTAAGAATAATAAGATATAGCAAATATTAAGCAGTGATTGCCATTTGAATAAAATAAACAATATTTTGATTACAATTGTAACCCATATGTGTTATTATTTTACTCTTTTCTTTCCTATCCCGATTAGGAACCATTAAGAAATACTTAGAAGCCACGTATGTAAGTAATTAATTTTATAAATAGCCCTGAGATTAAAAACATATTGATATGTGATCTGGTAAATTAATTAGATTATTAGTAATGTATTGATTAAATTAAATGACATATAAAATTATCATCTCATATCAATAATCAAGATCACATCAACTGTCGTCCAACGTGGAGGGCATTGTAAAGTATTTCTAGTGGCAAATTTGAAGGATAGAAAGAGTAAAGCCGGTATTTGAAAATTTATATGCCTGTGGTAAAAAGTGAGATACTTACATTTGATAACATAAAATTTTAGATCTCTTTAGGTACAAATTTTACATAACTGATTTAATATTTTAATTTTTACGATATTTACATTTGATATATTTATTGACAATTTATAATATTTGGGTGAGAAAAAGTCGTCTTGGTAACATACTAGTAAAATTTCATATTTGGCGGGGACAGTACTTCTTGAAAACAAATGTCTGTGACAAGAAGCCAAAGCAAAGACAACAAAAAACAAAAAGAACATTCAAATCAAGAGAATAATTCAGACCAAGAAGATATTTTAGACACGACAATCATGGCATCAGGACAGCAAGAATTATCAGGAATAGATAAACTATTACAACTGATGCAACTCCAGTCACAAAAACTGGATGACAATCAACGAAAAGTGGATCGAAAAATGGATGAAACACAACAAAAATTGGATCAAAAAATGGATGAAACACAACAAAAAGTGGATCAAAAAATGGATGAAACACAACAAAAATTGGATCAAAAAATGGATGAAACACAACAAAAAATGAAACAAGCAATAGAAGAGAACAACAAGAAAATGGAGGAACGCATAGGAAAGTATGAAAAGGAAGTAAAAGGATGTTTGACAATGATCAAGAACGATATGGGACAACAAGAGACAGAGATTAAAGAAATCAAAAGCAAAATAAAGGAAATAACGAATTGTCAGAAAAAGGAAATAGAAAATTTGGAAAATAAGTTGGAAAATGCTATTCAAGTAGACAGAGAAGAAGTGGAAAAAAGAATCACAGAAATAGAAAAACAAGTCACCGAAAACCGGACGCAACAAAATGTAGGAGAAAGAAGAGAAATGGTTATACATAGCACAGATGACGTGAAGATAAGGTTTGGCGGGGATGTAAGAAGATTACACCCAGTGCCGTTCATAAATAGCCTGAAAAAGAAAATACAACACATCGGAAATTTCGAAACAGCAAAAGAAACTATCAGAAACCATCTCAAATATGAAGCAAGCCTATGGTTCGATAGTAAAGAAGAAGAATTCGGCAATTGGCAACAATTTGAACAAAAATTTTTGAATTATTTCTGGGGAAAAGTCCAACAATTGGAAATTAACAAGGAATTGCAAAATGGGAAATACAATGATAGGATGGGTATATCAGAAAGGACATATGCATTACAAATTTACTATAACGCAAAACATCTACAATATAATTACTCATCGGAACAATTAGTCGAACTGATTGCAAGACATTTCGAAGAAACGCTGGAAGACCATATCACATTGCAAAACTACAAAGACATAGATAGTTTATGCCAATTCCTACAAATAAGAGAATCACGTTTAAGAGAAAGAAAATCAAGAAGGTCGCGAGAAGATTACAGGCTCCGAGAAACACAGGATTACAGAGATAGAAATCAAAATAGGAGGGACTATACAAGACGAGAATTTAATCCCAGAAGGGAAAACGAAAATAGAGACAACGGAAGAGGAAATTATGAACAAAGAAATAGGCAATGGAATGAGGACAGAAATCGAGAATACCAGAATAGAAACACCACACTCGCAAATCAAGAAAACAGAAATAATGGTAGACAAAATGAACAGGGATATCGAGAAAACCGAAACAGATCCGACAGACCAAGAGAAAATAGAAGAGAAGTAAATAATACCCAGACAGATGAATATGACGGAGAGAGACATTATGACGAAAATATAAACTACGATGAGCAACCGGCGTTTTTTCACGACGGCGCTCACTAAAAACCAAAAATCAAACAGGAATCTTTTGTAACCCCAAGGAGTTTATTAAATTGGCAAGAAACAACGAAAAGAAAAATGGAGTTAATTTAAAATTTGTGGATGGATTTATCAACGAGAAACCAATTAAAATTATGATAGACACTGGATCTGAAATAACATTGGTCAACAGAAAACTAATAGAAGAAGTTAACTTAACAAATTTAATTTACAAAATACCTAGGGTAAATTTAGTGGGCGCAAACAAACGGACATTGGCAACTATAAATGAAGGCATACGAGTAATGGTACGACTGGGTAAGAAGATGTATGCACTACAATGTGTAATAATGCCAAACATGTCACATGACATGATAGTAGGAGTTGACGAATTGGCAGAAAAACATGTAGTGATAGATTTTAAAAATAATACGATGAATCTAACAGAAGAAAAAGAAGAAGAACAGAACAAGGAACAGGAGAAACAAAATACGGACGAATCAGGTAAAGAACAAACAGTGGAAATGAATTTGGCAACGAAGCAAGGACAAAGAAGAAAAAGGAGAAAAGGTCAGAAAAAGATAAAAGAAAATGAAACCTGTGGCTCCTCAAAAGAAGAGTTGAGCCCAGAAGAAGAAAATTTGAGAGTATCAGAAACAAAGGAAACCTGGGATTCCTCAAAAGAAGAGACGGGCTCAGGAGAAGAAGAAATAAAGCTAAAAAATGAAAGTGAAAAGAATATGATTGAAACAGTGGTATTTGAAGAGGAGGTATGTATATGCAAACGAGGATGCAGAATGCACGGTAAACATGTGTGAAGAATCTGAGAAAAAAGACAGAAAATTGATATGTGGAGAAGGGAAAGAAAAAGAATTGCGGTTGATGTTAAGAAACTACGAAAATTTGATCAATGAGGAAAACAGAGTGGCTAAAAAGTACGAACATTCATTTGAGGTGAAAAACTTGGGAAATTTTCGATCAAAGACTTACCCGATTCCATACAAGTATCGACAAGAGGTGAAAGAAGAAATAAATAAAATGTTGGAAGATCAAATCATCGAAAGATGTGATTCACCGTATGTTAACCCGATTGTGATAGTAAAGAAAAGCAATGGAGAATTGAGATTATGTTTAGATGCCAGGAATATCAACCAGCACACTGTATCACAATATGAATCACCTCTAAACATCGAGGCCATTTTTGGAAGAATCACCGGGTCACACATATTTTCGAAAATTGACTTAAAACACAGTTTTTGGTTGATACCGTTAGCTGAAAAGTGTAGAAACTACACCGCTTTTTCTATTGATGGTATTGTCTACCGGTTTAAGGTAGTGCCATTTGGATTGCAGAGTGCTTGTGCTGCACTCGTCCGAGCTCTACATACCATTTTGAATCGCCATGAAGATTTCATAGTTCATTATATCGATGATTTATTAATTTTTTCACAAGATACTCAGAGTCATCTGGAACACATAGAAATAATTCTGAAAGAATTGGACACAGCGGGATTGAAATTAAACATTGAAAAATGTCAATTTTTTCAAAAAGAAGTCATTTATTTGGGTTTTCAATTGGACACCAAAACAGTAAGATTAGCCGAAGACAGAGTCAAGCTCATAGATGAATATCCAAGACCAACGAATTTGAAAACATTGAGAGGTTTTCTTGGCACGATAAATTATTTTAAAAAGCTGATTCCCGATTTGAGCCAAAAGGAAATCCCTCTGATAAAATTGCTTAAAAAAGGAATAAAATGGAATTGGAAAGAAGAACAGGAGGAAGCTTTCGAAACATTAAAACGAGAATTCGCAAAAGGAACGAAAATATACCACCCCATTTACAATTTACCTTTTATACTCCGAACTGATGCGTCCATACAAAAATTTGCAGGAGTTCTGTCTCAAATACAAAACGACCAAGAAGTGCCGATATGTTTTATATCTCGAGTGACTAAAACACATGAGAGAAAATATAGTGTTACAGAATTGGAGTTTGCCAGTGTACTATATTGCGTAAACAAATTGAGGTTTTACTTATTGGGAGCAAAATTCACAATCGAAACAGACCATGCAGCTTTAGTACATATCATGAAGAATAGATTAGTAAATAATAGAATACATAGAGGCATTCTATTATTACAGGAGTATGATTTTGAGTTCCGATATATAAAAGGGAAAGACAACATAATAGCCGACGCTCTAACACGGGATGAGGACACCGGAAAAAAGGAAACAATTACTCTACAGGTGGGACTAAATAGATTAATCCAAGAAGAAGGGATATATTCGTTAAATGAGATAAGGACAAACCAGGAAGACCTAGAGGAAAGAGAAAAAAGAAGAGCGGAAGTAGAAAATAACATATATTTTAAGAGAATAGACGGAAAGGAACTATATTTAGTGACACAGACATTGGCCGAAAAGATAATAAAGAAATTACATGAGGACAATGGGCATATCGGTAGCAGAAAAGTTTGGCTCGTTTTTAGGGAAAATTACATAAGCCGACAGGATTACCGCATTGCAAAGGAAATTACCCAGAAGTGCGATGTATGTCAAAAATATAAGAGTCGGAATTTCAAAAACGAAAATGTTGCCAAAAATATTGAAGCCCGAAACAAACTAGACATTGTAGCAATAGATATGTTAAGCGATCTAATTATGACCACTAAAAGGAACAAACATATTCTGGTAATGGTGGATGTGTTTTCAAAATACGTAAAATTATATAGTTGCCGCACCACAAAGGGGGAAGAAATATTAAGAAAAATAGACAATTTTATAGCCATAGTAGGAACACCAAAAAAGATTCTACTGGACAATGCAACGTATTTCCGAAATGATCGTTTCAAGGGACAACTTCGAGAACGAGCAATAGAGACAAATTTTGTCAGCATCAGGCATCCACAGAGTAATCCTTCGGAACGATTCATACAGGAAGTGACGAAATTTCTTCGCATTGCAACAGATGGTCAACATCGCCACTGGGACAGGAAAATGGCGGAAATAGAAAGGTATCTAAATACAATTCCGAGCACAGTAACAAAAGAGACCCCAGAATACATCATGAAGGGTGTACTGCCGATAAGGCCATGGGAAGACCAAGAGCCAAAAGAATATCAACAGGTGATTGAAACCGTACAGAGAAGATTACGGCGAAGCAACGAAAAATATATCCAAAGACAGGAACAAAATAGAAAAAGAAGACCAGTGACTTTCCAAAAGGGTGAAAAAGTACTCGTGAGGGCATTACGAGTATCAAATCTTCCTGTGGGCATTTGCGCAAAGTTGATGCCTGTTTTCGAAGGCCCGTATATCGTGAATAATGAAAATGGGATAAATAGTTATGAGTTGAGGCACAGGAACTCGGAAAAGATCCGAGGAATTTATAATATTCACGATGTATACAAATATCACGAATAAAAGACAGAATTACATGAAGTAGATAGTAAGTTAGGATATAAGACGTAGATTAAAGTAAGGAAATATACAGGGAGTTGGTTTTGCCTCGAGAAAATTTATTTAAAAATGCAGATAAATTTTATCGAATACAAGGCGGGGATTTGTTATATTTCTATTTGATATGAAAATTAAAATTTGATAATTATAGACAAAATTCAATTTAATATAAAATATTTTCAATTTTCTCAACCACGGGCATATAAATTTGGAACAACCTGTATACAACAAATTGTTATATTTAATTTTAAGAAGTGATTAAATAAGACTCAAGTGAAATCGTTAATAGGTCATTATCGTTGTTCGCGGAAGGATCGGTCATTAGCCGATGCTAATTAAGACTAAGTGGAAATAGAGAATAGGTCATTAAAATTTGTATATAGTAGAAAGTAATTTTAGAATGGGAATTAACTATTTTCTTTGAAATCCATTAAGCATATTTAGAAAGTTTAAAAATTGGTTTTGAGGAATACTGCGAATGAGAGTTGGTGGTGGAAGTTTGATTTGTGAATCTGGAAGGGATATTTAGAAAGTAGGGGAATGAATGACAAATAGAGATCAGAATGTTTTGAGCTGTCGAGAAGGGAAGTCGAGTAGTAGACGGTAGTGTACGGAGAGTGAGAAAGCCTGTGTAGTTCCGTGAGTGTGGAGTATCTATCGTAGAACGAGAGGTAGGCCAGGTTGAGAGTAAAAGAACCTCCTTGAGCAAAGAGTTCCCGGTAGTTGATTGCAGTTTCGAAAAAGGTAGAAGACAGCATCACGACAGAAGCAGGAAACGAGAGCTATACGAGCTAGTTTCAGAGGAGAACATTACTGGAAGCCAGGACGAGGTTTTGATTGCAGCCAAGGATAGCAGGAAACGGGTCTTGTGTGAAGATATTCTCAGTGCACCAGAAAAAGGTCAGTCTCATTTTTTTGGACATGAATGTATGGGTTTTTCGTAGTAAATACCACATTTAAAATTGAAGAAACATAATAAATAATATCAGAAAAGCTTCATCAAACTTAAATAGAATTGTTGCTAATAAATCATAATAGTTAAATGTTAATAAAAACTTTCAATTGGAAATCAAAAGAAAATAAGATTCCCATGTGTAAATGTTATGTTTAAGAATAATAAGATATAGCAAATATTAAGCAGTGATTGCCATTTGAATAAAATAAACAATATTTTGATTACAATTGTAACCCATATGTGTTATTATTTTACTCTTTTCTTTCCTATCCCGATTAGGAACCATTAAGAAATACTTAGAAGCCACGTATGTAAGTAATTAATTTTATAAATAGCCCTGAGATTAAAAACATATTGATATGTGATCTGGTAAATTAATTAGATTATTAGTAATGTATTGATTAAATTAAATGACATATAAAATTATCATCTCATATCAATAATCAAGATCACATCAATATATAATATATTAATTTTTTAATTAATTAATTTTTTAAAATTAGCAAAATTTCCGTTCAAAACGAATAAGAAGTAAATAAAACTTAGACACCCTGTTGAGAACCCTGACCGCTGCGCGCAATTGCAATCTGCCCGTTATAGCCTTATTCATTGACAATATCGCTGTCGTAATATTGTTGCTAGACAGTCAAACTGTCATTGTATACCGGGTGTACGAATCAAACTGTGTTTTTTTCTTAAAGTTCGCATGACCCTGTGGATAATTCTAGCATTTATAAAATACTGAAATTAAAACCCAACTATAGCCTCAGGTTTTCTTAACATTTTGTCTTTCGATTCATTCGCTTATGTTGGATAATAAAAAAGTTAGGTACTTTACCAACTGGCCATGTTCGTCATCAGTACAGGGTGTTTCTAAATAAGTGCGACAAGCTTTAAGGGGTAATTTTACATGAGAAAATAATGACAATTTGCTTTATAATAATATATCCGCAAACGCTTCGTTTCCGAGATACGGGATGTTCAATTTTTTTTTACAAACTGACGATTTATTTATTTCTTTAAAACCAGTTGAGATATGCAAATCAAATTTGGTGGGTTTTAAGACGTAGTTATTGCATATTTTTTGACATACAAATAAGAATTTAATATTCACCATTGGCGCGCAAACGGGTATTATGACCGATAATATTACCCGTACGCACGCCAATGGTGAATATACAATTTTTAATTGTACAGTGGAACCTCGATCATCCGTCTTTCCATTAACCGTCACCTCTGTTAATCGTCAGGGTACATACAAAAGTTGTATTGACTACATAAGCAAAAATTTGAATGTAAAAAAATAAAAAAAAAGTTAATTTGATTTGTGGTGAGAACACAAACGGCTATCCATTGCCGACAGATACAGGAATCGTTGAAATGACAACAAAGGCGAATCAAACAGATTCAGAAGCTGATAAAGACTTGGAACTTGACTGTAGCTATGTTGATGAACCTATTGTAACTGACAAAGATTTGCGTAAATAATCCAGAAAAGCTGCATCACATATGCAATAATTCATCGAATGGCATAATCAACAAGAAGAAGCCAATAAAGTAGATTGCATGATCGTATGCCAATTAAGAAATTCAGCCGTCGCAAAATGTGAAGCATCAGTAAAACAAACAAAGATTTCAGAATATTTTAATTCGATATTGATTCGATTGTACGAACACAAATCCCTCTAATATTGTCAAACAAACCATACAAACAAAATTTGAGAGTTGTAATATGAATTTTTAATTTTTTTTTAATTCTCTAACGGTCTTTTCGATTATCCGTCATAACCCTTGGTCCGGTGCCCTGACGGATAATCGAGGTTCTACTGTATGTTAAAAAATGTGCAATAACTACGTCTTAAAACCCACCAAATTGCATTTGCATATCTTAACTGGTTTTAAAGCAATAAATAAATCGTCAGTTTGTAAAAATAAATTGAACATCCCGTATCTCGGAAACGAAGCGTTTGCGGACATATGATTATAAAGCAAATTGTCATTATTTTCTCATGTAAAATTGCCCCTTAAAGTTTGTCGAACTTATTTAGAAACACCCTGTGCTGATGACGAACATGGCCAGTTGGTAAAGTACCTAACTTTTTTATTATCCAACATAAGCGAATAAATCGAAAGATAAAATGTTAAGAAAACCTGAGGCTATAGTTGGGTTTTAATTTCAGTATTTTATAAATGCTAGAATAATCCACAGGGTGATGCGAACTTTGAGAAAAAAACACAGTTTGATTCGTACACCCGGTATACAATGACAGTCTGACTGTGTAGCAACAATATTATGACAGCGATATTGTCAATGAATAAGGCTATAACGTGGTAAAAAATCACTTAAATCGGACAACAGGTTTAGGAAATTCGAAACATTAAAAATTACCAAATTTTTAGTGGATCGATTTTTTTGCACCGCAGTGTAGTTTATAGCATGAATTTTAAAGTACCTCCTCGTCTCTTAGACTAGTACCTCGTACTAGTCTAAGCTGAACAATGTGCATCTCCACATTTTGGAGCTTTGTAGAAGACTTTGTTTAAAGACAATATTTTTCAAGCTTCGTGCAATAAAGCTTCAGTCCAGGATCTTTCAAATGCCGCTGCTAATTAGGTTGCTTAATTGAGGAAATTCGAAACATCAAATATGACCAAATTTTTAGTGCATCGATTTTTTTGCACCACAGTGTATATCTCCGTTTCTTGTTGATGGATTTTGGCGTTGCTTTTTTGAGTTGTACGTACTCTTTTCACACATTACAGTAAATTTAATCTTAAATTAACCATGTAAATTGTTTAAACAATATCCGACAAAAAAATTTTTAACGATATTGTTAGAACGATTTTTTTAGAAAACATAGGAATAGATGACTTACACTTTTCGATGATCATCATCAACAACAGCTATTCCATCCATTGTCGGATGTAAGCCTCCCTCAGGAGTGTCCATTCATATCTGTTTGATGTTTTTTGCATCCATTCGTGACCAGCCATTCGCTTGATGTCATCAGTCCATTTGAAATCTGCCTCTACTTCTCTTATTTGCTATTCCATTCTGCAACGGATGTCTTCCATTCTTCCTATGTGTCCTGCTCAGTTCTATTTGAACATATTCGTCTTCTTCTTCTTTTCGTGTAGACACTACCCTGTCTGATTTTCAATGTGCCTCCAGTAAGTTGTCATTCCATCCTACTTGTGGTATTCTCACTGATCGTCTTCCTATTGGGGAACCGTCTCTCGCCGTCCTTACTACTCTATTTGTTGTTATTCGGCTTATGTGGTCGTTCCATTCCACTCTTCTGTTTTTTACCCAGTTATTAATGTTGTCCATCTTGAATCTCCGTTGTATAACTACACTTCTAGCTCTATCCCATAGTGTCTTATCTTCGATTTTTTGAAGGGTTTTCATTTCTTGTTAAGGTAGTCTTTACTTACTGCCTTCAAGTCTGGTGATCAACTAATGGCAAAAAACAACACTTTTAGACTCAGACTCAGACTAATAATAATAATAATTGTTGTATACCTATAATGATTATGTAAACTGCAATAAGATAAAATTTTTGCAAAACAAAAACATAATTGTGTATGCCACTAAATCTCCAGATAAAAAACGAAGAAAATATTATGCTAGTTTATTGGGTTGACTCCTCATGTGTATACATCTATTTGGTTAGGATGTTTTTGATGTTAAAGTAAATATTCAAGTAAAATAAAATTTCAATAACATGTAAATCCTTACTAGACAAGGCGGAAACGGCGGGTTCGTTGGGAAAAATATTCCCATGAGATATTTTTGCATAATCACATTAGTGAGACATCCCAGAATAAGGTTCAAGAAGTCGCCCACGTGAAAAGTGGGCCAATTTTTTTTAACAACTTTTTTTTAATCAAATTGCAAAAATCAATATTTTTGGACCGAACTAATTTTTTTAAAGTTTTTTGGAACATTCTGGACAAAAAAGGTCACTTAAAATTTTTCTCTAAAGTTGGTCTTTTTCGAGTTATAAGCAATTTAAAATTTGAAAAAAGGGAAAATGGCCATTTTTAAGACTTAATAACTCGGTTAAAAATTATTATTATGAAAGTCAGAAAGTGACTAAATCAAAGTTTAAAGTCGCCGCTACATGATCCTGAAGAAATCTGTGTCATTAATTTACTACTAAGCTGTTATTTTTAATTAATATCATTGAGCGGTTAGATCGTATTGACGCTGCTGTAAATGTGAGTGCGAGTAAGATGCACAATTGGACTGCTGGAATGGCTTCTCTCTCGCACTCAGAATTTACAGCGGCCGCACACGTGCATGGCGCTTATTATTATTACTTAAAAATAACAGCTTAGTAATAAAATAATGACAAAAATTTCTTCAGGATCTTGTAGGGGGGGCTTTAAACTTTGATTTAGTCATATATCGACTTTCATAATAATAACTTTTAACCGAGTTATTAAGCCTTGAAAATCGCCATTTTTCGTTTTTTTCAATTTTAAATTGCTTATAAGTCGAAAACGATCAACTTTAGAGAAAAATTATAAGAGACCTTTTTTGTCCAGAATGGTCCAAAAAATTAAAGAAAAAATTGTTCAGGCTAAAAATATTGATTCTTACAATTTGATTAAAAAAAAATTGTTAAAAAAAAATTGGCCCACTTTTCACGTGGGCGACTTCTTGAACCTTATTCTGGGATATCTCACGAATGTGATTATGCAAAAAAATCTCATGGGAATATTTTTCCCTTCGAACCCGCCGTTTTCGCCTTGTCTATACAGGTTGGAACAAATTTTATATCAAAGTTTAGGTGAATACAAAATATATTTTCAAGAAAGTATCCAAATCATGTAAGGCGACCTTAAAAAGAGGTCATTTTGCACAATATTTATTTTTTTAACTGCTGTGGTAATTCATGTTTTTGTAAAGGTTTCTACGATTTTTTGCTCCAAAGTTGAAGGAATAAGCTTTCATTTAAGATTCACAAAATTAAATGTGACCCTTTATTTATTTAAATAGTTATATATAAAACTTGAAAACCAAATGTGCAAAATAGTTATTTATGAAACAGTACAAAAAGTATGCTTTTTGCGAACGCACGCGATTTTTAGAGCACGAGCGACAACGGAGCGAGTGCTATACATCGCGTAAGTTCCCAAAAAGTACTTCACGCACAGTTTCATACAATATTTTATCTACGATAAACAAATAAAAAAACTGTAACTCTTCGTTACTGGAATTCATTTCTATTCTACAATTTTTAGAACTTTGACATTTAAAAACACCGACGCCCCTGAGGGGCATAAGCAGTTTCGAGAAAGAAGAAGAAGAAGACATTTAAAAATCCTAACTACTTTCAAACCAAAAAACTGTCAAAAATTTTGTTGTAAGTCATTGCTCATATTGTCATCACCATGACAACACGAAAGTTAAGGTTATTTGATTATATGAAAGTGTGCCAAAAAACCCATTGAAAGTGTGCGAAAAAGTAAATCCCATTTAAAATACATTGTTACTTCACGCACACTTTAAACCCTTCACGCACTGCTATCTATAATGACAGTTTTCACAAACTAAAAACTTATACATAATATGACATAGAGTAGATAAAAATATTATTTGCATTTTAAATAAGCACTGTAACATATTTTATTCTGCAGGAGAAGTTGCGTTATGTTATCAGTATAAAGCAAAAAAATTGCCGAAAAATATTTAATAATTTATGAGATATTTAATTTGTCTATTAAATGTTACTACAGTGGAACCTCGATTATCCGTCAGGGCACCGGACCAAGGGTATGACGGATAATCGAAGAGACGGTTAACAGAACATTAAAAAAAAAGTTCATAGTACATATAGCTCTCAAATTGTATTTGTATGTTTTATTTGACAATAAAAGAGGTATTTATGTTAGTACAGTTGAATCAGTTTGATTTAAAATATTCCGAAATCTTTGTTTGTTTTATTGATACTTCACATTTTGCAACGGCTGAATTTCGCAATCGACGTAAAATCATCAAATCTAATAATTATTGTGCCGTGCGTTTTTATTTTCGGCTTGCGATTCTAAAAATAGAACTATAAAAGCATGGTATCATTTATTATTACCTATTTAAATTGAAATTTAATCCAGAGCCCTGAATAAGAACAAAACTTATTTACATAAAAAATGCGGTGGTGGCATTACTACACGTGTACATTTCAACGAATTTCGTTTGGCTTATCGCAATGCTCAAACAAAATGAATTGATGACTAAATTTTTACTTATGTAGTCAATATAACAACTTATGTATGGACCCTGACGGTTAACAGAGGTGACGGTTAATAGAGAGACGGATAATCGAGGTTCCACTGTACATATATTTTCAATTGCAAAAACACGGTTGTTGCCAAAAGAATATACACTTGAATAAGATCTCAGTTTTTTATTTTTATGAGCACCAGCGTTATCCAGAAGAAGAAGACCATCGTGTAACAACTTTTTCTTCTTCAAATAAGATTTTACTTTTGAACTTTTTATGCAACCAATCTTGAAAGATATCACAAGTTATCCAAGCAGCTTGATTGTTATAATAATGAACTGGGAGATTCTGCGCTAGGATTTTTTAACTTTCCAATCACAGTCATCTTCATTATAATAGTGGAACAACATCAACACTGTTCTACATTCTTTACTTTTTGATACCCCTGTGCACTCATCTCACTACTTTTCACCTTGATTTGACTGCACTTGATTTTTAAACCCTTTTATAGATACTGTTTAAATCGCTACTACTAAGAATGGATAGCGTCTTTACTTATTTATTAGAATATGATGTCCTTGTCAACAAACATTTTGTTATTATGGCATTTATAAAGGGGGGGGGGATATGGATATTAGAGACAAAACAGCCTCGTGTTGACAGACAACAAATAAAAATATTAATCTAATTCGATAAGGCAATCACAACTATCATCATCAAAACATCAAAACAATACAAATTCATTTTAATTGTTTACGAGATACTAGTAAAAATACACGAATAATACAGAACTTGCATAAAATATTAAGCAAATACATAACACATTGTAAAAAGTAAAATGCAGATACAAATAAAACAATTTTAGTGTAGTAGTTGTAGACCATGCCATACCATATTTGGCAACAATACCAAACATGATCGTAAATTTCCGGTAAAATGTTTATATTGCGAAGATTGTTTACATTCCTTTTTAATTTAATTTTTATAACATTGACCGCATCGTAAGTAAAAAAATATTGCGATGGAAACAACGACGATTAACAAGAAAGAGGAAGATAGCCTTATGAAATTTGAAAGAAAAATATTGAGAACGATACTAGACCACAATGTAACGAGAGAGGGAGAAAGAAGAATAAAAACAAATGCCGAAATTGAAGAAGAATTAAAGGGAGAATTTAATATAGTCAGATACATAAAATCTCTTTGCTTAGAATGGATAGAACTTATACAGAGACGCCCACACTCAGACATGTTCAGAAGAATAACTAACTGGACACCAGTATGGGTCAGGTGTAGAGGAAGCCTAGAAGAAGATAACTGCATGACGTAGAAGATATTATTATAAGAATGAATGTTCAGTGCAAGGACAGGAAGAAATGGAAAAGAGTAACGACAGCAGCAAAAAAACACAGTAAGCTATAACTGACATAGAGGAGTAATCCACCTCATTCAAGAATATGATTTTGAACGACACGGCGTTAGCTATAATTACTAGCAATTGTAATGCTTAATGAATAAATGAATGAATGAATACAGCGTAAGTAACGGATCATTTCTTGATAAAAAGGCATATTCGATTTATTCGTTTACCATTATTTTATTTATTTACATTTCCATGTACTTTGATATAAGACTTCCGTGACTTTTGTTTCCATGACCAGGGTTTCCAAGTTGGTTTTGTAACACTTTTAATGTCATGGGTCCACCGCATTTGGTGTCTTCCTCGTGATCTTTTCGCCCCATAAGGTCTCCAACTACCTATTTCTCTGTTCCATCTACCATCCTCGAGGCATTCGTTCTGTCCAGTCCACTTCCAATTCAATTAAGCTGCTTGTTCAATAACGTCTTCTTCTCTCTAAAAATGATAAATTAGTTTGATATTCCCGAAGTGAAATGAGTATACAAGAATTAAATGCTTTGATTCAAAGTTTCTGTGCTACCTTTTTATTTTTTAGGACGTAAGACAGCTATGTTATTCAAAGAATTATTCTTACGCTTCTACTGATTTCCATTATACGATTTTCTTTACGACATATTATTTACTTTTTGTACATTTTGTCAATACGTGGACATCTTTTTTTGCTTTCACTTTTGACGGCAAATTCTTGTACACTGTGTTGTCTTAGTGATGTGAAGGGATTCAGGTTTTACGCTGAATTTATTATGAATTAAAACACAAAATAGTTTACGGAAATGTACAAGCAAATACCTCGTAAATATGAGCTGAGCAACTGTTGTGGATGTGGAGGATGGATTATTAAATGGAGGATGGATTAAAATCCTGATTTTATGTCTGTGGTACTCAAAGAGACCGTGACATGACTTTCGTTATCCCAGTTTACTGCCTTAAATTACCTTTCTTTAGGAAGTTGTAGTGTTTATAAATCTGTGTGTTTACTGTTGATTAAATATCCAGAAATATCTCATGGATTTATATCTACCTATACTTCTACTTCAATTGACTGTTATTGATTTTATTTGTTGGTAAACCATATCGGTAAAAACTGTACATATCTTCCTTTCTATATTTGTACAACCTGTAATTTTACTTTCTTTTTTTATTTGTTTATATGGGCCTCTTAGATCACGAAAGATTCTTTAACTAGGTTAAAAGTGACAAGAATATACATGACTAACGTTAACCCACACTCGAATTGAATTACAGATCTAGTTTTAAATATAATTTTTAAGAAAAATACGGATTTTAGATTAAAACGTGTAGTCTTTTTAAGAAGAATCATATATTAAAGCATTTTAGACACAATACTTTTTATTGTATAACAATTTATCACAATATTCAAGTAATAGTACTAACTATGTATCTTTAGAGAGTTATTAAAGAGGGATTTTACGTGGCTTTCATAAAAGCAAGTTTAGTTTGATGTCCCAAATCAAAGAAAAGAAGAAGAAACAGACCCAGAAAAAAATGGTAGAACCAAATAGAAGAATACGGAAAGAAAAGAGAAAGAACAGTAGAGGAGATGAAGGAATCAGCAAATAATAGAAAAGAGTAGAAAAATGGATAAATGATAAACCGGAATCACAGTCCGTACCTGAAAGTGTATGAGAGCAGGAGAAGAAATTTTATTACCTCTTCTATTTATATTTTAACCCTCTTAGCTGGTCTTACTAGCCTGATATGAATTTAATGAAATGCCTTGTCAGATAAAAATTTTGATAAAATTTTTATTTGTCCAGAAAGATTCTTGTTTCGGAAATTGCTCTGTTAAAACGTTACTTATTACAATTTATATTTTTATACACGACTGAGTGTTTAATTGCGATGGAATGCAAAACATGAGATCCTACACTAACGCCATAGATACAGCAGATACTTGAAACTACGATTGGTTCAGCATCGTATTATGCATTTACGACAATTCAATTTATTAAGGTGTGATACATATTGGAGAGATCTTTTATATCGGTCTTATTATTAATACAATTTTGATCTTTTTTATGTCAATCATCTCCAGTATAGGTACACCGTTTGTTGTATTTGTTTTCTTTTAATTAAGTATTTTCGATGGGAAATAAGCCACAATTTTAGCAAAAAAATGAATTTATTAACGTTTCGATGCCCAAGTCGGGTGTCGTTGTCAAAATACAATAATACTTTATCGTTTATAAATAAGGAATTGTCAAGATTGGATCGAATGGAACAGAACAACGTAGAACGGGATCCTATAACATCCACAAGAAATAATACGAGGAAAATATCAATACCATATATTAAAGGACTATCCGAAAAACTTAAAACAATAGGAAATAAATTCAACATTTCAACAACATTCAAAACAACAAACACATTGAGATTATTCTATCTAAAACTAAACCTAACAATCAACAAAAAAGAACAAAGAATTGTATTTATAAAATACCTTGTGAATGCGAACAATTTTATTTAGGTGAAACATCAAGACCATTAGACGTTAGAATAAGTGAACATCAATCTTATATTAAAAATAGAGAATTTGATAGATCTCAAATATGTCAACATGCATGGGATAATGAACATAGAGTTCAGTGGAGAGATTCAAGTATAGTTCTAAAAGAAACAGATAGTAAAAAGAGAAAAATCAAAGAAGCGGCTCTAATTATGCTAAATGAAAACAATTGTGTCGCAAATTCCTCGGTAGAATGCAGTAGGATGTGGTTACCCATACTAAAAGAGGAAGTCAATAGAAAGAAAATACCACGATTAGTAAGTCATTGACATATCGAGTTGGTGCATGTTTTGTATTTTAGTATTATTTATATAATATCTATGTATTATTAATATTATTTATAATTTAAAATAGCATATATACATTAAAGTCAGAATTTGGTATTAATTTTGAGAGTAAACTAAATGTAAGCCCAAATACCTACGATGTCGGGATAGTATCACGAGGTTTTTTTCCTGGTTTTCCCTCGTGATTTACTATGGAATCGCTATGGATCTCTTCCAAACCTAGAAGACTGCACATCTTTGCAATTTGGTGTAATATATGGACCATATCACTGGAGGAAGAAAATTCGAACTCATACATCTAATAAAGCTTTTAAACGTATCCACATTGTCTTTATCTTCGCATATCCTTTTGCCTTCTTAGGCGTTGGATATCCACATTGTTAATATTATCAAATAAAGTTTAGCTGTTATAACCGGCTAACTATTTTCATAAATCTTAAAACCTTGCAAATAAAGTTTCTTTATGTACTATGTTTCTTTATGTAATATAAAAGATCACTGAGTTTCTATTCCTTGTATAGTCTAGTCGCAACATAGGGGGTCCCGTGGGCACTTTTAGCTCGCCTCGATTTGATGGTGGTATTATAGGTTTTTTGGGTCACTGAATCTAATGGAAGTAGTCTGGAAGCCCAAATGTGATGCGTTTCATTGTTATTAACAAATTATGGTAAAATTAGGTGTTTTTCAGGAATTATTAGAAGCCCTGTAAATAAATTGATAGTGTTAAGGTCTTCTCTGGTGTACTTTTGGTCGCTGAATCGAATGCGACTAGTCGCGATTACTCAAAATGTGTTCTTATTTTGTTAATAACAAAATAATTGTTTATTCGCCGAAAAGCTCGATATGCGTTATCTACAGCAAGTTGTTTGTAGTCTTTTTCATAGTATGTATTTTTATACGCTATAGCGATTGTCACTAGTCGTGATAGCTTAAACCACGTTCCGACTTTGTTAATATGTAATAAATTATGTATTGCAAAAATATCGGTTTATAGTACGTTTACTCAAGGTTTTTGATTTAAATTTTAAAAAACCATTTGGAATGACATCAAATTTGGCATGCACTTAGCTAACATGTCAAACAAAACATGTGGTATTGTGTCGATGTGTGCTTTTACCCTGGGGGTGAGTTCCACCCCGTTTCGGGTGTGAAAAAAGAAACCTTTAAAATAAGTCCGGAATTGGATAAACTGATTAATTCTAAGCAACTTTTGTTCTATACAGTTTTTTCACTAAGTCAATACTTTTCGAGTTATTTGCGAGTGAATATTTTCATTTTTCAACAAAAAACCAAAATAACTAGAAAAGTATTGACTTAGTGAAAAAACTGTATAGAACAAAAGTCGCTTAGAATTAATCAGTTTATCCACTTCCGGACTTATTTTAAAGGTTTCTTTTTCACCCCCAAAAAGGGGTGAAACTCACCCCCAGGGGAAAAGCAGACATCGTGGTTTTTTTAAATTTAGAGCAAAAACCGTAAGTGAACGTACTATAAACCGTTATTTTTGCAATAATTTATTAATAACAAAGTCGGAACGTGGTTTAAGCTATCACGATTAGCGGCAATCGATTTAGCGTATACAAGTACTATGAAAAAGACTACAAATTTGCTGTAGATCAGGGGTGGGCCTTTTATACATTTTTTGCGGCACGCGGAAAAAAGTGAATTATTTTCATTTAAAGATTTGTTTTAATTATTGCTAATATTAATAAATAAATAATTAATAAATAAATATAGATAATGCAGCTATTAATTAACACTTTCGCAGCGGGAGACTTTTCTGCAAATTTTCAACATAACGCGGGCAATTATTTGGGTTTCCGGCTGAGTTTTGTATGCTCCTTGAATGAAATCCACGAAATTTTAACAAATGGAAACGATATTTTTGAAGTAGTCTGGAACTGTTTGGAAAATTTTAAATTAGCCCTGTAAGTAAGTGTAACAACTGACGGAGCATCAAATTTAAGAAGAGCAAAAAATATTGTAATGTTGAGAAAACTTAAAGATTATGTCCATGAACAATTATCAGAACATCAGTTATTATTTTTCACTGCTTAATCCATGAGCAGGTATTGTGCAAAAATATTTTGCAAGTAGTCAAAGCCCAACGTCATTTCAATTATAACTAATATTGTTAATAGGATTCGTTCAATAGGATTAAATCATCGTGCATATTATTTAATTCTTTCAACGAAAACAAAAACAATGAAGGGAATTTAAGATTTTTTAAATTTATAACTTTGTTTATTTTGATTTAAATGACGCGTGTTGCATATTACGTATGATGCGTGTTTGCATCTATTTAAGCACGGAATTTCCCTTCAAATATTTAAGTAACTAATAGCAATGTGAAAATGGAATTTACTATTTTATTTGGGAATAAGCCACAATTTAAATTTGAAATTAAATTTATTTGACATTTCCATTTTCACTTCGGAAATAGTTATCAAAATACAAAACATTAATAAAATGAACTAATTAAATAAATGGTTAATTTATTGATGTTTTGTATTTTGATAACGATTTCCGAAGTGTAAATCGAAACGTCAGATAAATTTAATTTCAAACTTAAACTGTGGCTTATTCCCAAGTAAATTGCATAAGATGTCACAAGGAAATAGCTTCAGAACAATATTAGGGAAAAAAGAAATAAGTTCACAGATAAAATAAAAATAAATAAATATATAGATACACACATATTTATATTTGAGGGAAATGCCATGCTTAATTAAGTGCGAATGCTGTTTAGGGGAGAGGGGTACGGTTTGAAAAATTTGAAATTTTTGATTTTTTTATTATTTTTAATGAAGGTAGGTACATAACTATATTTATTTTAAACTTTATTTTAAATGAAAGTACATAAATAAATAAATTTCAAGGATACTCTCAAAAATTTTCAGCTTGACTGGAGTAAAATTACCGGAAGTAAAGCATGTTAATTCGACTCGCTTTGCAGTAGCTTGAGCGTAGTGAGAAACGTTCAACAGCTGTTCCCGTCTCTTTTGTAAATTACTCTGCGATTCAAAAACATATTCCGTCGTGCATCCCTTTACCATGTGACGGACAAAAAACAAATTGAAATAAAAGTTGTCAAACCAAACGCGTCTTTCTCAATACTGCTTTTTTTAAAGGCGGTGGACATTGTAACTCAAAAACTACCTACTTGACAGATCCACCTGAAATTTTTCACAGATTTTCTTTAGACATTTCGTGAGGTAACTCTGTCGAGATATGTTTTGGTTAACAATAATAAATATGTTGATTTTCACCCTTTTTACAAAAATTTCGTTATTTTAGCTTGTATTTTGAGTGATATCAAAAACTCAAAAATCATTAAAACTAAAAAACCCAACAGCGTTACCTCGAGAAACTCATAAGCTAATAAAATATTTTTGAAATTTTTGTTTCATATGATCCATTAACGAGTTCTACTGCAAAATCCATTTTTTTGGAGCTGCCTGTAAAAATTTGCCACTTTTGGCTTATTTTTCAATATTTGGTCTTGAATTTCTTTTTAATAATCTTTGAATTGTAGTGAATATGTTTATTTCATTTAAAAATAACATAACTCTACCATAATTTTAAACCAAATTCAAGAAAAGGTGCTTGAAATGTTGATTTCAAACCATGCCCCTCCCCTTAAACAAAATTAGTAAAAAGGTAAAAAATTCGAACATGTTAACATAACAAATATTGCGGCCCTCGGTAATAGAACAAAAATATTTGGTGGCCCTTACTAAAGAAAGTTTGCCCACCCCTGCAGTGTAGATAGAGCATTTCGAGCTTTTCGGCGAATAAACTATTATTTTGTTATTAACAAAATAAGAACATATTTTGAGTAATCGCGACTAGTCGCATTCGATTCAGCAACCAAAAATACACTAGACAAGACCTTATCACTATCAATTTATTTACAGGGCTTTAACAGCTCATAATTCCTGAAAAACCCCTAATTTTACCATAATTTGTTAATAACAATTAAACGCACCACATTTGGGCTTCCAGGCCACTTCCATTGGATTCAGCGACTCAAAAACCTATAATACCCCTATGTTGCGACTAGACTAGTAAAAGATAGTAGACAAAAATTACAAAATTAAATTTTTTCATATTTACATCCTGTATATTAAGTGAAACTACATAAATTTAAGTGGAAATCACGTATGAAGTACCGTATGAAAAGACTGTCTCCAACGTTGATTCGTGTGTAAGTGTGTAACACGTGGAACATCGTTAGTGACGAAATTATGTGTAATATTCTACACAATTGACGGTAACTAGACAATTTCTATTCCTATTGTTCTATCCTCATAATCTCTAAGTTTCATTCAACACTGAATACGCCTATTGTTAATTCCAGTGCTGTGTTGCATCCCTCTACTAATCAATATTGTGTCTATTGTAAACAAACGTTGGCTTTATAGTTGGATAATGTGTTTGACGTACTTTGAGTGTTGAGTCTTAATATTTAAAAATTATTTGAATACTTGTAAGGAATTTGGACAATATAAAAAAACTAAATATGTAATTATTATAAAAGAGCATTATCTTTATCTGTGATTACAATACATACAATCTGGATTCATAGCGAATGTTGCGGTCTTTCGATTACCAGTTTCCATAGTTTTCTCTCCATCCAGTCGCCCGTCTTAGATCTCTTTAAGTTAGAGCTTTATCTATTCCTTGTTAGCATATTTCTCTTTGGCCTTCTCTTTTCCTCTTTGTTTCTTTCAGTTTATTATTCGTTTTGGTATTCTGTCTGCACCCAGTCTGTTATGCTCGCACCATAAAGTTATTTCTGACGTATATCCTCAATAACAATTCTTTCAGATAGTCAATTACTGTCTGTCTTAAAGACAGTCAATCAGATGTAGTTTATAAAGTAAACTGTAAAGACTCCGATATCAAAGATCTCAATCAAGTTGAATACATACAGAACCAAGCAAAAAAAGTAAGTATATCTGATAAAATAAGCGTGTAAGTTTGAGCACGTTTCTATGTGTAAGTTTGAACATGGTTCTAAACAGTAGAAATAAAACTAAAATAAATTTTGTCAATAAATGATTATGGGTATATTGGGTATTAGGTATATTAATTTCTATAGTTTTTCTTGATTTAATATTTTGCACATGAATGTTAATATGTACTTACTGATTTTGGTGCATGATCTATGAAGACTAATGGACAGTGATTGGAACTTACCTAGAACAAAAGATCAGATTAGTATTTAATTTTAAAAATAACAAATATAATTGAAATAGAAGAAAAACAAACTTACTAAACAAACAAGGCCAGACACGCGATAAGTAACGGCTCCGTTAGAGCAGTAAGCGCTGTAAAATTAAGCGGCAGTAGCCGCCGTAAAAAGCATGGCCAGACGGGGATGTAAATTACGGCGTGTGTCGCGAAATGTAAATATGTACAGTGTCTTGATCGTTGTTGTGGCTAGATGAGCTACAAATTTGGACCCAGGTCCATTCGTTTGCGACACACGCCGAAGATGAGCCCGTTCGATGTTGCTGCGCGATATTTTACAGCTCGGTCTGGCCATCCACTACTCTCACCATGGGACCCATTTTCGAGCTTCATTTTACGGTTCTTACGGGGCTGTAAATTATCGCGTGTCTGGCCTTAGCGAAAGGCCACACGGGCGATAATTTACGGCGCCGTAAGAGCAGTAAACCCATTGCTTGACTAACTCCTCCACCAACTGTAGATGAAATAGGAGTTAGTGAACCAATGCCTCGTCAGGTTTACTGCTTTTACAGCGCCGTAAATGATCGCCCGTGTGGCCTTAGCCTTAGCCTAAACGTTTTTACTAGATTTGTTCCTTTTTTACTGACTTACAGTATAGTAATGTCGCCAGGGGGGTGGGGGTACAACGGCCTCCTTTATTCAGATGGGCATACCCAAATTTTTTTCATGTATTTTGGCCCATAGAACACGAATTTTTTGGGTAACAGTTGTTCCGGATGTCGATAAGTTTGTTAATAACAAAGAACTTGAGGAATTACATAACAGCGATTTTTCGCAAAACAAAATATTTTTTTTTGTATTTTTTGGCATTCTAAACAAAAACTGTTCTTACAAGTTTTTTCGTAGGATGCATAGTTTTCGAGATAAACGCGGTTGAACTTTCAAAAAATCGAAAAATTGCAATTTTTGAACCCGAACAACTTTTGATTAAAAAATAAAATAGCAGTTCTGTTTACCGCATTTGAAAGTTCAAGTCAAATTATATCGGTTTTTATTATTTGCATTGATAAAAATTAATTTTTTTATTGTTAAACAAAGCTACAAACACATAGTGATTGAGTGATGTTGTCAATGCATCTCTCAATTAAAATCGAACGAGTAGGCGCGCCTACAAACAGGCAATTTCTACGTACCATGCATTAAAACGCATGCATTGGGCACGGGTAACACTATTTGTTTATAGCTTTGTTTGACAGTAAAAAAAAATAATTTCTAGCAATGCAAATAATCAAAACCGGTATAATTTGACTTGAACTTTCAAGTGCAATAAGCAGAATTGCTATTTTATTTTTTAATCAAAAGTTATTCAGGATCAAAAATTGCAGTTTTTCCATTTTTTAAATACACGTATATGATATTTTTGAAAAAATCTATCGAATGGCAATAAACACGACCTCCTACGGAGGTGGAGTGGGGGTTAATTTAAAATCTTAAATAGAAGCCCCCATTTTTTGTTGCAGATTTGGATTCCTTACGTAAAAATAAGCAACTTTTATTCGAAACATTTTTTTTGAATTCTGGATAGATGGCGCTATAATCGGAAATGATTGTTGGAAATGAAAAATAAAATTAAAAATGGAAAGTCCCCACTAAAATGGAAAACTTAACTTTTTTTTTGGATTTAGGACCAAATCTTCACAACCCAATAGGTCCCCATAACGCTCGAGTGACTGCACATTTAGCATACTTTCCTCCCCTACTATAATAAACATTTTAAAACAAGGAAATAGAAAACTTATTAAATAAGGTATTTACGATATCTATACAATTTTGTTCCATCCTAATCTATTCATATACACATTCTTCCATTAAACGGATTCTCGCATAGACTCTTAATATCTTAACTACGTTTGCCATCTGGTGGACAAAAACCATCATAGGCATCTTCTTTGCTTCTTTAGAATATTCCAAAAATATTTGTAACACAATTTAACTGATTTATCGTGCATGGGAACAATATAAAAATAATTGAGTGGTTTTTAGTGTGAAATGTTCTCATCATGTCAAAGAATGCTGTAGCGAAAGTATATACATACATACGTACACGTAATTATTAATATATTTATATAGATATAAATTCCTTATATAGCTAAATTATGTATTAACTTTAGTGCAGTCAATTGATGATAAATCCACTATTTTCAAAATTTACAAAAATTTGGTAGAGTTCTTTTTTTATATTATATTTAGGTCCACTTCTCAATATACGAGAAGTTTCAAAAAATTATCTAAAATCGGTATTTTTGTAAAATCAAATTTTCAAAATCATTCGACATACAAAATCGCCAGTCGCTTCAAGCGTTGTTTTCTGAGAGAACGGTTAATTCTACACAAAAACAGCTAATAAACATTTTTGTTCAAAATGATCTCAGTGACATTTTTGGTTTGAAAGCGTAGAGATTCTTGGTAAAGCGATGTTTTCTGTTTTTTCCATCCTGCGAGGGGTGGTTTTAGGGAAAAGCCCGGAGGTAGATGTAAAAAACATTTTTGCATTTTTTTGGGGCTCCAAAATTTACACTTTTAGCAAAATTCAGTTTTGCTCGTATGATACAAATGACGTCAACTGTGACGATTGGACTAAAAGTGGATGTCACGAAAAAGTTTAGATCAACATCGGCCAATTAAGGACCTTTGGTTGCTGCGGTTTTTAGTACCTAAATACGTAGTCTAAGCATGTTACTCTATCGTTTTGCTTTAGTAGAGTATTTTATTTTTAACTTTCTGCTTGTACGTCCTTATTTGTTCATTCTTGGCTTTTTTTTCTTAGTGTCAAATACAGTTTTTGTATGCCAAAGAGTTGAGAGTCGACGTTCAGATGCAGACCCTCTTCTTTTCGATTAAAACCAACACGGCAGTATCATCAGATGTTATGATCTAATTCAAATTCAGAGATATCTACAGGGATATCACCATACAATGTGGTACGCCTGCATTGATTTTTTCTCCCAACTATGCTGGTACACGAAAATTCTAATACTGATTCGGAACACATTAATGGGTACACGACGGATGACAACGGCATAGATACTTGAGGAAGTCATCGACAGGAAGTTGCGTCTATGACACTCTCGCATCGACGTTGTTAATGTTAGTAGTTGAAGAGGAACCGTTAGGAATAAACACTTCTAGAACAAGGCCTACACTATTCCATAATGTACCTTTATAAACCACCAGCACGCAAAAACCTATACTACTTTATGGTATTACCACTATTACTAGTTTACAACCTCTACATATTATAAGTTTATTGTCTTTCTTTAACTTCATTTACTGGACTAAACGCCCAAGAGCTATATACATAATACTTCTAAAGAATCGAATAATGTAGTGTCTCAAATATTCCTTGTCTAATAAACTCCACATTATTACTTATTCATATTATTAATGACTAGTTCAAAAGAAAATCTGTTTAAACCTTCCAGCTAATTGCATATATAATACAAAACGCTAGTGCACCTGAACTAAGAATTCTGGAATTCTCTCATACATGCTGCAATGAAAATGATCATTAAGTAGATTGTATAATATTAAACAAGTTTATGCTAAGACAGCAAAGTAATAGCGATTTACTGTTACTTTATTTCACGCTATGAATCTACAATGTAGACTCCAGTTTCCGAGTCGCAAGGCTTATCTAACTGTTAATTTTGTAAGCAAAAGTTAGGCAAGGACGTACACTGAGAGACAGCTAGTTGTACCTACTTTATTAAGTACATATTGGTTCACATGGCCTTGATTCTTAATTTGCTAAATACCAGCGAAGCGTTAACATTCAATTATGCGATTTCTATTCCGCCTGTTTTTGATATGGAAAGTATAGTAATAGTGATTATAATAAACTCTTCTTGACTCGAGATATCTTAAATTTATTTATACGCACAACAGGCCGTTAAGACCTAGGACATTTTTATAAAACATAATCAAAGATTAACTGTATAATTAAAATTAATTTGTGAAAAAGACAGTTTATGTTTGAATCGGTGAGTGAAAAAATAGTACATCTCCAAAACTGTCATTTTAAGAAAAATAGAAAAAACCATTTAGCCTTCGTAAGGCGGTGCGGGGTGCAGGCGCACCCCAGACCTCGTTTTCTCATCTATCTTTTTTAATAATTTTTTTTGATTTTTGTCCATTTTTTTATTTGCATTAAACACACTTCTAAACGCATTCCACCCATCACTGCATTTAAAACTCTTTGCGTTTACGTGCTTTTTTGGAAAAATAACTGTAGGTTGCAAATGATGAAAATTTCATAATATCCTGAATTGGACGTTTCTGATGTTCCACCTGGAGCTAACAGAGCTACGGGGCAAGGTCGGTGTTGCTTATGTGAGAGAAAAAAGACCGAAAGTCCCGGCATAACTGTATTGCGTATAAAAACTGTGTGTTGCTCACTCTGGGAAAAATTTCATGTGTTTGTCTTGCAGCGATAATAATTTTTTTTAAGAAGAAATGAGTAGGTACTTTGTTTGTAAAATTATGTTTCATAGTATAATAAACAAGTCCTAATTATCTTTCAAATCAATTTCCCCAAATTTCAAATAAAAAAAGATATTTGCAAAAATGTACCGTGTACATGTACTGTTCTTTCACTCAATTACAAAAAAACACAATTCTGAAACTATATTTATTGGTTTTGTTTAGAAATATTTATTAACAATGCATGGAATGTGCGCGACGGCGTAATGATGCCATTGAGTGAAAGAACAGTATAAGCAGCGAAAGAACAGTATAAATATTGCACGTATACTGTTCTTTCACTCATATACCAAATTTCCCTGTCGATATTAAATCGCAGAGAGTTGTCTTTATACTGTTCTTTTGCCCAGTGATGCATTAACATTTTCAACGTATTTTGTTCTCAGTTCAAAATGTCGTTTTTGGCGTTTATATTGTTCTTTCACTCACTGATTCGTTTCCCTTCGATTCAGAGGCGATGCACAATCTCCAGACAGCTGTTTCTGTCTGTAGACGTCATCGGTGAACCTGCGTGCATGCCTCTGAAGCAAAACGAAACCAAACTGTCTATTTATGTGGAATGTTAAAGGTAGTTTAAAATCCACTTTTGGGACGCTGCCGCGACATCTCTTAAATAAAACCGAAAAGTCTCAGATACAGAATTCACCATTATAATAAAAATTAAAATGGTAAATAATTATTTAAATCTGAAAACTTTCCTCATTAGAACTTCTTTCTGGTACATCCTTAATCTGTGACTTTTAAAATTTAATTACAAAAAATAAATACAATTACATATCATTTAATTCCTATCCATTAAATAGATCGGTGAAGGTCGTTATATCGGATCTTATACTTTACGAAATACTGAGAAATGCGATTCTCGATATGATTACCGGTACTCAAATACAAGAATACATAATCATAGTAATCAAAGTATCCTACTAATACTAATACAAAATATGTACTGAGATATGCGATTCTCGATATGATTACCGGTATGTACTCAAATACAAAAGCAACAAAAGTAATCAAAGTAACGGATACTTTAAATGAATACTTTATACAAAAGTAACGATTTGTAACGAATACTAGAAAGTAACTATAATCAACATAACTACTATTTAGTCTATTTCTCAATATCCTTGCTATCTATAGTAGTTTAGACTATATGGTGTATTCCACGAATATACGTCTGTTTTGGATTATCGCGACAACGAATATTTTAGTGTGCAACATAAGAAGTACGAAAGTATTTTGCTCTAATAATTACTCCAATAAACAACAATATAATTTGCAATTTACTTTCGTTCTTCATATTTTGCACAGTAAAATATTCGTTGTCGCGATAATCCAAAACAGACGTATATTCGTGGAATGGGGTATACCTATATGCCTCTATAGTTGTCACATTTCAGTTTGTCTCCTTTTTTTTGCAGAGGGCATATGCGGGCGTCATACCAATCCATTGGCATTATTTCATTTTCCCATACTTGAGGTGGCTTAAATGGTCGTCTATAAGTAAAATTAACAAATTTAAATTGGAATTTACATATTTATATCAGTTATATTCTTAAACATTTATTAGTGAATAAGTTTTTTTTTAGAAATACAAGCGGAAACTACGATCTAACCACTTCTATACTTAGAATATAATACGTAGATGACAAAAAATACTATATAAATAC
Source organism: Diabrotica virgifera virgifera (assembly GCF_917563875.1). Taxonomy (NCBI): domain Eukaryota; kingdom Metazoa; phylum Arthropoda; class Insecta; order Coleoptera; family Chrysomelidae; genus Diabrotica; species Diabrotica virgifera. The sequence continues at coordinate 197,229,992 of NC_065447.1, read as the reverse complement.
AAATACTATGACATACACAATAAAGGAATATCCACAACAACGTTGCAACATTGTTAAATTTAAATAGTGTTATGTTACAGAAATATGCAAAATACAAAGAGGTGTCAGACAGGGTTGTATACTGTCCCCACTGTTGTTCAATTTGTATTCAGATAGAATATTTAAGGAAGCGCTGCATAATTTGGAATGGGGTGTGAAGGTTAATGGAATTCTGATAAACACAATCAGATATGCAGACGATACAGTTATTTTAAGTGATGATATGAATGGATTACAACACCTTTTAAATGCCATTGACACAGTGGGAAGAGAGTTTGGCCTAAATATAAACTGTTCAAAAACAAAATACATGGTATTTAGCCGTTTGGCCCATCAAGATTCACGTTTATATGTTGATGGTCATATAATTCAAAGAGTACCCAGTTTTAAATATCTTGGTTGCCATATTACTGAACAACTAGATCCAGATAAAGAGATAAAATGTAGAATCGAGATAGCCCGCACCACATTTTTAAAAATGAGGTCATTCTTCTGTAATGATACCTTGCAACTTCAACTTCGAAAGCGCATGATTCAATGCTACATTTGGTCAGTCCTCTTGTATGGTGTCGAAGCATGGACATTAAAAATATCCACCATTAACCGTTTGGAGGCCTTTGAAATGTGGCTGCACAGACGTATTCTGAAAATACCATGGACGGCTATGCTGACAAATGTGGCAGTCCTTAATAGAGCAAATGCTACCCGCGAGCTGCTTGATAACATCAAATATAGAAAGATGGCCTATTTTGGACACGTAGTAAGGGGAGACCGGTATAATATTCTTCAACTTATTATGATGGGTAAAATCGAAGGACGCAGAGGAATTGGTAGAAAGCAGGCCTCTTGGTTGAAGAATATCCGGGAGTGGACAGGAATAAAGAAAGCAGAACACCTATTTAGAATAGCTCGAGACAGAGACAGTTTCGCCATGTTAATCGCCAACGTCAAGGGGACTTGATAGGGCACGTTAAGAAGAAGAAGTTATGTTTTCATAAGCAAAATATAATTAGAATATCTCAAGAGATAATCCCGAAAAATATACACAGAGACTAACAAACTGGAGACCAAGAGAGAACAGGCGAGGAGTAGGCAGACCGCAGAAGAGGTGGGCAGATGATATCAAACAAGTCGCGGGCAAGCAGTGGATGAGAATTGCCAAGAGTAGAAATCGATGGAAGCAAATGGAAGAGGCATATGTCTAGCAGTGGACGAACACAGGCTGAAGAAGAAGAAGATTTTATACAAAATAATAAACAATACATATGCGTGTTAAGAAAGTGACACAGTCAGTATTCACCCAGTGGTGAATACCTAAATGAGTACAATAATAATTGAATTAATTTGAATAGTACAATAGGAATAAGTTGGAATGATTAATTAGTTTCTATAGTGTTTAAGTCAAGTGTCTGTTCTTTTTAGTCTTGTGTTCTGTAGGGGTGTCAGGAGATTAATGACTAATATGTTTGGGTGAACCTGTAGTCTACTGTAGTACTTGGAGCACAGAGAAATAATTTCTTCTTTGACGGTTTGGACTTGGAAATCTCTATGTATATTATTATCGTTGGAAATGTACCAAGGAGCTTGGCACAGTTGCCTTAGAACTTTTGATTGAAAGCGCTGTATCTTGAGTAGATTTGTTTCACTGGCAGTTCCCCAGATTTGGATGCCATACGTCCAGATGGGTTTCAGTACACATTTGTAGATCAGCAGTTTATTGTCTAGACTTAGGCGTGATTTTTGATTCATGAACCAGTACATCTTTCTATATACGAGTCCCAGTTGCAGTCGTTTGTTCCAAATATGCTTTTGCCATGTTAGTCGACTGTCTAGGTAAATCCCCAAGTATTTGACGTCACTTCTTATTGGCAGTGGTGTGTTGTTTAAGGTTACAGCTGGATTGATCCCCTTCCTTAGTGTAAACGTAATGTGTGTTGACTTGGAGGTATTAACTTTGACTCTCCACAGTTTAAACCATATTTCAAGTCTATTTAAGTGACTTTGTAGTATCTGAGAAGTTAGGGTCGGATTTTCGTGGCAGACCATTAGGACAGTGTCATCAGCATATGTTGCAATGGTTGTACGATCTGAAGTTGGTATATATGCTGTGAACAGGAGGTACAGTGTGGGTCCAAGGATACTTCCTTGGGGTACACCAAAGTGGATGAGATGTAGAGTAGTGAGGGGCTCCCCTAGTTTTATCTGATACGATTTGCCGGTGAGGTATGATTGTAGGAGCATGCAGATTTAATGAGGCAGTTGTGCTTTAAGTTTTGATATTAGACCTTTATGCCATACCTTATCGAATGCTTGGGAGACATCCAGGAAGGCTGCTGTACAATATTTCTTGTTCTCGAGTGCATCTCCTGCGGTTCTGACTTTTGACTACCATATGAAACTGTTCGATTGTGCCATGTTGTTGTCGAAATCCGAATTGGTAATGAGGTATTAGGTTTTTTTCTGTAATGACAGTGTCTATAAACAGACACTGTTTATAAACATATGTTTTATATGTTTATAAACATATACATATAAATATTCCACGTGGTTCCATGACATCTCGTAACGCGACAGTTCGTAACTATACATATTCGTAACGTCAACATTAAATTTTTTTAGCAAATTTAGTATTAAGTACTGAATTTAATAAAAAATACATTTTGTATACGTTCCTATACTAAAAGTAAGGGTACTTTTTTTAAGACCACTTCTTTTTAGATATATTTCACACATTTTTGCATATACATATTCTTATGAATATGACAACTAAAAAATTTATCATTTTTTTTGTTTTATATTATCTCTTTAAAATTAAATGTAAAACTAAGTGTGAAAAATAATGAAACAAATAAAAACAGTTTAATAATAATGTATTTACTATAATGATTACTACAATTTACATTACTAGATTACTTACATTTATTTAAAGACAATTATAAAAATTTATTTCTCCTCAAAATATGATATGTGTTGAAAATGTTCATCCTGATGCTCGTTCGGTAAATTGATAAACTGTAATATAATTGTAACTGTAATAAAAGATTGTTTTCACATTAACAAAAATAAACAGAATAATTCAATTTTTGGCGTTACGAATTGTCCGTTACGAATATTTATAGTTACGGACTGTCGCCATTACGACCTGTCGCCGTTACGAATTGTCCGTTACCATTTGTGTGGTTACGAACTGCCGCGTTACGAGATGTCTTGTCACGATTCCACATAGGTATACTAGTGCGACCAGCTCCTTTATTTGATATTTGATTATAAAATCAGATTGACTTCTACCGACTGAATAAGATTACAGTTTTTCAAATAAATAAAATCTTAAATTGCATTAAACATCTGCTACAATTTGTTAACATAATTTCAAATCCAATAAACTACCCGAACTTCCATAAATTTGCTCACATTTTCCAACCCATTCGATTAAATTCTCTTTTCGGGGATTATTATCTTGTTCAGTGTTTGCTAATCTGTCAAAAATCAATAAACGAGATTGGTTCGGGAGCTAAGCTCATTAAAATTAACCAAACCCTTGAACCATGAATTAATACTGTATTAATTTTACATTTCTCTTCAATAAGTTGAATAATTACACTGCACACGATTTATTTGCTGTAATAAAAGAAAGAAAAGCGATATAAACTTGGGTTAACGGCATCTTTAGCCACGGCTTTATGGCCGATATATTATACGTCGTTATGTTCTTATTTGAGTTTTTATGATTTTGTTTTAGAGTACATATGTTTTTGTATCGCAGAGCAGAGATTACTATAAAACAATCTAATTATACAAAAAAGAAAATCACCTGGCTCAGACGCCTCATAAGAGTTCTCAAAATATAGTAAAAAAGTAGCTTAAAAATTGACCATCAATTTTGCTACTACCACACAATTTATTACAAATTAATGTTACTACAGCCGTTTCAGTGGAGTGTCTTTATCAAGTGATGGATATTTACTATTCGTCTACACTTTATTTTAACTGAACAAGTTGAGGAGGGGAGAGCTGTTTGTCTCAAGTTGGTCATTCAAAATCTGTATTTTTTCTTATTAATTTCCATAGCTTCTAATAAAGATAGCTTAATACCTTTATTCTGAATATGGAGAGTTTGAAATTGGGCATTAAAAGAATTATTATGATCTAGAAGGTGAAGTGGGTATGTAGAATCTGTTTTTCTATTACTGAAAGCTCTTTTGTGTTCTGCTATATGTTTGTTAAAGGTCCTACCAGTTTGACAGATGTAAATCTTTGGGTAGTCACCATATATGTGTAGAATTGTAAATATTTCATCTTAAATTTTAATTCTCCTGTATATAATTTGTCTTAATTATAATTAAGAGCACGAAATAGTCTCACACGTATGGACCTACGTTGGCCCAGATGGGTGGAACGGATTGGGATTACTACGGTAGCCGCAGCCGTTGCGAACTACTTTTAACCTTGAATCTTTAAGACATAAGTAAGAATAACAGTCGCTACTCTGTGAACTAATTTTTATTACTAATAACGGATTATATGAACTATTATAATAAAGGAGACGGTTTTGGTTAGTGTGGGAATCTAGGCAGTTAGTCGATTTTAACATCAGGACCTCGACGGACGTGTTATTTGGGATAATCGAAAAAGACGCAACTTAAAAAAACGCTATAAGACGGGTATTATGACAAGCCGGTTATAATATTCATTAGACGCGATTATTTTCAAATACATTTTTTTTTGTAAGAACACGTAAAATTTTGGTCGCATTACACAAACACTTTTACATTTCGTCAACTTAATAGTATCTATAATTTAATTGTCTATTTTATTAATTAAAACTGTTAAGACTCATACGGACTTTTATTACGATTGTCTTTAACGAATCCTACATATGTGTATGTGTATACCCCACTGTGCAAGTGCTTTTCTTTTGGCCCTTGTTGTTCTTAATAGATTTGCTTAAGTTGCTGTTTGTTCTGATAGGTAGTGTTCTTTTGAAAGGAACTCGGCTTTTTCTCAGGTGATCGAAAAATTAATTTCAGGGTTTTCTTATGCAGTTTTTGGTTTAAAATTTTGTCCATGGCTTCTAAAAATTGCAAGCCAAATGGATGCTGCAGTGAAGACAAGAGGGAATTCTAAGAAGTTGCAATTCACAACCCCGTCTACAGCTTGGTAAAGTTCCAACGGAAAAATGGACCTAGTTACTTTATAGGAGTAATACTAATAAAAATAAAAATGATATAATACTAATAAAAATAAAAAACCATTTTTATTCAGTTGCAATGCGAAGGCAAAACTGTCTTATTTTTCACTTAGAACAGCGAGCGCAAACCAGCACTCTGAGTAGACGATTTTCGACTCTTTTTGGAGTCATTAAAATGGTATACATTTTTATTTATGTTGAAATTTCTTCTAGTTCTATTGGTCGTGAGCTGCATGCAGTTAATTCCCAGCGATTCTTTTTACGTCCTGTTAATAGTACGTATAGGTGACCTATATCTGCTTCTTCTGTCTACTTGTGGTCTCCACATATTTTTGGGTCCACCGCCTGTAAATCATTCTGGCATATGGCTTGCCCAGTTCTACTTTAGCCATGATATGCGCTCTATGACATGTGTGACGCAAGTCCTTCTTATTTTCTCGTTTCTAATCCTGTCTCGGAGAGTCAGTCTAACTAAGTGGTGACCATTTCATTCTCCTTTGGGCCACTCTGAGATTGGTTGCTGTGGCCTAGGTTAAGAGCAGTGTTTCGGCACCGTAAGTCATGACTGGAAGCACACATTTGTCGAACGTCTTCTTTTTTATCAAATAATCTGGCATGCTGCTATTGAAGATGTCTAATAGAGCTCCATATGCGGCCTGTGCTAAAGTGATTTTTCTCTGAAGTTCAGCAGATTGATTAGCTGTTTCATCCAGGTTTTTGGTTATTGTTTGGTCATTTATTTTCGTTTGAACATTACCAAAACCTATACCTATAATTAAGTAATCTATTTCAACCTTGCATCTCAGAAGTATTTTGAAGTTTTCATGCATTTTGTTTTGGAAGCGAAAAGCATCATGTTAAAATATGTGTGATATCTACAAAAATCGTTGCGGATCATTGCTCATGTTGCTGATTCTAAGCCTAAATAAAAGAGGAAGGTTCTTGAGCCAGATTAGTACTCATCATCATCATCATCATCATCATCATCATCATCATCATCATCATCATCATCATCATCATCATCATCATCATCATCATCAATGGCGCTACAACTTTTCGTGACTCTTTGCCACGTTTACTATTGCCTTCCATGTTTGTCGGTCCTGTGCCACTAATTCCCATTGTCGCACTCCCGTTTTCTCTAGATCTTCTTTGACTGCATCTTTCCACCTTTTTCTAGGCCGCCCTACAGACCTTCTTCCATCTGGCCTTTCCCAGAACACATCGTTTATAAGGCGATTGTCGTTACTGCGTATCACATGCCCTGCCCATCTGAGTCTATTAGCCTTTATATATATGACTAGATTTTCTTTTCCGGATAGAGACTCTAGCTCAGTGATTCCCAAAGTGGTCCAGGTGGACCCCCAGGGGTCCACGAAGGATTCAACGAGGGTCTGCGTTGGCGTGAAATAAAAATGGGGGTTCACAAGTTGTAAGTGGGGGTCCACGAAAATTTTATAGTGATTTGGTATTTATTTAAACAAATTTTCATTTTTTCCGTAATATATCAATGGAAATCAATGAAAAAATAATGTTTTATTAGTAGGGATACAAAAATGTCATTATAACGCATTATAATAAGTTATTTTGATTAAAAATTTTATTTTTGTGTAGAAAACGTTAAAGTGCCGTTTTTTATATTTTGCTCCATTTCCAAAAAACATGTCCTTCGATTTGACTGAAAATTTGCACACAGATAGCCAAAGCACAGGACTTTAAGTGGTTAAATTTTTTTTTATAGTTTTACAATATAAAAAAAACGCGTGGAATAATATCAGAGTCAAAAATATAGGAGTCTACTTTAAGTTCAATTAACTCGGAGAATACCGACCGTACGAAAAAAAAATGGTTAAAAAATGTAAGAATTATTTTAAACACGATTTATTTTGAACAATTTCAGTTCCTGAAATTTTTGTCAAAAAGTTGAAAATGTCGGAGATATTGAACAGAAACCACTGCTATCAAACCAATCAGGTCTTATGCTCGCGCCTTTACCGCATAAGTACTACCTGAAATATTGATTTTAGCAAAAAATGAAAGAAATTAATATTGTATAAAATTTAATTCTGTTCATTTTTGTATAGGTACATTTTTTTATAGAACTAATAATAAACGAGATAATTCAATAATTATGCTCTAATTGTCACTATTACCCCCCATAACTCGGAAAATATCGACGGCACAAAAAATTTATAATAAAAGAAATTACTAATAGGAAATCATATTTTCAACAATTTCAGGCGGCTAACGCAACGGCAGAATTCATTCGCAATTTTAAATTTACACTACTATTGACCCCCTAAAGCTTAGAAAAATAGAATCTTGCTTGGGTAGCTCTGCATGCAAGATCAAATGACAACCGACTGGACTATATAATTTTGACTCTGATATTAGTGCATGCAACTTTTCTTGTATTGTAAAACTATACAAATTCTTTTAACAACTTAAAGTCCTGTGTTTTGACTATCTCTGGGAAAATTTTCAGCCAAATAGAAGAACATGTATTTTGGGAATGGAGGTAAATGTAAAAAACAGTATTCTACAGGTTTTCTACCCTAAAATTTGATCAAAAACATGTAAATAAAGAAACTTGTTCTAATGCCTAATAATCACATTTTTGAGTCTCTTCTATTAAAACATTATTTTTCCATTGATACTTTACGATAAAAAATGCAAGGTTTAAATAAATTCTAAATCACTGTAAAATCGATTGGAATGATATTTTGAGAAAAAAAAAGAAGAAAAAGACGGTTCGACCTTCATTAATGTCTTTTTTTTCACTTAAGTTTCCCCCACCCCAGGCAATTTTCTAGACCCGCCACTGACGTGCACAGCTACGAAATACCACTTCTGCTGGGGGTCCACCGAAACCAGTAAATTTTTTAAAGTGGTCTACGGGAAAAAGTAGTTTGGGAACCTCTGCTCTAGCTCGTTATTGTATCTGCGCCTCCATTCGTTTGTCACGCTGTCTCTGCAAGGGCCATATATCATTCGAAGGATTTTACGTTCCCACACCAGCAATTTATTCACTTCTCTTTTTGTTAGCGTCCACGTTTCGCTTCCATACGCGACTGCTGGTCGTATTATGGTCTTATATATCTGTATTTTTGCACCTCGTGAAAGAAGTTTTGACTTCATTAGATGTTTCATTGCAAAGAAAGATATGCTTCCTGCCATTATTCGCGTTTCAACTTCTCGCTCTAATTTGTTGTCATTTGTGATTGTTGCTCCTAGATATTTAAATTCTTTAACCACTTCGAAGTTATGATCGTTTATAGTAATATTTTGCCTTATTCGCCGTCGTTCTTGTTTTGAGACGACCATGTATTTTGTTTTGTCTTCATTTATTTTTAGAACGATGTTTAATGCAGCTTCTTCAAAGCTCGAAAAAATATCCTTAATTTCTAATGTTGATTGTACTACTGCGTCTACGTCATCGGCAAAGGCGAGTATGATTTTTGCTCCCCGAGCAGTTATGTCTGGTTTGATTTTTGGATAAATTTTTCGCATGACATATTCTAAGGCCAGGTTAAACAACAATGAGGAATGAGTTTCTTGGGTACGCCGAGCTCGAGCCTTCCATAATGTTGCACGATTAATTGAATCATAAGCCTGTTTGAAGTCTATAAAGATCTGATGAACGTCCTGATTATATTCCCAATACTTTTCAAGCATTTGTCTTATTGTAAATATTTGATCATTAGTCGATCTGCCAGGCCTGAAACCACACTGGTAGTCTTCAACTATTTCTTCGGCGTATGGTACTAATATTTTTAATAATATCGAAGCCAATATTTTATACGTAGTGTTGATTAGTGAGATTCCTCTGTAATTCATGCATTAGTACTCTTCCCAGGTTAAAAAAAAAAACAACACGCTCAAAATACCAGAAACAATTGTACGTTCATACTAAATCCAAATTGATTAATAGAAGCACCGTTCAATGCTATTTCATTTGCAAACATGACACAGTTTGTGACAATTACATAGTTATATTTTACATAGAAGTGAACGTATGATATACTCCGTTTTCAAAACTAATCAATGTTAACATTAACTCTATATTGTTAGAGGATTATTTGTCGAGTAAAATAGATCGACACATCTCCCGAAATTTTGGTTAACTAGGAAGCCCTTCTCAGTTGAATTTTAATGGACTAACTGCAATGTAGGTTAATAGTTTCGTTCCGAAGAGAATAATTAACATATCAAATGACTAGAGTTAAGGAAATTTAACTTTAATTATATTAGCATTTCCGTCCGAAGAGACTACGACGGATATATACGCCGGGAATTTCATTGTAAGATATTGGTGTTTAAATATCATTAAGTATCATCATTGGCGCTTTAAATTTTCTTTTAAACTTCTTCTATATAATGTAGCTCTTCGGTAGCTTGCCATCAGAAATCAAATATCATTAAGTTTATTTTTGCTAATTTAGTTGAGAATTGTTTAAGGGTTTGAAATTTTCAATATTTTTAATATTTTAAATGAAAGTGCATAACTTCAAGAATACTGTCTTTCAGATTCATCGAAGGAAAATTACCAGAGATACAGCATGTTGAATATCCCCGCCTTCGACTCTCTTTGCCGCGGTTTCGCGCCAGTACGCTGAGTGTAGAGCGAAACGTTCAACAACTGTTTCTCTTTTGTACTACTATAACGGTTCACGTTACGAAATTAGCTCTTTAAATATTTTTATAATTATTTTCCCCTAATCTCATTTAAATTCTCTAATTTTCTCGTAAAGGACTAATTACGTGACGTCATACTTCGGTGATGGAACGTACTATATACGCCACCTATCGAGAAATATTATTTCGTGTTCTGAGAGAATTTGACGTTTACCTTGGCGGAGAAACGCATCTCGCTCGTGACTCGACTTGTGTGCCTGGAATAGGTAAGCTGTGGTACCCAAAATGGCGGGTTGATAATTTCAATTACATAGCAAAGGCTTTTAGTTAACGCCTCCAGTTCCCTAGTGAGAGGAAAATACCCATTGTTTTCTGGAGTAGGGATTGAAGTACCTCAATGGAACCTCACTAAAATCAACTCGGTAAATACTTAAACCCATATATTTTTTTTAAATACAGAGGTTAATGATATGCATGTTAAATTATTTTTACATCTAATAAAATATTTCTTCCAATTCAATTTTCATGGTAAATTTATTAATGAATTTAGTATCTTTGATTTCTTCACATATTTATAGATAATATTCATTCAGAGAAGTATATTCATTCATTACATCATTCAGAAGTATCCTATAATTATTTGTGAAATTGTCACATACATTTTTGTCGAGGTCATGTATACAGTAATTTTTTGTGCACAGGAATTAGCCTAAACAAAATTAGTTTTATACTATATTATTGGTTTCATATTTATTGTGTAATATTACTTGCTTGTTTCCCAAATATTTTATTATTTATTCGCTTTACTTCATTTGTTCGGTTAATTCGTCGTTTCGGTATTTATCTTAACTTCATTTCTATAACTTTTATTCATTAATTTTGCTTAATTCATTATTGTATTTTCTCTTCGTCAGGCTTGTGCCTATTTATTTGTATTATTTTCATCTTCGTCGGTTTCAATTTAGTGGTACGTAGCAAGCGTACTATAACCATTTGGTAGAAGTCTCATGTGAGTTGTACCCTATGTATAAGTAAGAGGTATATCTTTTTGTACATACATATAACAAGACTGTTGTTATATGATATATCATATTTAACGATAACTTTTGTCATGTTAGAGTCACATTACATGCATTGTTTAACTCAAAGATTGTTAAAAATCTAGGTAGTAATTTTTAATAAATATTTACTTATTTTGTATATCATTTATTTTTATTATTCCTTTACGTTCATTATTACTGATTTAATATATTTAATATTTGACAGCAGTGTAAGATACCTGGAAGAGTGATCGAAGATCATTTTCTTGGCGCCCATGATTTGTTAGTTTTATTTAATTGGTTCTTCTTTAGCACTTATTCATCTTTATACATTTTCAGTACATTATTCTTATCTTAATATATACCTTTTTAAGCAATCTTTATCTACTAGGAGCTACTGTTATTCGACAGGCATGCAAACGAGCCGTATCCATCCTTATGTATCAAGTTGTTCTCTTGCATCTCTTGCTAGCCACTCCATTTAGTTTGCCTCTGTCTCTTCATACTTCTAGTTCTATCCCTTTTAATTCCCCTATCCTCAACTTCATCATCTTATCATTATCCCCCCATACAAGTACTTCAGTTTTTCTTAGTATTTTCCTACTTCGGCTTCATCAACGTTGAAGCCATTCATTTATTTCCCATTAGACAAATTGGTTTACTTTTTGTTCCTTACTTCTGTTGGAGTTTATCACTCTCTTTGCATTCACTCCAACATAAGTTCTTCTTTTTTCTTGTTACACTACGCGATCCAAAAGCATATTCCGATGTGCATCACTTTACGATTTGACAGACAAATCAGAAGATGAAGATGAAGTTGTCAAAACTTTAAACGCGTTTTTCTCAAAACTGTTTTTTCAAAGGCGGTGGACATAAAAGTACTCGACCGATCCACCTGAAATTTTGCAGAGATTCTCTTTAGACATTTCGTGAGGTAACACTGTCGAGCTATATTTGTTTTTATGTTTATTTTTTGTTTAGAAATAATAATTATGTAGATTTTCACCCTTCTGTTACAAAGAATTTCCTTTTTTGACTTCCGAGTGATACCAAGAACTCAAAAATCGTTAAAAATAAAAAAAACTCGACTGCGTACCTCGAGAAACTCATAAGCTAATAAAATATTTTTGAATTTCTTGTTTCGCATAATCCAGCAACGAGTTCTGATGTCCACCGCAAAAGCTATATTTTTTTTAAATATTTTTCCTTGAATTTTTTTTTAACATTCTGGGAATTATTGTACTTATTATGATTATTTAATTTAAAAATAAAATAACTACCATAGTTTAAAAAAAATCACAAAAATGTGCTTGAAATGTTGACTTCAAACCATACCCCTCCCGAGGATCCGATATATAAGGTCGATCTGTGTAATGGGTAAAAATTATTGGATATGTAATTTAGTATGTTAACAGTTATAAAAAACAAAGGGTATTCGAGCTAATTTTGTTCTGATTTTAATTAATTAATAATTAAAAAAGGACATTTTTTTATAAATAAAAAAAAATTGTCGACCCGGGAGATATTATTTCAGATTTTTTGGATCATTCTAAACAAAAAAGGTCTGTTGTAATTTTTCTCTTAATTTGATCGTTTTCGAGGGGCAGTGCCTATCTCGGCCCAAGAAACAGGTAGGTCTTTTAAAAATGTCCCAAGTCAGCGCAAATATTAAAACTGTCCGTTATAAAATATACCAGCTCGGCTCATGGGATATTAATTGTTACTAAACACAAAAGAAAAATTTAAACAAGATTACCTTACAATCGGCAATCTATTTTTATTTTAAGATGGATAAAAAGCTGAACCTTTTTACCATAATACATAGAAGCTAGATTAGGTATAATTTCAAGATAAAAACGTAATTGCTTTTGACTACATGAACAGTGGCGTAGCAGATACCCAAACAGTCAATATGTCTCAAACATCTAACCAGCATATCCTATGTATCAGTAGCGAAATCGATTCCACGGCCAACATTTCCAACCAAGAAAAACTGTTTCTTAAATTCGCAAAGAACCCACAATTTCTGTACAGTATTGAAGGAAGGGGTATTGAGGGTAGGATGTTTTTCCATGTTAATAAGAAATTTTCTATGGTAGGATGTTTTTCTATGTTAATAAGAAATGGGGTACTAATACCTACCTGTTACTGTTCGAGTCGACCTGGGGGGTTTTTAAAATGTACCCGGGGTATCATAAAGGACTTAGGGATTATAGTGAGGGAGCGTTTAAGTATTACGTTAACGCGATTTTTGGAGATTTTTAACCCTCCCTACGTAACGCACTCTTATGGGAGTATAACTATTGCGTAACGCAATTTTTGAAGATTTTTGACCCCCCCAACCTGCGTTACGTAATACTTTAATTTAAAACTAAAAAAATAACGAACGATAACGATTTTCACGGTTCAAAAACACAAGTAAAAAATATTATCTTTGTAATCATCAAGTACCTAAATTCAAGTTCAAACCTTCTTCTATCACCGATAAGAATTTTTGCCATTTTATTCTAAAATATATTTTTTTTGGTTGGCAATGAGGAAGGTTTCTTATGGAAAGACGGGCATTAACAACTAATAAACAATATTTTAAAATGAAACAAGTCCAAAATATTTATCAAGAATTGATAATAAGGTTTGAACTTGAATTTAAGTACTTCGTAATTTTAAAAATGATATTTTTTACTTATGTTTTCGAGTCTTGAAAATCGTCATCTTTCGTTCTTTTTTCAGTTTTAAATTGTTTATAGGTACAAAAGCCCTTTTTTGTTTAGAATGATCATGAGAAAAATCTGAAATAATATCTGCCCGGGACGATTTTTTTTAATTTATAAAAAAAGTAATTTTTTAATTATTAATTAATTATAGTCAGAAAAAAATTAGATCGGACTCTCCTTTTTTTTTAGAATTGTTAACATACTGAATTACATATTATCCAATAATTTTTATCCATTAAACAGATCGATCGGTGCAGATCGACCTTATTTCGTATATTAGACTAAGATATTTTTGTTTGGCGTTTTATAATGATATAAGACTAGTTTTGACCAAATAAGCAGGCAAGACATTCAACCGGGTGAAGTCGAGTTCGCTCCGCTTCGTTCAGGTATATTTTAGAAGGGTACGAATTGGCTCCCGCATGAATGCGGGTAGGCTCTCATATAATCGCGGAAACATTAGACATTGTTGCCAAATCGTGTAATATTTATACTGCTTAGGAAATTTACATAGTGATATAGACTTTTTATAGGAAAATTATACTTTTAGACAAATACTTTTAGAGTTTGTTTTAGTTCAACATTGGCATATGTGGCAATTTTAACACAAATTATCGGTGTCGGCCGGTGCGCTCGACCGTTTTGCGCTCTTACCTGAAATCGGCCGGTTTGCGCTCTACACTCTAATACCCGAAAGTTAAGTTAGGACCGAAGGGTTAGGTCTTCCTCCTTTCCCATAGATATTTCTAGGAAGGTACCTGTTTCTAACAAAAAGAGAAAATTTGAAAGAAGTGACAACGCTGGGTGATATTTTCGACATGTTTAGGTAAAATAAATTTTGTCTATGGGAGCCAATTCGGACTCTACCTTTTTTAGTTCAGGTAAAATTCTTACCATTGGGAGCGAACTCGACCCCGTCCCATTCAACCATACTTCTAAAAAAGTGTTTAATGAACAGCGAAATTTCTCTTTCACTTATTATAATAATGAAGACCGTTTTTAAATGTAGGCAAATTAAAATTATTCACTTTCTAAATAATTAATAACATCGCCAACAATTTGTGGTTTTAATATCTTAATTCGGCTACCTGTAAAATCTTTTGGTGTAAAAATGTTGTATGATGTACTTCCTGTCTTACGAAAATAACTAATTTTGTTTTTCTTCGTTGTTTCACATACTTTCTATTTGCTGGAATTTATAATTAATAGCCCAGTTAAACTGGATATATTATTGTGGGATTATACAAATAGAACAAATTGCCTCAAACAATCTAGGTCATTAATTTTACACGGAATATAACGATAGATCTTTTTTATTAGACTAATGTTTGTTAACTAAAGTGTTGAAGTTGTGTGGGTTACGTATGTATTTTAAGTGAAACAAAATTTAGAGAGCTGCAAAAAATACAGACTGCACCTTCACGTAAAAACTTCATTGTGATTTGAATGACTATCATTACACCGAAAAAATATGAAGATGAATGACTATCATCAATGAGACGCTTTTAAAGATACGACAGCGATTAATAACCCAGGCTGTATTTTCGCCACCGTTTGGTAAATTATTCAGATTCGATTTTTTTGCACAAACTTACTGAAAAAGAGATCCTTATAACAAATCAACAGGGTGCCAGGTGGTATGGTTTACGACCCACCCGGAACGATAAGCAACCGAGGTAGACAGAGTTGGTCTTTTGACAATTAACACTGACTAAACGGTACTCCCATAATAAAGAAAAGAAATTTTACCAGAAAACATATTTAAATTTTACCTGAAACCGGGCCTTTTATACTATTATCGGTTAATCCAGGATGTTTATAGTGGTAACTAATTGAACTCAACCATTTACTGTTAAACATACCATACCGTAGTCGAAAAATTGTTTAAACAATTTTTTTAAACCAATTCACAAAAATAATTTTTTTACTTCTAATAATTTTCTTTAGATTCTATGGGTCATTCTGAGCAAAAAAGGTCTCTTGTGATTTTTCCCTAAAATTGATTGTTGTCGAGTTATAGGCGATTTAAAATTTGAAAAACGCGAAAATGATCGTTGTCAAGGCTTAATAACTCGGTTAAAAATAATTATTATGAAAGTCAGAAACTGACCAAATCAAAGTTTAAAGCCCTCTCTACAAGATCCTGAAAAAATTTTTGTCATTATTTTATTACTATGTTATTTTTAATTATCAACAATGAGCGCTAGACGTGTATTGAGGCGGCCGTCAATGTGAGTGCGAGTGAGATTCACCATTAGATGGCCGGAATGGTGCATATTTTTCGCACTCGCCATTGACTACTGTCTAATATGCTCTTAGCGCTCATTGTTAATAATTAAAAATAACAGCTTAGTAATAAATATTGACAAAAATTTCTTAAGGATCTTTTAGAGGTGGCTTTAAACTTTGATTTGGTCACAAGGTTTGACATCTGGATACATTTAGTCGTAAACTATGATAGCCTGAGCAACTCTAATAACACGGATCCATTATCAACATGAACACACTCGTCTAAAGATATCTAATATTTCATTTAGATCCACAAACTTTTGTTGGAAAAGTTAATATTGTCTCCCCCCTCCCCCGTAATTGTATTTTTTGCATTTTTAGCAATTAGGTATTAATATGGGATGCCTAATTTTTTGTTGTTGTTTAGATCACCTTGTATATCCAAGTAGATAAATTTGTTTTATTTACTTCTTGACTTTCTGTCTATTCCTTTTCTTAACACTGCTTTACAAAAGTAGAAAAATTGCGCACATAGTGATTCCTTTTAGCCAATACTGTTCACATTAGGAATTACGAGAGGTCAATGTTTTGTTAATTAAAATAATTTGCTACGTTCAGCAAAAATTAAATGAACCATATTTATTCAATTCACTAATATTACACGAAAAGCGAGACTGTAATCAAATTATTATTACTACTTCATGAACAACACAAAACTCTATAATTATGGTGTTTGTGTGACATGTAAACCCCTTGATATCGATCTCTAATATTTATAAATTACACCTTTCGTTTTTTATTTTCCCGAAAATATTATAAAACTTTTTTCATTACCCTTATCGTACTGTAATAAGGTAGGTGATTTGAGTTCGAATTGGTGAAAGTAGATATACAAACTTTATTATTGTTAAATAATAATATTGATGTCACGAAACATTTTATGACGATATAAAATTCTTAAGTTACCTATTACATATCTTATTTTACAAGATGTTTGATGTTTACGGAATGATTAGTTTGAAAAATTTTTTGAAAATATTAAGAACAAAGTTATTTTTCTATAACATGTACAATTGAACCCTATTTTAAACTTTAATACATAGGTGATTCGACCGTTACTTATGCATTCCTTGAGAATGACACGCTGCCGAAACAGTTGTAGGGACATTAAGAGCGTAGGCGCAAACTTTCGGCCCAATGCTCAAATCCATTCCTTTTTTTCGAATCCTGAGCAAACTAATAAGGATTTTTGAAAAATTAAAACGCAGAGTGAAAGATTACATTATTATCGAGAGCCGAAAGTCCCTGAAAACTTCTATAATGTTTATTTTAATAAGTTAGAGTGGTGAAAAAAGAAAGGGAAAATTGAGTGTAGTTTTAATTTCAAATACTCAACCAAAAGAATTTTTTGTTTATTCTAAGGACTTTCTGCCCTCGGTAATAATGTAATCTTTCATTCTGCGTTTAAATTTTTCAAAAATTTTGGCCTGCGCTCTTAACTTATAATAAACAAAAGTTTTTCAGTGTTTTATTGTCAGATTTAATGCATAGTTGCCATTTAATACATAGTACAGTTGACTAATGAAGACGGGGAAAGAGCTTTCGGCTGAAATCAAAATAAGGGGAGGTGTCAGACAAGGATGCATATTATCACCTGCTATTAAAAAATATGATTATATATATGCAATAATTTCAGAGACGCTGACGATACGGTACTGATAGTCCAAGTAATGAAGCTTAAAATAGGACAAAACCTCGCAATTTTTACAGAATGGATCGATTTGCTTGAAAATTTGAGAATAAGTAGTGGATAGTCCAAGGATCAAAATCTATATGATGCCGAAAGGCGCTTTTACCATGGGGGTGGTTGCCACCCCATCTGGGGGGTGAAAATTTTTTATTATATTTTGACCGCAAAAGTTGGTAAAAGCATTCATTTTAAGCAAAAAATATTTTATACATTTTTTGTTAAAATTAATAGTTTTCGATTTATTCACTATCGAAAGTGTTAGTTTTATATCGAAAAAATCAATGTTTTTAATCAGTTTTCTGCTAATAACTCAGAAAGTTTTCATTTTATCAAAACAACTTTACTTAACAAAAATGTACCCGGTGAAAAATAAACAAAACGGTTTTTTTTTAATTTTCTAAAGCCAATAGTAATCGAGTTATACTTTATTATATGTTAGCCGTTCTTCGTCAAAGGCTAAATATTGTAGTTTCAAAGTCAAAAGACGGATAAACTATGCATTTTTCGAGGATAACTTGTTTAAACTAATTTAAAGTATTTAGAAATATCTATCTCCAGAAATACAAAAAAAGTCTGTGGCTCAAAAATTAAGTGAATGTCAGTCCCTATTCTTTCAGCGAAAAAATGATCGAAAACAACCTCGTAATCACCACCCTAATCAAAATTAGTCATTGACCTTATTTGCTCTTCTTTATTTGTGCCTCATTAATCGGTTCTAGAAGTTTGACCGGCTTAGAATGATTAGTTTTTAAAAGAATGGAGTTAGAAGCGAAGTAACGATTTTTTGTCGTTTGGTAAAAAATGACCTCTTCTTCAGAATAGAAGGATTAGCACCAGAGATACGAAAAAATGTTTTAATATGAAATTGTAGCATATTTAATTCCCAAGAAGTCGGTTTTCAAAAAATTTTTCTGCGGCAAAAATTGAGTGAGATATTGACAAGTAAAACTTGTAATAACATGCAAAAATCACCTTTACTAACCCTTTCAAAGTCACCTCTTTTTGCGACAAAGACAATAAGATAACGTACATGCCGGCAACCAGGCATCTCGTCGTAGAGCATCGCTGCAGCAATATTCGTGTTCAGCGACCTCAAAAACTCGCTGCAGATGCATTTTCCGCCTACAACAATGTAATTTTCATTTGCCCTCATGCCAACAGGTCAACTTTTTTCCTGAAGCTCTCCCGGATCGAATGCAAAAAGTTTCATAACGATCCCTCTTAGGTACTTTAAAAAGTTGAGGTTTAGGCGATTTTAGTGCTTTATATCCTCGAATATAAATAAATGTGTTTTCATTATACTCACAGCCGCTTATAGTTGTTGGTGTCCTACTTTGTACCATGGCTAGACGAAGACCGGTTAACTACATCAAATTTATAGTATAATACCAACACACTTGTAGCATACGTAATATAAAATCGGTTACCTGCGCTATACAAACGCAATGAAACTCGAATAGTTGTTTAATCAAGTTGGCGACCTTAGCTATAAAATCAGCCATGTAATCGCGTAATTGTAATAGCCTTATTATAATTAAAATATTAGTTATAAATATTACATTAACGTTAACATTAAGCAACTTAACGTACTGAGATGCAGTAATTAGTTCTCGAGTTGATTGCAAATATGTGGCTTTCTTTATCGACATAATGGCATGTATCCGAGAAAGTTATGCTCTATTTGATCCATCCGTTAGCGTGTTGTAAACAAATTAAGTTTGTGGTTTTAGAATCGACTGCTTACATGTAATAAATTCCTTTTTATGTAATATAAAGGTATACAAAAAAAGGTTTAACAGTTTAACGAATGAAAGAAAAAGGGAAATAAATCTAAAAGCATCTGCTCTCTTTGATAGAGGCAGAGTGGCTGTAGTTGTATGTTATTTTAAATCAAAAAAACAGGAAAGATCCAATGAACCGATACACAATACAAAAATATAGTATTAAGTCAAATTAATACACAGTATGGTGCAAATGTTTGGAATAAATTCGTTATTTCGCAAGCCGGAGAGTTTAATGAAAAATTCTGAAACAGGTCGATTTCTATTTTTAAATTCTGATTTTTTGACGTATATGTCGTACTAGTGACGTCATCCATCTGGGCGTTATGATATAATCAGCGATTTTTTTAAATGAGAATAGGGGTCATGTGCCAGCTAATTTGAAAGGTTATTCAATTCTCTATTCAGTAATATAAAAATTAACACAAATATTTATGCAGGGTGTCATAATATTTGTGTTATTGACAATTGACACAAAAAGAAGAATGTGTGTAATTTATTTAATTAAATAAAAATTTGTGGACGCCCTTATTCCAAAGATTTGCACCATACTGTATGTTAAAATGTAATTAAATTGTTAAATTATAATTTAATAAACTTTTATGTAAATGTAGAGCCTACAATCTTGAAGTCTCATAAAACAGCCCTCCGACTACTGAAGATCACTGGCCAGCCTTGTTGGGGTTTCATCCCTCCTTCGCTAATTCATGATTCCGAATCCATATTAAAAATTCATGTTTGGATCTTTATCTTTCTCAGTTCAACTTCAACATGGGTAATAATATAATAAATATTCTTGTTCCTCACTTTTGTTAATTTTTGGCAGCGTTTTATTTCCAATAAAGCCAAATATGCACACACAATTTTGCGCTTTATAAAAAGGTTAAAAAGGCAACCCTATTCGAATAAATGCATTCTAACATATATAGATAAATATTTTCAATTTAGTAAAATTTAAAAAATCCACGATGAAAGATTTCCTGTAGTTGGCTGTATACCATTTATTACAAAAAAACATGAAATCCTTTATAAAAAAGATATATTTGTCAAAATCCCTATACAGGGCTACATCATAAAACAAAAAGAACTAGTTTTCAATCGGTTGACCGATCATCATCAGTGTTTTCTTGAATCGAACATGCTAACCACCAAAGTAAAAAATATTTGGGTTAAAACCCTTTAAAATTAATCCGCCATAGGAACATATAAAAATGATGTGAATTTACACATGAATGTTTAAAATATCCAATGTTTCACGCTCGAGGTACCATTGAGCTAAATTTGACTTGTTCACATCATGGCTGTGTGGAAGCAACATTGCTCGTAACCTGCTAAAAAGAAATTCTAAATTAAGACTGTACCTACATGCCAGTTGCTACATATGAAGGTGAAACATGGACTCTACATAAGCGAGAAATAAATAAGCTACGGGTATTTGAAAGAAAGGTTCTCAGAATGATATTTGGTCCTCAAAGAGATGACTTGATAAGAAAGTGGAGAAGGTGCAGTAATGCTAAATTGGTGACTCTGTGTGGTACGAAAAGAAATCATTGTCAGACATATAGAAGCTAACCGGATAAGATGGGCAGGTCATGTGGTATGGGCAAAAGAAGATGCAACAGCCCTGTTTAAGGCCTTTATTCATTTGGAATCCATACGAAAGACTGTTTTCAACCTTTGCCCTTGCGTTAGTATTGACGGGCAGCTCTTTATACATAGCTTATATTTTGGAACTCTATCATAAGCCTTTCGTAGATCTACATAAAACAAATGCAATTCTTTTACCTGTAAAATTTAGTCACATAATTAGGATCCAGAGCTTTTGAGTTACTAGTATTGAATGCAAACAAAATTCATTAGTTGCATTATTAGTGTGTCCTTTTTCCAAATTGACAAGTAATTAGCACAAGTTTTGCTACAGGATATATACACTTGAGAGCAAAATAATCGACTCACTTGCTGAATTGTACAGGTTAGAAGTCTCTAATTTCCTAAACCTGTTGTCCGATTTGAGTAATAATTTTTTTAGTATTTTATAGCCTTATTATTTAAGAAAATCGATGTAATATTATTGTTGCTAGACAGATAAAGGTCATTTTGTACCGGGTGTAACAATCATACGGTGTTTTTTTTTTCTTAAAGTTCGAAACACCCTGTGTAATATTCTAGCATATATAAAATATTTAAATTAAAACTTAATTGTAGCCTTAGGCTTTCTTAACATCTTGTTTTTTGATTCATTCGCTTATGTTCGATAATAAAAGAGATATGTACTTTTATATTACAAATGAGGTATGCTATTTGGTATTGATCAATATCATTCTAAATCTTGAGAGCTACTGTGTCTACCTCTTGTAAGGCTCTAGGACAGTGATACTCAACCTGCGGCACGCGGGCCACATGCGGCCCTCTAGCGTTTTTTATGCGGCCCGAAGGCTAACTAAAGGGCCCTGTGATCAAATTATTTGTCAAATTTCACGTGTTTTTCAAATTATTTGATAGTGTGCCGATGTGTTTGAGGCGTGTTTGAAATTATATGAAATTTTAAAGATTAAAAAGCAGGGTATTATTAACTTTTAATAATAAATTATTAAAGTTAATGAACAAATACTCATTTTAAAAATAATCAATACTTATTTACTACATTGCAACGAACCATTTAGTAATCACAAGTAAAATTCAGGTCCGGATTAACAAAAAAAATTTAAAATAATTGTGACCTTGAAACAAAACCCTGTATATTAAAATTTTCAAAATTCGTCTGCACATTTGAAAAGAGCACAAAAAAAGTTTAATTGCTCGCTTCAATTTTTGCGCAGATAATTTAATGACATTAATTTTGAAATTACATCAAAATTTTTGTTTTGAAAGTTCGAGTTCCTAACAATTTCGACATAATTTCAAAATTAAAGTCATTGAATTGTCTGCACAAAAAATTAAAGCTCTTTTCAAATGTGCAAACGGGTTTTGAAAATTTCAATATACCTACAGGATGTTGTTTTAAGGTCACAATGGATTTATAATTTTGTTTAATCCAGATCTGGATTTTTCTTCTGATTAGTAGTTGGGTGATTTGGCTTCTAAATGTGACATATGTGTACCAAATATCAAAAAAATATATACAAGGTACAAGGTTCAAGGTTCAGAAGTTATGGGTCCAGAAAGAAATGGACAAAATCGATAAAACACCCTGTAACTCGGTTATAAAGTCGGTGGAGCAATAAATTTAGTATGTCTAGAAGCGCAACATTTATCTCTATTCACCATTCAAGTATTTCGGTTTCTCAATGAAACACCCTGTATACTACTTCATCTTGATTGCGGCCCGCAAGCTGTGGCAATAGCTACTATGTGGCCCAGGAAAGAAAAAGGTTGAGTATCGCTGCTCTAGGAGGTGGTAAACGCTGTCGTAAGTCGTAGTCTTCTGCCAATTATGTCCCACAAATTTTCGATCAGGTTAATATCTGGACTATGCGATGGACAATGCAAAGTCCGAAGATTTACCTGTTGTAAATATTCTCTTACAGTTCGTGAACGTGAGGTCTTGCATTATCGTGCATTAGCAAAAAAATTATTACCAATATAAGGAGCCGATAGCATGGTAGCTAAGTCCTTCGCTATGTAAGATCACTACTTGAACACACTCATCGCGGGTCAAATTCCTTGTAACGCGTTCCATTTCCACAAAATAACAAAGGGAGCGTTCAGGTATTACGTAACGCAATTTTTGAAGATTTTTGACCCCCCTCCCCCCATGTAACGCACCGTAACGTTTTTATGTACCCCCCTCCCCCTACCTAAACGTTACGTAACACCCAAGTGACCATTTGAACCTAAATGGAAAAGTAGGTTGCGAAAAGTACCGGAAGCCCGGTAAAAGAACTTTGTTATTATTTTAATCGCATTTGAGGTAATAATAAAAACTTACAATTATCATCCAGCCTCAAAAGCCCACTGCTGAATATAGGCCTCCTCCCATCGTTTCCAACCACGTCTATCCTGCGCCGCTCTCATCCAGTTTTTATTTAGCTTTCTTACGTCGTCTGTCCATCTTGTAGGCGGTCAACCGGCGCTTCTCTTGTCTTCTCTTGGCCTCCATTCCAATAACCTTTTTGTCCATCGCCCATGTGTCATTCTCGCTATGTGTCCTGCCCATCTCCACTTCAAGTTAGCTATCCTTTTGATGACGTCAGTCACCTTTGTTCTTCTCCTGATTTCTTCGTTTCTGATTTTCTCTCGGAGAGTTATTCCTAACATTGACCGCTCCATTCTTCTCTGCGTTACTCTTAGTTTTAGGTAAGGTAAGTGTTTCTGATCCGTACGTCAAGACTGGGAGGACGCACTGATCAAATACCTTTCTCTTTAGGCATATGGACAACTCACTCTTAAAAGTTTCTCTCAGTTTTCCAAATGCTGCCCACCCAAGAACGATTCTTCTTTTTAGTTCATGTGTCTGGTTATCCCTGCCAATCGTAATTTCATGTCCCATGACATGAAATATGTCCAAAACTTAGAATAATAATCTTTTATTACTAATTTTACATTTACATTTTCCCTGCTTGGCCCCATCCTTACATACATTTTTGGCTTCATCCTTTATTGTTCTTCTCATGCATTCTTCTATTTGATCTTGTTTAATAAAAACTTAAAATAAAATAACATATTTATTATTTCAATATTTTATTTTGCTTAGTAAAAATTTTTGTATAACAAATAATATACGATGTTGCCAGTAATTTCGGAAAAATAGTGAAAAAAATGTGTAAAACTTTTTGTTCTTCAACGCCCTGTATCGTGAAAACGCATGCCGTTACAAAAATTTTATCTAAGCAAACCCCAATTATTTTTCAGTTTTTCACCTATCTTAGAGATCGTGTTACCTTTTTCTGAAACACTCTGTATATATAAGAAGGCACTTATGGAATAAAATTATTTCTGTCCTTGTTTTAATCAATTTTAAAAAACGCCGAGACCCGTAGATTTTCATATATAAAAATGTGTGCTTTTTAAACATAAATTTAAATGTACAGGGTGATTCATGCAAGACTACCGTAGTCCATAAGCTTTATTTTTTAACACCCTGTATATTTTTATATGTTTAAAAGCTGCTTAACAATCTGAATTTATGGTCTTTATGAATAATACAGGGTGATCATTTAAAATTATAATGTATGGAAACCACTTATGGAATAAAATTGTTTTTGTTATGTGTCATTATTTTAGAAAATTATAAAAACGCTAGGATACGTCAACTCTTAAATTCAACTATGGACTATTTAAACATAAATTTGAATATACAGGGTGATTCACTCAAGTCTAGCATAGTCCATTATCTTTAATTTTAATTAAACACCCTGTATATTTTTGTTTTTAGAAGCTGCTTAACAACCTCATCTCAAAAATGTGTATTATGTAGGGTCTATTATGAATAATGCAAGGTGAAATTTTGAAATTCACTTGAAATTTTTGAAATTTTGAAATCACACTTTAAATAAGGGTACTATTTCTTTAAATATATCTATCAATTTTCTAAACTAAGTATCAACTTAGTGGGTTTTGTATTTAATGCTTTTTATTTAAAGACATTTTTAAATAATTTGAAAATTTGCGTATTTAAAACATTAATGAATACCTACTGCAGAAAACGATTTCAAAAAACATACATGATTTATGAACATGTTGTAAAGAGGTTACTCACTGGAGTAACTCTCTACATGTCTATATTTTTTACCATAACAAATGCTTAATACCCAATGGGCAGATTGTTGTACTCAATGGAGTTAATAAAAAAAAAATGATTTATGAACATGTAGTTCCCTTCTGCAACCTCTTAAATAACATCTGTATCTTTTAATCTTTTGTTGTGGAGACAGGTCCATCTAATTATTGGAAACACATGTTACTGTGCTTCATCTACAAATTTTAAGATTTTTTCACTTGAATAGGTACTATTATGTATTGTCCTGTTGTCGGAACATGAGCGGAGCGTGAGAGTGCAACATAATACAATTCAGGGGTCTATGTAAAACATAAATGAAATTCCGTAGTTTATTTTTCATTTAAGTTAAAAAGAATCCACAAGGAAAAAGTTTTCCTGTAGTTGGCTGTATACCATGTAATACAAAAAATAGTAAATCGCTTATAAAAGGTATATATTTACCTTAAAATATATACCTTTTATAAAGAATTTACTAATTAAAAAAAAATGTCACGTAACGCGCTGTTCGAACCCCCCCTTCCTCCCATGTAACGCGCCGTAACGTTTTACAAGACCCCCTCCCCCCCCAAACTGCGTTACGTAATACTTCTGATTTTACGTAAATCTACTAATTTTCACAACAAACCAGACATTTTTTGACTGTTAACCAGTTGACATCCATTAAATTGTTAATTTATCATAGCCTACTTTAGGCTTGTTTATTACTCTAAGCAGAAAATGAGGATTTATTGATGAAAATCATCGCTAGTTGTTAACGTACCTAACTTTTTTATTATCAAACATAAGCAAATGAATCAAAACAGAAAATATTAATAAAGCCTAAGGCTACAATTGAATTTTAATTTAAATATTTTTTATATGCTAGAATATTCCACAGGATGTTCCGAACTTTAAGAAAAAAACACAGTATGATTGTTACACCCGGTATAAAATGACCTTTACCTGTATAGCAACAATAATATTACGTCGATTTTCTTAAACAATAAGGTTATAACATACTAAAAAAATCACTCAAATCGGACAACAGGTTTAGGAAATTCGAGATTTCTAACGTGTACAATTCAGCAATTGAGTCGATTATTTTGCTCTCAAGTGTATTAAGAACAACCAAGTGTTGAAATTCTCAAGATATTCAATAAATATCCGTTTAATAATAGAGATTAATTAACGATACTAGAGATAATAATTGGGTTGCTAATTCAAAAATTGTTTCTTGAGGTTATCCGGTTAAAACTACCAATTTAAATACTATTCAAAGAAATAAACGCAAGCTTAAAACACGACTAGCCTTGAAAAAGAGAGTAAATAAAATAGAAACCCGACAGAACTATAACTCCAGTTGTTCTGAAGTAAAACCACATTATTTATGACTTCCATTCTCCTAGGAACTAATAAAATTCCTTAAATAAACAGAAAATGTAGGACGTTTAGTGGATAAATAGGGTAAATTTTCGTGAAAACAAGGAGAATCCTTATGTTTATAGACACAGAACAGCTCAAAAATTATAAATGGCGAAATGTAGGTACACATAAGTCGAGGTTGATAAATGTAATACATATTATGTAGAAAATATAAAGAGTTGCAAGGTGTGAGCTAAGGAAGTTTGAAATAAAAAAGTGGATAAATAGTGGAAAAACTGCTATAATAATAATAAATATACATATTCGTGAATATTCGATAATTCGTAAAGAAATTATAACGGCGAAGGAGACCTGGATGACTACAGTTTGTACTGAAGCTGAAAACCTATATAAACTCGGAGACAGCTTCAATCTTCACAAGAAAATTAAGGAAATTGCTGGTATCTTCAAGAAAAAACAAGTCACTGGTATACATAATGACCAGAATGAACCGATAACGGATCCTAGCGATATATTGAATACTTGGAAAATGCACACAGCCAATTTGTTCAGTGATCACCACAGAACACAAAAGTCACCACAACTGGGAGACCATATGTATGGCCCAAGTATTTTGAAAGCTGATTTTGTAAACGCTATCAAACTATTAAAAGTAACAAAACCCCAGGACCAATCTATGCAAAAACAATCAAGTTAATTAATGAAGAAAACCTAGATATTATTGTGAAGCTCTTTAACGAAATCTACGATACGGGTCAGATTCCAGAGGATTGGCTTCGCTCTACTTATTATCGCCTTACCCAAAACACCACGTGCGAACTTCTGCAAGGATCATTTTGGTTTCAAAAATGGACTTGGCATGAGAGGGGCGATCTTTAGTATGCAAATATTAATACATAATTGTTTAGATTTTAGATCAAAGAAAGTATGTTTTTATCTGTTTCATCGAATATGAGAAAGCGTTCGATAATGTAAAACACGAACTGATGATAAAATACCTACAGGAGTTGGGATTGGATGATAAGGACATAAAAATTATCGCCAATCTGAATTGGCACCAGACAGTAAGGCCCGGCGCAAATTGAACCTAAGCGAGGCACAACCTGCGCCGGCGGGACGGGTGACCCGTGCATTTATTTTTCTAGCGCGCCGCATATTGAACACAACCCAACCCAACCATTGGCTATCGACGTGGCGAATAGAGACGGGCAAAATCAGTGCGGACATGTAACGGTTACTTTTGATACCGGTTCTCAGTGGTACTGAGTACAAATACTGATTACAAAATACTGATGTATCTGATCCTTGTACTGAATTGAGTAGGCAGCTTAAAATCGGTATTTCCGTACTTGTAACTAGTAACGTTTTAAAAATATTTTACACGTCCCTATGTAGTGGTAGCGGTATGACTTTCGAAAACATCGAATTTGATTATAAGCGGGTGCATAAAAAGATATTTTACACTGAGTATTTTATTTCTGCAAATAATACCTACATATTTAAAATAATCTCTCCCCTACTGCTCGGTCATAACTCATATTCCTCAATCTACTGCTCGGATCACAATCATTTACAATTACTGCAGGATCGAAATCATTTACAATTACTGCAGGTCATAATAATTCATAATCCCTCCGCTACTGATCGGTCATAAAAAATAACACTACCTGCATATTTCGTTTTTACAATGCGCCGGGGCTAACAATATGTACAATAAACAAAAATGTAATATGCCGACAAGTTGAATTTGAGGGTAATACGATATTTTTATCGATCACGGTTTTAAGTAACATGAATCATTTTTCACCTTATTTTTCTAATAATGTGTTTTTGTAAAGGCATACCTTTGATTATTAATTTCGTATCGCCGCTTATTTAGTCTACCAAAAGTTATCAGAATTTAATGACAAAGACAACGCAGTTTTTACTCGGGGTGTTGACTATGCTAATATTTTTATTTATCATAATAAATTGTACTTATGTAGGTACCATCCGTATTCATCTGTCTACGCAGTTCGCCAGTGCAGGTTGTGTCTCACAAAACTGTCTACGCAGTTCGCCGGTGCAAGTTGTGTCTCGCTAGGATCAATTTGCGCCGGGGCTAACAGGACATCTCCAAAGTATCAACAAAACAGGAGATTTCTCAATTGAAAAATGAGTAAGACACGGTTGTATACTGTCTCCAATGTTGTTCAATTTATACGTCGAAAAAGCCTTCGCAGAAGCAGTGGCAGACTATAATAAGGGTATTAAAGTTAACGGCATATTTATTAATAACATCAGGGCCTACGCCGATGACACAGCGATAGTGGCAGATAACATCGAAGAGCTTCAATGCCTTTTAAATGATCTAAGGCTCGATGAACATTTGCGTGTTTTCAAGGCGATCGCTGGCGGTTCAGCAGATCATGAGGTGCATTTATTCACTGCACACTCGAGCTGACCCGCGGCGTGCACGCGAGTGTGCAGTGAATAAAATCAACTCATGATCTGCTGAATCGCCAGCGATGTCAGCTTGCCCGCAGCGGGCACGCAGCTTGAAAACACGCAAATGTGCATCGAGCCTAACAGCCTAACCCAAGTAGCACCGAACGGGTTTATTAAGCCTTTTAAGGATGCTTTAAAACTGTAGAATAAAACTAATATTAAAACCATTTGGTTCTTAAGTAAACCTTAAGGTTGCAATAAAACCGCTTTCAGCATAAAATGACCCACTCTGAAAGAGGTCAATAAAACCAAAAATAAAAACCTTCTTAAAACTTTGTTTTCTGAAGCAACTGGTTTTAAAGCTGCTGTGAAGGTGCTTTTAAAACCATGTTAAAAGGCACTTTAAGTGCAGGCAGTTTTATAGCAAACTTAAAAAGGTTTCTTAAATGGAGACTTCTAAAGACAATTTACCATATTAAATGATTCTTTAAACCCATATAATCCATATAAGCCAACATATTTTTACATGTGTTATGATAGGTAGATACGTATTTGTAACCATAAAATAATAAAAAGTACTTGGTTATTTCGGACTGTCAAGATAAAAAAAACACTTGCGCACCCAACTTTATTGATAATGTTAACAAAAATAGGTCTAAATAACTCATGCGTCCTAAAATTGCTCACTTTTGGCCATTAAAAAATAAAAATAATGAAAAAATTTAAATCCGAAAAATATTAATTTGAAAGAAAAATAACTTTAATCTACAATTTTAATATTTTAATGTTAAAATAAATCGAATTTATGTCTTTACGTCGCTTATTTATAATTTTTATGTAAGCCTTATATTGTAATCTATCATGGCTTTCAGCATCTCCAGACAGCAATATGGCCGAAATACAAATAAAACTATTTGGTCTATCGACAGAGAATTGTCAAGATCAAATGGTTTTATTTTATACCTTTCCAAGAGCATATATCCTACATAAAAGCAAAGTTTCCTTGGAATTAAAACCGTTTAATTTTACTGCTGCTGTCAATAATGCCACTCGGTTTTAATGTGAATATAACCTAAAATCGAAGCGTTGTAGTGCTGTGTGTTGTATTTTTCTTTTAAAATGACCTTCTTCTTCTTCTTTAGGTGCCGTGTCTGTATTCAGACGTTGGCCGTCATCATGTTTACAATTTCCTGAAATCTCTGTGTATCGGCTGCTGCGCGAAATAATTCTTCTACTGTGCAGCAACACCATTGTCTAATATTACGCAGCCATGAAAGTTTCTTTCGACCAATCCATCTCTTTCCCTCCACTTTTCCTTGTATTATAAGGCGAAGCAGATGGTATTTAGGTCCTCTAATTATATGGCCGAAGTATTCTGTTTTTCTCCTCTTTATGATGCTTATGAGCAGACGTTCCGAATTCATCATTTGAAGAACATCTTCATTGGAAGTGTGCGAAACCCACGTTATCTTTAGGATTCGTCGATAGCACCACAATTCGAATGCTTCTATTTTGTTTAGCATTGTGGTTTTTTACGTCCATGTCTCACAACCATACAATAGGATAGACCACACATAACATTTCAGCACCTTCTTTCGAATATTCATCGACAGGTTTCTATTACATAAAACTGGTTTCCAGGTCATAAAAGCCTTCCGTGATATTTCGATCCTAGTTATTATCTCTTCATCAGAGTCACAATTTACATTTAACCAGCTGCCAAGGTACTTGAAATGATTTACCCGTTCTAACTCCTCTCCATCAAGAGAAAGCTGACCTTGATCTATATTAATCTTTCCAACTGCCATCCACTTTGTTTTTGAAATGTTGATTTTAAGGCCTCTCCGATAGCTTGCTTCACTGACTAGATTTAGTAGTGTCTGAAGATCTTGTAAATTTTCAGCAAGAATGGCTGTATCGTCAGCGTATCTAATATTGTTGATTACTTCTCCGCCTAGCCTTACTCCCTCTTGTCTGTCATCCAAAGCCTCCATAAAGATTTCTTCAGAGTACAGATTAAAAAGGGTGGGTGATAAAACACAACCTTGTCGTACTCCACGTTTTATCGGCAGTTTTTCAGTACGACTATCTCCAATTTGGATAGAGGCTACTTGATTGTAATATAAGTATTTCAGCAGTCTTATATCGTAGTGGTCAAGTCCTGCTGCCTGCAGGCAATCGAAAAGTGTATCATGTTGTACTCGGTCGAATGCCTTCTCGAAGTCGATGAAACAAACATAAACGTTCTTTCGGAATTCACAACTTTTTTGTAATAGAACGCGCATACAAAATAGTGCTTCTCTAGTTCCTAGACCATTTCTAAATCCAAGTTGCTTATTACCCATTCTAGTTTCGCACAGAAGGAATACTCGGTTTTGTATAATACGTAAAAGTATCTTAAGTGTGTGACTCATCAAACTGATTAGTCTAAAAGCGCTGCATTTGGTGGGCCTGCTTTTCTTTGGTAATGTTATAAACAGTGACTCCAACCAATCATCTGGTATTTTTCCTTCGTTGTAAATTTTGTTAAAGAAAGTAGTCAAGTAGGTAATGTTTTCCTCATCCAAAAGTTTAAGTAGCTCAACAGGGATTTGATCTGGTCCAGGTGCTTTATTGTTTTTGGCTTGTTGTATTGCTTTTATGACTTCTGACTTCAGTATACTGGGACCTCTGTCTAATTGGTTGTCACAGGTAGTATTTGGAGCATTTTCTCGAGAAGCATCGTCGAAAAGGTCACTGATGTGTCTCTCCCATTCTTTGCACTGTTGTTCGTGATCACAGATTTGTCCGTCTGCGGTTTTAAGTACGTGAGCATTTTTCTCTTTTCTAATTCCGGAGGTATATTTAAGTTTCTTGTGGAGGTTGAAACTGTCATGCTTTTTTTGGAGGTCTTCTATTTCTTTACATGAATTCTCGAGCCAGGATTCTTTGGCCTGTTTAATTTTTCTTTTTATGAGTTTGTTAATTTCACGGTATTTGATAATATTTCTATTTTTGTATTTTCGTCGAACTTCCATCAAGTCTAGAATTTCTTGGTTCATCCATTCATTTTTGCCAACATTATAGGTGTTTTTAAAGATTCCCTTACGTCCTCTAAAATCGAATTTTGAATATCGTACCAAAATTCGTTAATAGTTCTGTTTTCGTTTGGTATATTTGATATTCTGTGCATTTTACTATTTATCTGCTGTGCTATGTGTTCGCGCGTTTGGGTGTTTTTAAGGGGGTCGAGATATTAAAATGCCCAGTTCGTTTATATTTTAAGTACTTGCGACTTATTTCTTCCATACTAACTGTACTTCTACTTTTTACAACACACTACACCACTGTTTCGCTCTAAAATAAATGGCCGACCAATTTGGACATGCAAGAATAGGGGATGAGTTTAGTTTTATTGTTTCTAACAAGAAACATAGTTTAGTTTTTACTATAACCAAATTGATTCAGTTAAGAGCATTTGGTTTTAATATAGCCTACTAATTGCTTTTAAGAAAGCAACTTTAAAGAAAATAAAAAAAATAGTTTTAAGGCATATGTTTTACTGGCAATAGTCTTTAGATCAAGTAGTTTTAATAATAGGTTTTATTAGTCATATTAGAAGAATCTTTAAAACTGCAATAAAACTAAAAGGTAACAAACTAGATTCTAATAAAACCAAACAGTTCGGAAGTTCTTCATAAAACTAATTAGTTTTAAAGTAAACTGAGAATAAACCATTTTAAAACTACAATAAGACAAATTATCTATTAAGATTAATTATTCTTATTTGATACTCTTATTAGATACTTTAAAACTAGTGACAAATGCTTAACAGTTTTAAAGTTCTGGCAGTATATCTACAAGGTAACTTTAAAACCATTATCTTCTTATTTACCACAATAAAACATTTAGAAAAATTAAATAAAACCAAAATGTTTTTATTGTGCTACTTGGGAAGTCTTGCAGGTGAAGCTGGGGGTTTGTAAATAAATATCAAGAAGACAAAAACAATGATTGTAAGTAGAAATAATTACCCTAACCGAAGATGTATGTCTCTGGAGAAGAAATCGAACAAGTCAGGCAATTTAAATACTTGGTTTGTCTGCTGAACGTTGGTACCCTGAGACTGAAATAAAGAGCAGAGTAGAACAATCCAGAAATGCTTTTTTAAGGCTTCGTAAATTTCTGACTGATTGCAAGTTGGATTTCAACCTGCGATACAAGATGCTAAAGTGTTACGTTTGGCCTGTTCTCCTGCACTGAATGGAAGCATGGACGTTAGAGACCAGTTCCATTAACAAACTTGAAGTCTTTGAAATGTGATGACTGCGTCGAATGCTTGGAATATCCAGGCATCCAGGATAAGGAACATTTTAATTAGGTAAAAAGTAAGAAGACTGCATACTTAGGGCACATATTACGAGGAGAACGATATACTTTTCAGCAGCGGATACTCGAAGGAAAGATAGAGGCAAGAGAGGTCTGGGAAGTAGAAAGATGTCATACCTGCGTAATATTCGCCAATGGACCGGAATCCACAGCTAATGCTTCGCAATGCTGCTAAAAACAGAATTTTTAATCCTGATTATCTAACATATCACCTGACAAGACAATGTACGGTGGACGCCTACGCAGAAATGCACGGCATCTTAAGAAAAAGAAAAAGCAGGAAAACTTGCGTGAGCCAACACATTCACTCATTGAAAATTAGGCTATTTAACGGCTAACTTGGCTTAGCTAAAAATGAAGAAAAGACGACACACCACGTATTTTTACGAAGCAAAATCTAGGTCAAACTTTGTCTTTAATAACACAAGAATAATAATTATAAAGCATGATGAAACTTGTATATTGCATATCAAGGACGAAAGTGGCGCAAAATGACGAAAACAATTTTTCCACCTACCTCTACCGAAAGTATACTTTTCCGGACCTGATTGTAGGGAGCAAAGTTGTACTTTTCCTCCCTAGGGAGGAAAATATTTTTCCTCCCTAGGGAGGAAAAGTAAAAGTGACGTCATGGTATTTCATTCATAAAATATAACTTATTGACGCCCTGTATAATATCTATTTTCTATTACGTAAGTATCTATACATTTTAACGTTTATTTATAAAACACCCTGTATTTTGCAGAATGGTAAAAAACAGTAAATTGTTGTTTTGATTTAACAATGTTTACATTAATAATTTGACTTATATTTGACAGTTGACAGTTATATTGTACCTACTTGTTAGTTTTAGTTCTAATAAATTTTGTTGGTTAGTTACATAAAATAAATTAAATAAAAATGAAAAAATGACTTGCTATTTGAGGAAGGTGGAAAAATCATATGTATAACATGGGAGTAAAGTGTCTTTTCCTCCCTTGAATGATTACTGCCCTCCGCTACGCGTCGGGCAGTAAACTTCATTCTCGGGAGGAAAAGTAGCACTTTCCTCCCTTGTTATACAAATAGCTATTACCATTAATACTGTACTCGCTACTTGCAATTACAAGTTTTATCTCAACGTATTGGATTTTTATGCGTAATTTGTTTAAATAAAATTATTTTCATGGTCTTCGTACAACGTGTGTTACCTTGATACAATAATCAACAACAAAGTTGTTTTTTCGGAATAATAAAATGATGTTGCGTTTTATAAATGAACAGGAAGTTCTGAAAGTAAATTTTTATCCAACATTATCGTACAGGTTCCACTTTTTAAGTCACTTGTTTTTTTCCTAAATGGGTTGTTAACACTTTAAATAAAAATGTTTCGGATTAAGTCGTAATCGTAATAGATTCCTTGTTTTATCTTCATACATTGTTTTTTTTTGTGTTTAGGTCATCCTTCTCTCTTACAGACCGATCTGCTATCTGAAAATCTGATTAAAATTACCTAGAAGACGACCTACATAGGAACAAAAGTATATCTGACAAAAAGTACATATGTATTCAGGAAATTTAGATCTGTCATCGATGCGGTAAAAGAAATTGACACTGTAAAGAGGGCGAGGAAGAACTATGCACCCTCGTGATGTTTGATGCCACAAAAGCATTTAACTCAACCAACTGGGAACTCATCATCACGGAATTGGAAAAAGCAAATGTGTCAGATTATTATTTGATCAATGTCATTCAAGACTACCTAAATGAGAGGTAAGTCTCAGCAAGAAAACAGCAGGTGTACCTCAAGGATCCGTACTAGGACCGACGCTTTGGGACAATTTATACCAGGAAATACTAGAAATCGACTATGGAGCAGAGACCAAAGCAAACTATAGAAATAAACTATACTCAAACGATCTAGCTCTACTCATTCAATGTAACAACAACGTGAAGATAGAAATGCTAGACAACAGCTAAGGCCATTATTAGACTAGGTAACTGGTAACGCAACTGGTGGCGCAACTAGTGGCTCCACAAAATTAAAGCACACAAAATATTAGGGGCAACTGGTGGCCGATATGGGCAACTGGTGGCCGATATGGACAACTGGGGGCGCAACCAGTTACCGTAGTCGTAGTCTAATAGGTCTCATTTACTTAAATGCCCCGTGACGTAATGAGTCACTGGTGGAGCAACTTGGTGGCGTCACCAGTTGCCTAGTATAATACTGGCCTAAAGTTTAAGTTACCCCCAAGTATTTATATTTATTTGTTTGTTTTATTGAGTTGTTATTTATCTCCAGGTCTTCAGCGATGTTTTCAATGACCATCTATTTGCGTTTTATCATAGTTAATTTCCAAACTTCAGCTTCCAAATTATTGTTCTTCCAGCTTATGTATCATGTAGACAATTTCGTCCTTATCTTGGCTAAAATGATTTGATCATCGGCTAACAAAAGGCTGTGGATATACTTGTCGTGAATTTTTACTCCCATTTATCCATATCTCTCTTTTCTATATTTCTCCAACAAGATGTGTTATTAAAAAGATACTTCTAGGCTACTAGGGCTACATATGTTGTTGTTTTTACTTCATTGACAATCCTTTTCTAAAGAAAAATCTAACCAAAGATATTAGAGCAAACACATTATCGGTTAACTGTCATATGAAAAAGAAATAAAATAAATTTTACAAAATCGATTCTTTTTGTTTCGAAAACCAGTTGAACGAAATCAACTGTTTAATGAGAATAAAATAAAACGGTCAAAAATCTGTGGACATTCAAACAGGATTGGACTGTAAATAATCAGTAGTATCGAGAGGCGTATTGCTATTACCAATTTGTCGAACCGTTTTTATTTGTATGTGTACAGATACTAACGATTATTCAGTAAAAACATTGCTGATTGGGGTCAACTATTTTATATTGTTCTGAAGCTATTTCTTTGTGGCATTTATGTAATTTACTATTCTAATTGGGAAATAAGCCACGATTTAACTTGAAAAATGATTTTATTGACGTTTCGACTTCCACTTCGGAGGTCGTTATCTAAATACAAAATATTGAAAATATTGCGTATTTAAACTATTTATTATTTAACAAATTGAAGAATCTCAGATGCAGAATCCACCAATTTAGGCACACTAACGAAAGCTACTGAGGACGCCTGAAATTGTAGAAACAGAGCCTGTCTAGCTGGTGTGCAACCCTCTGAATCGAAAACAAGCAAAACCATCTTTTATTATTTTATTTCCTTTACTCGGATTTGAGTACTGAAAGTTCCTCTGCTGTCCGTTTTTCCTAGACGAATGAAAGCGGAATGTGATCGTTTCCCTTTCGTTTTCTATATTCGTCGTCTGCTGTCTTATTAATTGAAAAAGTCGCAGATTAAGGATATACCAGTAAGAACTTTCAACACGAAAAATCTCAGTTTTAAAATACTATTTACCATTTTAATTCTTATTAAATTGGTGGATTCTGCATCTGAGATTCTTCAATTTGTTAGTAGATGTCGCTGTATCGCGTCTGATGGGAAATTTGAATTATTTTTCAGATTCCCTTTAAAATGATGGTAGTGCTGTTTTTCGGTCCAGAGGTAGGCACACTAACGAAAGCTACTGAGGACGCCTGAAATGGTGGAAACAGAGCCTGTCTAGCTGGTGTGCAACCCTCTGAATCGAAAACAAGCAAAACCATAATTTATTATTTTATTTCCTTTACTCGGATTTGAGTACTGAAAGTTCCTCTGCTGTCCGTTTTTCCTAGACGAATGAAAGCGGAATGTGATCGTTTCCCTTTCGTTTTCTATATTCGTCGTCTGCTGTCTTATTAATTGAAAAAGTCGCAGATTAAGAATGTACCAGTAAGAACTTTCAACACGAAAAATCTCAGTTTTAAAATACTATTTACCATCTTAATTCTTATTAAATTGGTGGATTCTGCATCTGAGATTCTTCAATTTGTTAGTAGATGTCGCTGTATCGCGTCTGATGGGAAATTTGAATTATTTTTCTGATTCCCTTTAAAATGATGGTAGTGCTGTTTTTCGGTCCAGAGGTAGGCACACTAACGAAAGCTACTGAGGACGCCTGAAATGGTGGAAACAGAGCCTGTCTAGCTGGTGTGCAACCCTCTGAATCGAAAACAAGCAAAACCATAATTTATTATTTTATTTCCTTTACTCGGATTTGAGTACTGAAAGTTCCTCTGCTGTCCGTTTTTCCTAGACGAATGAAAGCGGAATGTGATCGTTTCCCTTTCGTTTTCTATATTCGTCGTCTGCTGTCTTATTAATTGAAAAAGTCGCAGATTAAGAATGTACCAGTAAGAACTTTCAACACGAAAAATCTCAGTTTTAAAATACTATTTACCATTTTAATTCTTATTAAATTGGTGGATTCTGCATCTGAGATTCTTCAATTTGTTAGTAGATGTCGCTGTATCGCGTCTGATGGGAAATTTGAATTATTTTTCAGATTCA
The DNA here is from genome assembly GCF_917563875.1 of Diabrotica virgifera virgifera. NCBI lineage: Eukaryota > Metazoa > Arthropoda > Insecta > Coleoptera > Chrysomelidae > Diabrotica > Diabrotica virgifera. Next base: position 197,192,278 of record NC_065447.1, on the reverse strand, counting down.
CTTTAAAATGATGGTAGAGCTGTTTTTCGGTCCAGAGGTAGGCACACTAACGAAAGCTACTGAGGACGCCTGAAATGGTGGAAACAGAGCCTGTCTAGCTGGTGTGCAACCCTCTGAATCGAAAACAAGCAAAACCATAATTTATTATTTTATTTCCTTTACTCGGATTTGAGTACTGAAAGTTCCTCTGCTGTCCGTTTTTCCTAGACGAATGAAAGCGGAATGTGATCGTTTCCCTTTCGTTTTCTATATTCGTCGTCTGCTGTCTTATTAATTGAAAAAGTCGCAGATTAAGAATGTACCAGTAAGAACTTTCAACACGAAAAATCTCAGTTTTAAAATACTATTTACCATTTTAATTCTTATTAAATTGGTGGATTCTGCATCTGAGATTCTTCAATTTGTTAGTAGATGTCGCTGTATCGCGTCTGATGGGAAATTTGAATTATTTTTCAGATTCACTTTAAAATGATGGTAGAGCTGTTTTTCGGTCCAGAGGTAGGCACACTAACGAAAGCTACTGAGGACGCCTGAAATGGTGGAAACAGAGCCTGTCTAGCTGGTGTGCAACCCTCTGAATCGAAAACAAGCAAAACCATAATTTATTATTTTATTTCCTTTACTCGGATTTGAGTACTGAAAGTTCCTCTGCTGTCCGTTTTTCCTAGACGAATGAAAGCGGAATGTGATCGTTTCCCTTTCGTTTTCTATATTCGTCGTCTGCTGTCTTATTAATTGAAAAAGTCGCAGATTAAGAATGTACCAGTAAGAACTTTCAACACGAAAAATCTCAGTTTTAAAATACTATTTACCATTTTAATTCTTATTAAATTGGTGGATTCTGCATCTGAGATTCTTCAATTTGTTAGTAGATGTCGCTGTATCGCGTCTGATGGGAAATTTGAATTATTTTTCAGATTCACTTTAAAATGATGGTAGAGCTGTTTTTCGGTCCAGAGGTAGGCACACTAACGAAAGCTACTGAGGACGCCTGAAATGGTAGAAACAGAGCCTGTCTAGCTGGTGTGCAACCCTCTGAATCGAAAACAAGCAAAACCATCATTTATTATTTTATTTCCTTTACTCGGATTTGAGTACTGAAAGTTCCTCTGCTGTCCGTTTTTCCTAGACGAATGAAAGCGGAATGTGATCGTTTCCCTTTCGTTTTCTATATTCGTCGTCTGCTGTCTTATTAATTGAAAAAGTCGCAGATTAAGGATGCACCAGTAAGAACTTTCAACACGAAAAATCTCAGTTTTAAAATACTATTTACCATTTTAATTCTTATTAAATTAGTGGATTCTGCATCTGAGATTCTTCAATTTGTTAGTAGATGTCGCTGTATCGCATCTGATGGGAAATTTGAATTATTTTTCGTATTCCCTTTAAAATGATAGTAGAGCTGTTTTTCGGTCCAGAGGTAGGCACACTAACGAAAGCTACTGAGGAAGCCTGAAATGGTAGAAACAGAGCCTGTCTAGCTGGTGTGCAACCCTCTGAATCGAAAACAAGCAAAACCATCATTTATTATTATATTATATTAATTTATTATTATATTATTATATTATTATATTATTATATTATTATATTATTATATTATTATATTATTATATTATTATATTATTATATTATTCTATTATTATATTATTATATTATATTATATTTATTATTTATTTAAGAACTGGGATAAAAAATAAACCCATGCAAACGTTGCACTGTTCAAGTCTTTTGTAAGTGCATCAGAATCAAACCAATATGCAGTTATTGTATAGGAACAACCGCTAATTTTTTCTGCTTTTCTAGTTGCAAGGTAAGCCCCTTTGTATTTTCTGTTTCAAATAATTACGGCATTGCTGTGGTAATCATTCGCTGTTAAAGATTAATTACTTGGCCGTAACATTAAATACGAGTTTGCATGCAAACTTTCAGTTTATTATCAGGGCTCTTAATAGGAATGGCGATGTTTTAATAATGTGTGCTGGGCATTTTCCAGCTCAGAAGTAGGAGTTTGATTTAAAGGGTATATCAGAACTACTGAATATTTAATTAAAATTAAATATTGCAGCCGCTCAAAATATTTTTGTAATGGAACTATGAAAAGTTCTTCATTTAGTTAGGAAATTTTACAAAAAGTGATCAAAATTTAAAAGGTAATATTATATTTTTAATTATATTATACAGTTTTTTATAGTGGTTTTATATTTTTTTGTTCATTTCTATATTTTTGCAATAAAATGCCTTATTGAAACCATACTAAATATGGTTTCAATAGTTGTTTGCGACTTAATATATGGTTACTTCTTTGTGGTTTATCTAATTACTTCTTTCTTTTTCTTGTAGAAACACCAGAAAAGTTCCATGTAAGGAAGATGCACAGGCTCATCTCATCTAGAGATTTTAAAGATTGGAACAACGATGTTATAAATATTTATGTCATCGTCAACCAGTGTTAACACATAACTGAAATCACTCAAAGCACAAGAGGTGCCCTCAATTTTTATACTGATCGGTCAAAAACACATAAAATAGTGGGAATAGGACTTGTTCTAACACTAAACTATCAATAGTTCTTCGAAATACTGTTTTAAACATCTTTGCGCTTCTTTCATTACAAATGGCAATCTGTACTTTGCACAATGCTGCTCTGAAAATTGCTGATTTGTGGTTTTCAGCCAGGAAATTCTTGGCCTTCCTCGTCCCAGTTTTTTCCTTCTACTTTTCCCTGAAGATTATTTCCCTGAAAATTAGGGGAGGCCTATGTTCAACTTTGGATGCAGAAGCCTGGATATCAGATATGTGTAGTTTCCCTGTTATCATTAAAGAAAGCTTTACGTTCGACAAACTCAAGGGTATATTAAAAAATTTCGTGGTTAATTTGTATTAAAATTCCATCGTACCTAAAAGATCCAAGTTGGAGCTTAATCAGTAATTCCGAAAAATATAAATTTTAAAACAATATTTTAATAATGTTATCAGTACCAATATCATCTAGTGGTCAAATAAGTTCGAATACTTCACACCTCAAAATAACAAATGCCTACATCCAGAAAAAAATAAAAATACCCAGAATTAATTACATAAAGATCATCTACACAAAACCAGTTCAGATTCACTGTCTAATGCCGAATGATCAAGCATAAACAAGAATTAAATTACAAGTACATAGTGCAAAAGGTTCTAAACACAGATCTTAGACTAACAGACGACTAAAACAATATTATTAACCTGACATATTGAATGATCGATTAATAAAATTTCAGTGTTTTTACAAAGCACTATAATTATGTAATATCTATTCAAACAGATAATCTGATCAGAAAGTATCACGCCACTGTTTCATTACGATACTAAACCTTTTTGCGTGTTATCAATCATACGATTACAGCACTGGTCAAGACGTATCTGCATTTTTTGTTCTGGGTGGTTTTCTTTGTTTTGTTTTACCTGTTGTAGTCTACGGATGGTTTTGTAACACAAAAGAAATCTGATTTTATAATTACCAGAGTGGATATCGAAACGTCAAATAAAACTTAAAATGTAATTTTCATTACAATCAATTGTGGTTTAATCCCATATAGATGTAATATTTAACTTAAACATGTCACAAGCGGGCAGTTTCAAAACCTCTTTAATAAAATCGTGTATAGACCTGGATCCCACGTATCAAAAAAAATTGATTAATAGCAAGCTGAAAATTTGTTAATACCTAGCTTAACGGTGTCTAGTCGGACAAACTTTGATGTATGGGAACACTGGAACAGGGGAAGTTTTAATTGTGGAACAGGTTAAAAATTTGGAACGTCAGACTACATAAACGTTCCATGTACTTTGTCGGACAGAACTTCCAATTGATTTATCACCATTTCATTAAACTCTCATGCAAATATCAGACTGGTGTTTATCACCAACTGGGCATTTTAATGAATGGAACACGAAGAACATGTCAAATGACAGGAATCATGTTGGTTAGTAATAGCAGTCTGATTTTTGCATGAGAGTTTAATGAATGGGTAACAAATCAATTGGATGTTCTGTTCGACAAAATACATGGGACGTTTTCGTAATCTGACGTTCCAAATTTTTAAACTGTTCCACAATTAAAATTTTCCCTGTTCCAGTGTTCCCGTACATCAAAGTTTGTCCGACTAGACACCGTTAAGCTATTAACAAATTCTTAGCTTGCTATTAATCAATTTTTTTTGGTACGCGGGATCCAGGTCTATTACATAAAATCGTCATAATAGAAAAAATTATTTAATATTGTAAATTAGCAAATAAAAAAATGTATAATTGTTTTCAATGGGGCTGTAGCTCGTATCACAATGGCTATGGTACTGGCTTACCATAGCCCGTGTTCGGTCCCTGGCAAACATAAAAAATGTTTCAAGTTCTAATTTAACTGAGCCGCAACCGTGCTTCGGAAGGCATGTGCAACCGTCAGTCCTGGCTACGTAAGAAGTCGTTGAGATGAGAGCTGGTTCTTTGACTTTTCTCTGTTTCACATGTCTCTTTTTTGATTATTGTACTTGTGACAAATCACAGATATGTAAACATGCCTGGGACAATGCGCACAGATTACGATGGAAAGATGCATCAATAATCATAAAAGAAACAGACATGAAAAAGAGAAAAATCAAAGAACCGTCAATTTACAACAGAAAAACAAGTATTATGGCAATGCCGTAATCAACAACGTGATTATGGCAAGCTCAGCTGAACAACTGCAACTACTACTACACAAGACAAGCAGTTCCTGTGAATAATATGGAACAAAAATGTTGTGAATAGAAAAAAGTCTAAACATATTAGTAACAAAGATATAGATTTGGGAGATGCAATCATAGAAATGGTTCAAAATACCTGGGAACCTGATTTCAGAAAATAATGATCAAACAACAGAACTACGGGCCAGCCTAGAAACAACAAGAAATACGTTTGTAAAAATGAAAACAATTCTCTGCAATAAAGACCTTAATTAGAACCGAGAATAAGAACTCTGACATTTTACGTGTTTTCGATACTACAATATGAACTTGAATGCTGGACACTGAAGCAAAAACATATAAATAAACTACTTTTGAAATGTGGTGTTACAGAAGGATGCTTAGAATGGCATGGACATAGAAGAGAATGAAGACGGAAGTATTGCGAGAAATGGGCAAAAAATGCGAACACAATAAAAATAAGAAATATACAATACATCTGGCACTCGTAATGAGGGGATAGCGATGATACTAAGATTGAGAATCGAGAATACAGTACAGGGAAAGATAAAAATAGGAAGTGTCATGGTTGAAAAATTTAAGGGACTGGTTTAACTGGTTTAAATTCAGTTCAATAGAACTCTTCAGAACAGCGGTAAATAGACTAAAGATAGTGATGACTTTATCCAATCTTTGGTTAGGAGACGGCACTTAAAGAAGAAGAAGAAGCAAGCACTAGAGTAGTAATATAAAACGAAAAGGAATGAGACATTATGTTAGGTCTTAAAAAGAAATGAGAACAACGAATATATGTGGCGGAAACGAGAATCCTTAAATAAATGAGTGGAGTAAATAATAAAATAGTCCGTTTTTAACGGTAAAATATTGCAAAACCTTTAAATTCTAAAGAACCGCTTGGATTGACATGAAATTTGGCAAGCACATAGCTAACAAGTCAAAGAAAAAAAGTGATATTGTGCCGATATGTGCATTTGCCCTGGGGGTGGTTTTCACCCCCTCTTGGGGGTGAAAAAATATTCGTCCAAAGAAAGTCACGAAATGGATAAACTGGCTAATTTTAAGTAACTTTTGTTCTATAGAGTTTTTCACTAAGTCAATACTTTTCGAGTTATTTGGCAGTGAATATGTTCATTTTTTCAACAAAATAATCACGCTTTTAGACGGTTTTTCGCAAATAACTCAAATAGTAAGTATTAAAAACATTCGTAGCAAAAATATAGCCTGTAAAAAATTTAAAAAATGGTGTATATATCACGTCTCTACACCTGGTAGAAGCAGAGTTATTTCTAATGAAAAATAGGTCTGTAAAAAATTTAAAAAATGGTGTATATATCACGTCTCTACACCTGGTAGAAGCAGAGTTATTTCTAATGAAAAATAGGTTCATATTCGTCAAATTCCAAATGGAATACTTTAACGTGAAATAACCAAAAATGAAGCACATTTCGGGGAAAACTCATTACAACTTATTTAAAGTGTTTAAAAAAAGATTCATTTTTGTTTTATAAAAAAAAATTTCTAGCATCAAAATTAAACAAGTTACGCTCAAAATAAAGTTAGTCCCTTTTGTTTTTGGTAAAAAAATCGAGAAAATCACCCCCTAATTAGTATCTTAAATGAACTTAATCGTTAAGACTTGTTAAGACTTAAGTTTCTTGACTCGTGTATATATTGTTTATATGATCTGTAAGTTTCATCGGTTCAAAGTCCTTATTATTGAAAGGGCTGTAGTTAAAAAGGGTTGAACGAGTCACTGATTACGAATGTATGCAAATTTAGAAACACCAAATCTTAATCAATTTTTGTCTAACACAAAAACAAAAAATACAAGATATTCAGAAAAGCAAATCTGACTTTTTTTGTTTTTCGAGATTTTTGGTATCTCTAACAATTTTTAAGTCATTTTGAAAAAAAACATATTTTTCAAAATTTAAATTTTTAAAAATTTTACTTTGAAACCAAATTTTTTCAAAAATAAGCATTTTGAACCGATGAAACTTACAGATCATATAAACACAACATAAGTAAAATAATTTGTGGAGCGGTAACGATTAATCTCATTTAAGTCGCTAATTAGAGGGTGGTCTTCCTGATTTTTTTTTGCAAAAACAAAAGGGACCAACTTTATTTTGAGCGTAACTTGCTTAAATTTAATGCTAGAAACGTTTTGTAAAAACAGAAATAAAGCTTTTTTTAAACACTTTAAAAAAGTTAAAATGGGTTTTCCCCAAAAAGTGCTTAATTTTTTGGATATTTCACGTCGAAATATTCTATTTGAAATTTGGTGGATATGAATCTATTTTTCATTGGCTATAACTCTGGTTCTACGAGATCCAGAGACCTAACGCGTACACCATTTTTTTTACTTTTTTATATGCTATATTTTTGCTAAGAACGTTTTTTTCGACAAAATACTTACTTTTTGAGTTATTTGCGAAAAACCGTCTAAAAATGTGGTTATTTTGTTGAAAAATGGACATATTCACTCGCAAATAACTCGAAAAGTGTTGACTTAGCGAAAAAGCTCTATAGAACAAGAGTTACTTAAAATTAGTCAGTTTACCCATTTCCGGACTTATTTTAGACTTAGACATATATTTTTTCACCCCCGAGAAGGGGAAAAGTCACCCCCAGGGCAAAAGCACACATCGGCACAATATCATTTTTTTTCTTTGACATGTAAGCTATACGTATGCCAAATTTCATGTCAATCCAAGCGGTTCTTTAAAATTTAGAGCAAAAACCGTGAAAGAATGGACTAAAACTAAAGAACGGTACATTAAAACTATTAAGTATTGAATGAATATGTCCGGAAAAGTCTGGGAATGGCACCAATGGATGACTATAGGCTAAGATTGTTATGAAATCTTGAGGCTCAAAATGATAATCATCCAATAAAAATAATTGCTTAATTTCAAGCTACTGAAAGAAGTAGGACATGAATACCAAAGAGGACCTTGTAGGAAACGCTTAGGCAGGACATGCCTGTGAATCGGATAGATATGGGTAGGGTATGTACCAAGATAGAAACTTCTAGAGAAATGTAATTAGGCAAAATTAATTAATGTGCTCTTTCACTAAATATAATGATTAAAAACGATTATTTCTTGTATAAAGATCGATTTTAGATATTCTAAGAAAGTCAAAAACAATAATATAAGTAAGATACGTTATATAAAACATTTGGCTAGACTACAAGCAGACAAGAATGTACATGAAATTCAGTTTAACAGGTAAAAACAAGTTTGTTATTTGTGCAGAATGTCCTAAAGTAATGACTAATATCTCTTTTAACATTATATAATTTTGGGTTCATGCATGTTTGAACAAGCTAGACATTTCTGATGAATTTAGTGGCTCTATAGTAATGATTAATATTAATGAATTAAGTATCAGCTTTTGAAGAAGTATAAAATTTTTGTGTTAATCGATATTAATAATTTTCAAATCAATAATAAAGCGTATTTGGAGATATTAATTAGTAAGAAAGAAAAATATAGAAGAAAAACTCAAAAAAACAAAATAACATATCTAATCCATACACAACAAAAAGTGATAAAATAAAATGTGAAAATTATGGAGGTATCGGGCTGCTAGAAGTAGTTTACGAAATCTTGACACAAATCATAAGGAAAAAGCTAAATCAATACAAGGAAAAGATATTGGACGAATATTAGGCAGGATTAAGAAACAATAGGTCGACGATGGACCAAATATTTGCGATAAAAGATATCCACACTAAAGTTCTACAAGCAAACTAAGAGATTCCTTAATATTCAGCTCAGCAGGGTGCAGGGTGCTATTCTTCAAGGTGTGGAATTCTATCAACAAGGGATCTACCTGTTTTATGGAATGATCCCTTTTTTATTTAAGTACACATTTCCATCAATAGTACCCGCTGCGCTGAATGTTGACTCTCTTAGTTTGCTTGCAGAACTATACATGTTACGAACATAAAACAGCAGAATAATAAATATATCCTATTCGTCGACTTTAGGCAAGCTTACGATAAGACAAAGAGACACCAGATCACCAGATGTATGAATTCATGAAAGAGAGATGGGCCTACGAAGTAAAATCGTCAGGATGGTAAAAATAACTATGGATAACATAACAAATGAAATAGATACCATGGAAGAGCAAAATATATGGTCAATGGAGAAGGAGGAATAATAAGGAACTTGAAAAACTATATAACGAACCAAAAGTAACGACGGCAATCAACAGAGAATACGATATTTAGGACACATTTTTAAAGAACGACAAAAATGGTACTATTACGAAAGCCAATACAAAAAGAAGAAAACGTAGACCGAGAAAGAGATAGTGGACAGCGTATACGAAGACTTACAAAAAAGTAATCTTAAGAATTGGAAAGAAAAAGCATTAGACAAAAACCAATGGAAGGAAATGATTAAGAAATAGGTATGGTATATGGAAAGACTGTAAGAAATATTAAGTGTATTTTTGTATAAATACATGTAAATAATAATTGTAATGGAAAAAGTGTTTAGCCCTAGGCTTTGAAGACCTGTTGAGCTTTTTAATAATAAGAAAGAAAAATATCAATAATTTGCTCACCTCAAAGTAATGTTTCAAACCTATATTTCACAATACAATCCAAGTTTACGTAAAGGTTTAACAACGTATCCTGTGGTTAATTTATAATTAGTAATGACGTCCACTATTTTGCACTTAATAACAATTACCAACAATCACAAAAACGATTTCACTAAAAATCAATTCACATTTCATTACTTCTCAAGAAGTTTCAGTCCACAGCACAGATTACATTTTTCTAGCACCGAAGTCGCCTCACTACCGACGAAACAAAGACGTTGTCTATACTTTCTCTCTTTTGACTTTCACCCTTGAACAGAAGATTACAAAATATAAAAGAGAACGTAAGATGTGCCAGTACAATGTTACAATAATCGCGGATTCGTCCGTAACCGAATTCCTCGCCGAAAAGATTTGAGATTTAGATGCAATTAACAACAACGGCGAGGTCTTGAGTTAGTCGGTGTGTGTTGTGGAGATGGAAGAGAAAGAGTGGTAGGGAAAAATTCCGCCGAATATAATTATTTGCTTCCTCGCACGTAGCACGCTCGATCACTGAAAGTATCACGGTACTCTTTTCGAGTTGCTTGACTATTATCATAGCATATCGTATTAATGTCAACAGTTTTGCTAAACATACTGAAACATACTTTCGAAAAATGGTTTCGCTCTTTGATTATACCGCGGATTTGGGCCAACTTAACAGAATTTTAACTATTTTAACTAAATATAATTGTTATAATTAAAGAAGAGCAATATTTTACTACAATTTTAATACAACTTGTGAATCATTGTATATTTTACCGGGCGGAGGTAAATTCCTCACCAACCAGTAAAAGCATATATAATCCGACAGGTATTTTCCTCACCAAATTTAAAGGTTCCTATTATTCCGGTAGGTATTTTCCTCACCAACTCACTCAGGTAATAAAATAAAAATATCGGTTTAATTTAAGAATGTCTATTATGAAAGCATCCGAAATCCGAATACAAGACATTAATTTCCTTACATTATAATAATAGTTTATAATACAGTCGACCCTCGTTAATTCGAAACTCGAGGGACTCTTAAAATATTACGAATTATTGAGTGTTTGAAATATCACATGGTTCGAAATTTGTGAGAGAAAATAAATAAATCTTCAGATTATTAAGTGATGATCAATTATTATTTATTAACTCCTATCCTATAACGATGACAAAAGTTTAGAGGTATATTCGTGTACATGTATGTATTCATAATGTGAATTAATCAATCTTTCGAAAGATCTGTATTATACTGGTTTGGTTCAAAGCACATTGCTGCTGCTCCGAGTGCTCAATAATTTTTTTAAGAGAAAAAAGTGCCTGAAATGCTTTTTCATCACTTTCGTTTTGTAGACAGGTGTTGTAAGGTGTCGAATGAGGATCTTGCTTCCTTAACTGACACGTCTGCCAAAGGTTCTTTGGTGCCACTTCGGTATGCGGTCTACCGTCTAATATGTGGTCTACGGCAATTTAGCTGATTCGGCATGCGGTCTACGTACAAAAACAAATTAGAGAAACTATTACAAACATTACTATTTTATTATTACTAACAGCTTCACTGTTCAATTGGTAATTATACAAAGAGTCTACATTCTACCACATCCAATACTATTTTAATATTAAATATCATGCAACCGCAGTAAATATCGGTTTTTGCCTGAAAGGAGGAAGACCTAACCCTTCGGTCCAAACCCAACTTACGGGTATTAGAGTGAGAGAACCGCAGGGCAGGAGGTATTTGACCGCTGCGCGCAATCACAACCCACCCTTTTTATTATCACTAAACGGTCTTTTCAGCGTTTTAAATTAACACTCAAGGCCCATTTCGTTGATTCACGTTTATATAGGCAACCCAAATTACACGCCGCTAATCCTCGGTTCGGGATTTAGACAGAATAACACATGAAGTGTGAAGTAAAGCACAAGTATGACAAGTAAAGTAAAGTATAAATATAAATAATAAATAAAAAGTTTGTAATAGTTTCTCTAATTTGTTTTTGTACGTAGACCGCATGCCGAATCAGCTAAACTGCCGTAGATCGCATATCAGACGGTAGACCGCATACCAAACTAGAAACTCTGCCGTAGACCGCATACCGAAGTAGCACCGGTTCTTTCTTATGTATCGTACTCATCTTCATCGTTACTTTTTTCATTCGTATCTGTCGCAGATAAAATTTCGCCATCGGTTAGTGAACCTGAGACAGCAGCATCTTTATCTACTTGAACAAAGTCAGAAAAACTCACACCGCTGATGTCAACTAATGGTTCTATTGCTGGTTCTTCATCATCCATAAGTATTGGAAGATTTTCCTGATCTTCTTTAAGAAACCGGATTTTTTGAAGCAGGTACAGAAAAAGAAAGTATGTACCGAAGAAAAAGTACAGAAAACTGTACCTACTTACTACCATCTTTTCGCATCTTTCTCTCTGCAACTTTGAATTGTCCAGTGCTGGACGCCGATGAGTTCGAATTAACGCGTCGTTTTGTTATATAGCAATGATTTTTTTCGTTCGAATTATCAAGTGCATAAAAATGTATTGATTTAGTTCGAAATATAAAGAGATTTTGTAGGGAACTCGTGATAACTTTGAATTATACAGAGGTTCGAATTATCGCAGGTTTGAATTAACGCGAGTCGACTGTATTAGCCCAATAAATGACCGTTTTGGAGTGTAATTTCCAGGGGCAACTCCGAATTGAATGAAAATTTGGATTTAGGTTTTACTTACCCTCCACTTCAAAGTTGAATTTGTGCCGTTGGTTGCTTTTACTTGGGGGGTGACATTTACCCCTTCTCGGGGGGTGAAACACGCGTGTTTAAAATAAGGCCGGAAATGGATAAACTGACTTATTTTAAGCACCTTTTGTTCTATAAAGTTTTTTACGTAGGTCAATATTTTTCGAGTTATTCGCGATTTAAAATGTTGATTTTTCGACAAAAAAACTTCGTTTTCCGACCGTTTTTCCCAAATAACTCAAAAAGTAAATATTTTATCGAAAAAAATATTTTTAGCAAAAGTGTAGCCTATAAAAAAACGAAAAAAATTGTGTACCAGTAAAGTCTACAAATTGAGTAGAAGCAAAGTTGTAGCTCATGAAAAATACATTCTTATTCGTCTAATTCCAAATCGAATAATTCAACGCGAAATCACCGAAGAAAAAAGCGTTTTTTGAGAAAACCTTATTAACATTTTTAAAGTATCGAAAAAGACTTATTATTTGTTTTTTACAAAAGTTTACAGCATCAAAAATAAGCGAGTTACACTGAAAAAAAGTTGGCCCCATTTTTTTGGTAAAAAAAATCGTGAAAACCGCTCTCTATTTAGCACCCTAAATGAAATTAATCGTTTGGCTTTACCATTTATTTTAACTGTATGTGTATTGTTTATATGATCTGTAAGTTTGATTGGTTTGAAGGGTTTATATTTAAAAACATTTGGTTTTATAGTAAAAAAAAATTTTCTAAAAATTTTTGAAAAATTTCATTTTTTCAAAATAACTTAAAAAGTATTAGTGATAAGAACAATCTTAAAGAGTAAAAAAATGTAGGTTTTGCTATTATAAATATGCTAGTTTTATTTTGTTTCTCCGTAAGACAAAAATTGGTTAAGATATGGCTGTTCAAAATTTGCATACACTCGTGATTAGTGACCAATTCAAGCTTTCTCAATTATAACCCTTTCAAAAATAAACACTTTAAACCGGTGAGACTGACAGATCATATAAAAAATAGATAGGTAAGTAAATTATTTGTAAAGGGGTAGCGATTAATTTCATTTGGGGAGCTAAACACGGCGAGATTTTCATGATGTTTTACAAAAAAAAAAAGAGGGCCAACTTTATTTTGAGCGTAACTGGCTTATTTTTAATGCTAAAACTTTTGTTTAAAAATTAAAACAAAGCTTTTTATAAACCCTTTAAAAAAGTTTAAATGGGCTTTTCCCGAAAAGTGCTTAATTTTTCGGTGATTTCACCTTGAAATATTCGATTTGGAATTAGACGAATAAGAACGTATTTTTCCTGAGCTACAACTTTGTTTTTATTTGATTGATAGACTTCACTGATACACCATTCTTTGGGGTTTTTTATAAGCTACACTTTTGCTAAGGATATTTTTTTTGATAAAATATTTACTTTTTGAATTATTTGCGAAAAACCGTCTGAAAACGTAGTTTTTTTGTCGAAAAATCAACATTTTCAATGGCAAATAACTCGAAAAGTATTGACTTAAGTAAAAAACTCTATAGAACAAAAGTAGCTTAAAATCAGTCAATTTATCCATTTCCGGTCTTATCTTGAACGTATGTTTTTTACCCCCGATAAAGGGGTGACTCTCACCCCCCAAGTAAAATCAACCAACGGCACAATTTCAACTTTGAAGTGGAGGGTAGGTAGAACCTAAATCCAAATTTTCATGCAATTACAAGAAAATTACACGGTATCGCCGAATTTCCCGTTCATTTACTGGGCTTTATAGATAATATGCAAGACGTATAAATTATTATTTAATATTTACTATAATAAGACAGACACTTTACAAAATAGACAAGGCGGAAACGGCGGGTTCGTTCGGAAAAATATTCCCATGAGATATTTTTGCATAATCACATTCGTGAGACATCCCAGAATAAGGTTCAAGAAGTCGCCCACGTGAAAAGTGGGCCAATTTTTTTTAACAATTTTTTTTAATCAAATTGCAAAAAATCAATATTTTTGGCCCGGACTAATTTTTTTTAGGTTTTTTGGATCATTTTGGACAAAAAAGGTCTCTTATAATTTTTCTCCAAAGTTGATCTTTTTCGAGTTATAAGCAATTTAAAATTTGAAAAACGCGAAAATGGCCATTTTTAAGACTTAATAACTCGGTTAAAAATTATTATTATGAAAGTCAGAAAGTAACTTAATCAAAGTTTAAAGTCTCCGCTACATGATCCTGAAGAAATCTGTGTCATTAATTTACTACTAAGCTGTTATTTTTAATTAATATCAATGAGCGATTAGATCGTATTGACGCGGTTGTAAATGTGAGTGCGAGTAAGATGCACAATTGGACTGCTGGAATGGCTTCTCTCTCGCACTCAGCATTTACATACGTCGCACACGTACATGGCGCTTATTATTATTACTTAAAAATAACAGCTTAGTAATAAAATAATGACAAAAATTTCTTCAGGATCTTGTAGGGGAGACTTTAAACTTTGATTTAGTCATATATTGACTTTCATAATAATAACTTTTAACTTAGTTATTAAGCCTTGAAAATCGCCATTTTTCGTTTTTTTCAATTTTAAATTGCTTATAAGTCGAAAACGATCAACTTTAGAGAAAAATTATGAGAGATCTTTTTCGTCCAGAATGGTCCAAAAAATTAAAGAAAAAATTGTTCGGGCCAAAAATATTGATTTTTGCAATATGATTAAAAAAAAATTGTTAAAATAAAATTGGCCCACTTTTCACGTGGGCGACTTCTTGAACCTTATTCTGGGATGTCTGACGAATGTGATTATGCAAAAAAATCTCATGAGAATATTTTTCCCTTCGAACCCGCCGTTTTCGCCTTGTCTAAAATCCATTCTAGTCATTTGATTAGACTGATATCTTATTAATAAATTTACTACATTTTTCAATTTCAGTTTAACTTGTTTATCTTTGATAGGTTTTGCAATATGCAAACTTTAAATTTTAACATACGTAACTACCTGAAATTCTTTAATTTTTTCAAAGAAAATATATATGGATGGATGCGTATTACAAAACGATAAATTAAAATGCGAATGAAAAGATTCGCAAGCATTCGTAATACGAATAACAGAAGAATTTGCCTCTGTCCACAAATATGGGGAGAATATGCCATTTTCGTCTATATAAGTTTCAACTAAATAATCAACATATCTATCTTAAATTTCATTTCCTGGTTTGCATGACATTAAATCAAACACAAAACAATCTGATACGTCTTCTGGTTTTATATGTAAGGCCAAAAGTATGTTTGAGCCACTTGCCTCTTTCAGAATCATTTTTATATTCTAATATTAAATCAAGAGACCAAGATATTTATTTCTATAATAAGCTTAGTGTAGGTGAAATTTACAACCATGTATTTTAGTGTTCGGACACATTTCAATAATTGCATTCCTTTTCAAAATCTTCAAAAATTTTA
The DNA here is from genome assembly GCF_917563875.1 of Diabrotica virgifera virgifera. Lineage (NCBI taxonomy): Eukaryota > Metazoa > Arthropoda > Insecta > Coleoptera > Chrysomelidae > Diabrotica > Diabrotica virgifera. The sequence goes on along the minus strand of NC_065447.1, from coordinate 197,176,803 downwards.
CTAACATTAAACTCAATTTTGAGAACTTTAAAAATTTCTGATTTTAACAAATAAAAAATATTGTTGTCATCGCACACATCTTATGGAAAATATAATGTCACTCAAATTCAATAAAATTTATACGATTAGATTCGTTTTAATATAACGATCAATTCTTATCATTGCGCCAACTCTTAATTATGATTAATTACGGCGCAAATTGCAATTAAAGTTTATCGAAATCACATTTTTGGAGTCCATAAAATGTTAGTTTACAATCATTATTGCTCTGAGTGCTATTCATAACAGCTTAAATCCTGCTGGGCCTAAGCGGATTAGTGAAACTAATCCGCTGATTTATGGAGTACCGAAAATCTGGGTATTTTAAAATATTTTTTCTCTCTCTAACTTATGTACCTACCCATTTGATTTCAGATTTATTTATATCAATTTCTGCTCTTATTTTTGAAAATAGAGAGTTGGCGCAATGATAAGATTTGATCGTTAATTTAAAACGAATCTATTGGTATAAATTTTATTGAATTTGAGTGACATTATATTTTCGATAAGATGTGTGCGATGTCCTTTCTGTTTTTTTTTTGTTTGGCAGTAAACAGTATAATAAAGAAATATAATGCCCATTAATTAGCCCATGAATAATTAATAATTGCAATGTGCCATCCATATAATAAAATTCAATGTGGCTAAAAGTCTTATATTTGTTTCACAACTAAATACAATTATCCTACTTTTGACACAGTTTATAAAGAGACAATTTTCCCTCTTGGTTGTTTTTTGAGCACACCCCGTCACAAATTCTTGAACCTCATCAATATTGGAAGGAAGTCGACCAGGCATCATTTTCCGTCGATAATTATACCTATATTTTTTCTTATGTAATTGACAACAATCGTAGTAATTGTTTCAGACAAATTAGCTGCAAGTGCTTGGCGTATAATTTTTGCTGGTTTTTCAATTCTCTTCTGCTTTACGTTTACAATAGTTAGAAACAATTTTTCGATCTAACTTCTGACAATGTGGTTGATGATTATGTTGTCGGCTACTTCTAGATATTGTAAAAGTTGCACCAATAGTAAAAAATTTCGCACTACAAGTTGTTTTATCCTCCAGAACACTTCTTCACTTTTTAAAACTTTCACTTTATAAAAAATAAAATTTTCAAATACCACTACCGTGTAAGGTTTACCGCGATCACTTTCTATTAAACATGCCATTTTTGTCAAAATTCCAATTGTGACTAAAAATAAAATACTATAATTAATTAATTAATTATTATAATCATAGGTACCTACTGTAATTTAATAGTAGATAAATAATTCAATTGAATGCCTTCTAGTAAAAGCTACCTGAAATAACTGAAATAACCATTTTGGTCTTGGTGAGGAAAATGCCTGTGGGATTATGATATACCCTTATAAACGCAGGCAAAAGATTATTTTGGTGAGGAAATTACACCCGCCGATTTTACTTTTTTTATAACACGAAAACAATAAACATACATACATACATATATAATCGGAAACCTCTTATACCCGTAGGTGTCGAGGTGTACAAGCTTTCTTAAATTTTGTCTACAAATTTACGCCACTCTTTTCTGTCTCTAGCTTCCTTCGCCTCACGCCTCACTCCATGTCTTCCCTCTTTCTTCGAGAATCTCATTTATGCTTTTGTTCCATGTTTTTCTTGGTCGTCCTCTACGATTTTTCCCTATTCTTCTCGCCTCCCATATCTTCTTCACCTGTCTAGTTTCATTCATTCTGATCATGTGTCCACACCATTTAAGTTTCTTTTCTTCTGCTTTTACCTTCAGTGATTTCGTTCCTAGTTCTTGTCTAATTTCTTCGTTTCTTCTTCTGTCTGTTCTTCTAACACCCAGCACTTTCCTCAAGTATTTCATTTCACTTGCTTGCAGTCTTTGTTTGTCTTTCGTCAAGTACCCAGTTTTCTGCCCCGTAGGTTAATACAGGTAGATACAATGTTTGGTATACGATCATTTTAGTTTTTGTTGTTATTTCTTTTCTGTTCAAGAAGTTTTTGTATAGTGCATGATATAATCTAGTTGCTGAGTTTATTCTGGCACCAATCTCCCTTTGTGTGTCCACTAAATTGTGTCCCTTTGTTATTCAAACTTATCCCAAAGTACATACTTGAATACTTCTATCTGTTCGATTATATTTCCTTCAATGTTAATTTTTGTGTTGTTTTTTGTTACTACCATCAGTTTAGTTTTATCGGTGTTTACTCTTAAGTTGTATGGTTTTAATTGTTCTGTTCACATTTTCATGTTCTTTTGAAGGTCTTTTTTTGTTTTTGCTATAAGCACTATATCATCTGCTAATACACATGCTTCTACTTTGACTACTTGCATATTTCTGTATCCTGCAATATATTTTTTTGTTTTTGGCCAGCACGCTTTTATTACTTCGTCCATAACGCTTATAAACAATAATGGACTCAATACACCACCCTCTCTGACTCCATCGTTATTTTTGAAGTTCTGTTTCTTGTTCTTACTTGGTTATTTATATTTTCATACAGACTACATACCACATTCAACAGTTCTTCTTCTACATTCTTGTTCTCTAGGCTCTTCCAGATTCCTGCCCTGTCCACCATATCAAATGCCTTTTTCATATCTAAGAATGCTAAATAGATTTCTTCATTTTTGACTAGAGCTTTTTCAATTATTTGTTGCAAAGTAAAATTGTAGTCTTGTACACTGTGCGCTGGTCTAAATCCACTTTGTGCATCTGCTAGTCTAGGTTCTATCTTCTTACGTAATTTACTTTCTATTATTATTTCGTATATTTTTAGTCCTGCTCATAATAGAGATATTCCTCTATAATTTTCGCAAACCGTAGTATCTATCTCCTTTCTTATGTATTGGTAAAATTATTGCGATGTTCCACTCCGATGGAATCTTTTTAGTTTTCCAGGCCATATTTAGTATTACCAGCAATTCTTTCTTTCCATTTGGTCCTAGGAATTTTAATAATTCTGCATCTAGCTGATCACATCCTGGTGATTTACCTACTTTAATTTTACTCAAAGCTTCCTCTAGCTCTTCCATATGTATTCCAGATTCATTTGATTCGGTTATGTTGTCATCATTTTCCTTTTCCTTTATCAAAATTTTATTTTCACTATTTAGTAGGCCTGTTAAATATTCTTGCCAGCGCTCGATAATTTTTTCTTCGTCTGTTATGATATTTCCCTGTTGATCTTTTATTTGATTAAGATTTACTCTATTTGGTTTTTTCATATTTCTCAGTGTTCTGTAAAATAACTTTTTGTTTCCTTCACTATTTTCCTGCATTTTTCTTCCAAACTCTTCCCAGCTATCCTTTTTTACCTCTTTGATCATTTCTTTAACTTTATTTCTTTATATTTTGTACATGTCATATGTTTGTTGACTTCTACTTTGTAAATAATTTTTCCACAATTTTTTCTTTTCTTTAACTTCTTTCTTGATATTTCCGCTCCACCAGCTTGTTTGTTTCTTGGTATTACTACTTCTACTATATCCACATATTTGTCTTGCCACTTTTAATATTGAATCTTTGAATTCATTCCATTTATCCTCTAAATTCGTCTTTTGTTCCTCTCTGTTACAGTTTTGTATTTGCTTTTCCGTTTCTTCCACATATCTTATCCTGATTTATGGATCTCGCAGCTTATAGCTCTTTATTAGTTCTGTTGTGGCACTTCCTCTGTCTCCACCCTTACTATTTAGCATTGGATTCATTCTAATTCTAGTTTCTACTAGGTAATGCTCAGTGCCTGCTTCAAAACTTCTTTTGACTCTTACATCTCTAATTTGTTTCTTACAATATCTATGTGTTATTATATAGTTTTATATACAAAACAATAAACAAAGTATTCAAAATTAAAACACATTCGTAAATATCACGCTAAGCTGGTTCTTGAGTACAAGAGAGCACTGGATGATGTTGCGCTGAACAACAGGGTTACTAACCCCTTCTCAGGGGTGGAAAAATTTTTGGTTAAAATTACCACGGAATTCACTAGAGAACCTAATTCTTAGGAAAAACTGTTCTATAATTGTTTTTTGAAAACTCAATACTTTTTGAGATATTCGTGGTTGAAAAATGGCCATTTCAAAAACTATGCATCTAACTAAAAAAACTATATTAAACATTTTTGTAGGTTATAAAAAAACAAAGAGAAAATTAGCCTTCATAAATCGTCTACTTATAATACAAAAAGAGATATGGTAGGTGAAAATAGTTTGTTTTTTAAAATCCATAGGAAAAATTTTCCTGTAGCTGGCTGTATACCATTAATTACATAAATTGAAGAAAAAGATCTTCTGTGTAAACGGTATATTAGTTTGAAAACCCCAATAAAGGGCTACATTAAAATACAGAACGTTTTCGCTCTAAAGAGAGCATCATCAGTGTTCTAAGCAAGCTCTACATGCTAAGCCACCAAAAATACATGGGTTAAAACCCTTAAAATGCCGACCAAAGGTCTTACATTGGCACATTATTTATTAAACCCTGGCGATGTGTGAAATTTAAAGGGTATACCTCAAGGCACCATATGACTATACCGCCAGCATGTGGGTGGTTGAGTTGATTTCTCTGTCTTCACAAAGAGAAAGGTAAAGTAAAAGCCAACATCCAGGTACACAGTTTGTTTTTTGGTACATTCTCAAATTGGTGTATTCAACTTGAAATAACAGAGAAACGGTTAACTTTAGGTGTATAATGCTACTTATACCTTTTGCAGCGCTTGAAAAGACCTTTAAAATGAGCTATATTATAGGTCCATTACGTTAAAACTAAGCGAGATATGCTGCAAAGAAAATTAATAACTAAATGCATCGTTTTCCTTCTACAATACCTTTTATTATAGTGTTATTTCTATGTTCAAAAAGTTGGACGGGATTAAAATGAATGGTTTTTGAAAAAAAAAAGATCAAATTATAGAGCGCATTTTTATATTTTCTTAAAAATCTTCCTTTTTCTCCATGTAACATGAAAAGGATAACGAGATACAGTAATAAAAAATAAAAAGGAAATTTATATCTGAAAAAGCACTACATTTTTGTGTGGTATCTTTTTTCATATCTCTTATCTTTTTCGAGTTACATGGAGGAAAAACAAGATTTTTAGGAAAATTTAAAAATACGCTCTATAATTTAATCTTAATTTTTTCAAAAACCGTTCATTTCAGGAATGAAAAAAACATGTTTTTTTTATTTTATACAAAACACATTTTTTTTTTGTTTTAAACGTTTTTTTTGTTTTAAACATGTTTTATTTCGTTTTTAAATTTTATGTTTTAAACAAATAAAACATGTTTAAAACACATGTTTTTTGTTTTAAACATGCGTTTTTTTTTAAATATCGTGGTTTAAACAACTAACTTAAAAAAAAACATTGTTATTATCATATTTTCTTCAACATGATATTAATAACTTTGATTTTAACTTTTCTTTAACATAATAGATTATAGATAATAAAACCAATTGCAATTAAGAGCTATTGGCTGTGGGAACTCCAGACTATTTACAAATTCGCATTGCAAGTTGGCTATTGCAATAACGCCTGCTGTAAGTTATTTTGTGGTATTGAGTGTTTTTTTGAAACATGCAATTGGCGAATTTTTGTACGTGATATGAAGAAGCTTCAAGGAGCGTATGGAAATTGTTTTGACCCCAGCTCATTTTAAATAAACATCATCATCATCAACCCTGGTTCATTTTAATCCAGTCCAACTTTTTGAACATAGAAATAACAAAAAAGACTAAGTTTTCACTCTAATGGCATATAAAACAACATAATGCTATTCTACATCCCACCAGAATGAAATTGAAAATGGTTATTCATTTTTTATAGAAATAACACTATAATAAAAAGTATTGTAGACGGAAAACGATGTATTTAAGTTCATTTCTTCTTAAAATACATTAGTCATCAACTTTTTTGCAGAATATCTCGCTTAGTTTGAATGTGATCGACATTTAGTATTGCTCATTTTAAAGGTCTTTTTAAGCACTACAAAAGTTATTAGTAACATTATACACCTAAAATCGACAGTTTCTTTGTGATTTCAAGTTGAATAAACCGATTTGTGCATGCAGCAAAAAAAACAAACTTTTCTTACCCCTCTTTGTATTTTAACTAGAAGATTTATGAAGGAACAAATCTTTGTTTTTTTTATAACCTACAGAAATATTTTATATAGTTTTTTTGTTAGATGCATAGTTTTTAAGGTATTCGCAAAAATCCGTCTGAAAAGGTGTAATCTTTCAATGAAAATGGCCAATTTTCAACCACGAATAACTCAAAAAGTATTGAGTTTCCACAAAATAATTATAGAACAGTTTTTGCTTAAAATTAGGTTCTCTAGCCTTTTCCGTGGCTATTTTAACCAAAACATTTTTCACCCCCGAGAAGGGGTGGGAACCACCCCCAAGATAAAAGCTCACATCGGCATAGGGTAGACTTGAGCTATTCCCTATTTACTGTGAAAATATCAAGTAAATCGATGTACTAGGATGGAATTCGGAGCCAAATTCCCTCATTGACTGCCCTAAAGAAAGTTGAGGAGAATTCTAATTTATATTACTTATTGCATTACTGTTAGAAAAATATACCTTAATCAATATAAAATGGAAAAATTGGGCAATTATTAATTTTGATGTACTTACATTTTTTATAACTTACTGGTAATTATTAAAACTTACCTGAAACAAAGTATAAAAGTTAGTTATCAAGTAAAAAATAGATCTCAAAATACAAGTAAATATAAGGAGATAAAAGAAGATCGTATAATCTATTGGAATTCGACAGAGAAATTCAAATATAGGTATAACAAAAATCTTTCTCTGGTGTATTATGACTAGTTCACGTTATTCCAGTAGCATTTCAATCCATTACATTGGAATAATATGAACCTGCACTGGAATGTACCATTCTCGTGATCATTCCAGTTCAGTTGACTGGAACGACGGTCTATTGTTCATTCCAGCTCACCCATTCCAGCGCAACTGGAATAGTGTGAACGGCCAATCCAGCGCTTGATTACACGTTGAACCGTGAACACGCATTATTGGTTTTTTGTGGAATAATTCTATAGGTAACTCCTAACAATGAAATTAACTGAAAACCAAACTCTTCTGTTTGTTTCTTGTAGCCCTGCAAAAACAGTTTTTGAATGACTGGAATAATGTGAACGATATAATCCAGTCCAGCACTGAACTGTATATATTCACCGGGTTACTGGACTGGAGTAATGTGAACCGAGCATTATTCATCTTACAACATTCTATTGTGGACACATTGATCGCGAATTGTTTTCCTCGTTTCTTTTCTTATAAAAGTAGATAGTATCTTCCTTATAAGTTACTTTTTCAATGTATTATAACTAATTTATTAAAAGTGATTAATATAAGTAATAGAAGTAATAAGTAAATAAATAACTATACTAAATTTACAATCAAGATGCAGTAGAAATAAACAAATCAAGACACGTTAAATGCTACTAGGAGCACTCACGAATCATAATTTACAATGTATAAACTTTGGAAATCATGATTTGTGATTTACAGTGTATATGTTACAGTTCAAGTTGATTCTCAGTTAGAGTTGACTTTTCCTAGTTCGAGTCAACTCCAACTGCAACGAGCAGTAAAAGTTGATTTGAAAAATTTAAATCAACTTTTACTAGTTGAAGTTGACTCTTCCTAACTCTTGTTAGTAAAAGTAGATTATACAATTTATACGAGTATAATCTCACGTGCATTTTTGATGAGTGTGCTTCTCTTTGTTTTGACCGTTAAAACTAGATACTTATTAATCCAGCCTGTAATCCCCCGTCAGGTAAATTATTCTGATTCGATTTTTTTGCACAAACTTACTCAAACAAATACATCCTTATAACAAATACACAGTGTCAGGCGGTACCGCGGTAGAAAAATTGTTTAACCAATTTTTGTTAACCAAATTCACAAAAATAATTCTTATCTACTCTACCTCATATTATGTATAAGTTTTTATTGTGTGAAAATTGTAAATATAGATAGCAGTACATGAAGGGTTTAAAGTGTGCCTGAAGTAATAATGTATTTTAAATGGGATTTATTTTTCGCACTGTTTTTTAGCACACTTTCATATAATCAAATATCCTTAACTTTCGCTTTGTCATGGCGATGACATGTGAGCAATAAATTACAAAAAAAGTTTTGACAGTTTTGTGGTTTGACAGTAGTTTGAATTTTTAAATGTCAAAGTTCTAAAAAATTGTAAAATAGGAATGTATTCCAGTGACGAAGAGTTGCAGTTTTTTTATTTGTTTTTTGGTAGATAAAATATTGTATGAAACTGTGCATAAAGTACTTTTTGCGCACTTAGGCGATGTAGAGCACTCGGCCCGCTAGTGCTCTAAACATCGCGTGCGTGCGCAAAAAGCATACTTCAAGAACTGTTTTATAAATAACTAAGTATTTCACTCCGGACATTTTTTTTTAGATTATTTTGGTCATTCGGAGCAAAAAAGGTCTCTTGTGATTTTTCTCCAAAAATTGATAGTTTTCGAGTTATACGCGATTTAATATTTGAAAAATGCGAAATGACCATTTTTAAGGACTAAAATCTCGATTAAAAACTATTAATATGAAAGTCAGAAAGTAACCTAATCAAAGGTTAAAGCCCCCCCTACAAGAGCCTGAAGAAATTTTTGTCATTATTTTATTACTAAGCTGTTATTGTTAATTATCAACAATGAGCGCTAAAAGCGTATTGAGGCGGCCGTCAATGTGAGTGCGAGTAAGATCCTCCATTCCGACCGTCCAATGGTGCATCTCAGTCGCACTCACATTGACAGCCGCCTCAATACGCTCCTAGCGCTCATTGTTAATAATTAAAAATAACAGCTTAGTAATACAATAATGACAAATATTTTTTCAGTACCTTGTAGGGGGGTCGTTAAAATTTGATTTGGTGACTTTCTGACTTTCATAATAATAATTTTTAACTGAGGTATTAAGCCTTGAAAATGGTCATTTTCGCATTTTTCAAATTTTAAATCGCGTATAACTCGAGAACAATAAATTTTACAGAAAAATCACTAAATACCTCTTTTGCTCCGAATGACCCAAATTAATGATGTAAAAAAATGTCCGAAGTGAATTTTTTTTGTGAATTTGTTTAAAAAAAATTGTTTAAACAATTTTTCGATTACGGTACCACCTGACACCCTGTGGATTCGTTATAAGGACCTCTTTTTGAGTAAGTTTATGCAAAAAAATCGAACTGGAATAATTTACCTAACGGGGCGACGATACAATCTGGACTATAAATATCACGATTTGAACATAATATACAGTAACATTTAATTTCTAGAATCGGTTGTTTGTGTGAATCAACTTTTACTAAATGGCATTGGGAAGAGTATACTTTAACTAGTTGGAGTCTATCTACTTTTACTAGTAAATGTTGAATAAAAATCTTCATTTTATATTTATAATCAACTTTTACTTTTACTTTTAGGAAAAGTCAACTCCAACTGGATAATCAACTTGAACTGTAACATATATACTTACATACATTGTAAATTATGATCCAGGAGTGCTCCTAGTAGCATTTAATGTGTCTTGGTTTGTTTATTTCTACTGCATCTTGATTGTAAATTTAGTATAATTGTAAACGCATTAAATTACCTCTTTCCAATTATTCGAATTTTGTGCAGATTGTGTACTACCGGTTATATTCATATTTGTTTATATAATACTATAAAAATGTCGAAATCTTCTAGAACAAGCACTATTATAAAGAAACGAATTCTTTTCTAATTTAAAAATAGACTACACAGTTAGTTATACAGTCAAAACATCTGTAAGCATTCGCCATATAAACCACGTATGTACTCTTTGTTGAGTCGATGAGAAGGTTACAGTTTTACTTTCCACAAATGATGACCTCTAAATATTGTGTAAACACGAAGGTGGATTTTTAAGTACCAGCACTGAACTTGTTTTAATTTGATATAGTATCCTTAAATTCCATCTGAAGGTAACCCACTACACACTGTATTTCAAGTTTACGCCAAATTTGACATTAAGTTAACACTAAAAAGATAATAAGCCAAAACATACTACCTTATTAGTGTTATATTTATGTATAAATAGTAGTATTTTACTTACTAATGAAGTAAAAACCTCACATGTAGGTAGGTGGTATATAATTTATTAAAAATTTTTTTCTAAAAATGATCCAAGATGGATAAAATCACAAATGTTTTCGGACCAATCAGTCCATCATCAGGTGGTAGAAACCTAAAATAAGCAAACCACTGTATTAAAAAAGCCAAGATGAAAATTGACTGTCTGAAAGTTAGGAAAATTACAACATGTGGTTACTTACTTCAGATCCAAAGTAGTTGGAACTAGCTACATATTTAGGTCAAAAGACCTTAATGTAATAATAATTGACAAGATATTGACAAGACCTTCTAGGGAATTTTATATCCGTTCAATGTCATATTTTAGTCTGTCAGTTTGAGGCCAAGATGAAGACCACTTTGTAATACCGTTGCAATTTAATTTCTTGTGACATCGACTTATTGTCGACATTTTTGTAGCCTAAATGGCATAATTATTATTACATTAAGGTCTTTTGACCTAAATATGTAGCTAGTTCCAACTACTTTGGATCTGAAGTAAGTAACCACATGTTGTAATTTTCCTAACTTTCAGACAGTCAAATTTCATCTTGTCTTTTTTAATACAGTGGTTTGCTTATTTTAGGTTTCTACCACCTGATGATGGACTGATTGGTCCGAAAACGTTTGTGATTTTATCCATCTTGGATCATTTTTAGAAAAAATTTTTTAATAAATTATATACCACCTACCTACATGTGAGGTTTTTACTTCATTAGTAAGTTTTTATTATGGGATACAGCCAATGAGAGGAATCTTTTCCTTTATATTTTATAGTAGTATTTTATTTTTTATACTACTGTATTTTTTTACAGTATACGTATTAGGCCAGGATCTCGCGTACCAAAAAGTTGATTAATAGCAAGCTGAAAAATTGTTAATAGCTTAACGGTGTCTAGTCGGACAAACTTTGATGTACGGGAACACTGGAATAGGGGAAGTTTTAATTGTGGAACAGTTTAAAAATTTGGAACGTCAGATTACGAAAACGTCCCATGTATTTTGTCGGACAGAACATCCAATGGATTTATTACCCTTTCAATAAACTGTCATGCAAAAATTAGACTGCTATTACTAACCAACATGATTCCTGTCATTTGACATGTTCTTCGTGTTCCACTCATTAAAATGCCCAGTTGGCGCTAAACACCAGTCTGATTTTTGCATGAGAGTTTAATGAAATGGTAACAGATCAATTGGAAGTTCTGTCCGACAAAATACATATGGAACGTTTTCGTAGTATGACGTTCCAAATTTTTAACCTGTTCCACAATTAAAACTTCCCTGTTTCAGTGTTCCCATGCATCAAAGTTTGTTCGACTAGACACCGTTAAGCTATTAACAAATTTTCAGCTTGCTATTAATCTACTTTTTTTGGTACGCGGGATCAAGGCTATATACCCTGTCCAAAAAATTAAAAATGTCCAAAAGAAGTATTCGAGCTCTCGTGACAACCATTTTTCGACTGAAAGATTTAAGTCAAAACGAATAGCAGATTAATCAGTAACTTTTACCTATTGACATTGCTACAAGTAACGTTTAAATTAGGTTTTTAGTTGTTATATCTAAAGTGAATGACCAGGGCCGGCGATAACGGGCCTGCAAGGGATGCATTGCAGGCGGGCGCCCTTGTTTGGGGGGCGCCAAAATGAGCTTCTTTTTCTACTGGTGTTATGTAAAATACTAAAATAGAAAAATTCATTTTTTAAATGTGGTTTAAATTCATCATAATACCCTAATCTGTGTTTGCTAGTTTTGCATATCACATAATATACAAAAATATGCAATGCGGCATAGAATTCATACCATGTAGTAATGTAATTTATTGGTCAAAGATATCATATTTCAACCAAACAAATTTTCTCTTAATGAGAATGCTTTGTTTATGCTCTTCAAATTTCTTGCAAGTTGTTAGTTTTGTATCAGCAGTTATGAGAGGAAATGAATGATTTCTAGTAAAATAAACAAGATTGTAATACTGTTTTCTTGTCGTCTGCCCTTGTCTAATTATTTAAGTATTATGTACCTATTAATATGTATCAAATTAAGTATTAATTATTAATCCCATAAAAACATAATATTTAAAATAAACATTTTACATAAAATTTAGTTTAGAGCTCTTTAGATTTAGATTTAGTATTATTTCATGTGATTATAATACATAATAAGTTGTACTCTGCAGTTAAAGAATCTAGCATTCAATTAATATGTAAGTATGTACTACTCAGTACTATTATTAATCTACGGTTAAGTTATTATTTTTATTTAGTTAAATAAAAATGGATTCAAAAAAAATTATCTGGGGCACAAATCGAAAAAGCAAAGCTGAAAAAGAAGAAATGACACAAAAAAAATCTTAGTTCTCTTAGCCAATTTCTTAAAAAAGTTCAAGTGAAGTTGTTTTGTCAGATGAGGGGTCCAATAAAAATGTAACCGAACTTTATTTACCGGGGACATTTGCGGATAGCGGGACACCGACTTAAGTCGGTGTCTCGCTGCCCGGAACACACATTCTTAGGACACAAGTCCAAAATCAAGTCATTAATAGGAAAGGAAGCTCTTCTAGCTACACCTAAAATCAGGTGATTTAACCACATAAAATAATACAGACGATGTGTTCCATTACCCAGTGCATCCAAGGTAACGTTCAGTACAAAGCCTCCTACGGGTAAAAACATGGATGAGCGCGGTGTAGGTCGCGATCGCGGTCGCTACATCGATATCAAAACAAACGTTCATTTTCTTATGAGATCGTACATACCAAGGATGTGTCGCCAGTTCACCCACGCGACCTTGTATCGCGGATTACAGCGATGTCGATGCCAAAACAGGATACGGAAAGTATCTTAGGTAAGGGTAAAAACATGCCGAAGATACATAGATGAGCGCAGTGTATACTTTCCGTATCCTGTTTTGGCATCGAAATCGCTGTAAACCGCGATGCAAGGTCGCGAGGGTGACACATCCTTGGTATGTGCGATCTCATAAGATAATGAAGGTTTGTTTTGATATCGATGTAGCGACCGCGATCGCGACCTACACCGCGCTCGTTCATGTATCTTCGGCATGTTTTTACCCTTATTCGTTATGTACTGCGATGGGGAGGGGTGGTGGTACAGCTTGGGGGGTCAGATAGATACGGGGTCAGGTTACGCAGTGTGACCGGTTTGATCTTCGGACATGTGGGTCTCACTGTTCCATTTGAACACACATAATGTTCCCGAGGCTGGGGTTGTACGAGAATCTGTGTGTATGTGTGTGGGGTGGGGGGCGCCTGTGCTAGTTTTGCAGGCGGGCACCTTATACCCTAGCGCCGGCACTGTGAATGACATCATTTTTATCGAATTTAATAGTTTGGCAATTACTGCTGCCGTGGCATATGATCAATATTTTGCTCTCATAAGTACCTAAAGTTCGGATTATAGACAAAATGCCTTTCGTTGCCTATTTTCTTTATTACTGCAGCGACAAATCAATTGTGGATAAATTGAGGGAAATAAATCAAACATTTTTTTAATGGCAATGGGGGTTAAGTAAGACACCGTCTGAAAGCTTTTGCAATTATTCCCTGTAGGTAGATAGTCTTTAAATTTTTAAATTCGACCCAATACTTGATTTACAAAAAAAAATACATTTGTTGAAAATGCGTTGAGGTAAATCTTTTAGCGATACAGGTGGGGTTCTATAAATTTTATTTTTAGTTGTCCCCATAAAAAATCCAGGGGAATCCCGCGATGAAGGAGGTCATTCCATGTAAAATGCTGTGGAACATATTGGTCTAAATATCGAGGAACAAGTAAAGCATAATGCATCGTACGCGTCCTATTGAACAGTCAAATGATCTTCATCATATTGTTGATCATTTTCAATAATAGCAGTCCTGTCTTATTCACTAATAAGGCAGGATTAATTACATCTTCTAGTAATTTTAAATATATTTCGCGAGTAAAATTATGCCAAGTAAAAAAATGGTCCCATCAGTCGATTGCCAAATATACCAACCCATTTAATTTTTGCATTTGCTGCGTACGCACCTCGTGAAAAATCCTGAAGATTTTTAATAATAAAGGCAATAGTGACGATTGAGAGTTCATTTATGAAAAAATTGCATTCATCGGAGAAAAAAATATTAAAGCGACACTATGGATCCGTCACTGCTCGCTCACTGATTATTTCGCAAAACTTTAAAATGATGATGATTAAATATTTGAAGAAATTTTTAAAGAGCGAACGAATGAATGATAAACATGCAATAAAGTACATGGGCGAGAAGTCTTTTGCAAAATCCAGCAATTTTGTTTCTGATATAGCAAGGTAGCTTCCGGAAATACACCTACGGGTCACGAAGGCTACATACGACATGTGTATAGACTGTAGTGACACAGAATACACACAGCCAAAGACTTGAAAGAACGAGGCAAAAAATAAAAACGATATTGGAACAGGAACCTAAGAATGCAAAAATAAAGGAAAATTTAACTCTATACTGAATAACATTACCGAGATAATAAATACCAAAGAGGAAGAACGTTGTCAATAATGCAATTAATCAATACAAATCGATCTTCCTCACTACTGTAAGTATCACACAATCAGATGCAATAATACGATGTTTCAAAAATACACAAGATTAAGACATCGAACAAACGCATTGACTTTGACTATCAAGTTACGTCAACAAGTTAATTCTAAGTACATATGGTACTGACACGAAGTCACGAAGATATCAAATCTGAAGAGCTGGCTGGACTGCCGACATAGGCGCTTAGATTACCATCTGACGAAGTTGCTCACAGGACACGGTAGATTCCGTAGCTAATTGCACAGATTCACAAAGGCCGGATTGGACAATTGTCTGTATGGTGGGTCTTGGACACTAAGTCACATACTCTTTTGGAGTGTGTTAGATGGGTAACAGAAAGGAGTGAGCTTGAGAAAGTGTTTCGAGTCGGTGAGGGAGATGGTAGAGAAGATGGTGATGGATAAGCGATGGTGGAACAAAATTCACAAATATGCGCGAAAGGTGCTGTCGATAAAATAGAGGGAAGAACGGGAGCTAGAAGCAGTTCTAGTTCTAGAAAGTATCGAGTTGGTAGAACTGGGCCCTCAGAGGTAGGAGAAAGAGAGGTTGACAGCATAGGGGAAAAGGCAAGTACGAATCAAAAAGCCAGAGAGGCGGAAATGGCGACAGTCATGAGAGAGCGACATGGCAAGTAGAATAAGGTGAGTATCGAATGATAGGCAGAGACGGACGGAAGCAATGTGTGATGACGAGTTGAGGAGGACAGATAGGTCCAATTTTGAACCAAACTGGTCTACGTGACTCTGAAGTGGTTTTTACTTGAGTTTAGGAACCCAGCACTATCGGAAATGTTTACCTCCGGCATATGTTTGCTGACTCCTTACCTAGAGATGAAAAAAAAGTACTTGTGGTAGGCTGAGGCCATTTCTCTCTGCGAAGAGAGGTAGACGTTTGCACCCTTCCTTAATTTGTTGAATTCCACAGAGCCTATGTGATTTTACCAGTTCCGTTTAAAATTTTATCGTCCAACATAAAAATCCAGTTAACAATAATAATTGTTAATTTACAATAGATAAAAATTGCTCAGTGATCTTAGAAAACATTTACTGGACTTTTAATAATAAAAAGGAGTATGGTCCAGGAACCGAAGCTTTTCACCTCGCAATTTTTATAGAATGGATCGATTTGCTTGAAAATTTGAAAGTAAGTAGTGGATAGTCCAAGGATCAAAATTTATATGATGCCGAAAGGCGCTTTTACCATGGGGGAAGTTGCCACCCCATCTCGGGGGGTGGAAATTTTTTATTATATTTTGAATGCAAAAGTTGATAAAAACATTCATTCTAAGCAAAAAATGTTCTATACATTTTTTTGATAAAATTAATAGTATTCGATTTATTCGCTATCGAAAGTGGTAGTTCTATAGGTATCGAAAAAATCAATGTTTTTCGATATACTCATTTACGATATACTCATTTACGATTCACTCAACTTTTGTGGTAGAAAAAATTTTTTCAAACAAAGTTCTTGGGAATTAAATAACCTAAAATTTCATATTTAAACATTTTTTTTGTATCACTGATGCTAATCTTTCTATTCTGAAGGGAATGTCATTTTTTACCAAACTACAACAATTCATTATTCGCTTTTAACTCCAGTGGTTTAAAAACTAATAATTCTAAGACAGTCAAACTTCTAGAATCTATTAATACATACATAAATAACGAAGAATAAATAAGGTCAATGACTAAAAACACCGCTAACTTACATTATTATGCTTCCAATAGAATTTCTCCTTTTTTTTTTAAATATATTGATTTTTTAACCATAACTTTTGTATTTTTTATCTTAGAAAGTTTGGAAAACAAGAATTGTGTAGGTTTTTATAAGGTCTATAAGACTATTAATATTATATCTTTATAAACTCCTCAGTCACAAAAAGAGGTGACTTCGAAAGGGTTGGTAAAGGTGGTTTTTGCATGATATTACAAGTTTTAATTGTCAATAGCTCACTCAATCTTTGCCGCAGAAAAAATTTTTGCAAACCAAGTTCTTAAGAATTAAATAAGCTACAATTTAATATTAAAACATTTTTTCGTATCTCTGATGCTAATCTTTCGATTCTGAAGAAAAAGCCATTTTTTTCCAAACTACAAAAATTCGTTATTCGCTTTTAACTCCATTTTTTTAAACTAATCATTTTAAAACTTACAAAGAAGACTAAATAAGGTCAATGACTAATTTTAATTAGGGTGGTGATTAGGGGTAGCTTCCGATCCCTTTTTCGCTGAAAAAAATAGGGACTGGCATTCTCTTCATTATAAGTCACTTAATTTTTGAGGTAGATACTTTTTTTTTATTTCTGGAGATAGATATTTTTAAATACTTTAAATTAGTTTGAACAAATTATCCTTGAAAAATGCATAGTTTTCTCGACTTTTGTCTTTGAAACTACAATATTTAGCGTTTGACGAAGAAGAGCTAACATATAATAAAGTATAGCTCGATTACTGTTGGTCTTAAAGATAACTTAAAAAACAGTTTTGTTTATATTTTCAAAAGCTACATTTTTACTAAGTAAAGTTGTTTTGATAAAACGAATACTTTTGGAGTTATTAGCAGAAAACTTATTAAAAACATTGATTTTTTTGATATAAAACTAACACTTTCGATAGCGAATAAATCGAAAACTATTAATTTTATCAAAAAATGTATAGAATGTTTTTTTGCTTATAATCAATGTTTTTACCAACTTTTGAGGTCAAAATATAATAAAAAATTTCCACCCCCGATATGAAGTAGCAACCACCCCCATGGTAAAAGCGCATTTAAGCATCATATAGATTTTGATCCTTGGACTATCCACTACTTATTCTCAAATTTTCAAGCAAATCGATCCATTTTGTAAAAATTGCGAGGTTTTGTCCTATTTTAAACTTCATTACTTGGACTAGTAGGGATAACACTAATTTAAAACCTACTACTAACCACTTTGTAAAAATCTTCATCTCAACTGAAAAGTTTTTCACACAGTTCATCAAATTCACCAACTTATCATCCTTTTCCATGTTTCACCCTAAAATTATTGTCCCCAACAATGCTCAAATAAATGAAATAATTAACAAATAAAAATATTAGAAGTGCATAAATAAACCGCACGTCAAAATAAACCCGGGATAATTTCCCAGTTGTAGTTTTATTTTGTTTAATAAGCGTCGGCGTCGCGTGATAACGACGTGGCTATTTAAACCGACGGACGGACAAAACAGAATTTAAAATAAAATGGAATTATCAATTAAATAAGAGCAGTAATAATGGAACTAATATTAGAGAGAACACGCGTGTTGATAAAAAAACGTGAACATACTGAAAATCGTTTAGAATCCGACCTCCGACGCTATTCACGGAGAAAGGTTAGCAGAATACAGGCACGAACTGACTCTTTTAGAACATTCTTGAAAATTCAGGGGATCACTTCATATCAGGAATCAAATAACTAAAGCAGGTTTTGGAATAGGTGTTCCTTCTTTCGAATATTTAGTCTTGCAAAAAAAAAATTCATGAATAGCTTCTCTATTTAACGAGACACATCATTAAAAAAAACTTTTCAAAAGATTCGGATATATTTTTTCTGTTGTATGATTCCTTATATTTAAGTGCATTCAAAAAATTAGGAAAAATTGATCAACACCAACGAATATAGGTATGTAAATGTTGATAGAAAGTTACTGCATATGGAGATTGTTACAGCCTTTGTAATTATCACCACAATTCTGTTTGCCTGATCTCTATGCGGGACCAGCTTCCCTAATTGCATTTCTCCACACAATTCTATCTTGGGTCATATCAATATTAATCCCCTTTACCAACATGTCCTGCCTAATCGTCTCCCCCCAGGTCTTCTTTGTTTTCTTCGTAATGGGTGATTACCGTCTCGACGTTGAACATGACCCAACTATCTCAACCTATGCTCTCTCATTTTGGCATCAATTGGTGCCACACCTAGACTTCCCCTAATATACTCACTTTTAATTTTATTCTTTTTTGTCACTCCACTCATCCACCTAAGCATTCTCATTTACGCCACATGCATTCGTTGTTCCTCTTTCTTTTTCACTGCACAACATTCAGTTCCGTACATCATAACCGGTCTTGTGGCTGTTTTATAGAATTTTCCCTTCAACTTCTGGAATTTTTTTGTCACACAACATATCACTCGCTTCCTTCCACTTCATCCATCCAGCCCTAATTCTACTGCATGCATCTCCATCTATTTCTCCATTACTCTGTAATACCGATCCCAGGTTCTTAAATCTATTGCTATTCACAATCATTTCACTATTCAAAGATACCATTTTATTTGTAGTAACTCCATCTTTAAATGAACATTCCAAATACTCTGTTTTTGCCCTACTAAGTTTTAAACCTTTTTCCTCCAGAGCTTGTCTCCACTGTTCCAGTTTTTGTTCTAAGTCTCTTTCACTATTTCCTACTAACACGGCATAATCAGCATACATTAAGCACCATGGAATGGTACCCTGTAGTTTCGCTGTTATCTGGTCCAAAACTAATGAAAATAAATACGGACTAAGCACCGAGCCTTGGTGCAATCCTACTTTCATATGAAATTTATCAGTCTCCCCCACACCTGTCCTAACACTAGTCGTTATTCCTTCATACATATCCCTCACAACCTTTACATATTCACCAGGGACTTCTTTCTTATTGAGTGCCCACCATAGAATCTCTCGAGGAACTTTATCATATGCTTTCTCGAGATCAATGAATACCATATGAGCGTTTGTTTCTTTACTCCTGTATTTTTCCATCAACTGCCTTATAATTAAAATTGCATCTGTTGTTGATCTGCCCTGCATAAAGCCAAATTGATTATCGGATATTTCGGTCTCTTCACGTATCCGTCTATCAATTACTCTCTCCCATATTTTCATGGTGTGACTAAGCAGTTTTATAGTCCTGTAGTTTGTACATTGTTGTATATCTCCCTTGTTTTTGTAGACAGGTAACTAGTATACTGCTTCTCCATTCGTCTGGCATTTGTTTAACTTCCATAATTTTGAATAAATAAACCTGTTAGCCAACTTGTTCCTGTCTCTCTCAATGCTCTCCATACTTCTCCAGGAATATCATCTGGTCCGACTGCTTTTCTTTTCTTTATTTTTTGAAGCGCTTGAGCCACTTCCTCGTTTGTTATTTTGGTGACCATTGCTGTTACTGTCTCCGTTAACTCCACAAGCTGTCTGTCAAATTCTTCAGCCTTTGTAACATACCGACAAAATATATTTCTTTCTCGACACACATATATGTTTATTAAATACGCCTCTACAGTATATTTCTTTGTAAATTAATATATTTTCACTTTCAAACCCTGTCAAATATAAGAAAAGGATTTTTTAATAATATGTACCAAGTCGACCCTCTCGTGCCTGCTGGATTTATTTTATTGGCACAATATCTGGACCGACAAACTCTGCCGGTCCAGGCCAGTGAAACACCAGGTTATAGAAAACCAAAGATAAGTAGACCTTGTAATATCTTTGGCGACGAACAGTAGGTTCTTGTTATGGTTATCAAAAAACAACTCTAGCGCTACACCTGTATTTTTTATCATTCTATTTTTAGTAAATGGTTTTATAAGAGTCGATTATAATAAACGTTTTATTATAAGCTAAAAGGAAATAAAAACATCGTTAGTTTACACTCTTTTGTTAAATTCGCTATAAATTACCGTTCCTTTGCAGTAACAAAACACTCTCCGAGTCCGAAGTCAAACGATTCCCTCGATATTTTAAATACTCTCTCGTCCCCAGTTGGGACAATCACAATTTGCGGTCTATGTACAATAAGAATTATTTCACACTCTTAAAAGAAATATTCAATATCCAGTCCTCAGTCAGTACTAGACATAGAAAGTGTTGAGTTTTAAAGCTAACACAAATTGTAAAATAAACATATTTAAACTCATCATCTATTGTTATTACTTCAACATTGAAATGTATCTGCTTCGACGATGATTAATTTAATCCGAGTCTTTCAGAATCAACCACTTAGAATTTTGGTTTTCGTTTTGTGTTGAGGACAAGGGACAGTTAACAGAGATGATGTCCTATATTTTAAATGTAAATTTACTTATGAATTGGGCAAATTTATTATCAGTGTCTATGTTGACCTAGTACCGTTTGTTTACATTCCAACACCGTCTGAATCGAAGGATACTTATGATCGTCCAGATTCGTTGCCACTACTCTCATACATCGGACCAAGAATATATACAAAAAAGTAATGAGAACCAGGGGTTTTCAGTGTCATCGTGTCATTGGTCAGATTTTTGAAAAGCTTTTCCTTATAGTCCCAGATAAAGAAGATAAAATATTTTACTTAAAAATGAGCCGAATTGTCGAAAACTGGTTGTTAAAATTTTTTGTACAACCCAATCTCATCTAATCTACAAAATATATCCTCAACAATACTCTTGTTAAAATAAAACTTAACAGATATCCTCTATAATGACTATCACATTCCAATAATGTATTTTTAAGTGGCCTACACACGAAGCACGAGACATTTTTAGTATCATTAGGGGTTATTTTTGTCATCGTTCAGATTATTCTTTGAAAATTTCGGCATTACTAAGTATTTAAAGATTCGCATATCTGTACTGCAGCATTCAATTGAAGCGCATCTTAATTCGGCTGCGAGTTTGTAAATATTATTCCCAAAAAATAAAATTTATCCATTTTATGCCCACAATTTTTTTCCTCGAACAGGTGTGACTCGGTAAGTATACTAGAAAGAATGAAAAATTGGCAAAGAAAATCTAAATTCAATTAGCATAGTTCAGTATGCTGTAGAAGTTGGTTTCGAAAGTAACAAAAACATGATACAAAATCGACATGTGAACGGTTTGATCTGCCAATAATGTTTCTATTAATATCTGGAAACACACCTGTGCAGGCAAACAATAAAACTTATGAATCGACAGAATAGAACAGATGTATGTATACATATTAATATACCTACAGATACCGAAAAAATTATGGTGGGCCTTAGAAAATTAGCGAGAAATATTAACAGATATTCATACTAGCATTATGTTCTGGACGCCCTAGAACAGTGTTTCCCAACGTGGGGCCCACGCCCCACAGGGGGCAATTTGATGGTTAAGGGGGCAATTCGAATATGGGCTCGATACGAGTTTAATCTTTCGCTATGGGCCATTTAAATGCAATGCTCGATTTCTGTGAAAATCATACAAAAAACAGACATACAAAAACAGACAAAGTCTCTATTTACTGTTTGTGTGTAACAAAAAATAAAACTCTTATCGATGCAAAAGCGAATATATTTAGTGATGAGCAAAACAAGAACAAGACCAAGACCAGGCTAGTCTTGGTCTTGTTCTTGCAAGCTTGGTCTTGGTCTTGCAGCTAAAAGGCAGTCTTGGTCTTGGTCTTGCACTAGCCGGTCTTGTTCGTGGTCTTGGTCTTGCTGCAAGAGTCTTGCTGGTCTTGCTTTTTTGGTAGTAATAATTTGAACCAAACAATTTCGAATAAAATGTACATTGAAATAAATAAAGATGTGAAGAATGAAACTATATTTTTAGCTTTAAAATTTTAACATAATGTAGAATGTAGTTTCAAACGGATACCAATTTTAACATTATGCATTCACCTAATGACCTAATTATTTTTCTCTATATAAAGAGATTAGAGTATATTTTTATAATGGTAATGCTTATGAGTAGGAAAAACCTGCATTTACAACCCTTGTTGCAATTGCCGGCCTTGGGTTGTGTCACGTTGTGTTTTGCATGCTGTCGATACCTGCCGCCTGCCTTCAGACCACGTCTTGAGTCTGGATTATTGTTTATTGCCCCTGTATTTTAATAAAATGTTAAAGAAAAAGAGCTTCTTAAAGGTGGCACAAATGGTCGGGGACCTTCAATTCACGGATTTTACGAAAAGGGATAAACGGTTTATAGTTGTTAACAGATAATGATATGCTCCTTTCACTCGAACACTGTAGTATTTATCCTACGAGGGTCAAATTTAAGAACATAAATTAAATTTCTTTAAGAGAACACAAAAATCAAATATTTTTTACTCTATTTAATCATTATTTAATATAATTAACTTTTTTTATAAACTAACTAAAACATACTTTTTAGTAAATACGTACATATTTACCATACCTATTTATAGACCTAATACTATAACATAAAACCTAAACCTAATGGGGAGTTATAAACGCTTAATTCTGTAATTTGTTATCTTGCAGTTCTTTAATTTTATTTAAACTACATTGCTCTCGTAACACGAGTTATTCGCACTTTTTATTTTCACATATTTTTGGATTGAATACCCATTATGACATTTAAAAAGTTGAAAATATTCGGATGTGGGTAGTAAAAACTAGAATTTAAAACACACTGAAATGATGCGCATGCATTTCAAGTGCGGCATATATTATTTGTACTACTGGCCCTTTCTGGGGAAAACCTAGATTCTTCCAAATAGTTTTTAACTATGAAATCAGTAAAATTCTTTACACGTTTGTCATCCGGGATTTTCACAAATAATTCAACTTCCAACTTTCGTTGATTGTAAAAAATTAATCCAAAAAATAATTTTAAAAATTTCCCAGTATCGGAATTTTTGTCATTATATTCAGAAACTGAACTTAAGCTTTGGATTTTGCGATACCAAGCTTGACACATTAAAATCGACAACCAGTTATTTTTTATTCAGGCCACAATGCTTTCACAGCATTGTGAATCCCTTTTCAAAATCTATTATGATATTTTTTGTATTCATTTTAAATTTAACGACCTACATTTTTCCTCGATTATGCGAAAAGAATTGAAATAAGTGTCAGTATTTTTATTAGACAAAAAAGCGAAGACTACTAACTGGAACCTAAAAAACCGTTTTTAATTGCATTTTTTTTTAATGGATTACCCTATCTATAATTACATTTTTTTGTCTTACAAGTAATTTCAATTGTCCTTGAACTGTCGCGGTTTGAAAACTTGCATTCTGGACACTTTGAAGGTTGAGAAAATGCAAACCGTTTGACTTAACCAAAAGACTTAAAAATATAACCAAAATATTATGTATTTTAAAAATTCGATATTGTTTAAGGTTTCTTACAATGTCAGTATATATTATTGAACTAAAAAAATAAAGTTAAATAATAAAAACCAATTTTTCTCAAAAAAGTGCAAGAGTCTTGCAGGTTGGTCTTGGTCTTGCGTGGTCTTGCAAGGTTCGGTCTTGGTCTTGTTCTTGCAAGCTTGGTCTTGGTCTTGCAACCAAAAGGCGGTCTTGGTCTTGGTCTTGCTGCAAGACCAAGACCAAGACCGCAAGACCAAGACCAGTCTCGCTCATCACTAAATATATTTGGGTTTATTACCCATATAGAGTATGTCAGAAACATATTAACCACAAAAACTTTGAACAGTTTCATTGACTACAAAAATGTGAAATAGTAACTGAAACATCTGCATAATCTATACGTAGATTTAAACAATAATTTCTGGTTTAAAGCAATTGATTTTCCAATATGGATGATGCAGCCAATGCTAGTGGATTTGTCTGATATATCAAATTCGCACTATAAGAAGATTTTTTCAAGAAGAACTCACAGAATTGCAAAATGATAAATCAGAAGCAGTTAAAACTTTATTTAGTATAAAAAGAGTTATAACCAAATGTGCAAGAAAGCTATTGCTACCATTTTCATCTTCATATTTAGCTGAATGTGGATTTAGTGCTGTAAATGATTTACTGGTAAAAAGAGAAAACAACTGGATATAACACAACTTGGAGACTTAAAACTGAAGCTAACCAAATTGGAACCTAATATAAAATCTCTGTGCAGCAAGAATCAAGAGCAAAAGATCTCACTAAATTAAAATAATAAATTAATGTAGAAAAATCTATATTAATTATTTGTAATCTGAATTTGAGTCTTTCATTATGTTTTGAAAATTTGCTTTACCGTTTCGTTACAAATTCCTAGTAATGTCTTCCTAAAACCTATCATTTAAGTTTCTAAGTGAACAATTAAATTTTTTAAGGTTCAATTAAATTAATCTATCAGCCGACAACAATGTCAAAGAAGAGGTAAAAGACCAAATAATTAAAGCCAGTAGAACGGCTGGATGCATAAACGACACAATTTGGAAAAACAAACACCTGGTCTAAAAGTGGAAACAAAGGCCCGAACATATAAGTCAGTTATTATAGACGGAGAGCTAGAGCCGAAAAATCATCGCCATAAGTAATATGGAGTTTTTCCTGTGAAATGTGTCCATTGTATATTGACAATTATGACCCCTTTCAGGCTGACACCTCAGTGGATAAAGGAAGTAGCAATAAGGGATGAAAGGGGAAAGTTAGTGCAGTCATTAAAGGTTTTAACCTCCTATTTAGTAAACCTCCATCGATTTGCATGAAAATTGGTGACTAGTTAGAGCATACCTCAAGAAATAAAACTGATTTGGTGCCAACTTGCACTTTTACCCTGGTGGTGAATGCCAACCCTTCCCGCGGGTGAAAACAATTTTATTAAAAATAACCCCACAAATCGACAGAGGGACAAATTTTAAGTAAAATTTGTTATATCATGTTATTAAAATTAATCAATACTTTTTGAGTTATTAAAGATCAAAGATTTATCTATTTAAGAGCATATGCGTGAAGTTACGGACGATAAAAAAAACATATTAATTAATTGTATGTTAGTAAAATATTATTTTTATATTATTTCGATATTTAATTGAATTTTTTCTATCAATATAAACTGAACATATCCAGAAACTGGGGGTGTCCAATAATGGGTACATTTGACATATTCGAATGCACTTTTGCTAAATTTATAATATCGAAATAATATAAAAATAATATTTTAGTAACATACAATTTAATTAATATGTTCTTTTTATCACCCGTAACTTCACGCATGTGCTCTTAAACAGATGGTAGGGGAGCCCAAGCGGGGATTTTTGCAGTTACTCGAGCGCGTCAGATTAGTATATGGGAGAAACCTGGTACCCTGCAGATGAACCTCTACCATATATTGGCTCTTAACACAGGGGAGTTCGTTAAGGGGGGCCCGAAAAAAAAATCTATCCTTAAAAATACTCGAAATTGTCAGATTAAGATAAGGTAAGTTAAGTACATGCAAAAGAGTGTATATTTCAAAAATCTGACGATTTGAGCAGGGGGTAAGGAAATGGGCAAGTCCCAAAGTTTCACAAGAAATAAGCGAATATGTCGCGAAATAAATGACAGATCGAAAAACTAAAAAATATGTGCTCAATATATTTTAAAAATCTATCGAATGATACCAAACACGACTTCCCACGGAGTGGGGTGGGGGGTAAATTTAATATTTTAAATACGAATACCGCGATATTTCGCGAAATGAACATCAGATCGAAAAACAGTAAAATACACTTATTCGATACTTTTAAAAAATCTATCGAATGGCACCAAACACGACTCCCCAAGGAGGTGGGGTGGGGGTTACTTTAAAATCTAAAATAGAAGCCCCCATTTTTTATTGCAGATTTGGATTCCTTACGTAAAAATAAGTAACTTTTATTCGCAACATTTTTTCGAATTATGGATAGATGGCGTTATAATCGGAAAAAACGATTATTGGAAATGGAAAATTAAATTAAAAAATGGCAAGCGCCCACTAAAATGGAAAATTTTACTTAACTTTTTTTGGTTTTAGGACCTACTCTTCACAACCCAATAGGTCCCAATAACGCTCGAGTGGCTGCACATTTAGCATACTTTGCTCCCCTACCAATATTTGATCTTTAATAACTTAAAAAGTATTTATTTATTTTAATAATATGATATAACAAATTTTACTTATAATTTGTCCCTCTATCGATTTGTGGGGTTATTTTTAATAAAATAGTTTTCACCCCGAGAAGGTGTGGTATCCACCCCCAGGGTAAAAGTGCAAGTTGGCACCAAATCATTTTTATTTCTTGGGGTATGCTCTAACTAGTCACCAACTTTTATGCAAATCGATGGAGATTTAACAAAATAGGATGTGGAAACCTTTAAAGACTACACTAACTTTTCCCTTTCATCCCTTATTGCTACTTCCTGTATCCACGTAGGTGTCAGCCTGAAAGGGGTCATAATTATCAATATACAATAGACAATAGACACATTTCACATGTCAAACTCCATATTACTTATGACGATATTTTTCGGCTCTAGCTCTTAGACTATTAGGCCAGTTATAATTTACACGGCCGAAACAAGACCAGATACAAGCAAAACACGAAGATATCTGGAGACCAACGAAATGATGATTTTAAGAAAGATTGCTGGAAAAGGACTACAGGGTAGGGTAAGACGTGAGGAAATCGCACGCATATGTGGGGTAGACAATATAAATACCTGGGTAAAGAACAGAAAAGAAGAGTGAAATGAGCACATAAGTAGGATGTCTGAATCAAGGATAGTAAGAATAGCCAGTGACAAGTCAGCGTTACGCAGGAGAGGTATAGGAGGCCCAAGGAAAAGATGTAATGACAACTTAGGGGCAGAATGAAAGGCATCGTTGAAGAAAAACAGACAGTACTGCCTATATAAAAGAAGAAGAAGAAGAAAATAATTATGTATAAGGGGGCATAAGAATTTTTGGAATAGCTAAGATGGGACATGACACAAAAAGGTTGGGAAACACTGCCCTAGAATGTTGCAAGGCCGCGATCTGGGACATCTTACTTCGATGTCAAAACAAACCTTAGTTTTCTTATAAGATCGCACATACCAAGGATGTGTCACCCATTCACCCTCGCGACCTATCATCGCGGTTTACAGCAATGTCGATGCCAAAACAAAATAATTTGTTTTACATCGCGATCTAGATGTTGATCGCGTGGCAAATTACTGAATAAAATTTATTATTTATTATTATTTATTATATAAAAAGTTATTGTTTTGAGGTAATACGCAGAGAAACTTTACTTGTTTAAAACAAGTTTTGCTTTTTTGTATAAGTATGTAATTTATTGACCAATTCTCATAAAATGTTTTACAGACATAACAATACTTGTTACTTTTATTAAGTAATTATAAAATCTAAAAAATGATCTCGGAGGTATCTGGTGCCTACGGTGGGACTCGTCGCCTAGAGTATTATGTTATAATCAAAATCAGTCAATAACCACTACCCTGGGGTTTGGTGATCACTGAGTACGAATTTCATGACGACAATGCGGTCTTTGTGGTACCTAGTGCCCACGGTTGAACTTGTCGCCTAGAGATCTATGTTATAATGATCGAAATCAGTCCATAATCATCGTCTTCATGAAATTCTTGCTCAGCGACTACCAAATCCCCCGAGTAATGGTTATTGACTGATTTTGATTATAACATAAAACTCCAGGCGACGAGTTCCACCATAGGCACTAGATACCTCCGAGATCATCGCCGACATGAAATTCGTGCTATGCGACCCCCAAAACTCCTGAGTAATAGTTATTTACTGATTTTGAGTGGTTATAACCTAAAACTCCAGGCGACGAGTTCCATCCTGGGCACCAGGTACCTCGGAGACCATCGCCGTCATGAAGTTCGTGCTCAGCGACCGCCAAAACCCCCGAGTAATGGTTATCGACTGATTTTGAATGGTTATAACATAAAACTCTAGGAGACGAGGTCCACCCTGGGCACCAGGTACCTTGGAATCCATCGCCAAGATGAAATTCGTGTTCAACGACCTCCAAAACCCCACGAGTATAAAAATTAAACTATTTCCGTCAGTATTTGGGAGCGTTCAAGTATTACGTAACGTGATTTTTGAAGATTTTTACACCCCCCCTCCCCCCTGCGTAACGCACTGTAATGGGAGTTTAACTATTACGTAACGCAATTTTTGAAGATTTTTGACCCCTCCCCCCCAACCAGCGTTACGTAATACTTGAACGGTCCCTTTCCTGAGTTATAAATTTTTCATTTTCCATCTATTCGAGATGCACTTTGAATCCATTTTTTTATGGAAATTTTCATCTGTCGGAGATCAATTTAGTTTACAAACTTTCCTGAGACTGTTATGAATCGAATGCAAAAAGTTGCATGACAATTCCTAGGTTTTGGGCTTTTTAGTGCTGCGATGCTTCGGCTATTACTGCTTGTTTTAGTTTGAGTTGACTCAAACTAGGAATAAAAATAGTCAACTCTAACTAAGAATCAACTTGAGCTGTAACATATACGTTGACTTGATTATTTTTTCAGAACATTTTTTAAACATATAACTGATAACAGGCTATAATTAAAATGGAGTGTCACATTATATCCGGTCCCTTATCCAAAGCCAACCCTGCTCTTTCCGTTTTATATTCCTCATCTTCATTCCATTAGGGACGACCCTATTGCAGCGCCGCAACCCTCTTGATTTATATTTTTTATATTTATTAATGCAAGCCGTGACTTTTATTCCAAATAACGTTTTTATATGGAAATTCTTTACCTTTTTCTAACTGGAGGGAATTGTCATTGAGACCAAAAAGTAATTGGCCGGATACGATTTCTATAATTTTGGTTTTAGTACGCACGGAAAGAAAAGAGGTGTAATTTCGTAAAGATTGGCATACTTGGTTAGAATTTTTTATCTTGAAGGGGAAATCATGGCTAATTTAAATGTAAATGAGCAATAATTTTTACAAATTCATGACTCTGTTATTTGCTATGAAAGTGTAACATGAGTAACATTAACACTTTCTTTATACCCCTTCAGGTGTCGTATTTGGGTTTAGTTTAGCTACATAATATTGACCCATATCTTCCATTCTTTTCTCTCTTGTGCTATTATTTTCATTTCTTCAAGCGTTTCCTTTTTAATTTTCCCGCATCTACTATTTGATGTATCCATTTTTTCCTCGGTCTGCCTTTTTCTTTTTTGTGATACTTCTTGTTTCGTGAATTTTTCTCGTTAGTCTACTGCGTTTCATTCTAATCGCATGTCCATACCACTTTAATTGTCTCTTTATTATTTTGTTCATTATTGGTTCCAGTTTGGGTATCCCTCTTATTGTCTCATTTCTTATTCTATACCATTTGGTATTTCCGACTATAGCTCGTAGATGTCTCATCTCCATTGCGTTTATCCTACTATTAGGCTTTTTCTGCAAAGTCTAGTTTTCACTCGTATTTATAAAAAACTATTTCCAGTTAGGTATTTTTATATTTATTTCATTTTGTTCCTTTTCGCCAATGACCATTATTTTATTTGTCTCGATTATAATTGATTTTGATTTTGGAATCTGCTATAAGCACTGTGTCATCCGCATACAATAAGGCTTCTCTTTTTTCTAGCTGTAATTTTTGGTGTCCTATTATTGTCCGTATTCGGTTGGTTCTATTTACAGTATTTCTAATCAATTCGTTCATTACTATTATGAATAGTAGCGGGCTAAGATTGTCCTTTTTGATACCTCTTTCCCAATTGAATTCTTCAGATCTTTCTCCTGCTATCTGTACACGTCCTTTTACCACTCTGTATATACTTTCTATTATTTTTATCAGTGTAATTGGTCATCATAACATATTAATGCAAGCCGTGACTTTTATTCGAAATATCGTTTTTATATGGAAATTCTTTAACTTTTTCTAATTGGAGGGAACTGTCATTGAAACCAAAAATTTATTGGCCAGATATAATTTCTATAATTATTTTGGTTTTAGTACTCACGGAAAGAAAAGAGGTGTAATTTGGTAAAGATTGGCATACTTGGTTAGAATTTTTTATCTTGAAGGGGAAATCATGCCTAATTTAAATGTAAATGAGCAATGATTTTTATAATTTCATTACTTTGTTATTTGCTATGAAAGTGGAATATGAGAAATATTAACACATGCACGCGAAATTTGCACGTGTTTTCATGGTGCATTCTTTTTATTTATGCCTTCAAAGTGAATATAAACAGTAGTCATGATGCGAGGTACGTCAATGGACAATGGATCTCTTCGAAGAAAATTCTTCTTTCTTGCTCCCCTTTCTTTAACCCTGAACATAATTTTGAAAATCATAGTCTAATTAAAAAAATATGTGTATTAATAACGGGTGTTGCCGCCATTGTCCCTTAGGATTTCTTGGAGCCAGTTCGGTAATCCATTCATGATATCGTGGATATCCGATGGGGGGATATTGTGCCACTCCTCTACTGCAGTCGTCTTGAGCTTTCCGAAGGATGTAGGAGCTGTTACTTCTACCCGTTCTTTGAGGTTATCCCAAATGTGTTCAATTGGGTTAAGATCGGGACTGCGTGTCGGTCATGGTAAAACTTGAATCCCGACCTCATTAAGGTACTCACGGGTGAATATTGCGGTATGGCAACGTGCATTTGCATGTATTAATCTAAAGTTTTCACCAATTAACGGGGTAAAAGGATTGACATGGTCTTGGATAACCTCTTGCACGTATCCTTGAGCATTCACATTGCCTCTATCGAACATAACAAGATCAGTACTAACTTCGTAAGAGATACCTCCCCAAATCATTATTGACTCTCTTCGGTAAGCCACTGTCTCTGTCACTGATGTCTATTTGGACCTCATAGGGCTATTCAGCTCTTCATCTCAGAACAGTATGTTCTTCCATTCCATTCCACCACAGTCCAATCAGCATATTCTCGCGCAAAACCAAGTCTAGCTCTACGATGTTGTGACAAAAGTTGTGGGGCGCGAGCTGAACGGAAAGCCCACAAATTTCTTTCTGTCAGTTTTCTTCTAATAGTACGTTCACTCACACTAACATTTCTCACCTCAAAAAGACGCGTACGAGCTGCAGGTGCGGTGCAAAAGCGATATCTCAACACGTTGCTGACAATGAAGCGGTGTTCTCGAATTGCAGTGCAGGTCGCACTAATAATCTTGTAGCACGACAAATTAGACAAACATAAAAGTATCTATGCTGATAATATTGTTAGGTCATAGGCATGATAAACTTTGTGCTACATAACTTTTCGTAATACCCCGGTAAGCTACAGTCTCAGAGAATTAAGGGAGTGAGTTTTTGAAATAATATTTAATATTAAGAAAAAAGTATTAATTATTGGGCTCCATCAACAAATCAAAATATACTGCCATATGCCTATACAAACTTACAAATAAACTACTTGCAACAGCATTCCATTGAATAGAAATCGGTACTTACCATTGATGTCTGAGGTAGTCTGTAGTCTGTATGTTTTATGACAATAAGGATCAGAGATAAATTGTGCAAACTAAAAAGACAGAAGTTTTAAACATATTCATTGTTTATTTATAGGAAAAAAATAAGTTAAAAAGCAAAACTGAACTGGCAAGAAGTGAATAAATATATTAAGTCCTTCACGTTTTCAAAAGTTCGAAGAAAAAGAATTAAACAGTTCATTACAAATACCTGATGATCTACGGTTGTACTGTTGGCTGGAGCTTTGTGTGGCTCGGCTGGAACTCTGGTAGAGCGACACTTCACTAACACTTTACAGTTTCTGATCGAAAGTAATATTACACAAATTGTTTTTATACGAAAGATAAAATTCCATAGTCTTGTTTTATTTTTAAAAAAGTAACTGCTTAATTTGATTATCAATGATGCATTTCATCAATTTAATGATAAAAAAATGTGTTTAAACAATTGATCTTTAGTTAAAAGGTCGGGAAACACGTCCCGCGAAGCTTGAATTAAGTTATTCTTGAAAAAGGCATACTCTACGCCACTACTAGATACACTGTTCCATTTATTTTACCGGTACAACAACACAAGAATATATCGGTATGGTATTTACGACAAACACATCACTCTTGCTACTTTCACTACAGAATCTACTCAAGATTCCACCTGAGCCTCACTTCGGCACAGACCAAAAAACTGGACTTCACTGCATGTCTGAGCAAACTTAACTTCCTTTCCTCAGAACTTTGACTTTCCGTCCTAAGCTCTGTTCCCTTTCCTTTCTGTCACCTAATTCTCTTCTTTGACCAATAAAAGAATATCTAAGCTTCCTACACTTGTTTATTAACCAATAGGGAAAATTAAAACACATTCTAAATCCAAATTCTTTGGTAGGGGATTATACTCATTAACCAATAGGGTCATTTAGCCATGTCAGCAAACCTTTCTTAGCTTTAACATTTTGAAGAAAGGTATTGCTGAGTCTACAATTAACACCCGCGCTTTCTGATATTGATATACAATTTTTGGTTTCTGCATAAGGCAAAATAATTGCGTTCTTTTGAACCGTTTCAATCTTAACCCAACTGAACACATTTGGAACAAACTCAAAAAACGCGTAAGAGCAAGAGTATTATATCCTACATCCTTCTGAGAGATCAAGACGGCTGCGGTAGAGGAGTGGACCAACATCTCCCAATCGGATTTCCAGGACATCATGAATGGATTGCCGAACTGGCTCCAAGAAGTTCTAAGAGCCAGAGGCGGCAACAGTCAGTATTAATACCTACTCATATTTTTCTTTAATTAGACTATGATTTTTAAAATTATGTTTGTCTAAATTTTCTTCGAAGATTTTTTGGATTTTTGCTAAGAATCACATGATAAACGACTTTTCTTTCAATAATTTTATTATTTTCTTTTCCTTAAGGGTAGTTTTCACCTCATCATTCATAAAATGTGGTCCAAGATTAGGAATGTCTGCAAATTAAAAGAAATACAAGGTGGGCGGTTAATTGAGCCGGTGAGTGTATTATTGATGACTATTTTCATCTTACCTCTAATTGGTAATATATATAATTTTTTTTCGCCGACATGGTTAATATTTCCCCAGACGTTCTACTTTTATTTAAAAGTCACTGAAATACATCTTTCACTTTCTGAAATCTTCTGACATAACAGAGGATTTCGTGAGAAGTCATTATTAGCTAAAACAACAGCAAACAATTTGATAATGAGCACTAACTGTTCATTATCTGGTAAAACAACAGTAAGATTTAGCGAATATCCGTATTACGCTTATATTAAGAACCTCAATTGTAAAACCAGCTCTTTATTTGAAATTTTACTCTTTAGATCTTTCACTGGGAATCTTTTTGCATTTGTCAAAAGTCTTTGATATTTTAGAATACTCGATTTTTCTGATAAAAAGATATCCCGATCACTACTAAACTGCCACTCTCGTACACGATGTATAGTAGACCAGGGCGCACCTGTAAAAATATTGGTACATTTGGACGTTGAGAGGTGACTCAAATTTTTTTGCAGAAATTGCTTGAAAATAAGTCAAATAATAATATTTGAGTTATCCTCCCTCTCAAAAAGGTCCGGAAAATTGTTTAAATAATCAAAATGTCAAAAAATGAAGGAAAAATTCGATTTTTTTTTTCGGTTTTTGATTATAACTTTAAAAGTATTAATTTTCGAGAAAAGTTGTATTGACATAAAAGTTGCGTAATTCAATTTCCTACAATATAAAATTGGTTAAAAATGTAAAAAAACAGTCACCCGTGTTGCAAAATAGCAATAGTTGCGAAAAGACCATACAAAAACAAGTATTCGCATTTTACGTTTTTCAACCATTTATGCTACACTTAGGACCATCATATTTCATCCAGAAAAACTTTATGATACAATAAAATAATACTGTAAATTTGATTAAGATCGGTTTAATAGATTTTGCAAAATAAATTTTGCAATCCAGCTTTCGCAAAAAAATTCATTTTTTCAAAATGTTACAGGACTGAGAATAAAGCAGATAGCAAGTTGAAATTTTTTTTGTTTATAGAAGTGTACTGTACCTTTCATTTGCAATTTGCAAAATTAAAATCGATTAACTACCACGGCGTCAGGAATTTTTTTAAATAAACATTAAAAATTATTGGTGCTGCGCGCAGGACATCGGATAGTTTGCTCTGATTGGGTATTCCAATGACCTTTTTAATTTTTATTACATTTCGATATAAATAAATAAATTTGTTTATTGCAAAATAAAAACACATACTCTATCCTTTGAAATAACACTTTTTTTAGCAAAAACTTTCTTTGTTCATATATTTTAACTTTTTAAATATATGTAAATATATTTTAAATATATTTTAAAGAGAATAAAAGTTTATTATTTTTAAACATATGCAATTGTTTAAACAATATTTCACAAACAATAATAAAATTAGTTTGATTTTTGTGGAATTAAAATATTAAAATACAACAAAATATAGAGTAAGAAAATAATATATTAGTTAAAGATTGGAAGAAATTTTGGTGGAAATCCACTTGTGTGAATCAAGCACCGCTGTCCTGCGCGTAGCACCAATAATTAATGTTTATTTAAAAAAAATCCTGACGCCGTGGTAGTTAATCGATTTTAATTTTGCAAATTGCAAATGAAAGGTACAGTACACTTCTATATGCAAAAAAAATTTCAACTTGCTATCTGCTTTATTTTCAGTCCTGTAACATTTTGAAAAAATGAATTTTTTCTGCGAAAGCTGGATTGCGAAAGCTGGATTGCAAAAATTATTTTGCAAAATCTATTGAACCGATCTTAATGAAATTTACAATATTGTTTTACTCTATCATAAAGTTTTTCTGGGTGAAATATGAAGGTCCTAAGTGTGGCATAAATGGTTGAAAAACGTAAAATGCGAATACTTGTTTTTGTATGGTTTTTTCGCAATTATTGCTATTTTGCAACAAGGGTGACTATTTTTTAAACTTTTAGTCAATTCTATATTGTAGGAAATTTAATTACGAAACTTTTATGTTTGTACATCTTTTCTCGAAAATGAATACTTTTGAAGTTATAATCAAAAAACGAAGAAAAAAATCGAATTTTTCCTTCATTTTTTGACATTTTGATTATTTAAACAATGTTCCGGACTTTTTTGAGAGGGAGGATAACTCAAATATTATTATTTGAGTTATTTTCAAGCAATTTCTGCAAACAAATTTGAGTCACCTCTCAACGTCCATCTCAAAACAGATGGGCCCTGGACTATAGGTATTAATGGCTTTTGAAGCTATGCCGTTGAAAATTTCACATAAACTTGTGTACTAAATCGGCATTACTGATAGTCCAGGGCGCATCTGTTTTGAGATGGACGTTGAGAGGTCACTCATATTTTTTTTGCAGAAATTACTTGGATATAATGATAAATGAGTTACCCTCCCACCCAAAAAGGTCCGGAACATTGTTTAAATAATCAAAATGTCCAAAAATAAAGGAAAAATTCGATTTTTTTCTTCGTTTTTTGATTATAACTTTAAAAGTATTTACTTCCGAGAAAAGTTGCACTAACATAAAAGTTGCGTAATTAAATTTACTACAATATAGAAATAGTTCAAAATTTTAAAAATTGTCACCCTTGTTGCAAAATAGCAATAATTGCGAAAAAAACATAAAAAAAACAAGTATTCGCATTTTACGTTTTTCAAATATTTATGCTACACTTAGGACCTTCATATTTTACTTAGAAAAACTTAATGATATAATAAAACAACACTGTAAATTTAATTAAGATCTGTTCAATAGATTTTGCAAAATAAATTTTGCAATCCATCTTTCGCAAAAAAGATAATTTTTTCAAAATATCGCAGGACTGAAAATAAAGCAGATAGCAACTTGAATTTTTTTTTACATATAGAAGTGTACTGTATCTTTTATTTTCTATTTGCAAAATTAAAATCGGTTAACTAACACGGCGTCAGGAATTTTGTTTATATAAACATTCATTTTTGGTGCTACGCGCAGGACAGCGGTGTTCGATTCACACAAGTTGATTTCCACCAAAATTTCTTCCAATCTTTATCTAATATATTATTTTCTTGCTCTATATTTTGTTGTATTTTAATATTTTAATTCCACAAAAATCAAACTAATTTGATTATTGTTTGTGAAATATTGTTTAAACAATTGCATACGTTTAAAAATAATAAACTTTTACTCTCTCAGTTAAAATATATGAAGTTAGAAAGTTTTTGCTAAAAAAAGTATTATTTCAAAGGACAGAGTATATGTTTTTATTTTGCAATAAACAAATTTATTTATTTATATCGAAATGTACTAAAAAATAAAATTTATCAATTATTATCAAAGGTCATTGGAATGCCCAATCAGAGCAAACGTTTCCGCTGTCCTGCGCGTAGCACCAAAAATCAATGTTTATTTAAAAAATTCCTGACGTCGTGGTAGTTAACCGATTTTAATTTTGAAAATTGCAAATGAGAGGTACAGTACTCTTCTATGTGTAAAAAAATTCAAATTGCTATCTGCTTTATTTTTAGTCCTGCAACATTTTGAAAAAATAATAGTTTTTTGCGAAAGCTGGATTGCAAAATTTATTTTGCAAAATCTATTAAACCGATCTTAATGAAATTCACAATATTGTTTTATTATATCATAAAGTTTTTCTGGGTGAAATATGAAGGTCCGAAGTGAAGCATAAATGGTGTTTTCGCAAATTTTTATGGTGCATATTTTTTTTATGGTGTTTTCGCAACTATTGCTATTTTGCAACAAGGGTGACAATTTTTAAAATTTTTAACTACTCGTATATTGTAGGAAACTTAATTATGCAACTTTTATGTCAGTAAAATTTTTCTCGGAAATGAATACTTTTAAAGTTATAATCAAAAAACGAAGAAAAAAATAGAATTTTTCCTTCATTTTTTGACATTTTGATTATTTAAACAATGTTCCGGACCTTTTTGAGAGGGAGGATAACTCAAATATTATTATTTGATTTATTTTCAAGCAATTTCTGCAAAAAAATATGAGTCACCTCTCAACATCCAAATGTACTAATGTACTAATATTTTTACAGATGCGCCCTGGTCTATCATAGCTCTTGTCAAAATGCAATACCTTTAACAACATCAACTCTAACATGCTAGTGCATGTTAAAATAATGATTAGAGGTTTTTTCTTCCTCTTTATAACCAATTCTGCTTGTTTATTGGAAGGTTGTCACTCCATCTTTTACGAGGTCGTCATATACTTCTTCTGCGGCTTGGTGATTTATCTCTTGCTATTTTGACCACACCTGTCTCCCACATTCTGCCTATGTGATTATTCGACTCATTTTTTTTTTCTATTTAATGTCGATGTGTTTATACACCTACGTTACATTTTCTACTGTCTTCACTTCTGTTTCGATCTCTCAGTATATTTCCTGAAATTCTTCTCAGTACTCTCATCTCTGCCGTTTCCAGTAGTCTTTGTGTTGTGGCTGTATGGGGTCTTGTTTATTATGCTTATCTCATTATTGGCTCTATAAAATTTTGACTTCATCTCAGTAAATATGTCGGTTTCGCCATATAGTCACTCTGTTTGCTCTTTGAACTTGATCAGAACAGTAATCTGCTGGACAGATTACAGTTCTGGCAAATAAAATTAAATTAGGAGTTATGTTTTTTCGTTCATATATCAACAATATTTTTTATTTTAATTTTTTTAACCTAATTTAACACCGTCGTACCCTTTCTCTACTTTTCTCATACATACTTTTAATTCAGAATGAGCAATATGTATGAACTATTCTTCTTATTACTTATTTCGTGCCTTGCGTTCTGTGCCTTATTTGTGCCTTTTAAAAATAAGTGGGTCTGGTTCTGAAGTTCTTATGGTCTTATTATAGGGACCTCTTAAAATTGGGGCTTCTTTTTTAAGTGTTTTGACTTGCATCCTATACTGTAATTTATTTATCTTTTGTTTTGTGTTTTTTTCAAATTCACATCAAAAGTGTCCAAATTTTTCAAATTTCCTTTTATACTGCCAATCATCATCCTTATATTTTGTTTAATGTTACTAAAATTCCAAAAATATAAAAAGCAATAATTTTATAATCAGCGAACTTGCATAATTTTATATCATAAGTAGTAAATATAAGCAGAAAATCTAACACAGTCATACTTGTGGTTTACAAACCACGACATAAAAGAATGAATTGTAAAATTTTCCAAATTAAATAAATACAATGAATCACAGAAAGTTGATATTATTATAAGAGTGCACAATAAATTATTAACTTGTTTTATATATAACTGTCTGAATGTACACACCTCACTAACCAATATTGCACTCAAAAATCATAGCCGCCTTTATGCACTGCCATATTTCATATTTCATATAAATGTAGTAATTATATAATAATTAGAGGGGCAACGGCAACAATAGAAAATACTGCATCATAGAAAAATGATACGGGCGTCAAAGAGCGACAGCGTGCATAAATGGAAAATCAACAGAAATATGTAAAATAAAAAGAGGTGTCAGACAGGGTTATATACTATCCCCATTGTTGTTCAATTTATATTCAGTTAAAGAAGCACTGCATAATTTGGAATGGGGCGTGAAGCTAATGGAATTCTGATAAATACAATCAGATATGCAGAGGATACAGTTATTTTAAGTGATGGCATAAATAGATTACAATGCCTTTTAAATGCCATTGATAAAGTTGGAAGAGAGTTTGGCCTAAACATAAACTGTTCAAAAACAAAATACATGGTGTTTAGCCGTTTGGCACATCAATATTCACGGTTATATGTTGATGGTCATATAATTTAAAGAGAACCCAGTTATAAATATCTTGGTTGCCATATTACTGAACAACTAGATCCAGATAAAGAGATAAAATGTAGAATCGAGATAGTCCGCACAACATTTTTAAAAATGAGGTTATTCTTCTGTGATGATAACTTGCAACTTCAACTTCGAAAGCGCATGATTAAATGTTACATTTGGTCAGTCCTCTTATAAGGTGTCGAAGCATGGACATTAAAAATATCCACCATTAATCGTTTGAAGGCCTGTGAAATGTGGCTGCACAGACGTATACTAAAAATACCATGGGCAGTTAGGATGACAAATGTGGCAGTCCTTAAGAGAGCAAATGCTGCTCGTGAGCTGCTTGATGACATCAAATGTAGAAAGATAACCTAGTTTGGACACGTAATAAGGTGAGACCGATATAAGATTCTTCAACTAATTATGATGGGTAAAATCGAAGCACGCAGAGGAATTGATAGAAAAGGGGCATCTTGGTTGAAGACTATCAGGGAGTGGACAAGAATAAAGAAAGTAGGGCAACTATTTAGAATAGCTCGAGACAGAGACAGTTTCGCCATGTTAATCGTTAACGTCAAGGGGACTTGATAGGGTACGTTAAGAAGAAGTAGTTGCAACCAGCAACAACATTCTAAGATCTCTTTTGAAACGCTACAGAGAGGCTCCAATCTTAAACATAGATGTCTAAAGCATATTTTATATTATTACTCGTCCATGACTTTCACAGCTGATTTTTGCAATATTGTTTGATAAAAATATATTTATAATTCTTCTTCTTCTTCTTTTTTTGTAGACATGACTCGATCTGTTTTTCAGTGTGCCTCCAGTAGGTTGTCATTCCACCTTTTTCGTGGTCTTCCCACTGATCGTCTTCCTACTGGGGAACCGTCTCTCGGCATCCTTACATCTCGTCTATTATTTGTTGTCATTCGGCTTATGTGGTCGTTCCATTCTACTCTTCTGTTTTTCACTCAGTTATTGATGTTGTCCACCTTGCATATCCGTCGTATATCTGCACTTCTAGCTCTATCCCATAGTGTCTTACCATCGATTTTTCGAAGTGTTTTCATCTCTGATCTAGCATTCTTTTTGTCCTATCTGTATCAGGTCGTGTTTCTGCCGCGTACGTCATTATTGGTCTGATGACTGTTTTGTAAATTCTGCTTTTCACTTATTTTCCGATGTTTTTATTTCTTCATATTGTTTCATTGAGGCAACCTACGGCTCTGTTTGCTTTATTCACCTGATCTTCCACTTCTGTTTCGAGCTTTCCGTAGCTAGATAGTGTGATGTCTAGATATTTAAACTCCATGACTTGTTCTATTATTTGACCCTCCAGCTCTAATTTACACCTTATTAGATTTGCTGTTATAACCATGCATTTAGTCTTTTTTTTAGGAAAATTAACATGTTTAATTTTATAGCGGTTATGTGAAATTGGTGCAGCATACGTTGTAAATCATCTTCACTTTGAGAGATTAGTATTGCGTCGTCTGCATAGCAGATTATTTTAAGTTGTTTTTCTCTCAATTGGTATCCTTTTTTTGCTTTTACTTTTTTTATTATTTCATCCATGATCAGGTTGAACAATAGAGGACTCAGGGAATCTTCCTGTCTTATCCCATTGCCAGCTTCAAATCTGTCAGTTAGTTCATTTACTTTTACTTTTATTGTGTTGTTTTGGTAGATATTTTAGATCGTTTTAATTATTCCTAGAGGTACCTCTCTTGCGTACAATAAATGGATAACGTCCTTTAATTTGACTCTACGAGTTGCCGAAATGAAAACCCTAAGAACAATAGTGGGGAAAACAAGAAGAGACAGAGTAAGAAATACAGACATTAGAGAGCAATGCAACATTCAAGATATTGTAAGATGGGGAAGACAGCGCAAGAGGATGTGGTACAACCATGTAAGACGAATGGATGAGAATAGATTCCCAAAAATTGCCCTAGAAAACAACCCACCCGGTTCAAGACACCTAAAAGATGGAGGGATAGTTGGCAATCTACCTCCCAGGAAATTAACCAGAGGCAGCTTCAGAATTAAACAGATCGAAAGATCTCCAAGAAGTAAAAGAAGAAGAAGAAGAAGAGAAGAATTTGACTCTGTCAAATGCCTTCTTAAGGTCCACGAAACAAAGGTATGCCGGTTTGTTGTATTCTAACGATTTTTCTTGAACCTGCCTCATTATCAATATAGCGTCGGTGCATGATCTTCCCGGCCTAAAACCTTGTTGTTCTTCCGCTAATGTTATAATTTTATTCAGTTTGTTATTACTTTAGTCGTTAATTTTTAGTGTTATGTTTAATAAATTAATTCCTCTGTAATTCTCCGGGTCCGATTTTTCTCCCTTTTTGAAGAGAGGTATTAGGATGCTTGATCTCCATTCTTGTGGTATTCTGTTTTGTTCTATTATTTTTTGGATTAGTTTTAATAGTTGTTTGGTCAGATCTTGTCCTCCGTAATTTATGAGTTCATTAGATATTCTGTCCTCTTCTGGTGATTAACTGGTAATATTTATAATTACATAACTGGGAATATTGTCCGACAAATTTTTAATATCCCGTTGTCGGACGCACCAAAGTTTAGAAACATCTATCTTTACAAAACGCCCCTCTCCCAAAAATTTTCCGAAATAGAAAACTTGTCCGACTCCACATGAATAATTGAATAAAAAAAGGCTCATGAGGGAAGTAATCGTGATTTTTAAAGTGTAGGCCCAAGAGCTGTAATACTGAAGTAAGTACATATTAGATAAACGTTGAAATATTCAAATATACAGATATAGAACCTGATTGTGTTTGTTTCAAGAAATTCCGTTGATGTCTCCTGCTGTAATGAATTTATCGACTTGTAGATTAGTTGATCATTTTGAAATCCATTCAAGTTTATGTAACAGCGCTACGTGCCATACATGTCGTAGAATACCTCACTCACCTTATAATTTGTACACTTAAGTGTTTGGATCAGGTCAAGGGTATTAAACCCAAAACAATATTATCGAAATTTTAAATATATTTTGTGTGTTCTCGTGGAATACCTTGTGACAGTTTAATACAAAAGGTTCATTGACCATGCTCCGTCAAAATAAACATAAAAATTATCACTGAACTCTTTGAAATATTTTATGTATTTGACAGAGTGACAAGTGGAAGTAAATAATTACTTAAACACATCTTACTTTAAACTCAACATTATTCTCTTTGCCTTTGTCCTTATGCTATGCGAGATCTTCTCTTCATAATTTTTCTTAGTGTGTCTCATAATTCTATTGTTTTTGGGCTACACTGCTTTAAAATTTTCATATAAGACGTGGGTCGCTTCTCCACCTTTGCTTATATAACCAATCGTATCAGCTCATATTTTTCATTTCTTAGTGCGTGACCAAAGGAAGGTGGCATGGTGTGAAATTTTAAATTTTTTTTATTATTTTAAATGAAAGTGCGTAACTTCGAGAATACTCTCTGAAACTTTTAGACTGAGCTGAGTAAAATTACCAGAGATACAGCATGTTGTATCTCTGGTATAACTGGCCCTACCTTC
Source organism: Diabrotica virgifera virgifera (assembly GCF_917563875.1). Classification (NCBI taxonomy): domain Eukaryota; kingdom Metazoa; phylum Arthropoda; class Insecta; order Coleoptera; family Chrysomelidae; genus Diabrotica; species Diabrotica virgifera. Next base: position 197,133,985 of record NC_065447.1, on the reverse strand, counting down.
GACTCGCTTTCCTGTGGTTTCGCGCCAGCACGCTTGAGCGTAGAGCGAACAATTATTGTTCCCCTCCTCTTTTGTAGATTACTCCGCGATTTAAAAACATATTCCGGTATGCATCACTTTACGATGTGACAGACAAAAAGAAGACAATGATGAAGTTGTCAAAACTTTAAACGCGTTTTTCCCAAAACTGTTTTTTCAAAGGCGGTGGACATTGTAACTCAAAAACTACTCGACCGATCCACCTGAAATTTTGCAGAGATTTTCTTTAGACATTTCGTGAGGTAACGCTGTCGAGATATACTTGTTTTTGTGCTTATTTTTTGTTTAACAGTAATAAATATGTTGATAGTCACCCTTTTATTACAAAGAATTTCGTTTATTTTAACATCCGATCGAGTGATACAAAGAACTCAAAAATCGTTAAAAATAAAAAAAATCTCGACAGCGAGTTATCTCGAAAAACTCATAATCTAATAAAATCTTTTTGAATTTTTTATTTTACATGATCCAGTAAAGAATTATAATCCGCAAATTCCATTTTTTTATAGGTGTCTATAAAAATTTGGCACCGTTGGCTTATCTTTTAATAGTTTAACATTTTTTGAAGTTATACTTCTTTAGGCACGATTGAGAGTAAAATTTCATAGTACTGCGCGCATGCGCACACAGACAGTATGGCGTTTAGTTGCTGAATCTTTCAAGTTATGTATAAATATATCAGTGCAAGAAAAGGTGTGAAGAGAATATATTAGTGTTTTTAGTAAATATATTTATTATAATTTTTGTGTTTTTGGATTTGTCTACCTCAGGAGTAAGATGAATATTATTAAAACATTTTATTGCATATTTGATCGAGAGGTCTTGAGTTCGAGTCCGGCACAATCCTATACTTCTTTTTTTTATTTTTTTGAAAGCGGTAAGCACAAAATTAGTTTGGTGTTTAAAAAAATTAAAACAAACTGTTTCAAGTATATTTATTTTTAAGAAATCATATAATAGAAGTATAACTTCCTACGTGCGTACAAAGTACACACACATTTTTTTTTAATATTCTTTGAATTGTACTTTATATCCTTTTAATTTAAAAATAAAATACCAGAGTTTAAAAAAAAACAAAAAAATGTGCTTGTAATGTTGATTTCAAACCAAACGCAGGGGTGGAAAACGGTGGGGGGGGGGTGGAAAACGGTGGGGGGGGGTGGAAAAAAGAATGGGATATGGCCCAATAGTTGTCCTTTGATTTTTTTTTATTTTTAAAGTAGTACCTATTTGATTGACCGCCCAATAATAATTATTTAATAAAAGGGTTTTGTTGTGTTGTAGTGAACTTATCGTTAAGGGGATGGATACGAACTTTCGGCTTCAATGCTATTTAAATGGGATTCATTTTTTTCGAATCCTGAGAAAACTGCTAAGTATTTTTGAAAAATTTAAACGCAGAATGAAAGATTACGTTATTACCGAGGGCCGAAAGTCCCTGAAAACTTTTATAATGTTTATTTTAATAAGTTGCAGGGGTGAAAAACTAAGAGAAAATTTAGTGTGATTTTTAATTTCAAATATCTCATTCATAAGAAACTTTTTATTAATTCTAAGGGACTTTCGGCCCTCGGTAATAAAGTAATCTTTCATGCTGCGTTTAAATTTTTCAAAAATACTTATTAGTTTTCTCAGGATTCGAAAAAAATGATTACATTTAAAATACATTAAAAATTTTGACAGGCGTCAAAATTTTTGCATTTTGTTCCTTTCCCCTTAATTTATTTATTCCAATGCTTACTATGGTAAAAAAATGTATAAGTATGCAATGTTGTGTTTGAAAAAAGCAAGATTTGTATGTAATTATTATCTCAGTATACTTACTCTACCTACATAATTTCTCAAAGTTTTAAATATCTGAGTTCTTTTAGCACATCTCTATCACGCTATTTAGCACATCTCTATCAAATTGATCGAGTTCTATTCTATCAAGTTGCTATTAAAACCTTCAGTTCTATCTAACATTTAAATATAATTCCCATACAATCGACATTAAGACCTCGAAAAGAACCATGATCAATCAATTTTTATGCAAGCGAACCAGTAGATTGAAAACCACAAGCGTAAATGGGTTTGCAATCAAGCTAAAATTGCATTTGCACAATCTAGTACAAAGTAGTTTTTTCCTATTTTTGTTACTTGGTTGTGGTTACGAAACTTCTCCTCAAATGATGTGATGCTGTGTTTTGAAGGTTCTTGTTTTTAACCAAGTGCTTGTTAATGTTTTATAATCATCGTGAAAAATATAAATACTAAGTATCAGTGGCGTAGCTAGGGTGGGGCGGAGGGGGCGGTGCGCCCCGGGTGTCACCCTTTCGGGGGTGACACCCAAGAGACCCGATCACAAAAGAACGAATCGTTAATTTGTAACTTTACTCACTTTACAATCAAAATCCAATTGGATATTATTTTATGAACACACGAAATCGAGAAAAGTCGAGGTCAAATAGGCATTTCTTGGATTTTTTACGTTAAAAGGAAAAAAGCACTTGATCTAAGTAACGAAATTCTCAAGAAGCTTGAAATTGATGGTTTAGATATTATGAAGTGCCATTCACAGAGATACGATAATGCAGCTGTTATGAGCGGCGTAGGTACATGGGGGACTACAAACTATTATTAAAGCAAAAAACAAAAACGCCATTTTCGTTGGATGTATTGATCATTAATTAATTTATGTTGCCAGCACTCTTTTGCACAAAATTGATCTAGGGTAACATTTTTCGGAACCGTAGAGGCAATTTTTAATTTTTTTTCCGCTTCCACTAGCTCTTGGGAAGTGCTTATTAAACATAGCAAAGAGTCTGTTAAACAACTTTCCACAACGCGTTGGAGTGCTCACTATGCTGCAGTTAAAGTATTGACAGAACATTTTGATTGTGTTGTTGCTTCAAATGAGAAATTATGTCATGATTTCTTTTGGAATAATGTACTAAGAGAAATACATTTTTGTCAGATTGAATTGCAAAGTAAAGACATAACCTTTGATCAATCAGCGACCAGAATATGGGCACTTCGTCTTTATAAAGTAATAGATTTTGCCACGAAAACATATGAGGACGACGACATTCCCACGAAAAACTAATTCGACGTAAACAAGGAATGGATGGTGAGTTAACTACCGATACAGGAGTCACATTTCGAGCCTAACTTCAAAAGGATATGCTAGAATGTTTTGACCTATTCAATGTTCAATGTCCATTCATGGACTTTGATCTTGTGTCTTGCTTTGCTTTTCACGAACAGTTGAATTTAGCTGTTTCAACATTTTGTGACTTTTACCATGAAGAAGTATCAGAAGCAGACCTCCTGCTATAAATACCAAGGCTCAGAAGACAAGCGGCCAATATTACAGCCTCAAAATGGTTAGCTGTAGACTTTATAAAATTCATTGAGGAATGGGATTTCATGGAATCCCTCTCAAACTTAATGGTCGCATTAAAATTGTTTATGACCATTTGTGTATCGGTTGCTTCATATCAGAGAAGTTTTAGTAAGCTAAAATTAATCAAGAAGCGAGCAACAATGGCGCAAACAAGGCTAAATAACCTCGGTTTATTAACTTACTATCGAACATGAAGCAACACAAAACATAAATAATATTTATAGAAAATGTGATTTTAGATTTTGCCGCTAGTAAAGCTAGAAAAAAAATATTTGAATGTCTTCCCCATCGTACTACGTAATATATCTTGTATGTTACAGAGATCTCTTATCCTGTCGTTCGGTATTCTGTCTCTCAGTGTTTTCCCAGTTATTGACCTCAACGTTCTCATTTCTGATGTTCTCAGTATCCTCTTGGTTTCTGCTGTGTCACATCTTGTTTCTATCGCGTACGTCATGGTCGGTCTTACACATGATTTGTATATGTATGCGTACTTTCCCTTCCAGCCTAATATCTTTGTTTCTCCAGATGACATCCCTTAGACATCCTGACACGTAATTGGCTTTATTTGCTTGCTTTCGGACGCTCTCTTTAACATCTCCATAACTACATATTTCGACTCCCAGATATAGTCCAGGGCGGATCTGTTTTGAGATGGACGTTGAGAGGTGACTCAAATTTTTTTGCAGAAATTGCTTGAAAATAAATCAAATAATAATATTTGAGTTATCCTCCCTCTCAAAATGGTCCGGAACATTGTTTAAATAATCAAAATGTCAAAAATTGAAGGAAAAATTCGATTTTTTTCTTTGTTTTTCGATTATAACTTTAAAAGTATTCATTTCCGAGAAAATCTGTACTGACATAAAAGTTGCGTATTTAAATTTCCTACAATATAAAATTGGTTAAAAATTTAAAAAATAGTCACCCTAGTTGCAAAATAGCAATAATTGCGAAAAAACCATACAAAAACAAGTATTCGCATTTTACGTTTTTCAACCATTTATGCTAGACTTAGGACCTTCATATTTCACATAGAAAAACTTTATGATACAGTAAAACAATACTGCAAATTTCTTTAAGATCGGTTTAATAGATTTTGCAAAATAAATTTTGCAATCCAGCTTTCGCAAAAAAAATTCATTTTTTCAAAATGTTACAGGACTGAAAATAAAGCAGATAGCAAGTTAAATTTTTTTTTTGCTTATAGAAGTGCTTATAGAAGTACCTTTCATATGCAATTTTCAAAATTAAAATCGATTAATTACCACGGCGTCAGAAAATTTTTGAAATAAACAATAATTTTTGGTGCTACGCGCAGGACAGCGGTGTTCGATTCACACAAGTTGATTTCCACCAAAATTTCTTCCAATCTTTATCTAATATATTATTTTCTTACTCTATATTTTGTTGTATTTTAATATTTTAATTCCACAAAAATCAAACTAATTTTATTATTGTTTGTGAAATATTGTTTAAACAATTGCATATGTTTAAAAATAATAAACTTTTATTATTTAAGTTAAAATATATGAACAAAGAAAGTTTTAAGCTTGAAAGCTAATAAAATTGTTATTTCAAAAAATAGAGTATGTGTTTTTATTTTGCAATAAACAAATTTATTTATTTATATCAAAATGTAATAAAAATTAAAATGTATCAATCATAATCAAAGGTCATTGGAATGCCCAATCAGAGCAAACTATCCGCTGTCCTGCGCGTAGCACCAATAATTAATGTTTATTTAAAAAAATTCCTGACACCGTGGTGTTAATCGATTTTAATTTTTCAAAATTGCGAATGAAAGGTACAGTACACTTCTATACGCAAACAAATTTTCAACTTGCTATCTGCTTTATTTTCAGTCCTGTAACATTTTGCAAAAATGAATATTTTTTACGAAAGCTGGATTGCAAATTTTATTTTGCAAAATCTGTTTAACCGATCTTAATAAAATTTACAGTGTTATTTTATTATGTCATAAGGTTTTTCTGGGTCAAATATGAAGGTTGAAAGTATAGCATAAATTGTTGAAAAACGTAAAATTCGAATACTTGTTTTTGTATGGTTTTTTTCGCAATTATTGCTATTTTTTAAATTTTTAACCAATTCTATATTATAGTAAATTTAATTACGCAACTTTTATGTCAGTACAACTTTTCTCGGAAATGAATACTTTTAACATTATAATCAAAAAACCAAGAAAAAAATCGAATTTTTCCTTAATTTTTTGACATTTTGATTATTTAAACAATGTTCCGGACCTTTTTGAGAGGGAGGATAACTCAAATATTATTATTTGAGTTATTTTCAAGCAATTTCTGCAAAAAAATTTGAGTCACCTCTCAACGTCCAAATGTACTAATATTTCTACAGATGCGCCCTGGTCTAATATTGGAATCTCGAGACTTGTTCAATTAGTTCGTTGTTAATTACTAATTTGCATCTTATGGATTCCCTTGACACTACCAGGGAGGTTGTCTTAGCTGTCGATATTTTCATGTTGTAGTTCTTCGCCACTGTATTGAAAGTTTGTGCCATTCGCTGTAGGTCATCCTCGTTATCGTTATAGCCAATGCTCATAGAACCGATTACCAAGCCTCGGATAGCGGACAATAACATTTTTCAAGACTCTTTACTACAATTTCATTAACTATAATTCTTAATTTTTTCATTATTCAAAACATACGTTTATCGGATTTTCGTCGATTTTAACAATCTTTATTTTTAGTATTTGGGGTGACACCATCCATTACCGTCCCGGGTGTCACCCATGAGCTACGCCACTAAGTATATTTTGATTTGTTTTATCGCCATTGTTCAATTTTGGAGTGATTATGCCATCCTGATATTTTTGTTTGTATAATTTTTAATCACTACGAAAATCCGAAGCGAACAGTGAGAACCTGTAAAAAAAATAGTAGTGACAAAAGTTGACTTGTTATCAACAATATGGTGTATTATCACTGCACTGTAAGATAGCTAATTAATAAGTAAAAACAAAATTAAAGTGGTAATGTATTTTTCCGCAAATCGCCAGGAAATTTTGACATTCCTGTCAAAATTTCTTGAAGAAAAAGTCAGGACTTCCTTACTGTAAGGAAATGTCATTTCCTTACTGTAAGGAAATGATATTTCCGTACAGTTGTTAGTGTTCTACATAAATGATAGAAAATTATTAATAATCCATAAAACGTCTGTATGCATTTTCGTACTTTTCTCTTGATTTCTTTGGCAATAATTCTAATGAAGCAGTATTCACTGCCTCAACCAGCTCTGGAGGAGTCCCAGGAATGGAAATTTCATCATCACTTATCATTTTACTTTCGAGAACACCAGCAATTAAATTTATAAGCGTCAAGTTTGACAATTCAACCTCAATACGTTTCCATAGTAACCCAAGTAATTTTATTAGGAATTTCAAAGCACCATTTATTTGGGAATAAAATTATCGCGTTTTTTTTAAATCAATCAATATCTGTCGAATTTTAAACGATTTGCGGAAAAATAGTATGTTTACCTCGTAGGAAAAGCCACATTCCTGGACTCTGTGTTGCTAAGTCTCGGCTTGCGCCTCGACTTAGCAATCTTCACAATCGTCCAGGAATGTTAAGCTTTTCCTACCCGGTAAACAATGTACTATGTCGTACTTTTATCTGCAAAGACTTCGATAAGAAAAGGTTTCTATACGATTCTGTTGTTTGTTCCAATTAGTCTAGTCGCAACATAGGGGGTCCCGTGGACACTTTTTTGGGTCGCTGAATCCAATGGAGTGGTCTGGAAGGCCAGATGTGGTGCGTTTAATTGTTATTAACAAATTATGGTAAAATTAGGTGTTTTTCAGGAATCATTAGAAGCCCTTAAGGTCTTCTCTGGTGTGTTTGGCGGCTGAAACGAATGCGTTTTTTAGTTTTTAGTCTTTTTCATACTATTTTTATACGCTAAATCGATTGTAACTAGTCGTGCTAGCTTAAACCACGTTCCGACTTTATTATTAATAAATTATTGCAAAAATAACGGTTTATAGTACGTATACTCACGGTTTTAAATTTTAAATTTTCTAAATTTTAAAAAACCACTTGGAATGACATGAAATTTGGCATGCACGTAGCTAACATGTCAAACAAAACAAGTGATATTGTGCCGATGTGTGCTTTTACCCCGGGGGTGAAAGTACCCCGGGGTTTCACCCCGTTTCGGGGGTGAAAGAAGAAACCTTTAAAATAAGTCCGGAATTTGATAAACTGATTAATTCTAAGCAACGTTTGTTCTATACTATACAGTTTTTTCACTAAGTCAATACTTTTCGAGTTATTTGCGAGAGAATATGTTCATTTTTCAACAAAACAACCAAATAACTCGAAAAGTATTGACTTAGTGAAAAAACTGTATAGAGCAAAAGTTACTTAGAATTAATAAGTTTATCCACTTCCGGACCCTTTTTAAAGGTTTCTTTTTTCACCACCGAAAAGGGGTGAAAGTCACCCCCAGAGTAAAAGCAGACATCGGCACAATATCATTTGTTTTGTGTGACATGTTAGCTACGTGTTTGCCAAATTTAATGTCAATCCAAGTGGGTTTTTAAAATTTAAAGCAAAAACCGTGAGTGAACGTACTATAAACCGGTATTTTTGCACTAATTTATTAATAACAAAGTCGGAACGTGGTTTAAGCTATCACGACTAGCGGCAATCGATTTAGCGTATAAAAATACTATGAAAAAGACTACAAACTTGCTGTAGATAGCGCATTTCGAGCATTTCGGCGAATAAACTATTACTTTGTTATTAACAAAATAAGAACATATTTTGAGTAATCGCGACTATAGTCGCATTCGATTCCTTAACACTATCAATTTATTTACAGGGCTTCTAATAGTTCCTGAAAAACACCTAATTTTGCCATAATTTGTTAATAAAAATTAAACTCACCACATTTGGGCTTCCTGGCCACTTCCATTGGATTCAGCGACCCAAAAAACCTATAATACCACCATCAAATCGCGGCGAACTAAAAGTGTCCACGGGACCCCCTATGTTGCGACTAGACTAAATGAACTTTGTGAATATTCCACAGTTCCACCGTGACAGTGATAGTAGCAGGACAAAAAAATTGGGGAAATATTGAAGCCCTTGTGCGTCCACAGCATATTGCGCAAGAGGCCTTAGATGTAAAAAGGCTTCGAGGATGTTTCCCCATTTTTTTCCCATCAGCAAATATTTCATAGTCTGAAAATATGTTTTTATATGAAGATATTGAACAACATCGTCAGGAATCAAATCGATTATATACTAATCAGAAGCCGGTTTAAAAACTCTATCACGTCTACAAAAACTTATCCACAATCCGGTGGTGGCTGTAGTAAATATAAGATTCAAGAAACTACAGAAAAATGCAGCTAAACAAAAGATAGACGCAACTGAAAGACGCAACTATGCTGGAAAGGACAAGAGAACAGGTAAACAACAATCTTAGAAACCTCGGTGCAAAAAATAGGAACACAGGCAATGTAGAGGACAAATGGATGGAGATAGAAAAGGCCCTTATGACAGCTGGTGAAGGCTCCTTAGCTCCAAGCCAAATTAAGAAAAAGGAATGGATGACAAACGAAATATTGTACCTCATGGAGGAAAGACGAAGAAATAAAACCAACAAGACAAAATACAAAGAAGTGAACCGTGAGATTAAGAGAAAAATTAGAGAAGCCAAAGAGAAGTGGGTTCTGGAAACCTGCAAGGAAATAGAAGAATATGAAAGAAAGTACGATAGCTTTAACATGCATAAAAAGATCAAGGAAATAACAGGTAAAAAAGTGAAACAAGCATCCATCGTAAAGGACAAAAAAGGTAAAATAATTACAGATTTAAATGAAAACTGGCAAGATGGACAGAACACATTGAAGAACTTTTTGCAGACGAAAGACCAGAAATAGCAGTGGCAGAACCTACAGACGACACAACAGGGCCTGAAATCCTAAAAAGCGAGATAGAATATGCTATAAGGAACACAAAAGGGGGGAAAGCTGCAGGACCAGATGAAACTCCTGTATAATTGTTGAAACTTATAGACGACGACACACTTGAAATAATGGTGAACCTCTTTAACACAATTTATAGAACAGGCATCATACCAAAGGCATAAAACCAATTTTTTTTTTTAAATTTTGCAATAGGTTGTTACTGTTTTTTTTGTTTATCTTCATTATTTTTATTTATGTAGACGATTTATATCATTTTAGTAAATTGTATTTGTTATTTGTTATTGTTCTTATTTTTATGATTCTTGTAAGCTTTGTCTATAAAATTGTTAAATTTTTCATGACAATAAAGCATATTTCTATTCTATAAAGAAATGGCTCTCCTCTACTTTTGTCACAATTTCGAAGACGAATAACGCCAGAGAGTGTTCAGACCACAGAACTATAGCATTGATGAGCCACACACTAAAAGTATTTTTAAAAATAATTCACAAAAGAATATTTAATAAATTAGAAGAGGACATAAGCGCCACACAGTTTGGATTCAGAAGTGGACTGGGAACACGGGAAGCTTTGTTTGGTCTAAGTGTGTTAATGCAAAGATGTTTGGATGTAAACCAAGACCTCTACGTAGGTTTCATAGATTTTGAGAAGGCCTTCGATAAAGTCAGACACCAAAAGCTGTATGAAATCCTAAGAAGCAAAAACATCGACAGTCGCGACATTAACATCATATCCAGGTTGTACTGGGGACAAACAGCAAAAATCAAGGTTGATAATGAGTTAACCGAAGAAATTGAGATTCGTCGAGGTGTGCGTCAGGGTTGTGTGCTTTCTCAACTACTATTCATTATATATAGCGAAACAATATGTCAGGAAGCGCTCGCAGAGCAAAAGATTGGTATGAACATTAACGGAGAGTTAATTAACAATATACGATACGCTGATGACACGCTAATAGTAACAGATAACCTAGCAAATTTACAGTATTTGATGGAAAATATAAACACTCATACCAATAAGTATGGTCTAAAACTGAACATCAAAAAGACTAAATTCATGTTTGTAACAAAGAAGCTATACACCAATGTGAATTTAACCATAAATAATCAGCCAGTTGAAATAGTTACGTCCTACAAATTTTTAGGGGTTTGCTTCACTGATACTAATGACCAGACAAGAGAAATCAAGAGGCGAATTGAGATAGCGAGACAATCGTTTGTCAAAATGAAAAAGTTCCTATGCAGCCGGGACATAAATATAAACTTGAGAACGAGAATGTTAAGATGCTATGTTTTCTCTGTTCTGCTGTACGGCATGGAAGCTTGGACACTGAAAAAGATAAACATCAAAAACATTGAGGCATTCGAGATGTGGTGTTACAGGAGAATGTGGAAAATACCATGGACAGAAAGAGTAACAAATCAAGATGTTTTGCTGAAGATGGAAAAGGAATGCGAAGTCATAAAAACCATACAAACGAAAAAACTGGAGTATCTTGGCCACATAATGAGAGGAGAAAAGTACTCTCTGTTAAGACTCATAATCCAAGGAAAAATCTCGGGAAAGAGAAATGTGAGACGTAGGAGGATTTCCTGGTTGCGAAATTTAAGGGAGTGGTATGGGTGCAGTTCAATACAGTTGTTCAGAGCTGCAGCCAACAAAGTTAAGATTGCTGTGATGGTAGCCAACCTCCGATAGGAGACGATACTGCAAGAAGAAGAAGATTGAACAAGTGGACAAAATTAAATACTTAGGAGTCTGGATTACGGAAGATCTATGTAAATCCAATATCAGAAATTCGATCAAGAATAGAGCAATCAAGAGCAAACCTTTTTGAAGATGAGGAAATTTCGGAGTAACCAAAGACTCAATCTGAAAATCCGATATCGGATTGCAAGATGTTCTTCTTCTTATTGCGCCGTCTCCTTTCGTAGGTTGGCGATCCAAACGGCAACTGTAGCTTTGTCAACTGCTCAAAGAGCGGTCAAACCATTTTCTCAGGTCCTTCAGCCACGAGTTCTGGCGTCTTCCTACCGATCTTTTGCCCTGTACTTCACCTTCCAATATAATTTAAAGTAGTTCATATCTTTCCCCTCTCAACACATGGCTCAAGTATTGTATTTTTAACAAAATCAATGGGAAAATCCCAGTAGCTGGCTGTATACCATAATTAAAAATCATACAGAACAAGTAAAAACTTCGTTTGTACAATGGTATAAAAAGTCTATTGAAAAACTATTAAAAAGTCATCCAAAAGGATTCGCAAAACGTTTTCGATCTAGATCAGATCATCTTCAGAGCGTTCTGCTTAGTAGATGAAACTAGCAACCTTATAAAATAGGTGACATCGAGAAATATGATTTACATGTTGATAATCTGATGTTAGTAGCGACTCCAAGTCGATGTTAAAAGATAAATTTGTTAAGAGTGCTCAAAGGGCAACATGATGCACTGCTCGATAAGAACGTAAGGTTCAATGGACACAGACCAAGTCGCTACTAACATCAGATTATCAACATGTAAATCATATTTCTCGATGTCACCTATTTTATAAGGTTGCTAGTTTCATCTACTAAGCAGAACGCACTGAAGATGATCTGATCTAGATCGAAAACGTTTTGCGAATCCTTTTGGATGACTTTTTAATAGTTTTTCAATAAACTTTTTATACCATTGTACAAACGAAGTTTTTACTTGTTCTGTATGATATTCATTGTATATTTCTTTCTTGGCTTATTCCTAGTAATTCTTTTTGTTTGTTCATGCGCCGAAGTATAATATCATTGTTGGAAACTTTTTGTACCCACGGAATTCTCAGCATCCGTTTGTATATATATGTACATCTCAAAGGCATCTATTCTCTTTTCTGTTTCAGAGGGTAAAATGAGATATCCACTCTATTCTTCTTATGATGCCGAAGCTTGGACTGATAATGTCGACTTAATGAGGAAGCTGGAAGCTTTTCAGATGTGGCTATTTAGGATAAATTTGAAAATACCATGGACCGATCATATTACGAACGAAATGGTCTTGCACAGAATGGGAAGAAACAGAACTTTTGATCACCATTAAAAGGACAAAGAGAGCATATTTTATTTGGGGCACATACTTAGAAATGATAAGTAAGAGTTGTTGCAATTAATTATGAAGGGTAAAATCGAAGCAAAAAGGTGTTGTGGAAGATGACAAAAAGGGGTCCTGGTAGATGACAAATATCCTGGCTGAAAAACAAGCGAATTGACCGGGTTAAACACACAGACGTTTTTAAAAAAAGATGAAGATACAGACGAATTGGCAATGGTTATAGCCAACCTTCATTAGTGGAGTCGGCACTAGAAGAAGAAGAAGATTCCATGACATACACATCAGAAATCAATACATGAGTCACTCAAGTTCCAATAATTTCTAACATTTTACAATTACTCAGCCAGATCTGTTTTAGCTCATTTTCTGTAATATCTGGAAGTTTTCTTTTTTCAACTGAATATATTAAATATTCTCTTAGCTTATAGCACTACAACGATGAAAAAATGTTATCCATGTCACTATAAGTGACATGATTATGATTATTCAGAGACACCGAAAATAAACACCCACACCTTCAAAGTGAACCAGGAAACTCAGACATTGATAAGAATTTGGTGTTTGTCTTAAATTTAGAACAAACTAAAAATATACTATACATAGAAATGGGGACAACCCACTATTATAATACTTATTTTATTGTAATACAATTTGGTACACACATCTTGATAAAAACAATAAATAGAATTTCAGCCATATCAGTTTAAGTTTTCATTTTTATTCATTTTTTTTATTTGACAACCACTAAAAATTTTAACTTGTAAGTTTAGTATAGTAGGCTCGGAAATCGGCTAGGATATTTTTAAACCGAATATAACAAAATTCAGTTTGGCAACATTGTGTGAATACCAAGTCTTCTCAAATATCAACAGAACAGTAATTTAGTCCAGACAGATTAATATATTTTTTTACCAACAAAAATGAGATGTTTTTAACCCAATAGTGTTTCAAATATGATGTGCAAAATACTTTTGAGATCGGTTCCGCTAATGAACTTTTTTTTTTATTCTTTAAAGTAGAAAAAAAAGTTTAATTTATACCAAACATTGATACCGCCACTTTTTTGCGCATTTTACCCAAATTCCGTTTCTACTATACCGATCATAATTTAGGTGCGAGCGATCCTTAGTTTTTTTGAAGGTCACTTACGATTCCTAGACCAAGAGAAAATTTCCATCTGCAGCATTTGTATGATTTTGATTCTACCTCTAATATATCTGCTATTACGCCAGTCTATGAGGACAAGAACAGGATAGTACCTCCGAATTCTATCCTACTGCATGGGTTTTCATGAAATTTTGGGAATAGCCTCTACTTATCTCCTAATTCAAAGTCTACCCTATATCGTTAAAACGCATATATACAATGGCGCTTTTATCTTGAGGGCGGTTCCCACCTCTTCGCGGGGTTGGAAATTTTTTTGGTTAAAATAACCACGGAAATGGCTAGAGAACCAAATTCTAAGCAAAAACTGTTCTACATTTTTTTTTAAACTCAACATTTTTTGAGTTATTCGTGGTTGAAAATTGGTCATTTTCATTAAAACATAACACCTTTTCGAACGGTTTTTTGCGAATACCTTAAAAACTATGAGATTCTTTCCTTCATAAATCTTCTAGTTATAATACAAAATAAGATATCGTAGGTGAAAAGAGTTTGTTTTTTTGGTGCATGCTCAAATCGGTGTATTCAAATTGTAATAACAGAGAAACGGTCGATTTAAGGTGTATAATGTTACCAATACCTTTTGTAGTAACCTTTATAATGAACAATATTAAATGTCGATTACATTCAAACTAAGCGAGATATGCTGCAAAAAAATTGATGACTAATGTATTTTAAGACAAAATGAGAAGTATATTTAACGCGTCATCCACCAGAATTTAAATGCATCATTTTTTCTTCTACAATACCTTTTACTATAGTGTTATTTCTATGATCAAAAAATTGGACGGGTTTAAAATGAATAGTTTTTAAAAAAAATAAGATCAAATTATAGAGCGCATTTTTAAATTTTTAAACCCTACTTTTTTTAATCATATCTTTTTTTCATATCTCTTATCATTTTCGAGTTACATAGATAAAGGAAGATTTTTAAGAAAATTTAAAAATGCGCTCTTTAATTTGATCTTATTTTTTCAAAACCTGTTTATTTTAGACCCGTCCAAGTTTTTGAACATAGAAATAACACTATATTAAAAGGTATTGTAGAAGGAAAACGATGCATTTAAATTCTGTTGGATAAGGGGTTAAATATACTTCTCATTTTTTCTTAAAATACATTAGTCATTAATTTTTTTGCAGCGCATATCTAACTTAGTTTGAATATAATCGACATTTAATATTGATCATTTTAAATGTATTTTCAAGGACTACAAAATGTATAGGTAGCATTATATGTCTAAAATCGACCGTTTCTCTGTTATTTCAAGTTGAATACACCGACTTGAGCATGTACCAAAAAAAAACAAACTCTTTTTACCTACCATATCTCGTTTTGTATTACAACTAGAAGATTTATGAAGAAGCTAATCTCTTTGTTTTTTCATAAGCTACAAAAATATTTTATATAGTTTTTTTAGTTAGATGCATAGTTTTTAAGGTATTCGCCGAAGACCGTCCGAAAAGGTGTAATTTTTCAATGAAAATCGTCAATTTTCAATCACGAATAACTCAAAAAGTATCGAGTTTTCAAAAAAAATTATAGAGCATTTTTTGCTTAGAATTAGGTTCTCTATCCACTTCCGTGGTTATTTTAGCCCAAAAATTTTCCACCCCCGAGAAGGGGTGGGAACCGCCCTCCAAGATAAAAGCGCCATGGTATATAGGGTAGACTTTATTTCTTGAGCTATTCCCTACTTACTGTGAATTCGAAGCCAAATACCCTCATTGACTGCCCTATAGATACTATAAAATAGACGTAACCACATATTACAGAAATCTGTTGTGCGTAGTTTTCCCCAATCAAATATACCTATTGCGGTAATAAATCAGATTTCTTTACATAATACTCTCACTTCAGATGATTCTTTGTAATGTTTATAACCAATACTACGACCTAAATCGGTTTACAGATTTTCTTGAAAACTAAAATATCTGACATACATTTTTTTATCTTTTTTTTATATTTACCCAGATTTTCACAATGTTGTACAATAATATTATCAAAGATAAGAACTTTTTACGTAAATAAAAAATCTGCTAGTCTTTACCACAACGTTACAATACAACACTACAAAATTATTATATTATTATATCCTTATTATTATAAATACAGTGATTATTTACATACACCAACATCTCAAATATTTAAAATGGGATATCAGAGAGAAAGTAGGGTACCGTTGCTTATTGTGTAAACTTACATATTTGTATATAAAAACTTATTTATTGTATGTACCGTACTGCAAACAACAACAGTGTAAAATATTTTTTTCGTCAAAAATTAGATGTCCAAATAAAATGAATCTACGAGAATATTGTATCAGAAGCCTAACTACAGGGGTCGGCATAAGTCAGGCAACAAATTTCCATTAAGGGGGTGGGTACGTAGTTTCGGCTCTAACGTTATTTAAATGGGATTCATTTTTTTCAAATCCTGAGAAAACTAATAAGTATTTTTGAAAAAAATAAACGCAGAATGAAAGATTATGTTCTTACCGAGGGCCGAAAGTCCCTGAAAACTTCTGTAATGTTTATTTTAATAAGTTACAGGGGTGAAAAACTAAGAGAAAATGTAGTGTGATTTTTAATTTCAAATATCTCCTTCAAAAGAAACTTTTTATTTATTCTAAGGGACTTTCGGCCCTCGATAATAATTTAGTCTTTCATTCTGCGTTTAAATTTTTTAAAAATATTTTATTAGTTTTTTCAAGATTTGAAAAAAATGAAAAAAATGGACACCATGTCCGTGGTGATATTTTCCAAATCGAACATTCGCTATCTTTGTCATACAACGCACTGAGTCAAATATAATATGATGACAAGACAGTGACAATTTTAAATATTTGACAGGGAATATTTTGAGTTTTTATATCGAAAAAAAATCAATGTTTTTCGATATTATACTCATTTACGATTCACTCAATTTTTGCCGTAGAAAAATGTTTTTCAAACCAAGTTCTTGGGATTTAAATAACCTACAATTTCATATTTAAACATTTTTTCGTGTCTCTGATGCTAATCTTTCTATTCTGAAGAAAATGGCATTTTTTACCAAACTACAAAAATTCGTTATTCGCTTTTAACTCCAGTTCTTTTAAAACCAATCACTCTAAGCCTGTCAAAATTTTGGAATCTATTATTAATACATAAATAAAGAAGTATGAAAAAGACCAATGACTAAAAACACCGCTAACTTACATTATTAAGCTTCCAATTGGATTTCTCCTTTTTTTTTCAAAAAAATATATTGATTTTTTAACCGTAACTCTTTTATTTTTAACCTAGAAAGTTTGGTACAAAATAATTTTGTAGGACTCTACAAGATCTATAAGGCTATTAATATTAAATCCATTTATAATTCTAAGTCACAAAACGAGGTGACTGTAAAAGGGTTGGTAAAGGTGGTTTTTGCATGGTATTACAAGTTTTAATTGTCAATAGCTCACTCAGTTTTTGCCATAAAAAATAATTCTGCTAACTCCGTTCTTGGGAATTAAATAACCTACAATTTTAGATTTACATATATTTTCGTATCTCTGATGCTAATCTTTCTATTCTGAAGAAAAGGGCATTTTTTACCAAACTACAAAAATTCGTTATTCGCTTTTAACTCCATTTTTTTTAAACTAATCATTCTAAGCCGCTTAAACCTCTAGAACCTATTAATAATGCATAAATATAGAAGACCAAATAAGGTCAATGGCTAATTTTAATTAGGGTGGTAAATAGGGGGAAGTTTCCGATCACTTTTTCGCTGAAAAAAATAGGGACTAACATTCTTTTCATAATAAGTCACTTAACTTTTGAGCTAGAGACTTTTTTTATTTCTGTAGATAGATATTTTTAAATACTTTAAATTAGTTTGAACAAGTTATCCTCGAAAAATGCATAGTTTTCCCGTCTTTTGAGTTTGAAACTACAATATTTAGCATTCGACGAAGAAGAGCTAACATATAATAAAGTATACCTTGATTAATATTGGTCTTAAAGAAAATTAAAAAAAATCAATTTTGTTTATTTTTTCAAAAGGTACATTTTTGTTAAGCAAAGTTGTTTTGATAAAACGAAAACTTTTTGAGTTATTAGCAGAAAAGTGATTAAAAACATTGATTTTTTCGATATAAAACTAACACTTTCGATAGCGAATAAATCGAAAACTAAATTTTATCAAAAAGATGTATAGAACGTTTTTTGTTTAGAATGAATGTTTTTACCAAGTTTTCGGCCAAAATAAAATAAAAAATTTTCACCCCCATGGTAAAAGCGCCTTTCGGCCTCATATAGATTTTGATCCTTGGACTATCTACTACTTATTCTCAAATTTTCAAGCAAATCGATCTATTCTGTAAAAATTGCGAGGTTTGTCCTATTTTAAGCTTAATTACTTGGACTATACAGCGGTTTCAGTAGAGTGCCTGAACTGTAGTTTTAATTCTAATTCAGTGTCATGAACTGAATACATTGAGGAAGGGAGAGCCGTTTATCTCAATTTGATCATTCAGAGTTATATCTTTATTTTGTAACTTATTAATTTCATTCTAATAAAGACAGCTTAAGGTTTTTATTTTGAATATGGAGAATTTGATATTGGTCATTAAAATAATGTATACCTATGATTTAAAAGGGGAAATATGTACATAGAATCTGTTTTTTTATTTAAACCCCTTTTGTGTGTCTGCTATAAGTTTGTTAAAGGTTCTACCAGTTTGACCGATGTAAGTTTTTGGGCAGTCATCACATGTAAGTGCTTTTTCTGTTGACGCTTGTTGTTCTTAATATATTTGCTCCTAATTACTTTTACCGTACTACACCAAATAGATCACTACAATATGAACTAACTCAGAAAACACTTGGGAGCAAAAAATAAAACAAAGGCATGCTGAGTGACACCGAAATGACGACATAGAAAATTACCGAGATCACGTCGAACGAATAAATGAAAAATACTTGATACAACACTATAGAGCCACCAGATATCACGAGATATCGCGAGATACAACCCATAATATCGCGAGAGTTTGGATGATAGGTAAATATGATTATATCGAACTAAAAAGAGAAGGAAAAACATTGCATAGAATAATGCGAGTAAATGACAATATTGTTAATGGAAGTATACACCTACAAACAAAAATCTTAGAAACAAAAAAAAGAAGACAAACATAACATAGCAAAAAAGAGACGGAATTTTCTATTTCTGCGTGAAATGGACGGAGGTCTATTTAAAAGATATACATACAGTAAAACCTATTTATCTGCAACCGCCAAGAGAAGACACGACAGACGTTCGTTAAGCGGTGCAAGTGACCTTGACGGTTTCAGTTAAATCTATTTAGGTATACATACATACAAACATTCAATTTAGAGAAACAAATAGTCAATCAAGTTGGATATGAACAGAACCAAGAACGAAAAAATGAATATATCAAATATAATATGCTTGTATGTAAGTTTGAAGACGATACTAAACAGTAGAAACAAAATTAAAATAAGTTTTGTCGATAAAGGATATACGAGTATGGTTTTAGATATATTAATTCTTTAGTTTTAATTTGAAAAATAATCTAATATAATTATTCTATAGTTTTTCTTCATTTAATATTCTGCACATGAATATTTATTAATAACATACTTACTTATTTCGATGCATGATCTATGAAGACTAATGGACAGTGATTGGAACTTACCTAGAACAAAAGATCAGATTAGTATTTAATTTTAAAATAAAATCTAAACAAAGTAGCCAAAGTGTTTTGAAAGCTTGTAAAGCAGTAACCAGTAAGAGTTAAATTCTCTCCTTCACTCTCCGCTCTACCCCCTAAACTTATTCAGTTAACACTATTATCCCAGTATAACAAACAGTAATGACACTCTTGGACCTTGATGAAGTCACGCATTTTTCTCTGCGCAGACAGATTGAGGCGAAAAGTCGCAGAACGCAGACGCTGAACTCCTTGCGCTTCTGCATACTTTTAATCTTGAAGCTCAGACTAGCTCAACTAACAAGTCGTCTAATATTTCTAACCCTAAGCCCTACAATAGGGCTTTTAGTAATTTTGATTACCAGAAAGATTTTTCGTTGAGCCAGTCCGGTAGAAACTGTTCGAATCAGATGACAGATAAGATGGCTAAAAAACGAGACTTCAAAAACTTCAAAGGTGCCGACGAAAGTGTCGTCACTACTGTTTGTTTTTAATACTGTGCTATTATAAATTTAGGTCTGGATCCCGCGTAAGAAAAAAAAGTTGATTAATAGCAAGCTGAAAATTTTTTAATAGCTTAAGGGTGTCTAGTCGGACAAACTTTGATGTATGGGAACACTTGAACAGGGGAAGTTTTAATTGTGGAACAGGTTAAAAATTTGAAACGTCAGACTACGAAAACGTCCCATGTATTTTGTCGGACAGAACTTTCAATTCATTTGTTACCCTTTCATTAAACTGTCCTGCAAAAATCAGACTGCTATTTATCACCAACTGGGCATTTTAATGAGTGGAACACGTAGAATATGTCAAATGACAGGAATTATGACAGGTGACAAATAGCAGTCTGATTTTTGCATGAGAGTTTAATGAAAGGGTAACAAATTAATTAGAAGTTCTGTCCAACAAAATACATGGGACGTTTTCGTGGTCTGACGTTCCAAATTTTTAACCTGTTTCACAATTAAAACTTCCCCTGTTCCAGTGTTCCCATACATCAAAATTTGTCCGACCAGACACCCTTAAGCTATTAACAAATTTTCAGCTTGCTATTAATCAACTTTTTTTTCATACGCGGCGTCCGGACCTAACTGTAGACGTACAGTAAAAATACATTATTTGAGAAAGGTACTCTGTCTAAACAGCTGTAGTGAAACTAAATTATAATAAATCTAGTGGAATTGAGGAAATCGCTATTTGTATAACAAGGGAGGAAAAGGCACTTTACTCCCATGTTATACATATGGTTTTTCCACCTTCCTCAAATAACAAGTCATTTTTTCATTTTTACTTAATTTATTTATGTAACTAACCAACAAAATTTATTAGAACTAAAACTAACAAGTAGGTACAATATAACTGTCAACTGTCAAATATAAGTCAAATTATTAATGTAAACATTGTTTATAAATCAAAATAACAATTTACTGTTTTTACCATTCTGCAAAATACTGTTTTATAAATAAAACTGTTAAAATACTGTTTTTATATTCTGTTTTATAAATAAACGTTAAAATGTGTAGATTCTTACGTAATACAAAATAGATATTGTACAGGGCGTCAATAAGTTATATTTCATAAATGAAATACAATGCCGTCACTTTTACTTTTCCTCCCTAGGGAGGAAAAGTATAACTTTGCTCCCTACAATCAGGTCCGGAAAAGTATACTTTCGGTAGAGGTAGGTGGAAAACAAGTTTTTATTGTTTTATTATTAGGTAAATAGAGACATGACTATTCTATTTTATTCTTCATAAAGATATTCTGACATAACTGAGCTACCATGCATTTCCAAATCAAGTATAATATTATCTTCTCGTTTTATTCCATTCCACATTTAGTTCAGGCTGTATCGTCGCCCCCGTTAGGTAAATTATTCCGATTCGATTTTTTTGCACAAACTTACTCAAAAAAAGGTCCCTATAACAAATCAACAGGGTGCCAGGCGGTACCGTGGTCGAAAAATTGTTTAAACAATTTTTTTAAACATATTCATAAAAATATTTTTTTCAGTTCGGGCAATTTTTTTTTAGATCATTTGGGTCTTTCGGGGCAAAAAAGGTCCCGTGTGATTTTTCTCTAAAATTGATTGTTGTCGAGTTATAAGCGATTTCAAATTTGAAAAATGCGAAAATGACCATTTTTATTGATTAATAACTCGGTTAAAAATTATTATTATGAAAGCCAAAAGTCACCAAATCAAAGTTTAAAGCCCCCTACAACATTCTGAAATTTTTGTCATTATTTTATTACTAAGCTGTTATTTTTAATTATTAACAATGAGCGCTAAGAGCGTATTGAGTCGGCCGTCTATGTGAGTGCGAGTGAGACTCACCATTGGACGGCCGGAATGGTGCATCTCTTTCGCACTCACCATTAACGGCCGCCTAATACGAGCTTAGCGCTTATCGTTAATAATTTAAAACAACCGCTTAGTAATAAAATAATTACACAAATTTCTTCAGGATCTCGTGGGGGGACTTTAAACTATGATTTGGTGACTTCCTGACTTTCATGATAGTAATTTTTAACCGAGTTATTAAGAGTTGAAAATGGTTATTTTCGCGTTTTTCAAATTTTAAATCGCGTATAACTCGACAACAGTCAATTTTAGAGAAAAATCACAAGAGACCCTTTTTGCTCAAAATGAACCAAATGATTTAAAAAAAATTGTTGGAAGTGAAAAAAGTTAGTTTGTGGAAAAAATCGAATTGGAATAATTTACCTAACGGGGGCGACGATACAGCATGGACTAATTTGGAATTTTTCGAATTAAAGGTAACTATGTCAATCTATACATTTTTGGTACTTCTTACTCGATATCCTGTTCTTGTTTCATGTAACCGTATTAGTATTCGGAACCATACAGTTCGTCCTTCAAATAATAGTTCAATTACATAGTTTAATACATGTTTAATAGTTTAGGTGTGCCATTTAGTGTGAAAATACCTTCTGTATTCATATTATATATGATAGAGATCTTTAAAAAGTAATTTACCGGTAGTTTAACGTAAAAACCCGGAAGTAACTTGCTCGACGGTACTGAGTTTATAAGGTCACGTCCTTTTGCGACTGCTAGAATTTTAGATACTAGCTAGAGATGTTAAGGAAATATGGGAACGGTTCCGTTTTTGTTTTCGTTCGTTTTTTTTTCAAATGTAAATAATAATTTTTTATCGCAAGATTAGTGTTGTCTTTCAGAGTGTGCTAAGCTTATTAAGAGGAGTGACAGTTTCTTCTTCTTAACTGCCCTATCAAGTCCCCTGATGTTGGCGATTAACATGGCGAAACTGTCTATGTCTCGAGCTATTCTAAATAGTTGATCTGCTTTCTTTATTCCTGTCCACTCCCTGATATTTTTCAACCAAGAGGCCTGCTTTCTACCAATTCCTTTGCGTCCTTCGATTTTACCCATCATAATAAGTTGAAGAATATTATATCGGTCTCCCCTTACTACGTGTACAAAATATTCTACATTTGATATTATCATGCAGCTCGCGAGTAGCATTTGCTCTCTTAAGGCTGCCACATTTGTCAGCATAGCCGTCCATGGTATTTTTAGTGTACGTCTGTGCAGCCACATTTCAAAGACCTCCAAACGATTAATGGTGGATATTTTTAATGTCCATGCTTCGACACCGTATAAGAGGACTGACCAAACGTAATATTAATCATACGCTTTCGAAGTTGAAGTGGCAAGTTATCATTACAAAACAATGACCTCATTTTTAAAAATGTTGTGCGGGTTATCTCGATTCTACATTTTATCTCTTTATCTGGATCTAGTTGTTCATGTTCAGTAATATGGCAACTAAGACATTTAAAACTAGGTACTCTTTAAATTATATGACCATCAACATATCGTCGTACTAGAACAATACTAAGACAACTTAAAAAATATAGTTTCGAGTAAATTGAGTTTTAAATTTCCTCCATAGAAAGTATGAAATAAAACTATTTTATATCAGTTTATTGCATTGTTTCTTAAATGTTATGGTGCCCTATTTGTTCTTGAGTGTGTTTAGAGTTCAACTGAAAATTTGAAATAATAAATAATGAGAATAATCTGAGATTTTGTAACATGTGCTCCTCTTACACTTTAAAAATTTTTGATATACATATACAATTTATCTTTGCTAAGTGTTGAAGTTGTCCTAGTATTGTATTTATTTTTTGTAGTATTCTTTAAAAATATCTTAATTTTTCTTCAGCTTATCCTAGGATTTCACCAATTCTATTTTTCAACAATTAATTTTGTATTGTATTGTATTTATTTTTTGTAGTATTCTTTAAAAATATCTTAATTTTTCTTCAGCTTATCCTAGGATTTCACCAATTCTATTTTTCAACAATTAATTTTGTTACTATTATTAGCATTTAAAAATATCCCACTGTTACACTATTTTTTGACGCACTTGACCACTTTGTCTTGTTTCATTGATTTTTCAAGTTATCTTTACACAATTATTCGCAAAAAAATGCAGTAAGTATTGTAATTTTTTATTTTTTACTGAAACTTCAAGAAATAGCAAACATAATATTATTACATAAATTTATAAAATGAAATCAAATATTACCAACTGGTTAAATCATTTATACTAAAATTCCACTTAATAAACAATAATAAATTGAAAAAAAAACTTCCGGGAACATTTTTTAATCGCTAACTTCTTGATCTTGTTGTTGACCTTTCTTGTACGGTTTTAGATTAAAAACAAATCGTGATGTTCAGCGGGGATATGTCGGATTAAACTTAAAAGATCTTCTTTTTTCTTAAACGGAATTTTAGGGCGTTCCATATAAGCTGGAGCAATATTGTCAACTTCATTCATTCGAACGATAATTTGTTTAAATGAATCGGTACCAAAAGTTTCCTTGTAGAAAATAATATTTGGGCTTTCTTTGGTCACTCGCAGTACATTAATATTGCTCCAGAGTATTTTCTCTCCAATTGAATTTTTAGAAAAACTTGCAAAATTCATGCTAAACTTTTTCCAATCTAAAATATCAAAAAATTGAAAATTATTAACCATATAAGGCTTTCCTGTTTTTTTGGCTAATTTTATGATCATTGCCATTTCCTGTGGAGTTAAAATAGGTCCACTCAGTAAAGCTCTTTTTTTGGCAGACTCTATGCAGGAATGCATAGATAATGATGCATCAATGTTTTAAAAATTTCTGAGTATTTTTCTTGTCCGCTCAGACACCGAATACATTTTAATAAACAGAAGACACATGTTTTCCAAACGAATTTAAAAAACCACTTCTAGCATCCGCACTCTATTGCAGTCGGAGAGCAACTTGAAGTTAAACTGACCAGTGAAAATGAACAACTTTACTGTAACTGACCGACTCATCCACGAATTCGTAGGTGAGCGTGGGGATATAATCGGACATTTTATTCAAATAATCCTTATTTTTGAAGTTTAGTTAGGGAAATACAGAGACAACTTAAAAAAACAGGTTGATTTAAAATTTTCTTTGCCATACTCGGTGAAATAGTCGGACAAATTTGCTAGTAAAATACTCAGACAACTTAAAAACACAAATATGTTAAAAAAATCATAATGCAGATGTGGGGCTAGACTAAGACATGTGGGAATGTCCGGGTATTTCACCACAACTATGATTAGAAAAGGCAAGTATTAATCGGAAAATAAAAAGGTATTTTAAGATATCTTCCTTTTAACCCAGGTATTTCCAACAAATCAACTAGTGAAATATTAGGATATTGCTCATAAACACCACAAAGCAGCCGATTGAACAAATCTTAGTATCTCTCCAGATAGCTTATAAAATTTTACATCAGGTAGAGCAGATAACTCAAAAGTCAAATATTTGAAGATATCCTAGTATTATTCTAGTGCGACGATATAACCGTGAATCTTGATGTGCTGAACGGCTGAACACCATGTATTTTGTTTTTGAACAGTTTATGTTTAGGCCAAACTCTCTTCCCACTATGTCAATGGCATTTACTTTTGAAAAGTTTGTTTAGAATCAACATTTACATAACCTCAAAAATCCACGATTATAATAAAAATATGGCGTACATAATACAGGGTGATCAACTTCTCTTACAAAGTCCAATATGTCTGTCATTATACAATATATGAAAAAAAGTTGATTATAAAAGTTATAGACACCTTTAATGTACACATTTTAAAATTAGTGAGAAATATATAGGGTCCTTCATAAGACGGTGCCAAACCAAAGTTATGTTTTTTTTAAATGGAACGCCCTGTATTTTATTCAAAATCTGGTTTCTCTACATTTTTCTGATTCAAGAGATATAACACTTGTCTAGGGTTATACTGAGCGTTTCAAAGTTACGAGCACTTTTATTAAAAAAATCATACTGATTTGATCGCCCTGTATGTTTCTCCGGTGTTGATCCGGTGTAATATAAACTTATTTTTTTACTGCTTTTGACTGTCAATATTAAAGTAGTTTTCCAAGAATGAGCAATTTTTTTATAACTACACAAATTGTATACAGGGTAAGTCAAGGTGTAAATACAAGATTTTCTTTATAATTTTAAATGAAACACCCTGTATTTTATATTATTATCTAAAAGTTCTATCACTATACTTGCATATCTTTTAAATATTCCCTATGCCTAAAGTTATTAGTTTTTGAGATATTTTAGTTTTATTGTTGATAATAACATGTATTACTTAGTTATTAATAACTAGAGTTGCACTAGTTTGACTTGAATGTTTGAACTTGACTTGAGTTTGACTTAATTTCAAGTCAAACTCAAGTCAATCCTTCTGAAAAATAATTCAAGTCAAGTCAAACTGGTCAATCGTATAGGTTTGAAAATTCAAACTCTTTGTCAAACTAGTTTGAAAGAGTTTGAAAAAAAATTATTTAGTAGATATACTTTTTTGTCGGGATAGATATGTTAGTTGCCAATTAAGATAAGAAAATTAATAATACAATGAGTGCCATATAAAAATAACTTGATACAAGAAGCGATTATAGTCATAATGGGGTCGTAAATTTCTTGCAAATTATTCCTGTAGGCTTAGAATTGCTTGCGAATAAGTGTCATTTTATCGATATCACTTTTTTATATTTTTATTTGAGTATTACTAGCAGAGAACAACGACCACAGAGAAGCGACACGAACATACTAAAACGTGTAACTTTTTTATAGACGCATGAGCTAATCTGGTTGGTTTAGTGTCACCAACTCATGCTAATTTTGTCCCTCTGGTTGTTTTACGGTAGTCCGTAGGCGTGTATGGTAAATAAAAAAAACGACCAAAATCCTTTATAAAAGGTATATTTGTTAAAATCCCTAAAAAGGACTACATCACAGAACTAGTTTTCGATCGGATCACTGATCATCACCAGTGCTTACGTGATCTAACATGCTAACCACCAAAATACAAAAATATATGAGCTAAAACCCTTTAAAATTGATCCGTCATGGAAACATAGATATGAATGTGTGAAATTAAACATGAATGTATTTACAAATTTATGTACACATGTTTCCATGAAGGATCAATTTTAAGGGGTTTTTACCCAAATATTTTTGTATTTTGGTGGTTAGCATGTTAGATCACTTAAGCGCTAATGACAAGGGCGGATCCAGGACCGATTTTCAGGAGGGACCATGAACTTTTTTTGAAGAGGGGTACCGATGGGACTGGGGATAATTTTAAAAAATTTGGGTTACAATGGTGAGTTTTAAGGCACTTTTCACACACTTTTGAGTGACATAAAGACATTCAAAATTTATCAGTTACTAAAATCAATAAATATTCCTACACATTTTTTTCCAAGGCCAGTTCTTTCAACAAGTTTAATGCTACTTTTCCCAATTCTTCTCCTGCCAAGCCTTATTCTCCCGCTCTTTCTGATTTTCACTAATTATTTTTATGTTCTCATAAGCGTCAATGATCTTGACAAAGTCTTCACGAATGTTGTTATTGTGTATGTATCTCAGATTTAGAGAAAGCTGTTTCACGTGGGATACGTCGGTCATTTCGTCAAATATGACAGAGTAATAATTTGCACTGTGAACCTGATTCATTATTTGTTCAATTATTTCTTTGCCACATGTTATCAATTGATTTTGGCTGGTGCTGCTAATATATGTTGCTCTGGAGGATGCTGTGAATAGGTGTTGTTTAAGAGTATTATTTCCTGAGGCGATTTTAAACCTTAATAATTCCCTTCATTGTTAGATCCAGCATCTAGGTCCAGAAGCAGAAGGCTATCATCACGATGGCTTCTTAGAGGAATATTTGTCGACTTAAGAACACTATAGACTCTACTATTAGTCGTAGTCTTTCTCGATTTTCTTGTACCTATTTAGACCTCTGTAGAGTATATCTGGTTAATGAATGACTTTTGCGGGTTGCGATGCGATAACTTTGTCGAAAATCCAGCCCAACCTGAAAGCACTCCTTGTGGTATGTTCTTTTTCATGGGTTTGTATGGCTCCGTCTTTGACCATAAGTTTGACGAAAAATGTTAAAGGTTACGTGACAAGACTCTGGGCTATCATCCCTTTATTGTGACCATATTTTTTGTTAGAAAAATAGAACGCAATGCTTGATAAACAAGCACTTTTGACTGTGCGACGGTACCAACCAACACATTTGTTCTAAGTGCTGGTGACCCAAATAATGCTTCATTTCTTTTCTATTCTTTGTGTGTACAGAATATGGAAATTGATACGATTTTGATGGCTGCCAAGGTCGTTCTAATTGGCACTTTGTAAAATTATTAACATTTTGATTTGCAAAACATCCTATGTCCTTCTTGAAGCTTTCGTTACTGCTTTTGTTCAATTAGAGTCCAGACAACACATTTATCTCCTGTTTTGTACATATACTGTGTTTGAAAGTAAAAACATTTGAACTGCAAATATTTACATTTAATTATTTTTTAAATTCTCTGTTTTAAAATTATTTATTTTTAAAATATACCTTTTATAAAGGACTTCGTCGTTTTTTGTAATATGTAGTATACAGCCAACTACGGGAAAACTTTTTCCCCTTGGATATGGTAAATACTCAACTTAAAAAGTTTATTTAAGCATTTATATTTTTATACAGGGTGTTTGGTAAAGAATGGGCCACAGCTTAGCCTCAGGTTCCTGAGGTTAAAATAGGCCGATTTAAGCTAACTTACCTTAGTACAAAGTTTATAATAACCGAGATACAGGGTGTCAAAGTTAAACTTTTTTTTTATTTATTATTGAATATTTCCGGACAGGCATGAGATATCAACACGAAATTTGGTATTTGAGGGTTTTTGGGACGAGAAAACTAAATTCTCTACCAAAAATTATGTGTTACCCAGAGGGCGCCACATACGCCTTTCAGCACTCATTTAATACGTTCAATTTTTTTTATTCGCCACTCCGTATAATTTTGACATTAAAATTTTTATTCCCCTATTAGTTTACTTAGAAAAGGTATAATTCTTTCATCTCCTTAAACTCAACCGTTTTCGAGATAAACGCATTTTAAATCTGCGGTGCAACATAATTTTTAGCATAATATCATTATAGTTACACCAGAAAAGTAACTTAAAACCATAAAATTATCCGAAAATGTATCGCAAATTTCTTCAAATGGAATTTGCGATGCAATGACACAATGCCATAAATTTGAGAATTGGCACAATTATTATGGTTTTAAGTTATTTTTCGGGTGTAACTACAATGATATTATGCTAAAAATGATGGTGTATCGCAGATTTAAAATACGTTTATCTCGAAAACAGTTGAGTTTAGGGAGATAAAAGAAGTATACCTTTTTAAGTAAAACTAATAGGAGAATAAAAATTTTAATGTCAAAATTATACAGAGTGAGGGATAAAAAAAATTGAACGTGTTAAAATAGTGCTGAAAGGCGTATGTGGCGCCCTCTTGGCAACACATAATTTTCGGTAGGGAATTTAGTTTTCTCGTCTCAAAAAACCCCCACATACCAAATTTCGTGTTGATATATCATGCCTGTCCGGAAATATTCAATAATAAATATAAAGAAAGTTTAACTTTGACACCCTGTATCTCGGTTATTATAAACTTTGTACTAAGGTAAGTTAGCTTAAATCGGCCTATTTTAACCTCAGAAACCTGAGGTTAAGCTATGGCCCATTCTTTAATAAACACCCTATATAATTATATAGTAGCATTATATTATTATGGATGATTATGGTTAAAATTTCTGGTTACTAGTGTGTGTTTCATCTGCATGTTCATCTGCGACAGGAAGAGGAATAAGTTTATTTAGATTTCCTAAGAATAATAACAGGTAAAATTCTTATTGCTTTGTAATTGTTACATATTACCTATTAGGTATATAATAGTCTTAATTTGACTTGATTTCTTGATTATTGACTTGATTAATATTATTGATAATAAATCATGACGAAAGTGATTCATTTCCTTGTATACATTATTACCCCTACATAATGCATAAAAAACTAAACTTCGCTCTACCAACCAAGGGATATTTCATTCAAAATAAAAATATTAAATTTGGTGTTGTGTTAGTGCATTTATTTCATTTGGCAAGTCTCGGAAGGGCCAAAGGCAGGTCAAAAAATCAACAGATGTTCTCATCCGGATGTCATCGCACTCAAAGATATCCTATTTTTACGAGATAAAAATATGTAGGTACATAAAGAGTTCTATACACGAGAATTTCTGATAAAGGACACAAACAAAATACAATATGGTTGCAATATTTCTTGGTATTTCATGGAGTCGGTGCAATATTTTATATTTAATGAAAGTCAACATAAATGCTTAATTTTATTTCTGGTTACTAGATTAACAAAGAATTCGTCGGAATTTTTTTATCATACCAATTGTAATTTAATCTACTTTAACGAAAATTTATGAAGGAACAACAAAATATTATATTTTTGATAGAGTAGGTTAATGAATTTTTTGCGACTTTGCAATGTCGTTTTAAAGAATTAGTTCACTATTTGCCATTTTATAACGCTGTTCTTTATTTTTACATAATACATACAAGTATACACTTTCCAATTTTAAACGTGATAAATACCAGGGAAGGCGAAGCAAAGATATATAAAATAGCCAAACAGAGAGCAAAGAAAGCAAGAGATTTTAATCAGATTAGATGTATCCGAGATGAAAATAATAAAATACTAATCCACGAAAAGGATGTCAAAAAGAGATGGAGAAAGTATTTTGACAGTTTATTAAATTAAGAATTTGACAGACAGCCTGTGAAGTTAACGGAGACAATAACAGCAATTATTACCAGAATAACAAACGAAGAAGTGGCTCAAGCGCTTCAAAAGATAAAGAAAGGAAAAGCAGTTGGGCCAGATGATATTCCTGGGGAATTATGGAGAGCATTGAGAGATACAGGAATAAGTTGGCTAGCAGGTCTATTTAATAGAATTATGGAAGTTGGACAAATGCCAGACGAATGGAGAAGCAGTATATTAGTACCTGTCTACAAAAACAAGGGAGACATACAACAATGTACAAACTGCAGGGCTATAAAACTACTTAGCCACACCATAAAAATATGTGAGAGAGTAATTGATAGACGGATACGTGTAGAAGCCGAAATATCCGATAATCAATTTGGCTTTATACAGGGCAGATCAAAAACAGATGCAATTTTCATTGTAAGGCAACTGATGGAAAAATACGGGAATAAAGAGACCAACGCTCATATGGTATTCATTGATCTTGAGAAAGCATATGATAAAGTTCCTCGAGAGATTCTGTGGTGGGCACTCAATAAGAAAGGAGTCACTGACGAATATGTAAAGATTGTGAGAGATATGTATGAGGGAGTAACGACTAATGTTAGGACAGGTGTCGGAGAGACTGATAAATTTCATGTGAAAGTAGAATTGCACCAAGGCTCGGTGCTGAGTCCTTATCTATTCTCATTAGTTTTGGACCAGATAACAACGAAACTACAGGGTAGCATTCCATGGTGCCTAATGTATGCTGATAATGTAGTGTTAATAGGAGATAGTGAAAGAGACTAAGAACAAAAACTGGAACAGTGGAGACAAGCGCTGGAGGAAAAAGGTTTAAAACTTAGTAGGACAAAAACAGAGTATTTGGAATGCTCATTTAAAGATGGAGTTACTACAAATAAAATGGTATCTTTGGATGGGGAAATGATTGTGAAAAGCAATAGTTTTAAGTACCTAGGATCGGTATTACAAAGTAATGGAGAAATAGATGGAGATGCATGCAGTAGAATTAGGGCTGGATGGATAAAGTGGAAAGAAGCTAGTGGGGTGTTGTGTGACAGAAAAATTCCAATGAAGCTGAAGGGAAAATTCTATGAAACAGCCATAAGACCGGCTATGATGTACGGAACAGAATGTTGGGCAGTGAAAAAGAAAGAGGAACAACGAATTCATGTGGCGGAAATGAGAATGCTTAGATGGATGAGTGGAGTGACAAAGAAGGATAAAATTAGAAATGAGTATATTAGGGGAAGACTAGGTGTGGCACCAATTGATGCCAAAATGAGAGAGCAAGGTTCAGATGGTTTGGTTATGTTCAACGTCGAGACGTTAATCACCCAATACGAAGAATAGCAGAAGTGCAAATTCCTGGAAGGAGTAGGAGAGGAAGACCAAAAAAGACCTGAGGGGAGACGATAAGGCAGGACATGTTGTTAAAGGGGATTAACATTGACATGACCCAAGATAGAATTGTGTGGAGAAATGCAATTAGGGAAGCTGACCCCGCATAGGGATAAGGCAAAGAGAATGATGATGATGACACTTTGCAATTTTAATTATTTTGAAATCACCTGCCGCAACGTCAAATAAATCAGTATATTTACTTTTCTTAATTAATTCTGCTTCGACTACAGATTTTTTCTCTTGCAGAATACAGATTAGCAGAGTACACATTCCGACCTATCCAAATAAGACAAAACAAAAGTCGGCAATTGGAAATAAACACGTTGCGTAATATGATATTCAAACTTCAAACTGTTTGAAGAAGTTTGATTTCAAGTCAAACCTAAAGATGTTGAAATCAAGTCAAGTCAAACTTTTTTTTAAAAAAAGTTTGGTTTTCAAGTCAAGTCAAGTTTGTTGAATAAAATCAAACTAGTTTGACTTAATGCATCTCTATTAATAACAATACTTTAATTTATTAAAATTTATTAAGAAAACTAAATTAAATAAAAAAATGTTCAACGTACTTCTTATGTTATAAAAGGTGTTCAAAATGGCCTCCCATAACATCTACACAAGCCTGGAGACGAGTTTCGAAAGACCTACTGACGTAAGTAAGCATTTGTTGGGCGACACATTAAAAGGCGTTTTGAATCATTACTTTCATATCGTCAGCTGTTGTTGGAGGTGTTCTATACACTACGCCTTTAATGTAACCCCAGAAAAAGAAGTAAACTTCGTTTAATTCTGGTGATCTCGGTGGCCAGTGAACTGGCGCATCTCTTCCTATCCATCTTTCAGGAAATAGTTCATCGAGTTTACCGTTGACAAGTGCGTTGTGGTAAGCAGCGGCTCCGTCATGAAGGTACCACATATGTTTAATGGTACTTTGTAGAATAGGTAAATGATTCACTAGAAAATTTAAATAAACCTCACCATTTACCGATTCTTCAAAGAAAAAAGACCTATAACGTAACTGCCTATGATTTCACCCCAAACATTTAAGGACCATCTCGTTTGACTATCTGCCTATGATTTCACCCCAAACATTTAAGGACCATCTCGTTTGACTATGTGTCTGAGTACAGTATGGATTGGTTGTGGAATAATAATGAAAATTGTGTCTGTTTACACTACCATTTTTGTGGAATGTTGCCTCGTCTCCAAAAAAATAACAACCTCAAAAAAAGCTCTCTGTGTAACTATTTGTTGTTGTGACCATTGACAAAATTGTACTCTTCGTTCGAAATCATCCCCAACAAGTTCCTGATGTAATCGTATATGATATGGGTGCATGTTGTAATATTTCGAATACTTGTATGAGGATTTTCTGTAACATGCAGTAACACATTTAATTCATTATCATCTGTAATAATGGTTTTTGTTTTTTTCTTTGCTTCATATAAAACAGAACCAGTACGATTAAACCTGTCTAATAAGTTGTCAAATGCTCTCTTATTTGGTTGTCGACGCTGTGGATACCTTTTCTTATAAATTATTGTGGCAACTAATGAGTTTTTGAAATACTCTCCTAAACTCCATATCATGTCTGTCATTCCTTCACGACTAAAATTTATTGTTAGGTAACAATTATAACAATATGGCAAACAATTATAATCAATAACAAAAATTAAAACGTACAGATAATTAAAATCTTACATCTGACAGTTCTTGTGTCAATTATTTCAAAGCCACGTTAAACAAGAACTTGCAGCAATTTATAGTATGTACCCATTTATTCGCGGAAAATTAATATCATTTTGTTAGTAAATATAAAATTGTCGTTATTGTATAGAATTTACCATAAACTTGGAGAAAAAATGAAATGCAGTCTAATTTTAATTATATCATTAACAAACTCATTGGAGGGTTCTAATATTAACGGTAATTAATTTACTGTAATAAACGTATCTATGAGTTATCAACAATAAAACTAAAATATCTCGAAAACTAATAACTTTAGGTATAGGGAATATTTAAAAGATATGCAAGTATAATGAAACAACTTTTCGATGGTAATATAAAATACAGGGTGTTCCATTTAAAAATATGAAGGAAATCTTTTATTTGCATTTTGACTTACCCTGTATACAATTTGTGTAGTGATAAAAAAATTGTACGTTGCTGCAAAACTACTTTAATATTGACAGTCAACGGCAGTAAAAAAATAAGTTTATATTACACCATTAGAATCATACAGGGCGATCAAATCAGTATGATTTTTTGATAAAAGTGCTCATAACTTTGAAACACTCAGTATAATCCTAGACAGGTGTTATATCATTTTAATCAAAAAAATGTAGAGAAGCCAGATTTTGAATAAAATACAGGGTATTCCATTTAAAAAAACATAACTTTGGTTTGGCACCGTGTTATGGAGGACCCTGTATATTTCTCACTAATTTTAAAATGTGTACATTAAAGGTGTCTATAAATTTTATTAACAACTTTTTTTCATATATTTTATAATAACAGATATATTGGACTTTGTCACAGAAGTTGATCACCCTGTTAAAATGTGACGTCAACGCATTGTAAATAACCGAAAAATTTATATAACGCATATTCTTAAATTTAAAAATATTGTATACTCATAATATTGTCCATTGAGTGGATAATTGACTTTTCATTCTGAACTGCTCGTCAGAACAGTCAAAAAGGGACAAAAGCGTAATTATACCTATTTTATCTTCATACAAAAGTATTCCTTTCATACGTATAAGCAAACAATGAAGTTGTACAATAATTTGCACAGTTCAGTTATAGGAACAGATGTACAGACCGTTTATTGCATAACTCTTTCTAAGAACCTGGCCCGTTCCTTAGGCAACAACTCTAGTACCAGCCATGGAATTCAGCAGTTGTTGTGAAGCAAACGTTACAGTTTAAGAGGAAACAGTAGCGATCAACAGGTAGCGAAAACGCGTTCCAAGATTGCGGCTGTAATTTTGAATATTTTTTCGAGATATTTGGCACACGTATTCGTAATATAATAAAGAATGGTGGTACAGAGCCCAATTTGAAAAATATATTAATATGTGGAAATTACTCTGTAATTAAATACAATATTAAAAAAACGAGCCTGTACCGCCATTAAGAATAACATAAAAATACACGTTCTTCAAATAAACTTTTTTATCCGATGCCTAGATTTTGTGTAATTTTGGAACTACTAATGAAATAAAAAATTTTAGTAGTTCCAAAATGACACAAAATCTAGGCATCGGATAAAAAAGTTTATTTGAAGAAAGTGTATTTTTTTGTTCTTCTGAATGGCGGTACAGCCTCTTTTTTTTAATATTGTATTTAATTACAGAGTAATTTCCACATATTAATATATTTTGCAAATTGGCTCTGTACCACCATTCTTTATTATATTACGAATACGTGTGCCAAATATCTCGAAAAAATATTCAAAATTACAGCCGCAATCTTGGAACGCGTTTTTGCTACCTGTTGATCGTTACTGTATCACCTTAAATGCGGGGAGTGCATATAGATTTTCACTTCGGAAAAAATCAAACAATATAGATATTTTTGTAATTTCATTAAGAAATGTTTAATAAACAACATATCAAAAAGTTCTACTCGAGAAGTGGGTGCTTCATTTTTTATTAAACAAATGAACTACGAAATTAGATGTTTTTTTTAAATAACTCCGAAAATATAAATTTTAGAAAAAAACTGACTTGACCATTGAAAAATTCAGAAAATTTTACAAAAAAAACCTTATATAAAGAATTTTCTAAAATTAAATCTGTGTCTTCTATAATTTTTTATTTATAACGCTAAAGTCACCCTTCTCACAAACATTGGCGCACTATAAACTAGCGTACGGCGAAGTGCACGGTTGAGTTATTTTAATGTAATTCTTTAACTAATGGATCAAATGAAATTTTACAATTTGAACATGAAAGAAGAATAATTAAGCTATCTTATGGTTATAACAAAAAGAAATAAAAAGTATGGGCATAAGTACGGTGGGGGCGGAAAGTGAACCTTACATGAATTTTGTTTTAAAATGATTTAAAAATGTGTACCTAATACAATTTTTCTTATAAAACCCTCAATTTTGCACAACTTAGCTTTCAAGCATCTTACTAAATGATGTTTCATTAAAAAAAATCTCAAAAATTTAATTCAAATGCTATGACGTCTCAAAAAATGTAATTTTTGAAATCTTCGTAGTTTTATAGAATTACCACCACTTTAAGACGGTATTACTCAAGTTGGAACATCTCTATTACAGTTCTATAAGTGCTTTTATAAAGCTTAGGATGTAATCTTTAAAATGCACTGAATTATTTTACTTTAGAAACTAAATAGACCATTTCTTTTTGAGAAAATTAAGAAAGATAACAAAAATGTAATACAAAAACCGAAAATTACTAACTAAAAAAATGTTTATACAAAGTGATCAAAACTTTTTTCTGTAAAACTTACCTAAAATACATTTAATAATAAGCTTCAACAATAATAAATGTTCAGCAAAAAATTTTTTTAGCTCTTATACAGTATGTCTGCGTAACTTAGAACCTATTGATAACTTTTTTATTATCAGTTTTACGAAAAAAGTTATTGTTTATAAAATACTCTGCATCATATACTAAGATGCAATCATCAAATATCAAATTTAATTAATTTTATACGAGGTATGTCAAAAAATATGAATTTCACTCAAGAGTAAAGTACCGTTAAATTTTACAATATCGAAAATTGTTATTAAGAAAAGTTGTTTGGAATTAAAAAATTTGTTTTAGTGTTCAATTACATCCTTCTATTTAAAATATTCTGAATAATAAAATCACTTAACTCTTAAGAAAAAATTCATATTATTTATATATCTCGTATAAAATTAAAAAACTTTGATATCTGATAGTTGTATTTTAGATTTTAGACCAGTGAGAACTTTTTATGAAGAATAACTTTTTTTCGTAAACGTGATAATAAAATAGTTATCATAATTGTAATAAAATGATGATGAGTATCTGTAATTTGAGAAAAAATTGAAAAACTTTTTTTCGATTAGAATGATGTAATTGTATATTTAAACATAGTTTTTAATTTCAAATAACTTTTCATAATAGCATTTTTTGATATTCTGAAATATAAAGGTATGTACTTTACTCTAAACGAAATTCATATTTTTGACATAACTCGTATAAAATTGATAAAATTTGATATCTGATGGTTGAGTTTTAGATTTTTGACTATCCAGAGCATTTTATGAAGAATAACTTTTTTTCGTAAAATTGATTGATAATAAAAAAGTTTTCCATGTGGTTCCTAACTACTCAGACATACTGTATAAGAGCTTCTGTATAAGAATGTTCAAATTGCAATGCCATATTCGGATTCAGCATAATCAAAAACAAAATAGAAACATATTTGATCAAAGTAAAATTATGAATTTAACGATATTTTTAAAATTATTTATACAAAACAATTGTTATTGTTTAAACAATTAATAAACAATTAGCGGCCAAATCTGCGAGTAAAACTTTTTACTTTAACATGTATATAAACTAACAAAAAAAGTTTTAGAAAAATATAAGCTTTTTTGAATGTTTCCGAAACAATGCATGTTTCGTTCTAATTGCACTCCACTATTGGAGTTTATTAAATTTTTAGGGTTATATTGCACAAAGTTCTTATGTACTAATTTAATAAAAATGTAATTATACAATTAAAAGGTTTGAGACAACGCGCGACGGGCTCTAAGAGGGAAAAACAAATTTTATTTTCTGGAAAGATATTCATTAACTGGAGTTTGGTATTTAATAATGTATATAATTATTGGTTTATTGGCTAATGATTTCCTTTACTTGTTAGAGAATTATTTATGTTAATTATGGTGTAGTATCGTTTTCCTTTTAATATAAATGACATTGCCAAAAGAGCCGGATTTACTGATAAAGTTATAAAATTATTTAGGTGGATAGAAGATTTACCTTCTATCAAAATTAATACCAATTATATAAGCTGAAGTATATAGGTCATTGCTTACGCTGACGCCATGTCATGTAAATCGCCAACGTCAAGGAAACTTGACGTTGGAGAACTTAAGGCGCGTTAAGAAGATATTCCCTTCTCTGTTATATTACTCTTTACTATTGCTGCTGTCATCAATCTTATTTTAACAAATTTTCTAAGACCGTAACTCTACCTCCAGAGATCTTTCTCATCCTTTCTTATGTTCCCATGGCCGTTATTATATTATCTGCCATTACATTCCATATTCCTTCCATAATCCTATTTGTCGAATGATATGACCTACAGATCTACAATTTTAAGTTTTAACACTTGTTCTGAAAGTCTCTTAATTTTGATATTCTATTCATTTCTTTTCAGTCTTATATACTGTTATATTCCTATTTGACATAAGAAATAAAAGTCTATAGTTATATTTAAAATTCAAATAAAAATAAAGGTTTTCGTTTTTCTCGACCGCGGGCATGTAAATTTGGAACACCCTGTATAAAACAAATTATGTATAGGTAGTTTTTAAGAAAGTGTTTCGGAGAAGTGTTTACGAACCCCAGGAACAATACGACTCAAGTAAACAATTAGAGTGATGTTTAAAAAGAAAGTGTTCGTGGAAAGGTGTCAATAACCACCGATAACTCATATTCTAGTAAATAAGATAATAGGTTATTAAATTTGTAAAGATGATGTTTTATTCGTTCTCTGGTTTAACTCTTTATAGAAGTTAAGACTAATTTTAATAGTTTTATTTTAATTAAAATACAAATGTATTGTTACAAACTTATCCGTCAATCAAAAACTTAATAACATCTTATAAAAGTCAATAGTCAAAAGGAACTCTTCTTCTTTTTTATAATCTTGTTTAAGGTAGGTAATACAACATCCCCCTTCAAGATGATACATCTTCAACATAACTACTGACTAATCTTCACGATAGCGTAAAGGTCTGACAACCGCTCTCCCAGAGCGTGTTGTATTCTTACTCTGCTCAATATTAAATGGTCCATCAGTTTTCGTTGGCGTTGGAAGTCGTACAGGCGTTTTGGGTTGAGTTGGGTGACTTTCCACTTCCTGACTACCTTTCTCAATGTTTGTTGGTCTTTGGGATGTTAGTTGTTGAGTAGTCGGTGTAGTTTCTGGAGTCGAATTTGTTTGTTGAATCCCTGGCAGTTGTTTCAATACTCTATCGGGGATACTGCTTAGATATGGAGCAGGGATCAGATGAAAACGGTTTCTCCTTATGGTGCTTATGGCGGTCTTAACTATGTATGATCTTGGATTAACTTCGTTAATGATTTCACCATGTCGTTTCAGGTCTGTGATCCATACAAAATCACCAATTTGAAGTCGACTCAAATTCTTCGGTCCATGTTTTCCATCATAGAATTTTTTATATTTCGAGCGGTACTTCCTCTCCGCGCTTACTAGCTTTTTTGATGATTTAAATTCAGCTAATGCGATTGATGGTAGATTATCTCTCAATTTTCTTCCAAACATCATTTCGGATGGACTGAATCCGTTCTCTAGTGGTGTGTTTCGATAGGACAGAAGTGCTATCTCTATGTTGTTCTTATTCTTCCTTATTAAGGTTTTTGCGACTTTTACAGCAGCTTCTGCTGCGCCATTTGCTTGGTGGAATTGTGGGCTACTTCTCGATGTAGAGAACCCCCATTCTCTTGCGAACTGTTGGAACTCTGATGTTTCAACAGCATGAAATTGTGTTCCAGTGTCGGAACAAACCAACTGTGATATACCATATCTGGCAAATATTGTTTTGCAGATGTTTATTACTTCCTGTGATCTCATGTTCTGAACAGGAAGTACTTCAAAAAATCTGGAATAGTTATCAGTTACGACGATATACCATTTTCCTTCAGTTTTAAAAAGGTCCATTGATATCACTTGCCATGGATAATCTGGAAATTTAGCTGGCAATAAAGGTTCATGATGGTTTGTCGAGTTTTGAATACAGATAGGACAAGATCTTACTTTGGCTTCTATCTCTTGAGAAATTCCTGGCCACCACATCGTTCCCAGAGCACGACGACGAGTTTTAGTTATTCCAAAGTGGCCAGCGTGCAATTTTTCCAACATCATTGCCCTGAGCTCACATGGAATGATCATACGGTTTCCTCTAAGAAGGATACCATCCACAACTGATAGTTCATGACGTACTGGGTAGTATGGTTTAACATCACCTGATAATGCAGACTTGTGAGGCCAGTCTCCCATTATGTAGTTCTTCAGTTGATTACAGGTTTGATCATTGCTTTGTGAGTTAGCAACTCGTGTTACATTCTCGTCAGATGTGTGAATACCTGCAAGAGTGACTCCATGAATGAAGGCATCGATTTCTTCTTCTAATTCTTTGTCATCTTCTGAAGGTATGGGTTTACGAGATAAAGTATCAGCAATATATAAATTTTTCCCTGGGTTATATACAATATTGTAGTCATAACGCATCATGCGCATTCTAAACCTTTGAAGTCTTGGGGACAGATCATCGAGATGCTTAGTTTTAAATATTTGTATAAGTGGCTTGTGATCGGTCTCTATGGTATATTGTTTTCCTATCAGAAAACTCTTTAGTCGATCGCTTGCCCAGGTCAGAGCTAGTGCTTCTCTTTCTATGTTTGCATAATTTTGTTCAGCTGGAGTCAAAGTCCTCGAGATGTATGCTACAGGTTTCTTATGACCACGTTCAACTTGAAGTAATACAGCTCCCAGTCCTTTGGTAGAAGCGTCACTGGATAGGATTGTAGGTTTATTTGCATCATACATTGTTAAACAAGGTGCTGATATAAGCAATTCTTTTATTTTCTGGAACGCCTCTTTTTGTGCTGGGCCCCATAGAAATGCATTGCTTGGACTAACTAAACTTGTAATTGGTTGCAT
The DNA here is from genome assembly GCF_917563875.1 of Diabrotica virgifera virgifera. Taxonomy (NCBI): domain Eukaryota; kingdom Metazoa; phylum Arthropoda; class Insecta; order Coleoptera; family Chrysomelidae; genus Diabrotica; species Diabrotica virgifera. Next base: position 197,093,085 of record NC_065447.1, on the reverse strand, counting down.
AATCTCACTCCTATTAGGGATAAATTTCGCTAGGAATGTTACAGTACCCATAAGGCGTTGAACTTCCTTGACATTTTTTGGTGCTTCCATGTCTACAATTGCTTTCACCTTGTCGGGATCTGGTGCTACCCCATCCTTCGACAACACAAATCCCAAGAAATCGATTTTCTGCTTACAGAATTCAGTTTTGCCCTTATTTAAGGTTATACGTGCTTTTTTGATTCTCTCGAGCACTTCTCTTAGGCGGTCATCGTGTTCCTCTTTTGTGTTTCTCCAAACCAGCACATCATCCATATGTACTAGAGTATTTTTTGCTCCTTCAAGGACTCGTGACATTCTTTTCTGGAATTCCTCTGGTGCGGATGTAATGCCGAAAGGTAATTTCTGGAATTTAAATCTTCCAAATGGGGTTAAAAAGGTTGTGTAGTCTCTTGATTCTTCGGCTAAATTAAGTTGCCAGAATCCATGATTTGCATCAAGTTTGCTAAAGTATTTAGCCCCTCTAATTGGGTGAAACTGACGTTTGACACTTTTATTTAATCTTGACAGATCGACACAGATACGGACCCCTTTTCCTCCTTTCTTTATGTTTACTACCATTGGGGCACACCATTCGGTCGCATGATCTACAGGAACAATGATACCATTTCTCTGCATTTCTTCCAAAGCTTCCTTTACTTGGTCTCTCAATGGAACTGGAACAGTTCTTGGTACAGAAATAGCATATGGTTCAGCATTTTCCTTTATTTCAATTTTGTATTCACCCTCCATATTGCCTAGTCCTTGGAATAATGAGGAGTATTCTGCGACCCAATTTGTCTCAGTGCTTATAGAATAAATTCTTTTTTACTAAATATAAGCCTTGGCATGCTTTCCTACTCAACAATGGGACATCAATCTCTTCAGAGATAAATACATTTTCTGTAATTTCCCTATTTTTATATTTTAGTTTTAATTTTACTGTACCTAGTATTTTGAATCTTTCTTGCTTTTTTGCACTAAATACTTTATTCGAAGATTCATTTAGAGGTAGTTCATTTATTACATTACTCAGCACTTGGACAGGTACCATTGTTACATCAGCAGCAGTATCCAGTTTGAATGTGATAGGTTCAAGCATTCTCTCTTTGCAGCTTACTTGTAGTTTTTGTGTCCACACATTCCTGTCATCACTCGCTTTAATTTCATGTACATAAGAGTTTTCGTCACTATCAGGTTCTGAATCTTGCTGAATGGCATGTACATTTTTGTTTTTGGACTTTTTATTTTTATAACACATCTTGCTGTAGTGTCCTTCATTTTTGCATGTACCACATTTAGCATTTTTTGCAGGACCGTTTGCTAATTTATCATGCCAATCATATCCACATCTAGGGCACTTTTTCGTTTTCTCACCTTTACTTGACTGTTGGCAATTTTGGGGCTTCTGTGATTTTTTGTAAGTTGATTGTTCTCTTATAGCAGAAACATTTGATTCATTTAGGTTTTGTTTTTGACGGATCAGCTCTTCATGTTGTCTTAGACAGGTTACAGCTTTTTCGAGAGTAAGTGCAGCATCAAGTTGCAGTTTGTCACTTATGCTTGTATCTCTCATTCCGATAATCAACACTAATAAAACCATATCATTGTTTAAAGTCCCCCAATCACATGTTTTTGATAGACTATGTAAGTCAGTAATAAATTTCTCTGCAGTATCACTCCCTTGCTTATGATTTAGGAATTTGGCCCTTTCATAGATATTTCTACGGGGTATAAAATAATCTTCAAATTTTTTTAATGTCTCATCATATGTAGTTGGAACTGGTGAAAATGATGAGAATATTTCTTCAGCTCTTACCCCCATATTATAAATTAACACATCAATTTGTTTTCCATCAGATGCTTTATCAAGGCCACACCCTCGTCTAAAACGTTGAAAACGGTTTTTCCATTGTGCCCAATCACTTGGATGGAAATTAAATGATTCGGGAGGTGATAAAGTGAGGTTTATCGACGGTGATTCTTGAACTGGAGCGTTATCAGGCATTTTTTTTTCAATTGATGCTTAACTGTGCTGTTTTCGTACTTTGTATTTTTGTACTAACCAACCTCTAAGTTTTTCGAGTTTTCTCATCCGTATTTTTACAAATCAGCTGCCACCATGTTTTATTCGTTCTCTGGATTAACTCTTTATAGAAGTTAAGACTAATTTTAATAGTTTTATTTTAATTAAAATACAAATGTATTGTTACAAACTTATCCGTCAATCAAAAACATAATAACATCTTATAAAAGTCAATAGTCAAAAGGAACTCTTCTTCTTTTTTATAATCTTGTTTAAGGTAGGTAATACAACAGATGATTAATGTGGAAAGTAAAATTGAAATGGGGAATATTATTTTTTCTTGAAATCCATTAAGATATTTAGAAAAAGGAAAGTTTGTGTTGGTAAATACGGATAATTGAAAGTTGCTTTGGATTGGTTGATTTTTGAATGCTGGAAGGGGTATTTGGAAGGAGGAGAATGAATGAGGAATGAGAGTGAGTGTGTTTTGAGCGATCGGAGAGGCGAAGTCCAGTTTTCGAGAAGAGTGTACAAAAAAGTGAAACGCCGGGTTAGTTAGTTTTGTTTTTGTTTAGTTTTGTTGGAACGAGTGATAGGCCGAAAGGAGATAGTGTATAACTCCAGGAGTCCAGAGTATCCCGGTTTGTTGAAGTGTTTAAAAAAGGTGGAACACGGCATCAGGAGAAGGCAGGAACGAGTGCTGTACGAGGCGTAGTTTTCAAAGGAGCCGAGGCATTACTGGAAGACTTGGACGAGTCGTTGGATCGCAACCCAAGCCAATAGGAAACGTGTTTTGTGTGAAGACATTGTCAAATCATCAGTAAAGGTCAGTCTAATTTGTTATGACATGAATGTATGGTTTGTGTATTAAATACCACATTGAAAATTGAGCCACACAATCACTATTAAAAAAATTTTATCAAACCTAAATCAATTTGTTACTGATAAATCATAATAGTTCATTATAAATAAAATAAATTTGGAGACATAAAGAAATAAGATTCCCATTTTTGTAACTGTTGTATTAAATAAAGATAGAAAGATAAGATATAAGAGATATTAAGCAGTTATTGCCATTTAGATAAAATAAACGGTTTTTATAATTTCTAATTGAAATCCGTATGTGTGTATTATTTTACTCTCTTTTATCTATCCCGATTAGGAATCCACTGAGAAATACTTTGAAGCCACGAAAGTAAGTAATTGATATTATAATTTAGCCCTGAGATTGACACTATATTGGTATTTGATCTGTTTGATTGATGAGATAATTTTTGATTAATTAATTAAGATAAATTACATCTGAGAACATCATTAGATTTCAAAAGTAAGATCACAACAATACATACAATATTTAGGTGGTAAAAAGAGGAAAGGAAGGCCTAGGACCAGATGGAGACATGAAGTTAATGATGACCTGCGGTATCTCCATGTAAGCAATGGGAAGAAAAAGCGAAGAACAAACAGGAATCGAGGAAGATTGTAAACCAAGTCATGAGCCTGCTTGGCTTGAAGTGCTAATATATTAGTATTATATACAACAGGCTAGGATGCCATGCGATGGTCTCCTAGAGCATAGTATCCTACTTTTCATATTCGTGAATTCTCGCATATAAAATAATGCCTTTATTTTACGGCGATCGAAACTATATTATCGATCGCTATGTAAAATAAATGCATGATTTTGAATGCCAGAATTCACGAATATGAAGAGTAGGATACTATGCTCTAGGCTAGGATACCATGCGATGGTCTCCGTAGTGAACGTAACCTCAGAAAACAACTCGAGAGTATTCACAGGTGTTTTCACTGGATACTTTTCATTTATATATTTATCAGATCTGTAAAAAAGGAAAGGTGCATAGAGCAACTTGTAAATTCGGAAAAAACGTCGAGGAAAAACACCTCTTACAATTGTCTGGAACTCTAAGGTAATTATTTGCCGACGTTATAAATACCGCAACGAGTCCTTTTAGAACCGGATCAACAAAAAAGAAAAGTAACTCCGAGAGGGAAGACTTTCTTAGAAACCTTATATCTTTTGGAGTAAAACATAGTTGTATGGCATACACAAAATATCTGTCAAGTTGCAGTGGTGAATTTTGCTTAATTAGGGCGTAAATTGATATAAATATACATATCTAAAATAAAATGGGAGTGTACGTGAGTCAAAGAGAAAAAAAGATATTTTAAATCATCATCAGCATCATCATCATCATCATGGTGCTACAGCCCTTAGAGGGCATCGACCTTCTCAAGCTTTCTACGAAATTCTGTTCTGTCCCTTGCTTGCATTTTCCAGTTGCCGACTCCGATCTTCTCGGCATCTTGTGTTACCCCGTCCATATACCTCAACTTTGATCTACCCCGTCTTCTCATTCCCACGGGTTGAGCTGTTAGAATCTTTTTTATCATGTTCGATTCAGGGGCCCGGGCTACATGTCCTGCTCACTGCAGGCGGTTTTGCTTAATTACAGTTATAATATCTTTTCCACCAAAGATATCAGATAGATATATTCTGCAGTTCAAAGTTATATCTACGCCTCCATATTCCGTTCTCACAGACTGCTCCGAATATCTTGCGTAGCACTTTTCTTTCAAAAATCGATAGAGCGGATTCATCTGTTTTAGGTAGCGTCCATGCCTCTGATCCATATGTGAGAACGGGGACTATCAATGTTCTATACAGCCATATACAGAGTTTTTTGAGACAGACGTTTGTTAGATAGGTACTTCGATAGACCACGATAACACCTGTTTGCAATTATTATTCGCCTTTTTATTTCCTCAGATGTGTTATTATTGGGGTTAACCGATGTCCCTAGATTAGATATATGAACTCTTTGACCGCTTTGAAGTTTTGGTCATTAATGATTAGATCTGCGTCAACATTTCCAGCTCTTGTGTTTGTGTTAGTCGCCATGAATTTGGTTTTATTTTGATTTATATCTAACCCCATTTGTTTTCTGCTGCTGCTACTAGATCGGTTAGGATTTCCGCAGTTCTCGCCCTGGTTATTGTTATAATGTCCACGTCGTCTGCATATGCTAGAATTTGAACTGATCTATTAAGATCGGATATTTGATATTGTAAATCGCCAGTTCGTAAATCTTTCTTCAAGAAGCTTAATCTTATGTTATCTATAATAAAGTAGATATAATTTGGTCAGTCAACGAAAGTATATTGTTCGTCTAATCATGGCAAACTATGTTCAACAGCCATTAGACTACTAGTATTTATGAATGACAGTTTTATGAACTTCAAAAATAAGATTTCAATAAACTTTAATTACAATTTACGCCCTTGTTAATTAAAATTCAGAATTGGCGCAATGATACAAAATCATTGTAATTTTGAGACGAATCTATTAATGTAAACTTTATTGTATTTGAGTGACATTATTTTTTCCATAAGATGTGTGCGGTGTCCTTTGAAGAGTGAAGATTCAATGAGAAAAAATCCAAGGCAGCAGACACAAAGAACTTTTTTACACAAATTACAGAGGAAAATCAACGCAATAAAATGTAATTAATACGCATATGACATTCTTCAGAATCTTAAAATATTAAATGATGAAAAATCATCCATAACGATGATTTTTTGAGATATAAGTTGTAAATTTCTATAGAAAACATTTTATCTTGTTATATTTTTATATTTTTTGTGGTACATCTGAAACTATGTTCACTTATCTAAGGTAAAAACCATTTCATTGACGTCGATAAGCGTCCAAGGTCTCATCAGATATTGTTAGACTGTGTGGCTATAATCATCGCTTTTCCTTTGAAACCGTATTGATATAAAAAAGAAAGTAACATAAATAAGGATGTTTATTAATAGATTTTTAAGTACCAATTTAAGATTATTATGGCTGTCACTTTTTTACATCCAGATAATTAGATCTGATAGCGAATGTTAAAATGTTCGGAGAGCTTATTTACCAGATCTAAAACGATTATCTGTTATTTAAATTATTTATAGACCAGGACGCATCTGTAAAAATAGTACATTTGGACGTTGAGAGGTGACTCAAATTTCTTTGCAGAAATTGCTTGAAAATAAATCAAATAATAATATTTGAGTTATCCACCCTCTCAAAAAGGTCCGGAACATTGTTTAAATAATCAAAATGTCAAAGAATTAAGGAAAAATTCGATTTTTTTCTTCGTTTCTTGATTATAACTTTAAAAGTATTCATTTCCGAGAAAAGTTGTACTGACATAAAAGTTGCGTAATTAAATTTTCTACAATATAGAATTGGTTACAAATTTAAAAAATAGTCACCCTTGTTGCAAAATAGCAATAATTGCGAAAAAACCTGCGAAACAAAAACAAGTATTCGCATTTTACGTTTTTCAACCATTTATGCTACACTTAGGACCTTCGTATTTCACCCAGAAAAACTATATGATACAGTAAAACAATACTGTAAATTTCATTAAGATCGGTTTAATAGATTTTGCAAAATAAATTTTGCAATCCAGCTTTCGCAAAAAAAATTAATTTTTTCAAAATGTTACAGGACTGAAAATAAAGCAGATACCAAGTTGAAATTTTTTTTGCGTACAGAAGTGTACTGTACCTTTCATTTGCAAAATTAAAATCGATTAACACCACGGCGTCAGGAATTTTTTTAAATAAACAATAATTATTGGTGCTACGCGCAGGACAGCGGATAGTTTGCTCTGATTGGGCATTACAATGACCTTTGATAATGATTGATACATTTTAATTTTTATTACATTTCGATATAAATAAATTTGTTTATTGCAAAATAAAAACACATACTCTATCCTTTGAAATAACACTTTTATTAGCAAACACTTTCTTTGTTCATATATTTTAACTTAGAGAATAAAAGGTTATTATTTTTAAACATATGCAATTGTTTAAACAATATTTCACAAACAATAATAAAATTAGTTTGATTTTTGTGGAATTAAAATATTAAAATACAACAAAATATAGAGTAGGAAAATAATATATTAGATAAAACATGAAGAGAAGTATCCATACTTACTCAAATGTGGTCTCGAGGTAAACCAAATTACAAAAAACTCGAAGATGCGTCCTTACATATGTTTTTTTAACAATAAAAAATAACCTTGTGGTACATCTTCGAGTTTTTTGTAATTTGGTTTATATTAGATAAAGATTGGAAGAAATTTTGGTGGAAATCAACTTGTGTGAATCGAACACCGCTGTCCTGCGCGTAGCACCAAAAATTAATGTTTATTTAAAAAATTTCCTGACGCCGTGGTAATTACTCGATTTTAATTTTGCAAATTCCAAATGAAAGGTACAGTACACTTCTATAGGCAAAACAAATTTTAACTTGCTATCTGCTTTATTTTAAGTCTTGTAACATTTTGAAAAAATGAACTTTTTTTGCGAAAGCTGAATTGCAAAATCTATTGAGCCGATCTTAATGAAATTTATAGTATTGTTTTAATGTATCATAAAATTTTCCTGGGTGAAATACGAAGGTCCTAAGTGTAGCATAAATGGTTGAAAAACGTAAAATGCGAACACTTGTTCTTGTATGGTTTTTTCGCAATTATTGCTATTTTGCAACAAGGGTGACTATTTTTTAAATTTTTAATCAATTTTATATTGTAGAAAATTTAATTACGCAACTTTATGTCAGTACAACTTTTCTCGGAAATGAATACTTTTAAAGTTATAATCAAAAAACGAAGAAAAAATATGAATTTTTCATTAATTTTTTGACATTTTGATTATTTAAACAATGTTCCGGACCTTTTTGAGAGGGAGGATAACTCAAATATTATTAAAATAAAAATGTATACCAAACTACTTCGTCTTCGTCAAATATTATTATTTGATTTATTTTCAAGCAATATCTGCAAAAAAATTGGAGTCACCTCTCAACGTCCATCTCAAAACAGATGCGCCCTGGACTATTAGTATTTTAGAACTATTAATTTGTAGATACAGATTACAGATTATACACATTAACAAGTACACAGTGGACGTCAAAAAAGTGCTTAGGTTTATTAGGAAAAGGATTTAATTATGCTTCTCAGCCCTTCTTTAATATAGGAATTTTAAGAATGTCTCAAATCATTGCATGACATTTCAGTTAAATCTGACAGCTGCCAAAATGTTTATATTTATATTATGTCAAAAAATACTAATCTGGAATATCAATAATTATCATTTTTCCTGTTCTGAAGTTCTATGTATAATAATCAAGGGCGTACCTTTTCTCTGCCACTTCCAACTTAATGCGCTATAGAGAATTCGATAAACTTTGACGCAAAGAAAGGTTTGGTTTAAACTACAGTAGATCCCACTTATTAGAATATCGGTTATAGGTTATAGGAATATCCCGCTTTAACGAATAGAAATTTGACGTCCCGAATCCTTTATGATCGGTTATTAGAATATCCCGTTTATAAGAATACTTTTGCTTGGCACGAAGGCTATTCCAATAAGCGGGATTTACTGTATATCGCTTAAAATATGTCATGAAACAGTAAGAGACACAAAATATTTTATACATCGATAGTTTTGTAGCATCTGTATTGTCATAACATACTAATATGTAGATAGGACGGTAGGATACTTAGAGAGAAAGCAAAAATAATTTTATAATATATGTTTTTTTTATCAAAACCTCAACAAGAAGGTTAAAAGCATGGAAAATGTACAATAAGTCAATTGGCTGCTCCAAATAAGCCCAAAATACTCATAGGATCTGATAAAAGAAGGGTTGGACTTAAATTTAGGCACTTGAAGATTTTAAAAATTATATTTTTCACTTGTTTTTGATCCTTGAAAACAATGTTTCGGTTTTAAATTGTTTATAAAAAACGAGAGAACAATCAAATTCAGAAAAACATTTTGAAGATATCTTTTTTACTATTTATTTCACTGAAGAAAAAAAGTTAATTTTTTGTTTAAAAAAAACTGTTTAAAATTAAATTATGACCACTTTTTGCATATGGGCGACTTCTTTGACCTTATTGACCAGATGTGTAAACAGTCTATTCACTTGATTTATTTATCATTTATCTATTATGTATTCTGTTCTCGTTCGTGCCTTTACCTTTGGCAAAACCCATTTTTCTGGTATTTCTTTTTGTAGGAAAGGTTATCCTCCATTGATACTACCCTCTTTCAGTCCCTCATTGATTTTATCTCGCTGGTATGTGAGATAAGGGAAATAGGTTTGTAATTATCATCATTGTCTCAAATGTCATTTTATTGCAGAAGAGGTGAAGAGATTTGATTTCGGTTTTTTACGTGCCCTTGAGCATTTCTGCTGTTATCATATCTGGTTATCATGTTATTATCATATCTGCCTGTTGAGTTTGAGTTTATTGACCGACCATCTTACTTCGTTTTCGAGTATTTCAGTTTCTTCTTCTATTTTCTATTTCATTGTCATTCTTGCAGTATGTACCAAACTTCAATATTAAGGCAAGCGTCCATAAGTCCGCATCGTACGCATCGGACGGATCGCATCAAACGGATTAATTTTTCATACTGTGTCCACTGTATCGGCAGCAATCGGATTGCCGATGCTTACCTGCGAAAAGTGTTTGTAAGAATGGAGGAAAGCGATGAAGAATAAGTCATTATTACTTGTTTGTTAGCAGAAGAGGAAGAAGAAAAAAATCTAGAAAAAGGAAGCATCATTTTTGGATACATAACATATTTAACAAGAAATCGGAACATGGAGAATGTCACACACTATCACATTTTTATTCGAAGCTATAGTAGAAACACGATGGTATACCGCATAGTAGCACTCATTATTTTAATTAATTATACATTTGAGTATAAAGGAATACACCTGGGCCGTAACTACCATTGGGGCAACCGGGGCAGTGCCCCGGGGCCCCCGGTCAAGGGGGACCCCGGGAGGCCCCGCAAAGGCCCCCTTTTGGTTGGCCGTGCATAGATTTTAACGAGGAAAATAAAAATATGTAATTTAAAAGCCGATATCAACGAAATATTTTCAAATGACACAATTTTAAAAAGACAGCAACATAAAGTCTTAATTTTTCACTGGGGAAATTAGTCTTTTCGACTAAAATGCAATTGGAACAGAACAGGGGCCCTGGCCCCGAGGACTGAGCTAAGCTGGGACCCCCGAGTTTTTAACACAAAAATTTAAATTATTAGTTAGGAAATTATGTAGTTATTTCGGCATAATAAAACCTAAAATACCATCAGTGGTGTAACTATCGCCAATGCAACCAATGCGGTGCATTGGGGCGCAGGCCTTAGGGGGGCGCAAAAACTGATATTCTGAAAACTTTGTCTACGAATAGGAGCGTCCAGAAAATACATGCATTGGGGCGTAGTCAGACTAGTTACGCCACTGAATGCCATTGGAAGAGGGGACCCGGGCTAAGCTGGGGCCCTCGAGACCTTTCGTAAAGATATAAATTGTTGCTGAGGAAATTAGTTACTTTGGCGAAATAAAAATTAAAATGCAACCGGAATAGGGGCTCCAGGTCACAGCCCAGCTACTTTGTCTTAACCAATTTTCCCAGACCACATCTTGGTATGTGAAAGGAACCGCACATTGTACCATATTTTGAAAAGAAGGGTAAGTGTAACATAGAATAAGCACATTAGGATCAGTCCCTCCCACCAGTACACTGACCAGCTTCACTGAGTGTGTTTGGCTCACACTGAAGTTGCTTAAGGCACCTTAAGGTGCATTTACGTTTGCTTGGTTATTCGTTCGCTACAAAGTAAGACCATTTACATTGTAGCGAACGAACACATTCGTTGATGATCCGTCCACAATGTCAGATACAGATGAAGATGTATTCATTAGCGCTGCTAATTTTATATGTATTGCAGGACATGCTGAAAAAAAAAGAAAGAAGAGAGTGTGGTGTTCACACAGGAGGGAAAATGAGTTTTCAAGGGGTTAAATATCAAACATTTTTCCGGACCCCCCTTGAGCTGGGGGTAGGGGGCCTCCAGATTATGTTTGCCCCGGGGCCCCCAACATCGTAGTTACGGCCCTAGAATACACAAAGCTGTTACAATTTTATTTAAATGGAAAATAGTAACTGCATCAGTACAAGTTTGTTTCAAGATTAATCAAAGTTGCCTTTCTGAAATCGGTAACTGTGGTTCTCAACTATTTGTAACACACTTTGCTTGCTTTTTCATCTTTTGTGAGAGACAATGAAATGTCTTGCTTCAATTTTACACCTCTCTCAGTAACATCATTAACAACTCTAATATGTTTAAAAAAGTTCATTGTTTTAAGATAGTCTTCGTACTCCTCTTATGTTTGTACTGGACTTTTCGGCCTACTATTTTGCATTTCCATAAATGTGTAACAGCTTTGTGTCCTCCTTTATATTCAAATGTATAATTACTAAGAAAAATGTGTTGTTTCTTTAACGAGAATAATTTTCATAGTTAGATACTCGAAATATCTTAGAAAGACCAATAAACATGGAAAATAAGTAATATTTATGACATTTTAATCCCCATAATCAACTTATCATGGCCTGTGATATTTTTTCTGAATATACCTATATAAAAAATAAAAGTTAAAACTGAGTTTACTTGTCTGATCACTACAAAAAGTTATACATTAAAAATAATTAAAAATATTGCTGTATCATCGGCACGCATCGCAAAAGTTGCCTCTATAAGCAACCCTTCGGCATTGCCGATGATGCGATCCGTACGATGCGGATCAGTGGACGCAGTTGCGTAAGTTTTTGTAGAAGGCAAACTAAAATCCGTTGCGTACGATGCGGTCCTGTGGACGCTTGCCTTTAAGCAGTTCTTTTCTTTCAAAAGTTATCGCCCAGACAGACAAACGGGCAAATCGACAGACAGACAAACAACGATAAAATTTCAAGAATCTATCCGGTCCTTCATAAAAATTTGCATGCAATCTCCGCTACCTGCTTTAGTAATCTCTACTGAGGATAGTCTCTTAATATTTTTCATTTCTTGTCTTCTGTTATGAAGACATAATCAAGAGTGAAAGCTATTTTAATACCTCTGCCACCTACTGCGTCACCTTCATCTTCGACACCGGTATTTTTTAACTATAGTCCTCTTATTCGGTTACTACAAATGTAATTGGAGGTTTATATCATTAATTCCTTGCTTCTATGTTCACAATCCTGTTTTGAAACAATGTAAATAGTCATTGAAGCATTATATAAATTATACTAAATTTACAATCACGATGCAGTAGAAATAAACAAGCCAAGACACGTTAAATGCTACTAGGAGCACTCCCGAATTATAATTTACAATGTATATACTGTTATATTTCTATTTGATATGAAAATTAAAATTTGATAATTATAGACAAAATTCAATTTAATATAAAATATTTTCAATTTTCTCAACCACGGGCATATAAATTTAGAACAACCTGTATACAACAAATTGTTATATTTAATTTTAAGAAGTGATTAAATAAGACTCAAGTGAAATCGATAATAGGTAATGATGTTTGTTCGCGGAAGGATCGATCATTAGCCGATGCTAAATAAGACTAAGTGGAAATAGAGAATAGGTCATTAAAATTTGTATATAGTAGAAAGTAATTTTAGAATGGGAATTAACTATTTTCTTTGAAATCCATTAAGCATATTTAGAAAGTTTAAAAATTGGTTTTGAGGAATACTGCGAATGAGAGTTGGTGGTGGAATTTTGATTTGTGAATCTGGAAGGGATATTTAGAAAGTAGGGGAATGAATGACAAATAGAGAGCAGAATGTTTTGAGCTGTCGAGAAGTGAAGTCGAGTGGTAGACGGTAGTGTACGGAGAGTGAGAAAGCCGGTGTAGTTCCGTGAGTGTGGAGTATCTATCGTGGAACGAGAGGTAGGCCAGGTTGAGAGTAAAAGAACCTCCTTGAGCCAAGAGTTCCCGGTAGCTGATTGCAGTTTCGAAAAAGGTAGAACACAGCATCACGACAGAAGCAGGAAGCGAGAGCTATACGAGCTAGTTTCAGAGGAGAACATTACTGGAAGCCAGGACGAGGTTTTGATTGCAGCCAAGGATAGCAGGAAACGGGTTTTGTGTGAAGACATTCTCAGTTCACCAGAAAAAGGTCAGTCTCATTTGTTTGGACATGAATGTATGGGTTTTTCGTATTAAATACCACATTTAAAATTGAAGAAACATAATCAATAATATCAGAAAAGCTTCATCAAACTTAAATAGCATTGTTGCTAATAAATCATAATAGTTAAATGTTAATAAAAACTTTCAATTGGAAATCAAAAGGAAATAAGATTCCCATGTGTAAATGTTATGTTTAAGAATAATAAGATATAGCAAATATTAAGCAGTGATTGCCATTTAAATAAAATAAACAATATTTTGATTACAATTGTAACCCATATGTGTTATTATTTTACTCTTTTCTTTCCTATCCCGATTAGGAACCATTAAGAAATACTTAGAAGCCACGTATGTAAGTAATTAATTTTATAAAAAGCCCTGAGATTGAAAACATATTGATATGTGATCTGGTAAATTAATTAGATTATTATTAATGCATTGATTAAATTAAATGACATATAAAAATATTATCTCATATCAATAATCAAGATCACAACAACTGTCGTCCAACGTGGAGGGCATTGTAAAGTATTTCTAGTGGCAAATTTGAAGGATAGAAAGAGTAAAGCCGGTATTTGAAAATTTATATGCCTGTGGTAAAAAGTGAGATACTTACATTTGATAACATAAAATTTTAGATCTCTTTAGGTACAAATTTTACATAACTGATTTAATATTTATTTTACGATATTTACATTTGATATATTTATTGACAATTTATAATATTTGGGTGAGAAAAAGTCGTTTTGGTAACATACTAGTAAAATTTCATATTTGGCGGGGACAGTACTTCTTGAAAACAAATGTCTGTGACAAGAAGCCAAAGCAAAGACAATAAAAAACAAAAAGAACATTCAAATCAAGAGGAAAATTCAGACCAAGAAGATATTTTAGACACAACAATCATGGAAACAGAAAAAAAAGAATTGTCAGAATTAGAAAAGATATTACAACTTATGCAACTCCAGTCACAAAAAATGGATGAAGCAAAACGAACAATGGATAAAAATCAGGAAGAAACATCAAAGAAAATGGATGAATCACAAAAAAAAAATGGATGAATCACAACAAAAAATGGATCAAAAAATGGATGAAACAAAAAGAATAATGCAAGAAAATCAGAAGGAAACAAAACAAGCCATAGAAGAGAACAACAAGAAAATGGAGGAACGCATAGAAAAGTATGAAATGAAAATTAAAGATCACATGCAAGAACAAGAAATGAGATTGAAGGATCACATGAAAGAACAAGAAATGAAAACTCAAAATAAAATAAAGGAGTTAACGAATGGCCAGAAAAAGGAAATAGAAAATGTAGAAAACAAGTTTGAAAACGCTATTCAAGCAATCAGAGAAGAAATGGAAAGAAAGATTGCGGAAATCAATATTCAACAAAATGTAGGAGAAAGAAGAGAAAATGTTATACATAGCACAGATGACGTGAAGATAAGGTTTGGCGGGGATGTAAGAAGATTACACCCAGTGCCGTTCATAAATAGCCTGAAAAAGAAAATACAGCACATCGGAAATTTCGAAACAGCAAAAGAAACTATCAGAAACCATCTAAAATATGAAGCAAGCCTATGGTTCGATTGCAAAGAAGAAGAATTTGACAGTTGGCAACAATTTGAACAAAAATTTTTGAATTATTTCTGGGGAAAAGTCCAACAATTGGAAATTAACAAGGAATTGCAAAATGGGAAATACAATGATAGGATGGGTATATCAGAAAGGACATATGCATTACAAATTTACTATAACGCAAAACATCTACAATATAATTACTCATCGGAACAATTAGTCGAACTGATTGCAAGACATTTCGAAGAAACGCTGGAAGACCATATCACATTGCAAAACTACAAAGACATAGATAGTTTATGCCAATTCCTACAAATAAGAGAATCACGTTTAAGAGAAAGAAAATCAAGAAGGTCGCGAGAAGATTACAGGCTCCGAGAAACACAGGATTACAGAGATAGAAATCAAAATAGGAGGGACTATACAAGACGAGAATTTAATCCCAGAAGGGAAAACGAAAATAGAGACAACGGAAGAGGAAATTATGAACAAAGAAATAGGCAATGGAATGAGGACAGAAATCGAGAATACCAGAATAGAAACACCACACTCGCAAATCAAGAAAACAGAAATAATGGTAGACAAAATGAACAGGGATATCGAGAAAACCGAAACAGATCCGACAGACCAAGAGAAAATAGAAGAGAAGTAAATAATACCCAGACAGATGAATATGACGGAGAGAGACATTATGACGAAAATATAAACAACGATGAGCAACCGGCGTCTTTTCACGACGGCGCTCACTAAAAACCAAAAATCAAACAGGAATCTTTTGTCACCCCAAGGAGTTTATTAAATTGGCAGGAAACAACGAAAAGAAAAATGGAATTAATTTAAAATTTGTGGATGGATTTATCAACGAGAAACCAATTAAAATTATGATAGACACTGGATCTGAAATAACATTGGTCAACAGAAAACTAATAGAAGAAGTTAACTTAACAAATTTAATTTACAAAATACCTAGGGTAAATTTAGTGGGCGCAAACAAACGGACATTGGCAACTATAAATGAAGGCATACGAGTAATAGTACGACTGGGTAAGAAGATGTATGCACTACAATGTGTAATAATGCCAAACATGTCACATGACATGATAGTAGGAGTTGACGAATTGGCAGAAAAACATGTAGTGATAGATTTTAAAAATAATACGATGAATCTAACAGAAGAAAAAGAAGAAGAACAGGACAAGGAACAGGAGAAACAAAATACGGACGAATCAGGTAAAGAACAAACAGTGGAAATGAATTTGGCAACGAAGCAAGGACAAAGAAGAAAAGGGAGAAAAAGTCAGAAAAAGACAAAAGAAAATGAAACCTGTGGCTCCTCAAAAGAAGAGTTGAGCCCAGAAGAAGAAAAATTGAGAGTATCAAAAGCAAAAGAAAACTGGGATTCCTCAAAAGAAGAGATGAGCTCAGGCGAAGAAGAAATAAAGCTAACAAATGAAAGCGAAAAAGATATGATCGAAACAGTGGCATTTGAAGAGGAGGCATATGAAAACGAGGATGCAGAATACACGGTAAAAGTATGTGAAAAATCTGAGGAAAAAGACAGAAGATTGATATGGGAAAAAGGGAAAGACAACATAATAGCCGACACTCTAACACAGGATGAGGACACTGAAAATAAGGAAACAATTACTCTACAGGTGGGACTAATTAGAGTAATACAAGAAGAAGGGGTATAAGACGTAGATTAAAGTAAGGAAATATACAGGGAGTTGGTTTGCCTCGAGAAAATTTATTTAAAAATGCAGATAAATTTTATCGAATACAAGGCGGGGATTTGTTATATTTCTATTTGATATGAAAATTAAAATTTGATAATTATAGACAAAATTCAATTTAATATAAAATATTTTCAATTTTCTCAACCACGGGCATATAAATTTAGAACAACCTGTATACAACAAATTGTTATATTTAATTTTAAGAAGTGATTAAATAAGACTCAAGTGAAATCGATAATAGGTAATGATGTTTGTTCGCGGAAGGATCGATCATTAGCCGATGCTAAATAAGACTAAGTGGAAATAGAGAATAGGTCATTAAAATTTGTATATAGTAGAAAGTAATTTTAGAATGGGAATTAACTATTTTCTTTGAAATCCATTAAGCATATTTAGAAAGTTTAAAAATTGGTTTTGAGGAATACTGCGAATGAGAGTTGGTGGTGGAATTTTGATTTGTGAATCTGGAAGGGATATTTAGAAAGTAGGGGAATGAATGACAAATAGAGAGCAGAATGTTTTGAGCTGTCGAGAAGTGAAGTCGAGTGGTAGACGGTAGTGTACGGAGAGTGAGAAAGCCGGTGTAGTTCCGTGAGTGTGGAGTATCTATCGTGGAACGAGAGGTAGGCCAGGTTGAGAGTAAAAGAACCTCCTTGAGCCAAGAGTTCCCGGTAGCTGATTGCAGTTTCGAAAAAGGTAGAACACAGCATCACGACAGAAGCAGGAAGCGAGAGCTATACGAGCTAGTTTCAGAGGAGAACATTACTGGAAGCCAGGACGAGGTTTTGATTGCAGCCAAGGATAGCAGGAAACGGGTTTTGTGTGAAGACATTCTCAGTTCACCAGAAAAAGGTCAGTCTCATTTGTTTGGACATGAATGTATGGGTTTTTCGTATTAAATACCACATTTAAAATTGAAGAAACATAATCAATAATATCAGAAAAGCTTCATCAAACTTAAATAGCATTGTTGCTAATAAATCATAATAGTTAAATGTTAATAAAAACTTTCAATTGGAAATCAAAAGGAAATAAGATTCCCATGTGTAAATGTTATGTTTAAGAATAATAAGATATAGCAAATATTAAGCAGTGATTGCCATTTAAATAAAATAAACAATATTTTGATTACAATTGTAACCCATATGTGTTATTATTTTACTCTTTTCTTTCCTATCCCGATTAGGAACCATTAAGAAATACTTAGAAGCCACGTATGTAAGTAATTAATTTTATAAAAAGCCCTGAGATTGAAAACATATTGATATGTGATCTGGTAAATTAATTAGATTATTATTAATGCATTGATTAAATTAAATGACATATAAAAATATTATCTCATATCAATAATCAAGATCACAACAATACATTGTAAATCCCAAATCATGATTTCCAAAGTTTATACATACATTGTAAATTATGATTCGTGAGTGCTCCTAGTAGCATTTAATATGTCTTGGTTTGTATATTTCTACTGCATCTTGATTGTAAATTTAGTATAGATTTAAAAACTTAATAATACAAAGCTTAATATGAATCACATTAGCACGCACAAGATGAATCTATTGTAAAATAATTTAACAAATCAACGAGTCGAAACTGAATGTTATATAATGTACTGTATTAATCTTCGGCTTAATTAAGCATAACAACTAAATTATTTTTATCAACGACCTCATCGATAGTTCTCCCAATCTCGTTAGTAAAAATGTGTTCACGCATTAGGCAGAGCATTCTATTCGGAATGTTTGCTAAAAGTATCCATTATTTAAAACACTGTCACGCAAATGTATAAAATGCCTACCGGTTAATGATGGTATTAACTCCATTTTTCCATTAAGGTAATCAATCACAATCACCAAGCCTACTATGAATTCCTTTACCATTTAATAAGCCAAATGGCATTATCTAACGAAAAGAACCTGATCTGATAAGGTCGATTGTTGGATATAAGTATTTTTATCAGAAATTATGTTTTTGGTGTAGTATTATTGGCATAGCTCCGATATAACTATTTAAAATGCAAATTTATCGTTTATAGCGGGAATAAAAGATTGTCGGTATACTTGGATAACAAGTGGAAATGCTCAACAAAAAAAAAAGGATTAAAACTAAAGGTGTTGCCATCGATACTATAGTATAGTGATAGTGTAATATCTACTCCCTACAATTCTTGCCAAGTATAAGGAGGATATGTCAAATAGTTTTATAGTAGTGGGTACAAATAGTTTTATCGACATCATGGACTTAGCTCTCGCACAAGAAACTGATCCAAAACTGCAAACTTTTTTAAGTGAGAAAACATCACTGCAAATGAAGAAAATACACTTTTCCGAACAAAACGTGAGTTTGTACTGTGACATATCAACATCTACAGCCAGACCATTTGAACCGAAACCACTTCGAATGGCAATTTTTCGCACCATGCATAACCTAGCACATCCCGGAATCAACAATTCTGTGAAGATGATCACACAACGATATGTTTGGCCATCTATTAAATTAGATGTGAGGAAATGAACTCGAGCGTGTCTACAGTGCCAAAAATCGAAAATATCGCGCCACATTGTTTCACCTACTGGAAGTTTTCTACCACCTTCCAGCCGATTCGAACATGTCCACATAGACATTATAAATAGTGATGACGGTCTCAGAAGGAAACAGATACTGTCTAACATGCGTCGACCGTTTCACACGTTGGCCAGAAGCTTTCACACGACACAGTAACCAGAACATTTTTATCTGGTTGGATAGCTCGTTTCGGCACTCCCAAGCGCATCACAACAGATCAAGGCCGACAATTCGAATCGCATCTCTTCAAATCAATCTGCAAATTAACTGGAACTACCCATTTAAGGACAACCGCCTATCATCCGCAAGCAAATGGTATGGTAGAAAGGTGTCATCGACAGTTAAAAGCAGCAATTCGATGTCATGAAAACATCCGATGGACCGAAAGCCTACCTTCAGTGTTACTGGGCATACGAGCAGCGTGGAGAGAAGATTTAGGTACTTCAGCCGCCGAAGTCGTGTACGGAGAACCATTGTATTTGCCAGGTGAACTATTGTTTTCGTCGCGAAGAAACACCGACGACAGTGCTCACATATACTTAAAAACGCTTCAAACCCATCTCGAAAACCTCCGTCCTACGCAACCGTCGCATCATGGATCCAAATGCACCTTCATTTTCAAAGATATAAAAACCACCTCTCACGTTTTCATCAGCCGTGATACAATCAAAAGCAGCTTAGAAAACCCATATCACGGTCTGTTTCCTGTAGTCAAACGAGGTGACAAAACTTTTGTCGTGCGTGTAAATGGAAAAGAAACAACAATTTCCATAGACAGATTGAAGCCAGCGTATGAGCTTCACGAAAGTACCCATCACGAGACAGAAAAAATGACAGTATCCAGCAAAACAAACAACAGACCGGAGAGAAAAGCAATATTTACCGGAAGTTACCAAGAAAGTGTCGGTTCACAGTGAATTAAGTGATTTTTCCTTCTCCTCGTATAAACTTTGCATTTTTTTTTCATTTTTCAATTTTCATTATAATATGTATATTATACATAATATTATTATGTATTATCTATCGTTTTGGTCACTCGAAAGGGGGTATGTATATAGCATTACGCTATAATTACTATTTCTGCTAATTTTATTTTTTCTTAATTTTTAATTATTTTTTCTCAAAATCGAAACGACGTTAGTCATTCAAAATTCACATGTAAATAAAAACGGAATGTATCCTTCACCATCTGTTTTTCGTTTGTGCGGTGTAACAAACTGCACCCTCATAAATTAAGTACTATATCAGACAATTGTGTCAACAACTCACTAATGCATTCAAGGGCGTTTTCTTAAAACTGCAAAAGTATACGCCAGACCTAAATGATTTATTGTCATCTGGTCAGAGGGAAGAAACATAAACAGATTATCGTTGTGGTTTTCTTTTGAGTCACGACACAGCTGGTAAACGATTCACACACCAATCGTTCGGCTCTTTTCCGAAACCCAAGCGCAATACCTTTTTGTACCAAAATAAATAAAATATTTACCGTTCGTTTTATTACATTCATTTCAATTAATTCCGTCAACATCACCACCGGAATAGTTTTTAAATGAAAAAACCTGTAACTCAGAAAGCAGCCACATTTCTTTTAAGAAATTTAGGTTAAACCTTATTATTTTGAGCCCAGGAATTTACAGTTAAAATATTTCCAATTATTATTGAAACGCCCTGTATATTATTAATGTTTTAATATATTTAATTCATGAATAATTGTGTAGTTTATATTTTTACGATCTTTTTATTACTACTGTAACCTTATCGTTGACATAATTGCAAAAGCAGTAAAATTTCACTAGAATTTTGCTTAAAACGCCATATAATTCGTGCCAAGACTGATCTTTGATCTTTATCGGACTCATCCGCAGTGGCAGTGGGTCTCCACGGACGACGTCACACTTATTACCAGAACACGTGATGAAATGGTAGATAATGTAGAGGCTAATAACCGAGGCGCGCAAATTTGAATTAACAGTGAACAAGAGAAAGACAATGTTCACGAAAACGAGGTAGAGGACGCGAACTGCAAATGGTAGTTAATGGCTGAACGTACCGGTTTGATAGAATAAGCCGTTTTAATTACTTAGGAGCAACAGTCTCCGGCCGCCATAAAATAAGGGATGAACTTGACTTGAAATACGAGCCAGCGAAGCGGTTGAAATATTCGGTTGTTTTACCAAAATATGTATTCGAGTTGTTACGTAAAGAATACTAGTACATATACAATATAACGGAGTAATATTCACGAATTGTGTATTACAAATAACGCACATATATTGTAATAAATAATATACATATTATATTATTATAGATTATAGGCGAGCGATTTATAGTACTACAATCTATCTAAGAGACTGATTAATATTCAGCTCAGTGGGGTGCTATTTTTCAAGGTGTGAAATTCCATAAACAAGGGATTTATCTGTTTTATGGAATGATCCTTTGTTTATGAACTGAACTGAATATTAATGAATCTCTTAGATCGATTGTAGAACTATACCCCTAAAAAGATTCTTAGAAACGGAATATATCGATTATTTTTTTCGATTTCTACCGCATCAAACCTTTTTTATTCGATTCTATATTTTTTAAAGTTCAAATGTATTTTTAAAATTTTTTTCCAAGTGGACAGGAAATTGTTTTATAAACAAATAACTTATAAACAATTTACCGAATCGCCTCGAGTGCAATTGCCTTAATTAGTGATTTTTGGATTTTTTTTTCCAAAAAACTGCTAGATGAACTGCAATTCTTCAAAAAGCTTTATAATCTTTCAAAAGTATGGCGTGCACCCAAATATTTCACAAAAACGAAAAATTTTCAGATCGACTTTTCTAGAAAACGGTGCATTCTACCGACTTAAAACAACACTCAACGAAAAATGTACGTAATATCAATAAAAATGTTAATTCAGACAACAAAAGCAATACTTAAAATTTGTCCAATTCTTGGTTTTATTGGAACAACAAAGCGATGTTCATCAATTCAAATTTTCTCTTTTTCACCCCTGTGACTTATTAAAATAATCATTATAGAAGTTCTCAGACCCTCGATAATACTGTAATATTTTATTCTGCGTTTAAAGTTTCAAAAATACTAATTAGTTTTCTCAGGATTCGAAAAAAATTTAAAAAGAATTCAACCAAAATTTCACGATAATAGACACACGAAAACTTCTTTCTACTACGGACTACACTTGGAAACGAAATGAAATTATTATTCGGCACTTCGGCAGAGGTAACAGCATTGTTTAACAAAGAATTATTTTTTAAACAATGGTAACACAGAGAAGCTAGGGGTATCACGATAAGAAAAGGCCTTTCCATTTCAAATGGTCAAGCAAAACATTTATTGTCTCAACAACTACGTTTATTGTCACCATGAACGCATTGATTGTGGTTATTAAACTCAGTAGTCGCAGTAGTAGATTGATTAATGCATTCGTTGTCACAACAATCAGTTTACATTTATACAATAATCATATATTACTCTATATTAACAACATTTGTACATTGTGTAATGAAATCTGTACGTTGTCACGATAAACCAAGGTAGTCCTGTCGCCAGGGGGTACTACGGCCTCCTTAATTCAGATGGACTTACCCAAGTTTTTTTTTATGTATTTTGGCCCGTAGAACACGAATTTTTTGGGTAACAGTTGATCCGGATGTCGATAAGTTTGTTATAAACAAAGAACTTGAGGAATCGCATAACAGCGATTTTTACATAACCAAATACATTCGTCAATGTCTAAAAGTTTGTTGAAACAAAAAATTAAATTGTTGTTACAACGAAATACTATTCAATAATCACTGTTAATCAATATTACGAACTAAATTTTTTTGAGTGAAGAGTACCTTTTTGTACTAGAATACCTCACAATTTAATAATTCAGTGTCAAAAATGCTTAAAAGTTTAAGTCAAAAATGTCATGCGATAAAATAACGTTTGCCCTATTCAAAACGGACGCCTATGACCGGTACTACAAATTCGCAATTTATGGAATCGATTTCTCTCTGAAAGATAAATAGGCGTATCAGTTTTCGGTTTTCTAAATAGAAGCCTTCTGGAGGTATTTAAAAAAACCGTGACCCGTCAAAATAGCCCGGTCAAAACAGCCCCGTCAAAAAAGCCCCGTCAAAATAGCCTCAACACAAAATAGCCTCGACAAAATAGCCCGCACACAAAATAGCCCCGACAAAATAGCCCGCACACAAAATAGCCCCGGTCAAAACAGCCCCGGCTAAAATAGCCCCGGCTAAAACAGCCTCTTATAAACAATTACATAATTATTTATACAAGGTGTCCAAAAACTTTTTTTTAATTTAAATTATTTGACAAAAAGGAAGAATGTATTTAATTTATTTAATTTAAAATGCATTTTACTGTTGCCCGAAAACAGAAAAAAATGTTTATATCATAAATTAACATTGATTTTTGCTTAACTTTATTGTTCAAACTTCCAAGAGGCAGGAAAGACAGGACTTGAGTTCTCTGAAAAGACAATTTTTATTTAATGTGGTTAAGATAAACATCTGAATAGAGGATAATTACCATTTCCGAAAAAATGTATTTTTAAGGAATTATTTCATGATGAATTCTGAAGGGAGCTTTCTTTTCGGGGCTATTTTGTCGGGGCTATTTTGTCGGCGGGCTATTATTCCGCGGCGATTTTGTCTGCAGGCTATTTTGTCGGAGCTATTTTGTGTGCGGGATATTATGTCGGGGCTATTTTGTCGGAGCTTTTTTGACGGGGCTATTTTGACGGGGTACCTAAAAAAACTAATTACAAGACGCCATCTTCAAAGAGGTATAAGCTCCCTTAGGAAGCATTTTTGGATTGATAGGTGATTTGGGATAAACAAACCCTAATATTTTGAGCCCACGAATCTACAGTTAAAATATTTTCAATTATTAAATGAGTGTGTACATTACAGTGCGTAGTAAGCCAATTTTGTGGCTTCTTTCCAACTAAAATAGTGAATTGATGTAACAAAGTATTAATTTGTAAAATTAAAATAATAATTCCTCTGATTTCTACGCTTTATTCACTTTGTAAAGTTTTTTTTACAGGCACTGTAATCTGTAATATAATACAGGTTATACACTGCATCCCTCGGTAGACCGCAAGCTACAGCAGAAACGCGATGGTAGACTACATAAGTATGACAGTAGCATCTTTTTCTCCACTAGTTACCATTTTTCGTTTTCATTACTATATGACAGATATTCGACAAAACGACAATAGTTAATAAAAATTTTCTTTTCATAGTTTGTCAACACTTTTTTGATTATACATATTGTTATATTTCTATTTGATATAAAAATTAAAATTTGATAATTATAAACAAAATTCACTTTAATATAAAATATTTTTAATTTTCTCAACCTCGGGCATATAAATTTAGAACAACCTGTATACAACAAATTGTTATATTTAATTTTAAGAAGTGATTAGAATAAGCGTACGAAACTCGGAACAATGTGCTTAGATAAACAAAGTGAATGACGCGTACCATTATCGTTCTTCTCGGAAGGTCGATCATTAGCCTATGCTAAATAAAACTCAGTGAAATAGATGATAGTTCATTATCGTTTTTCGCGGAAGGTTTCGATCATTAGCCTATGCTAAATAAGACTCATTTGAAAGAGAGAATAGGTCATTAAAATTTGTAAATAGTTAGAAAGTATTTTAGAATGGGAATTAAATATTTTCTTTTGAAATCCATTAAGCATATTTAGAAAGATTAAAAATTGGTTTTGAGGAATATTACGAATGAGAGTTGGTGGTGGAAGATTGATTTGTGAATCTGGAAGGGATATTTAGAAAGTAGGGGAATGGATGACAAAGTGAGATCAGAATGTTTTGAGCTGTCGAGAAGTGAAGTCGAGTAGTAGACGGTAGTGTACGGAGAGTGAGAAAGCAGGTGTAGTTCCGTGAGTGTGGAGTATCTATCGTGGAACGAGAAGTAGGCCAGGTCGAGAGTAAAAGAACCTCCTTGAGCCAAGAGTGTCCCGGTAGCTGATAGCAGTTTCGAGAAAGGTAGAACACAGCATCACGACAGACGCAGGAACGAGAGCTATACGAGCTAGTTTTTCAAAGGAGAACATTACTGGAAGCCAGGACGAGGTTTGATCGCAGCCAAGGATAGCAGGAAACGGGTCTTGTGTGAGGACATTTTCAGTTCACCAGGAAAAGGTCAGTCTCATTTGTTTGGACATGAATGTATGGGTTTTTCGTATTAAATTCCACATAAAAAATTGAATAACATAATCAATAATATCAGAAAAGCTTCATCAAACTTAAATAGAGTTGTTCCTAATAACTCCTAATAGTTAAATGTTAATAAAAACTTTCAATTGAAAACCAAAAGGAAATAAGATTCCCATTTGTAAATGTTATGTTTAAGAATAATAAGAAATAGCAAATATTAAGCATTGATTGCCTTTTAAATAAAATAAAAAATATTTTGATTATAATTGTAACCCATATGTGTATTTTTTTTACTCTTTTCTTTTCTATCCCGATTAGGAACCATTAAGAAATATTTAGAAGCCACGAAAGTAAGTAATTAATTTATAATTCGCCCTGAGATTGAAAACATATTGATATGTGATCTGGTTAATTAATTAGATTAGTATTAATACATTGATTAAATTAAGTGACATATAAGAATATTATCTCATATCAATAATCAAGATCACATCAACTGTCGTCCAACGTGGAAAGCATTGTAAAGTATTTCTAGTGGCAAATTTGAAGGATAGAAAGAGTAAAGCCGGTATTTGAAAATTTATATGCCTGTGGTAAAAAGTGAGATACTTACATTTGATAACATAAAATTTTAGATCTCTTTAGGTACAAATTTTACATAACTGATTTAATATTTTATTTTTACGATATTTACATTTGATATATTTATTGACAATTTATAATATTTGGGTAAAAAAAAAGTCGTCTTGGTAACATACTAGTAAAATTTCATATTTGGCGGGGATAGTACTTCTTGAAAACAAATGTCTGTGACAAGAAGCCAAAGCAAAGACAACAAAAAACAAAAAGAACATTCAAATCAAGAAGATATTTTAGACACGACAATCATGGCATCAGAACAGCAAGAATTATCAGGAATAGATAAATTATTACAAATGATGCAACTCCAGTCACAAAGAATGGAACAGAAAATGGATGAAACACAACAAAAACTGGATGACAATCAAAGAGAAACAAAACAAGCAATGAATGAAGCATCAAAGAAAATGGATAAAGTGGATCAAAAAATGGATGAAACACAACAAAAAATGGATGAAACACAACAAAAATTGGATCAAAAAATGGATGAAATACAACAAAAAAAGAAAAAAGCAATAGAAGAGAACAACAAGAAAATGGAGGAACGCATAGGAAAGTATGAAAAGGAAGTAAAAGGATGTTTGACAATGATCAAGAACGATATGGGACAACAAGAGACAGAGATTAAAGAAATCAAAAGCAAAATAAAGGAAATAACGAATTGCCAGAAAAAGGAAATAGAAAATTTGGAAAATAAGTTGGAAAATGCTATTCAAGTAGACAGAGAAGAAGTGGAAAAAAGAATCACAGAAATAGAAAAACAAGTCAACGAAAACCGGACACAACAAAATGTAGGAGAAAGAAGAGAAATGGTTATACATAGCACAGATGACGTGAAGATAAGGTTTGGCGGGGACGTAAGAAGATTACACCCAGTGCCGTTCATAAATAGCCTGAAAAAGAAAATACAGCACATCGGAAATTTCGAAACAGCAAAAGAAACTATCAGAAACCATCTCAAATATGAAGCAAGCCTATGGTTCGACAGTAAAGAAGAAGAATTCGGCAATTGGCAACAATTTGAACAAAAATTTTTGAATTATTTCTGGGGAAAAGTCCAACAATTGGAAATTAACAAGGAATTGCAAAATGGGAAATACAATGATAGGATGGGTGTATCAGAAAGGACATATGCTTTGCAAATTTACAATAATGCAAAACATTTACAATATAATTACTCATCGGAACAATTAGTCGAACTGATTGCAAGACATTTCGAGGAAACGCTGGAAGACCATATCACATTGCAAAATTACAAAGACATAGATAGTTTATGCCAATTCCTACAAATAAGAGAATCACGTCTAAGAGAAAGAAAATCAAGAAGGTCGCGAGAAGATTACAGGCCCCGAGAAACACAAGATTACAGAGGTAGAAATCAAAATAGCAGGGACTATACAAGACGAGATTTTAATCCCAGAAGGGAAAACGAAAATAGAGACAACGGAAGAGGAAATTATGAACAAAGAAATAGGCAATGGAATGAGGACAGAAATCGAGAATACCAGAATAGAAACACCACACGCTCAAATCAAGAAAACAGAAATAATGGTAGACAAAATGAACAGGGATATCGAGAAAACCGAAACAGATCCGACAGACCAAGAGAAAATAGAAGAGAAGTAAATAATACCCAGACAGATGAATATGACGGAGAGAGACATTTTGACGAAAATATAAACAACGATGAGCAACCGGCGTCTTTTCACGACGGCGCTCACTAAAAACCAAAAATCAAACAGGAATCTTTTGTCACCCCAAGGAGTTTATTAAATTGGCAGGAAACAACAAAAAGAAAAATGGAGTTAATTTAAAATTTGTGGATGGATTTATCAACGAGAAACCAATTAAAATTATGATAGACACTGGATCTGAAATAACATTGGTCAACAGAAAACTAATAGAAGAAGTTAACTTAACAAATTTAATTTATAAAATACCTAGGGTAAATTTAGTGGGCGCAAACAAACGGACATTGGCAACTATAAATGAAGGCATACGAGTAATGGTACGACTGGGCAAGAATATGTATGCACTACAATGTGTAATAATGCCAAACATGTCACATGACATGATAGTAGGAGTGGACGAATTGGCAGAAAAACATGTAGTGATCGATTTTAAAAATAATACGATGAAACTAACAGAAGAAAAAGAAAAAGAACAGGACAAGGAACATGAGAAACAAAATACGGACGAATCAGGTAAAGAACAAACAGTGGAAATGAATTTGGCAGCGAAGCAAGGACAAAGAAAAAAAAGGAGAAAAGGTCAGAAAAAGATAAAAGAAAATGAAACCTGTGGCTCCTCAAAAAAAGAGTTGAGCCCAGAAGAAGAAAATTTGAGAGTATCAGAAACAAAGGAAACCTGGGATTCCTCAAAAGAAGAGACGGGCTCAGGAGAAGAAGAAATAAAGCAAAAAAATGAAAGTGAAAAGAATATGATTGAAACAGTGGTATTTGAAGAGGAGGTATATGCAAACGAGGATGCAGAATGCACGGTAAACATGTGTGAAGAATCTGAGAAAAAAGACAGAAAATTGATATGTGGAGAAGGGAAAGAAAAAGAATTGCGGTTGATGTTAAGAAACTACGAAAATTTGATCAATGAGGAAAACAGAGTGGCTAAAAAGTACGAACATTCATTTGAGGTGAAAAACTTGGGAAATTTTCGATCAAAGACTTACCCGATTCCATACAAGTATCGACAAGAGGTGAAAGAAGAAATAAATAAAATGTTGGAAGATCAAATCATCGAAAGATGTGATTCACCGTATGTTAACCCGATTGTGATAGTAAAGAAAAGCAGTGGAGAATTGAGATTATGTTTAGATGCCAGGAATATCAACCAGCACACTGTATCACAATATGAATCACCTCTAAACATCGAGGCCATTTTTGGAAGAATCACGGGGTCACACATATTTTCGAAAATTGACTTAAAACACAGTTTTTGGTTGATACCGTTAGCTGAAAAGTGTAGAAACTACACCGCTTTTTCTATTGATGGTATTGTCTACCGGTTTAAGGTAGTGCCGTTTGGATTGCAGAGTGCTTGTGCTGCACTCGTCCGAGCTCTACATACCATTTTGAATCGCCACGAAGATTTCATAGTTCATTATATCGATGATTTATTAATTTTTTCACAAGATACTCAGAGTCATCTGAAACACATAGAAATAATTCTGGAAGAATTGGACACAGCGGGATTGAAATTAAACATTGAAAAATGTCAATTTTTTCAAAAAGAAGTCATTTATTTGGGTTTTCAATTGGACACCAAAACAGTAAGATTAGCCGAAGACAGAGTCAAGCTCATAGATGAATACCCAAGACCAACGAATTTGAAAACATTGAGAGGTTTTCTTGGCACGATTAATTATTTTAAAAAACTGATTCCCGATTTGAGCCAAAAGGAAATCCCTCTGATAAAGTTGCTTAAAAAAGGAATAAAATGGAATTGGAAAGAAGAACAGAAGGAAGCTTTCGAAACATTAAAACGAGAATTCGCAAAAGGAACGAAAATATACCACCCCATTTACAATTTACCTTTTATACTCCGAACTGATGCGTCCATACAAAAATTTGCAGGAGTTCTGTCTCAAATACAAAACGACCAAGAAGTGCCGATATGTTTTATATCGCGAGTGACTAAAACACATGAGAGAAAATATAGTGTTACAGAATTGGAGTTTGCCAGTGTACTATATTGCGTAAACAAATTGAGGTTTTACTTATTGGGAGCAAAATTCACAATCGAAACAGACCATGCAGCTTTAGTACATATCATGAAGAATAGATTAGTAAATAATAGAATACATAGAGGCATTCTATTATTACAGGAGTATGATTTTGAGTTCCGATATATAAAAGGAAAAGACAACATAATAGCCGACGCTCTAACACGGGATGAGGACACGGGAAAAAAGGAAACAATTACTCTACAGGTGGGACTAAATAGATTAATACAAGAAGAAGGGATATATTCGTTAAATGAGATAAGGTCAAACCAAGAAGACCTAGAGGAAAGAGAGAAAAGAAGAGCGGAAGTAGAAAATGACATATATTTTAAGAGAATAGACGGAAAGGAACTATATTTAGTGACACAGACATTGGCCGAAAAGATAATAAAGAAATTACATGAGGACAATGGGCATATCGGTAGCAGAAAAGTTTGGCTCGTTTTTAGGGAAAATTACATCAGCCGACAGGATTACCGCATTGCAAAGGAAATTACCCAGAAGTGCGATGTATGTCAAAAATATAAGAGTCGGAATTTCAAAAACGAAAATGTTGCCAAAAATATTGAAGCCCGAAACAAACTAGACATTGTAGCAATAGATATGTTAAGCGATCTAATTATGACCACTAAAAGGAACAAACATATTCTGGTAATGGTGGATGTGTTGTCAAAATACGTAAAATTATATAGTTGCCGCACCACAAAGGGGGAGGAAATATTAAGAAAAATCGACAATTTTATAGCCATAGTAGGAACACCAAAAAAGATCCTACTGGACAATGCAACGTATTTCCGAAATGATCGTTTCAAAGGACAACTTCGAGAACGAGGAATAGAGACAAATTTTGTCAGCATCAGGCATCCACAGAGTAATCCTTCGGAACGATTCATACAGGAAGTGACGAAATTTCTTCGCATTGCAACAGATGGTCAACATCGCCACTGGGACAGGAAAATGGCGGAAATAGAAAGGTATCTAAATACAATTCCGAGCACAGTAACAAAAGAGACCCCAGAATACATCATGAAGGGTGTACTGCCGATAAGGCCATGGGAAGACCAAGAGCCAAAAGAATATCAACAGGTGATTGAAACCGTACAGAGAAGATTACGGCGAAGCAACGAAAAATATATCCAAAGACAGGAACAAAATAGAAAAAGAAGACCAGTGACTTTCCAAAAGGGTGAAAAAGTACTCGTGAGGGCATTACGAGTATCAAATCTTCCTGGTGGCATTTGCGCAAAGTTGATGCCTGTTTTCGAAGGCCCGTACATCGTGAATAATGAAAATGGGATAAATAGTTATGAGTTGAGGCACAGGAACTCGGAAAAGATCCGAGGAATTTATAATATTCACGATGTATACAAATATCACGAATAAAAGACAGAATTACATGAAGTAGATAGTAAGTTAGGGTATAAGACATAGATTAAAGTAATGAAATATACAGGGAGTTGGTTTTGCCTCGAGAAAATTTATTTAAAAATGCAGATAAATTTTATCGAATACAAGGCGGGGATTTGTTATATTTCTATTTGATATAAAAATTAAAATTTGATAATTATAAACAAAATTCACTTTAATATAAAATATTTTTAATTTTCTCAACCTCGGGCATATAAATTTAGAACAACCTGTATACAACAAATTGTTATATTTAATTTTAAGAAGTGATTAGAATAAGCGTACGAAACTCGGAACAATGTGCTTAGATAAACAAAGTGAATGACGCGTACCATTATCGTTCTTCTCGGAAGGTATTATCATTAGCCTATGCTAAATAAAACTCAGTGAAATAGATGATAGTTCATTATCGTTTTTCGCGGAAGGTTTCGATCATTAGCCTATGCTAAATAAGACTCATTTGAAAGAGAGAATAGGTCATTAAAATTTGTAAATAGTTAGAAAGTATTTTAGAATGGGAATTAAATATTTTCTTTTGAAATCCATTAAGCATATTTAGAAAGATTAAAAATTGGTTTTGAGGAATATTACGAATGAGAGTTGGTGGTGGAAGATTGATTTGTGAATCTGGAAGGGATATTTAGAAAGTAGGGGAATGGATGACAAAGTGAGATCAGAATGTTTTGAGCTGTCGAGAAGTGAAGTCGAGTAGTAGACGGTAGTGTACGGAGAGTGAGAAAGCAGGTGTAGTTCCGTGAGTGTGGAGTATCTATCGTGGAACGAGAAGTAGGCCAGGTCGAGAGTAAAAGAACCTCCTTGAGCCAAGAGTGTCCCGGTAGCTGATAGCAGTTTCGAGAAAGGTAGAACACAGCATCACGACAGACGCAGGAACGAGAGCTATACGAGCTAGTTTTTCAAAGGAGAACATTACTGGAAGCCAGGACGAGGTTTGATCGCAGCCAAGGATAGCAGGAAACGGGTCTTGTGTGAGGACATTTTCAGTTCACCAGGAAAAGGTCAGTCTCATTTGTTTGGACATGAATGTATGGGTTTTTCGTATTAAATTCCACATAAAAAATTGAATAACATAATCAATAATATCAGAAAAGCTTCATCAAACTTAAATAGAGTTGTTCCTAATAACTCCTAATAGTTAAATGTTAATAAAAACTTTCAATTGAAAACCAAAAGGAAATAAGATTCCCATTTGTAAATGTTATGTTTAAGAATAATAAGAAATAGCAAATATTAAGCATTGATTGCCTTTTAAATAAAATAAAAAATATTTTGATTATAATTGTAACCCATATGTGTATTTTTTTTACTCTTTTCTTTTCTATCCCGATTAGGAACCATTAAGAAATATTTAGAAGCCACGAAAGTAAGTAATTAATTTATAATTCGCCCTGAGATTGAAAACATATTGATATGTGATCTGGTTAATTAATTAGATTAGTATTAATACATTGATTAAATTAAGTGACATATAAGAATATTATCTCATATCAATAATCAAGATCACATCAATATTTATGTTTAATTAGAGTCGTTTAATACCTTACATATTGATAACGGCAAACATAAAGTAAAACAATAAGGAATCCAACGCAACAAAACACCTCTCTAATCAGAAATCCAAATCCAATCATATTTCAGACAGGAAACAGAGGGGTGAAATATTCACCCTATTGTGCAAATCGGTAGACATTCACCCTACAGAAACCCTAGAATAAGCTAGACCACTTTGCTGAAAGAAGCCTGGTCTCACAATACTTGAAATGAAAAATAAATGCGCAAAGCAAATACAATTTGTTAAGACGTTGATTACAGGAATTCTTATAAATTAATAAAGAAAAACTGAAAAAATCTCTTAATGATACAGCTACTTTTGATGTAGGTACATTTTAGAAGTAAATCAGTACTTCAAATTAAATGAACAAGAAAACAGATTACATGATGAGCTGGAAAGCTATACATATGTCATGAATTAGTAATTTAAGCATAGAAGCATACAAGCTGAGAGATTATTTTGTTATAATATACACTGGGGTGCAAAATTAACCGGACAACTTAAAAATGGGTCATTTTTAATGTCTTGAATTTCCTAAATATGTAGTCCGATTTAAGTGATTTTTTAATATGTTATAGCCTTCTTCTTTAATAATATCGCTGTAATAATATTGTTGCTAAACAGGTAAATTTTCATTGTATACCGGGTGTACCAATGAAACTGTGTTTTTTCCTCAAATTTCGAATCACCCTGTGGAATATTCTAGCATTTATAAAATACTCAAATTAAAACCCAACTATAGTCTCATGTTTTCTTAACAGTCTGTTTTTTGATTCATTCGCTTATGTTGGACCATAAAAAAATTAGGTACTTTAACAATTAGCCATGTTTTTCATCAATACAGGGTGTTTTTAAGTAAGTATGGCAAACTTCAAGGGATAATTCTACATGAAAAAATAATGAAAGTTTGCTTTATAAACCTATGTCCGCAAATGCTTCGTTTCTGAGATATAGGGTGTTGTAATGTTTCTTACAAACTGGCGATTTATTTATTGCTTTAAAATCGGCCGAGATATGCAAATGCAATTTGGTGGGTTTTAAGACGTAATTATTACACATGTTTTAACATACAATTAAGAATTTGATATTCACCATTGGCGTCCATACGGGTAATAAGACAGCTCATATTACCCGTATGCCCGCCAATGGTGAATATTGAATTGTTACTTGTATGTCAAAAACTGTACAATAACTACCTCTTAAAACCCACCAAATTTCATTTGCATATCTCAACCGGTATTAAAGCAATAAATAAATCGTCAGTTTGTAAGAAAAATTTCAACGCCCTCTATCTCAGAAACGAAGCATTTGCGGACATAGGTTTATAAAGCAAACTTTCATTACTTTTCATGTAGTATACCTTGAAGTTTGCCATACTTACTTAAAAACACCCTGTATTGATGAAAAACATGGCTAATTGTTAAAGTATCTAACTTTTTTATGGTCCAACATAAGCGAATGAATAAAAAAAACAGACTGTTAAGAAAACATGAGGCTATAGTTGGGTTTTAATTTGAGTATTTTATAAATGCTAGAATATTCCACAGGGTGATTCGAAATTTGAGGAAAAAACACAGTTTCATTGGTATACCCGGTGTACAATGAAAATTTACCTGTTTAGCAACGATATTATTACAGCGATATTATTAAAGAAGGCTATAACATATTAAAAAATCACTTAAATCGGACAACAGGTTTACGAAATTCAAGACATTAAAAATGACCCATTTTTAAGGCGTCCGGTTAATTTTGCACCCCAGTGTATATTAGATACTATAACAATTTAATGGAATATCGTTTGATTTGAGATTATTTGGAAAATTTTTAATGATTTTCTTCTGTTATACATATTAAAATCTATAAATATTAAAAATATTTCATTTTTTTTTTGGAAAATCACGTTTAGTTATTTCAAACTGTAGCGTTGTTGGCAAATACATAATAAAGATCTAAAGTACTATGAAACTTTTACCAGTTTCGTAATCGTATCTATGGAAATCTCAAAATTATAATTTAATACAAAAACTATACTAAGAGATGTAGGCTCTTATTATAGGTAAACATTTTAAAAAGGGATAAAGTCATCCAGCTTAGGTAAACCTTTCCTATCATGACCAGTCAATAGACCGTATCAGTGGGATGTACTAATATACTGTACTTGAAGTGTCAACTACACATATCTGTCCCAACCCAATAAATACCTGTGGCTGTGGCCTCAAAAAACGACAGCTGTACCAAGTACTGTCAAACTACCCTGGTGGGAAAATCAACGAAAACTGTATATTATTTGAAGAATCTTCTTTCTTCTCTAAGTGCCGTCTCTCAATCTGAGGTTGGATATCATCACTATCATTTACTCTATCTACCGCTGTTCTGAGTTCTATGGAACTGCATTTAAACCATTTCCTTAAATTCTTCAACCAGGACTATTATTTCAATATACTTAAATTCTTTAACCAGGACACTCTCCTTCTTCGTACACTCCTTCCTCCTCTTATCTTTCCCTGTATTATCAGTCTTAGCAGTGTATATCGCTGTCCCCTCATTAGGGTAAGAACAGGACAAGTGGGTCGAGGTGGAGGTGTAGGTCGCGGTGGATGCTACTAGTTAAGTCGCGGTAGATGTCGACAGCACATAGCAAAGAGGTCACCTCCGCTGTCAGTCGAGCTAGAACCACTATCAAGTGATGTAGTTTAATGAAATTTGAATGACAAAAAGACTGTGCTTTTGCGATGTTGTGTCAGTCAAGTGATGATAGTGATGAAATGTCAGCTGTAAATAATCAGATCCTCCTTCATATTTCAAAAATTTACGAATTTAATTACTTCAGAAATTCAAAAATAAACTGAATACAAAAAAGGGATTATATAAAAAAAGTATCAACTCAGATAGCGCAGGTAATGACAACTTGGCTTCGAAAGGACCAATCACAGGGTAGGCAGCGCAGTACATCCTTGTAGGCAGCGCAGTAGACATCCATTTAAAACAAACTCATTTTATTTTCAAAAGCATCGATGTAAACCTCCTGGATGGCATCGCGCTAAACCTCCACCGCGACTTACTTGCTCTGTTCTCTTCCATTCACTACAATGTGTTTGTTTTACATGGATATCGACATCGACCGCGACCTCCACCTCCACCTCCACCGAGACCCCGAGGGTAAGAACATAACAAGAAAGTCGAGGTCGAGGTGGATGTGGAGGTCGCGGTCGATGTCGATATCCATGTAAAACAAACACATTGTAGTGAATGGAAGAGAACAGAGCAAGTAAGTCGCGGTGGAGGTTTAGCGCGATGCCATCTAGAAGGTTTACATCGATGTTTTTGAAAATGTAATGAGTTTGTTTTACATGGATCTCTACTGCGCGGCCTACAAGAAAGGATGCTTTTCTGTGATTGGTCCGTTCGAAGCCAAGTTGTCATTAACTGCGCTATCTGAGTTGATACTTTTTATAATATAATCCCTTTTTTGTATTCAGTTTATTTTTGAATTTTTAAAGTAATTAAATTCAGCAAATTTTTGAAATATGAAGGAGGATCTGATTATTTACAGCTGACATTTCGTCACTATCATCACTTGACTGACATAACATCGCAAAAGCACAGTCTTTTTGTCATTCAAATTTCATTAAACTTCACTTGAAATTCGGTTGGGAAGAGATAACCAGACTTGCGAGCTCCCACGTCGCATAGGATTAGCCTGGGCAGCGTTTGGTAAACTGAGCTATGTATTTAAATCGGACTTACCCATATGCCTGAAAAGGAAAATCTTTGACTAGTGTGTATTGCCTGTACTCACTTATGGAGCGGAAACATTAACACTCACAAAAAAGGTAGTGAACAAGATTCGCATAACTCAGAGGGCTATGGAGCGCCAGATGTTGGGTGTCTCCCCGAGGGACCGAATCCCAAACGAAGAAATAAGTCGTAGAAGAAAAACAGCGGACGCCGTCGAAAGAATCGCGTCGCTCAAGTGGAATTGGGCAGGACACGTCGCCAGATTGTCAGACAATCGATGGACAAAACGTATTATCGAGTGGAGGCCACGAGAAGAAGCACTACGGAGCAGAGGACGACCACCAACCAGATGGGCTGACGATCTGAAGCGTATTGTCGGCAACTGGATGCAAGCCACACAAAACAGAGAAAGATGGAAAGAGCTGAGGGAGACCTATGTCCAGCAGTGGACGCGTACGGGTTGATGATGATGACTTCACTTGATTCTAGCTCGACTGACGGCGCAGGCGACTCCTTGTTATGTGCTGTCGACATCGACCGCGACTTAACTAGTGGCATCTACCGCGACCTACACATCCACCTCGACTTACTTGTTATGTTCTTACCCTTAGGTGTCGCAGATATTGGAACTTTCATATTTTTATTGTGTTTATTAAAAGGCTACATCAGCGCGTCATCAATATTTTTTTTCGAAAGTTCTGTGAACTTTAAACAGTGTGGCAACAGTGCGTCGGCAGAACTACAGTGACAGTGCCATTGTACTATCAAAAACGAAGGCACAATATTGTGATAACAATAATCATTATACTCAGAGGCGCGCTAAATGTTTCAAAGTCAGTCACGTTCGATTTATTGTTATAGATAATCGATTTTTAGTAATTCCAATATGACACAACATCTAGGCATGGGATAAAAAAGTTTATTTGAAGAAAGTGTATTTTTTTGTTCTTAATGGCGCTACAGACTCGTTTTTGTAATATTTTATTTAATTGTAGAGTGATTTCCACATACTAACATATTTCTCAAATTGGGCTTTGTACCGCCATTCTTTGCTACATTACGAATATGTGTGCCAAATATCTCGACAAAATAATATTCAAAATTAAAGCTGCAATCTTGGACGCGTTTTCCGTACGCTGATGTTGCCTCTTCGCTTAGACATCAGAAAAAAATAAGAACTCAAGATTTTACATCCAGTTCACAAATAGATGGGACAAGATCAGTAAGATCATCTACCTACCACAACTGAACACATAGTATTTTATAGCCCTTGTGTTTGTGGCCTTATTTCACTAAAGACATGAATAATCGTTGTTTAAGATCTGCCGGATATTTCGTAATAATAAATTTTGCGTTGTTTTGCTTGACAAGGCCTTTTAGTATTAGTATTTTCGATGGACGTATTTTGTGACAGTTTTTTGCACTACAAACCTCGTGTGAGAGTTTTAATGTACAATGTATGGATCATCACTAAGTATTAATAGAATCGAATATTGTAAAAAAGTAAAAAAGATCGAATATTGTAAAAAAACGTGCAGTACATTGCCATATGAACGCAACAGAACAGGATTCTTCGATAGCAAGCTTGTGTAAAAACAGCTGCAATATTTATTTCAATATACTTAACCATAATATATGTAATAAGTTAATATAGTGATACATGTTATTATTATAGTTTTCTGTATTATTACGATCTAATACACCATATATTAGGTCTGGCTCCCGCGTACAAAAAAAGTTTATTAATAGCAAGCTGAAAATTTGTTAATAGCTTAACG
The DNA here is from genome assembly GCF_917563875.1 of Diabrotica virgifera virgifera. Lineage (NCBI taxonomy): Eukaryota > Metazoa > Arthropoda > Insecta > Coleoptera > Chrysomelidae > Diabrotica > Diabrotica virgifera. The sequence goes on along the minus strand of NC_065447.1, from coordinate 197,054,976 downwards.
GTGTCTAGTCGGACAAACTTTGATGTATAGGAACACTGGAACAGGGAAAGTTTTAATTGTGGAACAATTTAAAAATTTGGAACGTCATACTTATTACAAAAATGCCCCATGTAAATATTTTGTCGGACAGAACTTTCAATTGATTTGTTACCCTTTCATTAAACTCTCATGCAAAAATCAGACTGCTATTTTTTATCACCAACATAATTCCTGTCATTTGACATGTTCTACGCGTCGGACTTATTAAAATGCCCAACATATTTGTCGGACAAACATTTTTTCATATTATAAAGTTTGCTATTGAATATATTTAAAAACAACCTGCTAGTTTTCACAATCATAAACTTGTCAGGATGACAAATTCCACAATTAAAATCACGTTCCACAATTAAAATTTACTCTTGTTCACTGTTCCCATACATTAAAGATTGTCCGACTAGACACCGTTAAGCTATTAACAAATTGTCAGCTTGCTATTAATAAACATTTTTTTTTGATAAGCAGTAACTCCCATTACATACTTAATCGTTATTAAAATAATTTTTAACTTTGAGTGCTTTTTAAATAGTTAAAAAATAGTTTTATTACATGATAATCAATTTTAATATCACATGATTATTTGATAACCGTAAAATCACTACTACTGGTAATATCTTGGTTAATAATATAATAATTATTACGAATCTACACAATAAATATCGAGTATAAAATCTAAGCATTCCATTCGGTATAACCAACCATATCACAAGTTTAAAATGTAATAATGTTATGACGTTAACTTGAAAATTTTATGTGTTATTTACTTTAATAAACTACATCATATCGATGTTTTTAATTACTACAGGATTAAGGTCAAGACCTCTGCAATAAAATGTAATGCCACAACTTTTTAACTATAATTATTGTAAGAGTTGAGATTTAATGTAGTACTTTAAGTATTTATTATGTTTACATGGAATTTAGCCACGTAATGAAAATTACATTTTTAGCTAACTAATGTTTTGACGTTTCTACTTCCTTTCCGAAAATCGTTTGCAAAAATAAAAGAAAATCTGATAGATTCTGGGAAGAGTTTATAATCAGATTTTTTAGGTTTTGTGTGAAAAAATCAAGTTATAAACTCTGCCCAGAATTTATCAGATTTTCTTTTATTTTTGAGAACGACTTCCGGAATGGAAGTCGAAAGGTCAAAACATTAGGTAATTAAAAATGTAATTTTATATTACACCAATAATTGTGGCTAAATCCCATATAAACATAATATGTACAGAAAATAAATTTATATCAAAGACCACGAGATCATAGATTTTCATCGCCCTGTATATGACCAAAAATTGTAAATATTATAATTTAGCTAGTAACCAGTGTTTTCGCGGAAGGTGAAATCGTTAAGTGATTTGTTAATGTTTCTTTGAATGGATATACAGTTATGCGGTAAAAATTAGAAAGTACATTTATTTCGCGTTGGAATCGACAATAGGACATTTGTAAAGGATGCGTAGAAGGAGAGACAATAAACAAATTTATTGACAATAAACAAGTTTAGAATATAAGGTTTTTTGTTTAGCATATTGAAACAACGAAAAGTAATTTTTTATCTCCTAGAATTTAACAAACTTAAAAAGTTGACAAAGTTGTATACAAAATAAATGGGTTCTTAAGAAATGAAAACGTGGATGTAGTGGGTAGACAGGATGTTTGTGATTGGCGGAGAATAATGGTTGGAAGGGATGAGAGTGTTGAGTCGGAATTTGAGGAGAGAAAAAATGGTCACTGTGTAATTAATATCTGGAGAAGACAGTCCAGTTTTTAAAAAGTGAGAAGTCGGTGTAAAGTGGTGAAATTGGCCTTTACGAGCAGATCGTGGTTAAACGAAATCGTTGACCAAGTTGAGAAGTTAATTTTCCTTGTGTCCGAGGAGATTCCTGTGTTCTGTCTAGAACGAGTAGCCGGTGAGAGAATCGAGCTCAAGAGTGAGAGAATCGAAGGCTGCGCAATCCAGGAAGAAGTAAAAAGAAACAAAAAGGTTAGTCAGAATTTTTGTGAAACGGAGAGAGTTTGTTTTATATCCACACCATATTTGTTTATTTTTGTATTGAGTATTTCTATAGCATAATTTAGTCATTCCAAAATTTAAAGAAGAGATAAGTAATCAATTCAAAAGCAGAAAAGTAAAATTTAGTATTTTTGTAAGAATAGTCTAACGAATTATTTAAATAAAATTTTTGTTAAAACAAATGAGATATCAGAATTAAAGCTTAATTTATTAGATGAGAAAAAGTTGTAACAGAATTAAAATTTAGTATAATTTTTAAATCTTATATTTATGGTATATTGGATAAATAAAAAATATTTATACCATTTATATGACATCGAGTGTATTTAATTTCCCTGTTTTGTCCATGGACGAAGTAAGCAACTAGAGATACTAGAAGCCACAAACCAAACGTAATGCATTAAAATTAAAATAGAAAGAGAATAAAATTTATTAGAGAATTCAATTTAATTTTGGTTTTGTTTTACATACGTAATAATTAAAATAATTAAGTAATTAATCAAAATAAGAATTTGCTGATCAATCTCATAAAAAGAGAGAAATACAGAGCATTACAGTATCAGCTGAGTCCGCGAGTCTTTACCCGTGCGTCATTAACACCTGACGAGATAAAACACATACGTTTTATCTAGCATCATTCTCTTCCACGCATGAAACTCATGATATGACGTGCTGACGTTTGTTATTAAGTAAAAACACATGTTATTTTTATGAACCATCTAGAGTCAGTGCATTGAAAAGAGATAGGTACAAAAAAAGACGATTCGGTATGTTTTCATATTTTAAGCACAATTTGTTTGACGTTTCTGCTTTGTTTAATTTTGTGGCTGTCAGTCAGTTGAATTTTTTGCGGTTTTTGTCGAATTTTTGCGTTTTGAAGTTTCTTTATATTACACAAACAGTTGTTTTCACAACTAATTTTATATTGGGCTTTGAAATTTTAAGGTAAATAATTATATTTTGGCAATTAATATTTAAAACATACAAAGCTAACGTCATTCACAAGGTAAAGAAATGACTGTGTTTAGATTTCCGTCAAAGTGAATAAAATAAAAAAAATAAAATTTATGTTATTGAATTTTTTTATAAATTGTTTATTTATTTATTAATCAATAATAATAAAATAATTTATTATCCCGGCATTGGTCGCTAGGTAGATTGTTACGCGAGTGGTCGCGCGTGAGATTTTCTCTCACATATCCAAATCCTTTTTTACAAAATAAAATTTTTAAAACAGCTTTTAAACTTTTTTTATTAACTAATAATAAGAAAAAAATAATATAACATAATATAGATAATAATATAATAAAATAAAAAGTAATAATCGGAATTAAACAAATATTAATCAATCTCCGTTTCTTGATAATTTACGGCACAGCACACAAATATAACAAGAATGCTCTGGAAAAATTGATTGATGACAATAATTACAATTTTTTTTACACTATTTCAGGTTTTAAGTGCCAAAATAAAATTAATTTTTATGTACCTACAGTTCGTAACGCGGGTGGTCGCTTGATGAGAGAATGTCTCACTTGAAGCGCGCTCACTCAACAATTGGGTGATATTAGGTCAACTGAGTCACTATCTAAGCAGACGAGTCTATTAGATTGTCGAGGGAGGATAGTTAGGAGACTAGAAGGAACTACAGAGCGTATAATTTCCCAGAAAAAAAATTCTGTGCAATTTTCTGAAACCGTGAGAGAAAATCTCATATAGCGACCACTGGCGGGTTAAGCTACTTCAAATGTAGCTGTAATTCTGCACAAAAATTTTGAAGCAAAACTTACATTTGACATTCTATATATTTGATAACGTCAAATTTTATAATAAAACCCGTAATCGGAACAGTAGCCACTTTCTGTCAGTTGTTGTTGCGTGAAATAGATTTCCGACTTATTTCGTATGCTTTAAATGATGACGCACGGGTAAAGACTCGCGGACTCAACTACTTAAGTAAACATGCAACAAGAATTCAGTTTCAGAACCTTGTTAATTTAATACTGTTGTGAGTAAAATTGTCAAAATGCTATAGTTTGCTAAGCTTAAAAAGACCTGGAAGCATAACTTGCCTCCACCTACTTCGGTCAATGACAAGTAGCCAGTTGTGTATTCCCATGGCAGGTAAAATAAAACATTATCCTTTAATTGGAGTCTAGGTCTACCTATGGGTTTCCTGCCGATCGGAACATTCTTCCATATCCGTTTCTACCTGCTGTGCAGCTGATGGTGCATATTTCCGGCTATGTGTTAACTTCTTTAAGGGCCATAGGCCATGCCATATCTAACACTATGTTGAAAAGTAATGGAGATATCCAGTTTTACACCAGTCCTGTCTGTGCACCAGTCTTAATAAAGAATGTGTCCGTGGTGTGTTTGCCAATTCTGACCCTATTGAATTCTCGATACATATTTTTGTTAAATTAATAATCTTGACCCTGACCCCTATATTTCCCATGGCCATCCACACTCTATCCTTTATGACACTATCATACGCTAAGATAAATGATCAATATCTAATAATTTGACTAAATTGACTAGACCAATTAGATTGACTTGAACGAAGCAAGAACACACAAATAAGCTACAGTCCTTTGAAATGTGGTGTTACAGGAGGATGCTTAGAATAGTAAGGAAACAGAAGAAAACTAACACGGAAGCATTGCAAGAAATGGGCAAAGAATACGAAATAATAAACACAATAAAAATAAGGCAGTTACAATATCTAGGGTCTAGGACACGTAATGAGGGGACAGCGATATGAACTGCTAAGACTGATAATACAGGGAAAGATAAGAGGAAGAAGGAGTATAGAAGAAAGAGCGTGTCCTTGTTGAAGAATTTAAGGGACTGGTTTAAATGCAGTTCTATAGAATTCTTCAGAGCAGCGGCAGATAGAGTAAAGATAGTGATAATGATATTCAACCTCCTATTGGGAGACAGCACTTAAAGAAGAAGTTATCTTAGTACCTGTGTACCAAAACAAAGGAGATATTGAACAATGTATAGGGTCACAAGCAACTACTTAGCGACACCATGAAACTATGGTAGATAGTAATTATTAATAGACGAACACGCGAACGAACAGAACAACAGATGTAATTTCGCAATATCTATTGTAAGAAAGCTATATAATGATAAACCAGAAAAATAAAGAAACATACGTTCATGTAGTATTTTCATTAAATCTTGAGAATACATACATGTAATAGTATTGTAAATACATGGAAGATGTGATGAGCAATGAATAAGAAAGGAGTTTCCAATAGTATACAATGATTGTAACATGGTGGTATGATGGAGTAAAAACTAATGTTACCTCTTTCAACGAATTTGAACACAGATTGGAACAGAGGATGCACTTTCTTGAAAAAAAAGTTTAAAACATAATAAGACAGGAATAAGAATATTTAATCGTCCATCACGGGCATATCAAAATTTTGTGGCTTCAAGCTATTATAGCCTATCAATAATTAATCAGGAATATAGTCGAAATCACATTGCTTTAATCAATCACATATTACTTATATTACTCATTACAGACAACAATAGATACTATGTACAACATAAAAAAATTCCGAAAAAAAGTTCAATATCTACAAATAATTTTCAATCGTAGATGAATGAGGTTTACACAATGCTTTATAAATGACTCAATATCCTCATGAAATAGACAAACCACCTGCAACTGGAGATCACGAACCTGACACATGCACCAATAAACAAAACATTGTCATACTCACACACAATAGAAAGAAAAAAGGTAAAACGAACAGCATTCTACAACGATCGTTCAACAAAACATATTTGATCACAAGTTAAAGAATGTTCTGATAAAAAAAGGAAAAGAGGGATTTAATTTTTTTTTAATCCATACAAGTAAAAGACTAATTCTAGATTCTTATGCATGACCTATTTATCACATGATGACATAATGGTGTTCTATACATATTTGAATTGCATGGTGATAAAGGAAAACTTACCAAAAACAGAAGTCGCTCCGTAAAACCTGTTCAATATTTTATAAAACACAAACAAAATTTATAACTCTGAAGCACAAAACCAGTTTTATCTACTAACTTTATTGTCGCTATTATCGGTACCGGTATCACAACGATTATACTTAAGGTAAGTATACTTTAGTGCTGATAATACCGACCATAAAACCCCACTGAACTTTGTGAGTGAGAGATATTTTCACTTCACTTCTAAATAATTATTAATGATAAGGACGCAAATTAAGAAAGATGTAGATGTTTCATGCGAGTTGTTTTTTACGTTAGCGTTGATAACTGCTGCTAGGTCACATTTCGATAGGATTCGAGCAAGGAAATACGGCGATAAAGCAAATGTTTTCTGTTTATCAAGTAGATGTTTATATTATAGTAGACATATCGGTTTTGATTCGAGGATTTTCCAAATTTTCTTATAAAATTGGGATACGGATGGTATCTGCAGGATGTATTTCTCAATAAGTATTCCAATAAATTAATTCATAAGTGGAAATATTTATCACTGATGATTATACATACCTATATATATTACATATACACCGTTCTTAGGCGTCAACGCCCTTCGGTAGGGATCTATAGAGGAGTATCACCAAGCCGCAAGCCCTTATCTCTTGCCGTACCGCTCCTCCATAGGCCGATCAGACGCCAGTTATTCCAGACCAAGTCGTAGATTCTACTGAACTGAATTTTCTACTACGGCGTTGGCCTATTATTAATTTCATGACCTGGCTGAGGCTCGAACCGTCGATCGCAAATCCACTGAACTTGTCGATCGACTGCGCTTCTGCCAGCTGGACTGTATAGACAGGGGTCGGTCAAGCTCCTTGATAGTCAGAGCCATTCTTAAAAATTTGAAAGTATTGGCGAGCCGCAATTAAACAATTTTATTTAAAAAGTGTAAAAAAGTAATAAATTTTTCTCTCAGTGTTTGGATTTAAAGAATTTTAAAGTGAAATAAAATGGTTCGCATCGTTGTTTCAAATACATATTCAAATAATTCTACAAGCAGCTTTACTAATTCAGGATACTTCGATTCTTCATCATTCTTCCATCTTTTTCTGGGACGGCCTATTATCTTCTAGCGTCTCTGAAAAAACACTGGCTTAAACACTCTGTCTTCCTCTAATCTTACCACATGACCTATCTTATCTGGTTATCTTTTACATGTCTGACAATGTTTTCAGTACCATACAGATTCACCAATTCAGAATTGAGGTGTCTTATCCAGTATCCTGTCAATTCATCTCTTTGAGGGCCAAATATCATTCTGAGAACTTTCCTTTCAAAAAGCTAAACCTGCAGTATATTTATTTCCCTCTGATGTAGAGTCCATGTTTCACTTCCATAATATATAACAATTGGGCGAATAATTAGCATGTACAGTCTTAATTTAGATTGTCTTTTTAGAAGCTTAGATCTTACTAATGATGATAGGAAGTATAATGCTCTATTACAGCTATCCATGCTCAGACCTATTTTTATATGTGGTTGTCATCTGTGATTATCGCCCCTAGATATTTAAACTGTTTTATTACTTCGAAGTTGTGGTCTTAATATTTATGTTCTGCCTAACTCTTGGTCTTGGAATGTTGGTTACTAGCATGTCTGTATTTCGTCTTCTTTTGATTTATTCGAAGGCCCAGACTACCGGTTTCTTCCTCGAGTTGTGAAAACACCTCTCTCACGTCACTTGTAGAATGAGCGACTGCACCTTGATCATCAGCAAATGTCAACAATAGTTATGATCTTCGATTCTCAAATACCCCTGACAGCTCAGATGATATTTTACTTATTGCATTTTCCAAGGCCAAATTGAATAGCAACGGTGATAAGAGGTATCCGTGTTTAAGTCCTGATGTTACACTTAGTCGTTTATATTTTTTGATGTCAGATATTTAAGACATTTTGAAAAACAAAAATTAAAAGTAATTCAGATACATTTATTGAGAGCCACAAATAATCCTTCAAAGAGCCACATGTGGCTCGCGAGCCACAGTTTGGCCACCCCTGGATAGACTATAGACCGACCGATTATTATACCGACTGATTATTTATTATACCGACCGACTGATTATACCTAAATGCGAAAAATTGATTTATATAAAAGACGGAAGTTCAGAAAATATCTAGAAAACATAAAGAATGTTATACTCGTATGAAGGATTGGAACTGGATCGAATTGGAACTTGATTTGGAATTGAGACAGATTAATAAATTAAGTGTCAAGTGGCCATTTATTGGGTTTTACTATTTATAGGCGTACAATTTATTACACGGGCGTAACCATGTTTTGATGGTCCAACCCATCACCCGAAAAGTTAAGAGGGATTAACATGCAAATTAAAGGGCTTTAAGGCTTTTTCATTCAATGATCAGTAGTCTTCTGAAAGAAAGACAAAGCAACAGAAAATCCAAAAGAAACTAATCTCTATCGTAAATCGTAAAAGTGTAATGATCCAAAAAGCTTCTATTTTTTTTTTAAATCGGTCTAATTCAGAAAGCAGGAACTTTTATGCAACCCAGGATATATACGGTTTTAATATCCGCCTTACAAATATTTGAACGGCAGTTAGTTATTCTTAATTATCAATATTGTTTGTTTGTTTGGCAAAACTTCGGCGAAAAACACTTAGTGTTTCTTCAATTAGAATAGTCAAAGCTAAGTAAAATTAAAGAGTTCGTTTATTTAATACTTGCTGAAAGCGAAATTAAATCAAACTGCGTCTGAGAATTCTTTTCTATTGGCTAAATTAAATGGTTCGATAAGCAAAGCACCCTTGGCGTTGGATCGTTGAAAAATATTATTCATCAGCGGTTACCGGTTTAGCTATTGAAGAGTCCGGTAGTCCAGCCTTTTCGCTAGAAATTGGGGACTTGTCCCCGTATCATCAGTTTTCAGTTTAACCCAATAATAAGTCAAGTAAAATTTCTGTGTTCGAGTGAAAGTATAAGTTTTTTGGTGTTCTTTTTTGTCGAGAAACCTATTATTGTTTCCTTTTCTAAATAGTTATGGGTCTGAAAGTAAGGCAGTCCATAATTCAAATCCTCAATTTATTCGTTGAGAATCAGTGCTCAGTGCTATTTCTATTAAAAGTCTACAGTCGAAGCAAGTATGTATAGTGAAACGCTCCCTAGTAAAGTGACGCCCTTTTTAGCAACCTGTTTCTAACTAGTTTTGTGTTTCTGGGTAATGTTTCTGGGGTAGCTCTAGATCATCATCTTATATTTTATTCTTTTTCTCCAATTTTATTTTTGTTTATGAGCTAGTAAGAATGATCCAAATAATCACCCCACATCTCTTCTGATTCTGAACCACGCGGCCTCGTAATTCTTACACATTTCTTGTGCTACAAAAGGAACTTTTTGTGGCAAACAAGGTACACCTTTAAGAGATAAGACTGAGTGGGAACGGATCTACATTAGCCAGCTAGCCAGCGTCTGAACATTCAGAATTATGATGCGTTTCTAGCATTCTTGCGGTACACAGTAGAATCTAGGGATAAAGATCTTTCTGAGCATTTGGTCACTCTCAGAAGAATGCTCTTTATGCAAGCCCTCAAATCCAAAATGAAATAATTGCCATTTGTGGTGAAATAATTTACCATAAGATAAATTTGTGGTGAAGTAAAGGAAGCTAAATTTTTTGCGATTCTCGCTGATGAGACGACCGACATTGCAAGTACCTTCAAAGAAGTTGAACAGAACAACACAAAGGTAAGGAGACCTTCTTAGAGTATATTCCAATTGTTTTGACATATTATATTCGTCAAGAATGTCTTTTAGCTTTTTATGTATATGTATTGTAGTACACACCGTCTCAACCTTGCTGTTGCTGACTCAGATGTATAAAATTGCATTGGGCTACTTAAGACATTTGGTTCAACGCACTGCTGTTACCGGCTGATCAACTGCTCGCAATGTGCGAAACATGATGGGTTCACATGCTTGACGCCATTAGAAGATTCAAGGAAATTTATTCAGCGATTATGCTATGCTCTCGAAGAACTCCAAAAACATCGAAACAAGTCGTCCAAATGTTCAATATTCAATCGACACTTCAATCTCCGAATTGTGTTATGTACCTAGTTCAAAAAGTCATGATCTATACTATAACATTGCCGCTATCCAAATAATTGCAGGCAATAAAAACAGGCCTCATAACAGCATTCAGCCACGTGAATGATGTTATTAATGCTTAGCAACTTTTGAGACATAAAGTTGGCGAAGAGTACCTCCATCTCTATGAAGAAGCAAACGTGTTGCTCGAAGAAAATGGTGGTAAATATACTTATACTATTTTTGCCACGTATCCGTCGGAAGGTAGTCGAACCTCTCTAACCTTTCTATGTCGAACATATCAACGTATTTATTAAAAAATAAATTTATTCGTCCCTTCTCGACCATACCATTCATTGGGAGGCTTACAAACACCGTAATGTAGTATCGACACTATCTGGTGCATTACCGTCAAATCCAAAATACATAATAACATTTAGGTAATTGTTAGCGACAAGTGGAGAAAAGGGACATGTGGTGTCAAAATTACATATTCATGGAACAATCAATGGAAAAACTAGTATGTACATACATAATATACAAGCGAGGTAACGTAGGTACATGAATTATGAGATAGCTGCTGATTTGAGCAAACAAAATATTACAATATTGAAGATTACTGGAAATCAATACTGATGAAGAAAATATGCAGTATACAAATTAGGAGAAGAGCAGGAATAGCACAAATAAAGTACATACTTATAATATAAGCAGAAAGAATTTAACAAAGATAGTGATCCGAAAAATGCCGTTAAGAGTAGAACTTTCAATGAACGCCGCGAAAAAATATTATTTTCGATTATATGATTGTGAAAATTATAATCCCTAATAAAGAGTTAGCGAAAAAATTTATTTTTTTAAGAGTACCTATCGGCAAAAAACATCATTTCTGTTTGTGGGTCCACGAAAATTATAATTATTAGTAAAAAGTTCTCAGAAATAATTGTTTTCGTCGGCAGAAACAGAAACAAAAAGGGAAATAATTGTTGTCGTCGGCATCTATTATGAACTAAATCTTTTCATTATAAATATTTTGGGAGTTATAATCTTCGCGAAAACGCATATAAAAAAATTGTAATCGCCAATACAAGAGTTATTATTTTCACTGGAAATGTATTAGGAATCACATTAATCATAGGTACCAGCGTTATGGAAGTAAAGTATACCAGAGTCGGAACCAGCGTGAAACAATAAATTGTGAAAAACAAAGGAAAACAAATGGAAATGTGAAAAACAAATGGAAAGAATAAGAAATGTAGTAGAATAATGATTTAATTTCGTATAAATATGACATTTTCTGGGGAAACCGCTGTTAGGTAATCCAGCTATGTACTTGTATTTAATAGTAATAGCACGTAATAGTAATAAGTCTACACAACAAGTGCTAGGATAGATATAAACAAAGAGAACTTAAAATTGTGAGTAAGAAGCAACAGTTCCTATATAAAAATGAGACTACTCATAATATTTTAAAATGGGGAAATATTCCTTAATCTGGAATTAGGTAGATAGATAGTAGCTATAAGCTATAACTATGTAATTGATCCGTTAACTTGAAACTATAATATTCTATCTAAACTGTAAAAAGTCAAAAATTAATAGCACTCACAGTTTATCGCTGAATTTAATATCCTGAGTCGTAAATGCATCACCACATCGATAAGGGGAACTATTCACTCACACACAGAGACGCACAGAAACACCGAACTTCTATAACCCTACTAACTTCAAAAACGGTACAATACTACAGTGTTCGCAGATGTAGTGCCGGACGATTAGGTCTTTGATATCCTGCGGGGTTGCCAGACCTAAACGAGTGTGAGGCACCTGAAACTTATCAACGAGGTAGCTAATCTATCACCTGCGGTTTCTTTGCGTCGGTCGAGCCAATGCATCACTAGACTATATTTAATAAATTTACTAGTAATACATACTTGAAAATTTAATGCACTACATATTCAGTGGCGGAGGGATCTTTTATAGAGAAAATGTGGATAATAATAATACAAAAACATTTATTGAGTATTCTCCTTAGTACATTAGTAGCACATACATTAATAATATAATATATAGTTTAATAGACATAAACGTAGACAGTTTACTTATTTTTTCTACATACAATCTAGCAAATCACCCAGATATATCAGTGTTATACAGCGTGCTGTGTCCATGAACCATGAAGCTTGTTAACGGTTAGCTATCGAATATTCTGAAAGTTCGGTATCTAATTTTACACACACACAAACTTATATGGAATCATCTGATATTTCTTACTATTTCGTGCGAATTTAAAAAACGAACACACGAAGTCAAACAATATTTATTTTAAAGCAATTTAATAACAAATACATAACAATTAAATAAAATAATAAAGTATTTAACAAACAAATTGAAAGTAGTTGTTTTAAAATCAATAGCATACAAAATTTCAATGTAAAACGAATAATATTTAAATTGTTTTTATTTATTTTTTTGTATTTTGTGGTAGTCAGTGTTATCACCTCTAGTCCTTATGCAAGCTTCAGTTTGCGTGGGCACGCTCCTAATCAAATTATCAACATTTCGTTGTGGTAGGTTGCTCCATCCTTTAAGAGCAGCTTGTACTAGCCGTGCGGTGTTTTGTGGATTATCCCGGCGAGGTCTAATTTTTCTTTTAAACATATCCCACAAATACTATATCTATAGGATTAAGCTCGGGTGAGCAAGCAGGCCACTCCAAACAAGGGATACCTTCCGCTTCAATGATGTCTGTAGTCACTCTAATGATATGTAGAGGTCCATTCTCATGCAATAAAATTAAATTTTCTCCTGTTGCACCTCTCCAGAGCCTGACTAAAGGTTATCAACAAACCTGTGAGCAGTTAAAGATAATTGGATGAAAATTAAAGGAGTTTTTTACGGATCACAATTCCTCTCCAAAACATTACACTTCCCCTTGTATATTTGTGCACAGATCTGACAGTTTTCGTTCTTGCTTGTCTTCCTCGCCCTCTAAGTACACGACTTCGTGGGTCATCTGATTTTACATAAATCCTGACTTTTTTTGAAAATAGCACATTTTGTCAATTCCCAATGTTCCAGTTTTGGTGGTGAAGACACCAATTTAGGCGATCAATATTGTGCTGCCTGGATAACTCGGGAACCCATAACTGTCTCCTGCTGTATACTTCTTGGTACAAACTCTTCTTCTTATCGTTTCAACTGAAACAGTTACACCTGTAGCTTCCAAAAACTGCCTTTGGAGCTGTAGGTGAGAAATGGTTGGGTGTCTTCCAGCTGATTGGACAACTAAACGATCGTGGAGAGCCGTTTACTTTTGGCGACTTTCCCTTGCTTTATTTTTTAGCTTTCCTAGTTCCTGTTACCTAGCAGGTTTTGGACAGAACGCCCTGTATTACGCCTAGCTCTACAGCTATGTCCCTCTGAGAACATTACTTTCTCCACAAGACCAATAATATTTCCTCGTTGTAAGTTCTATAACCCCTCATGAGGCATATTTTCGTTTTTGGGTGCAAAAGTTAGTTTATTTATTTTCGTTCAATTTGCAACTCGAGCAAATAGCCTATACCGTACCGAGCTGTAGGGTAATGGATCCAAATATGAGACCCTTTTTTTAAAACTCTTGGTAATCGTAAAGTTTATGGATTAAAAAGCTTAAATTAGATACATGTCAGATAATTATGCTATTATATTGCAACAAGTTTAAAATTAATTTTAAACTAATATTGTTTACCATTAAATTAATTTTTTAAAAATGTCAAAATTCCCAACTTAAAAAAGGTGTCTTAATATGAGGCCATGTGGTATCCTAATATGAGACACCACGTTATATAAGTTAAACAGGTGATACAAATTGTTTTAACGCATTGTTCTGGATATAAACAGCATTACATGCTGTAGACACATCTATCGTTCTGAAGCTGGTTCTTTGTGGCATATTATGTGATTTTCTTTTTTTTTAATAAGCCACAATTTAAATTAAAAATAAAAATTGGAAGTCTAAACATCAATAAATTTCATTTTTAACTTAAATTGTGGCTTATTTCCCAATAAAATAGTAAAAAGACATGACGCTATACTCAAAACAGTACAGTACCCTAATATGATATATCTCATATTAGGCACACTTGGGGGTCTCATATTAGGAACAACCACGTGTGAACTTTTTAGTCCGTGTTTTGAGTTTAGGATTGGTTTTTGCGCCACTATAATTGCGTGTTTCTGTAACCAATTTTAGTAGCTATCGACTAATTACTAAGGTGATTTTTTTTCTCTCACCTTAAAAATAAAAATTCAGTTTGAGCTACACCGAATAAAAAACTTTTGACTCGTAAAAAACTTAAAAACTTCACTGACTGGTAATACTAAATCACAGACACTCTATTCACAGCCTATTGGAAACCCTACCAGAACTTAGTTTTTACCCCACCCACCAGGCTGCAGTACTTACAAGACTCTAGAGACAGGGGTCTCATATTAGGAACGGGTCTCATAATAGGATCCTTAACCCTACCATTTGATTGTCTTTTATATGTTTGTTTATTTTCAATAAAAACCTTTATTCTTCACAACAATAACAAGTTTTTTCAAAAGAAAAAAATATTACTTTGAAATACATGGTGATTCCATATAAGTTTGGGTGTGTTTATATCAATTCTTCCTTCCTACGAATTATTTTTTTACTTCCCATTTATTTATAATCTGAAATTTTATTTTAAAAAGCAATTCTTTTTATTTTCCAAGTAAAGATTTGCAATCTGTCTTGTTTGGACAATAATCAAATTCAGTGGCGGCCTTTCAGGGTCGGCAGGGTCGGCAGTGCCGACCTACACATTTATAGATATAAATTGTTTTAATATTTGTATCTGTGAAGTAAAAAAATATGTCAGATAATACAGACTAAATTTTATTCATGGTTTTTAAGAGGATTTGATCAATCCGAGCGTTAAGTGATCTCTACGCATAACAGACTTCTCAAAAACTGTATGATCCGAGCCATTCATCTGACTTTTCGACTAGCCGACCCCAACTCATCCGTAGCTTGACGATTTACAAGTAAAACTCAACGAAATAATAAGTCGATGAGCAAGCAAACATAGACATTCTCTCCGTAGGCATTAATCGGCAGGTACGGCACATTTAAATCTACCGGCCGGTGTTTCATTTGGAAGCATCGGCAGAAATTGTCAAAAATAATCACGCCGTTTTACGTCGTTTAATTGACATTGTATTTTTTTTTAAATTGTCAGGAATTATCATTTAGTGGACACGATGGATCGAAGCATTTGTTAAAAATCAAAGTAATTATAGAGAATTAATAAAATTGTTTTAGAAATATTTACTTTCTGATTCGAAGTGTATTTGTAATACAGAATGAACTAATATACAATCAAATAGTTACATTTTGAAGAACGTTATTGAATCTGAGATTTAGAAAACCATTTGCTTTTCGCTGGAAATAGATGAAACTTCTGATTATCATGTCATTCACAATTATCATTTATTGTTGTTCGATACGCGTTACGTGGTAATATTTATAAGAGGTTTTTAGGTTTTACAGACGCGAGTAAAAGCAATAAGGCAGAATATATTTTTGGTGTTTTAAAGAACAGATTAAAATTTTTTGATATCAAAAATAAATTGGTAGGGCAAACTGGGGCAATCTTATGACGACGTTGCTGTGATGTGTGGTGAATTGAATGGTCTCCAGGCAAAAGTTAAAACTATTGCATCACAAGCTTTATTTACTCACTATTATGCGCATGTAATGAATATAGTTTTGCATGATACGTGTAAAAAAATAAAGAATATTGTCTTTTCTTGCCAGTTTAGCTAACCTAAACGGACTACTGCTTTAGAACAAATTTGTTTCGAAAAAAAAAAGCAAACAGTTTGTCAGACGCGATGAAATTTTAAATCTCGGTTAGTTTTATCTAAGCAGATTATCTCTGGTAGTTTAGTATCTGTAGCAGATTTTCGTGAACAGCTTTTGGAAGTTTTTGATTTTATTATCGAAGGCGACGATTTTGAAAGTGGTGACACCTCGATCCGTGAAGCAATCGGTTTAAGAACTTTATTAAGTAATTACCCTTTTAAATATTTTTAAGACAGAGTTTGCCCAAGATATTCATTGTTGTTTAAAATCAGTCAACTGGCATTATTTATTCCAAAAATAGAATAAGAAAGCTGGTGCAAAATCTCAGAGATTTTCGTAATGATAGTAGTTTCCAATATATACGCAGTGACGTTTTGGATTCGCTTGATATTTCCGAACCATTCAAAAAAAGACAACGACATGTCTCGAAAAACGAGTAGGTATATCTTGAAATTTTGGATAACTACTATTGCAAATAGATACTCGTTTTTTGAATTTTGAAGATTTGCAAATTTTTTACCTCTTTGACGATTAGATATTAATTATTACAAGTTCGGTACTTAAAAATTATGCCGATCCAAATATTTTCAGAAAGTGGGATAAGTTACAAAATATGTATGTAGAATTCTATGTAGTAAGTACTGCAATTCATTACAACAAACTGTTCATCAATTTTCTTATTACCACCAATTTCTGCCTCAAATAAACGGGATTTATCTTGTCTCAAAAGAATCAACACATATTGTCGAAACACCATGAAACAAGAGAGAATGTCAAGTACATCAAATAAAAAAAAACAAAAAAACAACAAAATCTCCTATGATGATTTAAGCCTTTTAGTTTGATGGTATACCTATATGAGGAGACAAAAAAACCTTGCCGACCCTGTCTTTAAGGCCACGAGCCGCCACTGATCAAATTTGATAATTCAATCAGAGAAATTAACATGAACCAATATTGTCTGCCAGTGCTGGTGTACCTTCCTAATTACTCCTACTACATTTTCCGACTTCTAATAGCTAATTCGTCCGGTTGTTCCATAGGTCCTCTTCTATGTTTCTTTCTCTTAACTCTTTTATTCTTTCGCTCCAACTTTTTCTAGGTCTACCTTTAACTCGTTTTCTCTTTCCTTCTGGTTGCCATTTTAGTATTTCCTTTGGTATTCGTTGTTCATCCATTATTTGTCTATTGTCCGAACCGGATAAATTGTTTTGTGATAAGTCATCCGTGTTTGTTCGTTTGATTCCCATTATTTCCCTAATGCGTTCGTTGATAACCCTTTCTCTTCTAAATCTCCTGCTGATCCTCTCTAAATAAAACCTCAGGATTTTAATATTGGATTGGCTTGACCACCCCAACACTACCAATAGTTGAAACTTTAGGTCCGGATGGGGTTTAGAATTGCTGTATACACTAATAATTTATTTCTAAAGTTAGTTCAGATCATTTACCAAGTAGCCAGTAAAGTTGTCTTAATTTTGATCCAAGCTGTTTTTGTTTATTGAGATGTGGTTTCTCCAAGTAAGTCCTCTATTAAGAGGAAACAGTAGCGATCAACAGGTAGCGAAAACGCGTTCCAAGATTGCGGCTGTAATTTTGAATATTTTTTCGAGATATTTGGCACATGTATTCGTAATATAATAAAGAATGGCGGTACAGAGCCCAATTTGAAAAATATATTAATATGTGGAAATTACTCTGTAATTCAATACAATATTTAAAAAACGAGCCTGTACCGCCATTAAGAAGAACAAAAAAATACACTTTCTTCAAATAAACTTTTTTATCAGATGCCTAGATTTTGTGTCATTTTGGAACTACTAAAATTTTTTATTTCATTATTACAAAATTTAATACAAGTTGCGTAAAAATTTTCCGAGCGCGCGGATTTGAAGCGAGCCGGGCGATTTGCAAAATTCGGCCGCTCGCAAAAGCACCGATTTTAAAAATAATTTTTAATAATTATGTGTAACTATATTTTATAATAATTTTTATTTTAAGATAATATAAATATTTCTTTAGTCAATGACTGTAAAATAATTTCTTAATTGTTTTAAATAAAGGCACTACGATTTAAGAAAAAAGAAACAATTATCTGGGCTTCAGTTAGTTGTAGAAAATTTTTGTTTTTTTTTATAAATCTTCGTTTTGTCATCAGCAACAATAATATGTAAGTTAGAAACTCATAGGATGTACAGGGCCTCTTCAGCTCTAAATGTTTATAACGAAATTTGCCCCCTTATTTTCAAACCCAACATTTAGCTCGGCTTCAGTTGGTCGTAAAAATTTTTAATTTTTTTATAAATCTTCGTTTTGTCTTCAGCAACAATAATCTGTAAGTTAAAAACTTATAGGATGTACAGGGCCGCTTCAACTCTAAATGTTTATAACGAAATATGCCTCCTTATTGTCAAACCCAAAAATTAGAGGTTTAAAAATGTTTTACGCATTTATTTACATCAGAATATGAAAATATATCTCTTTAGAAGTAGATTGGATGTTTCACCAACTCTACGATTTTTTTTTTCAAAAAGTTATAGCCTTCGACATTTGACCTCTTGGGATAAACAATTTATAATATCTAAGCAACAAATTCGTTAATCCGGCCTTACAATATTTTTTTATGTTTATAATTGAAACATCTTCATTTTAAAGCTTTAAATAATAAAAAAAATATTTGTACAATAAATAACGCAATTGTAAAAAACGGCCACTTTGGACCTTTCGCGGGCTGTTTTGCAATAACCAATAAACGAAATTAAACTTACCATAGCTCAAATTATAGGTTTTTTAATTTACTACAACTTTCTATTAAAAAGTTTTTCTCTAGAATCAATATCCTAAGCTGCAAACTTAAAAATCTTTAAAAATTGCAAATTTAACAAATGAAAATCGCAATAACAAAAAAAGCTCACAATATTTTTGGTCACATTTTAGTAGAAGTTATTCCTGGCATCGTCCTTTACAACACCTGATAGGTTTTAAAAATTCCTGAATTATATCACGTTTTTTCACCCACAGCCTGGGGTAAGAGCCCTTAATTAAAGACCATATAGTTGAAAAAATAAAGTGTATTGGCAAAGTTATGATTTTAAGTTAGGAGATTCGAAAAAGATCAAGTTTCTTTTTATTCAGTTTAATCGATGGCCACATTTCCTAGTGTCCCTCGACAAGTGGCTCCGCCTCTGTGCAAGTTTATAATTCGTTCTGCGTTTATTCATCAAGTAGTTTCCAAACGGTAACATCTGACAACCCTGAATTAGATGTTTGAAGAGTAGGTAGGTATTCATTGCGTCTGTATACATAGGGCCATCACAGGCTTGAGGATTTCTCAGAATTTACCAATTTTAAAGATTTCTGTATAATTTAAATTGGAACTATGGAATTTGATTTGAGATATGCAAAAGGATTATTAAGTAAGCAAATTTCAAGCATTTAACAGCATTCTTTGATTTGTACTTTACGTGAAGAGTTAAAAGGGTTAATGCACCGTAGTCAGGTTGGAAATGGATTTTTTGGGTACTATATATAGGCCTTGGGCCCGCATATAAAATTATTATTTATGACCACACCGTTGAAACTTTTTGTACTTGTTATTTGGATGGAGTCGGACAAATTTTGAGCTTGGCGCATTATGGTAGTGGGGCGTTTGTCTGTCAAGCGGTGACGAAGTTGTCAATTTTATGCAAGAAAAAAATTTATTACCACATTGGTCATTCTATTTTAATCAATGGATTTTATCATATAAACAACGAAAACAATTTTGTCGGACAAAAATATTGGGGCATATGACGCGTCGGACACGCTAAATATGTCAAATTTATGAAAATAATAAATGTATTACCACATCGATAATTTTAACGGTATCTATCATAAAACCTTTTTACAATAATGTGGTAACCTTGTCGGACAATTTTCACGGGGCATATGCGCAGTCGGACGCGCCGAAGATGTCAATTTCCTGAAATTTTTTTATTTACAACCATTTTTCCGACAACATTAGTAGGTTATAAGTAATTATATTCTTAATCAAAAAATCAAAGTGTCGGACAAAAATATTGGGGCAACTCGACAGTCGGACAAAAAATTTAATTTTTATTAGTAAAGTATACTTTCAAATTATGCTGGGTTCGTGCATCCCTTATCTTTACAACCATTTTTCCGACAAAAGTAGCAGGTTACAAGTAATTATATTCTTAAACAAAAAATGTAATTGTCTGACAAAAATGTTGGGGCAAACGAACAGAAAACTTAATTCTTTTAGGCTATCGACGAGGAGGTATTATCAAAAAAAAAATTTAAAACAGTGTTTCTCGGTTACTTTTGAATCGATTTAGCTAAAAATTGGTACACACACTAAGTAAAACATTTAAAAGTGTATGACGTAGAGCTGTACCCAAAATTTTCCCAAAAAAATTTCGGACAAGAGGGAAAATTTTAGAAAAATTGTGATCTGATATTTGCGTACATACTCCTTGAACAACGACAAACATCGTTCTGTAGTTTTTTTTCTCGAAATAAAAAAAAATTTCCGACACAAGTATCAGGTTATAAGTAGTTATATTCCAAATCAAAAAATCTAAGTGTCCGACAAAAATATTGGGGCAAATCCAAAGTCGGACAAAAAATTTAATTTTTATTGATAAACTATACTTTTAAAATATGCTGGGTTCGTGTATCTCTTATCTTTACAACCATTTTTCCGACAAAGGTAGTGAGTTACAAGTAATTATATTCTTAAGCAAAAAATGTAATTTTTTAACAAAAATCTTGGGGCAAACGAACAGAAAACTTAATTCATTTAGGCTATCGACGAGAAAGTAATATTAGAAAATTTTAAAAGAGTTGTCTCGGTTATTTTTGAATCGATTTAGCTCAAAATTGGCACACACTAAGTAAAACATTTAAAAGGGTATGACGTAGAGCTGTACCCAAAAT
The DNA here is from genome assembly GCF_917563875.1 of Diabrotica virgifera virgifera. Lineage (NCBI taxonomy): Eukaryota > Metazoa > Arthropoda > Insecta > Coleoptera > Chrysomelidae > Diabrotica > Diabrotica virgifera. The sequence continues at coordinate 197,034,038 of NC_065447.1, read as the reverse complement.
TTTCTTAAAAAATTTTCCGACAAGAGGGAAAATTTTTGAAAAATTGTGATCTGATATTTGCTTACATACTCTTTGAACAACGACAAACATCGTTCTGTAGTTTTTTTTTTCCAATTAAAAAAAATTTCCGACACAAGTATCAGGTTATAAGTAGTTATATTCTATATCAAAAAATCTAAGTGTCCGACAAAAATATTGGGTCAAATCCAAAGTCGGACAAAAAATTTAATTTTTTTAATAAACTGTCTTTTAAACCTTACTGGGTTCGTGCAACCCTTACCTTTAAAACCATTTTTCCGACAACATTAGTAGGTTATAAGTAATTATATTCTTAATCAAAAAATCAAAGTGTCGGACAAAAATATTGGGGCAACTCGACAGTCGGACAAAAAATTTATTTTTATTAGTAAAATATATTTTCAAATTATGCTGGCTTCGTGCATCCCTTATCTTTACAACCATTTTTCCGTCAAAAGTAGTAGGTTACAAGTAATTATATTCTTAAACAAAAAATATAATTGTCTGACAAAAATGTTGGGGCAAACGAACAGAAAACTTAATTCTTTTAGGCTATCGACGAGGAGGTATTATCAAAAAAAAATTTTAAAACAGTGTTTCTCGGTTACTTTTGAATCGATTTAGCTAAAAATTGGTACACACGCTAAGTATTACACTTAAAAGGGCATGACAAAGAATTGTACACAAAATTTTCCAAAAAGATTTTCCGACAAGAGGGAAAATTTCGGAAATTTTTTTTAAAATTTTAGAATGTCCTCTACAAGGCGGAACCCGACATCCGACGCCCTGAAGGGCACTAAGGATTATGAGAAAGAAGAAGAAGAAGGAATGTTCTCTACGTTACGTCCTTATAAATATTATAAGGTGTATTTCTACAAATTTTCAGTTTGATCTATGTAGATCTAACCGAGAAAAATTGTTTATAGTTCGCTTTGGTCTCCTTGATGCTTATTATTTTTTTATATCCCAGAAAACGGCTGTTCCCGTACATGCGACACTATATTATACAAGAAATTTTCGATTTTCTAAATGTGACTGAATTGAAAAAATTGGGCCAAATCCAATCTTAAAATATAGGAAAGGAGATATATGTCAACCATCCATTTTTTTCCAAGGGTGTGGATTTTACGTCCCATTTAGAGTCTGTTTTTCGTTCTCGTCCCCAAAACTCCCAAAAATTTAGAAAATTTAAGTCCGACTTTACAGCTTCCTTTAGTACTGAACATTACCTTTCCAAAGCATGTTTAATTTTGAAAATTCTTCTCTTCTTCTTCTTCTTCTTCTTCCTTTTATATAGACATTACTCTGTCTGTTTTTCAATGTGCCTCCAGTAAGTTGTCATTCCACCTTTTTCGTGGTCTTCCCACTGATCGTCTTCCTATTGGGGAACCTTCTCTGACCGTCCTTACTACTCTATTTGTTGTCATTCGGCTTATGTGGTCGTTCCATTCTACTCTTCTGCTTTTCACCCCATAGGCGTAACCAGGGGGTGGTTTTGGGGGTTATAACCCCCCTTTTGGATATACTTTGAGCTCTATACGCTTAACACAATTATTATTCCATACCCCCAGAGACCTTCAAGTAGACGTAACTCCCCCTTAGGATCATCCTGGTTACAACCCTGTTTCACCCAGTTATTAATGTTGTCCACCTTGCATCTCCTTCATATATCTGCACTTCTAGCTCTATCCCACAGCGTCTTACCATCGATTTTTCGCAATGTTTTCATCTCTGCTGTTTCTATAGCATTATTTTTGTCCTTTCTGTATCAGGTTGTGTTTCTGCCGCATATGTCATTATTGGTCTGATGACTCTTTTGTAAATTCTGCCTTTCACTTCTTTTCTGATGTTTTTATTTCTCTATATTGTTTCATTCAGGCAACCTGCGGCTTTGTTTGCTTTATTCACCTGATCTTCCACTTTTGTTTCGAGCTTTCCGTAGCTGCATAGTGTGATGCCTAGATATTTAAACTCCATGACTTGTTCTATTATTTGACCCTCCAGCTCTAATTTACACCTTATTAGATCTGCTGTTATAACCATGCATTTAGTCTTTTTTAGGGAAATTTACATGTTAAATTTTCTAGCGGTTATACTAAATTCGTGCAGCATACGTTGTAAATCATCTTCACTTTGAGAGATTAGTATTGCGTCGTCTGCATAGCAGATTATTTTAAGTGGTTTTTCTCCCATTTGGTATTCTTTTTTTGTTCCTACTTTTTTTATTATTTCGTCCATGATCAGGTTGAACAACAGAGGACTCAGAGAATCTCCCTGTCTTATCCCATTGTAATTTTGAAAATTGTATATACCATTCAAAAGTTACCGATCTCAGAAATTTTATTCAATTTCTATTTAAAAAGGGAAAAATGTTTTTTCTCAAAGTTCGCATCACCCCGTGGAATATTCTAGCATCTATAAAATACTAAAATTAAAACCTAACTATAGCCTCATTCCTTCTCAACATTCAGTTTTTTCATTCATTCGTTTATGTTGGATAATAAAAAAGTTAAGGACTTTAATAACTAGCCATGTTTTTCATAGACAAAGTGTGTTTTTAAATGGCAAACTTTAAGGAGTAATTGTGCATGAGAAAATAAAGTCAGTTTGCTTTACGAGAAAAACGTATGTCCACAAATGCATCGTTTCCGAGATAGGGGGTGTTGAAGTTTTTCTGACGAACTGACGATTTATTTATTGCTTTAAAACCAGTTGACCAGTTGGTGGGTTTTAAGAGGTAGTTATTGCACATTTTTTAACTAGAGTTAAGAATTTAATATTCACCATTGGCGCGCATACGGGTAATATGAGCCGAAAAATACGTAATTTAATATGAAGTCAAAAATGTATAAAAATTAATTTTTTTTAAATTGTACCAAAACGCCCCATTATTTTTGTCCGACAAGTGATCCAATATGCATTACACATGTAAAAAAACAGTACAAAATAAAAATAACATCTGTGGTAATAAATAAAAAAATTTCAGGAAATTGACATTTTCGGCGGGTCCGACTGCGCATATGCCCCGTGAAAACTGTCTGACAAGGTTACCACATTATTGTAAAAAGGTTTTATGGTAGATACCGTTAAAATTATCCATGTGGTAATAAATTTATTATTTTCATAAATTTTAAGTTATTTTTCGGGTGTAACTTCAATGATATTATGCTAAAAATGATGGTGTATCGCATATTTAAAATGCGTTTATCTCGAAAACGGTTGAGTTTAGGAAGATGAAAGAAGTATACCTTTATTAAGTAAAACTAATAGGAAAATAAAAATTTTAATGTCAAAATTATACAGAGTGAGGGATAAAAAAAATTGAACGTAATAAATGAGTGCTGAAAGGCATATGTGACGCCCTATGGGCAATGCATAATTTTTGGTAAGGAATTTAGATTTCTCGACCCAAGAAACCCCCAAATATAAAATTTCATGTTGTTATCTCATACCTATCAGGAAATATTAAATAATAAATAAAAAAAAAGTTTAACTTTGACACCCTGTATCTCGGCTCTTATAAACTTTGTACTAAGGTAAGTTAGCTTAAATCGGCCTATTTTAACCTCAGGAACCTGAGGTTAAGCTATGGCCCATTCTTTACCAAACACCCTGTATGCATAAAAATTACTTCTTCTTTTAATTGTACCAAAACGCCCCATTATTTTTGTCCGACAAGTGATCCAATATGCATTACACATGTAAAAGAACAGTACAAAATAAAAATGACATCTGTGGTAATAAATAAAAAAATTTCAGGAAATTGACATCTTCGGCGCGTCCGACTGCGCATATGCCCCGTGAAAATTGTCCGACAAGGTTACCACATTATTGTAAAAAGGTTTTATGATAGATACCGTTAAAATTACCGATGTGGTAATAAATTTATTATTTTCATAAATTTGACATATTTAGCGTGTCCGACGCGTCATATGCCCCAATATTTTTGTCCGACAAAATTGTTTTCGTTGTTTATATGATAAAATCCATTGATTAAAATAGAATGACCAATGTGGTAATAAATTTTTTTCTTGCATAAAATTGACAACTTCGTCACCGCTTGACAGACAAACGCCCCACTACCATAATGCGCCAAGCTCAAAATTTGTCCGACTCCACCCAAATAACAAGTACAAAAAGTTTCAACGGTGTGGTCATAAATAATAATTGTATATGCGGGCCCAAGGCCTAATACCTAATACATTATAAATACAAAAATGCCCGTCACAGTTCGGACGAGAATTTTAGTTATTAACAAATAAGCTTCAAAAATGGCAGTTTTTTCGTTTAAATCGCTACAGGTAAAAATAGGGTAATTAAATATCTTATTTATAATATTCTTCTTTTTGTAGATGAGCCAAGGTTTAAAATGACACTTTTTGAATTTTGGTCCGATCCTTTTTTGTTTCGGAAAGTGCAAAATAAGACTAAAATTTCAAAAATAAAAAATGTGCTATAACTTTTGCGAAAATGGCCATAAGACTTTTATATTGCACGAAAAGTTGAGTCAAACATTCCATATAATGCACAAAAATTTTTAAGACGATTCGTCAATTAGTTTAAATTTTATTCAATTTGTTTATCTCAAAGAGCTTTTTTTTCGCAATTTTATTGTTCAGAAAATAATAATGACAGCAATTCTGTGGAAACCACATGCAAGAATATTAGTTATGTTTTTAAAGTATTGAAAGAGTCATTAAAAAGTCGTTTTTATCACTCCGAAAAAAGTTTAGTAAAATAGAGTCATTTTTGGCTTCTAAACAATTTGAATAACTTTGTTAATATTGACTATAGAGTAAATCTACTTTAGGCTTTCAAAAGCTGGTATTTTTATACGAATTTTCAGAAAAAAACTTTTTGCCTAGGTTAATCAGGTTCAAAGTTAGCCACTATTATTATTTATTTCGCAGTTACTTCTATATACTTCAAATTCTCCTGTAACAGTGTTAGTTACCATACTACTCCGAAACGGCTTGGCCGATTTTTATAAAATTTTACACGTTTATCCTGTAGGACGTTGAAGAGGTTTTAATCTGTTTTTTATACCCATAAGTTATAAGGGGGTTGCCCCTGACATTTTTTTTATTTTTTTGGACAAAATTATCTACCTTAATTTTATATGATGTAGAATCAAAAAATACATACAACCCTTAATTTTCACTCTTCTATTTGTTAATAGCCATTTATATATTTACATCTATAAAATTTTCCTGTCACAGTGTTAGTTTCCATACTCCTCCGAGACCGCCTGACCGATTTTTATGTAATTGTATATGTATATTCGGTAGGTCTTAGAATCGGTCGTAATCTATTTTTCATACCCCTGAATGATAAGGGGAGTTCCCCCTAACATTTTGTAATGTTAAGTGGGGTTGTGTGTACATAACGTACTCTATAAGACTACGAGTATCTTCAAATTAAAAAAATTATGATCAAAATCCATCAACAAGTTCCAGCGATATTAATCGCAGCATATGTTTGTAGAATCAGTTTCATTTTTTGAGTGCACGTATTTTAGTAATTCCCCTCCACCGACCACGAATTAATTCGGTTCGGACGTAATTTTTAAAGCTTTATTAACCACTCTGTTGAGATTCAAAGTTTACTCAAACTTTTACACATAACCTATATATCTTCAACTTTAAAATGGTTCTAGTTAGGTTGCTTAATTGTTATAAACAAAGTAGCCGTCAATTAAATAAAAAGTGGCTAACTTTGACCGTAATTAACCTAGGCGAAAAGCTTTTCTTTGAAAATTCGTATAAAATTACCAGTTTTTCAAATTCCATTTTAGTTTTAGCCTACAGTCAATATTAACAAAGTTATTCAAATTGTTTATAAGCCAAAAATGACTCTATTTTAGTAAAATGTTTTCTGAGTGATAAAAATGACTTTTAATTATTTTATTAAAAGCTTTGAAAATATGACTATTTTTCTTTCATGTTATTTTCACAGAATTGGTGTATCATTATTATTTTCTGAACAATGACATTGCGAAAAAAAAACTCGTTGGGATAAACAAATTGAATAAAATTTAAACTAATTGACGCATCGTCTTAAAATTTTTTGTGCATTGTATGGACTGTTTGGTTCAACTTTTCATGTAATATGAAGGTCCTAAATTCATTTTCGCAAAAGTTATAGAAAATTTTTTATTTTCGAAATTTTAGTTTTATTTTGCAATATCCGAAGCAACAAATAATCGCACCAAAATTCAAAAAACGCTATTTTAAACCTTGGCTCATCTGCTAAAAGAAAAATATAATAAATAAGACATTTAATTACCCTATTTTTACCTGTAGCGATTTAAACGAAAAAACTCTCATTTTTGACACTTATTTGTTAATAACTAAATTTCTCGACCAAACTGTGACGGGCATTCTTGTATTTATAATGTATTAGGTATATATAGTACCCAAAAAACCCATTTGCAACCTGGCTGCTCAAGTGTCCCGAACATGATATATTTTTGACTTATTTCCCTGGTGTACCACGAGAAAAGCATTCTACCATACAATTTTAAAAACTTATTTTTAAAAATGAGAACAGAGAATTTTTGAAAGATTTAAGAACAGAAAATAAAGAACGAATTTTCAACACAATATTAAAACCACAAAACCAGTATTAACCTATGGAGCTGAAGTCTAGCAATTAATAACCAAAAAGTATAACGCTAAATTACTAGCCACCGAGATGGATTTTGGAGAGGTCAGCAATAAGATCTAGACTAGAACACATAAAAAACAACGACCTTCGACAACAAATGGGAATATAAATAGCAAGCATAGAAGCATACATAGATGACATCTAAAGACAACAGCTAATATATATGGACACGTAAGAAGAATGGAGGAAAGAAGAATTACAAAAAAAGTTTTAGAATGGACCCCCAAAGATAAAACGAAAACGAGGAAGGATAGCAACCACTGGAATAAAGGGCATCTCCAAGGCGATGTCGTAAAGACAAAGAGAACAAACGGTTTAACTTTCTTTTATAAAAGGGAAAAGGAGACGTTACACAATTTCTAAATCCAATTAATTTTTTCATCCAAAAGGGGAAGGTGTGTTAATATTATTCCTCTAGAATTAGATTGAACGCCATTGAACCGACAGGTCAATATTATCTGGTATTAAATATGAAAGTAAATAAACACATGTCGAGCAACGTTAAATAACCACACGCGTTGAGCGACTCCATAGCATTGCAGAAGACACGGTTTATTTTGATAAATAGTTTCATATAAATATGAAGCACAAAAAAGATAATTAATTCAATATTGTATTTGTTACTATACAAAATTTAATATAATACTTTGTGAAACCATAACATTTTATTATCAAATTAGTTGCAAAACTGAGGACCTAAAGACATGACCACAACATCTGGCATATAACAAAACGGTGGCTATGTAACTTCTGAAGTCCATCAGATTTATCAAATGTCTTCTGTCAATTACGGTATATAAACAATTTGGTACCTATTTTGGAAATAGGTATTCTTGTGATCAAAACGTGTGCTTCCATGTCTTTGGCGGCTGCAAGTCTAATTAATTTAAAATAAAACGGGATAATACCCGAAGGTTGGCTGTATACCATCTAGTTAAATAAAATTTAACGTGAAGTAAAACTCCCTGGTGTAGTTGGTATATTTAATAAAAATTTAAAATTTTTTAAAAATCCAAAAGGATTACGTTCAGAACGTTTTCGGACTTATCAGTCCATCATCAGTGAACTCCCTGTCCTTGCTAAATAGACACAATGCCAAACACTGGTTAAGATGTATGTTCCAACTACATATTAAAATTTGCAAAAGAATTTGGCCTAGATTGGATGCCAATGGATTACTACTAGCAACATGTTGCTCTACTGAGAAGAGCATCATGTTGCTAGTAGTAATCCATTGGCATCCAATCTAGGCCAAATTCTTTTGCAAATTTTAATATGTAGTTGGAACATACATCTTAACCAGTGTTTGGCATTGTGGCTATTTAGCAAGGAAAGGGAGTTCACTGATGATGGACTGATAAGTCCGAAAACGTTCTGAACGTAATCCTTTTGGATTTTTAAATTTTTTAAAAATTTTTATTAAATATACGAGTACCAATTACACCAGTGAGTTTTACTTCACGTTAAATTTTATCTAATTAATCTTAATCAATTGTCATTATTGTTAAAGTATCTATTAATAACATGTCTCTTTGTAGTTTTTGCAAAGCTGTCATCTGCTCTCTCTATATCTTTGACCTAACTATCATTCCTCCGACGTTGATTAAACATACGTTGCAGAATTTTCCTTTTATCTGGAGAATGAATACTTAATGATTTTTGATTTTTGGTATTTCTCGATACTACAAAAGCAATTCAGAGTTTGCGTTGGTGTGGGTAGCAGTTGCAGTATTTATGTTTACAATTATACATAATACTGCTTCCTATCCATCCCAACTGTTGTATCGAGATATATATCGTGTTCATTTTCATCCACAATACATATTTCCTCACATCTCTCCACCTATTGTTTTGCTGCAATATCTATAGAATTGTTTCGAAAATAATCTACAGTTCCACTGTCCAATACAGAGTTCTTACATTCCAAGTGATAATCTTTAAATCATTGCCCTTAAATCGATGCATTGGTCGTCGTCTTCAATTCAGTTTCTGGATTTTTTAAATGCTGAAACAGTGTCGAAATCAGGGTAGTTTTAAGTAATCAAAAGAGCCAGTAACTCTTTTAGTAATTATTTTTGTGTGATGTATTTCCGCTCCACCCTGTACTCTAAATCCGCTTCAGAGATTGTACTGTCTATTACATAATTCGTTAATTACGCGATGCTTTTCGTTCTCACAATACTCTGGGCTAATTAGCAAAATACAAGGAAAAGTTATTTATTACCAGCCATTTTATTGCTGGAATCGAATCTTATGATTCTATATGAGTCGCTCAGAAGCAGAGTGGCCCAACTGATTTTTTTGTATAATTCAGGTAGGTAGTACAATAGGTGGCATTTTATCATATCTTTCATTTCAGAGTGGCTCAACTAACATTTAGTTGTATACCAAGAGATGACGCGACTTGTACAGTTAGGCTACGTAAACATTTCACATGATCTAGTTATGGAAACGTGGCCCAAGTGACAGTTGGGCCAGTGTGCAGTATGATATTTTAGACATTGTCACTCTTGCCTTGTGTGTTTGTATCAGTCTCGTCTAGCGTTAATTCGTTCTTTAAAGTACTATCAGCCTTTTATACGGTTTATGTTTGTGCAATCTTGAGCAACGGTGAGTAAATTATTGTATTTTAGTGTAAATTAATAGTGATTGTAAATATCTCGGCTCAAAATTTAAATTAGGATTCTAAATTTTTTAAGATTATAACCTTAAAATTATAACCTTAAAATGAAGAAAGCAGGCTAGTTTTCTACTTAGACATATTTTCATAATATCTACAGTCGGAAAAATGAAAGAATACCCATGAACGAACATATAAAACACGCTGTATTTTCCTGTCACCGTGTCACAAAGAAAATTGCCCAGCACAAGTACATGTAATAATGATTATTACATGTACTTGCGCTGATCAATTTTTTGTGTGACACGGTGACAGGAAAATACAGCGTGTTTTATATATTCGTTCATGGGTATTCTTTCATTTTTCCGACTGTATGGTATGTTTATGGTTTTCTAAGCGATGTTGCCAAAAGTATAGGTTAGTCTTTAACTTAAAGACATTTTTGTAAAGGATTTTATTCAAAAGTTTTTTTTAAAGACATTTGATCACTTGAATTAATAATTAATAGAGAATATTTTTGTTATAGTTTGGAAATGCCGTTGTCGGATACATCCAGTACTCGTGAACCCAGTGAATTTGAAACAGATTCTGGCTCTGACTTCCATCCACCTTCTGATGCTGAGTCTTCTACAACTAGGGAAAGCTTCACAGAAGATGGACTTATGGAACCTGGATCAAGTAGGGGTAAAAAACGTAAGAAAAATAATTCAGTTTGGAAAAGATCTAAGTCTAAGTTGGAAAGAAATTCAGGAAAATCATATTTGAATTCTCGTGGTAGAATTGTGTCTAAGAAACAATTTTTTCATGGAGTTTGCAGCTGTCCACGAAAGTGTCATTTGTTGTTATCTCTTAAAGAAAGAAAAAATATTTTCCAAAGTTTCTACAACTTATCTGATTTTAATTTACAGACTGCTTACATTAATATGCAAGTAAATGTTGTCAATAAAGGTCGACATACAGCAGCTCAAAACAATAATAAACGTTCTAAGACACGAATTTATACATTACCGAAAGAATCAGGTGATATGGTAACTGTTTGTAAATCATTTTTCAAAAAAGCTCTACAAGTTTCAGATGGAAGGCTCACCAGAGCTTTAATAAACAAATCAATAGGTGGCGAATTAATCACTCCGCCACTAGATAAAAGAGGCAAGCACCCCCCTAAGAATAAGACAAGGGAAACCGATATCCAAAATATAAAAGATTTCATTAACAAATTTGCCAAATATACATCACACTATAGCCGCAACAAAAATCCTAATCGAGAGTATCTGTCACCTGATTTAAATATCTCAAAACTTTTTGATTTGTATGTGCAAGGTGAAGAACCAGAAGTGAAGGTATCCAATTTCATCTTTTCGAAAATATTTAATGAAGATTTTAATCTTCATTTCCGTTATCCTCTCACTGACACTTGCAAACGATGTGACGCTTATAACATGAAAATAAAAAGCTGTGTAGGTGTAGAAAAAAGCAGAATGGAAATAGAGAAAGAGTTACACCTGCGGAAGGCAGAAGCAGCTCGAAGTGGAATGAAGGAAGATGCAGCCAAGAATAAAGATACCACAACAGTAATTGCATTTGATTTAATGAAAACTTTAGCTACTCCTAGTATTTCTACGGGAGTGGCTTATTACAAGAGACAGTTGTGGACGTATTGTTTTGGCATCCACAATCTAACGGCAGGACAGATACACATGTATGTATGGCATGAAGGCATAGCCTCACGTGGCCCACAAGAAATTGGTTCTTGCATTTTACACTACGTAAAAACATATGTTAACACACCAGTTTTGATCTTGTACAGCGACCAATGCGGAGGTCAAAAGCGAAATATTAAACTGGCATCTATTTGTACATACATGAGTGTCTCCAATACTTTCAGTCCCACAGTCATACATCACAAGTTTCTAGTTTCCGGTCACTCCTATTTGCCATGTGACAGAGACTTTGGAGTGATCGAAAAACAAAAACGATATTTTAAAGACATTTTTTTGCCAGACGATTGGGTGAAAGTTATTTCCAGTTCCAAAAAGAAGAACAAATTTCAGGTATTTAAAATGACCTCTGAAAATTTTAAGTGTACTGAAAAACTAGAGAAGTTACTTACAAACCGAAAAAAAGGAGAGCAAGATATAAAAGTAGAATGGCTTAAAATACAGTGGCTAATGTTCAAATCAGAAGAGCCATTCAAAATTTATTTTAAGTATTCTAATAACGAGAGTGTATTATTTAATTGTGTTGACGTCACAAAAAAAGAACAGACGTCTTTCAGATAAAAAGAGAAGACTTCTACTTGGACATCCTCTATCCTGCTGCAAGACCCATAGAGCAACTAAAGTATAAAGACCTTCAGAGTCTTCTTCCTTACATTCCGCCGGTCTATCATGAATTTTACATAAACCTGAAGACAAACGTGGAGGCAGTAGATAATGATATTGGATCGGAAACAGATGAATAGGTGACCCAAGTGAAAGTTTTATGTTTTTTCGTAAAAGCTTAATATTTGACATAGTGGCCCAACTGACTTTTTTTTATAGAAAAAAAAGATTTTTTTTGTTAATTTTTTGCGCATTCGACTCATATAATGTATTAGGTTCCAGAAATGTTTGTGTAAGTGAATAAAATAATACTGTTTAATAAAAAAAACTGGTTTCATTTTTAGCTCAATTCTTTATTTGCCGATATCTCAAAACATCAATTTTACACTTAGGCCACTCTGCTTCTGAGCGACTCATATATTAATAATATAGGTATGCAAAGTCCGCAGATAGTGTGCTACTTTTTTTATAAACAAAATGGCGCCCGAAAATCGTGGTTTTTTCAATTCCTATAACTCCAAAGATTTTAACTTTACACCAAAAACACCCAAATAAAAATTCACCGTAATTAAATTCCGCATAGAGACGTGTTTTTCCCGATTTACTTCGATGAAAATTTTCCCCGGAAAAAGCGGGTCTTTCCAAAAAAATCTTTAATTTTCAACTAAAATTTTAGATAGGTACGTAAGTAATTGTTTATCAATAATTAAATAACTTGGTAATATAAAAGCTCTATTCGCATATATTGTAATTCCAGAAGCCGATGGAAATTGAATGAACAGTTTAGCAACAATTATTGAATTATTCCTATCTAATGTAGTTTCCAGAATTGAAATTGGACTATTTAAACGGCCTCAGGAATATTTTAAAATTAGAAACAATTTTTTGGCTTATAAACAAATAGAATATCTCGGGAAATATTAAATTACATTAAATCATAAAAACGGTATTGGAAAAAAAAGCGGCAGGACGCTTCTTTTAAAAGCAAAAACGTTTAATTGTGATAAGTGGTTCCTGAGATACAACCGGTCAAAATTGACCGGCATTTACAGCAAATATATAAACATTAGGATCATAATTTTCGAAAAATCCCTTTTTTATTTTTGTCCTCTTTCTCCACACCAATTTTCATATCTTTAAAATACTCATAACATATATTATTATAATAAAAACTATCGATATTACGAGTGAAAATTGCCAAAAATAGCAAAATTCCAATCAAAAATTAGGTTGGAGAAAATGTAATCTCAAAGTTCAAAATCGGTATACGTTAAAAAAATGCGTTTTCTCGGCTTCCCATGGAGCAATTTTCTTCATTTTTTTTGTTCCCAAGTAACTCGACTAGAGGCATCTAACTAACGCATTATTAAATGTCAGACTTGCTTTTGTTTTGTTATAATAGATTAATTTATTTATAAGAAAAGAAAACTACATATTTTTTCCAGGTGCAGACTTTCTTTAGATAAACTTACTACAAGTGTACCTTTTAACGTTAAAAACACAAATATTCTCATTTGAAAGTTGTATAATTTTTTAAACAATCTTTATTTAAACAAATTAAAAATTTTGTTATAATAAATAATTTAATTTATTATAACAAAACAGAAGCAACTTTGACATTTAATAATGCGTTAGTTAGATGGCTCTACTCGAGTTACTTGGGAACAAAAAAAAATGAAGAAAATTGCTCCATGGGAAGCCGAGAAAATGCATTTTTTTTAACGTATACCGATTTTGAACTTTGAGATTACATTTTCTCCAACCTAATTTTTGATTGGAATTTTGCTATTTTTGACAATTTTCACTCGTAATGTTGATAGTTTTTATTATAAGAATATATGTTAAGTATGCGTATTTTAAAGATATGCAAATTGGTGTAGAGAAAGAGGACAAAAATAAAAAGGTGATGGTTTGAAAATTATGATCCCATCGTTTATATCTTTGCCGTAAATGTCTGTCAACTTTGACCGGTTGCATCAATTTTTCCCGAGATATTCTATTTGTTTATAAGCCAAAAAATTGTTTATAATTTTAAAATATTCCTGAGGCCGTTTAAATAGTCCAATTTCAATTCTGTGAACTACATTAGATAGGTACAGTGTATTTTTATACAAAAATCATTGTTATTCTTATGTATCATAATTATTGTGGTTATTATAGCGACCGTAAATTTTTAATTAATAATTCAATTGTTGCTAAATTGTTCATTCAGTTTCCATCGGCTTCTGTAATTATAATCTATGCGAAAAGAGCTTTTATATTACAAAGTTATTTAATTATTGATAAACAATTACTTACCTAAAATTTTAGTTGAAAATTAAAGATTTTTTTGGAAAAACCCGCATTTTCCGGGGAAAATTTTCGTCGAAGTAAATCGGGAAAAACACGTTTCTATGCAGAATTTAATTACGGTGAATTTTCATTTGGGTGTTTTTGGTGTAAAGTTAAAATCTTTGGAGTTATATAGCAAAAATTGAAAAAAATACGATTTTCGGGCGCCATTTTGTTTATAAAAAAAGTAGCACACTATCTGCGGACTTGCATAGGTACCTATATTATTAATATATAGAATCATAAGATTCGATTCCAGCAATGAAACTGCTGGTAAATAAGTTTCCTCAAAAATGGCCTATTCACCGACAATCTGCCCAGACTACAATATTAGATCAATCATCGGCAGAAATGTTTATTTCTGGCGAATATATGATTTTTATTTCTCAAAGGAAGACTGCGTATGTTAAACCACGCGTGTTGTCGTCGAAAATTGTTCCAGTTCCATTATGTTTATATAGAGTTCAACCCACAAAAGAGTTTTAGCCATAAATTGTTCAATAAGGAGTCCGTGAGTGTCTTGGCGACTAAAGTATGTTTATTTTAAAGCTGGGATTGTTTTTACACTGGGGTGCATAATTAACCAGACACCTTAAAAATGGGTCATTTTTTATGTCTAGAATTTCCTAAACCTGTTGTCCGATTTAAGTGATTTTTTAATATGTTATAGCCTTATTCTTTATCAATATCGCTGTAATAATATAGTGGATAAGCAGGTAAATTTTCATTGCATACCGGGTGTACCAATGAAACTATGTTTTTTTCTTAAACTGTGCATCACCCTGTGGAATATTGTAGCATTTGTAAAATACTCAAATAAAAACCCAACTATAGCCTTATGTTTCCTCAACATTATGTTTTTTGATTCATTCGCTTAAGTAGGACCATAAAAAAGTTAGGAAATTTAACAACTAGCCATGTTATTTATCAATACAGGGTGTTTCTAAATAAGTGTGACAAACTTTAAGGGGTAATTCTACATGAAAAAATAATGACAGTTTGCTTTATAAACCTATATCCGCAAATGTTTCATTTCTGAGATAGAGGGTGTTGAAATTTACTTACAAACTGACGATTTATTTATTGCTTAAAAACCAGTTCAGATATGCAAATGAAATTTGGTGGGTGTTAAGACGTAGTTATTGTATATTTTTTGACATACAAGTAAGAATTTAATATTCACCATTGGCGCGCATACGGGTAATATAAGCTCTCATATTACCCGTATGCGCGCCAATGGTGAATATTAAATTCCTAATTGTATGTCAAAAAATGTGCACTAACTACTTCTTAAAACCCACCAAATTTCATTTGCATACCTCAACCGGTTTTAAAGCAATAAATAAATCGTCAGTTTGTAAGAAAACTTTCAACACCCCCTATCTCGGAAACGAAGCATTTGCAGACATATCGTTGATAAAGCAAACTGTCATTATTCTTTCATGCAGAATTACTCCTTAAAGTTTGCCAATTATTCTTTAAAAACACGTTGTATTGATGAAAAACATGGCTAGTTGTTAAAGTACCTAACTTTTTTATTATCCAACACAAGCAAATGAATCAAAAAACAAATTGTTGAGAAAACATGAGGCTATAGTTGGATTTTAATTTCAGTATTTTATAAATGCTAGAATATTCCACAGGCTGATGCGAACTTTGAGAAAAAAACACAGTTTGATTGATACACCCGGTATACAATGAAAATTTAACTGTTTAGCAACAATGCTATTATGTACAGCGATATTGCTAAAGAATAAGGCTATAATATATTAAAAAAATCACTTAAATCGGACAACAGGTTTAGGAAATTCGAGACATCAAAAATGACCCATTTTTAAGGTGTCCGGATAATTTTGCACCCCAGTGTATAACACGTTCACTTGCAGCGGATAAAAGGGATAAGATTTCTTAGCTTTCGTCAATAAGCCCCAGCTGTGTTTATGCTGAGTCGTTTGAGAAAAACCTTGAGCTGCAGAAGCGCCCACAGACCGCAGCTGCAAACATTGCTGCATTTTGCTGAATCGGTATTTTTGATGGGAAAAAGAGGTTGTATAAGTTGCTACAAGCCGTTTGTTTATTCTTTTGGTGATTGGATTGAATGTTTTTGGTGAACGTAGGAGGGTTTAACTCAAAACGTATTTTGAATTTCTTTTTGGTCAAGATTTTAATTAGGGAAGTGTATTAATTCTATGGTTGGTTGATTGAGGAATATTGGTAGGAAATGGGATAGTTTTTGGAAGGGGAGCGTTTTGATTTTGCAAAGATTCATTGAGTTAAGTTAGATTCGAGAGCATTCAAGTTTTGGAATTGAGAGAGGCGAGAGTAGTTCCTGGAGCCTCGGCAGTAGCCGCTAAAGGCGGTTACCGAAGACTTTAAGTAGCGAAGTTATTGTTCAGTTTTAGTCAAATTTGAGTGCAAGTTTAGAATGCAGAAATCTTTGTTAGTAGTGGAGTTAAGTGTTCTACAACAGACTGACCATCATGGCGTAATCAAGTCGTGGACCACCGCGTTTCAATGCTTTTAGGCGAACGCGATATTTCATCCAGTCGGTATAGCTAATCTTTTTGCACGCAGTCAGAAGTTATTTAGAAGTTTTTTTGTTCGCAGTTGCTAAAATTGCCGTAAAAGCCTGAAGCAGTTTTTGCCTTTTTTGATTCAGTTTAACATACTGAAGAAGTAATAAGTTTTTTTTTATTTTGTTGTGAGCAGTACCAATTTATTTACTTGAAACAGTTGCTGAAAGTTTTCCATAAAACTCTAGCTGATGTACTTTCCACATATACAGTGATGAGCGCGCCAATAACCGGAAAAATAGCTCAAAAGATGGAAAACATAATACATTGCAAAACAAAAAGAGATGAAATTAGTGGAGGTGGAAATTATCGTTATAATCGTATTAATTAATATTACATTACATAGTTTCCCACCTTTAGACGTCTGTGTCGGGAGTATTTTATAAAATTCTACTGTCACAGTGACAGTTGTCATACTCCTCTGATTCGTCTTAAGGTGGGAAATTATGTAATGTAATGTTATTTTAGACGTTTATAATGATAATTTCCACCTCCACTAGTTTCATCTCTTTTTGTTTCGCAATGTATTATGTTTTCCATCTTTTGAGCTATTTTGCCGGTTATTAGCGTGCTCATCACCATCACTGTATATTTTTTGTAATGTGACTGTTGTGTAACAGTGCCTTGGAATTTGGAGATCAACCATAAGGAAATACAGGACTATACAACAAGGTAATTTTTTGTTAACTTTTTATCTTTCTGTAAACAGGATCTCTTATATTGTAAATCTGCCAGAGATCTAACAGTTTCTTTTTAATTTTTTTATATCAATAAATACTATTTGATTCATCTGCAAAAATATTATTTGATTATTATCTTATTCCCTTTCTCTTGTTCCTAAGTACAAATAATTTTCTGTATAAAGAGATTAGGTAAGTCACGCTATATTTGCATTTATATAAAAGTATATGTGTTTTGTAATAACTGACTATAGTGTAGGAAACAAAGGTTGAACCTTGCAAAATGGACACAAGTCCGGTTTTATTTTTTTCTGGTATATCAAGGGGTGCTTATTATAAGACTAACTTTTTCTGAAAAAGTTTCGCCCCGGAACCCACATTTTCATCCCTTTAAAGGGGGTAAATTTCTAACCCCCTTTACCCCCTTTAAAGGGGGTAAAGTAACACCCCTTTTACAAAAAATTTCTTTTATAGAAATATGAAGAGGACTATATTTTCTACGATTTATTTCCCGACAGCATCTGTCTATCATCCACCGTTTAGCGGGGGTGGCGCCCCAAAGTTGACAAGTTTTTAAAAAAGATGTTTTTAAAAAAATATATATTTTTCCCTAACTGTAACGGAAATTAAGAAGAAATCCTGCGGCAATTATTCACAAATAATTGATTGACTTTTTGGTATAGGTTTTACTTAAGGGTAATAGCCCTTTTTTTAATTACAGGGTATTACATTTTAAAAAACCCCTTTTTATACCATCTGGACCGTTTATGCTAGAGTAAAAAAACTTTCAGCGATTACCCATGCACTGCTGCTATTTACAAATTTGTATAATGCACCCCCATTTTTTCCCCAGAACCACCCCAAAAAAAAGAAGAATTAATAAATAAAGTGATTTACTTGGAATCCTTCACACACAATGCCCTTTATTAATACGCTTCATATATCATTTTGTGCACGTTATTATTACCCATGCATGGACACCAAAAGCGATTTCCTAGTGCAACCCCTGTAGCCAAAAAAAAATAAATAAAATGGGGGGTTGAAAATTCTTTTTTGTTTTTTGCTTTTTGATCCACATGGGCATATGCTTCATCAATAGTGCTTTTCAAAAATATATATGGTTATTGCAACATCCCTGCGGAAATCACCCCTATCCTTGAAAATATACTGCAGAAACTACCCCTATCCCTTGGCGAGCATGTTTTTACGATTTTCTCATTACCTATGCATTATTTTTAAACAAAACTAATACAAGGTTAAAGACCACTATTTACTCTAAAAACTAGGTCATATTCATTTTTTTCGTATAAGCAACCGTTACGGCACAGTGGCGCCGTCAACCTCATAATATATGCTTTTGCGGGCTCCAGTTTTTGTTATTTATTTCGTCATCTGTTCGTTTTATTGATAAAGTACTTATGTAAAATAAAACAACACAGTGTAACCTACAAATTATGACCTATGCACATTTTACATTCTTTGCGCCCCAAAGCCACAGTGGTGGCCCAAAATCAGTTTTTGCATATTTTCGCCCCCTACACGCATTTTATTGCATTAATGCTACTTTAATAGCACAATATTCACCCTTAAGTGGTCACTAAGCAGTGGAGGATCCAGGGAGGGGTGATGGGGGCGATCACCCCCCCTCTTAAACAAAGTGATATTATATTTAAAGATTATAAAAATATTCATTTATTTTTATAAAAATTTAGCCAATTGGCACTCCCCTCTTAACGATGCTGGATCCGCCACAGTCACTAAAGCATAAAAAGTACGCCATTCTTATAAAAATAATAATATAATATATCTAATAATAAAGTATTTCTATACAAATAAATGAATATTTTTTAATCTTTAAATAGAATATCACTTGGTTTGAGAAGGGGGGGGGTGATCGCCCCGATCACCCCTCCCTGGATCCGCCACTGCTTAGCGACCACTTAAGGGTGAATATTGTACTATTAAGGTAGCATTAATGCAATAAAATGCGTGTAGGTGGCGAAAAAATGCAAAAATTGATTTTTGTCCACCACTGTGGCTTTGGGGCGCAAAGAATGTAAAATGTGCATAGGTCATAATTTGTAGGTTACACTGTGTTGTTTTATTTTACATAAGTACTTTATTAATAAAACGAACAGGTGACGAAAAAAAAACAAAAACTGGAGCCCGCCAAAGGATATCTTAGGTTTACGGCGCCATTGTGCCGTAACGGTTGCTTATACGAAAAAAATGAATAAGACCTAATTTTAGAGTAAATAGTGCTCTTTAACCTTGTATAAGTTTTGTTTAAAAAGAATGCATAGGTAATGAGAAAATCGTAAAAACATGCTCGCCAAGGGATAGGGGTAGTTTCTGCAGTATATTTTCAAGGATAGGGGTGGTTTCCGCAGGGATGTTGCAATAACCATATATATTTTTGAAAAGCACTATTGATGAAGCATATGCCCATGTGGATCAAAAAGCAAAAAACAAAAAAGAATTTTCAACCCCCATTTTATTTATTTTTTTTTGGCTACAGAGGTTGCTAGGAAATCGCTTTTGGTGTCCATGCATGGGTAATAATAACGTGCACAAAATGATATATGAAGCATATTAATAAAGGGCATTGTGTGTGAAGGATTCCAAGAAAATCACTTTATTTATTAATTCTTCTTTTTTTTTGGGTGGTTCCGGGGAAAAATGGGGCTGAATTATACAAAATTGTAAATAGCACCAGTACATGGGTAATCGCTGAAAGTCTTTTTACTCTAGCATAAACGGTTCAGATGGTATAAAAAGGGGTTTTTTTAAAATTTAAAACACCCTGTAATTAAAAATAGGGCAATTACCCTTTAGTCAAACCTATACCAAAAAATCAGTCACTTATTTGTGAATAATTGTCGCAGAATTTCTTCTTAATTTCCGTTACAGTTAGGGAAAATATATATATATATATATTTTTAAAACATCTTTTTTAAAAACTTGTCAACTTTGGGGCGCCACCCCCTCTAAACGGTGGATGATAGACATATGCTGTCGGGAAATAAATCGTATAAAATATAGTCCTCTTCATATTTCTATAAAAAAATTTTTTTGTAAAAGGTACAGGAAGGGCTACATTCCGCAAAAACCACAAATTACCCCCTTTAAAGGGGGTGAAAAGGGGGTTCCGGAGCGAAATTTTTTCAGAAAAAGTTAGTCTTATAATAAGCACCCCTTGATATAACAGAAAAAAAAAATAAAACCGGACTTGTGTCCATTTTGCAAGGTTCAACCTCTGTTTCCTAACTACTATGTTTTTGTTAATTTTTGATTTGAGCTATCTTTTTTTAAAGTTTCTATTTTTGTATATTTCGGTTTTCATTTTTTTTCAAACCGGTGGCGCCCATTATTTCATTTCTATTTGGTTTTTCTATTTTGATCTATTTCTAAGCTAATAAGAGGATATCAATGAACACCCCGTTAAGACCCATTCCATATCTCTTCCGAACTGAGCGACCTGGCCTTGTCCTTCCAATTTTGTAACACGAAAACATCCCCTTCTATGACATATCAACATCTTGTCAATTCGTTTTCCATTATTCCTATTGCATATTACGCATATTGCGTAAAAATGTTTTTTAGAAGGGGTTACTCCTTGTTCTCTGTTATTAGCCTCTTGCAGAATCCTTCTTTATGCGGTTTTGGGCCCACAAATGGTACTATTGAGCTACTCGATCCACCCAGCGGGCACCACAAGCGGTTCAATTTCTTCAACTTGAAAATCTGGATCTAGTAGTTATCCGCTTCAAGTGTCAAGGAGTGTAATTTATTCCTTTACCAAAATATTCTTTTGTTATGTGATGTGATTATCATAATTTGTACCTTGAAGTACCGCTGTAAATTATCTCTAAATTACGTAAAAAGAATAGATACTGTAACGTACACCTGGCGTTTAAATCACGATTCCCGAAAAAAACTCGTTTTTATCAAATAATCTGCATAAAAAAATATTCACGTCAAACAAAGGAAGTATAAAAAAATTTATATGACGCTATTGTAAGTCCCTTAAATCTACTATTTATATATTTACCTCTTTGTATGAAAAAAAAAAGATTCCTTGATATAATCCAAACTCACACACAA
Organism: Diabrotica virgifera virgifera; assembly: GCF_917563875.1. NCBI lineage: Eukaryota > Metazoa > Arthropoda > Insecta > Coleoptera > Chrysomelidae > Diabrotica > Diabrotica virgifera. Next base: position 197,012,725 of record NC_065447.1, on the reverse strand, counting down.
TACGGTTTATTTTTTTATTGCACTATTAATTTGTAAATTTGTTCACGTAAAATGAATGCACTATAATTAACAATCACATTATTATCCATTATCTCGATCATATCTGAAGCTTAGACACTCTCGACTTATTCACTCGATTCCTTCGTTTTAATAATCATAAGCAATAGTAATTATTTTTATGCCGTAAACTATCAAGTTCACGATCAAACTAAAACTGAGGCACGCTGGCTTACCTACAAACAACGCTAAATCGGTTACAAGGTTGTTTTTATTTCTCTCGAAATCATTAAGTGTATGCAACGTCATAGACTAAAAAAGTGATAAACACAAACTGGGATTTTCTGCGTTCCTAAGAGAGATAATGGAAGACTTATTTTGATCATGTAAAAGTTTGTCAGTTAAATATGAAAAACAACATTACAGGCATGGTTTAATTGTTTTAATTAGTTTTGAATTGATAAGAAACTGGTTGGATAACACGAACACATAATATTATATAGTCGAATGTACGGGGTTAACTAGAAGAACAACTTTTATTTAAAGCTTTTTATATAGTAATATTTTTGATGTAGGCATGGGCTATGTGCTATGTGAGATGTTGTTTCTGGCGAGGAGACCTAATAGATGCGCTACCCCTGCTCAGTGACGGTTTAAGGCATCATGGGGCCCTAGGCGGCCATAAGAAGTAGGCCCCTTTATATCGACCATTTACTTAAAACAAATTTACAGATATTTATGTTGTTTTGGGAAGTAGTTACTCCAAAAATAAATTACGACAATGCAAAAAAGATCATTTTTCTTTTTTTTTTACATTTCGCAACAACTTCTCATTAATATTCCATAGCTAATATGCCAAAGACAAAAAGGGATATTGTGTCGATATGTGATTTTGCCCTGGGTATGAGTGCCACCTCTTCGGGGGTGAAAAAACATACATTCAAAATAATGGATAACTGATTAATTCTAAGTGACTTTTGTTCTATCGAGTTTTTTCACTAAATCAATACTTTTTGAGTTATTCGCGAGTGAATATGTTCATTTTTCAACAAAAAACATAGTTATTTTCCTAACTAGTGTGGAAACTGATACTTTCACGCACGAGACTGTCGTTGACCCGAACGACGCGATAGCGGAGTTCGGGCAAGCAGTCGAGTGCGGGGAAGACACTTTCCGCATAAGTTAGGAACAATATTTTTTCTAGGGCCGTACGTTTGGAAAAAAGCCACAAAAAATAGAGTTATATCAATTTTTATTTAGAACTTAAAATACACAAATTAATTCTTTGACAAAGTTGTCAAAACCAAACTTTCAATATAATTTCATCGAATTATTGCGCTAATATCATTAAAACATGAACACAATAAGATAAATTTGAAATAAATTAGTAAATAATATCTAAATATTAGTTTATTGTATGTATTCTAATATATTATAATGCCTTATTATAAGGTATTTTACTTTCCCGCACGCGTGCGGGAAAATTTACTTTAACGCACGCCGTGCGGGAAAGTGCAACTTTCGGAAACGAAATGCGTGCGTGAAAGTGGATCTTTTAGCACGGCCGTAGAAAAACACATTTTTAGACGGTTTTTCGCAAATAACTTCAAAATTAAGTATTTTATCGAAAAAATATAGCGTATACAAAATTTAAAAAAAGGTGTATGTAAGAAGTATGTAGACCCAGTATAAGCAGAACTGGAACTAATGAAAAGTAGATTCTTATTCGACAAATTCCAAATCAAATATTTCAACGTAAATTACCAAAAAATGAAGCACTTTTCGGTGAAAAATTATCACAACTTTTTTAAAGTGTTAAAAAGCTTTATTTTTGTTTTTTTTTTTAAACAAGTTTTAAGTATCAAAACTAAGCAAGTAAAGCTTAAAATAATGTTGATTCCTTTTTTTGGCATAAAAATCTTGAAAATTTTTGAAAATCTTGAAAAAACTTATAAGTACAGTGGAACCTCGATTATCCGTCACCGGACCAAGGGTATGACGGATAATTGAAAAGACGGTTAACAGAACATTAAAAAAAATAAAAATTCGTAGTACATATAACTCTCAAATTGTATTTGTATGTTTTATTTGACAATATAGGAGGGATTTATGTTAGTACAGTAGAATCAATTTAATTTAAAATATTCCGAAATCTTTGGTTGTTTTATTGTTACTTCACATTTTGCAACGGCTGAATTTCTTAATCGAGGTAAAATCATTAAATCTAATAATAATTATTGGGCTGTGCGTTTTTATTTTCGGCTTGCGATTCTAAAAAATTGAACTCTAAAAGCACGGTATCATTTATCATTACCTATTTAAATTGAAATTTAATCCAGAGCCCTGAATAAGAACAAAAATTATTTACATAAAAAAATGCGGTGGTGGCATAACTGCACGTGTACATTTCAACGAATTTCGTTTGGCTTATCGCAATGCGCAAACAAAATGAATTGATGACTAAATTTTTACTTATGTAGTCAATATAACTTATGTATGGACCCTGACGGTTAACAGAGGTGACGGTTAATAGAGAGACGAATAATCGAGGTTCCACTGTATATTATTTATATGATCTGTAAGTTTCACCGGTTCACAGTGCTTATATTTCAAAACATTGGGATTTAAAGTAAAACAAATTTTTTGAAATTTTAAAAAGAAAAAATGTCTTTTTTTTTCAAAATACATATCTTAAAAATTATTAGTCCTACCAAAAATCTTAAAGAGTAAAAAATATAGGCTTTGATTTTCTGAATATTTCAGATTTTTGCTTTTTTGGAAGATAAAAATTGGTTAAGATATGACTGTTCAAAATTTGCATACCCTGGGTAGAGGATTTTTCATTTATTAAAAATTAATTAATGAAAATAGTTTCTATCCTTGTTGGATCGTTACTCACCGGAGGGACCGCAGACGTTCGGATACAATTAGCGTCTCTTTGCAAAAACAATGACGACTTTGCTAAGTAACAAGACATTTACTCAACACACACACTACCCACTACACTAGGTACCTGATTGGAAAAATCCACTGTACCATGCCAATGGCCATTAGTTGTCGAGGCATTAAGCCAAATAAAAAAAATTGCATACACTCGTGATTAGTGACTTGTTCAAGCCCTTTCTACTACAGCCCTTTTGTAAATAAGCACTTTATACCGATAAAATTTACAGAGCATATAAACCATACATAAGTAAAGTAGCTTGTGAAGCGGTAAGGATTAATTTCATTTAGGATGCTAATTAGGGGGTTATTTTCACCAGTATTTTTTACCCAAAAAATGGGATCAACTTTATTCTAAGCGTATCTTGCTTACTTTTTATGATAGAATTTTTTTTAAAAAACAAGAATAATGCTTTTTTAAAACATTTAAACAAGTTATGATGAGTTTTCCATGAAAAGTGCTTCATTTTTTAATTATTTCACGTTGAAATATTCGATTTGGAATTTGACAAATAATTTTCAATTTTTAAAAGCTATATTTTTGCTAAGAATATTTTTTCGATAAAATACTTACTTTTTGAGTTATTTGCGAAAAACCGTCTAAAAAGGTGTTATTTTTTGTTGAAAAATGAAGATATTCACTTGATTATTGAACAAAAGTTACTTAGAATTAGTCAGTTTATCCACTTCCGGACGTATTTTGACGGTATATTTTTTCCCCCCCGAGAAGGGGTGGACTCAACCGTAGAGCAAAAACACACATTGGCACAATATCACTTTTTTATTTGACGTGTTAGCTATGCTTATACCAAATTTCATGTCAATCCAAGCTCTTGTTTCAAATCCAAAGGTTCTTTAAAATCCGGAGGTTTTGCAATATTTTACCGTGAGTGAATGGACTATAAGGCCCATCGGTGGGTAGAAATTGAAGAAAAAAAAACGTACCATACCAAAATAATTACCAGCTTTTATCAAAATTTGCTTGCAAAATTGATTACCAAATTGAGGGAATGATTAGAACATGGAATATAAAAATGCCTTTAAAGGTAACTGCTTAATTTGTCTTAAAGTCGGTTGTATTTTTCTGATATTTGACAAAAAACAAAGCAAAAAACTGAGTTTGATTGGAAATCATAAACTAACCATTTTATTTTTTTTTGTCTCAGCCCTATTTAAATTTTTTTAACATTTTAAATTTTTTTTAATAACTGCTTAAATAATTAAATATTAATTAATGCATTTGTGTGGGATGCGGGCCCCATCAAGTGCCCGGGCTCTGCTCTAGGCGGCCGCCTAGTCCGCCAAATGGTTAATCCGGCACTACCCCTGCTAAAGGCAGGCTGCGACTCAATTAAACCCTGTCTTCGACAAACTCTATAAAATGGCTCCAAAATGGAAAAAGGCTCAGGATGCGGAACATACTCCAGATCACTGATAACCCGGTCTATATAGACATTTAAAATAAAAAAAATTGCCGGAGAGCCAAATTTTGGTGGAGAGCTAGGGTATACCATAACAAATAAAGTTTTAAAAGTCCCCATCGATCCCATGTGTGCAACAAAAGGTATCTGGGGTCAAAGACAAAATTTGAGATTTTTTGGATTTTTTTCGAAAACGGTAAGTTTTATCAAAAAAGAACCTTAAACCAAAGTTGTAGATCTTAAAATTCTCTACAAAAATAGCCCTTACTATTTTTTTCCTAAGAGTTGCCCTTCCTGAGATATCGCGATTCTAAGAGTCACATTATACATGATATGCACACGTTTCCACACCACCTGTGGGGTAGTGTACTCGGCGCGTTTTTTATCGTGGTTTCCCCTGTATGCCTACTCCACTAACTGTTTTGACAATTTTAGGATAATTTAAGGAAACAATACCGGTCAAGTTCTAGATATTACATATTACCTTATTATTGATATTGATTATTGATATTGCTATTTATTATTAGGTTAACTATTGTTTTGATTTCTTTAGATATTTTAATCAGATTCATATTCTTGAAAGTCTACTTCAACAGTCAAGTCTTCTTCGATTTCATCTTCTTCCTCTTCCTCTTGCTGGATGTTAAAAAATTGTTCAAATGTGAGTGAGTCATTGGTATCTTTATTAAAATCACAGGAGTCTTCCTCTGTTGTACTAAACTGGACATTTAAGCAAGACTGACTTTGGCAGTTGGTACACGCTAGAGAACACATCAACCTGACTTTTTTACATCCACATTTGGCACTACAACCTTTTTTGCAATTGCAAAAAATAGTGTTAAGGAATTTTTCTAGAGCAGGTGGGAATAAGGTTTTAATTGGTTCCAGAGTATTATCTATTAATTTCCAACCCCAGTCTTCTGGATTCAGTTCATTGCCTAGCCATGTTTGAACTTGATAATATACTCGATACAAATGTTGAAAAGCATATGCTGATGTTGGAGAAAGACATGATAGTTGTACTTGTTTCTTGTTTCGCGTATTTTTTACAAAAGTTAAGTATCGGTATTTATCAAGAAAACTAATTTTTTTGGAGCTCCATAAAACGCAAGAAGAAAGCGAATTCCTTCCGTAATTATTGTTTGCGGTGTGGAATCAAGTTCTGTAAAAACTTTATAGCAGTCAGTCAAATCTTTTTTCAAATAATTTAAGTAATGACGTTTTGCCCCTTCTGTACATTGCTGACGTAGTGTCGCAGCCAGTTATCGCATGTAAAAATAAAATGTACTTTTGGCATTTGGGATCAGCCGATAAACTTTTCGAAGAATATATCTCTGTTCGCTGTTGCGCCCTTCCAGGTTTCAGAAAATAAATAACTTTATCTACTGGAGTCCTTGCAGTAAGCAGTACTAACAAATCAACATCTTCACCAACTACAATTGTTGTGTTTGTTGCCTTAAATTTTTTAATTGCTGTCTCAATTATAAGGACATCTGCGTCATTTTTAGCTTGTTTCACTTCAATATTCGCAGCTGTTAATTTGTCAGTTAACATGGAAATGAAACGAGGTTGATTATTAATGTTAGCGAAAATTTGTTGTAGGTTCGCTGGAACTGTTATATTTTCATCAAAGATAATCTCGGAACCCGATGATGTTTTTGTAGTTCGACGACGTTGTTCTGCAGCTTCAATATTCTTTGTCGAATCACTGTAGCCGTCAAATACCACTGTCACTGTAAGCAGTGGCGTAGCGAGCATGGGTGACACCCGGGGCGGTAATCGATGGTGTCACCCCAAATCCTAAAAATAAATGTTAAAATCAACAAAAATCAGATATACGTACCTATGTTTTGAATAATGAAAAAATTAAGAATTATAATTAATGAAATTGCAGTAAATACCTATATAACAGTTTATTTATTTTTTGTTTTACATTATGTGAATGAATTAAAAGTATTCTTCTTTTTTTGCTTTCAATTTTCAATGCTGCTTCAACAGCTTTTTGCTGTTGCTTCATGTCCGATAGTTAATAAACCGAGGTTATTATTAGCCTTATTTGCGTCACTGTTGCTTGCAAGTAATTCTTGATTAATTTTAGCTTACTAAAACTTCTCTCACATGAAGCAACCGATACCCAAATGGTCATAAACAATGTTAATGCGACCATTAAGTTTGGGAGGGATTCCATGGAAACCCATTCCACAGTGACTTTTAAAAAGTCTACGGCTAACCATTTAGATGCTGTAGTATTGTCCGCTTGTAAATGTCTTCTGAGCCTTGGTATTTCTAGCAGGAGGTTCTTCTGATACCTCTTCATGGTAAAAGTCAAAATGTGGAAACAGCTAATTTCAACTGTTTACTGTTCGTGAAAAGCAAAGTGTGTGTCTGCACAATCTCGAACAATGAAGCTGCATCATGAATGGACTTTGATCTGGTTTAGAGTTCAACATTGAATAGGTCAGAACATTCCAACATATCCTTTTGAAGTTCGGCTCGAGTTGTGAGTCCTGTATCGGTAGCTAACTCACCATCCATTCGTTTTTGACGTCGAATTCGTTTTGCGGTAGGAATGTCGTCGTCTTCATATTTTTTCTTGGCAAAATATATTGCTTCATCTATAATATTTAGCACCACGTTTTTCTTCAATATAAAGACGAAATGCCCCTATTTTGGTCGCTGATCGATCAACGGTAATGCCTTTACTTTGCAATTTAATTTGACAAAAATTTATTTCTCTTAGTACATCATTCCAAAAGAACAGATAACACAGAAATGCGAAATTACACACAGCGTGCATAAGTTTATGTGCAGCAATAAGTTTGTGTGTAACAAAAAATGTGGGGTACTTCTGTTTGAGTAACCGTTGGGAGAAATATCTAAACTCCAACAGAAGTAGGCAAAGAAGGGGAAGCAAATGTATTGGAATGAAGGGGCTTCTACGTTGGGAAGCAAATGTAACAAATACTACCTTAGCGTACAAGTAGTACTTGTATGGGAATGTGAAATGAAAAAGTCAGATGGTAAACTATTGACAGAAACAGAAGTAGATGGATGAAACTGACTGTAGTTAAGCTAGCAGGGTATAGAAGAGAATGAGCCCTTGATACTCAAGGATAGTTCGGCCAATTTTCGCGCCGTCAAAGACAGTAAATCTACAGAATATAGATGATGGATATAAAGGGAATATCAAGATGAACAAAGACTAGAAAATATAGAAAAATAACAATAAATCGTGGGCGCCAGTAGAGCGTAGACTATGGCTCTACCAGGTATCCTATACTGCTGCACTCGTACTAGTTAGTTGCTATGACAATAAAATTAGTAAACCTAGAAACATATGACAACCACTAGGTAATAAAAGAAATATTATACAACCCAATCAATAGTGTATTTAGCTTTTACTTATATGTACAAAAATTCGTATATGTACCAACAAGGTATACCCTAAAATTAATAAAAAATATTTTACTAATAAAGTATGTACAATTTACAGTCTACAGAGTAGTTTAAACAAAAGAGGAACAAAGTCCACCCCTAAAAATTGGTTTGAAATGTCAAATCCAATTTATGGTACAAAAATGAACCGACACACTACTCGAGGTAAAACTCTAACTTCATGTGCGGTTACAATAATAAAAAAACAAGTTAAATGGTCAATTACCCTGAGGGGGACAAAAGCCAAGGTTCAGTAATTATAATATATAAAAAATTTACCAAATTTTCTCCGGATAGTTGAGCTCAATTACCTTTACACGTGAGAAAAGAAACAAAAGAAATTAATTTATTAGAAAAATGCAAATTTGAAGCCTTGAAGAGGAGGTATTATTTATTATTAAAAATTGAAAATATTTAAATTATTTCTTTTGTTTTTGTTTGAAAAAATTATGAATAACTTAGTGGAGTATAATGTAAACTTATTTAATTTTATATTTTTAATAGATATTGAATGTTCCAATTATTTAGAAAAAATTAATGTTCTTGAAAATAATAATAAAAAAAAAATACTTAATCACTGTCCAACACCAACTAACGTAAAGTCTTTTCCAAAGTTCCAAACAAAATAATGATAGTCCAAAAACCAACTCAAAAGACGATTCCAGCTCCTAGGCTACCCCGTGACTGCGCTAAAGTTTTTTTTTTATTTCATCCCTGATGTTAGTGGGATGAATATTCCAGTGGTTCCAAGTGGCTAAAAGATACAAACCCATTGTTAATTTGGGTAATCAATCTTATGGAATTAGGAAATAAGTTGGAAGTTAAACTTCCAATAAAAACTGGTCAGGATCCATTAAAAGAAGTGTTGTTTTTTTTTCTGTACCAAAAACATAGGTTCCACTTGACCTTGAATAACTTTATGGAATTTTATATAGAAACATGTGGATTTAGAGCTAGGAATGATATTAAAAATTGTATCTATAGATAGTTAGTCGAAATATATAATAAAGACAAGAAGAAATGAAAAGAATTTATGGAAATTATAAATTTTCCGGTCATCAATATGGCTTCCTATATGGATGAAGTAATAATACAACTTACCCGATAGCAATCATCCCAAATTTTTACCAAATTAATACTTTTCTCCTTCAACAAAACAAAACTTTCTCCTCCTTCAACTTAATTACGATAGCTTCCGTATAAAAAAAAATAACTAAAAGGTGATTCCTTTTTTTGTTCAAAAAGCCACCGACCACTTGGAACTTATTTATTTGGAGGTTCAGCTAACAGTGAAACTTTTTAAAAATTTGACAGTTCTTCTTGATACTTGCGACAGCGGCTACTCGTGGAACTAATGTCCAGTGTTGGCGGTGTTGCAAGATGGAAAAGTAGCATTTTATAAATATTAAATTATTGATTTTTAATTAAAATATTTTCATTAAGTAACGTTCCGTTACATTCCCCTCCAACTTGATGAAAAAAAAATTTTAGGTACAAAATTTTTTTTTTCTAAACTTAATATATCACTAACCATAGTGGTCTATTTCTTCATTACACATTGATTAACAAGATTAAGACAATTTTATCAAGAAAAAGTATGGACTTCTTCAGATTCCATAAGATGACTCAAAGTCATATTAAATGTCTGTATAAACCATTAGTGAAGAAACCAAAACATTGACTCGATTATAGTAATAAATTTATAGTGACAAATAAGTGTCGAATTGGGCACTAGGTCCAAAATTGAAATATCCATGGACATCAAATTTATGATGGCATATCCAAGGACGAACAACCAGGCAAAATGTGATCCAATTCGCACAATAAGGAACTAGTAGCTATACTAAAATAAAATCATAGTAATGGTTGACTAAAGGAAATGAAGAATTGAACACTTAATCCAAAATTGAACTCACAATGGACACCAGATTTATAACAGCATATCCAGAGAAGAGCAACCAGGAAAATTTTTGGAACAATTCTCACTAATACCAAATAATACTAATATAACAAGGAACTAATTAACACAAAATAAGTGAGCAATCGGACGCTATCCAAAATCGGACTAACAATGGACACCAGATTCATAAAAGCATATCCAGAGAAGAACGATCAGGAAGATTTATGGACCAATTCTCATTAACACTATATAAAATAAATAATTTAGGTCTACCTAAACCTTATACCAAACTAATCGATTGGATATAGATATAGAATTTATGGTTTCGAACAAAAGGACAGCCATAGATCGATTCCATCCTTATATCGAGTTACCATAGCATCCATGAACCAAATCTAATAAACAAAAAAAAAATGAACAAAGTGTGAGGTAATGTATGTCACACTTATCCATACTAACCAACAGAGATGTAATCAATTAAACCGATAATAAGATAAATACCTAAAGTATATCGACTAAAGGAATTCGGTGACTAAATAAAATTGATTCGTGCTGGTATTCGCTAGTTATAGCATGTTGCTACAGCAGATGTATGCCAATAACCAGACACAATAATAAGTAAAAATAAAGTGGTGAACTAATATTCTGTTCTGTGATACCACTATCTGGGTAACAGAAAAATGTCGAGAACAAGCAAACAATTTTAAATAAAACTGTAGATTTATGATATGTTCTCACATATGTAGGATTATCTAGGAAATATACCTGAATCTAAACAACAACTTTTGCCTAAGGAAAGAAGTAACAATATAATGACAATAACAACTCATCTGTCTAAATACCCTAAATATGGAATCAAATGAACTTGCTAGGTATAGGGATAGTCAAAGCACAAACTCTATGAATAAGAGACATAATATAAACTAAATAAACTTCCCTATCAACCTGTAACAAGGTAACTGGAATAATTAGATAATTACACTAAAAATGGTTGTCATTATCCAACAAAAAAGGATCAATCATTTCATGATTGAACTTGGTTATGACGAATAAACATCTGTGTACTCTGCCATGAAAGACATAGATTACGAAATTTAATCGAACAGCACTGGCCACGTACCGAACAACAACTTCGAACCCACGTATTCACTAAATCCTAGTACACACAGACTAATTCTTAGAGTAAATAATATGGAAGACACAAGAATCCATACCTAAATCTAAATTACAACTAATTCCAGGTTCATACTGTATATTAATAAGGGTATAAATTATTGTGAAGTATTTAGGACATCCGTGACAACATAGATAAGGTAAACCAATAGCAAATTAAACTGTAACATCTTTCCAATATGGCAAATCCAATAACAGGATATAAAACAAATAGCAGATAATCAAATATCAAAAGGTAACACACAAGTCAAGATATAGTAGTGTACAACGTAGTCCCCTTTCAGATAAATATGAGTAGTTGTATGAGTCTACACTGCCAGATATATTATATAAACATATAAATCATCCTTCCTATCAAAAGTAGTGGATGTATATCAAAAAGAACAAAAAGAAATAAGTCTGAGTCCCTATTTATTTTATATTGCTGATGACAGGACTAGTACCTAGTAAGCTTATTAACTGATAGTAATTAAAATGCACAATTTATATTACAAAAAATGATGAACTCACACATATGGTACTACATATCCAATAATTACCTAATAAATTGAAGTCTCCAAAAACTGCCAAAAGATAAAAATTAATCCATGTAACTAAAACCTATCTGGTGACAAAACAACATTAGATTAAAATAACAAACCGCAGTAAAAATCGAGCTAAAGACAACAGAGGAAGATATTAGCTTAAACAACTCTGTTTAGCTAATTTTCATCTGAAGAGGAAGAACCAACCTCGTCCATGGTATTATCAGGCAGTAAATCCTTTATGTGAAACTGACCAATTCGTTTGTTCGTCGAATTGTCCTTTAATTCATACACTAAAGGAGATAATACCCTCACGACCGTGCACGGGATATATTTCTGACAAAACTTTGCAGAAATGGCATCACCCTTACTGGATTTTACAAAATTACGCTTTAAGACCCGATCACCAACAAAGAATCGCAAATCTCGTTTCCTTAAATTATACTGACTCTGATTCCTGAGGTAAGAAGTTTTTAACCTTTTCCTAATGTCAGCAAAAATGGGGGGTAACTGTTGGAGATCTTCCAGACGATGGAGATTCTCCGAAATCTGAGGAAGAGTAGTACGATTCTCAGAAATTAATCCAAAATAGTCACCAGACAATGGAACATTTCTTCCAAAATTAAGATAGGCTGGAGAACATTGGGTGACTTCATGAACAGAAGTGCGAATGGCCTGAGCGACTGAATGAATATATTGATCCCAAGTTCTATGATCCATATAAGTATAAGACCTTAGTGCAGTTACGATACTGCGATTAACACGCTCAGTATGGTTTGCCTGCGGATGGTAGGCAGCATTATAAAAAATCTTTTGGACCTTGTATTTACTCAAGAGATCTTTAAAAGCTTTGGACACAAATTGTGGTCCATTATCACATGATACTATTTGAGGAACCCCAAATAGTAAGAAAACTTGTTCTTCTAAATATTTTAAAATGGCTGGAGTTGTGGCCTGACGAAGAGGAAAAACTAAGGGAAACTTAGTGAAATAATCCACAACTACCAAACAACATGTATTACCCTTATAGCTACGTGGATATGGTCCAATAAGATCTAATGATATCATTTGCCAAGGAAAATTAATGTTCCTGAAGGAACCCATGAGTCCAGCTTGAGGTAGGTTACTTGGCTTGCAGGTTGCACAAACTCTACATCTAGAGATGTATTTCTTGACCGAATTGCGCAGACCAGGCCAGTAATATAACTCAGCTATTTTACAAAAAGTTTTATAAAACCCGAAGTGACCTGATGTCACATCATCATGAAAATTTCTCAAGACTTCTTCCCTATTAGCTGTTGGAACTACTATTTTCCAGTCAGACATATTCGACAGTGACTCTATAGGACTGATAACATGTTTATATAGAACATTATTCTCTACTTTGAAATCAGGGTACTGACTAGGTTCTTGGGTAACCTTCTCCAACATGTTCTGATACCATGTATCCGGAACTAAAGTGGATATGTCAAGAAGGTTGACATCAAACGTTCGAGACAGTGCATCAGCTACTACAACACCATTAGCCTTGCGATGTACGATATTATAGTCAAACGCTGATAACTTACAAATCCAACGAGATAATCGTTGGGATGGATTACGCATAGAATGCAACCACAACAACGAACTATGATCAGTTATAAGTGTGCACTTACGACCTTCCAAATAATAACGGAATGCCTCCAAGCCATGAATGATGGCAAGGAGTTCACGCTCAGTAGTGGAGTAATTTTTCTGAGCCTTATTCAGCTTCTTGCTTGTGTAAGCTATGGGGTGTTCTGAACCGTCTTTCATCTGAAAGAGTACACCACCTGAAGCTGTATTCGAACAATCAGTCATGAGGTAAAAATGTTCCTTGAAATCAGGAGAGGTCATGACTGGAGCACTGGTAAGGGCTTCTTTAATGCGATGGAAAGCATCATCAGCCTCAGGAGTCCAGGTAATAGTCTGGCCCTTTTTCCTATTCTTAAGAAGGTCAGTAAGAGGTGACAACAAAGTAGAGTAAGAAGGCACAAACCGGCGATAGTATCCACACATTCCCAAGATCCTACGTAACTGGGTGGTGGTTTTAGGTATGGGGAAGTCCTTAATAGCAGATACTTTATCCGGATTTGTCCTCAGACCTTGACTATCAACAACGTATCCTAGGAATTTTAAATTAGGACGACAAAAATTACATTTATCTAAATTCACCGTAAGATTAGCCTCTTTAAGGCGTGAAAATAGCTTGCCTAATATTTCAATATGTAAATCAAAATCAGGAGTAACAACTAAAATATCATCTAGATAATAGAAGACATATGGCTCAAGTTGTGGACCGATAACCAAGTCCATTAAACGACACATTGTCTGGGGAGCAGAAACAAGACCGAAAGGCATGGTAACAAATTGAAATAGCCCTTTCCCACTGACAGCAAAAGCGGTATACTTCTTACTCTCTTCACTCAAAGGAATTTGTAAGAAGGCCTTAGATAGATCAATGGAAGAGATGTATTTAGCATTCTGAAGTTTGCTTAAGATAACATCTATTCTGGGGATAGGATAAGCGTCCCTATTAGCAGTGATACTATTTAATTTCCGACCATCGAAACAAACTCTAAAGGATCCATCCTTCTTTTTTATGAGCCAAAGCGGACTGCAATAACAAGACTTGGACGGTTCGATAATATTTAAGGAGAGCATCGAATCAACCTCCTTTTCTAGATCTGCCTGCCATGCTTGAGGTATGGGATACTGATATTGTCGAAAAGGGGTTGAAGTATTCACTTCAATAGTATGAGACATTAGATGAGTACGGCCTAATTTATCGTTAGAAGAAATCGATGAAAATTTAGAAATGATATTCTCTAGTTGTTTTTGTTCCCTGACAGACAAACTAGAAAACTCACGAATAGCACTGAGGGTTGACAAATTGAATGATGATATAGAAACGGAAAAGTCAGAACAGTTCAATGTGCTGTTAAATGTATTTAAGAAATCCATGCCAAGAATTATGGAGTTTCGAACAGAAGGTATGATATAAAATGTAATTGTTTTCCGAATATTAGCAACTAAGATGTCTGTCTCAAATTTACCTGTAATTGACTGAACTGTACCATCTGCAGTAGACACTTGCAAAGAAGAAATAGGCATAATAGTAATATCAGTATTTTCTAGTAACTTTAATGAATAAGAACCTATTAAAGAAATATTTGAGCCACTATCTAATAGAGCTAAGCATGATTGTCCTAATATCTCAATTTCAAGATACGGTCGGTTATCATTGTGTTTTCTGACTAATAAAGAATTTATATCAAAACCTAAAGCATCTGCTTGGTTATCAAAATTATGGGGTAACAACACAGACATATTATCATTACTAACAAAACTAGAAACGGGTATAGACAAGGGAACTACTTCACTACTACACTTACCATTATGTTCAACACTATCAACTAAATGAGTATTTATGGATGACCATCTATGATCACTTGAACCATGTGGACTTAATATATCACAATTAGAGCTTACTGTTTTGATGGATTTTGATCTGTGGAGCGTGCTGATCTTTTTGATGACACCCCTTTCCGACTGGGAGATGGGTTTGTGTTGCTTGACGTGCTTGGACTTGCAGATTCTGTTGATGCTGGGGTTTGGTTCCCTGATAGGGAAGTGGAAGGAGAAACGCTCAGGGGACGGACCTCCAACGTTCCGTTTCCCGAACATTTGAAACAGTTCCGTTTGAGGGTATTTTCTCGACCACAACCGTGGCAGAAAATACGATTTTGAGGGATCTCACATCCAAAAAACGTGTGACCCGGAAGATGACAATTCCAGCAGACAACAGAATTCAATGCCGAAACATTCCGTTCAGGACCCTTATTTTGCCATGAACGGGGCCTAAAAGAACTTGGCTGAGAGGAAGAAATAGGTGATTGTCGAGATGAGGAAGAAGGTGGAGAAGACCAAGATAACGTTTCCTCCAAACGTTTGCACTTTTCAGTGAGGTCTGTGATACTTTGAATGTCCATCAAAGCTAATTGCTTATGGTAAGAAGGTAACAGACATTTGAGAATGATTTTAATTTTGGCAGAGTCTGTTAGAGAAGTCTCAAGTCGACTACACATGCCCAAAATTGTGTTAATAAACATAGTCACAGGTTCATTTGGTTTCTGTTTATGGTTCTTTATTTCGTCTAAGAGGTCATCTTGAAAAGAATAAGGGAGAAAATCAGATTTTAATTTCTGAGCTAACTCAGACCAAGTGGAAAAACTATTACGATTATTCATATACCAAGTAAATGCAGGACCTGTAAATAATTCAGCAGAAGCTGCAAAAAGATCATCCTCACTCACACATCTTGAAATACGGAGACACTCCACCCTTTCCAAAAATGTAATTACTTGATCGTAGTGACCTTGACCAGAAAATGAAATTCCCCACTTATGTATATGAATAGGTTTGGGGTGTAACAAAGGGTTAGCGGCTTGAACAGAAGAAATAGGAATGGAGGTGGCTACAGGACTTACTCGAGAATCAAGTTCGCCTTCTAACCCGAGAATCCTAACAGACATAGAGCGCTTGTAAGTTTGTTGTTCCTCATCAGCACAAGTTAGTAAATGAACACGACCAGAGATATGGGCAAGACGTGAGATGTACCTAGAATACATGCTATCATGTACAGTCCCTCTAAACTCAGATATCTTTTTAGCAAGATCCTCAATTGTCTCGTTTATCCCTTGTTGTTGTTCAGGAAAAGGAATAGCTGCAGCAGAAATTTGTCGGAAACTTCTATTCCCTTGTTCTTGTTGAAGAGCACCTCGCAATAGTTTACGTTTCGCCTCGACCTTGGCAGATTCTTCAACTTCGACCTCCCTTATCCTCAACTCATAATCCACTTCTTTCACTAAGAGGTGATCTGCTTTAAAAGCACACATGATGAGAGGAAAAACAAACAATGAAACAATCAAAATCAAAAATGTGACCAGCAAAGTATATTTAAGTTTGTAAGGGTATCTATGAAGAAAATATTAGCAACACACCAACAGAATCAACAAATCTCACCAATAATTATAATCAGGTTATCAATGTAAATGTGAGTAATGAAAATAATTTTCAGTTATGTTCAAAAATAGCTCTGAAAAAAAAATATGTACCTATATATTTGGTCAACAATTAGTTGATCCTAAAAATATACCAATATTGTCTGAATGTATTCAAATGTATAGAATAATATATGTTTTAGTTATTTATTGTTAGGTTAAATATATATTATATAAACTCCTAATAAATTATAAACTCCAATATAGACTGCCAGCTGTACAACTATAAGCAAAAAATAGGGTATTTAAATATTTATCTAACAATACAGCAATATAAGAGTACCTGAAAAATAGTAATAACAAAATTAGGGATAAAATAAATCAACAACAAGATGCGAGGGAATACCAACAGAAAATAATACAGAAACTTAGATAAAAGAGAAAATATGACCTAAAGAAAATACTGTCTTTGACCTAAGATGGCACCACGTTGGGATACGTCACTGTAACAAAAAATGTGGGGTACTTCTGTTTGAGTAACCGTTGGGAGAAATATCTAAACTCCAACAGAAGTAGGCAAAGAAGGGGAAGCAAATGTATTGGAATGAAGGGGCTTCTACGTTGGGAAGCAAATGTAACAAATACTACCTTAGCGTACAAGTAGTACTTGTATGGGAATGTGAAATGAAAAAGTCAGATGGTAAACTATTGACAGAAACAGAAGTAGATGGATGAAACTGACTGTAGTTAAGCTAGCAGGGTATAGAAGAGAATGAGCCCTTGATACTCAAGAATAGTTCGGCCAATTTTCGCGCCGTCAAAGACAGTAAATCTACAGAATATAGATGATGGATATAAAGGGAATATCAAGATGAACAAAGACTAGAAAATATAGAAAAATAACAATAAATCGTGGGCGCCAGTAGAGCGTAGACTATGGCTCTACCAGGTATCCTATACTGCTGCACTCGTACTAGTTAGTTGCTATGACAATAAAATTAGTAAACCTAGAAACATATGACAACCACTAGGTAATAAAAGAAATATTATACAACCCAATCAATAGTGTATTTAGCTTTTACTTATATGTACAAAAATTCGTATATGTACCAACAAGGTATACCCTAAAATTAATAAAAAATATTTTACTAATAAAGTATGTACAATTTACAGTCTACAGAGTAGTTTAAACAAAAGAGGAACAAAGTCCACCCCTAAAAATTGGTTTGAAATGTCAAATCCAATTTATGGTACAAAAATGAACCGACACACTACTCGAGGTAAAACTCTAACTTCATGTGCGGTTACAATAATAAAAAAACAAGTTAAATGGTCAATTACCCTGAGGGGGACAAAAGCCAAGGTTCAGTAATTATAATATATAAAAAATTTACCAAATTTTCTCCGGATAGTTGAGCTCAATTACCTTTACACGTGAGAAAAGAAACAAAAGAAATTAATTTATTAGAAAAATGCAAATTTGAAGCCTTGAAGAGGAGGTATTATTTATTATTAAAAATTGAAAATATTTAAATTATTTCTTTTGTTTTTGTTTGAAAAAATTATGAATAACTTAGTGGAGTATAATGTAAACTTATTTAATTTTATATTTTTAATAGATATTGAATGTTCCAATTATTTAGAAAAAATTAATGTTCTTGAAAATAATAATAAAAAAAAAATACTTAATCACTGTCCAACACCAACTAACGTAAAGTCTTTTCCAAAGTTCCAAACAAAATAATGATAGTCCAAAAATCAACTCAAAAGACGATTCCAGCTCCTAGGCTACCCCGTGACTGCGCTAAAGTTTTTTTTTTATTTCATCCCTGATGTTAGTGGGATGAATATTCCAGTGGTTCCAAGTGGCTAAAAGATACAAACCCATTGTTAATTTGGGTAATCAATCTTATGGAATTAGGAAATAAGTTGGAAGTTAAACTTCCAATAAAAACTGGTCAGGATCCATTAAAAGAAGTGTTGTTTTTTTTTTCTGTACCAAAAACATAGGTTCCACTTGACCTTGAATAACTTTATGGAATTTTATATAGAAACATGTGGATTTAGAGCTAGGAATGATATTAAAAATTGTATCTATAGATAGTTAGTCGAAATATATAATAAAGACAAGAAGAAATGAAAAGAATTTATGGAAATTATAAATTTTCCGGTCATCAATATGGCTTCCTATATGGATGAAGTAATAATACAACTTACCCGATAGCAATCATCCCAAATTTTTACCAAATTAATACTTTTCTCCTTCAACAAAACAAAACTTTCTCCTCCTTCAACTTAATTACGATAGCTTCCGTATAAAAAAAAATAACTAAAAGGTGATTCCTTTTTTTGTTCAAAAAGCCACCGACCACTTGGAACTTATTTATTTGGAGGTTCAGCTAACAGTGAAACTTTTTAAAAATTTGACAGTTCTTCTTGATACTTGCGACAGCGGCTACTCGTGGAACTAATGTCCAGTGTTGGCGGTGTTGCAAGATGGAAAAGTAGCATTTTATAAATATTAAATTATTGATTTTTAATTAAAATATTTTCATTAAGTAACGTTCCGTTACAAACTCTGGTGTCCAAATTTTGTTGATGACATAATTCTTCAATAATTGCAGCAACAACACTATCAAAATGTTCTGCCAATACTTTAACTGCAACATAGTGAGCACTCCAACTCGTTGTGGAAAGTCGATTAACAGATGCTTTGCTGTGTTTAATTAGCACTTCCCAGCAACTAGTGGGACCAGAAAAAAAATTAAAAATTATTTCTACACTTCCAAGAAATCTATGTTGTGCAAAAGAGTGCTGGCAACATAAATTAATCAAATGATCAATACATCCAAAGAAAAGCGCCTATTTGTTTGTTGTTTTAATAATAGCAGCTTGTATTGTATTCCTCCATATACGCCGCTCATAAGAGCTGCATTATCGTACTCCTGTGAACGGCACTTAATATTATCTAAATCTAAACCATCAAGCTTTTTGAGAATTTCGTTACTTAGATTAACTGCTTTTTTCCTTTTCGGTTCAAATCCACTTTGACCTCGACTTTTCTTGATTCTGTGTGTTCAAAAAATAATATCGAATGGTATTTTGATTGCAAAGTGAGTAAAGTTACAAATTAAAGATTCATTCTTTTGTGATCGGGTCTCTTGGGTGTCACCCCCGAAAGGGTGACACCCGGGGGGGACCGCCCCCACCGCCCCACCCTAGCTACGCCACTGACTGTAAGCCCGTAATATCTGCTAAATGGTAGACGCTTGTAATAAGTATGTACTTATATTCACTTGAACTAAACCTTTAGCACTAAAAGAAACAGATAATATGAACAAGACCTACGGACAATACAGTAGCCATTGTTTACAATAGACAATCTGTTCTTTTTTAAACAATGGTATAGCCAAATGTTTTTCAAGGCCACGTGGATAGAGGAAATTCAGTTTAGGACTGAAAAATCCAAAACATCTCAAATTTTGACTTTTGACCCCGAATAACTTTTGTTGCACACATGGGATCGATGGGACTTTTAAAACTTTATTTGTTATGGTAAACTCTAGCTCTCCACCAAAATTTGGCTCTCCGGCAATTTTTGTTATTTGCCAACTATTTTGATGTCTGAGTTGACCGGATTATGAACCCAAGTCTGAAGTGAGGTATGGTAAGGTAACATCATTCTGAGGTAGGTGAAAGGACACAATGGAAATAAAGGCAACCGCATTGCTGACCAGCTAGCAGGGGCGGCTTTAAACTATTGTGCAGGGTGTGCGGTGTGGGTGTGCGGAAAAAAAGAAAAGTGTTAAAGTGATTTTTTAATAATATATCGTTACTATGGAACGCTTACAATTTTGAACATCTTTAACAACAAAATACTTGGATTTGGATCACAGAATATATTATCCTGATGTATTCTCTGCTTGGATCTTCCACAAATAATACACAATAAATAACTTTTTATTAAGTCCACGTCTTAAATCAATTATTTATCAAATACACTAGGTATATATTAATATTATTTAATCAACAACTCAAAATGTTCCCTATGCCATGTGAAATATTTAAAATTGTCACTGCATGATTGTCACTGTCTGACTGACAATATTCTATTCGACTGAGTGCGTTGTAAGACAAAGATAGATTTGGAAAATATTACCACGGACATTGTGTTCATTTTTTTCGAATCCTGAAAAAACCAATAAATATTTTTGAAAAATTTAAACGCAGAATGAAAGACTAAATTATTACCGAGAACCGAAAGTCCCTTAGAATAAATAAAATTTTTATTTTGAATGAGATATTTGAAATTAAAAATCAAACTAAATTTTCTCTTAGTTTTTCACCCCTGTAACTTATTAAAATAAACATTATAGAAGTTCTCAGGGACTATCGGCCCTCGCTAATAACGTAATCTTTCATTCTGCGTTTAAATTTTTCAAAAATACTTATTAGTTTTCTCAGGATTCGAAAAAAATGAATCCCAATTTGAATAGCATTGCATCCGAAAATACGTACCCATCCCCTTAAAATTATTATTTTTTTAAATAATCACAACGTTGTTCTTTTTTATTCATCTAACCAATTCCTTCCTAAAAGTACTACTTACTCGTGTACTCAAACCTGTCAAATTTCCTCAACCAATTTTTAACCTTACCTCATATATACAAAAAAAATCATTTTTAATTAAATATTTTTAACAGATTTGGGTAGGTTGTTCTGACGCCGTGAATACCTATTGGCTCCCGGCATAATTTAATATTGCAATATTTGCATCTGGATTTTTGGTTACATTATAAGCGTACCTAATACTCCATGTACTAGTACTAGGTAGGTACCTATTCGACTATTCCTGTTTGACTGCGCGTCCACCAAAGGGTGCCAGGGCATCGACTACACACGGGCGCCACATGGGCTAGAGCCGCCTCTGCCAGCTAGCCAGGAAGACGGCAGGCCTAAGACTCTTAGGACCTGGTGATCTTTTTGGCTGGTCAACTACAACAACCGCGGAAATTGCCAAGTGTCACTCCCACATGCAAACCGTGAAAGATGAGAAGAAGGGCAAGGATGTAGACTTGCCAAGGTACCACTAAGGAACCTTAGAAAGTCAGCAACCGAAAAGTACTTGGAAATGACCAGGAAAAATCCTACTTTTGACAGTTGGTTTTTTAACTGGCGATTGTCAACTAAGCAAACACCTCCACACACTGGGGTTAGGAGACATACATCTATGCAGAAAGTGTGAACTAGACGACGAAACTGTCGAGCATGTCCTATGTGAATACCCGGAGTTATCGTCAATACGATGGAGCACCTCGCTTGGAGGGGGTGGGGGGTAACTTTAAAATCTTAAATAGAAACACAGCGATATTTCGTGAAATGGACATCAGATCAAATGCTGAAAAATACGTGTTCAATATTTTTCAAAAATCTCTCGACTGACACCAAACACAACCCCCACGGAGGTGGGGTAGAGGGTTATTTAAAATCTTAAATGGGAACCCCCATTTTTTATTGAAAATGTAGATTTTTTATTGATAAAGTTTTTTTTGGTGGTAAGACCATAATCTTCAAAACCCAATACACTTTTGAAATTGAAAGTTTCTTCGATGAAAAGCATCCAATGCTCCCTTACTATAATTAAACCAGATCGTATATTTATTATGTTAAAAATATAGAATAATAAATATAAAATAAGGGAAAAAACATTAAAATAAAATATTTACTTAACTACTAAATACTTAGATACAAATATTACAGTTTATTATATTTTATTACATCATCTTAATGTCAACATGTCCTTTAATTGATTTCAATTGCATAATGGTATAAAGTATTACATGGTATTACCATAAGTTTAGGTTTAGATAAAATTTATATACAAAGTATTGAGAATTTCATATTTATGTAAATAAGAAAATATTTATGGTTCGACAAACATTTTGGGTTAAACATAATCAGCATTAGATAGTATTTTATCCTTATATTAGCAGATCACTTGCTAAATACGACAACCCTTGTACATTTTGATATTTTCTTTTTATATTTACATTTCCTAAAGATTCCAATTTTGAATATTTTTTCGAGATATTTGGCGCACGTATTCGTAATATAATAAAGAATGGCGGTACAGAGCCCAATTTGAAAAATATATTAGTATGTGGAAATTACTCTGTAATTAAATACAATATTAAAAAAACGAGCCTGTACCGCCATTAAGAAGAACAAAAAAATACACTTTCTTCAAATAAACTTTTTTATCCGATGCCTAGATTTTGTGTCATTTTGGAACTACTAAAATTTTAGTAAAATACAATATTAAAAAAACGAGCCTGTACCGTCATTAAGAAGAACAAAAAAATACACTTTCTTCAAATAAACTTTTTTATCCGATGCCTAGATTTTGTGTCATTTTGGAACTACTAAAATTTTAGTAGTTCCAAAATGACACAAAATCTAGGCATCGGATAAAAAAGTTTATTTAAAAAAAGTTTATTATTTTGCTCTTCTTAATGGCGGTAGAGGCTCATTTTTTTAATATTGTATTTAATTGCAGAGTAATTTCCACATAATAATATATTTTTCAAATTTAGCTCTGTACCGCCATTCTCTATTATATTACGAATATGTGTGCCAAATATCTCGAAAAAATATTCAAAATTACGGCCGCAATCTTGGAACGCATTTTTGCTACCTGTTGATCGCTACTGTTCCCTCTTAACGAATTTTGATATCGTATTCATCTCAACTATGTGTTTGTTATCTATTGGTGACCATCGAATTTCAATGGCATATCGACAAATGAGTCAAAAATAAATGATAAAAATGTGATAAAAGTTAAGTATTGAAATAAGAAATAATATTTTAAGAGTTCCATAGTTGATTTTCCCAAAAAATAAATGAATTATTGTGTTTTATTGAAAGGTGTTTTTTGACATTTCTCTCCGAAAAATTAAATATTGTATTTACTTGAAACTAAACCATAATTTTTTTTACATTTTGACTACCAATCCGGAAATCGTTTTCAAAATAATTATAAATTAACAAGTTGAGAACATAACTCCGGATTGGAAACCGAAACGTCAAAACATAATGTAATTCCAATTAAAATAAATGTTGGTTTAACCCTTCTTCTTCTTCCTCTTTATAAGCAATTCTGCTTGTTCACTGGCGGAACCTTCTATCGCAGGTTGTCACTCCATCTTTTGTGCGGTCGACCGATACTTCTTCTACCGTACTGGTAATTTATCTCTTGCTATTTTTACCACACGTGTCTCCCCCATTAGCTTATTTTATATGTGATTATTCCATTTTTTCTATTTAGTGTCCATTCGTTTATACACTGTACGTTACATTGTCTTCTAATGTCTTCACTCCTCTTTCGATCTCTCAGCGTATTTCTTGTACTTCTTCTCAGTAGGTACTCTCATCTCTGCCGTTTTCAGTACTCTTTGTGTTGTGGATGTATTGGGTTTTGTTTCTGATGCATATGTCATTATTGGTCTTACACTGGCTTTATAATTCTTAACTTCATCTCAGTGTTAATATGTCGGTTTCGCCATATAGTGGTATTAACCCTTTCGGCCCTGATGGTGGCAATTGCGAAACCTATAATTACGCACAGATATCTGTGATATACGACTTATTTAATTTTAATGTAAATCTAATAGAGGGCGGCTACAGTTCGTATATAAGATGCTTTATATGTATTGTTATGCTCTACCTTTTCTATTTATTTAGATTAATTAGCAAATTCTTAATTTGATTGATTATCCAATTATTTTATTTATTGCCCATGTAAAGACATACCTAAATTCCAATTAAATTTTCCAATCAATTTTATTATCAGGGCTAATTTTGTTTTTGATACAATACCTGTAATCTGTGGCTTATAGTATTTCTAGTTGCTTACTTCTTCCAGGGTAGAAACGGAAATTGACAACACTCAAATTCATATAAATGTAATCTATTGTTTTTATTAAATGCCGTGTACATATGATTCAAAAATATTACAATTTAACTTTGTTGTAACAATCTCTAACTTAATAAATTAAAACTCTAACTCTGATATCTCCTTGTTTTGACAAAATTATTTATTTAATTAATTTCTTATTTACTCACACTAAATTGAATGAATTTTACTTTTCTTCTGTTGAATTGATTTCTCAAATTTGAAATGACTAACTGTGTTACAAAAATATTGTTCAATAAACAAGTAAACAAATATGGTCTTGATATAAATGACTTTTCTCCATTCAGACAAATGATTTGACTAACCTTTTATTCTTCACTCCCTCGTTTTCTGGATTGCGCTGTCCTTGATTCTCTCAACACGTACTCTCTGGTTGTTGCGAAAAAATCCCCCTCGTCAAAACTGCTTCCAAGAAAAACACACAGGACTTGCTCGAATATCTAGTGCACAAACGGATAATAATCAGCTACTCGTTCTAGACAAAACAAAGGAATCTCCCTCGGACCAGGAAATTAGCTCTTCAACCGGTCGACGATTTGGTTTCAACTTGATTCTGCTCGCAAAGGCTGATCACACCAACTCTACACTGATTCTACACTTTTAAAAAACTCGGCTGCCTTCTCTCGATGTCCATTACACACTGACTTTATTTTTCTCTCAAATCCCTACTCTCACATCCATTATCCCTTCTCCCGATATTTTTCGTCCACTAAACAACAACCTCTCTCAAACCATTTATTTCTTAAGAAACCCAATATTCTTCCACATAACTTTTTCCAATTTGTCAAATTTCAAGGAAAATCATAATTAGTTATTTTCTACTCTCTACTTTTACAACTAAAATAATACAGTTTGTATACCACATTAAAATACCTTCCCGGAAGGATCTGAAAAACGTTGTTATCCCGTCAACTCTCTCTCTCTCTCTCTCTCTCTCTCTCTCTCTCTCTCTCTCTCTCTCTCTCTCTCTCCACTTTCTAATCACCGAAATGTTTTGCTAATGCCCCGTCCATTTCGTCGAATAATTATCACTAATCGTTTTAATTTTTCCGAAACACTTGTTTACTAGTAAAATTAAATTCTAAACAAATTTGGCCATATACACATATACAGGGTGATGAAAAACTATCATTTCATGGTCGTTGATATAAATTTAATTTTTTTGAATTTCCTTAAAAAAAACAATTCCACAACAGTATATAAGGCATTTGGAATGTAAACAGGTTTTGTTGTTCTACTTGAAGTAATGACGGGAGAACAAGATCCTTTTTTTCTTGGTAAGTATTTGTTTTTTTGTTCTAATATTGCTATTGCGTTGAAAAAAGCTTTATGTAGCTGTTGGTATTTACTAACATTATAACAAGTACATTTAAGAATAAATTGTAATTGTTATAAAAGGCATACGCAAACGCCACCAGTAGGTGTTAACAGTTACAAAAGTGAATTAAATAGATTAGAATTGATGACAAGATTTTCAACAATGAATTCTTTTCAGATGATATTCCTACAATTGTATTTTACGGGAAAGGGAAACCTGAAGTTGATGCGACCCTTGCCCAAGCAAAAGAAGCATTTGCTGCCCTGAATGATGACTGTTCTGATATAGAAGATGATGGAGATCCAGGTTATGAGGGGGCTGATCTATCAACATCAGATGAGGATGAAGGATGAAGTAGTATTAGAGAAAGAAGACTCAAAAGACTAAAAAAGTAAAAAACAAAAAAGTAATTTGAGGAATGGAAAAGTTGTACCTCTAAATCGTACTTTCGATCGATCAAGTGAAAGTAATTTTAGTTATGATGAAAGTGATAGTTCAGAACAGCCTGTTGCCCTGCATATTGTAATGGGAGTTATTAATTTTCCGAGACTAAGACTTTATTGGGCTCCCCGTGCACAATTCCGTTTGATTAACGATATTGGTGTGTCCCGATACCGATTTGAAAGTTTACGTAATCCTTTACATATCTCAGATGTCAATACCGACAAGAATACCAACGATAATCTTTGGAAAGTAAGGAAAATAATTACCAGCTTTGAAAAACGTTGCGAAAAATTAATGCTTGAAGAAAAAACTACACAGATGAGACAATTATACCATTCAAGGGACAATTTTCTCTAAAACAGTATATTAGAGGCAAGTCAAATCCTTCGGGTATAAAAGTCTTTAATTTTTGTGGTGAATCAGGAATATTATTAAAGACAGAAATTGTTTCAAAAATTATCATACAAGACGCCAATAAAACATAATATATTTTTATGTATACTTTTTCTGTAGTAAATATATAATTTTATTTATTTATGCCGTAATAACCTCTTGGTGGCAGTTGCCACCAATTTGTAAAATAAAAAGTGGGGGGCCAAAAATTTTATAAAAAATATTTTCAGTATTAATTAGGTGTCCAATTGAATAAAATACCAACAGAAAAATTTTACCTTTGAAAAAAAGAATTCAGGACTGAAAGGGTTAAGACATCCTGTCAGTCTATTTGCTTTTTGTACTTCATTTCTAACTTCTTTGTCCAATTCTCCGTAGCTTGACAACGTATTCCAAGGTACTTTATTTCCATTACTTGTTCAATACTGATACCATCCATTTCTATCTTATATCTGTTTGGTTCTTTATTGATTACTATTGTTTTAGTTTTCTGAGATGAAATTGACATATTGAATTCTTTTGCTCTTATGTTAAATCTGTGAACTAATACTTGCAGATTATCTTCATCTTGGGCTATCAATATTGCGTCGTCTGCGTAGCAGAGTATTTGGTATTTGGAGCAATTCAGAGACATCTATAAAGAACATTAAAGAAGAGGTAGATCTACCACGCAAGCGACGAGATAAAGTATGCATCTCTAGGTTACGTATAGGCCATACGAAGTTAACACACGATTACCTTCTAAGTAACGAACAAATTTCCATGTGCTACAGTTGTGCAACAGTGTGAACAGTTGTTGTGTTCTAAAAAATGCAAGACTACTTCACAAAATCTTGTGTAACATTTTAACATTTATGTAATTATTGTACCATGCTAATATCCCCTAGTGGTTGATTCTTTGTTTGAAGAGAATAGGTCTTGATGAGTCTCCCTGTCTTATTACGCTGCCTATGTTTATAGGTTCTGTAAGTTGTCCATCTATTCTGATTTCCATTTGGTTATTTTGTTAGAAGTTTTTAATAGATTTTATGATATCTAGGGGGCTTCTCTATTACACAACAAGAAGTTCATAACAGAAGAAAAGGCACTGGATGGGGATACAGCCTTAATATTCTTATAAATGTAAAACCGCTTTTAATCAATAAAAAACCATTTGTTAGCACAAGTATATCGGTAAAAATATTTTAGTTAATCACTGTATATAGGGTGAAGCGGATAAACGGCCTATTAGAAATATCTCGAGAACTAAAGGCAACTGAATCATCAAAATTGGAATGAAGGGGTTTTGAAAAGTGATCTATTTAATGAAAATATTTTCATCTATTTGCTACTTCCGGTTAAACTGGAAGTTGCTTATAAATTTGTTTTTTAAATGGGACACCCTGTATGTTTTTATATTTTTGAGTTTTCCTCGATTTCTCCTTTCTTAAAATATTGTGGTTTGTAATATTATACGAAGTAGTTTAAAAGACAATTACAGTAAAACCTCCGTTAACCGAACCCTTTTTATCCGAAACATCGTTTAACCGAAATGGCTGACAGTTTCAATAATTTCGTCAATAAAAAGTAAATTAAAAAAAGCAATAAAATTAAGGAAAATGGACATGTTTAGAGTGTTTTTTTTTTAAGAAATATTCTATTTTCTTTTGTGTTTTCCTTTGACAACGATGTTTTGCAGCTATATCTCTCCAATATTATGTAATTTGATACAAGAAGAATACAAAAAGCAATGTTTTTTTTAACCGAAATTCTTGTTATCCGAAACGGCCTCCCCCCAATTATTTCGGTTTTACTGTATTACGTTTTTTTATTAATTTCGTAGCAATTTTCATATCCTGTAGAATTGTAGTAGTTTGACATCAAAAACTCTATTTATGTTCAAATGATTTTTAATATAGTCTACTATTGTTAAAAAATATTAGTATAGCTAAATATTTAATTTTAGTATACAGTGTTGGTCGAAACTCGGAATGAGTATTTTCTCAGTTTTTTTAAATAGAATACCTTGTATTTTAGTATTGTAGTAAAATGAAATTTTATGGTAATTTTTTATTTCTTAAGCATTCCCTATACTATACCTGACTGCTTTAATTTGTGCTTAATTGTTAATTGCACCAACAATCTTAACTACGTAGGTATTTTCATAGCTCAATCATTATTGGTAATTTTAAGGATCAGTCTAGATTAATATGTATTTATTTCCGAAAAATTATTTATGATTGAATGTTTTCACGGCCAACCTAATAAAATTTCACGTATTTTTTGTTCCAATTAATGTTTGGCTTGAATCACCAATAACAAATTAATGCAGTTAGGTATAGGGAATGCTTAAGAAATAGAAAAGTACCATAAAGTATCATTTCATTACAATACTAAAATACAGGGTGTTCCATTTAAGAAAACTCAGAAAATACTAAATCCGGGTTTCGACCAACCCTGTATACTAAAATTAAAAATTTAGCTATACTAACAATTCTTAACAATAGTCGACTATATTAAAAATCATTTGAACATAAACAGATTTTTTGATGCCAAACTATGTACTACAATTCTACAGGGTGTGAAAGTTGTTAAGGAAATTAATAAAAAAAAAACGTGATTATCTTTTAAACCACCCTGTATAGTATTACAAAACATCATATTTTAGGAAAGACGACATCAAGGAGAACAGAAAACTGTAAAAATATACAGGGTGTCCCATTAAAAAAAAACGAAGTTATAAGCAACTTCCGGTATAACCGGAAGTAGCAAATAGATGAAAATATTTTCGTTAAATAGATCACTCTCCAAAACCCCTTTATTCCAATTTTCATGATTGGGTTGCCTTTAGTTCTCGAGATATTCCTAACAGGCCGTTTATCTGCCGCACTCTGTATACAGCTGATAATCCTATCACTCACATAACAAATAAAGTCTACGACATATTATTTGTAGAACGTGTGTGTAGGATAAAAATTTTCATATTATAATAGTTTAACTGTAAGTAGTGAAATTCATTTTGGTTAATATGTTTATAATTAGGTAATGGATCGGATAAATAAATAAGGTCAACGTTAAATGGCGTCGTATCTGATTATAGATTAGGCGCATGAAAACGAAAATAAAATGTAACATTGTACAATTTTAAAAATATAATAAATATTTACTAGATTTATTAAATTTTGTAATCAAGAATTTTTCTCCATAATAAAGGAAAAAACCAAATAAATCATTAATACGACGAATAAACGAAATACAGAAAAGTTTATTGAAATGTATGTAATAGTCTAAGATAGGATATAAGGTCGATCTGCACCAAGTCGATCTTTTTTGGATCATTTTAAACAAAAAAGGTCTTTTGTAATTTTTCTCTAAAGTTGATCGTTTTCTAGTTATAAACAATTTAAAACTGAAAAAAAAACGAAAGATGACGATTTTCAAGGCTCAAAAACAGGAGTATTAAATATCATTTTTGAAATTACGAAACACCTAATAGGCCTGGATCCCGTGTACCAAAAAAAGTTGTTTAATAGCAAGCTGAAAATTTGTTAATAGCTTAACGGTGTCTACTCGGACAAACTTTGATGTGGGAACACAGGAACAGGGGAAGTTGTAATTGTGGAACAGTTTAAAAATTTGGAACGACAGATTACGAAAACGTCCCATCTATTTTCTCGGACAGAACATTCAATTGACTTTTTATCCTTTCATTAAACTCTCATGCAAAAATCAGACAGCTATTACTAACCATCATGATTCCTGTCGTTTGACATGTTCTTCGTGTTCCACTCATTAAAATGCCCAGTTGGTGATAAACACCAGTCTGATTTTTGCATGAGAGTTTAATGAAATGGTAACAAATTAATTGAAAGTTCTGTCCGACAAAAGACATGGAACGTTTTCGTAATCCAAATTTTTAACCTGTTCCACAATTAAAATTTCCACTGTTCCAGTGTTCCCATACATCAAAGTTTGTCCGACTAGACACCGTTAAGCTATTAACAAATTTTCAGCTTGCTATTAATCAACTTTTTTTTTGGTACGCGGGATGCAGGTCTATAAATTCAAGTTCAAACCTGATTCTATCAGCTCTTGATAAGCCTTTTGGACTTATTTCATTCTGAAACATTGTTTTTTAGTTGTTAATGCCTGTCTCCCCATAAGAAACCTTCCTTATTAACAATTAAAAAAATTATATTTTAGAATACAACATGGCTAAAATTCTTATCGAGACCTGATAGAAAAACGTTTGAACTTGAATTTATGTACTTGATGATTACAAAAATGATATTTTTTACTTGTGTTTTTGAGCCTTGAAAATCGTCATCTTTCGATCTTTTTTCAGTTTTAAATTGTTTATAACTAAAAAAGGATCAACTTTAGAAAAAAATTACAAAAGATCTTTTTTGTTTAGAATGATCCAAAAAATCTGAAATAATATCTGCCCGTGTCGATTTTTTTTTAATTTATAAATCAAGTCATTTTTTAATTATTAATTAATTATAGTTAGAACAAAATTAGATCGAGCAACCCTTGTTTTTTGTAATTGTTAACATGCTAAATTACATATCCAATAATTTTTATCCATTAAACAGATACGTGCGCAGATCGACCTTATATCGTATCGTCTACTATAAGTAATACACCACATAAAATAATGAATGCAGGGCCCCCGCAAGGCAGAGCAGCGCCTGCGTGCTGGATATATTTTGGCGCCCTTTAAATCTACCTATATCCAATTATGAAATAAATCTATCATTTTTTATTTTTTACTCCTTTTACAACAGAAATTGCAAGAACTCAAATTTTATTTTTTTTTTGTAACTAATTTACTGATAATGGCAAAAAAACAAATAAAACTTTAATACATATGTACATTAGTTAAGGGCGTAGGCGTAAAATTTAGGGTCAATGTGTTTTAAATGCATTCATTTTTTTCGAATCCTGAGAAAACTAATATGTAAGAATTTTTGAAAAATTTTAACGCAGAATGAAAGATTAGATTATTACCGAGGGCCGAAGTCCATTAGAATGACCAAAAAGTTCTTTTGAATGAGATATTTGAAATTAAAAATTACGCTAAATTTTCTTTTTTTTTTCACCCCTGTAATTTATCAAATAAACATTATAGAAGTTTTCAGGGACTTTCGGCCCTCGGTAATAATGCAATCTTTCATTCTGCGTTTAAATTTTTCAAAAATTCTTACATATTAGTTTTCTCAGGATTCGAAAAAAATGAATGCATTTAAAACACATTGGCACCAAATTTTGCGCCTACGCCCTTAAATCTAGAAATCGATATCTTAAATCTAAATTGAATTAAATGGGTGTTTTTCTAAATTTGACAGCAGCAAATTCGTTTATAATATCTTTACAGTCAATTTTATTGACGAGCTCTTGCTCGATGGTTAATATTACCAAACCAGATAATCTTTCCTGTACCATAGTACAGCTCAAACAATTTTTAATTAACATTAATTTTGTAAATTATCGCTCACCAGAAGCAACAGACACCGGTAAAGTGAGGATGATTCTTCATGAAACAGTGATATTTGGTAAAGAGGAAGTTAGATTATTTTCAAATATATATTGAAGAATATAAGTGGATCTGATGAGTTAGGTAATTAAAGTACCTAATTATAAAGCTTGTATCTCGCTAAATAAATCAGTTGCATAAATCTTTACTTTTGCCTCCGTCTTTACTGGATCAGTTATCTTTTGTTGAAGAGCAAGACAATGTTTTAAAATATCATGGTCACTTAATGTAAAAGTAACACTGAAAAAACCAAAAACATTATCATAATGCGACATCGTATCAAATCTACTATTCAATGAATTTGATCAATTATTCTAAAAAAAAAATAATATTTTAAACTCGGTTTTTGGATCTTGAAATTTGAAATGTCTCGTTTCTATGTTCATAATCGAAAAATTTTGGTTTATATTTTCATTTCACGATATTTAACGAAGGAAAACCTTGTTCATCGGCTGCCAATTTTCCCACTTGGGCAATTATTTCCTCATCAACATTTTCATCTCTGTAATTTTTTTGGCCATTGGCATGATACAGTTGATTTCACATTCAGGATTATAGTGTAATGTGTAGTGTGGTGTTGAGTAAATGTCTTGTTATATAGTAAAGTCTATTTCATTGTCTTTGCAAAGAGACGCTAATTGTATCCAAACGTCTCCCTTCACCGATCCATAAAAGGATAGAAATTATTTCTATTAACTGATTTTTAATAAAGAAAAATTTGATACTTAGCTGAGATTCATAACTCACAACCCTTTGAGGCTCTCTTACCATTGAGCCACACATGGCCGGCGATAACGGGCCTGCAAGTGATGCTGCACTGCAGGCGGGCGCCCCTATTTGGTAGGCACCAAAATGAGCTTTTTGCTGCTGGTGTTATACAAAATACATACTAATTTTAAAAATCTAAGGGGCATTATGCTAGTTTTGCAGGCGGGCACCTTATACCTTAGCGCCGGGAACCACAGAAGGGGGAGACTGTAATTTTTAAAATGCTAAACTAGATTCTTTAAATAGTTTTGACATACTTCAATGTCAATTATTGTATCATTTTGCTTATAATATTAATCTGGAATAAACATGATACCAAATAATCATTATGATCTCTATAAATAAATCTAAATGATTGGATATTTAATAGTAAAGCACGAATGTCTACTTGCTATCAGAATTTCAAAAACGGTAGTTTAGAAATAAATATAATGGTATTCTTTTTCTCATGATCATCTTTCAGTGCGTCACAGTTTTTCGATTTCTCTCTAACGCATTAAATTGTATGTGACAGAAAAAAAGGCACGTCTGTGAATAATTTGGTAATTATTTTAGTTCGGTGATTATTCTAGTTGTCGATAGATGGCGCCATAATCAAAAAAGAATTATTTATTAAATAAAATAATAATATTATCAATATAATCTGTACAATTTATAAGACTATAAAAATGAAAGAAAATGCCATTTTATAAATGCAATAGACACAATTGATTTGGTTTTATTCCAAATTGAAAATAAAATTTGACAATTGTCAGATTTAACTAAAATGTCACGTTAGAATAAATGTCATAAATGTGTATTATCACGGACTTACCTTTTTTTCTATAATTTGTGACGCACTGAAAAATGTTCATGAAAAGGAGAATACATATTATTTTTATATTACTATCTATGCCTTTTTATAGCATATATTATTTATCAAATTGGGTGTTTCTATTAAATTATTAAAAAATCTATTTAACCCAAAACCCAAGCTATCCACCGTTAAAATTTATTTTTCAAAATTTGAATTCCTCGTCTCAAAAAAAACCCCAATGCCAAATTTTTATGAAATTATTTTAATTTCAAAAATCCACGAAAGTTTCAAATCTGGACAGCATATTACAACCCAATAAGTTTTGACCTCTAAACAAATTTTTACGATTTACGGATAAGTAGGTACTGCAAAATAGGTATTCCTATATTATAGTGTTTTAAAAAAATACAATAATATATAGTAGTAAATTATTAACACCAAATATAAAATAAGATCTTAGTTATTTTTTCATTAATAAACAATTTTTTTTTTATTTTTGAAATGTCTCCAAATGTTCGTTAAAAATGTAAAACTAAAATTGTATAAAAAATGAATATCTCGTTAAAATAAATATTTCTTATTTGCCAAACCTTCGGTTTGGCGCCCTTTTCGGGCTGCGCCCGCGTGCGTCGCACTCGTTGCACGCCCGGTTACGGGGGCCCTGAATGAATGGGTTGCATGTGTGAGTCCATACTAAGTAAGTACATAATGAAATAAAAGATTTTCTCACAATCAATTTATTTACATTGGACGACGTGTTTCGTTATCTATACTTTGCACAGCATCTTCAGTCTTCAGGTCCCGGTTAAAAATAAATTACATGATGCCGGTATAAGAGATGATTTTAGGAGTAAACGTCATACTTTTGCTCAGTTATTGCTAAAAGGAGGGTTGGTGGCTAAGATGGATTTAACTGCATTCAACTAATAAGTTGGCTGAATCTTGAGGGTAGGTAATAGTTAGAACCACCACGACATTAACCAAAGTGATTGTTTGTTATATATAAATAAAATTTGTTTGTTAAATAACATCACTTTATAATATTATATATAACAAGCAATCACTTTGGTTTAATAATGTCGTGTTGGTTCTAATTACCACCTTCCCACAAGATAAAGCCAACTTATTAGTAAAATGCAGTTTAATTCATCCTAGTCACTAACCCTCGTTTTAGCAATAACTGAGCCAAAGTATGACACTGTTTACTTCTAAAATCATCTCCTATACCGGCATAATTTAATTTACTTTTAACCGGGACCTGAATGTGCTGTGCAAAGTATACACAGCGAAACCAGTCGTCCGATGTAAATAAATTTTGATTGTGAGAACGTTTTTTCTTTCATTACTTACTAATACCACATACTTCGCATAAGAAGGAAAGATAATGATAACAGTGATATTTATGTTCATATCTCATCGATGAACAACCTTTTTTTACAAACATTCCAAGTATTTGGAAGTACCTATCTTAGCTAAACTAATATTATATAAAGTACTTGAACTATCAGAGTGTTTTTTTTTTAAATTGACATAGATACAATGAATATACCAAAAACATTATGATATGATTCCATTTCTTTGCTATTCAGTTTGAGTAACGACCCCATACCATATAAAATTCTGCTATTTTATTATCATGAGATTTCTTTCCTCTAGTCTAGATAGTACGTGTCTTTTGAGCGATAAGTTTATTTGAAATACGGTCTTTTTTACCATTTTTATTTACTTTTTATATGAATATGATTTTGTGGCTTATGGTCGCTGCCATTGACCTGGACGTAGTCCAATGAGAATGTCCAATTATAGATCACTTTTTACATCATTTGGTGTCGTAGACCGGTAATAATACGGGAAATACTGTCTTTTAAGTCGGTAATTATATCTGGATTATCGCCGCACAATAGCAGCTTTAGATATCTACGCAGAAAATAGCCACATTATTGAAACCACAACTCCCAACTCCTCACATTAAGGCGATTCAGTTCAGGAACAAAAAAGTCATTGACCTTTTCTTTATCTACAGTGTCGTCTTTATACCATGATTCAGTCAGTCTATGCTTGCCGAAATATAATGCTGATCCGCGTCCATAATAGAATTCTGCACGTGCACCCTGTAGAATATATATAGAAAAGAATATAAAAAGACCCTTAACAAGACACATATTATACACATATGTATATAGAAGATGCAATCAAAAGTCGACTGCGCTCCAGAAAATCTCTCGTAGAAATCTCAGAAACATGATCACCAAATTACCCTTCTGAATGGTATACGCTCAAACATATATAGGGTGTCCCAAAAGTAGTGGAACTGTCGAATATTTCGCGAACTAAACATCGTATCGAAAAACTGAAAAATATGTGTTTAATCATTTTCAAAAATCCATCCAATGACACCAAAAACCAACCCCCACTACACTCCCTTGAGGTGTGGTGGGGGTAACTTTAAAATCTCAAATGGAAACCTCCAGTTTTTCTTGTAGATTTGGATTTGATACGTAAAAGTAAGTAACTTTTATTCAAGACATTTTTTCGAACTGTGGATAGATGGCGCTATAATTGAGAAAAACGATTTTTCCTGATACCATAGGTAATTTATAAAAACGGTCTAATATCTCGAGAAATACACTTCCAAATGAGAAACCAAAAAATAGGTTTTTAATAGTTTTCGAAAACCTATCGATAAACACCAAACATGACCCTCTAACCCACCCCCTGGAGATGGGGTGGGGGGTAAATTTAAAATCTTAAATAGCAACCCCCACTTTTTATTGCAGATTCGAATTCGTCATGAAAAATTAAACAACATTTATTCGAAACATTTTTTAAAATTGCTGATAGATGGCGCTGATAAATCGTATTTTTCCAATTAAAGCGCCATCTATCAACAATTCTAAAAAATGTTTCGAATAAATGTTGCTTAATTTTTCATTACGAATCCGAATCTGTAATAAAAAGTGGGGGTTGCTATTTAGGATTTTAAAGTTACCCCCCACCCCACCTCCAGGGGGTGGGTTGGAGGGTCATGTTTAGTGTTATTCGATAGGTTTTCGAAAAGTATTAAAAACTCTTTTTTTTGGTTTCTCATTTGGAAGTGTATTTCTCGAGATATTGGATCGTTTGTATAAATTTACCTATGGTATCAGGATAAATCGTTTTTCCCAATTATAGCGCCATCTATCCACAGTTCGAAAAAATGTCTTGAATAAAAGTT
Organism: Diabrotica virgifera virgifera; assembly: GCF_917563875.1. Taxonomy (NCBI): domain Eukaryota; kingdom Metazoa; phylum Arthropoda; class Insecta; order Coleoptera; family Chrysomelidae; genus Diabrotica; species Diabrotica virgifera. The sequence continues at coordinate 196,975,891 of NC_065447.1, read as the reverse complement.
GCTTACTTTTACGTAAAGAATCCAAATCTGCAAGAAAAACTAGGGGTTTCCATTTGAGATTTTAAAGTTACCCCCCACCCCACCTCCAGGGGGTGTACTGGGGGTTGGTGTTTGGTGTCATTGGATATATTTTTGAAAATGATTGAACACGTATTTTTCAGTTTTTCGATCCGATGTTTAGTTCGCGAAATATTCGACCGTTCCACTACTTTTGGGACACTCTGTATATACAATACAATTAACCTTTCATCAAAAGAGACCTTCTGGATTTGACTTCACACGATTGATGGGTTTTGCCTTTCCAGGACAGTTTTTAAAAACGATTTAATTTAATACTAAACTACAAAATTCAATATAAAATGGGACTGACCAAAAAAAAAACATAAAAATGTTCCTATTGTAATTGTATTGCAATTTGGAAAAATAAGCAAAGCCGGCGCCAGCGTCTAGAGACAAGTCATTCACTTCACCGTTCAAAAGCTGACGTACTTAAATACGAGATATGGACGTGGACGTACTTAGGCTAACGTATATTACTCATGTAGACCTGATGCACATTAAACCACAACAGAACTCAACATGAACAAACTTGATTAACTAAATAAATATTAAATTACATACCGAAAGGAATAAATGTAGGAAATGCCCGCGCCCCCACGAAAGATGAAGCGAAATATCAAAACAGGCAACAACTGTCTAATCTCTAGACTCTAGAATGTTTCCCAGTCTCTGAGTCTCTTAAATTTTTTTAGGTACAAAAAAAGTGTTTACGTGTTAAAAAAGGTTCGAGGGTACGAGAGTACCCTCATTAAAGATAATGAGTAAGTATCATACGTCATAATATACAGGATGTCCAGAAACTCTAGCGGCAAACGAAGACAGGAGATTCTTCAGATAATTTTAAGACAATTTAACCCAATTCACTTAGTCCGAAAATGCTTCCTAAGGGAGCTAGAGCTCTTTGAAGACGGCGTCTTGTAATTAGTTTTTAAGTACCTTCAGAACCAGAACGCTTCTATTTAGCGAAACGAAAATTGGTATGCATATTTATCATCTCGAGATAAATCAATTCCATTCATTTTGAATTTCTAGTACCGGTCATAGGCGCCCGTTTTGGGTAGGGCAACGGTTATTTTATCCCATAACTTTTTTGTATTTAATTTTTAAATATTGTTGACTATGGATTAGTAAATTGTAAGGTATTCTAGTACTAAAAGGTACTCTTGCTTTAAGTCCATAGGATACACCGTCTTCTAGAAAAATAAATTTGAAAATTTTTCGTTTCTTGAATTAAAAAAAAATTAAAAAAAACTATTTAGAAAGACGAAAACTGGTACGTTTATTTATATTATAGAGATGAATCGATTTCACAAATTGCAAATTTCTAGTACCGGTCGTATGCGTCCGTTTTGGGTAGGTCAACGGTTATTTTATCCCATAACTTTTTGTCTTTAATTTTTAAGCATTTTTGACACTAATATTATTAAATTATGAGGTATTCTGGCACTAAGTTTCTCTTGCTTTAAGTTGGTAAAATAAACCGTTTTTTTTGAAATTTTTTTCAACTTTTTTTCAAATTCAAGAAACGAAACATTTTCAAATCGATTTTACTAGAAAACGGAGTGTCCTATCGACTTAACGCAAGAGTACCTTTTAGTTCTAGAATACCTGAAAATTGAATAATCCAGGGTCAAAAATGCTTAAACGTTAAAGACAAAAAGTTATGCGATAAAATAACCGTTGCCCTACCCAAAACGGATGCCTATGACCGGTACTAGAAATTCGCAATGGATGGAATCGATTTATACCTGGAAGATAAATGAGCTTACCAAATTTCGTTTTTGTAAATAGAAGCTTTCTGGGGGTATTTAAGAAAAACTAATTACCAGGCGCCATTTTCCAAGAGCTCTAGCTCCCTTAGGAAGCATTTTCGGACTAGGTGAATTGGGTTAAATTGTCTTAAAATTATCTAAAGAATCTCCTGTCCTCGTTTGTCGGTAGAGTTTCTGGACACCCTGTATTTTAAAACATATCTTATAAACAGAGAACCTGCAAGAAAATGGTAATGAATGTCTATCTTTAACGGAAATTTTCACTTCACATATCACTTTTAAAGATAAGATAATCCATTTGTTATACTTAATATATCACAAGAGAGATTTTTGTATTGTATTATCATTATTTTGTAGTAACGATTCAAAAATTCCACTTTAAATGAAAAATCACTATCGTGGCAAGATATATATCTTAAAGATTTGCCACAATAACCCTGAATTACAGATAACCAACTATTTAGTATGTCATTATCAACATTGTTTAAATGCATTACATAATCTGGATTTAATAACAAAGTTTCTATTTTGTATGAAACTGTTATGCGCTAAAAAAACCTAGAAGGATAGTATCATAAGTAAAATATAGTGGAATGGAACCACATAGTAAACATAAAACGGGGAGTGCGTTAAGGGTGACTTTTGTCCCCCCTATTATTTAATGTATATGCCGAACATATAATCAGAGCTTCTCTTGAAGATTTCCATAAAGGTGCCAGAGTCAATGGTATTATCCATTAACAATGTAAGAAATGCCGATGATACCGTAGTATTAGCGGAAACAAAAGATCAACTAAAAATATTGATGAACACATATTATCAGTAGAAAGTCGCAGGCTGGGCTTGGACATTAACTTTTCCAAAACCAAAATTATGGTACTCCACCAAATTCCTCCATGAACAAATTACACCCAACATACAAATAAATGGTATCACCCTTCAGGGTTCCCAAAGCTTCATAAACATGGACAGAGAGCTAAATATATAGTCAACTAGACCACTCAAAAGAAATTTGAAGACGAATTTAAATAGCAAGGTCACGTTTCATGAACATGCGTAAAATGCTCGGTAACCCCAAGCTATCAGTCACAATAAAAAATGGAGTTTATTCGAAATTTGATGTTTCGCCGAATGTTAAGAATAAGCTTAACCAGCAGAACTACGAATAAATAAGTACTGAAAAGAATGAAGACACGTCCTCATCTGGTCAATATACATATACAGGGTGAGGCAAATAAAGGGCCTATTAGAAATATCTCTAGAACTAAAGGCAACAGAATCATGAAAATTGGAATAAAGGGGTTTTGAAGGATGATCTATTAGATGAAAATATTTTCATCTCTTTGCAACTTCCGGTTATACCGGAAAATTGAATATATACTTCGTTTTTTTTTAAATGGGACACCCTGTATATTTTTACATTTTTGGATTCTCTTCGATGTCTTCTTTCTTAAAATATGAGGTTTTGTAATATTATACGGGGTATTTTAAAAGATAATTACGTTTTTTTATTAATTTCGTAGCAAAATTAACACCCTGTAGAATTGTAGTAGTTTGACATCTAAAACCCTACTTACGTTCAAATGATTTTTAATATACTGTACTATTGTTAAGAATCATTAGTAGAGCTAGATTTTTAATTTTAGTATACAGGGTTGGTCGAAACTCGGAATGAGTATTTTCTGAGTTTTCTTAAATGGAACACCCTGTATTTTAGTATTGTAATGAAATGATATTTTATGGTACTTTTTTATTTCTTAAGCATTCCCTATACCTAACTGCTTTAATTTGTGCTTAATTGTTAATCGCACCAACAATCTTAACTAAGTAGGTATTTCGATAGCTAAACCATTATTGGCAATTTTAAGGACCAGTCTGGATTAATATGTATTTATTTCTGAAAAATTATTTGGGATTGAGTATTTTCACGGCCAACCTAATAAAATTTTACGTATTTTGTGTTGCAATTAATGTTTAGCTTGAATCACCAATAACTCACAAATTAAACCAGTTAGGTATAGGGAATGCTTAAAAAATAAAAAAGTACTATAAAATATCATTTCACTACAATACAAAAATACAGGGTGTTCCATTTAAGAAAACTCAGAAAATACTCATTCCGAGTTTCGACCAACCCTGTATACTAAAATTAAAAATTTAGCTATACTAATGATTCTTAACAATAGTAGACTATATTAAAAATCATTTGAACGTAAGTAGAGTTTTAGATGTCAAACTACTACAATTCTGCAGGGTGTGAATATTGCTACGAAATTAATAAAAAAACGTAATTATCTTTTAAAATACTCTGTATAATATTACAAAATCTCATATTTTAAAAAAGAAGATATTGAGGAGAATCCAAAAATGTAAAAATATACAGGGTGTCCCATTTAAAAAAACTAAGTTATAAGCAACTTCCGGTATAACCGGAAGTTGCAAAGAGATGAAAATATTTTCATTTAATAGATCATCCCTCAAAACCCCTTTATTCCAAATTTCATGATTCTGTTGCCTTTAGTTCTCGAGATATTCCTAATAGGCCAGTTATCTGCCTCACCCTATATACACTATCAAAATTAGAAAGACGTCATATCTAGAACACATAATGCGCCATAGGGAATTTGAGCAGCTTCAGGTAATAGTAGAAGGCAAGATTCAAGGTAAAAGGGATATAGGAAGAAAGAAAAAATCTTGGCTACGAAACATCAGAGATGGGACCCACAAAACAGGAAATGGCTTAATTCATCAACCCCAGAACAGAGAGAAATTTGCCATATTGATCGCCAACCTCAATAAAGAAGGCACTTAGGAGGAGAGAAAAATGTCCCGAGTCAAAGGGATCACGATTATTCTTACATCACACACACTTGCCAAGTACCTACATACTTGTCTATTACTCCAGGGAAATAAGCTAGAAATAGGCCATGTTCGGTACACTCAAAGATCCAGGTAGATGATTACTTTTTTAGCTATTGTAGACCTATTGGGACCGTGCAAGTTCGGTAAAGCGACCTCTATTTCTACGCTCTGTACTTTTATTCGCACTTTTAATTATATTGGCCAATTATATCAGTCCTGGTTGCTGGATAATTGTCAAGGCCATAGTCCAAAAAAATAATAAGAAGAAAAAATAAGATGTAGGTTATGTTATGCAAACGTTAACAATTGTATGTAGTAAATAAAATTAATTATTAAAATGCAGTACTGCAAGCAAAATACAATTAATTAAATTTACCTTTATATAATAATTGCATATCATATCAATATTGTGGAGCAATATATAATTTTTCTGCTTCAATGACAGAAGGTATGAAATATACGTCAATTTGACAATTTCAATTGACAATATGAATTATTTAAGATAGTTGCAATATTTCTCCGCGACTCGCGCACGGTCGTTTCTCGTTTCCCTTCCAAGTACTTGCACACCGCGAATAGGAAGAAAACCTATCTGTTTCCTGCCTAGAGTTCGCGTCCGTTTTTTAATTATTAACAATTTAGTGCAAAAATCGCGATTTTTTCGATTTTTTGCACCCCATTCAGAAGCTAAATAGTTGACATAAAACTACTACCTTAGAACTTTAGTGTTTCACCCAAAGTTGGGTATTGGGGTACTTAACGAACCCTCAAAATTTGAGAGCGGTCCATTAATTAGTTTAAAAGTTATTCTATTTGTTTATCCCAGAGACCTTTATTTTGCAATAACATAAGACAGAAAATAATGAAGATAGGGCAATTCTGAGTATGCGAAATGCAAGTAGAAGAGTGGTATTATGTATCAAAATGTATTAAAAAAAGATAAAACAATTATCTAATACTGTCAAAAATCCTAATGCCAAATTTTTGAAATTTTGGAGTTTATAAACATTTAGAATAACTTTAAAAATAGTATCCGTAGAAAATAGTTATTTTCCTAACTAGTGCGGAAAGTGATACTTTTGACTCGAACTACCGTTTACCGATACTACCGTTGACCCGAACGACACGATAGCGGAGTTCGGGCAAGCAGTCGAGTGCGGGGAAGACACTTTCCGCATGAGTTAGGAACAATATTTTTCTAGGGCCCATTTGGGCCCTAGGGCCGTCCGTTTGGAAAAAAGCCACAAAAAATAGTCATATAAATTTTTATTTAGGAGTGAAAATACACAAATTAATTCTTTGACAAGGTTGTCAAAACCAAACTTTCAATATAATGGGTTACCACGACGACGATATTGGTTTCCATGGCGACGATTTAAAACCATTGTGATTGTCTACTGATTTGACTTTTAAATATTATGTCAAAATAATTTTATTTCATCGAATTGTTGCGTTACATTTATTAAAGCATGAACAAAATAAGATACATTTGAAATAAATTAGTAAATAATATCTAAATATTAGTTTATTGCATGTATTATAGTATATTATAATGCCATATAAGAAAGTATTCTACTTCACCGCACGCCGTGCGGGAAAATTTACTTTCACGCACGCCCTCCGGGAAAGTGCAACTTTCGGAAACGAAATGCGTGCTAGAAAGTGGCTGTTTAAGCACGGCCGTAGAAAAAATCATTTTACATATTCAAAATGCTGGTATTTTATACGAATTTTTAAAAATGTAGTTCAATTTGGGACTAGTCGTGGTAAGTGCAGGGGAGCTGGGAGCCGACAAATGCACGAGTTTAAAAACTAAAAATGGCAACTTAAAACTAATATCATTTTCTATATTTCGGGATCTTCCGAATATATTTGGATCTTTCTTTTTTTACTTTGTATGTAATTTTTCTGTACATTACAAATATGCAATTTGTCTAGACATTTATTAATTAATAAACAGTCTAATTTGTTTAAACAATTTTTGGAAAAATATTTTTTCCCAAAAACCCATGCTTTTAATCATAATATCATTATTAGTCATAGAAAATATAAAACTTTTATAAATAATTATCTTCAATAAATAATTATCTAATAAAAATCTTTTATTTATTAAAGTATACTTTAACTTTTTCTGTGATCATTAATGATACTATGATTAAAAAAATTGATTTTTGTAAAAAAAATATTTTTTCAAGAATTATTGTTTAAACAAATGATACTGTTAATTAATTAATAAATTTATAAACAAATTACATATTTGTAATGTACGTATAAATTACATACAAATTAAAAAAAGAAAGATCAAAATTCATTGAGTTGATCAGGAGTTACAGAAAATTGTATTAGCTTGAAATTTCTTTTTCGGTATATTAACTCAGTGGATTTGTAGGTTCCCCCTAGTAACCCTTTGAACTACATTTTTGAAAAATCGTAGAGGGTGCTGTGAAGGTACAATGTTTGTGCAAATCTTTTAACAAAAAATACAAATCCCATTCTATCTAATTGCATTAATGAGATTCCTTAATTATTATAAACAAATTAGCTGTGAATTAAAAAAAAACACATGCTAACTTTGTCCCAAATGAACCCATGCTAAATGTCTTTATTATTTGAAAATTCGTGTTAGAATACTAGCTTTTCGAATATATAAATAGATTGTTTCCACGGATAATATTTTTAAAGTTATTCTAAATGTTTGTAAACTAAAAAATTTAAAAAATTTGGCTTTTTTAATACATTTTGATAATTCCACTCTTCTACTTTCATATGGCATACTGAGAATTGCCCTATGTTCATTATTTTCTGTCTTATGTAATTACAAAATAAAGGTCTCTGGGATAAACAAATAGAATAACTTTTAAACTAATTAATGGATCGGTCTCAAATTTTGAGGGTTTGTTAAGTATCAAAATACCCAACTTTGAGTGAAACCCTAAAATTCTAGGTTAAATTTAGTAAAAGTTATTAAAGATTTTTATTTATTTTGCAATTTGCGAAGCAACAAATTGACTTTTTAACATTAGAAAATCGGCATTTTGAAGCTTTTTAATGCACTAAAAAATTATATTTTGTAGTTTTATGTCAACTATTTAGCTTTTCAATGAGGTGCAAAAAATCGAACAAATCGCGTTTTTTGCACTAAATTGTTAATAATTAAAAACGGAGGTGAACTCTAGTCAGGAAACAGGTAGGTTTTCTTCCTATAGGTATACAGTAACTAAAAAAGCTACCTGGATCTTTAAGTGTCCTGAGAAAATCCTTATTTCTCTGGACTATATATATACATACTTGTAGAGAAGCTCAAACTCAAATTCATTTATTTGTGTCACACTGATTCATTTTCTATACGAGTCGTTTGAGCCCGCCTTAAAACCGACCCCTCACGATACTGCGGCGTCGCATTCAATTTTGTCGAATTCGACTAATTGACAAAAATTTTGATCGTATGTGACCGTTTATCCAATAAAATCGTTACAATTTGACGGGCGCGGCCCAAAATAGTGAGTGATAACACTGTACCTTATCGACTATTCCACTAGACTGTTTTTAACTGATAAAACTTCATAGCAACGCCACGTTTCCTACTGACAAAACTCCTTCCTGCCCGTGATTTCTCAGCGACAAAATTATGACAGATCCGTCACGAAGGTCTCTGGTAATTCTATTGTTGTCATTTTGACAAACGTCATTGAGGCGTAATCCGTTTTGGGCAGATATAATGAATCGAGACGAAGAATCAAGATTTGGATGCCAGTCAGGTGAAGAAAGGAAAAAATTGGTGTTTGTCTCGTGAAATAGTCTTGTCGAATATCATTCGAGAGAAAATTATTTACCGGCAAAATTTTCTTCTGGTTTTATTCAAGTTTGTTGCCTTATAGCAATTTTCGCTTATGAAATTTTGACAAAATCACTCGACTGACGCCTCGTGATTTAACTGTCAAAATTTAATTCGCGAAAATTGCTAGGCAACAAATTTTCATACCAGTCGAAAATATTGCCGGCAAAATTTTCTCTCATTATATACGATAATAATCTACGAGAAGTGGAGAAATGTAGGGTAAATTGAAGATGGAATTACAAAAAACATGTATGTATTTACCTATGTCCTTGTACTCACTTTATAATGCTCAAAAATTACGGGATCTGGATTTCAATGCATATTTTTTTTATAATTCTCGTATCAAAGTTGCGCGTGAAGGCGTGTTAATGATAGTAGCGATTTTGGGGGCGACCCCAATTTGACTACAGAGAGACTGGCCTGTCTGACTGCAGAATTGATATCATTGACGATGTTGTCGAACGACACCGCAATATCGTGAGTGGCCGGCTTAAGACTCGTTGGTTTTAATAATTGTGGTCCACGGTATTTGCAACATTCTTCGCCAGCAAAACATTTCAAATGTTTTATGTTTTATATTTTATATATTAAATATTACTAAAGATAAATTTCCATCAAGTATTTTCTAAGCTGATGGTCTCCAATAGACGCTGTAGGCTGCGTAGAGCGTCACGCCGTAGGAAAATTGTTCATTGTCGTTACTTTTAATAAAGAAGGACAAAAACTATCTTACAACTGAAAATAATTAAAAAACAGTAATTCTAAAACAAATTCAAATTCCGAGGTGAATTGAAGTAACGTATGGTCCTAAAGTTTTGGGAAAAATTTCACCTGGTCTGATTGAGAAGCAAAATGCATTTAACAAAGAAGGCCATGGAATTGAAAAGTCATCAGTTATTGACATTTAATAAACAAAGCAGGATATTTTGGTTTGTGCTCTTCAAAATGCTTTATAAAATTGATATTCGTCGAGGTGTTTATAATATGGTTGGGCGAATGTCGAAACGAGATATTGTTAATATTTATCGAGATCAAAATATAAGCAAATCGACAATTTATCGCACAATCAGAGAATGTGAGGAAGGGATACCATGTGTTAACTTGCGTAAAAGTGGCCGACAGCGAATTTTGAACCATATAAGAGAGGCAAGACTGATTGAAGCAGCTAAGAACAAAATTGGGGTCTCACAGCGAAAACTGGCCAGAAGATTTCATGTTGGAAAGACTACAGTATACAGGACCCTATCGAGTAACAATATTATCTACCGGAAAAGAAGGAACGCTCCAAAATACACAGAGGATCAATTAGAAAGAATTCCGAGATGTTCCCGCGCGTTAAGGCGAGTGCATTTCGTCAACAAGTTGATCGTGATGGACGATGAAAAATATTTTACTTTGTCCAACTCTGAGATGAAGGGTAACAATGGGTTTTACACGAACGATTACGAAAATGTACATGATGAAATAAAATTCAAAAGTAAGAAAAAATTTGAGGACAAAATTCTGGTATGGTGTGCAATTTCTGAGGCTGGCTTTATCTCACAGACCTACATTGGTGTTGTTCGAGGCGAAGCCTTAAACGCAAATATTTATATTCAAAGATGTCTCTCTAAATTGCTTCAGTTTGTAAACACACATCATGCAAATGATCAAATAGTCTTTTGGCCAGATCTTGCTTCATGTCATTACGCGAGGATCACAAGGGACTGGTACGAAACTAACAACATTACCTTTGTACCGAAAGCAGACAATCCCCCCAACCTACCTCAGGCTCGTCCAATTGAAGAGTTCTGGGCAATATTAAGTCGAAAAGTCTATAATAACGGATGGGAAGTACAAAATCAGGAACAGTTAAGACGCAGCATATATACAAAAATTAGAGAAATTGACGCCGAGGTCGTCCAAAGGATGATGCAACTGTCAGGGGAATTATTAGGCAAATCGAAAATAATGGTCCCTTGTCTGTCATTTGAATTTTGATTTATAATAAGGATAGTTAAGTTAAATTGTTGAATAATTTAATAAAAATATAAGATTATTGTGGTCAGAGTTATATGCTTTTGAAATTTTTCCCAAAACTTTTGGACCATACGTTAAGTGACCACCGACTTATCCGGTTGTCTCCAATAAACGCCGTAGGCTGCGTACAGCGTGAATTGGAGACCACCGCCTAAGAAATTTAATACAGTCGAACCCGCTTATTGGAATGGCCTTCGTGCCAAGCAAAAATATTCTTATAAGCGGGATATTCTAATAACCGATCATTGGTGGCAAGCTGAAATAAGTGTACCGAATATACTTTATAATAGCACATACTATGTCAATATGTAAATGCATATGGTTTTAGGTCTTTTTATGCCAATAAAAATTTATAACATATTTACAAAAATAATTACGAAACGATTAGAAAATTAATTGGAATTGCGTTTTAGAAAAGACTTCTGAACAAACGATCAACTATTGGTAATAATAATCTTACAGAAAAATGCTGCTTCTAATAACAGACAAATGGGTAACAATATGTACCTATAGAAATGTGTAGACAAATGAAATTATTTTATGACCTTGTCGGCGAACGATTGAATTTTCTGTGGGAAAGGAGCGTTTACTCATAACACAGTAATAAAGTGTTTATAAGGTACCTGACAAATCGTAATAGTATACAAAACAGCAGGCTTTCGAAGCTCGTATCAATAAACCATTATACCAGGCAAATTTTAGATTCTTAGGAAATTGTATGTAAAAATTTATTCGTTGACCTGAAAAAATTATTCTATTATGCGGTATTAGTTTACTAAACCATATTCCAATGAACGAATAAATTTATTAAAGGGTAAATGGAAACGTTTCGGGACCTCGAATTTATATTCCATAGACCAGAATATTCCTATACCCGGTACTCTAATAAGCGGGTTCGACTGTATTATGATATGCGTTACGTATTCAGTCGTACCCGCTTATTGGAATAGCCGTCGTGCCAAGAAAAAGTATTCCTATAAGAGGGATATTCTAATAACCGATCACATAAGCCTAGTAAAAACGTTTGGGACTTCAAATTTCTATTCCTTAAACCAAGATATTCCTTTAACCGGTATTCTAATAAGCGGGTTTGACTGTATTAAATTAGCCTCTTTGAAATCAGCTTGAAGGAGTAGCTCTTAAAAAATAGTCACTTGTATCAAGACCAAAATAGTAAAAACTAAAAATAAACAGTTCATAATTAGTATGAGTACATTGCAAACTGTAAAAGCACCGGTTATTGCTAACCTTATAAAATATAGATTTCCTAACTTGTTGTACAAAATATGTGGTCATGTTACTAAGAGGGAAGAATTTGCTTTTTAACAAAAGGACCTATTAACATACATGTTGCAATCTCAAAATATGTCAATATCGACGCCATAAAAGAGGGGTGAATATATATTTGATAAAGGGGCCTTCGAGAATATAAAGCAGATAAATGAGGGGCAGAAAACTGGTAAACAACTCGCACTTATTCCATGGTAGTTTGGAAGATATATTGATTGTATATTAGAATGTCTTTGAAGTACAGTGAACTCTCCCTTGAACGGACAGTAGTTGTTCCGCATAAAGTGTCCGTTTAAAGGAGGTGTCCGTTGAAGAGAAAAAAAATATGTTAACTTAAAATTTTTAAAAATAGGTGCATGAATATATGTTGTAGGTATATACATATAAATAGAAACATTAATATAACATTACATAACACAAGTTGTGGATGAGACGCAGCAATGTTGTGGCAATAAAATGGAAAGGAGAAAAAATTGTCAACACATATGGGATGAACGAAGGCTCCGTTGCTCAGAATCGGTTAGAGGTGTGGGGTGGTTCTTTATAGTTTCTTATTAGCTGGGAAATATATGAATAATAGACAAAAAAATTAAAAAAAGGAAAATAGCTACTAGAGCTAAATTAGTACACAATGGACAAAAGGATTAAATAAACAATGAATCAATATTAAGCCAAAAGGGCGCCACTTTGATCTTTTAGTTTTAAAAGGGAAGACAAAGAAAAACTCTTTAGATAAAACAAACAACAAATTAAAAGGCAACTAAATAAAAATAATCTTTTCAAGATAAATATAAAGTATATAAAGAAAAAAAGATAAATAAAACCTACCTGGTTGTTTCTTACACACTTGACCAGAGAGAAGGGAGATGGATAATTATTTACAAGCCAACATTATTGAAAATTAATACCATTTATTAAACAAAAAATTATAAAAAAAGAAGTTAAAGTTGACCTCTTTCTGGTTTTACATTTAAGAGGTATTGTCCACAAATACAAATAAATACAACATTAATTAGGTACCTTTGTGTCTCCGCTTTAATGTCCTGCAGCTTCCAACGCAAAGTCCAGGTATACGGTCGTAGCACTTTTCACTTTACTACCACAAAAATACAATACTGATGTGGTACATTTTCGAATTTACAAAAGTATTTAGTTTGAAAAGTTCAGCAATGCTTTACTGGTTTTAATAACTTAAGTAACTTGTTGTGACGTAAATACACGACTTCATTTCACCATGGTTATTAATAAGAACTGCTTAAATGATTAATATGAAATGTGTTCCAAAAGGAACAGGGGGTGTCCTCTAGACGAAAATAAAGGTCGTTGACTGCCGACATCAAACTCTGCAGCCAAATTCACAATCTCCATATTTGCACCTAAATGTAAACTCTCCCAGTGTTTTTTGAAGACATCACTGGACACTACATCATCAGAAGTTCGACCTCTCTCACCCGTTAGCTAATCGATAATCCTCATCTTAGCTACCTCCTCATCGCTCCTATCCTAGAAAACATACCACCCCTCCTTCAGCTCACACACCATGATCCGACCAACCAATCAAGCAAATATTGTCCTTTGCATGACGAAATAATTGACGAATCACGCAACCAATTACAGAAACATGAACAACCCTGAAAAGCACCATTTCTCCCAAAATATCACAAAACGTTAGTCCAGCCAATCAAAAATGAGATACCGTGATTTCAGATGACAAATATTAACCAATGCTAAGCCCTGTGGTTTTGCATGACACAATGTTTAGCAAATCAGAACAGAATACGACGATTTATATTTTTGCGTCGTCATTCTTTTCATTAAATCCTGAGTATGCGACTATTAGTTTGGAAAAGAAATAAGTTTTAAAGTGTTTACATTTGCTAGATGTTTCCATTAGATCACGCCAAAAGATTGATCATAATTCATTCCTAATTAAGCTGACTTAAGTAATACGAACAACAAACAGAGCTATTGGATAACCTCGATCAATTTCTCAATGTTTACTTTGGATGCGAGTTGACACGGAAAACGAATTAACTCTAAAGAGAACCGTAAAGTCGATCATATTTATGGTGAACACTAATGACCCACTCAAGGTTCAGTCGTATTTTTTGTTTACCGCAAGGGAACAGACACTTGTGTAAACACCTAAATTCTCGAATAGTCCATATCGCATAAACATTCTTGAGACTGTAAGAAAAATGACACACAAATCAATCTACGCTAAAGCGCAGGAACATTACGATTCTTACTTGGGAACTTTTTCACGGCGAAATTTCACTCATACAGGGTGATACGAGACTTTTTCTTCTCCAAGTGAGATGGAATTCTTTTAAGAAATTAACGTGTTTCTGCATCGTTACACAGCCTCCCCACGATTTTAACTTGGGATAAACCACAGCTTGAAATCGGAATAGACACCACAAAAATAAAATGGAACGATACCATAAAAGAAGAAGACTAACATCTGTAGTCTCATAACACAAAGTTAAACTGGATGTTCGACTTGAAGAGTAGACACCAGGTAAGGTTCGTTGGCTTTTAAGCACAACGACCAATGGCAGATTTTTATGAAAATGGCTCTAGCCTAACCAAAAGGTGGAACAGACCAGTGCTGAAGTTTCTGGAAACGGAAAAGATAAGTGCTTCCAGCTCAGCATAGGCGGGTGGCCAACAAATCAGTATATTCAATAATCAAAATAAAATTCATCAAGCTTCCAACCAGCAATCGGAATACTTCCAACTGCAAGTCGAGACTCATTAATAAAAAAAGAAGAAGAAAGGATGGCCAAAGTTCCTTGAAAATCTTCCGGGATTAATCTCATCGGAAAATCTCCCATGTTAGGAAACTCCCAGTAAGACAAGAGATGAATTTAAAACCAAAACGTTAAAACAAAAATATAATTTTGAAAAAAAAGGTAGATGTCAAGAACACCTTTAGTAATATCTACCCAATAAAAATATAATCAACACAAGTAGACCTAACCTACTGTAACCTATATTAACCTAACCTAACTAAGATAGAATCAACAAAAGCAAACTCAAAAAAAAGCAAACTAAATTAAAAAAAAAATTGTTATAGTGCGTCCACTAATAACAAAAAAAAAAACTCAAACCGAATCAACTATATACAAAAGTACCAATGGACTTTTCATCCAGGACTTATATAAACAAACTTCAAAAACAAAGATATACACACTAACCAAAGATAGTGGTGTAGATCTCACCTCACTTTGTCTGGCCACGACGAAGGAAGTATCAAGTTTCACTCAATAAATAAAATCGAAAATTAAACGCAATGATGCCAAAGAAAATTTTACCTGGACTTACTCAATGTCAAAATTTTCAAAAATCTACATCAACAATGTCACGGATTTTCAGTCCGAGACATACATACCAACGGTATGCAAATTCAACACAATCAACACAAACAATGTCCAATGTCACGGATTTATTTTAGTATCCGGGACAGACATCCCAGCGGTATGCGAATCAATAAAATCAACAACTTGGATCCAAGACTTAAATAAAAACACACGCACTAGTCAAAGCTAGTAGTATGCTGACTTGATTTACTTTGTCCTTGCAGGACGAAGCATTTTTTAATCAAGTACAATCAACAATAAAGTGAACTTACTGTATAACAAGTACAAGTATGTACGTTCAAATATTTTAATGCGAATTTGTTACCAGTAACTCCAAATAAAGGGAGTATTCCCAACAACACCACTTGTACGGGAACAAATAAAATAAAGGGTACACTCCCACCAACACCACTTGTATGGGAATAACCAAAATAAACTCAAGTGAACTACGTATAACGAAGAGATGAACGCTTAAACATTTGAATGCGAATTCGTTACACGCAATTAAAAACTTACTGAAATAGCCTAAACCAATAGTCGAAGAGACGGCGAAACAAAAAAAGGTAAAAATAGTTTTTTTTTTTGGTATTAATAAAAAAATATTGCCATCTCCTATCGAATCAAACAAATTAACTCATTGTGGACCATTTGTCCAAAAAAAAGGAAACGATTAAATTAGCTGAAATACGCCCCAAATGAAACCAAATAGAAAAATTCAAATTAATTGACATAAAACAACTCAATATGGGTTCGGTTCAACTAACCAATCTAAATAAAAAATTAGTCTCAAGATGGTAACCAATAAATAATAAACTTAACTAAAATTTTCTCCTAAACATTAGAATTATTTACACAAGGAATATTTAGAGATTAGTGGATGTATTTTAATTGAACTAATCTTCAAAGTTATTATCAGAATCATCTTCTGATTCTTCTTCAGGGACATAAGGTTTTAAATCCTTTATGTGCCAATTTCCGGCGTTGGAACCATCAGGATTCCTTAAAGAATAAACCAATGGGGACAGTTTTTTAACAACTGTACACAAGACATATTTAGGAGATAATTTAGACATAAAATGTTTCGGTGCACTAGAGAGAACTTTATTTCTTCTCCACACCTTGTCTCCAACTTTAAATTGAATGTCTCTCTTTCGTAAATTATAAGTCCTTGCATTGCGCTCGTAGGCTTTATTTAAATTTTTACGAACTGTTGAGAAGACATCTGTTAGTCCGTTAACTTCAGAAGCGTAATTATTACGATCTCCTGGTGTTATTTCCAAATCTGCCGGGACGGCAGGTATTTGACCATAATAATTACCCGAAATGGGCACATGACGTGCAAAGTTAAGGAAAGCAGGGGTAAATTGAGTCACTTCGTGTTTGGCCGTATTAATGGCTTGACGAATCTTATACAAGTTCTTATCCCAATCTGAATGATCTTCAATATAACTACGAATGGCGGTAACGACTGTCCTATTATTTCTTTCTACAAAGTTGCACTGCGGCGAGTAAACAGCGTTAAACCATATTTTCTGAACCTGATATTGGGCACATAACTCCTCCATAGCCTTGCAATTAAGATTTGACGCATTGTCACAAATTACATGTTGTGGCACTCCAAACATTAGAAAAACTTGGTTTTCCAAAAAATCACAAATATTCTTAGACGTAGCTTTCCTCATAGGGTGTAATAAAGTATATTTTGAAAACCAATCTGCAACAACTAACAACCAAGAATAACCTCGTTTACTACGAGTTAATGGACCGATAAGATCTACAGCGATGACTTGCCAAGGGAAATCAACTTTTTTTTGTTTTCCCATTTGCCCCATCTGAGCAGTATTTGGAGCTTTCTGAGCACCACAAATTTTGCAAGAGCGAACATACTTGACAATATCCTGCCTCATTTTAGGCCAATAGAAACGTTCCTGAATACGAGCGAGGGTTTTATAACAACCCATGTGAGCACAAACAGGTGGTTCATGACAAGAACGAATAACTTCTATTCGCTGAGGTTTAGGTACTAGAATTTTCCATTCAACTGAATTGGTGTTAAAAGGAAGACAAGCAGGAATGAATTTATATACAAAATCATGTTCAACTTTCCATTGTGGATATCGATCAGGATCAGCAGTTATTTTTGACCGAAGATTGTCATACCATGGGTCAATTCTATCAACGTCTACGTCCAAATAAGCAACGTCCACCTTCTCTATATCGATCTTGTTTTCATGCATTCTACTTAATGCATCAGGGACCTTATGAAAAGCACCTTTTCTATGAACAAGATCGAAATCATGCTGTTTTAATCGCATGGCCCAACGGGAAAGACGTCCTGTGGGGTTTTTAAGGGTAGTTAGCCATAACAGTGAATAATGATCGGTGATGACAGTGAATTTGACACCATCGACATAGGGACGGAATTTCTCTACTGCAAAAATCACAGCCAAGCATTCACGTTCCGTGACCGAGTAGTTTCTCTCAGCTCTACTTAGAGAACGACTGGCATAAGAAATTACTTTCTCACCATCGTCAAATTCCTGGGTAAGTACTGCACCAAGACCGGTGTCACTAGCATCGCATTGAACTGTAAATGGTCGGGCGAAATCAGGCTGAACTAGCACAGGAGCCGAAACTAGGGCCTCTTTAATAGAAATAAAAGCATTTTCTGCCTCGGCATTCCAAGAAATAGGCTCCTTTTTCTTTTTGCCTTTGAGAAGATCATTAATCGGAGCCACTAATGAAGAAAAATTCTTAACAAAACGACGGTACCAAGAACAAAGTCCTATAAAACGTTTAATTTCTGTGGTATTGGTAGGTCGCGGATAATTAATCATTGCCGCTATTTTATCTGGATCTGAACGCAGACAATTATCACCAACAATATAGCCAAGATACTTTAATTGGGTCCTAAAAAACTCGCATTTCTCAACATTTATGGTAAGATTGGCCTCTTTGAGTTTTTCTTTTACTTGATGAAGAAGCGAAATATGCTCTTCAAACGTATTAGTACAGATGATTATATCATCAAGATAACAAAAAATATAAGGTTCAAATTCGGGACCAAAGATTGCATCTACCAACCTTTGTTGGGTTTGTGCAGAATTACATAAGCCAAATGGAACTACTGTGAATTGGAACGATCCTCGCCCAATTACAGCAAAAGCAGTCTTCTCTCGTGAAGCAGGGTCCAAAGGAATTTGCCAAAACGCCTTTTTGAGATCAATAGAACTAATATATTTTGCACCTCTAAGCAAAGACAATATACGATCTATATTAGGTAGAGGATAAGCATCGTGACGAGTAACTTCATTCAAAGATCTACCATCGAAACAAAATCTGTATTCACCAGTTTTCTTTTTAACAAGGAGGACTGGCGAGCACCAAGGACTATTAGAAATTTCAACAACACCAAGACGTAACATCTCGTCCAATTCATCATTTAAAATTTTTGACATATAGGGTGACATTGGGAATGGCCGTTTTCTGAAGGGTTTTGCATCACCGGTATCAATTGTTAACATGATTTTGTCAGTGCGACCTATTCCTGAACCATTATTTACTTCATCGAAACTAAGAACAACGTGATCTGCAAATTCTCTCTGCTCGGGACCAAAAGAATCCACTGAACACAGAGAAGGAAATGAATCAACTAAAGAAGCGGATGCCAAGCTATCACTGCTGTTATCGACACTCCATGTATTCTGTTTGAAATCCATTTGGAGGGAAAATTTCGAAGCGAAATTACCACCAAGCATAAAAGTAAGAGGTATCGATGGGACTACAATACAACTAATGATATGACAAATTCCACTGGCCTCTAGAGGCAAATCTACAATTCCAATTATCTCCCTCTTCGAATCGTCTGCCAGAATGACTTCTTTGTACTCACATTTATTAATTTTTACCTTATTTTTCTTAAGAAACTCCAATCCCAACGAACCAACTAATGTAGTAGAACAACCTGTATCTAGCAGCAATGTAAACCATTGAGAGAATATTCGTACCTTAAGATGAGGCCTTTTATCACCCTTTTTGGAAAGAATAACAGGAGAAACCTGTACACTAGAATTACTGACTTTAGACTTATTTTTATTAGGTTTCGATTGAGTGAATAAGCGAGAACGTTCGGGTTTGAACTTAGAACTAGAAACACAACCACCGAACATGAAGGTTTCATCGTTCAGTTTTTTGAGCACCTTGGACAAGAAGGTTTTGTGAACCCTTCCTTTCCACATCCAAAACAAAATCTATGCAACGGTTGCCTACATTCAGGGAACGTATGATTTATTTTTCTACAGTTCCAACATATTACATTAGATCTATTATTAGCAGAGTTGCTAACGGAAGGCAAAGGAGATTTATCACGATTTTGGGTTGGGGGTTTAGAAAATTTCTTTTTATTCTTGTTAGATACATTGCGGTCCTGATCAACAAAAGAGACACTAGAAGAATGTTCCTTTTTTCCTTGGGGCAATAATTGCGCATTGTTTTCTAGTTTTCTTATTACCGAAGATAATTCATCTATTGTATTGGTATCTATTAAAGCGATCAAAGGAATATACTCGGGCAATATATTTTGTCTAAGATGTTTAATAAGAGTCTTCTCCAAAGGAGCAACCGTGAGACGTCTGGACAAAGCCAAAATTTGTGCCTGGAAGAGTGCAAAGGACTCGTTCCTTTTTTGCTTTCTTAATTTTATCTGATTCCACAACTCTTCATCGAAGTCATGGGGTAAAAATGTAGCTTTAACAAGGGTTGTTAGCTCTTGCCAATTAGACACAGTACCACGGATACTTCTAAACCAAATAGCTGCACTACCTGTAAAAAGTTCCACTGCAGAACGGAAAAGAACTTCTTTAGAGATATTTCTCGAATCAGCCATGTCCTGTATTTTTTCGAGAAAAGAAAACACGGCCTTAGGATCACCATTAAACTTTATATTCCAGTCTGTTAAGTTAATTGGGTGTGAAACATTTACAATAGGCGGGAGCGGTTGAACTACCGACTGAGCAGTTGAAGTGCTAGGAAAAGAAACTGACTGAGCAGTCACTACTGCCTCATCAAGTCTACCTTCCAGTAATAAACAAGTTGAAGAAACTTCATCCCTATACTCTATCTCATCATTTACACTACTATCGACTGGTAATCGCCCAATCCTCAAAGATAGGTGACACAAACGCGCTTTCGCCCTTCTATAAACAGAATCATTAATATTACCATCAAATTCAGCAACTAAAGAAGAAATGTCACTCAAAATTTTATCAATATCAACTTTTTCCGTATCAAATACTAGAACATTTGTAAGAAGATTAATTTCACCTTCTTTCCTAAGAAGTTTTCTAAGCATAGTTTTCTTGTCGGAAAGAGATTTCTTGGTCTTGACTCCTCTAATATAGAGTTCATAGTCAATCTCGTCAACTTTCAGGAATTGAACAACTGAAGAATCCATTTTCTCCGCTCAAAACAAAGAAAATCAAACCAAATAACGAACAAAACAAACACAGACAAGAAAACGTCGATATAAGTCGAATTAAGGTGGATATCTTTTCAGTTAGATCCTAAATATATACTAGAAAAATTAATAGCAAATAAAAATAAAATAAAATAAAAAAATTAATAGCAGTCTTTCGCAATCAAATTTTACGTTATCTATTTAGAGTGAAATTGCTGAAATTTTCATTACGTTATTTACATAACATTTTCTTGTACAAAACAATCTACAAAAGTCTTTTTTTTTTTTTATATACAATCAATTGAAAAACAATGAAAACAGTTATTTGTACGACACCGTACAAGCAAAAATTTATGAGGTACTATTAAAAACAAAATATTTATTATCCCTTCTCCTGGTCGTAAGAACTAAATAATTAAGGTAGGATTAAAAAAGCAATAAATTTTGAAAACACTAGTCATTATTTGCTCTAACAGAAAGCAAAGGGGTAGACGAAACATGAGATTTTTTTTTTTTTTTTTGATGAATAAAATTCAACGAAAATGTCTAACTCTCAGTTATCCCCTCGTAACATAAGAGACAGGAATGTGGATGGAAAATTAACTACGATAAGGCTAATAATAAAATCGATCTAGAAGAAGAAAATAGATCTTGTCCCACGTTGGTCAGCGTCATTTTTATGTGTGGCAATAAAATGGAAAGGAGAAAAAATTGTCAACACATATGGGATGAACGAAGGCTCCGTTGCTCAGAATCGGTTAGAGGTGTGGGGTGGTTCTTTATAGTTTCTTATTAGCTGGGAAATATATGAATAATAGACAACAAAATTAAAAAAAGGAAAATAGCTACTAGAGCTAAATTAGTACACAATGGACAAAAGGATTAAATAAACAATGAATCAATATTAAGCCAAAAGGGCGCCACTTTGATCTTTTAGTTTTAAAAGGGAAGACAAAGAAAAACTCTTTAGATAAAACAAACAACAAATTAAAAGGCAACTAAATAAAAATAATCTTTTCAAGATAAATATAAAGTATATAAAGAAAAAAAGATAAATAAAACCTACCTGGTTGTTTCTTACACACTTGACCAGAGAGAAGGGAGATGGATAATTATTTACAAGCCAACATTATTGAAAATTAATACCATTTATTAAACAAAAAATTATAAAAAAAGAAGTTAAAGTTGACCTCTTTCTGGTTTTACATTTAAGAGGTATTGTCCACAAATACAAATAAATACAACATTAATTAGGTACCTTTGTGTCTCCGCTTTAATGTCCTGCAGCTTCCAACGCAAAGTCCAGGTATACGGTCGTAGCACTTTTCACTTTACTACCACAAAAATACAATACTGATGTGGTACATTTTCGAATTTACAAAAGTATTTAGTTTGAAAAGTTCAGCAATGCTTTACTGGTTTTAATAACTTAAGTAACTTGTTGTGACGTAAATACACGACTTCATTTCACCATGGTTATTAATAAGAACTGCTTAAATGATTAATATGAAATGTGTTCCAAAAGGAACAGGGGGTGTCCTCTAGACGAAAATAAAGGTCGTTGACTGCCGACATCAAACTCTGCAGCCAAATTCACAATCTCCATATTTGCACCTAAATGTAAACTCTCCCAGTGTTTTTTGAAGACATCACTGGACACTACATCATCAGAAGTTCGACCTCTCTCACCCGTTAGCTAATCGATAATCCTCATCTTAGCTACCTCCTCATCGCTCCTATCCTAGAAAACATACCACCCCTCCTTCAGCTCACACACCATGATCCGACCAACCAATCAAGCAAATATTGTCCTTTGCATGACGAAATAATTGACGAATCACGCAACCAATTACAGAAACATGAACAACCCTGAAAAGCACCATTTCTCCCAAAATATCACAAAACGTTAGTCCAGCCAATCAAAAATGAGATACCGTGATTTCAGATGACAAATATTAACCAATGCTAAGCCCTGTGGTTTTGCATGACACAATGTTTAGCAAATCAGAACAGAATACGACGATTTATATTTTTGCGTCGTCATTCTTTTCATTAAATCTTGAGTATGCGACTATTAGTTTGGAAAAGAAATAAGTTTTAAAGTGTTTACATTTGCTAGATGTTTCCATTAGATCACGCCAAAAGATTGATCATAATTCATTCCTAATTAAGCTGACTTAAGTAATACGAACAACAAACAGAGCTATTGGATAACCTCGATCAATTTCTCAATGTTTACTTTGGATGCGAGTTGACACGGAAAACGAATTAACTCTAAAGAGAACCGTAAAGTCGATCATATTTATGGTGAACACTAATGACCCACTCAAGGTTCAGTCGTATTTTTTGTTTACCGCAAGGGAACAGACACTTGTGTAAACACCTAAATTCTCGAATAGTCCATATCGCATAAACATTCTTGAGACTGTAAGAAAAATGACACACAAATCAATCTACGCTAAAGCGCAGGAACATTACGATTCTTACTTGGGAACTTTTTCACGGCGAAATTTCACTCATACAGGGTGATACGAGACTTTTTCTTCTCCAAGTGAGATGGAATTCTTTTAAGAAATTAACGTGTTTCTGCATCGTTACAATGTCTAGGAACAAAAGAACTGATTTTTTCTCTGCATTTTTCTATGAAATTTATTTAGCCAGTCTTTCATAATTTCTTTTGTCATTTGTCATCCACGACTTCTTATTGCTGTACCATTCGATAGGTGATTGTTCTGCGTGTGAACCCTTGAATTAACGAGGACTTTCACTTTTTCCGGTTACCAGCGGCCTTTCTTTGCCCCCCATCATATTGGTGCAAAATATAATTGTGATCCTATCTTTAGAAGCCTTACCTTCAGTGCATCTTTCTCCTTTCAGAGTATAAGTTTTCTTGGGTAATGCTCTAAACTCTAAAAAAATAATCCCGTCTCATCTGCGTTAAAAGGGATTCGCGGAGCGTATACTTTTATTAAAGTAGGCAGTTTTTCCTTTCAATTAGAAACCACTAATAAATCTACAGCAGCTGCCTCGCTACATACAGATTGGAAGGAAAAATTTTATCGCTTACAGAATTTCTCGAGCCATCCACAGAAGCTTTCATATCAACACTTAGTTCCCTTGCAACTCCTAATGCATTTTCTTGAATAATTTACCAGAAACAGAAATATTTTTAGACCGCACTTTACAAAATCAATCGAAAACTATTAAGTATTTCTAGGTCTAATCCAGGATCCTCGGTTTTCAAAATTTCCTTTCGCTTTCAGTTTTCCGCTCTCAGAAAATTGATTAATTAAATCACTTTTATCTTTTAAAGTTTCACTGGTTTGAGGTTTTCCAATTCCAGATTTTTCTGTTAACTGTCTAACACTTAACTTATGCTTCTCCCCATAATGAACCACATCGACTGTTTCTTTCTTTCAAATTTGAAACGTTGCAAAAACACTCAAAATACAACTACGTCTATTGAATAGGCTTAATCAGACATTTCGGTTAAAATTCTTAAGAGGAAACAGTAGCAATCAACAGGTATCAAAAACGCGTTCCAAGATTGCGGCTGTAATTTTGAATATTTTTTCGAGATATTTGGCACACATATTCGTAATATAATAAAGAATGCCGGTACAGAGCCCAATTTGAAAAATATATTAATATGTGGAAATTACTCTGTAATTAAATACAATATTAAAAAAACAAGTCTGTACCGCCATTAAGAAGAACAAAAAAATACACTTTCTTCAAATAAACTTTTTTATCCGATGCCTAGATTTTGTGTCATTTTGGAACTACTAAAATTTTTTATTTCATTAGTAGTTCCAAAATGACACAAAATCTAGGCTTCCGATAAAAAAGTTTATTTGAAGAAAGTGTATTTATTTGTTCTTCTTAATGGCGGTACAGGCTCGTTTTTTTAATATTGTATTTAATTACAGAGTAATTTCTACATACTAATATATTTCTTAAATTGGGCTCTGTGCCGCCATTCTTTATCATATTACGAATACGTGTGCCAAATATCTCGAAAAAATATTCAAAATTACAGCCGCTATCTTGGAACGCGTTTTCGCTACCTGTTGATCGCTACTGTTTCCTCTTAAATCCTTATTTCAGTCAAAATAATAATTTAACAAGTTTCTGGTGTCGCATTTCTTTCATCGACGGACACACACATTAAATTTTTATTACTTAGTATTGATAACTTGAAAAATATTAAATATCTCGTTGTGGACATCTGTAATGAGTTGAAAGAATAAATGTATTATACAATATACACGTCGTTTATATTGTAAAATATTTGAAAAAAAATATAAAATTTTTTCATTTACTGTCCGCATGTACACGTCATTTACAGTCCGCGTCCGTTGTTGAGTGTCCGTCTAAGGGAGTTAAAGGGTACAGGTTCATATCTGGCCGAATAATTTTTGTTTTAAAAATCGTCCGTATAGAGGAGGTGTCCGGCGAAAGAGGTGTCCGTTAAGAGAAAGTTTACTGTACTAAATAAAAGTAAATAAAATATAAATAAATAAGATTTTTTACATCTTATAAAAATAAAAAGGAACATGATCTTTAGACGTATACATTTGACATTTATATTAGTTAGGTAGTTTTTTGCCGAAGATCTGAAAAGTACACCTCAAGTTAGGCTCTCCAGATATTCAGATTAATTTCTATTAAGCTTACGTTACAAGTATGTAACGGTATACTTATTATAACTTATTTAGATTAGGATATCCCAGAAACTAGAGCCAATTCGGCAATTTGGAGCTATTATTCAGATTCTGCGCACAAAAAAAGATATTATGATCTCTCGGTCCGAATCAATGAACTGTCAACACGGATGGAATGGCCCCATCCCATTCAAACAGTGAAGCGAGATTTCGGCCAACATACAAGTGAGAGGTCCTAGAGAGAGACAGAGCTTGTCAGGGAAAATTTGCTACAACATACCACCAGAGTTGCCAGATGTGATTTTATAAATCCCCCACTTAGAAACTGAAATTCCCTCAAATTGAAGCTCAAACCCCTTAAATTTAAAGTTTTGCCGCATTTTAATAAATTAGTAGTCAAATGTAGAGAACAGTAAAGGGAGCGTTCAAGTATTACGTAACGCGATTTTTGAAGATTTTTGACCCCCCTCCCCCCTACGTAACGCACTCTTATGGGAGTTTAACTAATGCGTAACGCAATTTTTGAAGATTTTTAACCCCCCCCCCCCAACCTGCGTTACGTAATACTTAAACGGTCCCAAACCAAAATTATACTACTTATCAAGAGAAGGCCCTGGAAATAATTCATAAGTCCTATCGTATTCGATTATATGAGAGTATAATTATACAGTTCTATGTATATGCACAAATTTAATTTACCATGGCCCCCTTAAAATATCTCATAATTGTCCCTCCCCAACCATTTCCGCTTAGAAAATTCCTCTATACGCTTTCAAATTACTCCAAAATTATGGAAAAATACCCCAAGCTGGCAACCCTGACTACCACTATCAATTTTTTGTTTATGAAAGATTGCGATTATCTTCCCCCCTTCCCTGACTAGCGCTATCTCATCCTGGCGGCATTAAATTCACTTCTTGCCCATTCCATCCGTGTGACAGTTCGTTGGTCCGAATACTGGTGAAATTTTGTCGCCATGTGTAATTTTGAAACGGAGAGCTTTTAACATGTATAACTTCGTTTCTCTTTATAACCCAATGCCGAAGATCTAAAAAACAGTCCTCAAGCTAAGCTTTCTATATATTGACCTCAATTTATATATTGTTAATGTAATGGTTTCATAGGTAACCGCAGATGACACAGCATTTCTTGCAAATAGTCAAGCAGAGCTGATTGATCTTATGGCGACTGGTCGAAAACGAAAGTCAAATATTTGGTCTGCAATTAAACATATCAAAAACAAAGACCATGTTAGTAGATAGACTACATAACAATCATCCACGCACAACCACAATTCACCGGTTTGAGGTTGTGAGTTCGAATATCTGAGATCATTGATCACAAACAGAGGGTCATTAGAGAAAAGACAAAACGTAGATGTGATCTACCAGAAGTTGCCACAGCAAAAATGACTAAAATATGGAAGGACTGCCAAATTTCAAGAGCGTTAAAGATAAGGTTAATATTCTGCTTGCTTAATATTCCCAATACTGACCTACGGATCTGAATCTTCTGGACCCTGAGAAAATCGGAAAGAAGAAGACGCTACTGAAATGTTCTGTTGAAGACGAATCTCGACGACTCTCCAACAATTAAAATGCTTTGGACATGTTACGAGAGCAAACACAGAAAACATGGAAAGACTCATTATACAAGGAAAAGTGGAAGACCGGAGATCACGAGGAAGATCCCCAACGAAATGGATAGATCAAATTACAGGAATATGCAAAAGACCTATGCATGAGTTAAAAGAAATGACCAGAGACAAGAGATCTTTGGAGACGGACAATATACGTCGACCACTACACTCCCTCCGGGGGGTCAGGATCAGGATTGAAGAGAGAGATGTAACGATAAACGAACTGTAGCTCGTGTATTTTAATGAGCTTTTATATGGAATAGTTTCTTTCATTAAAAACGAATTAATGCACTATTGATAATTGTTAAAAATAAATCAAAACCAACCTATGAAACAGTTGACAAGAATCCTTACCTTACTTAATGATAGAAGTATCCGTATATTATAACAAATATATTTATTTATATCCTTTACAACACTAAATATTGTCACCTTATCACAAATAGAACACACTCACTTCAAACGCATCCGTAATCCGTACTACTATGACACATGTACTTTCCGCACCAAAACCTGTTATTACAAACTCTACTCAAGTCTCGAGCACAACAGTTCCCGTAACGTACACTACTACCACTGACGTTTTCTAATAGGAAAAAAAGCACGAGAATAAAATATACGTATGCGCTAATGAATACGTAGGCATCGACGGTATCCGCACAAAATTAGTCTGATAATTGAAAATAGTTCACCATCACCAGCCACTGCCCGCATATAATAATTCAAAAAACAAAAAAGTATGCTGCTTCACTGCCTCACTTCTACAACCATGTGTTAAGTGTAAACTTAAAGCACTCATAGACCAGGAGATCTATTCAAAACTGTAGAATGGATTTCGTTGTTTTTTTTCAACGCAGTGGGATTAAAACTGTAACCGTGACGGTCTGGTTTATCGAAAATGGGGGTTAAATGGAGGATTAAAGGAAAAATTCATGAAAGGAATTACACGTTTGGAAAAACTTTTTTATAAGATCTAAAAACTTTAGTGCAGTTCATTTATTGGAACAAATAGAACACATATTTTATAAACTAAAAGGGAGGTTCCCTAGGTTGGCTGTATACCATATAGTTAAAAAACTCTAACAAGAAGTAAAACCACTTCTATGTAAATTGGTATATTTATTAAAACTTAAAAATCCCAATGGATTGAATAAAAATGTCCAATTCAGAACGTTTTCAGACCTATCGGTCCATCATCAGTGAATGTGCATACTTGCTAAATAGCCCCAGAACCAAACAATGGTTGAATTTAAAATTCAATTTACATTATTTAAAAATAATATTAAACAGGCTAAACGCCGATGTTACAGGATATTGCCTATGGGAACATGGTGAAACCCTACCAAAACCTCAATCAACCATCTTAGGCCAACTTTGACTATAAAGTGACATATTTTATAATTAATATAGCGTCAAAACCTAGTATTAGGTTACTAATACGAACGGGCTAAAGCCCTGTCAAGACGGTCCACTCTGTCTGTGGGATCTGAACCTGTGATTGGAGTGCCCTTTAGTACTCGTCGGGGTAGTCTCAAATAGCTTCTTTTACGAAGGTTCCAGAGCTCCTTGACCAGTTGTGGAGGTATGAGACGGCTCCTTACAGTAGGGCCGTCCAAAAGTCTTACAGCCCCACTTCTTTTTCTGGACCGTAAAAGATGCTCTCTGGTGCTTGCTCTCTGTATGTTTACGGGCCACTGTAGACTCAGACTGCACCTTCACCTGCTGGAATTAGCGGATGGCCCACGGTGCCGTCTATGTAATGAGGAGGAAGAAACAGAGGTGGCAGATCCTGTGTTCGGCTTTTATACAGCCGAGACAAGTGCGGGAGTCATCCCTAAAGAAACTTGTAGCTTTCTGAGGCCATAATGTTGCTAAAGATTAGACGTTCGGAACAGCAAAAGGATCTCAGAACCTAGTCCGTATAATACGGGTGATATAATGGGCCCGCCTTAGGAGGTATGTGCCTAAAGTGCTTACAGGTGAACCTTAACTCAATGCACCGTAGGTTACTAACTCTTTTGCTAACTACAAAGCCTTCACCCAAGGTATGTTGCATTTGATGGCGGCTGTAGTATATTATGTTCAAATTCTTTTGCATAGTACCGGTTCCGTTCCATCATACATCCTGTATAGCTGTTATGTACACATTACATTTGTTAAGGATTTCTAAGAGACATCTAATCGTACCTGCATAGTACAATGTTCTCACGTTCCATGATACAAATAGAATGTCCTTTTTTCGTTTGCCATAGTTTATGCAGAGTAGAGTTATTAGCCCTACGGCCAACTCCAGAATCGGAGGACTAGGAACTCTTCTGTCAGGATTACCATATCTTATTCTATTTTATTTCCTTCCGACCCGCCAGACCTAGGACCGGTTAGGGCGTTCCCTTATTAACTACGTGAAGACGCGTTCGATGGAACACAGACAATTCCAGACGGAGGAGAAAGAGTGTAAGCTTGTGTAAATGTGCCATATTTGTCTATCATTCCGGAAGCTTCAATAATGTATTGTAGGATGAAATTTAAGTTTCTATCAGAAAAGGGAGACTTTTGAAAGAAAGTGAGGATCTTGTCGTCCTACGGTTACATATACACGCGAGAAAAGCTCATTTCATTTGCCAAAATTTGATCGTTATTTATGGGATATGGTTGGAAGAATCATTCTAAAAAGACAAAATTTTTATGTGCTATTATAGTTTTTGCTCAAGAAATATAGAACGAAATATCCTAGTAGGCCACTGAAATGTTACATTTAGGGTTGCATTTCTTAGAGGAGTCAATTTTATTTTTTTAATGTGTAGAGAGGTTCAGTAGAAGCTTAAGTTCAAGTTTTTGGGGTCGCCACCCTTGTCCCTCGGCCGCCATATTGGAAAAATGGGTGCAAAGGGCTTTCGCGCTGTATCTCCCAAACTAGCAATCCTACAGAAAATTTAATTACACATAAAATGTAGCAAATTAAATTTTCTACAAGTTTATATTTATTACTTTTATCGTCAAGTGACCAACAAAAAAGTTATAAACAAAAATATGAGAAAATTTTATAAGAAGTTTCCTTTTGGAGGTTATAACTTTTTTTCCGTTCATTTCAAGATAAAATACCATCATATCGATTTTGTAGAGGATTTTTCAATGAACAATTTTCACTATAAAGTTGTTTAATTTTATTTATAATCTAGGTTTTACAGCGCTCCAATCTTGACCAGATTCTCGAATTCTCATAGGAATACAATAAAAAAAATACTTCTATCTAATATATTAGTCGAGCGGCAGCAATCGTTATGCCGACCACGAAAATCAAATTTAAGGTGAATGACCAATTTTTGTCTATTTTTATGTTTTCGAGGTCGCTGAATCCGAATATGAAGTTTATTTTTATCTAGATTTGGTGGAACATGTCCAAAAATAAAATTTTATACAAAAATGTCGAAAATAAATTTTGATGATTTTTCAAATTTACCTCGTTGTATCTTTGGTCGCTGTAAATATTTCCTTTTGAAAATTTTACTGTGTCATCTTTGAAGTATGTAGATAACAATAAAATTTGTCCAAAATGTTTAAACATATTAAAAAAGGAGTTGTTAGTTTTTAAACATTTTGTCATCATATTTCGTTAGTTTCATGTTTACTTAAAAAAGTTGAGTGACAAACCCTTTAGTTTATAATTTTAACCAACACAGCAATAAAACAAAATTCATGAAGAAGTTTTTTGGAAAATTTTAAATCAAAAATAAATGGGTAAAAATAAGACATTGATGATTGAACCGTTTTCTTTTTCTTTTTTTTTTCAAACTATCATTTTAAGCGATTTTTCAGTGATTCGGTGTTTATTTAAACAAATTTGCATTTTTTTTATCGTAACATATCAATGGAAAAAACAATGTTTTAATAGAAGGGACTCAAAAATGTGAATATTAGGCATTATACCAAGTTTTTTTTTATTTAAAACAAGTTTTTGATCAAATTTTAGTGTAGAAAACGTTAAAATACTGTTTTTTACACGTTCCTCCATTCCCAAAATATAAGTTCTTCCTTCGATTTGGCTGAAAATTTGCTCACACATAGCCAAAACACAGGACTTTAAGTGGTTCGAAGAATTTATATAGTTTTACAATACAAGAAAAGTTACATGCAATAATATCATAGTCAAAATTATATATAGTTCAGTCGGGTTAGCATTTGATCTTGCATGCCGAGCTACCCAAACAAGATTCTATTTTTCTAATCTTTAGGGGGTCAATAGTAGTGTAAATTTAAAATCGCGAATGAATTCCGCCGTTACGTTAGCCGCCATCTTGATTTTAAAGGAGAACCGTTTTTGCTCAATATCTCCGCTATTTTTAACTTTTCGACAAAAAGAGTAAGGACTGAAATTGTTGAAAATATGATTTCCTATAATTTCTTTTATTATAATTTTTTGTGTCGTCAAAAATTTATCAAAAACTTGTTTTTAATTAAAATAACTTGTTATAATGCGTTATAATGAGTTTTTGAGTCCCTACTATTAAAACATTATTTTTTCTATTGATATTTTACGATAAAAAATGCAAATTTGTTTAAATAAATACCAAATCACTGGAAAATCGCTTAAAATGGTATTTTGAGAGAGAAAAAAGAAGAATTAAGCACAAGCTATACACTAAGTTTCAGACAAATCTGAGATCCAACAGTTTTTGTCTGAGTGATTTGACCTGGAGTGTAACAGGTTTATAATCTAATATATTATATTTAATAAAAAGTCTCACTTAAAAAAACTAGCCAGTAACCAGATTAGTACATTCAAGATATAAAGAACTTAGGAATTACTAAACGGGAGTCTTACAACTTATAATATGAAGAAATGAATCTACACGGATAGTTTGACTTTCGAAGAGGAATAAAGCACTTTGTTACTACGAGTTCTCGTTAAGGGGAAAGGTGCAAAATGTCGGCTGTCAAAATTTTCAATGTGTTTTAAATGTATATATTCATTTTTTTCGAATCCTGTATTTTTGAAAAATTTAAACGCAGAATGAAAGATTACGTTATTACCGAGAGCCGAAAGTCCCTTAGAATAAATAATATCTACGTTTCTTTTGACTGAAATATTTCAGTTAAAAATCACACTAAATTTTCCCTTTTGTTTTCACTCTGTAACTTATTAAAATAAACATTATAGAAATTTTCAGGGATTTTCGGCCCTTAGAAATAAAGTAATCTTTGATGCTGCTTTTAATTTTTTCAAAAATATTTATTAGTTTTCTCAGGATTCAAAAAAAAATAAATTGAATATTTTGACAGGGGGCATGTTACGCCTATGCCCTTAATGGTTGCAAAAAGTACTATTTGGTTGATCAATAGAGTAGAGTTTTTATGACTTTTTTTTATTAACAGAGGCACTTATCTCATCGAAAACAACATCTGGTACCAACCCGCAGTTCCCTGGAAAACACGACAATACAAAAGTATTTCTAAAATTCAAAATTGACCATAGGGTTATTGGTTTTATACTTTTTTTCAGATACAGGCTACAAATAATGTTATGTTTGGGTTTAAATTTTAAATAAATTAATTTAGATGCATTAAGTTTTCTTAATTATCCTAAATAGCGGGTTTATTGGGTTTTATTTGTCTGTATGTAGTTTAAATATCATATCAGCTAATACGTTTCTATGTTTATTGAAATTTGTCAAAAAAACATTTTGGACCTTCTTGGGGGGGGGGGGATTTCCCTATCCCCCCGTAGATATCCGCCTACTCCGCAAATTATTTTGTAGTTCATATTTAGACGTCTATGTTTGGCTTGTTTATTACGTTCGTTTTGAAGTGTGTGCTTTCTGAGATAATATCTGAACCTGGATATTTTTCGGCTCAGAATAAGTACCAGAACAAATTGAGTCTGATTTTGAAGGTATTCCCACTGCAAAAATTAAGAGAAACAATCTGTAGTCGAAGCAGTATTAATAATTAAGAAAAATAAATATACTGATTTATTTGATATTGCGGCAGGTGATTTCAAAACAATGAAAATTGCAAAGTGCATAATATGTAGAAATAAAGAACAGCGTTATAAAATGACAAATAGTGAACTAATTCTTTAAAACGAAATTGAAAAGTCGCAAAAAATGCATTAAACCTATTAAAACTCTATTAAATTAAAAATATTATATTTTGTTGTTCCTTCATAAATTTTTGTTAAAGTAGACTAAATTACACTTGTTATGATAAAAAATCATTCAACGAATTTTTTGTTTTAATCTAGTAATAACACTTAAATAAAAATATAAAACAGTGATATCGATAAAACGAAACTTGCAAGAAATTCTAAGCATACAGCAATATCCAGTTACTTTTATATGGAACTCATTGTAATATAATGTCTTATCTTAATTGGCAACTGACATGTCTAGCTCAATAAAAAGTATATCTCTACGAAATAAATTATTTTTCAAACTTTTTTAAACTAGTTTGACAAACAGTTTGAATTTTCAAACCTGTATGATTGACCAGTTTGACTTGACTTCAATTATTTGTCGGAAGGATTGACTTGAGTTTGACTTGAAATTAAGTCAAACTCAAGTCAAGTTCAAACATTCAAGTCAAACTGGTGCAACTCTAAATGCATGGATTCTTTTTTGTGTGGCTTCTGTAATTGTCCAGGCTTCAACACCATAGAGCAAGGTGGAGAAAACATAGCACTTAATTATTCTAGTTTTCAATGAATTAACGTTCATCCCCAAATAACTGTTGATCCCTAACGTCTGATAATTCTGATAGAAGAGGAAGAAAATTCTTCGTCGTGAAGAAGAAGATAAGGATTGTCGTGTGTATATTGCGGAATATTAGCCATTTCCTTAGAGATAACGAATATTCATACATATCGTCCAAAAAATTATAATGGATCATAAATTCTTACAGGTGTACATAAATATTTACTTGTTCTACATCAGATTAACTGGTCTATAACATTAAACGCTAAGTTAAACGTTCATACTGCGGTTCGCGGTACCTTATTATTGTGCGTATGAAAATAGACACTGTAGTGGCAAGGGGGGAATCCAACTCCATCTGTACATCTACATTTAGAACGTCGATAGGCACCGATGCGCTTTTGATGCTCAATTTAATAATATGATAGGCTATCAGCAATCTT
The DNA here is from genome assembly GCF_917563875.1 of Diabrotica virgifera virgifera. Lineage (NCBI taxonomy): Eukaryota > Metazoa > Arthropoda > Insecta > Coleoptera > Chrysomelidae > Diabrotica > Diabrotica virgifera. The sequence goes on along the minus strand of NC_065447.1, from coordinate 196,941,798 downwards.
TTTTAAACACAGACCAGAGCCTTGTCAAGGACCACATGTGCGAATATTTTCAACAAGGTGTGTTGATTTGAACATGAAGAATCTGGAGTAACGATTCTGGAAGTGGTTTAAAAATATAATAATTGGTATTTCATCAGTGGTGACAAATTCGTAATGGATTTCTAAATGGCGATTAAACTTTATAGTATAGTAAAACATTTCTGAATACCAAAGAAAGGAAAGTTGGGGTCTGATTAAAATAGCAAGAGAGTTCATTTATGGAGGGTGGAATTGAGCGCGGGGGTATGCTATAGCACAGAGCTATAGCACTATACTCGTTTGCGAGAAAAACGACACAGATTTTTTTTTAAATTGAGTAGAGGTTGAGGAGAGACTTGTTACAGTTTGTCAAACCTAGGAACAAGTCTGGGAACAAGGGATTCTGTTCTTTTTTACCGAGCACAGTGTTTTGCAGAAGCACTAAGGAGGCCACTCTTGACAAAAACGTGTTAAATTTATTACATCCACATGCGTTAGAAATAAGAAATCTTTGTCGAAATATACGGTTTGTCACAAGAGATAATATTTACAAAGGATTTTTTTACAACCATACTCCCCCCTGTTGAAGGGTTGGCTTTAACATAAATCAACTTATATTATAAGGTTATTAAGAGAAAATATACTAGACTTACCTTATATTAACTTAATTTAAATAGTCATTGGGTGGAGGACACAATAATTTATGAATAGGGCGCTTGAAGACTCAATCTTTAGTTTTGACCCATGCAACTCTTACTCGGCCATCCTTTCCGGGAAACCGGGAAAGACCTCAATCACTCTTGCTAAGGCCCAGTCAGGTAGAGGTGTGTTGTTTTCAATCAACAAGACGAGATCGTTGGGATCTAGGTTCTTATGCGGAAGAAACCATTTAGGGTGATTTTAGGGCAAGTTTGTTTAAGTAGTCGATTGACCGTTTTTTCCAAAACAGTTGTTGACCTTTGGACAGATGTTACCATAAATTCAATCTATTTTCGGGAATGTGGATTACATCTTTTTCAGGGAATGAGGTGAGAGATTATCCAATCAAGAAGTGTCCAGAAGTGAGATAAGTTAAATCAGAGGAATCATTTGAGAGGGAACAAAGAGGTCTGGAATTGAGAATAGCTTCAATTTGAGTGAGAACAGTGGTGACTTTTTGAAACGTGAGCTTAATATTACCTAGAAGTCTATGCATATGATGCTTTGCGCTCTGATGTACTGATGTTGATTGAAAAGTGACAAAGTCTGACATGTTCTTTGTGAATCTCCATCTAGTACATCTACATTTAGAACGTCGATAGGCACCGATGCGCTTTTGATGCTCAATTTAATAATATGATAGGCTATCAGCAATCTTTTTTAAACACACGCCAGAGCGTTGTCAAGGACCACATGTGCGAATATTTTCAACAAGGTGTGTTGATTTGAACATGAAGAATCTGGAGTAACGATTTTGGAAGTGGTTTAAAAATATAATAATTAGTATTTCAGCAGTGGTGACAAATTCGTAATGAATTTTTAAATGACGATTAAACTCTAGAAGCTATATAGTGCAGTAACATATATCTCTAAATTCTAAATACTAAAGAAAGGAAAGTTGGGACTCAGTACAAAGTACATAGGGCTTGTTACCTGTGTAACAAGCGTTTTGTAATCCTTTGAATTTGGCTCCGTCGCGTGCATTTGATATCACTGGATATCGCGTGGTGAAATAAATCTCTTAAGTCAACCCATACCTTGCAACTTAAAGTCAAGAAACTTGGTACTCATTTAAAAGTGGATCAGGGTAGTTGCAGAGTACATTAGGACATAGATAGTCCTCCAATCTGGTGTCCTGTCTGGTGGTCCTCCAATGACATTAGGAATGATACAACAAAAAACTAGATTTACATTACGCACGATCAAGACCACTGGAAATGCGATGATGATATTGATAGCCTTAAAAAATATACGGTAGGTACTAAACATAACTACTTTACTTACCATAAATTTAGTTACAAAACTAAAAAACTTAAGACTGTTGTTTACCTGAAATAAAAAAAAGAAATGTTAAATTAAATAACTCTGCTGAAAAATTAATTTATTAATCATTTTTTTTAATGAAGTATTCAAACATGTTCAAACTAGTATCATAACTTGTTTCCATAATCATTTTGTATCATAATAATGTCCATAAAACAAATGTTTGTATAACACACAATATAGTACATAATATACAGTGTGATGATATACGTTCTTGAAAAATAAGAATTATGGAACTCGATTTATGTCGATTTGACGTAAACCACCTTATCCAAAAACGCTTTCTAAAACAGCTTCTAAAGGGAGCTAGACAAAAAGGTAAATTGGCGATTGGGTATAAACGTTAAAATATAGAAAAATGAAAATTGCTTTTATAAAATTACACCAATTTATAAATGCACTGCTTAGATCGTGACCAGACTGTGTAACTGTGTAGCCAAATAAGTAATAATGTACAAGAATGTCGAAAGTCGAGACTAAAAATAAAATTAATTATAAATAGGGTAGAAAATAAACAGGGTATGCACACGTAAATTAATAAAATAAGGGACAATGACGATAATAAGTTTTGGAGAGAAAAAAGGGTAGAAAAGGCTTTCACTTGGAAGGCCCCAGTGCTATATAGTAGTCTTTCATTCGAACAATAAATAATAGTCACTATCAACCTATATAACATTAAAAACGGGCAAGGGTGGCCCACACTCTCGGACGCAGAGTCGCCGAACTGACCATAATCCAGAATGGGGACTCTACGCCCGAGCAAGCAATACAGTTCGTTATAAAGAAATCAGGCAAAACGAAGCAAAACAGGAAATATAGTGGCAAATTTCGGACTTGGTGAAAGAAACGAAAGAGGAGATCGTTTAGTTCAATTTTGAAAACAACAGAATCTAGTACTTACTAACACTCTCTAGAAGCTCCCGCACCGTAGACTCTACACTTAAACAGGTAGACACACCTGGAAAAATAATCAGAAATCAATTAGATTATATCGCTGCACCAATCAGGTTTAGAAACTCCATTAAAGCCGGGTGCGGACGTAGCATCAGACCACAATCCGGTGGTATGTAAGTTTGAAGTAAAATTAAAACAAGCCAAATGTAAAGAGTAGGCCCGAAACGCTAGATATTAGGAAGCTTTCCAACAGTAATATTAAACAATAGATGCAGGAGATCAAAAATGAATAACCATTTTCAGTTTCGAAACTACAGCCGCATCATTATTCCAGTTCAATCAGAGAGTGCAGCAAGCACCTCTACCGGTTTCGAAACTTATTAGTCTCTCATCAGGAGGCCCATATGCTGCTCTCTCTGACCCAACTAGGACAAACCCCGGCGTGCAGTCATGGATTGCAACGAACGAAATGGCAGGGATGCCCTAGCGGCAACTAACTAGCGGCTTTTTTTTAGATGCAGGAGAATTTAAATAGACAAATAACAAAAATCCTTAAAAATAACAATGGACCGCTAGAAAAGTGGAGTGAAATTAAAGACGAGATTAGGTCTTCAAGCACTAAATTTTTACTACCTGATAAGAGAAGAAAGAAAGACTGGATGACTGCAGAAATCCTTGACATGATGGAAGAAAGACGGTTATATAAAAATAAAGATCCTGCCAAATACCGTGAAACTCATAGAAGAATAAGAGCCGAGGTAAGAAAAACTAAAGAGAAATGGTTCTCGAAGAGATGTGAAGAAATCGAACAGTGCGAAGAGGTATACGACTATATATCACAATATATACGAATATACGAATAAATACTACATAAGATGATAAAAGAACTCACAACAAATAAAAGTTACAATGTGTTATCGAAAGGGATGTGCGACGATAATGGAAATCTACAACTAGTTACATACTAGATCCCGACAAAATAGTTAGGATATGGGAAACATGTTGGAGCAACTGTTTAATGATGACCGTCTTAGTGCGTATACACTGAGCAATGATGACACTGGCCCTTCTATTCTAAAATCAGAAGTGGAGAATGCTATAAAGGGTCTTTAAAAACAACAAAAGACCATTCAACAGCGGGGAGTTTCCTGAAGACTAGCTACAGTAAACTTTCGTCGCCATACCGAAAAAACCAACAGCAAAATCTTGTGATAAACATCGGATGTAAGTCTAATTAACCACATTTCGAAAGCTAATTAACCACATTTCGTACACCAAGATTATATACAACAGAATAAGCAAAAAATGTGAGGATAACACTGGAGATTCACAGTTTGGGTTTCGGAATTCTCTTGGGACAAGAGAAGCACTTTTTAGTCTACATGTACTCATCCAGAGATATAAATAAAGACGTATACATGTATACACTACGCAAAGGCATTCGATAATGTAAAGCACGAAAAGATAATTGAAGTACTCCATAAGTACTCCAGAATCGACTACAGAGACATTCGAACAATAACGAGTCTCTATTGGGGTCAAACAGCTAAAGTGAAAGTAGCATCTACATTGACCAATAAAATTGAGATCAAGAAAGGTGTACGGCAGGGCTGTATCTTGCCTCCTATTCTCTTTAATATATACTCAGAAGAAATCTGCCGTGCTTAGCGAAAACGCCGTATCTGCAGAGAGATCACATTTGAGTAAAATCGGTTTTTTGTTTAAATGTCTAGCCGTTGAAAACTATCTAGAATTTGTTTTTGTTTTCTGCTTTATATACATAATAAATATCATAGAATTCATATTTATACATAAGATTGGCCAAATATTTCTTATTTACTCTAAAAACGCATGTTACTGTGTTCTTTCTAAGTTTACTAAATAAATTAACTTCGTCCTACTTAGGAAGAATGCAGTGCTGCGTTTGCGCTAAGCATTTTCTTATTTTATAGTACAGTAGACTCTCTCCATAACGAACACGGTTATTACGAGGTTTCGCTTATAACGAGGTACACTAGATGTCCCATGAAATTACTATTGAACTGAACACCTCTATAACCAGGCATATTTGGATATAACGAGGAAAAATTAAATCGTAAAATATCTACCTTTATTATTTTTTATCTATTTTTAGCATTGTAATGGCTATAAGTAAATACCCCAACTACCTGTATACATAAATCCCCAACATCTGTGCGGTTATCGAGGGTAGTGCTGTAATAAAATCCACCGCCTACCTCTATAATAAACTTCTTCCTGTTTTGTTTATTTATTGACCAATACTGAATATTGTAAAAAAAATATCATTTATGATGGAGAAGCCTTATTGTCGGCGAAACAATATTAAGCATCTTCTATTTCTCCGAATGGCTTCACTATAGAAAGTTAATATTTTAGAAAACTATATATTCATATGTATGCACAATATTATTGTTGTTTGATATAACGAGATCAGCGTATAACGAGGTAATTAGTCTGCCATTTCAGTTCTCGTTATAGAGGTAGTCTACTGTATAAAATACAGGATGAAAAAGGAGAATAAAAAACATTTTTTATAAAAGTGTGTCATGAAAATGGACAAAAAAAGTGCTGGAAAGAATTTTGGAATTAATAAGTTTGCCGCTAAGGGGCGTTTCTGGCATTTTAAAATTAAAAACATTCCAGAAACGATTAACATTTACGATGAAGTTTATTTTTAATCATTAATTATTAGACATTGATTTAACTATGTACTTTTATAACACATTTTTTATTTGGAAATTCTACGACCTACAGCGACCAATATACTTCGTACCAAAATTCGTATTTCGAACAAACTTTATAGAATTTGCGCTATTTAAAATGCCTGATGTAACATAATAATAGAATCTCACATCAACAACAACATACATTAGTATAGTATAGTTGATCCAAAAGATGGCATAACCCAGACATCCAAAGTGAAAGTTATCCTTCAACACCAACTTGTTCTATATGGTCCACACAATGTCCAGAAAAAAGTCACACCATTTTGAGCGTCGGTTATGGGGGGGAGAGGGGGGAGAAATCGGTAAATTCGTAGTTTTTTAAGTTTTTCGCCAATATTTCTAAAACTATGCGGTTTAGCATGAACAACCCTTTATACAAAATTGTTCTACATTAAATTTGAAATAAAAAAGGCCCTATGCATAATCTTTCTAAAATGAATGGTTCTAAAGTTACGGAGGTAGTATAGTATAACTGGTCCAAAAAAGGCCTAACCCAAACAACCAAAGTAAAAGTTTTCCTCCAACATCAAAATGTTCTATATGGTCCACATATTGTTCAGTAAAAAGTTACACCATTTTGAGCGTCCGGTTTGGGAGGGAGATGGGAGAGAAGCCGGTAAATTAGTAGTTTTTTTACGTTTTTCGTCAATATTTCTAAATCTATGCTTTAGCGTAAACAATATTATATACCAGAATGTTCTACATGAAATTTAAAACAAAAAAATGTTGTATACATAATTGTTATAAAATCAACGATTCCAGAGTTACGGAGGGTGAAAAGTCGAGGTTTTCGATACTTTTTATATTATTTGGGCAATATTTATGATATAACTATACCAAAAACCCAGATCTCCAAAGTGAAAGTTATCCTCCAACACCAAATTGTTCTATATGGTCCACATAATGTTCAGAAAAAAGTCACACCATTTTGACCGTCGGGTTTGGGGGGGGGGAGAGTGGGAAGAAAACGGTAAATATAAAAAGTACCAAAAACCTCCACCTTTCACCCTCCGTAACTCTGGAACCGTTGATTTTATAACAATTATGTATAGAACCTTTTTTGTTTTAAATTTTATGTAGAACATTCCTCTATAGAACATTCCTTACGCTAAAGCATAGTTTTAGTAATATTGACGAAGAACCTAAAAAAAACTACGAATTTACCGACTTCTCCCCCATCTCCCCCCCAAACCGGACGCTCAAAATGGTGTAACTTTCTACTGAACAATATGTGGACCATATAGAATAATTTGGAGTTAAGGGAAAACTTTTACTTTGGATGTCTGGGTTAGGCCTTTTTTTGGACCAATTATACTATACTACCTCCGTAACTTTGGAACCGTTCATTTTAGAAAGGTTATGCGTAGGGCCTTTTTTTATTTCAAATTGCATGTAGAACAATTTTGTGTAGAGGGTTTGAAAAAACTAAGAAAAAACTAGAAATTTGCAGATTTCTCCCCCCTCTCCCCCCAAACCCGACGCTCAAAATGGTGTGACTTTTTTCTGAACATTATGTGGACCATATAGAACAATTTGATGTTGGAGGATAACTTTCACTTTGGATGTCTGGGTTTGGGTCTAACTATACCATACTACATACACATAGGAAACTCCGCTATATCTGAGGAAACTCCGCTATACCTCAGGAAACTCCACATTTAATGGAAGTATTTGTCTCACTTAGCAGTACCGCATTGTTTTTAGAACCACACATTATTTCTTGATCACCAACAAATCAAACATAATATGTTTTTAGATTTTCTCTTGATAAAGAAATAACCTTCTGTGGTATTAACTTTGTTCTATTTGACATATTTAAAAAATTATATCAAACAACCGTTCTCGTTGAAAAATGGCAACAAACTAACCTTATTAAAATTTTTACACATGCTGTAAACATCTGTCAAATGCTTAGGCAGAACGCCGCATCTAGTGCCTGCTTAGGATAAACGCGGCAAGAGACATTTAAATACGGCGTTTTGTCTAAGTATTTTTCAGATGACGCATTTATTCTAAGTATCCATGAACATTTTTGCAGATACGGCATAAAATGCGTTGTGCTTAATGTATTGTGGCTTAACTTACGTCATTTTTAGTAAGCAAATAAGATAGATATGCACATTTGGGTTAGAAAAATGTTTAAATCTAATTTTTTCAGATTTTTGCAGATACGGCGTTTTAGCTAAGCACGGCAGAAATATTTAAGACAACACTGGAGGAAAGCACAGAAGACATAAAGATAAATGGAGAAATAGGAACTGAGTTGCCTAATGAGTTAGATATAAAATACAAATGCACAATACGGACTCAAACTAAAGATCACAAAAACCAAACGGATGTTAGAAAGCAAAACCCAACAACGACCAAGACAACAGACAACTGATATGAGACAATCAAAGAATTGAACACGTGGATTCGTACATCTACTTAGGAACAACAATTAATTCAAGTTGGGATCAAGCGAAGGAAATACGTATAAGAATAGAAAAAGCAAGAGCGTCGTTCACTAGCATGAAGCAAATTTTCACCTCTAAAAGCCTCAGCCTACCTCTCAAAATCCGACTTCTGAAATGTTATGTATTCCCGGTTTTGTTGTATGAAATGGAGACGTGGACAATGACCGCAACATTAATGAAAAAAATAAAGGCCTTCGAAATGTGGGCTCACCGTCGTATATTACGTATATCCTGGACCGAGCAGGTGGCCAACGAGGAGATACTACGCCGGATAGACAAAAATAGAGAGGCAGAGATAACTATAAAGAAAAGGAAGTTGGAATACTTGGGGCACGTTATGTGGCACAGTAAATATAGAGTACTACAGCTAATCATTCGAGGGAAAATAGACAGCAGAAGAGGTCCAGAGAGGAGGACACACTCTAAATGAGAGTAGGGGTTGTGTGCTAGCTCATTTGAAAGGTTATTTAATTCTATATTCAGTATTATAAACATTAACATAATTATTTATACAGGGTGTACAAAAAATTTTTTTTATAAAATTAATTTAGACAAAATGAAGAAAAATTTTTTTTGTACACCCTGTATAAATAATGATGTTAGTGTTTATATTACCGAATAGATAATTAAATAACCTTTCAAATGAGCTATCACACAACCCCTACTCTCATGTAAAAAAATCATCGATTACGTCATCACGCCCAGATGGATGACGTCACTAGTATTATATATATGCCAAAAAGTCCTAATTTAAGAATAAAAATCGACCTGTCTGAGGATTTCTCTTCAAATTTGCCCTTTCTCGAAATAATGAATTTATGCAAACTCAAACGTCCTCACTTATACTACAGTGTTGCACCCGCTTGATTAGCAATTAAAAAAACAAAGGGGTTTTCGATATTTTATTGCAAAAAACTCTTCGGGATTTCATCAATCAATGTTTAAAGAATATCTACGTACCTTAGCAACATAGAAATTTTTAGTTAAATGTCCGATTTAGGGTTAAAAATGGACTATTTCGCAATTTTAAAAATTTTTAATCGCTTATATAACAAAAACTATTAACCTAAGAGAAAAATCACTAAACACCTTTTCTGTTTGGAATGATTCAAAAAACTTAAAAAAACTTTTTTCGATGCAAAAAAAAAATTTTAGGAAAAACCCCTAATCTTTCCCCTCGCCTGGCAAGGTCTTGTGCTCTTCAGAATCGCCTGTCATTGTAAAAATTTCTTCTAAATGACTTACTCAAACACATACTTAAATTTAAACCTTACAGGAGAAAGTTTATTTTTCCCCTAAACTATGCACTTTTCGATTCACCTGGTAGATACACGTGCACGGCTGATGCCTGCCAGGTCATGGTTTTTAGCCTTGGTGTGCTATGAATTATCACTAGACAAATTTCTAGCCTTACAGGACGACCGTTAGTCGGAGGGTTCACTAGCTCTTAGACTAAATCGCATCAAGTCATATTTTCATTTCTTCGTATGTGACCAAAGTAGCTCATTTTTCTTTTCTTCATAGTGTTGAGTACATATTTCTTTTTCTTTTTTCATTTTTCTTAATGTTCTCGTATTTGTTACGTGTTGTGTCCATGATATTTTCCACATTCTTCAATAACATCTCAAAGCTAGTCTTTTTTAGTTGCGTCCGTAATTTAAGTTTGCGGAAATTGCGTCCGTTGCGTCCAGGCTTTAACTCTATATAAAATGACAGAGAATACGTAATATCTCAATACTCTAGTTCTAATCTCTATTTGCAGTTTTCCATTACATAATACTGTTTTCATCTTACTGTAAGCGCTTTTGGCCATCTCAAGGTGTCGCTTTCTTTCAAGGCTACGGTCCTATTGTTCACTTAGCTCATATCCCAAGTAATTGTATCTGGGTACTTTCTTTAAAGCTTTCTACTTTAACATAGTGTTTCGTCTTCAATCTTGTTCTTAGTGACAAACATAATTTTTGTTTTTTGTGTGTTCAGAGGCATTTCATATTTCATATCTCTCGAAGTACTGCGTAGTGTGATTAACCAAAATATGGAACCCTTCTCTGCGACTGTTAACACATTCTTTAAAAAGAGAGAAACTCAACTTATTACTTACAAAAGTGGACAACATCAATCCCAAATAGACTACTTCATGGTAAGGAAAGAAGACATACGTGAATGTAAAGGACTGCAAGGTAATAGTTAGTGAGACAGTAAGCCAATAACATAAGCTGCTTGTTCTGGACATCGAAGTAAAAAGCGAAACTAAACAAAAATATCGGAGAAGACCACAAAAAATCAAGTGGTGGATGCTAAAAGATGAGAAAGAAGGTCTATTCAGAAAGAACATGAAAGGAAGCCCTAACACAATTTGGAGAAAAATGGCCAATATTATTAGAGAGACGGCTATTGAAATACTTGGAAAAACGTCAGGAAAGAAGTTTGAGGATTAAGAGACTTGGTGGTGGTCAAACGAAGTACAAGGAAAAATAAAAGAGAAGCAAACAATATATAAAAAGTGGTAAGAAACCAGATCGGACATAGATCTTCAAAACTATATGGTCGCCAAAAAGGAAGCGAAAGTAGCAGTAGCAAAAGCGAAAGCAGAAGCGTATTCAAACCTATACGATCAACTTGATACCAGGGAAGGCGAAGCAAAGATATATAAAATAGCCAAACAGAGAGCAAAGAAAGCAATAGATTTTAATCAGACTAGATGTATCCGAGATGAAAATAACACAATACTAATTCAGGAAAAAGATGTCAAAAAGAGATGAAGAAAGTATTTTGACAATGTATTAAATGAAGAATTTGACAGACAGCCTGTGGAGTTAACGGAGACAGTAACAGCAATGGTTACCAGAATAACAAACGAGAAAGTGGCTCAAGCGCTTCAAAAATAAAGAAAGGAAAAGCAATCGGACCAGATGATATTCCTGGAGAAGTATGGAGAGCATTGGGAGAGACAGGAATAAGTTGGCTAGCAGATCTATTTAATAGAATTATGGAAGTTGGATAAATGCCAGACGAATGGAGAAGCAGTATATTTAGTACCTGTCTACAAAAACAAGGGAGACATACAAAAATGTACAAACTACAGGGCTATAAAACTACTTAGCCACACCACGAAAATATGGGAGAGAGTAATTGATAGACGGATACGTGAAGAAACCGAAATATCCGATAATCAATTTGGCTTTATGCAGGGCAGATCAACAACAGATGCAATTTTCATTGTAAGGCCACTGATGGAAAAATACAGGAATAAAGAGACCAACATTCGTATGGTATTCATTGATCTTGAGAAAGCATATGATAGAGTTCCTCGAGAGATTCTGTGGTGGGCACTCAATAAGAAAGGAGTCCCTGGCGAATATGTAAAGATTGTGAGAGATATGTATGAGGGAGTAACGACTAGTGTTAGGACAGGTGTGGGAGAGACTGATAAATTTCAGGTGAAAGTAGGATTGCACCAAGGCTCGGTGCTTAGTCCTTATTTATTCTCATTAGTTTTGGACCAGATAACAGCGAAACTACAGGGTAGCATTCAATGGTACCTAATGTATGCTGATGATGTAGTGTTAGTAGGAAATAGTGAAAGAGACTTAGAGCAAAAACTGGAACAGTGGAGACAAGCTCTGAAGGAAAAAGGTTTAAAACTTAGTAGGACAAAAGCAGAGTATTTGGAATGTTCATTTAAAGATGGAGTGAAATGATTGTGAAAAGCAATAGTTTTAAGTACCTAGGATCGGTATTACAGAGTAATGGAGAAATAGATGGAGATGCATGCAATAGAATTAGGGCTGGATGGATGAAGTGGAAAAAAGCGAGTGGTGTGTTGTGTGACAGAAAAATTCCAATGAAGCTGAAGGGAAAATTCTATAAAACAGCCATAAGACCGACTATGATGTACGGAACTGAATGTTAGGCAGTGAAAAAGAAAGAGGAACAACAAATGCATGTGGAGGAAATGATAATGCTTAGATGGATGAGTGGAGTGACAAAGAAGGAAAAAATTAGAAATGAGTATATTAGGGGAAGTCTAGGTGTGGCACCAATTGATGCCAAAATAAGAGAGCATAGCTTAAGATTGTTTGGTCATGTTCAACGTCGAGACTTTAATCACCCAATACGAAGAATAGCTGAAGTGCAGATTCCTGGAAGGAATAGCAGAGGAAGGCCAAAGAAAACCTGGGGGGGGGGAGACGATAAGGCAAGACATGTTGGTAAAGGGGATTAACGTTGATATGACCCAAGATAGAATTGTGTGGAGAAATGCAATTAGGGAAGCCGACCCCGCATAGGGATAAGGCAAAGAGAATGGTGATGATGCAACCCTTCTCTGCTGTCCGCAAGGAGTATTAGATCGTACGCATATATGGATTATTTACTAGTGTTCCGTTAATCGATATGCCTTCATTGAAGTCTCCTAATGCCTCTTTAAACATCTCTTCTGAGCACCTATTAAAAAGTAGAGGGGATAGTACACACCTCTGTTGTTAGTCTACTCGACTCTAATTTGTCCAGTTGCATCATAGTAATTGCATTTTCAGTTAATTACAGATTTCTTTGACAGAATCTAGAAACATATTTTTCTTTAACCCTTTTTATATCATACTGCCGATGTGTATTATAGTAAGAAATAAACGAAAATTATCCCTATTATAATAAAGCGAATTATAGCAATTCGACTGATAGCCTGAAAGCAATATTCTTTCTTCTCCCTTAAAAAAAAACTAGTATGAAATGAATTTACTTTGGAAATGCGCCAGGACCCGCTTGAATCAATATTGGACTCATGTGCATCATATGTGTTTGTTTTCTTTCGGCTCAATATTTAAAAGGAATTTTGGCATGAATACCAAGGCATTTGTGAGTTAACTTTATTGAAATTGCTAAAGTAGCAGTAACTTCATGTAACGTTATGGGGATATACACTTCAGTAATTTTCAAATCCGGATAAAGGAAAAATCTTTAAGTATTCGTTTTATATACTAAAGTCGATGAAATTGGCTGATGTTATATCACAATTATTATCTTTAAAATTGGAATATAAAGACACTCTATTTACAACAGTTTGTAACATAATGATAACTGTTTCGTTGTTAAATTTAGAAAGCTAATTCAGTTCTCTTCTAACATCTAAAAGATGCGGAAATGATCTGACTTGACAATGGCAAATGTGACTTGGCCGAAACGTCGTCAAATCAATGGTTTTCCTAAAAACCGAAGTAACCACTCTGCCTACTGACATTTACACCTAAATACTTGTACTCTTTACATATTATTACTTCTTCTTGTTCATTTATTTTGAGGTATTCTTGCCTTCGAGAGAAGAAAAAGGAAAAGGTAATGAAACGAAAGTCGGCTATCAGAAAATATGTATAAACGATGAATGGTGGAAATGGAACCATAGCACCGAAAAATTAGAGAAAATGGAAAAAAAACTAAGTCTAAACAAACACAGTGGACAGATAAATACGGAAACGAATAAGGCACGAAATATGATTATGATAGGACAATGGAATGTTAGAGGGACTTTTGAAGTAGGGGCACTAAAAAATTTATCAGATACATTGGAGAAATATGAGATAGATATTGCAGCTATACAAGAAACTAAACAAAAAGAAAATTTCTGCATAGATGTGGGAAGCTATGTATTCTTCAACAGTGGAGACAATGAACGTATATTTGGAGTTGGATTCCTTATAAAGAAAAAATTTGCCAGTCTGGTGATAGATTTTGAGGCAGTCACAAGCAGAATATGCAAAATAAGAATGAGGGGAAAATACAGAAAAATATCCCTTATAAATGTACATGCACCAACGGAAAATACAGAAGAAGATGTTAAAGATAGCTTTTATGAACAGTTAGAGCATCTGTTCTACCAAATACCATCATACGACACAAAAATAATTGTAGGAGATTTCAATGCCAAGATTGGCAGAGAGGACGTATACAAACAAATAACAGGGGGGAAAAGTAAACACAAGGAGAGTAACCTGAATGGAAAAAGAGTAATAGAATTTGCTTTCGAACACAATATGCGAATTATGAGCACTTATTTCGACCACAAAGAAATCCATAAAGGTACCTGGGTATCACCAGATGGACAAACAGTAAATCAAATAGATCATTTGCTAATAGAAGCCAAACATGCAAGAGCCATACAAGATAGCCGAAGTTATAGAGGTGCAGATGCAAATTCTGATCACTTTTTGGTCAGAGTCAAAATGGAGCAAATAATTCCCACAATCCCTAAGACTAGTTGCACAAAAATGAAAAGATATAACGGTGCACTACTTCAGAATGAAGAGGTTAAGAAAAAATTCAAGCAGAAAATTGAACAGAAAATAGAAAGCCAGACAACAGTAGATGATATAGAAAGCAGATGGGTACAGCTAAGGGGAAACATTCAAGAGGCAGCCGACTTAGTATTACTAAGAAAAAGACAAAATAAACAAACAGACTGGTACGATGAAGATTGTAAGAAAGCAATTAGGGAGCGAAATAAAGCCAGAATAAACAGCATAATGAGAAATAATGAAGAAAGTAAACAAGCCTATGCTGAAAAAAGACGGGAAGCAAAGAAGATCTGTAGAAGAAAGAAACGGTTAAATCTAGAGCAGAAATTAGACCGAATTGAAGAAGATTTTTTAAATAAACAAGTCAGGAATTTCTACCAAGAAATAAAACGCGACCGAACCCAGTACAAAACCGCATCAAGATATTATAAAGATGAAGAGGGAAATCTGATAGGTGGAATAGATGAAAAATTAAGAAGATGGGCCAATTATTTCCAGAATATATTATGCACAGACGATCAAGACGAAATAGAGCAAATGCAACTACCACATGAAGAAGAAAGAGACCCAAATGTGAATGAAGAAGTACCTACCAAGGAAGAAATTATAGATATCATAGAAAACTTAAAAAACAACAAAGCACCGGGAGAAAACGGTATCATTGCAGAGTTTTTAAAAGATGGTGGCGAAAGGCTTCAAGAAGAAATCACCGAGTTAATATGCGAAGTGTGGATCAAAGAAAATATACCCAATCAGTGGAAAGAAGCTATCCTATGTCCTGTACATAAAAAAGGAGACGTTACAGATTGTAGAAATTACAGGGGAATAGCTCTACAAGATACAGTATATAAGATTTTGGCCATATTAATTAGAAATAAAATTAAAACAAAAGTGGAAAATTGTCTAGGTGAATATCAAGCGGGTTTTAGAGCACAAAGATCGGTAATAGACCAAATTTTTGCAATGAAACAAATTTTATCTAGCTCATATGAATTCAACCTAGCATTAAATATGTTATTTATTGATTTTAAACAGGCATACGATACCATAAAAAGAAGTAAAGTATATGAAACACTAAAAGTAAAGTGACACATACTTAGTGACACTAAAAGTAAAGTTATGATAGAAGGACGGGTTTCGGATAGCTTTATCACCAATAGAGGCCTGCGACAAGGTGACCCGTTATCAACAGATTTCTTCAATTTAATTTTAGAGAAGATTATACGAGAATGCAATATCTATACTAAAGGCACAGTTTATCATCACAGGCATCTAGCATACGCAGATGATATTACCTTAATAACAAGGAGACCTGCAGAATTAAGAGAAATCTTCAATAGACTAGAAAGAACAGCCAAGGAATATGGTTTAGAAATAAACGAAGAGAAAACGAAATATATGGTGATGAAGGGAAATGAAAATCATCTGGGACAGTCCTTTAAGATACAAAGCCCAAGTAAAGAATATAACTTCGAAATTGTCGGCCAATTCGATTACTTGGGAGTAACACTAACAAATAGGAACGAAGAGAACCAAGAAATAGCAAAAAGAATGGCGAAAGGTAGTAAGAGTGCTGGAAGTCTAAATAAGATACTGAGGTCGAAGATAATATCCAGAAAAGCAAAAAAACGAATATATACAACAGTTATCCGACCTACGGTACTCTATGCTAGCGAGACCTGGACATTAAATAAATATATGGGAGTAAAATTAGATAGATGGGAACGAAAGATCCTCAGAAGGATATATGGAGGTTTAAAAGAGGGGAATATCTGGCGAAGAAGAACGAATGAAGAAATAATGCAAATATATGGACAACCAAAAATAACAACACTCGCCAAAATTCAAAGATTAAGATGGCTTGGGCATATAGCAAGAATGGAAGAAGGAAGAGTTCCCAATCAACTAATAAACACGGAGGCTGGTACAAAAAGAAAAAGAGGACGCCCCCGAAGAAGATGGTTGGAGTCTGCAAAAGAAGATCTGAAGTCGCTGAGGGTACAAGATTGGAAAAACCTAGCAAAAGACAGAAAGAAATGGAAGAAAACAATTGAAGCCTTGGGTCCCTAAGGCCTGTTGAGCTGAACTATATATATATTCTTGCCTTCAATGATAGTTTTGCAGTGTGTAAAGACCGGTGGTGTTGTTAAACCTTATTCCTAATCCACCTAACATTCTTTTCTAGTTATTCAAGACATTTGTGATATAGATTTTAAAAAGCGAACATATTGTAAGATGGTTCGGGCACGTACGTCATTTAATGCAAACACTTACTGAATTTCATGTTCCTAGACTATTCAACTGACTAACATGTTACAATAATACCAGATAGTAAACATCTTTGTCTATCTCGGGTCTAGTATAACTAACGATGGTAACTGTGAACCAGAAGTTCAGAGACGTATTGGTATGGCAAAAAAGGCGATGAGTCACCTGACTAAAGTTTGGAAAGACAGATCTGTCTCTCAAAATATCAAGATGAGACTGGTGAATGCCCTTGTATTCTTAATATCTCTATACGGAGCAGAGACTTGGACTCTTCGCGCATGCGAGCCCAAAAAATTGATGCCTTTGAGATGTGGTGCTGGAGAAGAATGCTGCGCATACCTTGGACAGCTCATAGGACAAACGTTTCCATTCTAAACCAACTCAAGATTAAAAAAGGCTGTCCACAATATGTCTGCAACGAATACTGCAATTCTTTGGTCACTTGGTTCGCAGAGGTGACGACAGTTTGGAGAGATTAATTGTTTCTGGAAACGTTCCGGGGAGAAGATCACCGACCAAATAAAGAATCCAGCTGGAAACTCATTCTGCGAAGATCATAGAGCAGCTAAAGATAAAGAACAATGGAGAAACATTGTTAGGAATATTGGAAGAAATCACGATCCTCAGTAATGGGGAAACGACAGGAGAGAGAATGTTCCTGAAAGGAGTAGAAGGGAAGAAATATGACTTGTAGACTTGAAAAACTAATATTGGCATGACGAAACATAGAAGCTTACGTCAAAATGTAATTAGATGAGCCAATTTCGCACAGGTAAGAACAGAGCCAAAGAGAAATGTGTTGATAATGGAAGGACATTTATATAAGTGCCTATATATCCAAACAATTTTATCTGACTTTCAATTCACTCTAATTTCTCAAATGTCTAGAGAATATTCGATGATGTCTTCTTTCATAAAACTTTCAATAATCTAGCTTGGTAGAAAGCAATTCTCTTGGTAGTTATTTTAAACATCTGATTTAATGCAAGTCATTTTAATAAAAGTCCTTTTGTCATTTGTCTTTTATTTTAAAATTTTATTTTTTACTGCAAATTATTGCAAAGATAATATTTGGGCTCTATTATGACTATAAGAAACATTTCCAAATCTATGGATAGGTAGAAAAAGGTTTATTGAATGACCACAACTGGTTCTCCGCATTTAACCTCCTTAGACGTTTTGCTTGTGGAATAATAAAATCAAAACCTATGTAAATAAGCCAGACAATATCGAAGAACTGAAAAAACATATTAGAGATGAACTTTTAAACATCATTTATATCTACGTATTTTTTATGGGAAATAAGCCACAATTTTACTAAAAAATTAATTTATTAACGTTTCGAAGCCCAAATCGGGTTTCGTTGTCAAAATACAAAATACTATTGTATTTATATCATTTATATCATTATCATTTATATCATTCAGAATGTCAGTGACGGACCCGAACATGGAGTTGGTCACTCTTAGAAAGCTCATGCTGGCCATTTTCAACATTTGATTCGATAAAATGTCTTCCTTTTTATCATTTGTTTTTTATTTTAAAGCTCATGCTGGCCATTTTCAACATTTGTTTCGATAAAATGTCTTTCTTTTTATCATTTGTTTTTTATTTTTTGTCATTCTCCTGACAGTCTGTTCCAGAGTGGGCGGCTGCAAACAGCGCCTGCCCTCATGGTAAAGCCGGCTGAACTCAAAACATTGCTGGCAACGGGAAACCACACTGTTAATAATTTCCCAGGATATTGCTACGCCGAAAAAACCAAAAATCACTGCCCCTAGTCCCGGGTAGTCCTTTGATGGGCAAGGCGTGCTAAAAATTGCCCAGTTTAAAATGGCATATTCCACCGTTAGGCTAAGGCTCCACGGGCGAGAAATTGACGTTAGCAGTAGCAGTAAAATGAACTTAAGGTTCCGCGGAACGGAATAGGAATAGCCGAACTGTACCGAATACAGGACTTGTGCGTAGTCGGTTCAGTTCGGCTATTCCCATTCCGTTCCGCGGAACTTTAAGTTCATTTTACTGCTACTGCTAGCGTCAATTTCTCGCCCGTGGAGCCGTAGCCTTAAGATTAACCTTCCACACATGGAACGTTAGAAGCTTTTATGCTTCCGGTAAATTTGAAAATCTTGTTCAGGAGACCAAACGCTTAAAATTGTCAGTTATTAATCAACTATTTTAAATGGGAAATAAGCCACAATTTTACGAAAAAAATGATTTTATTAACGTTTCGACGTCCAAATCGGATGCCGTCATCAAACTACAAAATATTAATAAATCAAACAAAAATGTTGTTGCTTAGTAAAAAATTCTTCTAATAATTTATTTTATTTGACTCACTTATATCGGCAATTCAGACATATATTATACATTTTAAAGTAGAAGACTTTAAAATGATATTGCCAATATTTATGAGTTGCGTTCCTGGGACGACTTTACTGAAAGATAGTTCATTCGATTACATGAAATCAACCCCAACTCAAGAATATCCGTCACAAAAAAATTATAGAATGTGTTCTGTTTTTAAAAAGACAATCACATGCAACGGTGACAGTAAAATTCTCGTGTTAGAGATTCCATAGTAAATCACGAGGGAAACCAGGAAAAAACCTCGTGATACTATCCCGACATCGTAAGTATTAGATCTTACATTTAGTATACTTAGTAAAAACTAATATCAAATTATGCCTTAATATACATATGTTATTTTAAATTATAAATAATATTAATAATACATAGATATATAAATAATACTAAAATATGTACTAACTCGATATGTTATTGATTTACTAATCGTGGTATTTTCTTTCTATGGACTTCCTCCTTTAGTAGGGGTACCCACGTCCTACTGCATTCTACCGAGGAATTCGCGACACAATTGGTTTCATTTAGCATAATCCGATTTGGACGTCGAAACGTTAATAAAATCATTTTTTTTAGTAAAATTGTGGCTTATTTCCCATTTAAAATAGTTGACTGGAAAAATGCCACAAGAAAATAACTTCAGAACAACATTGTCAGTTATTGGTGTAAGAGAATTACGATGGCCTGGTTCGGGAACATGCAGGCACAAAAATGGTATTTTTTATTATAGTTGGAATGATAATGGCGACTCACAACATAAAAATGGAATAGGAATTTTTGTAACGTCGGAATTAGAAAAATAATACCTATAATACGTCCTCAACTTTGTCCCACTAAGTGAAAGAGTAATGCTCTTATTACTGTCTACTTATTAATGGTTTTACAAAAGAAAACCTGTCTTCTATTGGCATAAGTTACAATGTTCCAGCCATGCAATAAACATCTAATCGTAGATGTTTGATTCTAATATTCATGTCGGACCTTACTTACTTATTCCCTAAATATATTGATAGAATGACACACCTATTTGCTAAAAATTGTATAATCTGGTATAACATTTAGTATTAAATATCAGGCTGTTTACTTTTAGGAGTTTTTTGAACCTAATTCTATATCTCCTTTAGACAGCTGAGTTGTTTACGAGATTTTTTGATTTCTCTATGATGAACCTTTCATAAAATAACAGTACTATATAGATATTGTTAAAAAGTATATATTTGTTATGATTATTTGATATCTACTCGAATGGCTATCTGAACTATGACCTACCGTTAATTAAATATCAATGTTAGCAACGGCCCAATAGTTAAACTAATTGGTGAAGATGATAATTAAACTAATTATTATTTATAATGATACTTACTTGTATCGTATTTTTATGTGGCTGTATATTAACGTGATAGTGACTGTATAATTGGAGTTAAAAAAATTCACATTACATAGTTGACGTGTTTAGTAGACGGTAGAATAGTCTAGTAGTTTAGTAGACGGTAGGGTAGAATATGGATTATCAAGATATCAAAGAAGAGTAGCAACGTGTACAAGTTGTACTAGAAAATAAAAAAAAAATTAATAAATTTGGAATTGAAACCTATAAGTAATAAAAATAGTAAAATTAGGTACATAAAATTTTCAAAATATTTTCCAACTACAATAGTAAAGAAGAAGAAGAAGAAGAACGAGAAGAAGACGAAGTAGAAGAGTAGTAAAAGGAGGAGGGAGAGAGAGAGAGAGAGAGAGAATCACGTCTACAAGCCGTGTGATATCTCAGAGCTCTTACTCTCAGTTCTAATCTAAAGTCTTTTTGTAGAGAATTGTTTTCATTTTTATCGCTTTCCACATCAGAACAGAGTCCAAAAAATCTCCCCACATTTCCACAAAATCTTTCACAAAAAAATCTTATAATTTATTAATTGTCGGTATTTTACAAAGATTAAAATATTTATGTTTTTCAGAGTTTGACAAAGTGCATTCAAAATATATCAGCCTTTTCAACTCTCCATTTTTAATTTTGTTTCAGTTTCTAGTTAATTATATGTTTTTAATACATTCGTGACTCTGAGTATTCAGCAATCTCAAAATTAATCAGCTAACTGTTCTTTCCTACATAAAAAGCTGTTGAAAGATAAAATAGCATAGCGTCTGCTTCCGCTGTGATGGAAATACCATATTAATGTTATTTAAGGTATGTAATGACCTACAACACCAACTCATTACAGTTAATAATCAGTTATTTTCGATTTCTACCAAAACATATACGTTCATTAAATTGTTGCACACTTCCAACGCGAAGTAGGCGAAATGACGTAGTGCCAACTAATTACTTATGTAAAAGTCTGTGTCATGACCGTCTAATTAAAGATTTAGTCTTCAATTAAAGCAAATTGTAACAATATTCCCACCAATATATTTATTTTGGTGCAAGTGTTAATTGCACTGCGTTGACAGTGCATTTAAATTTTTTATAGTCCGGTGCTTGGATAGCAAGTAGTAGGATCAAAATTTAAAGAGTGTTTAGTAATGATTACAGTACCTACAATAATTGTATAAATGTACGCGATCATTTAAATTTTCTTATAGCTTAAAACTACTGGTTAGCGCTACCCTAAACCACATTATCTTTTGAGTGTTCATATCATTAAGTGGCTTGTGTTTTGCAATACTTATGCCCTGTGGCCACTTTCTAAGTTAAAAGCAGTCGTATAATATAAACACACACGTTCCAACAACTAGGAATATTAACGTTAGCATTAAATTTTTAATTAGTCTGACTAAAGCTTTAAATAATTAAACACTACGATTCTTTCGTATTCTGAGTTTCCGCTGAGATGGCGCACGAGGTTAGTTTATAGAGTTTTATTAGCGAAAAAACCCTCAGTTGGTGGTAAGTTTAAATTATTCCTTCTAATGCATTTACCTAAATATGATATAAAAGAAATATAACTCCTTTATAGGGTTTCTTTCTACACCCGTTGCGATCCCTGGTCGCGTATTTACGTTTCCGTGTTCATTTCAAGACAGGGTAGTTTTGAAATAGGCACTGGAACGGAGGAGCATATTTGCTTTCAAACACGTGTGCATTTCAAAACGTTTAATTTTGAAATGCGCACTGGTTTGTAAAAGAACTTAAAGCGTAAATTTATCACAAATACGTGTTAAATTGTCACTGTTTTTTATTCTGTTTGAACTGTTTATCACAAATAGTTCCTATCTTCAGAATAACAAATTATCATTCGTTGGATCTGTGGAAACAAAACAATTTTGTTACCAAAGTTTCCATCTTTTTTTCTTTATAAATTTTCAAAAAACTCGAAGTAGTGCCAAAATATCCTGTGTTAAAGTAAACTATTATGATACTTATAGTCCAAGTAATGAAGCTTGAAATAGGACAACACCTCGCAATTTTTACAGAATGGATCAATTTGCTTGAAAATTTGAAAGTAAGTAGTGGATAGTCCAAGGATCAAAATCTATATGATGCCGAAAGGCGCTTTTACCATGGGGGTGGTTGCCACCCCCTGTTGGGGGTGGAAATTTTTAATTATATTTTGACCGCAAAAGTTGATAAAAACGTTCATTCTAAGCAAAATATCTTCTATACATTTTTTTGATAAAATTAATAGTTTTCGATTTATTTGCTATCGAAAGTGTTAGTATTATATCGAAAAATCAATGTTTTTAATAAGTTTTCTGCTAATAACTCCAAAAGTTTTCGTTTTATCAAAACAACCTTACTTAACAAAAATGTACTATTTGAAAAAATAAACAAAATCGTCTTTTTTAATTTTCTTCAAGACCAACAGTAATTAAGGTATACTTTATTATATGTAAGCTCTCCTTTGTCAAATGTTAAATATTGTAGTTTCAAAGTCAAAAGACGGGAAAAATATGCATTTTTCGATAATAACTGGTAAAAACTAATTTCAAGAATTTAAAAATATCTATCTATAGAAATAAAAAAGAAGTCTCTAGCTTAAAAATCAAGTGACTTATAATGAAAAGAATGTCAGTCCCTATTTTTTTCAGCGCAAAAGTGGTCGGAAGCAACCCCGTAACCACCACCCTAATTAAAACTAGTCATTGACCTTATTTGGTCTTATTTATTTATGTATTATTAATAAGTTTGAGAAGTTTGACCGACTTAAATGATTCGTTTAAAAAAAAATGAAGTTAACAGCGATTAACGAATTTTTGTAGTTTGGAAAAAATGGCCTTTTCTTCTGAATAGAAAGATTAGCATCAGAGATGCGAAGAAATGTGCAAATATTAAATTGTAGCTAATTTAGTTCCCAAGAATTTGGTATGAAAAAATTTTTCTATGACAAAAATTAAGTGAGCTATTGACAATTAAAACTTGTAATAGCATGCAAAAGCCACCTTTACCAACCCTTTCAAAGTCACCTCTTTTTGTGACTAAGCATTTTAATAATATCTAATATTAATAGGCTTGTAGATCTTGTAAAAACCTACAAAATTCTTTTATACCAAACTTTTTAAGATACAAAATAAAAAAGTTACGGTTAAAAATCAACATATTTTTTGAGAAAAAAAAAAGGAGAAATTCAATTGTAAGCATAATAATGCAAGTTAGCGGTGTTTTTAGCCGTTGGCCTTACTCATTCTTCTTTAATTGTGTATTATTAATAGATTCTAGAAGTTTGGCTGGCTTAGAATGATTAGTTTTTAAAAAACTGAAGTTTAAAGCGAATAACGAATGTTTGCAATTTGGTAAAAAATGCCATTTTCTTCAGAATAGAAAGATTAGCATCAAAGATAAGAAGAAATGTTTAAAATTAAATTGTAGGTTATTCAATTCTTAAGAACTTGGTGTAAAATTTTTTTTTCTACGACAAACATTGAGTGAATAGTAAATGAGTATACTATAGAAGAACATTGATTTTTTCCATACAAAACTAACACTTTCGATAGCGAATAAATCGAAAACTATTAGTTTTATCAAAAAAATGTATACAACATTTTTTGCTTAGAATGAATGTTTTTATCAACTTTTGCTGTCAAAATATAATAAAAAATTTCCACCCCGAGATGGGGTGGCAACCACCCCCATAATAAAAGCGCCTTTCGGCATCATATAGATTTTGATCCTTGGACTATCCACTACTTATTCTCAAATTTTCAAGCAAATCGATCCATTCTGTAAAAATTGCGGGGTGAAAAGCTTCGGTTCCTGGACTATTATACATTTTTTCGTAATGCAAAATTATTGTTCAGCAAACATATTTTAATTTCAGCTGAACAATTATTATATTATAAAAGATAAAGGCAGTTTATATTATTATATTATATTTATTATATTATACTTAATACCTACTGAATTCATTATATGATTTTGCTGCTGCAGCTGTCATGCCAGCTTCAAAATATGATATAAATACCTGTTTTGTATCGTCACAGCAACGTAGTAAACTTGAAGATTGAGTCACGTTTACTCTATGTGACTGATTGAAATTAATGTCTATAACAACATTTAAACCTCTTTTTAATAATGGTGAGGTACCTAAAGTTCTGTTGCTTTCAAAAATTTAATAGGTACTTATATTTGCCTTACAATTGAAGTTTCTAGTTGCTCCTTTTATTTTGTTTTTTGACTTGTTCTTTTCTGCTAGCTGACAAACATATATCTTGCGAAACTTAAATCGTATTAGTGTAGGATAGCGCCTCTTCATTATCCAATTTGTTTTGGTTTCTGCAGAAAATTTGTTAATAATACAAGCACAAAAAATGTCATCGTAGTTACCGGTATAAGACAAAGAATACTGAATGTTTCACGTATAATTACTGTTTTCTTCAAATGAGTTTTGTTCAAACAACAGAATTTTTAAAATCTTGCGAGATATTTAGTACTAATTTAGTAAAACCACTTTTAAACTGCTCCATCACGTTTGAATCGATAGTTTTGTGCCCTGGTATGTAGCATTCCAACACCTCGCTCATGTTTCGGTACAAACCATATGCATATTTCGAGGGACTCTTTCAAATCAACACCTATTTGGAAATAAATATGTCTTACCGTTTCGGTGTCTATTTCAAAACGCACTGTCGTGAAATGGACACGCAAACGAAAATACGCTCCCTGGACCCTCATGGCTATTTTGTATCGTTTCTGCATTCCCGTCCTTTTTGCCGATAAGGACATAGCTGAAGGTTAATGTGCCCTTATTTTTTTGTCGACCTCTCATCGCCTACCCGTCTTTCTTAACAAATGGTAAAGTTCATAGACTTTTGAAGTATTAAGGTGTTTTGTATTGAATGAAAATGCTCACGTACTTAAAAACGCAGGCGGAAAAATTTGTGATCACGAACAACAGTGCAAAGAATGGGAAAGATACATCACTGACCATTTTGACGATGTTTCTCGAGAAAATGCTCCACATACATACCTGTGGCAACCAGTTAGACAGAGGTCCCAGTATACTGAAATCTGAAGTCATAAAAGCAATACAGCAAGCCAAAAACAATAAAGCACCCGGACCAGATCAAATCCCTGCTGAGCTACTTAAACTTTTGGATGAGGAAAACATTACCTACTTAACCACTTTCTTTAACAAAATTTACAACAAAGGAAAATACCAGATGATTGGTTGGAGTCATTGTTTATAACATTACCAAAGAAAAGCAGGCCCACCAAATGCAGCGATTTTAAACTAATCAGTGTGATGGTGCTATCGACGAATCCTAAAGATATCGTGGGTTTCGCACACTTCCAATGAAGATGTTCTCCAAATGATGAATTCATCACGTCGGCTAATAAACATCATAAGGAGGAGAAAAACAGAATACTTCGGCCCTATAATTAGAGGGCCTTCATACCATCTACTTCGCCTTATAATAAAAGGAAAAGTGGAGGGAAAGAGATGGATTGGTCGAAAGAAACTTTCATGGTTGCGTAATATTAGACAATGGTGTGGTGCCACGATAGAAGAATTATTTCGCGCAGCAGCCGATACAGAGAGGTTTCAGGAACTTGTAAACATGATGACGCACAACGTCTGAATACGGACACGGCACCTGAAGAAGAAGAAGAAGTATTTAATGAGTATAAAATTATATTATGGTTTGTTCAACAGTAAATGGTTGAGTTCAATTAGTGCGGTCGTAAATATTATTAAATTTATCTGACCTGGCCCATTGTTAAGACCCACCCGGAGCGATAAGCAACCGAGGTAGACAAAGTTGGTCTTTTGAAAATTAACACTGAGTAAACGGTACTCCCATAATAAAGCAAAGAAATTTTACCAGAAAACATATTTAAATTTTACCTGAAACCGGGCCTTCTATACTATTATCGGTTAATCCAGGATGTTTATAGTGGCAACTAATTGAACTCAACCATTTACTGTTAAACATACCATACCATTTAATTCGTACTGATTCCAATCACTGTAAAGTTACGTTTTTTGAGAACTTCACTTCTAAGTTAAATTTACGAGAAGTTACGTTTCTTTGTATTTGAATCAAATACATGTACATATATGTTAATTTAACTAAAATAACGGTATGTTAGGTGTTATGTGTAATACATCATAATAAAGAACCGAAAAGCTTTAAATCGTTTAGCAGGTTGTAATCTCTATTCATTAATTTTGGTGTGTTGCAATGATTTAATTAACGTTTTGAATAACCATTTATTTTGTTTTAATCAAGGACCGCAACCTAATTAGTGATAATATTTTTGATGTCAGCATTTGTCTATATTTTTAGAGTATTGACACTTTCTAAAAGTTTATTACTTTTTTGAGTTATGATTCGACGTATTTTATTTATGTACTTATATTGTATTTTTTTGCTTTATAAAGCAATAGTCAATTTTAGCAATGTTGCTCCCTACCTTTTGAGTCTTTTATAAATCTCAATTCAAGACTTATTGACGCCCTATGATTCTGTAGTAATTAGAATTCAGCATTTAGTGTTTTCTTTGTATCAAACTGTTATCTAATTAATTGATCGATTCGACCGTTACTTGATGGAAGTTCATTTTATCTAACAATAAAACACTAACAACGTTTGTTTTCTATACTTCCACAATATTTATTATAACTATGTGACTACAGCTGTTTCGGCAGAATGTCTTTCTCAAGTGATTTAGTTTACTATGTGTTTGCATTTTAAAGTCTTTAACTGAAGAGGTTGAGGAGTGGAGAGCTGTCTGTCTCGAGTTGGTCATTCAGAATTATATCGTATTTTTCAATTTATTAATTTCCATAGATTCTAATAAAGATAGCCTAAGGCCTTTATTTTGAATATGAAGAATTTGAAACTGTTCATTAAAAGAATGATTATGGTCTCTAGAAGGTGAAGTGCGTATGTAGAATCTGTTTTCTGTTATTGAAAGCCCTTTTGTGTTCTGCTATCCGTTTGTCAAAGCTTCTGCCAGTTTGTAAACTAAATCACTAACACATAGTAAACTAAATCACTTGAGAAAGGCACTCTGTCGAAACAGCTGTAGTCACATAGTTATAATAAATTTTGTGGAAGTATAGAAAACAAACGGTTTTAGTGTTTTATTGTTAGATGTTATCTAATTGTTATCTACCCGTTATCCACCTGGTATTCTTCTATCAGTCATACTCATACACCCCTCCCCGCTAATAGAGCTCACTCACAACTTTGAGCAACGAGGCCTTAGTATCTTTCTTGTATACGATAGGATTATTACAATCTGAAGTCACTTTTGGTCCACGCAAGGAAAATCATCGTCCCGATTTTCTCTTTTTAGTCTTTATGACTAATAAAAAGAGAATTTTTTATTAAATTATGTAGTTCTACTGATTAATTTACTTGACCTCTTCGTCATATACTAGACTCTAATATTGTTTTCAATAAATCCCTCTGTCTCTTTCTGTGACGGCATGGTA
Organism: Diabrotica virgifera virgifera; assembly: GCF_917563875.1. NCBI lineage: Eukaryota > Metazoa > Arthropoda > Insecta > Coleoptera > Chrysomelidae > Diabrotica > Diabrotica virgifera. The sequence goes on along the minus strand of NC_065447.1, from coordinate 196,913,863 downwards.
TTCCATGTCCTGTTAGTAACGAGCGATCCACAATTATTGAGATCAAAGCTAGCCGTGCAAAAAATTACGTATGTCTTGTTTTAATCTGAATTTATATCATTGGTTTATCAATTAATTTTGATTAACATTATAAAACATAAAAAATCAGTCAAAACCTTTAACACAGAACTTTAATCAAAAATAAAAAGAATTAACAAAATTATAAGTAATAATAATAAATAAAATCAAACAAGATGCTGTATATATTGTCCACCACCAACATCTCTACATAACCTAACTTTTCTTGTTAAGTTGACGTACACTGCAAAGTTGACGTAAACCGGAAAGTATATCTGAATTAAGAATAGACATGCACTGTATAGCTATCTCTGTCGTTCAGAGCCACCTATGGTGACAATAATTTTGGATCACACGTTATCTTATCTCGAGCGATTCACATCACTCCTTCTTCCGTGATGTTAGTATGGTCATTATATTCTTTGTTTTCTTTTTAATACCCATATATTCATGTCTTTGACCCTGTTTGTCATCATCACGCAGCCTGTTGTGTCCACCGCTGAACGTAAGCCTTCATCTTCTCACTTGTCTTATTCTGTTGTTGTGAAGTAGTATTCGGTCTTGTGTAGGTTTATTTTCAGTCCATTTTTTGAGCCGTTACAACTTGGTCACCTTCAAAACAACTTGTATGTAATGACCTACAACACCAACTCATTACCATTACAGTCAATAATCAGTTATTTTCGATTTCTACCAAAATATAATAGTCTAGGCGCCAGATAGAGGTCACCGTGTCCTTTTCAATCCTGATGGACAAACTCAACGGTTTCTTATGGATTTTTGGCTGCTGATTACGAATTTCGAGGGTGGATTTCGATGCGAGTGGTCAAAAAATTGTTATAAACTATTTAATTGGTAAAAGGGGGAGAAGTGTACTTTTGAAGTGTGTAAAATTAATAATTCTTAGCTGAGCGCTTTCGGCTTATAAAGCCATCTTCGGAGCTATGGTCAAAAAGGTCAAAATACCACTATGAAAAGAGATGGGTTCCATTTATGATATGAAATACTTCTGTTTCTTATGTAGTTTTTTATTATTGGTTGGAAAAAACCTTGTCTGTCTGTTTAAAAAATTGTTCAATTTGCTGTTGGTTATTTTTGTATCCAGAAAAGTTAAACATCAAGAACGAGCACAAAGGACTTTCACACGAAAATTACATTATATATAAAACGAATATTTGATCATGGTAAGGTCAAAAAACCTTACCATTTGAATACTGCGGTGTCAGATAGCAGAATCAAGACAATTTTTGGGGAGAGAGACGGATTAGTGGATTTTACTAGAGCCAAGTGGCCTAAATATTGTAACGGGGGGGGGGGGGGGATATTTGTGGATTTTACTAGTTTATAAGGAAACCTAGAGCCAAGTGGCCTAAATATTGTAACGGGAGAATATTAGTGGATTTTACTAGAGCCAAGTTGCCTAAATATTGTAACGGGGGAATACTTGTGGGTTTTACTAGTTTATAAGGAAACGTAGAGCCAAATGGCTTAACTATTGTAACGGGGGGGTATATTATCGGATTTCACATATTGATGTCTGTCAGAATACACACCTGTCAATTTATTTTTTTTTTGTGTGACAAACAATAAATGTTGTAAGTTCGAGGTTTGTCTTGTTATTCGTTCTCTTGCTGGGTTAGGGAATTGGGAATCGTGATTGGCCTGAGGAGCAAACCAGCTGGCGCCCTGTAAGATCAGATATATTGTTGTGGAATTCCGGGAATACTGAGTTTGACCCACGACCGTCTCCACTTGAGCGATGCCGAAGGCCGTAAAGGTTGAAGACCCGGGACAATCGAAGAACGACGACTACTTTGTAGCAGGTTCTGCTATCTGACACCGCAGTATTCAAATGGTAAGGTTTTTTTGACCTTACCATGATCAAATATTCGTTTTATATATAATGTAATTTTCGTGTGAAAGTCCTTTGTGCTCCTTCTTGTTGTTTAACTTTTCTGGATACAAAAATAACCAACAGCAAATTGAACAATTTTTTACACAGACAGACAAGGTTTTTTCCAACCAATAATAAAAAACTACATAAGAAACAGAAGTATTTAATATCATAAATGGAACCCATCTCTCTTCATAGTGGTATTTTGACCTTTTTGACCATAGCTCCGAAGATGGCTTTATAAGCCGAAAGCGCTCAGCTAAGAATTTTAATTTTACACACTTCAAAAGTACACTTCTCCCCTTTTACCTGTTGTCATAAGTGTGTACAAAACTATTTCAGTCTTTACATTTAACTATTTAATTTTTTATAAACCGTTTATAAGGCTCTAGCTCGTAAACTAAAAGAGATTTTAAGAGACAGGTATAACTTTAATACAAATAAAGATAAAGTGCATAATTTAACAATCTTTCTTTGACTGTTTATGAATTAATAATTCAGTCAATTTGTACTCTACGAGCTCCCTAGTGGGAAAGTTTTGGGGTAGTTCTGATTTCTTTCATTATATATGGATTTTAGACTGCTGAATCTGAATATGAGATTTGCGGACAAAATTTCTTGACGAAACATTGAAAAAATCGAAAAATTTCTGCTTTCTTTCTCTTTTTTGCACAAATCTTGAACACTATTAACTTTTAGTAAAAATGGTCTGTTAACAGAAATTAAAGTACAGTGGAACCCCGTTAACTCGGATTAATCGGGACCGCGGCCGATCCGGGTTATCGAAAATTCGGGTTAGCCGGAGAAAATGGTAAAAACTATTAAAATATGGTATGCTTACAGATAAACTCAGTTATAATTGGCACACAGACACTTGTAAACCATGTTCGCGTTCCACACATACAAAGCGTCGTCGAGAGTCTTATTTTTAGCTTTCTTAGCTTTGCACCGATTGTCCAAACTGTCTTTTGTTATCATTTTTAAACAAAAACAACATTTTAAGTTTTATTGCCATTACGTAGACAAAAAATCACGCAAACAACAAAATCTGAATATATTTACGCGGAACGAACAATGAGACTTTACTACACACACACAATACCGTCTCGCAACGAGAACGAACTTATATTATTTAATAAGAGTGAAGACTAAGCCCATTGTTTGAAAAATAATTTTTTAATAGTCTTTTCTAAACAATGCTAGACAGTTTCAAGTAAATAAAGGATACTACAGATGCCTATTGGTTTCGATAACACGAGAATGAGCGTTGTCTGCCATGCCAGTTATTTTTACTAAGGTATATTATGTATCAAATTACACAAAATACGCATTATCTCTCATTGTATAATGTGTTTGACATTGAAAATTGAAACGAATTAACTACATAGGAATTCGCTAAAACGACAAATTTTTACGAAGAAAGTTTATTATGATAAATAAAATTAGCCTGAAAAATATAAGATATAGTATTCGAACAATATGTTTATAAGGAAAGATAAAAGAAAATATTTTAAGATGTTGAAAAGAAATTGGAAAATCCAGCATAAAGGACATACATTTTTATTGTTTTAATGTTTGTCTGATAAAAATCGGTCCGGGTTAGCCGGACTTCCGGGTTATCGGGGGCCGACTTATCGGGGTTCCACTGTACTTAAAATTCTCTACAAATATCACTATTTACTTTTTTTTAGACGAAAATTGAAGTGTCTAAAGTTTCTAAAGTCTAAGTTGAAAATTGACAATTTTTAACGGTCTCGGCAAAACCCACTTTTTACATTCCAAATCTTTATTTTTTATTATATTGCTGTCATTTGATAAATTTCTCCTAGTTTTCTGTACAAATAATAAATGTTAGTTCATAATATTATGAATATGGTATGTCTCTTGTTACAGCTTTCATGAATCCATTCCATCCTAAAATACCGAGAATGTTTCTGCTTTTCCCTAAGAGCCACAGAAGATCAGGCACAGATGGAGTCTCAGTTGGTGTGAACATTCCCGTCGGATCTGTTATCTTGATTTCTGATAAAACTTGAGGTTTTGTCCTTTCAAAATGTATTAGTTGAACAGCGCCCTGACTTCCATAAACCTCAGGCGCGGGTTTAGTTTTTAACCGAGAAATGGATTGGTTAGGAGCTACTGCATGTTTTGGTGCAATACAAAAAATTCCACCCATGACGTGAAAAGTGTGGTATCCGTCGATTTTATGTACGTTAAAATCAGTGTTATAGTACACGTGTTGTGTAAAGCACGGCTGGTCAATTTTCTGCGGATCGCCTGCGATTGCTGACACTTCCAGGCAAGCAACGCGCTTGCTCAAAGTCTTGTAGCGGCGTTAAGGCCCAGATAATTCGTCTCACCATTCCTTGCAGGGTTGGCCGTTTTCTCTACAAAAAGTACGGCTTAAAAATAGGTTGATGTAGTTTCTCTTTGGGGTTTTGTTCATCCTATACAGAAGCTGTTCGCCTGGAAGTCAGCATTCGCAGGCGATCCGCAGAAAATTGACCTGCCATGCTTTTCACAGCAGGTGTGTGATAACGCTGATTTTAACGTACATACAATCGACGGATACCACACTTTTCACGTCATAGGTGGGATTTCTTGTATTGCACCAAAACATGCAGTAGCTCCTAACCAATCCATTCCTCTGTTAAAAATGAAACCCGCGCCTGAGGTTTATGGAAGTCAGGGAACTGTTCAACTAATTCATTTTAAAAGGACAAAACCTCAAGGTTTATCAGAAATCAAGATAACAGATCCGAAGGAAATGTTCACACCAACTAAAACTGTGACTCCATCTTTGCCTAATCTTCTGTGGCTCTAAGGAAAAAGCAGAGACATTCCCGGCCTCTTAGGATGGAATGGATTCATGGAAGCTGTCACAGGAGACATACCATATGAACTGACATTTATTATTTGTGCAGAAAACTAGGAGAAATTTATCAAATGTCAGCATTCTAATAAAAAATAAAGTTTTGGAATGTAAAAAGTAGGTTTTGCCGAGACCGTTTAAAATTGGCAATTTTCAATTTGCATTTTAGACTAAACGGTTCGTCCGAAAAAAAGTAAATACTAATGTTTGTAGAGAATTTTAAGTACTTTAATTTCTGTTAACAGACCATTTACTGAAAGTTAATAGTTTCGAGATTTAAGCAAAAAAGCGAGAAAAAGCAGAAATTTTACGATTTTTCCGCGATTTTTTCAATGTTCCGTCACGAAATTTTGTCCGCAAACCTCATATTTGGATTCTGCAGCCCAAAATACATATATAATGGAAGAAATCAGAACTACCCCAAAACTTTCCTAGTCAAAACACAATTTTATTGAATTACAAGCTTTAAAATAAGTTTTTGAAAAGCTCATTTGTAAGCGTAGAAGCCGAGTTACGATCGAAAAAGCGTCGAAAAATACTTATTTTGCAATTTGCATTATGCACTAATTTTACAATATCTAAGTTCTAATTATTGGATTTAAGTTTAGTAAACTATGTTTTCTTTGTTTTTTTATTAAGGAATAAATTTTATGTGAACATTTTTATTTGATCTCTTTTAGTTTACTAGTTAGAGCCTTATAAATAATTTATAAACAATAATTGTTTATAACAAGTTTTTGACCACTCGGGTCGAAATCCACCCTTGAAGTTAGTAATCAGTAGCCAATAATAAATAATAAGAAATACTTGGGTTTGCCCATCAGAAATGAAAAGGCCACGGTGTAGCTGGTGCTTAGACTATCATATAAACTATAAACAGTTCAAAAAAAGCTTATTGGAAGATGAAACGAAAACCACAAAATAGACTACCCCAGCTAATTGAAAATAATATTTCAACCAACTAAGATAGCTATCGTTCACCCCAGCCTAGCTCAGTCTCTCAGGGTGTGTGTTCGTCTTGTCCCAATCTTAGATATGAACTATGAAAATTCAGAATGAAAGCACACAAAACAGTATTTTTAACTAATCATGTTTATTGTTAAAAAAAGGTATAATAAAAATATGACTTATTAAATGGATTAACAAATATATTCAAATTCTTGCCAAAAACTAACAATTCTTGGATTATACTTATGGCTTTTGCCAGTATTTTTTGGTATCTGGTTAGCTGGTAACTTCTTGATGTCGAATGGTACTGCTGTAGACTTCTTGTAGACCATGGGCAGATGTTCAGCCCTAGGCCCCTGCAGCTGGAGATGGTAGTCGTTGCAGTCTAGAGGTCATGGTGTCTTCGCCTTATAAGTAGCATCACCGGTGATGTTAACAGCTTGAGGCTCCTGAAGGGAGAAAGGTTGATTTATTCCCAAAAAACTATAAGATAACAACACATATAAAGCATCAAGAAGAAAAACCAAAAACGAGCCTTTGCCAAACAATCATAAAAAGTAGTTATTGGCAAAGGTAAATCAAATGGAATTAATATTGATACTATTCTTTCTCTCATGATCATCTTTCAGTGCGTCACAGTTTTTCGATTTCTTTCTAAAGCATTAAATTGTATGTGACAGAAAAAAAGGCACGTCGGTGATTACTTCTAGTTCTGTGAGTATTCTAGTTGTCGATAGATGGCGCCATAATTAAAAAAAAATAATTTTTTTTAATTAGATAATAATATTACAAATATAATCTGTCTAATTTACAAATCAAAGAAAATACCATTTTATAAATGCAAGAAACACATTTGATTTGTTTTTATTCTAAATTGAAAATAAAATGTGACAACTGTCAGATTTAACTAAAATGTCATGTTAGAATACATGTCATAAATGTGTATTATCACGGACTTACCCTTTTTCCTATCATTTGTGACGCACTGAAAAATGATCATGAAAAGGACAATACTAGTTAAAATTTGGTTTACACGTGTATATATGAAAATTAAAAAGATATATTTAAAACTAAAACATCCGAACACATGCTTTGACATTGGACGTTAGGTATAAAAAATATTAGAAAGACTGTTAGATGTAGAAATGTAATTAAAATATAATATTATGTATTCTTACCCCAAGAAAATATGGTCTGATGAAATAAATATGGCCTTATGGGCTCATCTCTTTAAATAGATTAATTTTGCCCCTCCATTACTAATTGTCACTCTCATTGACATGACAGCGCAAAGTATGAGTAGATGGGCAACCATGTTCCGTATTGAAAGACAGATAATATCTACTGAATAAGAATAATATGAAGTACGTTTCGTATGATGATTTAGATTTTAGATGAAAAAAGAGATAGGAAATAGAGGAAATTAAAAGAGGGAGCCAAACAGGTTTTTAACGAAAAAGCAAGTTAAAACAAATAGAAGATAATTATTAATGAAATATTATACAGATTATAAAAACCAGGAATTATACAGATTTACACAAGAGTAAATTATTACCAATTTATAAATTTCCGTATAAAACTTTGATAAAAAAACCCAGAATCATAATTCCTAAATATACAGAATCAAATCATTTAAATAATATTTTAGTAAAATGTATACTGAGCGACTTTGTGGATTACACAGTAATTTATACGGACGGTTCTAAAAATCAAACAGGAGTAGGATGTGCTATGTATGTGCAAAATACCCATCAACATAATAATTACAAATTATCTAGTATTAGTAGTATTTTTACAGCTGAGATTATAGCCATCGAAAAAGCTCTAGAATGGATCAAAGAGAATAATATTGAAAAAGCTGTGATAATAACAGACTCCAGATCTGCAATATATGCAATTGAAAATACTGATTTTAGTTCATACAAATCAAAAATTTTATGTAATATAAAAAATAATTTGTCTAAAGTGGAAGTAGTATTTATATGGGCAAAAGGGCATGCCGGTATACTGGGTAATGAGAAAGTGGATGAGTTGGCCAAAGATGCAATAAAAAAAGGTGAGATACTAACTCACATCTTATCGACAGATGCAATAAATGACGTCAAAGTTAGAATAAATAAAATATGGAAAAAAGAATGGAAAAATATTACAAGCATGTCAAAAAATTTATATTTTTCTTTACATCAAGAACTTCCTCCGCCACCTGAATACATATTTAAATATAACCTGCCAAAGCAAGATATTTCTACTATCGTCCGATTAAAAACTCGACACGGGAAATATGAGGCACATCTGCACAAATTAGGAATAATTAATTCATCAGTATGTTTTTGTGATAATGTTTCGATTAGAGATTTAAACTATATTTTCTTGGAATGCAAAATTAACGAGAGATATATAAATCAATTATATTACAATTTACGACAAACACAAGTTCATTTTCCAATTAGTATAGAATATCTACTAAGTTGTCATAAAATGGAAATATTTAAATTACTCATAAACTACTTGAAAGAAACAAATATAATCATTTAAGTGAAATATGTATAAATATAACAAAACTAATAAATTGAGGTAAAAATAAAATAAAAATCTGTGGCTAACGGACTCGCATCCAAGCCATTTTTTCACACACACACACACAATGAAATATTAAAGAAAATAGAATAAAATAATTATTTAAAAATAAAATAGCAAAGATGTGACGTTTGTAACGTTACAAAGAAAAAGGGGCTATTCTGGACGTGTAATGAGACACAATTATTATATGAATTTCCATAGCGCACAATATAAAATCCAAGGTAGATGCAGGTATAACCTTTGAGTTTTTTTGGGACTGAAGAACTTCCCATAAATATTTTAAGTTGTGTCACACACTTTTGTAAATCGAAACTAAATGCTTTTTTATCTAACACTTGCATTTATTTTCGTTATACTGAACGACATTATTTCATTCTTATCGTTAGAAATATTCTATTTATACAAGAAGAAGAAAATATCTGTAATAACTGTAATCTCTGTGTATCCCCGAATATACATCAAATAAAATATCTCACATTTCCTTCTTTTTATATTCAATCCGAGCTTGGTTGTTCATGTTTTTAGATAAAAGAAACAGATTCTATTATATCAGTGACTTTGTATGTATCGATTATACCCGGGAAATGTTATGAATAAAATATCGCGAAGCGAAAAACTGACAAAAACGGTCTTTTCCCATTTTCAGAAGGATTATTAAACTGGCAGTAGCAACGAGAGGACTTAAACACGCATTGTGTAAAAATATTACGTAAATGACTTATAAAAGGGAGAAAATCCAGATTAATTAAAACTTAAACTGGAATAATTTCGCCTATAATTTGAATTAATTTTATACATTATTCCAAAATAATAACAATGTGTAATAGAAAGTGATGTCTTAATGCTGAAACATGTCGATATGAAATATATTGTGATTCGAATATGTGTATTTCATTTTACTAGGCATATTAGTGAAAAACATTTGTGAAATAGGCAATTTTTGAAAACTTTAGCACAATAGTACTATTTTTCTTTCCCTACTGATAAACCTTAATGATATATGTCACAGAAGATGAAGTTAAATACAATATTTATGATTAATTAGAGTCTGCATACCAGATATGCCCAAATAATAATAAGAGATGTAAGAGTAATTAATCTTCTTCTTCTTAAGGTTCCTTCCCCTATCGGAGGTTGGAAATCATCATCGCTATTTTAATTTTATTGGCCGCACTTCTGAATAATTCTAATGAGCTGCAACCGAACCACTCTCTCAAATTTCTTAGCCAGGATATTTTTGCGTCGTCCTGGGTTTCTCTTCCCTTGTATCTTCCCTTGCATAATTAACCTAAGTAATACGTACTTCTCGCCCCTCATTATATGACCCAGATATTGAATCTTTCTAATTTTAACAGTTTTTATTACTTCACATTCTTTCTTCATTCTTTGTAACACCTTTATATTAGTTACTTTTTCAGTCCACGATATTCTGTGGATTATCCTGTAGCACCACATCTCAAAGGAGTTTAATTTTTTGATTTCAGACTGTTTTATTGTCCACGCTTCCATGCCGTATAGTCAAATAGAAAAAACGTAACAACGTAGCATTCTTGTGCGGATCTCTAGATTGAGGTTACGGTTGCAAAGTAAGTTCTTCAATTTTATGAACGTGTTTCTTGCCATTTCTATTCTAGATCTGATTTCTTTTGTTTGATCTTCATCTTCGGTTAGCCACGTTCCTAAATATTTATATGTTGTTACTCTTTCGATCGTTGTATTATTGATGATCAGGTTATCTACATTTTGTGGTTTTTTTGAGAATATCATTGATTTCGTTTTCTTGAGATTCATTTTCAGTCAATACCTTTCACATGCATTGTATACATGTTGTATTATGTACTGTAAATCTTCCATGTCACTTGCAAATATGACTGTATCGTCCGCATATCTAATATTATTAATGCTATTTCAGTTGACCAAAATACCTTCCACAATATCAAATAAAGCTTCTTGAAATATCACTTCACTGTAGACGTTGAATAAGAGTGGTGAAAGTATGCACCCTTGTCGAACTCCTCTAAGTATACTTACTTTCTCTGTCAGTCCTCCTTCGACTCTTACTCTTGCTTTCTGATTTTGATACAGATTCGATATAATTTGTAGATCTCTACTATCTATGTTTTTGGTCTTAAGAATACTTAAAAGCTTTTCATGTTGAACTCTGTCAAAAGGTTTTTTAAAATCTATGAAGCAAGCATATATGTCCTGATTCATATTAATCTATGTAGACCTAGTCCTGTAATTAATCTATGGAGACCTAAATGCGAAAGAGAAATGAGAAGTTCCAGATGTAAACAATAAATCTGAAAATTTAAACATCTTCAACTATATTATTACCTGTACAGTCCTCTAGCTTATGTTCCAGACTTTCCTCGAATTTCTTGGCCATCGTAGGTTTTTTAACGCTTCTACGTTAAACCTTTTCTATTTAACTCCTCTAACTTCCTTTACATTGGAGATTTTAGCCCTTATTTTTGTTTGGACTAGGTAGTGGTCCGAGTCTATGTTTGCCCCGTGTCTTGCACGTACGTCTATTATGTCGTTGAAATGTCGTACGTCGACCACTACGTGGTCGATTTGATTTACTGCATTCCCATCAGGGTTTCTCCATGTTCCCTTATAGAGATATCTTTGTGCATAAAACATGTGCTGGCAACGACTATGTTCATTGAGGCGTCTAGGTGTATCAGGCGAGTTCCGTTGTTGCTCGTTTCTTCATGTGAACTCAGATATGACACCAAAGTGTTCCAAATTCGTTCGGTTCTGCGCATGACGTCAATACGTGACTAGTTAGCGGCGCCAATTTGAAATTACCTATGGATAACATGAAGAGTGGAAGCATTATGGTAACAAAATTACGGATTATTATTTATGTTAAATTTCTTTTTACGAAACGTATAGTCTAAGATACGATATAAGGTCGATTTGCACCGATCTGTTTAATGGATAAAGATTATTGGATATGTAATTTAGCATGTTAACAATTACAAAAAATAAGGGTTGTCCGATCTAATCTTGTTCTAACTATAATTAATTAATAATTAAAAAATGACATTTTTTTATAAATTAAAATAAAAATTTCGACCCGGGCAGATATTATTTCAGATTTTTTAGGTCATTGTAAACAAAAATGGTCTTTTGTAATTTCTCTCTAAAGTTGTTCGTTTTATAGTTATAAACAATTTAAAACTGAAAAAAGAACGAAAGATGAAGATTTTCAAGGCTCAAAAACATAAGTATAAAATATCATTTTTGAAATTACGAAGTACCTAAATTCAAGTTCAAACCTTATTCTATCAGTTCTTGATAAGTCTTTTGGACGTATTTCATTCTGAAAAATTGTTTTTTTGTTGTTAATGCCCGTCTCCCCATAAGAAACCGGACATCTTGTATATTAGTGCACCCTTATGTGTCTGTGTAGATTTTGGCGTTGGATCCGACCATCACTTGTAACACCGTTGCCTTATCCTCTATTTTTTCATACTATCGCGTTAAAATTTTTTGTGATATTATACACGAGCGGGACACCCTCAAAAAAGCACTTAGTTTTCGAGATACTGACCACGGAGGGGTGAATGGCTAATTTTATTCATACTTTATATTTTCGAGGGTGCTGAAAACGAAAATGAGGTTTATTTTGAATTTTATGTGGGGGAACATTGTCAAAATCGCAATTTTAACCTAAAAATAAAAAAAATGAAATCACGTTTTTTGCGTTTACCTCGCTACAACTCTGTTCCATTTTAATATTTTTTTCTGAAATTTTTACAGTATATAGCTCTAACATTTCTGAAGACAAAGGTACCTGCTTTAAGTTTTTATTCTCATCATAATAAAGGTTATGAATTTTTCAAAGAAAAAGGTGCGGATTTGTGCATTGCAAAGTTTAATCGCTAAAGTTGTGTGACGAAGTTTAAAATTTAGCTTTTTAATTACATTTATTTGAAAGTAGAGAGTACAAAGAAGTTTTCTGGTAAGTATTAGAACAAAATGTTTTAGAGAAAAAAAAATGCAACTTTTAATGTCGACATTAGAAATCCCCAATATAACGCTTATTTTTTGAGGGACAGACAATCTAGGTCTAATTTCTCACCTTTAGTACTATCCTTGGATTATAAGCTTTCATTTGACACCTCATTTGTCATTCTACCTAGTATAATGACGAATAAGTAAACGTTCCTACTCTATTATTCTTGTAGGTACATTTAACATTGATTAAAATTATGAAAGAAATGGCATGGCAACACTGTGACGCACAAAAATAAGATTCAGCTGTGCGTTACATAGGGTGCACTAATAGCGAAGATGTCCAAGGAACCTTCCTCATTAACAATTAAAAACATATGTTTTAGAATAATACATAGCTAAAATTCTTATCGAGACCTGATAGAAAAAGGTTTGAACTTGAATTTATGCACTTGATGATTACAAAAATGATATTTTTTACTTGTGTTTAAGCCTTGAAAATTGTCATCTTTCGTTCTTTTTTCAGTTTTAAATTGTTTATAACTCGAAAACGATCAACTTTAAAAAAAATTACAAAATACCTTTTTTGTTTAGAATGATCCAAAAAATCTGATATAATATCTGCCCGGGTCGAATTTTTTTTTTGTAATTATTGTTATCGTGCTAAATTACGGTTTACGGGCGTTTCGCCCCCGCCGTTTCGCTCCCGACCGTTTCGCCCCCGCCGTTTCGTCCCCAGCCGTTTCGTCCCCAGCCGTTTCGCCCCCGAACCGTTTCGCCCCCGAACCGTTTAGCCCCCGGGATTTTACCTAACATTTTTAACTAGTTCCATTGAGTTATAAATACAATGTTAGTAATACATTTAGTACCTATTGCTCATTTTTTTGTTTGTTTTTCTTAGAAGTGCTCTATTACACATATTTATAGTAGATAGACAGGATTAATACATATTGATTCTCAGAAATAATTTTACATATTTTCTTACACAAAGGATTTTGTTCTCAGAAAACTAATTTTGCCTTAAAATATAAAGGACAAGATTCCTCTCATTGGCTGTATACCATAATAAAAACTTACTAATGAAGTAAAAACCTCACATGTAGGTAGGTGGTATATAATTTATTAAAAAATTTTTTCTAAAAATGATCCAAGATGGATAAAATCACAAACGTTTTCGGACCAATCAGTCCATCATCAGGTGGTAGAAACTTCAGATCCAAAGTAGTTGGAACTAGCTACATATTTAGGTCAAAAGACCTTAATGTAATAATAATTATGCCATTTAGGCTACAAAAATGTCGACAATAAGTCGATGTCACAAGAAATTAAATTGCAACGGTATTACAAAGTGGTCTTCATCTTGGCCTCAAACTGACAGACTCTGTAATTGCACTCCCCTAGCTACATTTTTCCATTTCTTCAGAATTGTTTGAATTTTTAAGACTAAAAATATGTACCCACTGAAAATCTCTCACTTGAAAACAAAATTAACGTGTGTGGAGGTTTAATACAAAACTGGCCTAATATCAAAATACTCAAATCAAGGTTAATAAGAATAAACCGCAAACTAATATAATATAAACACATATAATATAGATGTACAATATAAATCGCACTGTTCATCAATTTTCAACGTGTCTGAAGAACTAACGTATAAATCTAGCAGTCTGACTGAAAGGTCGTAAAATATATAGTTCGGATTAAATGGAAAACTCGGTCGTTGTGTGCGAAAACACCCACCTCGCTACATGATTACCTGTGTTTAATTACTTCATTGTGAACATTTACCCTTAATTGAAATGAGCAAAACTTCCTGAAATTTGATTATTGTGCGCTAACATACTGAATATTGATCTAGGGAACAATTTAAAAAGGAAATCGTTTTTCACTATTATTACAGTTACAGAATTAATTTTCTCAGTTTGTAATAACAGCGTAATTATACAAAATATTATTATACCGCATTAAAACTACTGTGGAAATCTGCTACAAATCTGTGAAAATTGTTTATGATTAAATTTTTCGAATACTTTTTGGTTATCCATGAAGAACATATCACGATGAAGAACATCAAACTTTTACGAGACACATTTTAGATTTGAGACTGGGGAAGAATGTTTCGAATGATTTTCCAGCTAGAATGGTGACACCTTGAGGAGGTTACCTTGAAACAGTCTCAAATTCATCGCCTTATAAATGAACCAGTCCGCCCCTGTGGTGACGAGTGAATTGGATGCAAGCATTATACAGCGAAAACTTTTTAATATATGCCACGGTATGTGACGATATGATTTCACTTGCCGTCCAAATACTCAGAAATAATGCGTTGTGTTGAGTTTCGGTTTACTATCAAAAGAATTTAATAGCCTTTTACGTCAAGAAGTCTGGGAAATGTTTATATAATAGAGGGTATGTCGACAGATAATGTCCGTAATATTGATAAAACTTTCGAATGCTTGATTTCTCAAAAGTGACCGTTAAAAATAGAGTCAGCAATTTCGATGGGAACCGAAGATTTGCTTACGGCAAAAGTATCATTTTTCTATTGGTTAAGAAGAAGAGTCATAGCATCTGTGGGATGTTCTGATTATCATTTTCTCGCTATCTTATTGGCAGAAAAATGTTTGCGTTATTATTATTGGACAAAGTATTCGATGGTTGCCAGAATGGGAGGTGAATTCTGTTGCTAGAGAGAAAAAATTCTTGTCCGGAATTAAGACAGGAGGTCAATTAAGTTTCAGCGGACATGCAGTGAAGAAATCCAATTTTTGTTGTCTGTGCCAAAGACAGGCTCAGATGGAATCTTGAGAGATTCTGTAGTGCAAGTCGCAAGTGCGATGTGTTTGTCATAGATACCATACCGGTATATATTTTTTTTTGTTCCGTTAAAATAAATGGAATAGTGTTCATAGTAGTGGCGTTTAGTATGCCTTTTGCAAGAAGAAATTAACTCAATCTTCGCGGGACGTAGTTCCTGATATTTTAACTAATAACCAATAGTCTAAACAAATTTGTTTTATCATCAAGTTGATGAAAAGTGTTACTAATAATCGAAATAAGCAGTTACTTTTTTTTAATATAAAACAAGACTATAGAATTTCATCTTTCGTATAAAAAATAACAAGTTGTGTAATAGTACTTTAGATCCGAAATTGTAAAGTGTAAGTGCAGTTCGTCGTACCACCTTACCAGAGCTCCAGCGAGCTATATCATCAGTCCAGCAGCCCACGGTACACCCACCGCAGGTCATCAGGTACATGTAGCAAACAAACTGTTTAATTCTTTTTTCGAACTTTTGAAAACGTGAAAAACTTAATATTTATGTTTATCCCCCTCTTACCAGTTCAGTTTTATTTTTTTTAACAATTTTTATATATAAATAAACTATGATTATATTTCAAACTTATGTGTCTTTTTATTCTTTTTGCACAATCTATCTCTGATCCTTATTGTAATGGAACATACAGACTACCTCAGACATCACTGGTAAGTACCGTTTTCTATTCAAAGGAATACTTTTTGAATATTTTGTTTTGTAATTTTTGTATAGGCACATGGCAATAGATTTTGATTTGTTGATAACGCCCAATTATTATTATAGTTATTTTCCTAACAAGTGCAGAAAGTCATTCTTTTCCGCACGCGACTGCAGTTTGCCGAACGACGCGAAGACACAGTCGAGTGCGGAAAAGAGACTTTCTGCAAGAGTTAGGAACAATATTTTTTCTAAGAGTCATTAAAAATTGCCAAATCTTAATCAATTAATTGAATTAATATGAAAATACAAACACAAATTAATTCTTTGACAAGGTTGTCAAAACCAAACTTTCAATATAATTAGTTAGCATGACGACGATCTTGGTTTCCATGACGATGATTCAAAACGACTGTTATTGTCTACCGATTTGACTTTCGAATATTATGTCAAAATAATTTTATTTCATCGAATTGTCGCGTTAATTTCATTAAAACAGGAACACAATAAGATATATTTGAAATGAATTAGTAAATAATATCTAAATATTAGTTTATTGCAAGTATTATTATTACTTTAAGGCCATATTAACAAATCTAAATTAACACGCGTGCGGAAAAGTAAAAACCGCGTGCGGAAAAGTAACACGCGTGCGGAAAAGTAACATGCGTGCGGAAAAGTGAAACTTTCTAAACTAAAATGCGTGCGCGAAAGTAGACATTTTTGCACGCTCGTAGAAAAATTTCTTTTCTTTATAACAAATACTATTTCAAAAACTCACTTCCTAAATTCTCTGAGACTGTAGCTACCGGGGTATTACAAAAAATTATGTAGCACGAATTTTGCCAAGCCTATGATCTAACATTAATGTCTAAGTATATTTTTATATTTATTTAATTGTCGTGCTTCAACCTACGCCGACTAATATGGTGATATTAGGGAATCACGAAAAAAAAAAGGAAAGACCGAGAAATAGATAAACTACTAGATGCAAATTTCGCGAGTGCAGTACGAGCACACGATCATAGAGGAAGGTAAAGAGATCTTCTTCTTGATGTGCCTGTCTGTGATGAATGTTGGCTTGGCGATCATCATTGCAATCTTTACCTTATCTGAAGCAGCGCGGAAAAGCTGCATGCTGCACAGATAATGTGATGAACCAGGTTATAGTAGGGGAGTAAAGTATGCTAATTGTGCAGTCACTCGAGCTTTATGGGGATCTCTTGGGTTGTGAAGAGTAGGTCCTAAAACTAAAAAAAGTTAAGTAAAGTTTTCCATTTTGGTGGGCGCTTGTCATGTTTTAACTTAATTTTCCATTTCCAACAATCGTTTTTTCCGATTATAACGCCATCTATCCATAATTCGAAAAAATAATTCGAATAAAAGTTACTTATTTTTACGTAAGGAATCCAAATCTGCAATAAAAATTGGGGGTTCCTATTTAAGATTTTAAAGTAACCCCCCACCCCACCTCCGTGGGGGTCGTGTTTGGTGCCATTCGATAGATTTTTCAAAAATATTGAATAAGTGTATTTACAGTTTTTCGATCTGATGTGCATTTCCCGAAATATCGCGGGATTCGTATTTAAAATATTAAATTTACCCCCCACCCCTCTACGTGGGAAGTCGTGTTTGGTATCATTCGATAGATTTTTAAAAAATATGGAACGCATATTTGTTAGTTTTTCGATCTGAAATATAAGTATACCTTATCTTAATCTGACAATTTCGAGTTTTTTTTTCGGCCCCCCGTTAACGAACTCCCATGTGTTAAGAGCCAATATATGGTATAGGTACATCTGCAGAGTACCCGGTTTCTCCCCATATGTTAATCTGACGCGCTCGAGTAACTGCAAAAATCCCCGCTTGGGCTCCCCTACCATTATGAGATTCTTTAATCAGGATGTCCCTCTTCTTTCTGGATTTCACTTTCTAAATATTTTCCTTTAAAGGATGGAAGGTTTTTGTTCATTCTTATGAGGACCTTCTCATTTGTGACTCAATCAATCCACGGAATCTTAAGTATTCTGCAATAAAGCCAAATCTTAAATGCTTTCAATCTTCTTCACATATCTTTGCTCAAGGTCCACGAGTCAACACCATAAAAAGCAGGAGAAGACGTAGCATCACAGCATTCTTATTTTTATATCAAGAGAGAGGTTGTGGCTCTTTAAAAAGACCCTTATCCTGTTGAAGACGGATCTAGCCTTTCCGATGCGTGCTCTATTCTTTTTATGTTTGAAATTCTAACACTTACTCTACTTTCGACCAGGTAATGATAAGAATTCGCATTTGCTCCTTTTCTGGTGTGACGCTTATTATATTCAATTGGAGTATACAATAATATGATTTATTATATTTACTGTAAATCCTTCTGGTGATTTCCAGGTGCCTTTAGGTATAGCGAAGTAAGGGCTGAGAATTGCCATGTTAAGTGATCCTGCTAGGTTTACTAACCTACTGTTATTGTCATTTTCTATTGCTATTGTCATTCCAACTTTTGCGTTTAGTTAAAAACAACAGTATACAGGTCAGCTTCTTCTTCTTCTTCTACGGCACTACAGCCCAAGTTGAGCCTTGACCTCCTTTATTTTTTGACTCCACCCTTGCTTGTCTGTGGCTGCTCTTCTCCATACACGGACTCCTAAAAGGGTTTGTGCGTCGCTGTTTACTGTGTCTTCCCAGCGCTTTCTTGGCTTTCCAATCGGTCTCTTTCCCTGCATTCCAGCATTCAGTGCTCTTTTTGGTAGCCTATTCTCTCCCATTCTTATCACATGTCCGGCTCATTGCAATCTTTGTATTCTAATGAAGTCTGACAGGGGTGTTTCCTTATAAAGTTGATAAAGCTCGTTGTTGTATCGGCTTCTGCAGATTCCGTTTTCCCTCAGCAGGGACCATACAGGCCAGCTAGTTTTCGATAATACGGAAAGAGTCTCCCCAGAGCACATTCCCTGTGATACCGAAGTATCTAGGATGAGTGGATTTTACTATTAGGGAGAGTGACATCGTATGGCTTAAATCTGGATAGTATCCCTCTATATTAGCTAACCTCTGATTTTTACCAAGATACTAATTATTTTAGTCAGGCTATGTTGACCGGGGGCCTTTAGATATTTTAAAAATGTCTATTAGCCTTCTACGCAATAGTCAGAATTTTAGCTTATAGTATTTGAGTTATTGGGCCTGTCCCTAAGCATATAAACCTGGAATGAGAAATAAAGAATGGAACTAGACACTAGACTATTGCTAGCAATGAAATAACAAGCTGTTAATATTTGAGGACTTTTGCGTAATGAATACTTTTAATTTTTCTACAGGTTTAATCGCACCGTCTGCAAATGAGTCCACTGCCATTCCGCTATATAAATTGAAAAACTCCGAAATTGAGTACTAGCGATGTATTTTGGTGCATATAAAAAGTTTTTAAACAATCTGAAACTGACTTACAATTTCCAAGTAAAAAAGTCAAAGCATGCAAACAACGGCAGCGATATGCGACATTTCCTCCAAATACCTGCCTCATTCTTCTTGTTTGTAGTTGATTTCAAAAACAGGTCTGTTACACCCCAATAATTCCATCGCTTTATATGAAAAGTTTATATAATCAAATTTATCAATTTTTCATTCCCCGTACCTAGTTTGTACAGGTGGTTTCTTAAATGTCAATGTCCAGTCACCATTTCAATGACCGTTATGATCTCTCATTTATTGATTTATTAATATTCTTGATTATTTTTTTAGTCTAGATTTGCACTCGAGTGGTTCTCCATTTCTTTTGATGAGTCCTTATCAGCCATTTCTAAACCTTGTTTTTCGTAACATCTCAAGTGATACCACCGAAAGGTTCTCACGAGTCTTGTTTTGCCGACATATATCTGCTCGTTCATTCCCATGCACCATTTCATATCCCTGCACCCATATTGAAGACACTCTTTTGCCAGATTATTGAGGAAATCTTAGCAGTTCCTCACCAGTTTTGATTTCGTGAGTGGCTTATTTACTGCCACAATAGCCGCTTGACTACTTGTGCAAATGTTTATTCTTTTAGCTTTAGGGTCTTCATCTATGATTTCGTCAATGCAGCCCACCAAAGCAAAAACTTCAGCCTGGAACACAAATGTATATTGACCTAGGTTGTATGATTTCTGATCCAGTACAATAGAAAGTTTTAGTTTCATCAGTGAACCATATTTAGTCCCCATAGTTCAAGTATTACGTAACGCAGTTTGAGGGGGAGGGGGGTCTTGTAAAACGTTACGGCGCGTTACACGGGGGGAGGGGGGTTCGAACTGCGCGTTACGTAACATTCTTTTTTAACTTAAATGAAAAAAAAACTAGGGAATTTCTTTAATGTTTTACGTAGATCCCTGAATTGTATTATGTTGCACCCTCACGCTCCGCTAATGTTCTGACAACAGGACAATAGTACCTATTCAAGTGAAAAAATCTTAAAATTTGTAACACAGATGAAGCACAGTAACATGTGTTTTGCAATAATTGGATGGACCTCTCTCCACAACAAAAGATTAAAATATACAGATGTTATTTAAGAGGTTGCAGAGGGAACTACATGTTCATAAATCATGTATGTTTTCTCAAATCGTTTTCTGCAGTAGGTATTCATTAATGTTTTAAATACGCAAATTTTCAAATTATTTAAAAATGTCTTTAAATAAAAAGCATTAAATACAAAACCCACTATATTGATACTTAGTTTAGAAAATTGATAGATATTTAAAAAAATAATACCCTTATTTAAAGTGTGATTCCTGAATTATTAATTTCAAAGTTTTATGTGATTAATATCTTGACGAAAATTATACACAATTTCAAAATTTCACCTTGCATTATTCATAATAGACCCTTCATAATATACATTTTTGAGATGAGGTTGTTAAGCAGCTTCTAGAAACAAAAATATACGGGGTGTTTAATTAAAATTAAAGATAATGGACTATGCTAGACTTGAGTGAATAACCCTGTATATTCAAATTTATGTTTAAATAGTCCATAGTCGAATTTAAAAGTTGACGCATCCTAGCGTTTTTATAATTGTCTAAAATAATGACACATGACAACAATTTTATTCCATAAGTGGTTTCCATACATTATAATTTTAAATGATCACCCTGTATTATTCATAAAGACCATAAAATCAGATTGTTAAGCAGCTTTTAAAAATAGAAAAATATACAGGGTGTTAAAAAATAAAGCTTATGGACTACGGTAGGCTTGCATGAATCACCCTGTACATTTAAATTTATGTTTAAAAAGCACACATTTTTATATATGAAAATCTACGGGTCTCAGCGTTTTTTAAAATTGATTAAAACAAGGACAGAAATAATTTTATTCCATAAGTGCCTTCTTATATATACAGGGTGTTTCAGAAAAAGGTAACACGATCTCTAAGATAGGTGAAAAACTGAAAAATAATTGGGGTTTGCTTAGTATACAATTTTTGTAACGGCATGTGCTTTCACGATACAGGGCGTTGAAGAACAAAAAGTTTTACACATTTTTTTCACTATTTTTCCGAAACTACTGGCAACATCGAATATTATTTGTTATACAAAAATTTTTACTAAGCAATATAAAATATTGAAATAATAAATATGTTATTTTAATTTAAGTTTTTATTAAAAGAAGATAAAATAGAAGAATGCATGAGAAGAACAATAAAGGATGAAGCCAAAAATGTATGTAAGGATGGGGCCAAGCAGGGAAAATGTAAATGTAAAATTAGTAATAAAAGATTATTATTCTAAGTTTTGGACATATTTCATGCCATGGGACATGAAATTACGATTGGCAGGGATAACCAGACACATGAACTAAAAAGAAGAATCCTTCTTGGGTGGGCAGCATTTGGAAAACTGAGAGAAACTTTTAAAAGTGAGTTGCCCACATGCCTAAAGAGAAAGGTATTTGATCAGTGCGTCCTCCCAGTCTTGACGTACGGATCAGAAACATTTACCTTACCTAAAGCCTCGGCTACCAAACTAAGAGTAACGCAGAAAAGAATGGAGCGGTCAATGTTAGGAATAACTCTGCGAGACAAAGTCAAAAACGAAGAAATCAGGAGAAGAACAAAGGTGACTGAGGTCATCAAAAGGATAGCCAGGTTGAAGTGGAGATAGGCAGGACACATAGCCAGAATTACAGATGGGCGATGGACAAAAAGGTTATTGGAATGGAGGCCAAAAGAAGACAAGAGAAGCGTCGGTTGACCGCCTACAAGATGGACAGACGAAGAAAGCTAAATAAAAACTGGATGAGAGCGGCGCAGGATAGACGTGGTTGGAAACGAGGGGAGGAGGCCTATGTTCAGCAGTGGACTTTTGAGGCTGGATGATGATTGTAAGTTTTTATTATTACCTCAAATGCGATTAAAATAATAACAAAGTTCTTTTACCGGGTTCCGATACTTTTCGCAACCTAGTTTTCCATTTAGGTTCAAATGGTCACTTGGGTGTTACGTAACGTTTGGGTAGGGGGAGGGGGGTACATAAAAACGTTACGGTGCGTTACATGGGGGAATGGGAGTCAAAAATCTTCAAAAATTGCGTTACGTAATATGTACTTGAACGCTCCATAGAAACTTTTTGTTTTCTAGATGGTATAATTGTGTTAATTTTCTCAGAGAGGATTAGTTCTGGTGTCATCATATTATATGAGTTCATCATGAAGATGGATTCCTCAAGTATTGTCCCAGTAGTGTTTGTGTGGCTATTCAATACATAATTCGGCCTCCAAGTATTGTTTGCTTTGAGTCTCAGAATGGTCATAAAGGCTATCGCCGATGCCGAAATATATAATATGGAACCAGACTATTAGTAAAAATGAAATGACCGCTGTTCATAGTTGAGGATTTTCTGCGTAGTGAATACTGTTAATTTTTCTATAGGTTTAATTTGCCTGTAATCTAGAACCGTAACCCAATCGCATTTTAATATTTTTAAAGTTAAAGCAACCGTTATGTTAATGGAAAAACTCTGAAATTGAGTAATTTAAAATCCATGCCATGATTTTGGTGCGTATAAAAACAGTTTTCAAACAATCTGAAACTGACTTACTTTTCCCAAGCAAAAAAGTCAAAGCATGCAAACAACGGCAGCGATATGGGACAACATTTCCTCCAAATTAGTGATGTTGATTATAGTTACTTTCGAGTAATCAATACAAATCGTTACTTTTGAATAAAGTAATCATTTCAAGTATTCGTTACTTTGATTACTTTGATTACTTTTGTATTGAGTATTTTTCGGTAGATAGATATTTTGTGTAGATATTCGGATATAACAAGTAATCATTTACAGTATTCGTTACTTTGATTACTATGATTACTTTCGTTACTTTTGTATTTGAGTACCGGTAATCGTACCGAGAAGCGTATTTCTCGGTAGATAGGTATTTTTTATAGGTATTCGGATGTAATAAGTAATCATTTACAGTATTCGTTACTTTGATTACTATGATTACTTTTGTATTTGAGTACCGGTAATCATATCGAGAATCGTATTTCTCAGGAGGTAGGTAGGTAGGTAGGTATTTTGTACAGGTATTCGGATATAACAAGTAATCATTTACAGTATTCGTTACTTTGATTACTATGATTACTTTCGTTACTTTTGTATTTGAGTACCGGTAATCATATCGAGAATCGTATTTCTCAGTAGGTAGGTATTTTGTATAGGTATTCCCATATAACAAGTAATCATTTACACTATTCGTTACTTTGATTACTTTTGTATTTGAGTACCGGTAATCATATCGAGAATCGTATTTCTCGGTAGGTAGGTATGTTTTATAGGTATTCCGATATAACAACGACCTTCACCGATCTGTTTAAGGGATAAAAATGATTTGATTACTATGATTACTTTTGTTACTTTTGTATTTGAGTACCGGTAATCATATCGAGAATCGTATTTCTCAGTAGGTAGGTATTTTGTATAGGTATTCAGATATAACAATGACCTTCACCGATCTGTTTAATGGATAAAATGATTATATGTAAAATAGGAGATGATTGAATGCTCGAATAAATGAAATTTATGGAAATAAAAGGCAGATATCACCTAGTTGCTCGATATTTGCCTTTTATTTTCATAAATTTGATATGTAATTTATGATTTTAAAAATTACAAATAACAATAGGGGCGCCTGATATAATTTTGACCAGACTACTTAGTTATCTAATAATTAAAAAATGACTTTGTTTATAAATTCTTATTAAATTTTTTCGGCCCGTGTAGGTATTTATTAGAATTTTAGATTTTTGAATCATTCGAAACAAAAAAGGTGTTTTGTAATTTTTCTCTTGTTGATAATTTTCGAGTTAAACACAAATTAAAACAAAAAAAAAAGGAAAATGGCAATTTTAAGGCTAAAAACATAGTTAAAAAATAACATTTTTGAAATTACGAAGTACCTAAATTGAATTCAAACCTTCTTCTATCAGTTCTCGAAAGGATTTTGGGCTTATTTCATTTAAAAACTTTGTTTTTTAGTTATTAATGCAGTTTTGCAGGTTCGTAACAATTAAAAAAAATATTTTAGAATAAATCTTGCCAAAAATTGAGACCCGATAGAAAAAAGTTTAAGTAATTTGAATTTAGATACTTGATGATTACAACAATAATATATTTTACTTGTGTTTTTGGGTCTTGAAAATCGTCATTTGTGGTTTTTTTTCAGTTTTAAATTGTTTATAGCTCGAAAACGATCAATTTAAAAGAAAAATTACAAAATACCTTTTTTGTTTCAAATGATCCAGAAAATATACAATAATATCTTACCGGGCCGAAAAAATTTTAGTAGAATTTATTAAAAAACGTCATTTTTGATTATTAATTAATTAATGTCTGTACAAAATTATATCGGGCACATTTTGCTTTTTATAATTTTTAACAGAATAAATTCTATATCAAATAATTGTAGATAAACAAGTTTTAAATTAAATTAGGTTTTCTAACAAATGTAAACATATTTTAAGTTTTTTATTTTTATTTAAGCTATTTATAATACAAAAATAAAAACAATAAAATAAAATAATACATATAATACAATACAATAAAATACTATAATACAATTCAATATAATACAATAACATACAATAATAAGAATAATACAATACGATACAGTATGCAGGGGTCGGCAACTTTGGCCCGCGGGCCGCATGCGGCCCTTTGCGCCTTTTTGAAGGCCCGCCAAAGCACCAATATAATTTTAGAAAAAATCAAAAAACTTAGTGTCATGCCGAAATGTGGCCGATGGCAACAATGCGGGCTAACAGAATAATGGGAAGGTGTATTTCACTACAACGACAGTAGATACTTAATGAGTAGATACGTAATACAAGTTATTTTTAATTTGGTAAAATAATTCAGGTCTTATCATAGAAAAAATAAATAAAATGCCACAGAAAAAAAAATTAATGAGAAAAGTGTGAATTTAATGAAAAGTTAATTAATAAAGAAAAAAATATTTAATTGAAAATGGTTATTCATTTTTAAAAAAATATTTCTTTATATAATTTTATTAAAGCACTATGCTTAATTTGCAAAGAATCTATAAGAGTACCTATTCAAAGAAATTACGTTTGCCTCACCACTACATGAAACACAAAATTGAATGTGATAAATTTGAATCTCAATTCAGACAAAATAAAATTGGCTCTTTACAAAACTCATTAGACGGACAACAAAGCGCTTTTAAAAAATGTAAAGAACACAATTCAGCATTAAGTAATCAAAAAGTCCTTAATATTTCAAAATAGATTGCTTAACATAACAAACCATTTACGGAAGGGTAGTTCATTAAAAAATCTATCAAGGGGAAAGGAACAAAATGCAAAATTTTGACGCCTGCCAAAATTTTCAATGTATTTTAAATATAATAATTTTTTTCGAATCTTGAGAAAACTAATAAGTACCTATTTTTGAAAAATTTAAACGCAGAATGAAAGATTACTTTATTGCCGAGAGCCGTAAGTCCCTTAGAATGAATATAAAGTTTCTTTTGGGTGAGATATTTGAAATTAAAAATCACACCAAATTTTCTCCTTTTTTTTTCGCCCCTGTAACTTATTAAAATAAACATTATAGAAGTTTACAGGGACCTTCGCCTTCGGTAATAACGTAATATTTCATTCTGCGTTTTAATTTTTCAAAAATACTTATTAGTTTTCTCAGGATTCGAAAAAAATGAATCCCATTTAAATAGCATTGAAACCGAAAGTTCGTACCCATCCCCTTAACGCAATTTGACCAAAACAATTTTAAAAATTTGAAGATTTTAAATTGTCTGTACGCAGAGCAGTTCAATGTATTGAAATTATATCAATGTTTATTACAACAACAATGTTTCTTAAATTAAAAGAAAATTGTTCACAATTTAAGTACTTTTCATTGGCACTTACTTAATTAAAGTAACAATATAACTAACACTGCTCAATTGTTGATTGTGTCAATTGTGTAACAGAAGAACTTGTTACATTAGAAAGTCTCCATCGAAATACAAGAAGTAAAAATATATTTTTACAACTATTAAATTAGTAGATTTTTTCAATCTACTATCTCAAGTGT
This sequence comes from Diabrotica virgifera virgifera, assembly GCF_917563875.1. Classification (NCBI taxonomy): domain Eukaryota; kingdom Metazoa; phylum Arthropoda; class Insecta; order Coleoptera; family Chrysomelidae; genus Diabrotica; species Diabrotica virgifera. Next base: position 196,887,482 of record NC_065447.1, on the reverse strand, counting down.
GGAAAATTAAAAAATAATCCTTTATCCTTTTGTCCATTGTATTTCGATGGTCAAAAAGCACACATATGGTTCCCATAATATGGGACATATGGCTCATTCGTTACAACTTTTCTCGAAATTCGGAATAATACACAATTGACAAGACAAGACAAATAACTTTATCACACACACTACACTAATTCAAAAAAGTACTTCAACTTCCTTTGTAACGGGCACAACTAGACCTGTCGCTCAGTTGTAAGTCCATATGTTGTAATAGAAATTTATGAGGGGCTTTTGAATTTTCAAAAACCACTTTTGTTAATGCGTAACCATAAATAAAAGTAGATATTTAACTCAACACAAGAACGTGTCAAGGAAGTTCGTGGAACTTTACGACTCGCAATTTCTCGGTACTAAACTATTTTAACACGTTAACTGCCTCATAGACGTTTATTTATTAATTTTTGGAGAAGTCAGAATAAGGTAAATATTTTTAAATTAAACGTACATAGAGGTATAGAAGAAGGGTTGGTGGTGAATAAGGGTTTTATCTATGGTGAGTGAATCCATACATAAAAATTATAAACATGTTTTTTTGTTTGTACAAAAGGATGTATCTATCTATAAATTTGGATTTGTTATCCAGTGATAACAATAACTCCAATAGTCTCTTAGATTATTGAAATGTGCCTTTAACACTAAGTACTTCGCTTAGAACCTAAGAACCTATATGGTAGCTCCAATGGTTTGTGGCTCTTCAGTTTCCGAGTCTGTTGCCACCGATGCCATGTTTTCTGTACCACATGAGGTTTATCAAGCATTAAACAATAATCTCCACACTGCCACTGTTTTTTGTGATTATGCCAAAGCTTTTGATTGTGTAAATCACGACATTTTGATAAAAAAACTAGATTTCTATGGAATTCGAGGTATTTCTTTGAACTGGTTTCAATCTTACTTGGAAAATAGGAAACAACTGGTTAGAGCAAATGATACAGACTCTAGTCTCAAAAATGTTGTATGTGGGGTACCGCAAGGTTCAGTATTGGGTCCTCTACTTTTCCTTATCTTTATTAATGACATCACTAGTTTAAAAATCGATGGAAAAGTTTTTCTTTTTGCTGACGATACCAGTATCACTTGGAGCAACTCAAATATCGCAACTCTTCATGCTACTATAACTTCTGATCTACTCACAATAAAATCCTGGTCAGATTCTAATTTACTCTCTTTTAACGTAGATAAAACAGTAGCATTACCCTATAAAGGAACTCTTCAACCCTTACCTCTTCATAACAGCCAGATCAGTATCGTTGATTCTGTAAAGTTTCTTGGTATTTTTTTAGATAGCAACCTTAAATGGTCCCTTCATATCGATGTGTTAAGCAAGAAACTATCCTCAGCTTGCTTTGCAATAAGATCTGTCTCTAAGGAAATGGATTTAGCCTCTTCCAAAATAACATACTTTTCATTGTTCGAGTCCCATCTTCGATATGGTCTGCCTTTTTGGGGTTTTGGTACAGCTGCCCAATCCGATGTTATTTTTAAATTGCAAAAAAGAGCAATCAGATATCTGTTTGGCCTCAGAAGAACAACACATTGCAGAAGCTACTTCAAAGATCACAGAATTCTAACATTACCTTCTTTATATATTTTAGAAACTGTTTGCTTAATTCGTAAACATCTACATGTTTTTTCAGAAAGACCTAGACATGACTATTCCACCAGAAATTCTACTTTTGACATCTATTTACCGATCCCGTCCAGTGAGTTAATAAAGAAATCTATATTATATTCTGCAAAAAAACTATACAAGCATCTCCCTCTACAACTTAAATCTGCAACATCTTTCCCCAAGTTCCGTAAAATGACTAAAGCCTATTTATCTGAAAGACCATATTATTCAATAGCAGAGTTTCTTAACCAATAACTAAGAAATTACAGTATTGTTATGTATAAGTAGAATCTTAATCTATATTTGAGTGTCATATGCAGCAGCATAACTTATTAAATAACTTATTAAATTTCTTATTAAATTTCTTAAGGTAGATTACGCAATTTGCTATTTTTTTTTTAATTTTGCAATAGATTGTTACTGATTTTTATTTGACTTTATTATGTTGTATTTATATTGACGATTTGTATAATTTTAGTAAATTGTATTTGTTATTGTATTTGTTATTGTTTTTATTTATGATTCTTGTAAGCTTTGTCTATAAAATTGTTAAATTTTTTCAAGACAATAAAGCATATTTCTATTCTATTATATTCTATTCTATTCAGTGCTCACTATTATCTATCAGGATTAGTGCAAGATTGTTTGGGTGGTTTTTCAATTTCACCAAATAGCGGCTGCTGTATTCACTTACTATTTCCTTAACTGTGCCTACTTGGGATCGTCTCGGACTTCCCTGTTTGATATAAACCAAGAAGATGCATTTGTTATGGTCCGTAGTACTTTCGACTGAAAGCGTATAGTTGTACATGTACACTTGTTTATATGTTTATGAATATATGTTTCTGTTTATAAATATATCATAAACTGGACATATACATACATTAATGATACGCAATTTGGGTTTCGCAAAGGCCTGGGAACTCGTGAAGCTCTTTTTTCACTTAACATACTTATACAAAGGTGCCTGGACGTCAATCAAGATATATATGCGTGTTTTATTGACTATAATAAATTATTTGACAAAGTACGACATTAACAATTAATGCATGTCCTGGAATCAAAGAACATAGACCACAAATGACCTCAGGATTATATCGAATTTATACTATAAGCATTGAGCAAAAGTACGTGTTAACGATCAGCTGTCAGAGGAAATTGAAATCAGAAGTGGAGTGAGACAGGGATGCATGTTGTCGCCAATTCTTTTTAATGCCTACTCGGAAGAGATCTTGAAGTAAGCTCTTGAGGGTGCAACAGCTGGAATAAAGGTAAACGGTGTTCCCATTAACAACATTAGATATGCGAATGACACTGTCATCTTAGCTGAAAATATTGGGGATTTTCAGAGGCTAGTGACCAGAATATCGGAGTTTGGACAAGAATACGGGTTAACAATAAATGTCAAGAAGATAAAGTTTATGAGAATATCGAAAACTCAAAGAAATAACGAAAATCTCTTCATAAACGGATCCAATATCGAACGAGTCGACCAATATGCATACCTTGGAACAATGATCAACTCCACAGGAGATTACTTACAGGAAATCAAAATCAGAATAGAAAAGGCTAGAGCAAATTTTAACAAAATGCGAAAAGTGCTCTGCACAAGAGATTTGAAGTTGGAGCTAAGAGTTACTTTGGCTAGGTGCTACGTTTTCTCGACTTTGCTTTATGGAATGGAAGCTTGGACCTTGAATGCTGCATCAATGAAAAAACTAGAATCATTCGAGCTGTTGGTGTACAGAAGAATTCTGAAAATATCGTGGACAGAACACGTCACAAACAAAGAGGTTCTGAGAAAGATGAATAAAGGGATGGAAATCCTAAATACCATCAAAATAAGAAAATTGGAATATCTCGGACATATGTCACGTGGAGAGAGATACAGCTTGCTTAAATTGTTTATGGAGGGAAATATTCAAGGAAAGAGAAGCATAGGGAGACGCAGAATATCATGGCTGCGCAACCTGAGAGAGTGGTAAGGATGTACATCAAATGAACTTTTCAGAGCAACCGTCTCTAAAATACGAATAGCTATGATGATTGCCGACCTCCGCAGCGGAGATGGTGGCATTTAAAGAAGATCGTAAAAACCCTCGAGTAATCTGTTTGCATCAATTAAGTGACAAAAACCCTCTAAACTCTAGATGACGTACCTTTGAATAACCCTGGATACCAGAGGTACTTCGGAGGTCAGTTCTGATTGCATATTCCATGTTCAGTGACCCCAAAAACCCCCCGAATAACAAAATCTGACCGTATACTGATTTTGACATGTTTATGCACTTTTGGATGTGTACAATAAATATATTATACACGGCTCACTAAAATAATTAGTTACGCCCCTGTACTACTGATTACTTAAAATTCAAGTAGTATTTATGTAACCTTTCTGGAAACTCCAGGTTATTGTTGAGACTCGCATTTGAACCCCTCGCCGGAGCAGATCGTCAAAAGCTTCCTAACGAGAATCATCTCTAATCTATCGACGCTCCCGCTATTCGTAAAAAGGCCGCATTTTACCGGCTTTTTTTTGCTATCGTTTTATACCGCTCAGATAATTCAATCTGCTCAGTATTATCGACGATGATTTATTTAGCGTATTAGTGAGTGCCTTACAAATGAACCAAATGGATTATGGAATTCAATCAGAGCTCTGATGTGACACGTCATCAAGGAATAAAACTGTAAGTACTCTACATGTATGTGAACATAACTTATTAGTCGTGATACTGTATGCATTTTGAACCATATACCTCTCGTAGCAAATATTCTTTGTGCCATTTATGCAGATAATACTTTAAATTACATAAGAAAAATCGTTATCTACTCTTAACCAGCTTACCTATGGGAATATACTCTATAACCGTACAATAAGTATAGGTTACTATTGTTAAGGATACTTTACGTATTGCCTAAACATTTCTGGTCCTTCGAGCCGGATCATATTAATTATTTATTAATTAAATCCTCAAGGTCCTTCGTATTTGCATATTTTGATAATCTCTATTCTGAGAATAACGGTTTTTCATTTATAGTGTCTTTCTGTTGCATTTGGAAATTTCCAAGCCACGCCGCCCCGGCACAAAAATAAAATATTCCTCTCTTTCTGCACTCAAATTCTCAGTATTTAACCCAGCACGTCTCTACAATAGCTGGTAGGTTGTTAAGCCCGGTCTACACGTGCAATTTCAGAAACTACTTGCTTTGTTCAAATAAAGGAGTCGTTTTGTTTGTATGAAAAAATATTTGCATATATTACATTATTTTATTTTCGTAAATATATTTTTCTGTTTATAGTATACAAAAAGTGTACTCATTTCTTGGCTGATAGTACGGGTGTTATAATTTTAACATTGTTTGTTCAACCTTTTGATTTAAATTAAATTTATAATTTTGAATCCGATTAAGCCTGGTTCACAGGTTACAAAAATTATTAAAAATAATTTTGTTTTCTTGCATAAATTGTAAGTTTTTGCTACATTTAGCTTCGCTTAAGCTCATTTTACACTTCTAGAAAACTATAGAAAATAAATAATTGTTTTTTCCTTCAATTTAATTAATTTAAATACTTGTTAAGGGTGTCTCACACTTGCTGAAAAATACCCATTTTGGAAAATTGCATATATTTTGAAATTTTATAGTTTTGCATTTCATATACTAATCTGCGCTCATACAGGGTGATACTATTAAGCCAATCTCACACTATTAAACGTGTAATATATAATATATTGTACATATTCTCTCATTTTCGCATCGATTTATAGGTTTAGACATTTGCAAATAATCTATCTAATCTCACATTCTCGCAACATGGCTGACCGATCAAAATATAACCGACAGAGGCTCACCGCAAAACTTGATATAACCAAGTTGGCTGATTCGGTTCCCACAACTCTTAATTCTCTAAACAAATATAAAATTCGTGAAATAATTTCACAACTCAAACATTCTTACGGACTTTTCCGCGATGCTCAAAATGTGCTGGAGACGATCCCCGAGGAACCTACCCCCTCTACTGATTCCTCTGTGGTTTTTGATAAATATTTGGATACAATTTCTCTATTGGAAGAAAGGTTAGAGGTCATTGAAAGTTCTAATGTGACTGCTACCCCCTCCCTCCAATTTGACCCTAATTCTTCTCTAACCTCACAGTCTATGGCTAGGCAACGAACAGTAAACCTCCCTCGTATTCAGTTAAAACCATTTAGTGGCTTAGTTACTGAATACAATTCATTCATTGAGACCTTTGATACAATAATAGGATCTGATACTACATTAAGTGATCTGGAAAAACTCATTTACCTCAAAAGTTTTCTAACTTCCGAGCCTTTGACGCTTCTCGAGCATATCCCACTCACAGGTGACAATTACAAAATAGCCCGGGATAACCTGACACAAAGGTACGCCAACTCTAAATCGCTTATCAAAACTCTCATCTCTCAAATTCTTGATGCGCCTCCTATTTCTGGAAACGCAAATCACTCACAATTAAGAAATTTTCATACGGTCATGTCAAATAATTTCAAGGCCCTATTGAACTTGAATAGGCCCCCTTCAGATCTCTTGCATTTACTTCTCATACATATCGCTACTCAGAAACTCGACGCACCTACCATTAGGGCTCTTGAGTTCCAATCCGGTGGTAGCCAAGCTACCCCTGATTTTGTCCATTTTCTAGGGGAAATCGAGACACGCGTTGTTCATCTTGAGAATATTCAATCTCAATCAAAACCAAAATCGACTACTACTTCCAGACACTCTTTACACCTAGCCTCAGACACTTCTACCAGTAACCTTTCGCCTCGCTTAGGTCCTAAGAAATGTTCCTATTGCAACGACTCTCACTCGATCTACTCTTGTCCTCAGTTCAAGCAGTTGAATTCTAAAGAACGTTTTAGTTTTGTCAAACAAAATAAATTTTGTATTAATTGTCTTGGGTCTCACATGCTCGATCAGTGTAAATCCAAATTCTCTTGCATAGTTTGTAAATCTCGTCATCACACGTTGCTCCATTTCGACAAAACGGGTCATAGTAACCCTTCCGCGGCTGTTGGCCAACACAACTCAAATAATCATAATAAAACCGCTATCTCAAATAACTCCCATACACAGGGTAATTCACAACAGGGGCCCTCACATGTTAGAGCTCCTGAAACGGAAGTTAATCTTCAAAATTCGACTCCACATTCAATGGCTCTATCTGCAGCCTCGCTTGATAATCATTTGGTGTTATTAAGCACACTCCAGGTCTATCTTGTCGCTCCTAGCGGCAAGAGGGTCTTCGCAAAGGCACTTTTAGACTCGGCCTCACAGGTTTCATTTATTAGTGCTGACCTCGTAAAGGAACTGTCACTCACCACTAGAGATGGAAAATTACGGATCAATGGAATTAACTCCACCTCATCCTCGTCTCAATCTATTGTAGATACAACAATTTTCGCTGTCGCTAACGACGTTCCTTTTGACATCTCGTGCTCTGTACTCCCAAAGATAACAAATCCGCTTCCTCAAATTTCTATTTCGGCGAGCAAACTAAACATACCCTCAGAGATACCATTAGGTGATCCGATGTTCCATGTAACATCCCCAATTGGTATCCTGCTCGGTGCAGACCTGTATAACGATATCATTCAACCTGAAATAATTCGTTTGGGAAAAGGTCTTCCCGTTCTTCAACGCACTCTACTCGGGTACACGATATCAGGGTCAGTTCCAGACTTTGCTCTTAAGTCGAAAAATACTAAAAAGGCTTTGGAATTTTATTCAAACTCTCTCGTTACTTGTTGTTCTCATAACACTCCTTCCGCCGTAAATGAGCCGGTAGTGTCCAACGAGGAACTATCCGATCATTTACAAAAATTCTGGGAGCTGGAAGAAGCCGCTCCTCAGAACACCGATCTCATTAATGATCACCCCGCTGAAATTAATTTTGTAAAACATGTTAATGTTCTCCCCAATGGACGATATGAGTCCACACTCAATCTCAAACTCCCTATCGAAGATATAGACATGGGAAATTCGTTTCTCTCGGCAAAAAGACGTTTTCTCAGTCTCGAGAAACGTTTTCAACTCAACCCTGATTTATTGGAAAAATATCAGGACATTATATCGGAATATCTCAATAACGGACAAATAATTCAAGTGCCGTTAAAAATGCTAAATGACTCAGGTAAACCTAATTACTTTCTCCCTCACTTTCCCGTTTTCAAATCCAACTCTACTACTTCCACTCGTATAGTTTTCGATCCAAACAATAAATCGTCTACGGGAATCTCCCTCAGTGACGTCATAGACAAAGGTTATGTCGTCCAACATGAACTTTTTGACATTCTCGCTAAGTTTCGTCAGTTTAAATTCGCACTAGTAGGCGACATCAAGGCTATGTTCCTACAAATCGCCATTTGTCCCACTGAAACATTTCTGTTAAATTTTCTCTTTAGGGACAATATTCAGCAGCCTTTACGGTGCTATCAATTTCAAAGATTACCCTTCGGGCTCCCAAGTAGCCCATTTATCGCTCAAAGAGTTATCAAGCACATCGCTGACAACAACAAACATACCCACGAACTTGCTACTAGTGTTCTGCAAGAATCTATCTATATGGATGACCTGATCAGCGGTGCTGACAGTCTTCATGAATTAAGTTGTCTTTTCGAACAATTAACTTCTTTGCTAGAAACCCATGGTTTCCTCCTCCACAAGTGGAACTGCAGTTCTTCAGAATTTCTGTCTCAACACAATTTAAATCCCGTCTCTGAAGTCAGTCTTAACTTCACGGGATCTGATAAAGTCTTAGGCATATTCTGGGATTCAGAACGCGACCACTTTTCGTTTAAAACTCCTATCTTCAAATTGGCTAATGTTGTTACTAAACGTACTATTCTCTCCTACATTGCTACTTTGTATGACCCGCTAGGATGGTTATCCCCTGTCCTTGTGAACGCTAAGCTCTTGATACAGGAAATATGGTCCCAGAAACTGGACTGGGATCAACCCATTGACTCACCCATCATTATGAAAAATTGGCAAAACCTCTTATCGACATTCAAAACTATAGAAGAGGTCAAGGTACCTCGATGCTTACTTTTACAAAAGAAAGTTGTTGATGTTCAATTAATTATTTTCACCGACGCATCGGAAAAAATATACAGCACTTGTGTGTATCTCAAAGCGACATACTCAGACTTTTCTGTATCGTCGCGGCTTATCGCTTCTAAAAACAAAATTTCTCCGCTAAAAAATAAACTCACCATCCCCAAATTGGAACTTTGTGGAATAGTGTTGGGAGTCACTCTGGCTCATAGACTTTTTCACATCTTCAAGAAAAATTTGAGTATATCTTCATCTCATCTCTTTGCTGACTCTACAATTGCCTTGTCTTGGATACTTTCTAAAAAACACATTTGGAACATTTTTGTACAAAACAGAATTCAAAAGGTCAATTCCTTGTTGGAAACTTTTCCTTGTGATTTCCATTTCGTCAGAAGTCACGAAAACATCGCTGACCCCGCTTCCAGAGGGATAAATGTCTTTGATAATCCCCAGACCACCGAAGACTGGTTATGCGGACCTAGCTTTATTAGAGACAATCCCATCGATTTTTCTCTTCATCAAATTCCTCATTTTCAGGATGATCTTCCTGAATTAAGGAAGTTAGTTGTCTCAAACATAGCAACAAATCACGAACTCAACGACACCTTTGAAAATCTATTCGCTAAATCTTCTTCTTTTCGTAAAATTCAAAGAATTGTCGCTTATCTTTTTAGATTCATCAGTAATATTAAAAAGAAAATAAATAACTCTCCACGAGATACGGATATATTGACGCCACCCGAAATGGAGATCGCTGATCACGCGATCATCAGGTATATCCAAAGTATCTACTTTAAAAAAGAGATTCTTGAATTGAAAAATGCTAAACTCGTGACCAATAAAGCCATTCGTAAACTCAACCCCTTCCTACAACATAATGATGGGCTGATTCGTGTGGGAGGACGTCTCCGACACGCCCCCATATCGTATAATCAAAAACACCCCATTCTACTTCCTTCTAAATGTCGAGTTGTAGAACTAATCTTGACTCAAGCTCATCATAAGTTATTACATTCAGGCGCGCAAACAGTACTTTCGTATGTCAAAATGAAGTACTGGCCAATTGACGGATTAAGACAGATTAAACGCTTAATTCGTAAGTGTGTAAACTGTTTCCGATTCATGACACCCAATTCTGTTCAACAGATGGCAGATATGCATCCCGATCGTGTACTCCCCACTAGACCCTTCCAAGTCGTCTCAGTGGACTATGGGGGGTTCTTCTTAATTAAGTCCTCACATTTGAGGAAGGCACCGCTTTACAAAGCATACGTAGCCTATTTCATTTGCATGAGCACTAAATGTGTTCATATCGAACTCGTCACAGGATTAAGCGCAGAAGCCTATATTCTTACTCTGAAAAGGTTTATTGCCAGAAGATCCACGCCCAGTATTATTTGGAGCGACAATGCCACAAATTTCCATGGGGCAAAAAATGAAATGCGCGAATTCTATGATTTTTTCTTAAATCAAAATAATTCGGAACAGATTAAGGAATTCTGTACTCAAAACTCCATAACTTTCAAGATGGGTGTTCCCCGCAACCCCCATCAATTCGGCCTCCATGAGGTAGGAATAAAGAGTGTGAAGTATCACCTCTATCGAATTATAGGAAATTCCCACTTCACCTTTGAAGTGTTTAACACAGTATTATGCCAAATCGAGGCTATTCTAAATTCGAGACCCATCACTAGGATGTCGTCTGACGCCAATGACTTCGCTTTCCTATCTCCAGCTCACTTCTTAGTTCAAAGAAGTTTAACCGCGCCCCCTGAACCAAGTGTTTCAGAGATACCTGAAAATAGGTTGAATCTTTTTCAGCGTATTAGTAAAATTCAACAGCAATTTTGGAAATTGTGGAAAAAAGACTATCTTTGCCTCCTGCAGCAAAGAAATAAATGGACCGACCCTACTGACCCTGTCAAGATCGGGGATTTGGTTCTGTTGAAGGAGGATGGTACTCCTCCACTCTTATGGCCAACTGCCAGGGTAATAGATGTATTGCCTGGTAAGGATGGTCTAGTTCGTACTGTCAAGATTCACACTACTCACGGTGATTTTCTTCGTGGTATTACGAAAATCGCTGTGATTCCCCTGGAAGATTAAAATCTATCCCTAGGGGGAAAACTTATCGTTTTCCTCCATTTTATCGTTGTTACCCCTTGTGTATATAAACTCTAATTTCTTCAAACATTTCTTATCGTTGTGCACATCTTTGCCAATCCCCTCTCTTCGAGGTGATATAGGCCATCTCTCTCGCCTGTCGCCCCCGGCAATATGTACAATAAATATATTATACACGGCTCACTAAAATAATTAGTTACGCCCCTGTACTACTGATTACTTAAAATTCAAGTAGTATTTATGTAACCTTTCTGGAAACTCCAGGTTATTGTTGAGACTCGCATTTGAACCCCTCGCCGGAGCAGATCGTCAAAAGCTTCCTAACGAGAATCATCTCTAATCTATCGACGCTCCCGCTATTCGTAAAAAGGCCGCATTTTACCGGCTTTTTTTTGCTATCGTTTTATACCGCTCAGATAATTCAATCTGCTCAGTATTATCGACGATGATTTATTTAGCGTATTAGTGAGTGCCTTACAAATGAACCAAATGGATTATGGAATTCAATCAGAGCTCTGATGTGACACGTCATCAAGGAATAAAACTGTAAGTACTCTACATGTATGTGAACATAACTTATTAGTCGTGATACTGTATGCATTTTGAACCATATACCTCTCGTAGCAAATATTCTTTGTGCCATTTATGCAGATAATACTTTAAATTACATAAGAAAAATCGTTATCTACTCTTAACCAGCTTACCTATGGGAATATACTCTATAACCGTACAATAAGTATAGGTTACTATTGTTAAGGATACTTTACGTATTGCCTAAACAGGATGCATTTTATACATTTTCAAATGCACTTATGCATTTCTAATTCCTACCCATTTTCCTATTGTAACCTTTTTCTTGAGTTCATGCTGAACACAACGCAAAAAGTCGCAAGTCTCTAGGTGCTCTATTTAAAAATCAATTTATTCTGGTGCTTTTAGTGATAAATGCCCTGGTCTAATTCTAATAAAACCAATGCAACGCATACAAAATTAAAGTTGTTGATCATTGAACATACTGTAAAAACATTATCATTTCCACATTTTTACGGTCAGTCTAGAAAGTATGAAAGTAATCAAGTGTAATGGTTGTAGATACAATAATCGTTACTCACTCTTCTGATACGATTGGTACGAAGTAACGAAGTAATCAGAGTAATCAAAGTAGATACTCGCTCTGTCGATACTCGATCTGATACGATTGGTATGAAGTAACGAAGTAATCAGAGTAATCAAAGTAAACGGAGTAATCAGAGTAATCACAGTATTCAAAGTATTCAACGATTGGTACGAAGTAACGAAGTAATCAGAGTAATCAAAGTAATCAGAGTAATCAAAGTAATCAGAGTAATCAGAGTAATCAAAGTAATCAGAGTAATCAAAGTAATTAGAGTAATCAAAGTAATCAGAGTAATCAGAGTAATCAAAGTAATCAGGGTAATCGAAATAATCAGAGTAATCAAAGTAATCAGAGTAATCAAAGTAATCAAAGTAATCAGAGTAATCAAAGTAATCAGAGTAATCAAAGTAATCAGAGTAATCAAAGTAATCAACGATTGGTACGAAGTAATCAGAGTAATCAAAGTAACGATTTGTTTCTCTGAATAGTAATCGTTACTTTCGGTATTCGCAAGTAACGAGTACTTTGTAACGAATAGTTACTTTTTCAACATCACTACTCCAAATACCTGTCTCATTCTTCTTGTTTGTTTAGTTGATTTCAAAAACAGGTCTGTTACACCCCGATAATTTCATCGCTTTATATGAAAGGTTTATATAATCAAATTTATCAAAGTGGAGTGTATCTGTGAAATAGGCAGCTAATCTTAAACTTTCACCGGGGGCAACGCGCAAGCGCACCTCTTCACGGCCCACTTGCCGCACCGGGAGGGCCCCTAAACAAATCATAGGCGGGGATGTGGGATGCTGCTCGTGTTTGATAATTTGCAGCATCCGATCGTCTTGTGGGTTGACATCAGCTACTGGATGATTTAAAATGTGTTTTGGAAGCCGTAAACAGAGACAAATAACTTTCAAAGTGCGGAGAAGAATTATTATTGTGTGAGTTTTTAACATAAAGGTGAAAATAAACGTTAATACTTTAAATTGTAGAATAATATACCGATTTTCTTTTTTTATCGTGATTTATCTTTTGTCGTTGTTGATAAAAATGATTCTTTTGTTTCAATAACTTTCATTCTTTATAAATTTTTTGATACCAGTCCAAGAAGTAGACAAGGTTTAGATCCGATTATGGGTACCCTCCCGATTGAACACCACAAGCATTTTATACGTTGATTACCGATATACCGTTGTGCCTGCAATTTGAAAATCTTTTTCAAATCAAGGGGAGCCTTGGACACGGGCGCCCATCTAAATATTTTTAGGGGGGGAAGCAGTTGTGAAGATGTTGCATTTTGTATACTTTGGACAACAATATATAGTTTAAAGCACCCGAAAAGCTAGGGGAACCACGCCCCCCTTCACATGGGAATGGGCGCCTATGGCATTGGATGCTAAATTTGCAGTTACTAAAGCAAAAAAAGTTGAGTTTTCTATTTTAGTGGGGATTTTCCATTTTCAAAAATCTTTTTTTTTATTATAGCGCCATCTATCAATAATTCGAAAAAATGTCTCCAATAAAAGTTACTTATTTTTACGTAAGGAATCCAAATCTGCAATACAAAATGTGGGTTCCTATTTAAGATTTTAAAGTAACCCTCCACTCACCTCCGAGGGGGCTCGTGTTTGGTGTCATTCGATAGATTTTTGAAAAACGCTCATTTTTCAGTTTTTCGATTTGGTCTTCATTTTGCAAAATATCGCACGGTTCCTATTTAAAATTTTAACGTTATCCCTCACCCCCTTTCGTGGGAGGTCGTGTTTGGTATCATTCGATAGATTTTTGAAAAATATTGAACACGTATTTTTCAATTTTTAGATCTGATGTTCCTTTCATAAATGATTCGCCTTTTTTTGAGAAACTTTGTGACTCACCCATTTCCTTACGCCCCTCAAATCGTCAGATTCTTTAAATTAACACCGTTCTTCATGAACTTATCCAATCCAAGCCTCTTGGGCTCCCCTACCACTAGATCAGTTTTAGAATTCAGTAAACAATTTAATTATTTGACAAAATCTAACAATCTGATCCTTGTGTGTGGTAATTTTCAAATTATTTCAAATTAATATCTAACATGAAAAAAGGCTAGAAGAAACTATAAAATTATTTGACAAAGAAAGGTACCAAACATAAAATGTATCATACAGAATCAAGATAATAAATTATTGGATAAAGAAAGATAAGAAACCTACATCAAACATAATCAAGATCATTGATTAATGAATTTAATCGTTTGACAGCAAAGAAAAAACTGGTGCTAACGAGTAGGTAGAATATCTTTACACTGCATAATATCGAAACCAATTCCAAGAACCAAGGAATTCCTAAAGAAATAGTCATAACGGCTGATTGAAGGGCATAACGAAGTATTTGAAGAACTGTATTATGTATGATACATTGATATCGGAGCCAGTCATTAACTAATATAAATATCCTCTCAATCATAGACAGAACATGTAAGGGCGCATCTGTAAAAATATTAGTAAATTTGGACGTTGAGAGGTGACTCAACTTTTTTGCAGAAATTGCTTGAAAAAACTCAATTAATAATATTTGAGTTATCCTCCCTCTCAAAAAGGTCCGGAACATTGTTTAAATTATCAAAATGTCAAAAAATGAAGGAAAAATTCGATTTTTCTCTTCGTTTTTTAATTATAACTTTAAAAGTGTTCATTTTCGAGAAAAGTTGTACATAACAAGTTGTATAATGAAATTTCCTACAATATAGAATTGGTTAAAGATTTAAAAAATAGTCACCCTTGTTGCAAAATAGCAATAATTGCGAAAAACCCATACAAAAACAAGTATTCGCATTTTACGTTTTTCAACCATTTATGCTACACTTAGGACCTTTATATTTCACCCAGAAAAACTTTAGGATACAGTATAACAATACTGTAAATTTCATTAAGATTGGTTTAATAGATTTTGCAAAATAAATTTTGCAATCCAGCTTTCGCAAAAAAAATTCATTTTTTCAAAATGTTACAGGACTGAAAATAAAGCAGATAGCAAGTTGAAATCTTTTTTACTTATAGAAGTATACTGTATCTGTCATTTGCAATTTGCAAAATTAAAATCGATTAACTACCATGGCGTCAGGAATTTTTTTAAATAAACATTAATTATTGGTGCTACGCGCAGGACAGCGGATAGTTTGCTCTGATTGGGCATTCCAATGACCTTTGATAATGATTGATACATTTGAATTTTTATTACATTTCGATATACATAAATAAATTTGTTTATTGCAAAATAAAAACAAATACTCTATCCTTTGAAATAACACCTTTTTTATCAAAAACTTTATTTGTTCATATATATTTTAACTTAGAGAATAAAAGTTTATTATTTTTAAACATATGCAATTGTTTAAACAATATTTCACAAACAATAATAAAATTAGTTTGATTTTTGTGGAATTAAAATATTAAAATACAACAAAATATAGATTAAGAAAATAATATATTAGATTAAGACTGGAAAAAATTTTGGTGGAAATCAACTTGTGTGAATCGAACACCGCTGTCCTGCGCGTAGCACCAAAAATTAATGTTTATTTAAAAAATTTCCTGACGCCGTGGTAATTAATCGATTTTAATTTTGCAAATTGCAAATGAAAGGTACAGTACACTTCTATAAGCAAAAAAATCAACTTGCTATCTGCTTTATTTTCAGTCCGGCAACATTAAAAAAATGAATTTTCTTTGCGAAAGCTGGATTGCAAAATTTATTTTGCAAAATCTATTAAACCGAACTTAATGAAATTTACAGTGTTGCTTTACTATATCATAAAGTTTATTTGGGTAAAATACGAAGGTCCTAAGTGTAGCATAAATGGTTGAAAAACGTAAAATGCCAATCCTTGTTTTTGTATGGTTCTTTTCGCAATTATTGCTATTTTGTAACAAGGGTGACTATTTTTTAAATTTTTAACCAATTCTATATTGTAGGAAATTTAATTACGCAACTTTTATGTCAGTACAACTTTTTTCAGAAATGAATAGTTTTAAAGTTATAATCAAAAAACCAATAAAAAAATCGAATTTTTCCATCATATTTTGACATTTTGATTATTTAAACAATGTTCCGGACCATTTTGAGTGGGAGGATAACTCAAATATTATTATTTGAGTTATTTCAAGCAATTTCTGCAAAAAAATTTGAAAAATTTGAGTCACCTCTCAACGTCCATCTCAAAACAGTTGCGCCCTGGACTAATAATGAACATCGACCACACAGGAAAATGTCAGAATTTTTGCCCCGTCCCAAATATCTGCCACGGACTCTCGGTGCTTTTTTTTTATTGTGGTGTATATTCCATTTTCTGTTACTGTGGTCATACTTATATCGGAAAACTGGACATCCACCAAAACCTTAATACAAAAGAATCAAAAATGCACTAGATCTGGTCTTATCTCCTATGCGTACTGTAAAACTTAAAAAATACAAACGTACATGCCAAAAACACGTACATACAAAATCAAATACAGTACACTTTCTTCTGTAGGTCTTCTTAACATATGGTAGCACCATAGGTTAAGATGGTTTGCTCATATTCAACGTCTAAACGATACGAAGACCCAATACGAAGAATGACTAATCTGCGGGTTCCTGGAAGAAGTAGGAGAGCAAGACCAACTACCTGGTTAGAAGCTGACAGGACATGTTGGTAATGGGGGTTGATCAGAGTATTCAGAGCATTCTTCCATGCACCCACATCTTAAACGCCTCTAGGCGATTGATAGTATCAGTCTTCAGAGTCTGGGTCTCGGTACCATGTGTCAACACAAACAAATACAGTATCAACAAGCAGTACACTTTCTTCTGCAAGTCTTCTTAACATAAGGTAGCACCATAGGTTAAGATGGTTTGCTCATATTCAACGTCTAAACGATACGAAGACCCAATACGAAAAATGACTAATCTGTGGGTTCCTGGAAAAAGTAGGAGAGCAAGACCAACTACCTGCTTAGAAGCTGACAGGACATGTCGATAAAGGGGGTTGATCAGAGTATTCAGAGCATTCTTCCATGCACCCACATCTTAAACGCCTCTAGGCGGTTGATAGTATCAGTCTTCAGAGTCCGGGTCTCGGTACCATGTATCAACACTGGCCAAATTTAAGTTATGTGAGCTGCTTCAATTCTGCATTTGATATCTTTACTTGGGTTTAGTTAGTCTGTAATGTATCATCCCAAATATCAACATTTTGTTCATATATCTGTAGGGAAGCAATGCTGTGAGGTTGGCGACTAAATATCATAAATTTTGTCATAGAATCATTAATTTTTAGCCCCATTTCTATTCCTGTCGTTTTTGCGCAATCCAATAACACTCGAAGGCCCTGGAGACTATCGCATAAGATAACGGTAATATCCTTTATTAATTAGTTCCCCATTGATTCTCAATCAAAAGTCTTTATCTTGCAAATCCTGTGTGAAAACTGCATCCTACTAGATATTAAACAATAGCGGACATACGATGCATCCCAAGCTGACGCTTCTTTAAATGTAACATTCGCCGGATAATATTCCATCAACTCTACTGTGGACTGCTTTCTGTTTTCAATACAGAATATATTCCTAATAGTTTAAATGCAAAAAATGCAAACCATGTGTTATACCTATTTTACATTATCGTTCACAAGCCTTATGAAGGTAGGGGAGAGGCTTGTACCTTGAACCGGATTTTTTCAATGCTCTATTATTTTTAAGATTTTAAATTTCAAGGAAAAATTTTTGGACTACCTTGTAGTTTACACACCATATTATATTATATTTAAAGGGCATTTTAATAACACAAAACCAAACACATTTTTTAGAATTTTATTTATTAGAGTTGACAACCTGACTTTCTTGGTTTAAGTTTGAGCACAACATCTTCAATGTCAATGTCAAACTGTTGACCACTTGGGCCAGAATATTTGTTGCTGTTCAGAATTCTCTTCAGATACTGGACCGTTAAATAGGGACTTACAGCAGTTACTTGTGCAACATAAAAATGTGTCTTCTTTTGTCCCATTAATTTTGTACGGCCCAACGTACAAGACCTGATCACAAATGTGAATTTAACCTAATAAAACGGTTTTGTTATATTTCTCACTATGTTGTTTAACTACCTATTAGTATAGGCATACACACCTTGTCATTTAATTTGCGATATCTCTTAACACAAAAATTAGAAAAGAAAATGATCCATCCTACAAATAGTTACTTTTCTATACACTATATTTTTACGATAGCCGCAAACGATTTCTAATCACTTTCAACAACTAACCACAGAATGACTACGATTGTAGAAGAACTTGAGATAAAAAACACAGACAGTTTGCGCGCAAAATAAAAGAAAAATGGGGTGGTCCATAGTACAAGCTGGCCCAAGGTACGAGTACAAGCTTCTCCCCTATTGTTCTGAAACTGTTTTCTTGCGACATCTTAATACCATTTACCATTTTAGTTAAGACTACGACACAATTTTAGTTTGAAATTAAGTTTATTTCTACTTCGGAAATAGTTATCAAAATACACAATTGATTTGTATTTCGATAACGATTTCCGAAGTGGAAATCGAAACGTCAAATAAACTTAATTTCAAACTAAAATTGTGGCTTATGAATGTAAATGTGGCTAAATCACAAAGGCACAAAGCACAAAGATCAATGAAACAGCAAATGTTGGCATAACTCAAACATCAAAAAAGGAGGGACTCGATTACAGAAGAAACTAGAGTGGAAGACTCTAGAGAGCATGGGGTGATTAAATAATGTTTGCTCAGTTTCAGATAAAATGATTCGACAAAAGATAAGGGATAATATTTTAACGACTGTGGAAATACAAGATAGGAACATCTCAGATCTCAGACAAGACGAAGCTCAGAAATATAATAGAACATGATGGATGACAACGCACTGGGCAGAACTAGTAAATGCTAACAAAGGAAGTCTCTGTACAAAATAGATGGAATAAAAATTCGAAAAATTATAAATTAATATATTTAATATAATGAGTATCTTTGCAGCTGAGCATGACTTAATCGACTTAACATTATAGCGAGAGATACAGAGAAAGATCAGAGAAGCCAAACAGAAAGAACTGGAGAAAAAATGCCAAGAAATGGAAATTCTGCAAAGTATATACGACGACTTCAACGTGCATAAGAAGATAAGAGAAATTACAGGCAAATGTAACAACAGAAGAATAAATAAACTTGTTAATGACAATGGAGAGATAATCGTGGGCAAAGAGGGTATCAATAATACCTGAAAAAAATACATACGAAATTTATTTTTTGATGAGAGGGAGAACCAGTCCCCAATACCTACGGAAACAGGACCACCTATACTAGTGGCAGAAATAAAAGCAGCCATAATATCACTAAAAGAAGGTAGAGCTTCAGGACCAGACGGAGTACAATCTGAATTTCTTAAACTTCTTGATCATGAATCTTTATGAATACTATGTAAAATCTTCAGTAATATCTATGACACAGGCAATATCCCAAAAGATTCGCTAGTTTCAGAATTTATTACCATACCAAAGAAACAGGTACCAAAAAAGTGCGGAGAATATAGGCTAATAAGCTTAATGAGCCATACATTAAAACTTTTTCTTAAAATTATACATCGTAGAATTTACAAGCTATGCGAAGAGAGAATACAAGACACAGAGTTTGGATTCATGAAAGGCGTAGGTACAAGAGATGCATTGTTTAGTCTACGGGTTTTATTTCAAAGATGCAGTGATATGACTTGCGATATTTACACCTGCTTTGTGGACTACCAAAAAGCATTTGATACAGTTCAACACCGAAAAATGATGGATGTTCTAACAAAAGCCCAAATGGAGATTAAGACCGACGTATAATACAAAATTTATACTGGAACCAATCAGCCACAATAAGAACAAATCTTGGAGGTGAACCAACGGAAGCGATCCAGATTCTACGAGGTGTTGGACAAGGTTGTATACTTTCACCTATATGAGTTAACCTATATTCAGAGGAAATATTTAGTGAAGCCTTGGAAAATTGCGAACGTGGAATACTTCTAAATGGAGAACGCCTAAACAACATCCGCTATGCAGACTACACCGTTATTTTTGCAGACAGTTTGAAAGTTTACAGCAACTAATAAACAAAGTAAATGAAGTAAGTGAAAGATTTAGACTTCAAGTAAATATATCAAAAACTAAATTTATGATCATCAGCAAAAATAAAATTAGAGACGCCCAACTACTTATCAATAATACACCAGTGGCAGGGGCGGCCCGTCGGGGTAGGCAAGGTAGGCGCCGCCTACCCTCTTCAAATGTAGTACAATAATATAAATTATTAATATAAATTACTTATTTCAAAATTGTAATTTATAAATTTTGACACAATATCTACAATAAAATAGCAAAAATTATACAAATTATTTTTAAAAATATCCAAAAATTTTCTCCGTAGTTATAATTATTGTACGCTCCTTGTAGTATCAGTAGTACTGTATAGATTCTATATTCTCCTTGGTCAGGCACTCGGGAACGTAGCCTGAAATAGAACGACGCCAACACCGAATTTCGTGCGATCTCTCTCTGTTTACGCGAGCAGACCTGCTGCAGGTCTGCTCGTAGCGACCGTATTCTACGATTTTGAACGGGCGGATAGGCACAGAGTCTTATAGCCGGACCTACAAAATTTTATCAGTTGCTTCTCTTGTGTCTTGTGAAACTGTTTTAAAATAATTGTTTTTTGATTTTGGCTGTTATTAGTAGGTTAAGTATTGAATAAAACTAGGTAGGACAATTTAAATTTGTTTATGAAAACTGAATAATGTGTTATTAGATTATATAGATAATTAAAAATTTAAAGCGAGGTTAATTGTTAACTTATCAATTTATTCGAATAGTAAATTATTATTTGATACATAAATAAAATAAGTAATATTTGACGTTGTTGAAACGTAGGTGTGTTAGTTTTATTGGTGGAAAAACTTTAGTCATCGAATATGAATATTTTAAACGATGTAATATGCAGTTTGATCGAGACGCCTTTTTCAAGGCGCCAAAATCAAGAAAGATTAGTAATTATTTCAATGGGCCGGCCTTTACAAAATTTAACAATTTTATCCACAGATAAGACAAAAGACAATCAACCATTTTCGAGATCGTTTAAAACAATATGGTATGAAAATCATAAATGGCTAAGCGGAAGTTATTTTAAAAATTCACTTTTCTGTTGGCCTTGTCTGTTGCTCTCAAATTTGAAGAAAAATGTTTGGGTGAGTCAGGGATATTCAGATTTGAAAAATTTATCAGCTAGTGTAAAAAAACATGAATCTTCGAAAGAACATTTAAACAATTGCTTAGATTTAAAACGGTTAGAAAAAAATAAACAAACTACTGACAGTGCTTTCGCTGGACATATTTCTCTATCTAATAAGATATATAATGAAGAAGTTGAAAAAGATTGAAGAAGTTGAAGAAATTGATGTTACAATTCTTTTAGCAAAACAAGAATTTACATTTCGCGGTCGTGATGAGAGCCATAATTCTTCAAACATGGGTAATTTAAAAAAAAAAATTAATTTAGTAGTTAAACGCGATCAGGAAATCCAGGATCATGTTAAAAAATAGAAGGGGTGTTCACGGGTTTGTCAAAAACAATACAAAATGATTTAATAGATTGTCTTGCCGATTACGTAAAAAATGAAATTTCAACAGAAATTAATGAAAGTCAATTTTTTTCTATACTAGCTGACGATACTACTGATATAACCGAAAAATCACAGTGTACTTTAACAATCCGTTTTGTTAACAAAGTTGGTCAGGTAACAGAAAGATTTTTAGGGTTTTTTTATGTTAGCGATAATAGATCTGCAGACGCTCTATATAGTTTAATTTCAAACGTGCTTGAGCCATATGATTACAAAAATAAATTAATTGCTCAATTTTACAATGGTGCAAGTGTAATGGCTGGCTCTTTAAACGGATTACAATCAAAAATTAAAGTAGATGCTCCAAAAGCAATTTTTACACATTGTTGCGCTCATAGATTACATTTAGTATTGCAAGACGGCTCAAAATGTATTACAAACTGTAGGATATTTTTTGTCGCCTACCCGAAGTATATGTGTAGCCTACCCGCATACTGAGGTCACGAGCCGGCACTGACCAGTGGACCGAGCAAAACAGTATAACTATCTTGGAACAATAGTAAACGAACAATGGGATCACTCACAAGAAATAAAATGTAGAATAGAGAAGGCTAGGTGCATTCAATAACATGGCCAAACTCTTTAAAAGCCACAACCTTAATCTGGAGATAAAAATAAGGCTCCTACGATGTTATATCTTCTCAATATTGTATTACGGAGTTGAATCCTGGACACTCACTGAAGCAATGGAGAAAAAACATAATGAGAAACGGCAGTAAATACAGATTACTGAAGGTAATCCTTCAAGGTAAAGTATTTGGAAAGCGAGGAATTGGGAGAAGAAGAATATCATGGTAAAAGAACCTGAGGAAATGGTTCCCCACAATAACAACTAATCTATTTAAAGCATCAGTTAATAAAATAATTATAGCCAGAACGATCGCCAATATTCGAAACGAATAGGCACTACATATAAGAAGAAGATATTTTATTTAATATGATTAAAAATATTCTCTACGACAAATTTTTAGGCGACATCTACGCCTCTGTTCCAAACGGATCGTCTCCAGACTGGACTTTATTGTAAGCATTCCGCAAATTACTTGTGTGTAGTGTGTGATGATATAGCGATCGTTTCAACTAGATGGGGAGGATTCTTTGGGGCTTCGACGTTCATTTTGGTTGTGCACAAAATCACTTTGAGGATGTTTACTGGAAATTTGGCAATTTGTTCGATTGGGTCATATCGGTCGATCGGATTTCGGTGCCGATCATTGGGATTGTTGCTTTTTTTCACACGATGAATTTCTTACCGAATTTAAAATTCTTCTGTAAATATAGCGAGATTTAGGTTGTAAATACACAAAGAATTTTATATTCAATGGCAGTATAAAAAATAAAAATATTGTAAATTCAACATGATCGATCATACAAATGTGTTTCAAAAATTTTCTGTCTGTTTATAATAGGAAAAGCATGGTGCATTTATGTCTTAATTGCTTAGACTTCTCCAAGTTTTTGTTTATGGCTAATAGAAAACTTTTTGAAAATCAAGACCTGCGAAGTTCTCTTTTTTTAATGTGTCTTTCATGATTATTATAATTCTTAATAATTTTTTTGATGCCAATCTGATGATAATCTTCTTACATATATGTCAACACATAGGAGGTTAGAAATCATTATAGTAATTCTTACTTTGACAGTGATATGTGGAGAGATTCAACCAAGGTTACGCCAATATTACAAAGAATCCTATACAGGGTGTTTCATTATTAATTGTCCATATAGTAACTGGAGAAACCTTAGCACAAAATACGAAGATTTAACCTAAAACACTTAAATAAATTGTGGTTCCTTACTGAGTTACAGGGTGTTTCATCTAAAAATTTAAAAATTATTTTTGCTCAGCATTTTAAAACTATTCGACGTATCCTTTTCATACGTGGCAGGAAGTATAGGTACTGTACAAAATACTAAATTATGTTAAACAAACGTTTCTGGCTATTATCAGAGGCGTACGACGGGGTAAAGTGAATGGTTGACCCTTTCCAAATTCTACGCCACTGGCGAAATTGCTATTCTAGTTCAATTTTTGGATTTTCCAATACTTTCTATGAAAATAATATACTCTTCATTCGTAACGATAAAGTCATTAGTTTTCGAGATCTTTGAAGTTAAAAATGAAACGACACAGTTATTTTGATTAATGTATTGTGTCACTTAATTTTTAATTTCTAATATCTCCAAAACTATCATTTTATCGTTACGAATGAAGAGTATATTATTTACATAAAAAGTATTGGAAAATCAAAAAATTACACTAAAATAGCAATTTCGTCAGTGGCGTAGAATTTGGGAAGGGTCAACCAGCCACTATCCCCTGTCGTACGCCTCTGGTAGTAGCTAGAAACGTTTATTTGTCTTAATTTAGTAGGGTGTACAGTACCTACACTTTCTGCCAAGTATGATAAGGATACGCCAGATATTTTTAAAGTACCGGGTACAAATAATTTTTAAATTTTAATTATATGAATCACATAAATAAATTAATCAAAATAACTGTGCCGTTTCATATTTAACTTCAAATATCTCGAAAACTACTAACTTTATCGTTACCAATAAAGAGTATATTATTTACGTAGAAAGTATTGGTAAATCGAAAAATGACATTAAAATAGTAATTTCTCCAGTGGCGTAGAATTTGACAAGGGTCAACCATTCACCATCCCCTGTCGTACGCCTCTGATACTAGCTAGAAACGTTTGTTTATCATAATTTCAATAAATGTAACAGTACCCACACTTTCTGCCAAGTATGAAAAGGAGACGTCGAATAGTTTTAAAATGCTGAGCAAAAATAATTTTAAAATTTTTAGATAAAACACCCTGTAACTCAGTAAGGAACCACATTGTATTTAAGTGTTTTAGGTTAAATCTTCGTATTTTGTGCTAAGGTTTCTCCAGTTACTATATGTACAATTATTAATGAAACACCCTGTATAACAAATTATACAAAACGAGTAGACCAATATGCATATCTTGGAACAATGAACAACTCTACAGGTGATCACTTACAGGAAACCAAAATTAGAATAGAAAAGGCTAGGGAAAATTTTAACAAAATGAGAAAAGTGCTCTGCACAAGAGATTTGAAGTTGGAACTAAGAGTTAGGTTGGCTTGGCTAGGTGTTACGTTTTCTCGACTTTGTTTTATGGAATGGAAACTTGGACCTTGAGTGCGGCATCAATGAAAAAACTAGAATCATTCGAGCTGTGGGTGTACAGAAGAATTCTGAAAATATCGTGGACAGAACATGTCACGTTCTGACAAAAATGAATTAAGAAATGAAAATCTTAAATTCGGTTGATCAATGTTTTTGTTTTGATCCACCCGATAGCTTGGAGATCTTCTCCTCGGTCTTTTTCCTTCAACTTTCCCTTTATGATAAGTTTTTCCATTGTGCCTGTTCTTCTGGCAATATATCCAGAATACTTACGCATTATATGGGCCAGGCATTCCAGTTTGCGACGTTTTGCTATGTAGAAATTCTTCGTTGATAACTTTGTCGATCCAGGACTCCACTCAATATATTATAGAAGAACGATGAATACGTAGCATTTTAGTAAACGAATTTTTATTTTCAATTTACTTCCTCCAATACTGCGTTTTTCTTTACCTTTCTTTCTATTATTAGTTTACATAGCAGGGTCTGTAAATCTGAGTTCCTCCTGCCGATGCCACGCCGAACGTCTAATCCCCCAGAAACCTTTTGGCCTCACAGAAAGCCACAAGTCTCTTAAAAGGCAACTCCCTCACCTGGCTCGGCTGCATAGATGCCGATTCCAGGATCTGCCACCTCTGATAAACTAAATCCGGACATTCCCAGAGGACATGTGAGGAGGTTTCCTCCTTCTCATTACATAGACGGCACCGTGAGCCATCCACCAGTCCAAGCAGATGAAGGTGCCTGTAAGTAGTTAAGCTGTGAGTCTTTTGGATGGCCCCACTACCACGATGTGAAGCCTAGCCTGTCTCAAACCTACACAACTGGCCCAGAAGTCCTGGAACCTCCGCAGAAGAAGCTCCTCGAGACTAGGGATGGCAACGATGTATCGATAAATTAAATTTATCGATATATTTTAAAATCTTATCGATATTTTTATATCGATATTCATCTTTCGATTTATCGGAAAATATATCGATATTTGAGATTCAATATATCGCCCACACAAGATTAATATGCCATATTGGCAAGATATAAAATTATAATAAAATCTTATAATATAAATCATATCCTTATTTTTTTGAAACGCTTAGTATATTATAGGTACTAAAGAAAAATATTCTACTACACTATAGAAATATCATAATCAAAATTTTCGACCAGTATTATTTTATTTGAATGTCGTATACCCAACCTTGCCCTTAACTTGTCCAAGTTGCAGGTACATAAATAGTATTATACCATATTTTTTAACTTTTAACAATGTTTTTCAAAAGGACAGGCTATGTAAACCCTAATAAAACGATCTCAAATTTACCATTTGTCACGTTCACGTAGTACGTTCTATAAAGTTTTAAAATAATTGTATTGTATTGACAAAAACCCTAAAACTCAAGATGTCAATATTACTGGTGTTAAAAGGAGCAACTGCTACCAAAACAAGGAACCGCTTAGCAGGCAAACGGTTGTCAAAATTAATATTTTTGAATTCACTGCCACAAGAATTAAATTTATTTTAAATATATATTCATAAATACATACATAAGACATAAATTTATATAAACATACATATAATTATAATTTAAGTAATTTTTAATATAATAGTTTTAAAAATTCTGTATTGACACTGTATGTACTTCTTACTGATACGCTGATACTCTGTATGTATTAAAAATATTAAAGGATTTTATACGTAGTGCATCTTTACTTTTAAATTTTGAAGAAAACCTTTTGTTTATTATTTTGTATAATTTACTTTTTTAGTAGTTTATTTTAGTAATTCTTTTATTTTATTTAATTATATTAAGAATATATCGATATATCGCACCTATCGATATTTTTTCTCTGATATATATCGCATATCGATATCTTCATTTGATGTATTATATGATACAATATATCGATGTACAATTTGTTTTTGCCATCCCTACTCGAGACTACTCCGACCAGTACTGAAAAGCACCCCAATCACAGGTTCAGGTCCCACGGGAGTGGGACGGGTTGAGTGGGACAGGTTCGGGAGTGGATGAGCCCCGTCTTGCCAGGGCGTCAGCCCGTTCGTTGCCTTCCACACTTGTGTGTCCCGGTACCCATACTAACCTAACCCTGTTGGTCAGAGAAACATCATTCAGTGTTCTCTTGCATTCAAGAACTAGCTTAGAGCTTCCAAAGGCCTAGCGCTGCCTGGCTGTCAGAGCAGATAGAGATGGTCCTGCCTGAGCAAGCCCTGTCTGTAGTGTCTTGAGCACATACCAGGATCGCAAATATCTCGGCCTGAAAGACTGATACATGAGAGCCTGACTAGACTCAAATCCGACTCAACCACCATACACTCCAACACCTGCCCGCACGTCCATTCTAGACCCATCTGTGAACCAGGTGAGCCCATTCCGACAGATTAGTGTGGGTTCTCGTTCTACCCACTCATCCCGGTAACGAAATTGAACCAAGAAGAAGGACAAGAACGGAGATAACTTATATATTATATAAGAAGAGGTAAAAGTAAATTAGACCAAAAAATGCAGTGTACATTTTTTTTTATTTAAAATAAGGCACGGAAAGTTTATCTAAAAAAAGAAAGAAATTAAAATTTTACCTCAACCAATTTTTAAAGCAGCTTTTTTAAATGTTTTTGCAAAATTTTACACATTTATTTATTAAAAAAACACGATCAAGATTTAGCCATACGGCTCACACTCCCTCTAAGAGGAAAATTGACTCATCCTAGATACCTACGGTATCAATAGGATTGAGCTCTGGTGGGACTCTTTCCGTGTTATCGAGCCCTAGGTGACTTGGTATGCAGGTGTATCTTCCAAAAATTTTCGTACACATCTGGCCGTTACGAGTAGTACAGCTTTTTACATGGCCTTGTAAAGATGTTCATTTAGACCCAGCCTTTTTATGCTTTCGAGGAGGATCTTCGGAATGACTCCAGTAGTAGACATAATAATAGGTATCGTCTGGGTACTTTGCATTTTTCATTGTCTTCGTATTTGAACTTCCAGATCTCTGTACTTGGCGATATTTTCAGTAAATTTACTACGTAGATTATTGTTGTTAGGTATCGCCACATCAATTAGTGTTGTTTGTCTTGTAAATTTATTAACTAGTACGAGATCTGGTCTATTATGTGCCACTGTTTGGTCTGTGAGCACAGTGCGGTTCCAGTATAGCTTGTAGTTGCCATCCTCAAACATACTCTCAGGGACGTATTGATAATATGGAAGATGGTCCGTTTGGAGAAATCTCAGCTTGATAGCTATCTCTTGATGAAGAATTTTTCCCATTGCGTCATGCCGTTCCTTGTATCCAGTTGCAGCAAATGCCTGGCAGCCCCTTGTAAGATGTTCGATGGTTTCTTGGGCTTGACATCCATATCGGCATCTGTCGTTTTGAACCTGAGGGTCTTTGACGATATATTTTAGGTAATTTCTGGTTGGTATAACCTGATCCTGAATGCTCAGTAACGAACCCTCTGTTTCAGAGAACATCTTTCCTGATGTCAACCAATAGTTCGACGCTGTATTGTCGACATAGTCTTGGCTGACCTCATTGGGATGTCGCCCATGCAGAGGTTTACCTATCCAGGTGCGCATTTTTTCGTCTTTGGTGAGGTGATTTATGCGCATTTCTGGTTCCCTCAGTTTGATCGGTGTTGTGTCATCTACTGCGCGAATGGTGCAGATGTAGGGTAGATGTCTCAGCTTGCATCTGAAAATAAGTTCTTAAATTAGCAATTTGTTTATTTAATTGCTCACCTATATCTATAAGTCCTCTTCTTCCTAGATTCCGTGGTAATGTTGTTCTTTCTACTGCACTTTTAGGATGGTGCTTTTGTGCCTTTTTGAGGTGTGTTCTTACTTTTCGCTGAAGATTCTCTATGTCCGTTTTTGTCCACTTAACAATGCCAAACGAATAGCTAAGCGCGGAACAAGCGTAGGTGTTTAATGCTTTAAACAAATTTCTACTGTTAAGGTGTGAACAAAGCAGCTGTTTTACCCTTCGTATAAACTCAGTAGTTATCTCAGTTTTCATTTGCTTATGGTCAATTTTCCGCGCTTGCTTTACTCCCAGATATTTATACATGTCATTTTCACCCATGGCCTCGATGTTCTGGCCATTTTGCATATCGAATCCTTCGGGCTTTTTCTCTGACTATATTTAAAACACGGCACTTGTCTAGTCCGAAGTGCATATTAATGTCATTTGAAAAGGATTCTACAGTTTTTAGCATCTCATCTAGTTGGTTTCGAGTGGAAGCCATTAATTTGAAATCATCCATATATAACAGATGATTAAGCTTCGCCACCACATGTTGTTATTTTTGATGCTAAAACCTGCGTCAGTGGAGTTCAATAGCTGAGATAGTGGGTTCATAACTAGACAGAACAACAGAGGACTTAACGAATCTCCTTGGAACAGGCCCCGGGCGATTGCGATATTTTCAGATTTTCACCAGGTATTTGAAGGTGAATTCTAGTTTTCCACTCTGTCATTATATGCTGTAAAATGGTCACTACATTATCATCGACTTTATATATTCTCAACATATCTATAAGCCATTCATGCGGCACTGAATCAAAGGCCTTCTTGTAATCAATGAAGGCAGTAAATAGGTTCCTCTTTTTGGAAAATGCTTGATTAGAAATGACTTGAGAAATTGAGTCGATGATAAGTTGTTCTTTGCAACCCATGGAACCCTTCCTTAGCGCATCCTTTCTGTTGAGGCTCTATGATATTGTTCAGTGCACGGTGAAAAAAACACGATTATTATTATTATTATTATTAATATTTTCATTTCTTTCTTTTAGTGGCAAAAAAAATAAGGACCATCATGTTCAGGTCAAGTTTTTCCAGGGTAAACATTTATTTTTATTAATAAATACAAAATATAATGAAACATAAAATTTAATAATACAAGATCTCTAGTATTATTATTTTCCACATTTAAGCACCATAAATCCTCCATTAATGCTGTTTGGTACAAAGCATCTGATAATTTAATTAAATTTAACTCTTATTCCGTTCTCGAATCCAACTTATTTATTTCACGTTTATTAGACACCGAACTAGTTTAGCAATTCCCTGAATGCGCAGCGAAGAAATCCAACATGATGCAAATTGCTAAATTCTCAGTAAACATCCTCGAAGTCACTTTCCGAGGAAAATCAATATCCTTAACATTCACCGAGATTTCGAATCCTGTAAAGAAAAGACAACAATTCCATTGATTGACAAAGAAATCCGGTAGACCAATATGGCCCTGCCGAAAATGCTCAATTTTCTGTAAATATTTTTAGGGGTTTTTTTCAGGCAAAGTAAGCATTTTGTGTAATAAATTGAATGTTTTATCACAGCGAAAAGATGTATAAAAGGGATATCAGAAAAAGCAAAGATCTTGTATAAATATTGTATGAATTCAAACAATATTTTTGTATTTACATATTGGCATTTTTGTTTTATTATTTATTAACACGAAGTTAATATGACAACAATTTGGCAATATTAAAGCTCTTTAGTTTACTAAGTCATATAAAATGATTTCCTTGGATATACAGTCAGATTTATAAAGAATATATTATGACTTTAACTGTAGATTCTGAAAATTGTGGAAAATACATTTTTATATAAATAAAAGAAATCAAATTAAAATTTTAAAGTAAAAAAAGCGGGTTACGGTGATAACATGTAATTAAAAACAGAAGGCAACACTAAAAGGAGTAAATGAAATAAAACCACAGAAAATAAATGAAACGATCCATTTGATACGAAGCGTATTTGTTAAATTTTGTTACATACTAGAAAGATTCACGTGTAATGTAACTAAAGTAAAGATCTATAATAATAATGGCATAGTTCCAGTTACAATACTAAACATACTAGCAGAAACATTGAAAGCTATTTATCAAATAATGGAGCGAGCCATATTGGGCATTACCCTGAGAAAAGAATTCTTAACAGTGAAGTATCTGGTAATTCTGAAATTACGGATATTACATATTTTGAAGATTGCTCAGAATTTAGTTGTAATGAATAGTATAAGAGAAGATATTAAAGACTAAACTACTTCTTGTGTGGAAGCACACAAGCTTTTTAATCGATCCTAACAAATTAGTAATTTATCTTGTAAAACCCAACCATACCACATCAACACTACGTTAACATCAAGTATAAGAGTGGTAGTTAATTGTGCATAGAAAAACATTTTCTGTGAGTGTGAGTACACATTTTTCTATTATTAAGTAAATCATAACCAAAGAATTTTACAAAACACCATCAATAAATTATACCAGTCATTTATCGGCACCAGTTTTTTGTCGTTAGACACAATTATCAAAACCTGAAGCGGAACAGGACATATCCGTACTTAGGAAAATCAAATGGTGTTGAGAAATGGAATTTGACGTAACCAATCATGGCGATGAATTATCGCAATCCACATCACAAAAACCTTTATCTTATTCAGCTGCAGTCAGTAAACAACAAGAACCAATCTATCCATCCAAACTAAATGCAATAGTTTTTAATTCCCTCAATAATGTTAAATTAGAAGAATACTTGTTAGCTGTAGGATCTTTAGTTAGTCCAAAACACATTCTTTTTTCATCAAGAATCACCAACAATCGTATCTGTATTTATTTCTCCACCAAACAAGTCGTAGGTATTTTCTTTTTAAACAGTAGTGGTTTCATCACTGTAAACAATACACAAATTCAAGTCCGTAAACTAATTACTCCAGGTGAAAGACTCTTAATATCCAATGCTTCTCCCACTATCCCGCATAAAATAATAGAAAAAGAACTACAAATTTTAGGACTAAAACCAACTTCATCAATGTCATTTCTTCGAATAGGAACCACAAATCCTGAATACAAACATGTACTCAGTTTCCGTCAACATATTTACATATCTTCTCCCACAGTCCCAATTACCGAGTCCATTGTAATAACTCATGAAGATACTAACAATCGAATTTTTATGACACTAGACAGCGTATATTTCCTTTGCAAACAGCATGGCCATATTTCCAGTAGTGGCTCAGTAAATATAAATCACTCAGATACAGCTGTCCCAACTGCTACTCTTTCAAACAGAAACGAATCTACTACAGTCTCTTCAACAGAATCGAATGCTATTACACCTTTAACACCTTCAAATAATTCAACTTCACTACCAAAAACATTATCTACAACCAACTTAGCAACGCTTGATATATCAACTACAGTTAATACAATACCAATGACATCCAAAACAAATTTACCCACCTCACCAGCCCCATCATCTCACATAATCATAACTAAACACCCTTCATCTTACAGTCTAAACAATAATTATTGCTCTGTTCTTCTTCTTCTTAAAGTGTCTATCCGTTCCGGATGTTGGCGATCATCATGGCTATCTCGACTTTGTTTACCGCAACGCGGAACAGTTCAGTGGTAGTGGTGTTAAGCAGGCCGCGCACCGAATCGGCATAGAGCGATCGGCTCGGCTAAGAGCAATCGGCAGATTTTGCTGTACATGGAAATAAATGAGCCACCGCGCACCGCTTACGAACGTTCGACTCGGAACGGTCAGATCGCTTCGGCTTCGGCGGAGAATGATAGCAGAGGCAAAACCCGCCGAATGATCCGATGCCGTTGGCGCCGTTGTGTATGTTTTAGTAGTATTTTATGCATTTCAAGAAACACGTGTATAATTTTTAAGAAACGCACTATGGCTGACGAACTTCTGATAAAAAGTGTGCGGGAATATGTAATATGATATGATCCCCAAACCCAAAATAGATATTATCATGACACCAATAAAAAAGAAAACGCTTGGGGTGAGATAGCGAAAAAAACAGGACTTTCCGCTAAATAATAAATATTTATTTCACCACATATTTATCCTAATATTATTTTAAATTTAAAGTATATTTCCTTAATTTTAATATTATACCTAGGGAACATCCATAAACTGCGTCGGCGTCGTAAAAATTTGTAGTTTTTTATAAACTCCCTCCCTTCCGTCCTAAGTGTTTTTTTTTTAATTTCATGTTATTTTTGGATTTTTTAATTTTAAAGTTAACTCTCAAACTTTAATTACGAAGGTATTCAAATCAGTATTATTATGTAACTCATTAATTAACTTAATTCACTGCACAACTATTTAACTTTATTTGGACAAAAGGCAACACTCTTATTATCGGGATTCCTATGCTTTACTAACTGCATCATATAAATCTTGATACTTATGTTGTTTTGATTTCAACGTCATTTCTTTCATACGTATAAATACAATGTACTAACTAAATAGACTAGAATATTTTATTTCTATTCATTCTTTTAAGAATTGTTTCACACAGAATATTCAGTAAATAAATGGACAACAGTTTAATATTTATGCCAGACGTTTTTCTTTATAGAACCGTTTGTTTAAACTCAAGGAACAATATTTTATTGTTTGGTATTCGGTACAAAATTGCTATATGGTAACATTATGACTGTGACTGATAAAAAGGAAATATGAAACGCAATGAAAAGTATGCGATAAAAGTAATACAAATTCTTTTTTATTCTAAAATAGGGTATAATTATATTCGTGAACTTTTTAAATTAAATTAAATGTAAATATACCGAACAATACCACAAATAATAAAAATATACGACGTACACCGTCGTAATAGTCCCCCACCCCCTTTTTCCAGTTTATGGATGTTCCCTTAGTACTAGATATATACAGTCGGAAAAATGAAAGATTACCCATGAATAGTGTGACCAACTCCAAGTCAGTCCAATTCGGGACAAGGCTGAAAAAAACCAAAAATCCGGGACTTTTCAATGAAAATCGGGCCATTTTTTTTAAACATAGAACTTTAATATCATTTTATTGATTATTTAACATTTTTATGTTGACAAACATTTTTTTGATGGGATGGGTTGTAATGATAATTATATTTGTCTTAGTTTTTGACGTTTCGACTTCCAATCTGGAAATCGTTCTCAAAAAGGGAAAAATTAGAAAATTTAACTGATATTGGATTTCCATGTAAATAGAACCTTAGGTTAATATCAAAATATAATTATCATTATTTGATATTCATGTTTTTGAATCGTCTTTCAGAAAAAGATAATTAAAATACAGAAACGGGAAAAAGTCCAGGGTTTGAGTTTTTATAGAACTGTAATACCACGATAGAAAATGCAAGCGTTTTGGATGTGATATTAGTATTACAGTCTAGAAATCGTCGACATTTTTCGTCCCACCAATTCAATTTGATGTGAATTCTTAGAAGAATAACGTATTCAAAATTTCACAATAGAATTTTACCAAAACGTTGAAAATTCGGATGGCCCGGAAGCCTTGCCCGGGACGCGACTTCGTAATTCGGGCCATGTCCCGGATTTTTCGGGCTAGTTGGTCACACTACCCATGAACGATCACACCAATCACTTATTTTGTATTTGCTGTCTTTTTGAAGTTATACTTCTTTACCGGCGATAGAGGGTGAATTTTTATATGTTAAAACCTATCAGCCCGGCGCATGCGCATTATACCTTTGTTCTGATTGGATGTTCAAATGACATGTCAAAAATTATCCGATATGGCAGCTGTAGGACAGCTGTGGGTTGGAGGTAAAGGTAAAGGTAAACAAATGTATAATATATTAGTTTTATTGTTGTGAGGACAGAAACAAAAAAGTTTATAATATTGTAGTGACTTTTAAATAGTTTTTAAAAGCAACAGGTACGTAATAATTGTTAATGTATCATGGGTATAAACCTACCTATTTGATCTGCCAAAATACATAGTATGTAATACTTTTATTTATATAATTTGATTACCATCAAAATGTCTATCAATATTCACCTAATATATTGTTTTCTTACTCTATGTTTTGTTGTATTTTTTCAATTCTAAATCATTTCAATTCAAAATTAAAATAATTTGATCAATTTTCAAAATATCAAAATATCACAAGTTTAATCCGTTTAGTTAGTCGATCTTTGTAAATAATGACAGATAGTGTCCGTAGCTAAGCGTTGAAGGCGAATGAATTCCAATACCAACCGCGCTTATCAGCGCTGGTTCGAGTCCCAATAGAAACTTTCTTTTTTGTTTTTTTTTTAATACATTTTATGATTGTAAGTATATTTATTATATAATTGTATTTTCAGAAAATACGTAGATATTTAGTTAAAAAAAATTTCGACAATTAATGTTCAGACATCATTTGTTGCTTGTTTAATGTGTTTGTGTGTTTCATTCTTTTATTATTTTAATTTTTGGCACTGTTCTAATAAAAATGTTTGAGAAGTAGTAAGTATAAATTAGTTTAATATTTAAACAAAACATAAATAAAAAGTATATTAATTTCGTTTAAATCATATAATAGAAGTATAACTTCTTACGTGCGTACAAAGTACACACACATTCTTTTCTAAAACAAACGTTTGTTATTTATAGAAAAAGACAGCAAATACAAATTATTTATTAATACTTCAAAATTGATTAATTTAAAATGTGCCAATTTTATTGTACTTGTACAGTGCGCTGGAATTAAAGGATTATTTAATTCCGAAAAGCAACTATTAACTTTCGAGGACACAGCTGATGTATTTGAAAACACTCTTGGAACAAAAGATGTTGTCAGCGTTATAAATAAATATACATCAGACATTATAGAATTTACACAACGATTATTCAAAATTGACTCATATACATCCGAGCGCTCATTAAAATTGAAATGTACAAAGTTAAACAACAAAATTATAAGAGAGCTCAGAAAAGACAACTACGAGGATGAAGAACCTGACACGGATACATCAACTGAATTGTCCCAGGAGCTGAACATTCAATAATTATAACTACAGTAAACCCTCCGTTAACCGAAATAATTGGGGGGAGGCCGTTTAGGATAACAAGAATTTCGGTTAAAAATAACATTCTTTTTTGTATTCTTGTATCAAATTACATAGTATTCTTGGTCAAAGTTGGTATTAAGAAATATTATGAGGTTATTTCGTAATGTGTTTTATATTTAATTGCGTTTTTTATTTGTATGAAAGCAATGTTGACGATGTGGACAAATAACCATCGAATTGTTTCCCCTTTTTTGATAAAAATTTACATTTTATTGTCGAAATTATTGAAACTGTCGGTTTCGGAAACTTGCCGTTTCGGTTAAACGGTGTTTCGGTTAAAAAGGTTTCGGTTAACGGAGGTTTTACTGTATAACATTCAATTTATTATAATGGAATATAAATGGGTTTTATACCCATTAGGAAACATACTTTCATCAACAAACTTACAAAATTTTCTAAATCCTATCATATATTATGTATATACAGACGCTTCTAAAACATCTACTGGAGTTGGGGCAGCTGTCGTTCCTCCAAATATTACACTTGAGTATCAACTACCATCCTTAAGCTGTATACATACTGGCGAGCTATACGCCATCTATCAAGCTCTCATTCATATTAACTCCAGTAATATATCCAATGCTCTTATAAGTTTCATTAATACCATTAACCAACTGTATACAAAACATCCAATTGCTCTCCTAATTAAAAAAGAACTAGCTACCACACAAAACAATAACCATACTGTACAATTCCTATGGGTTCCTCAGTTCCTCCACACATTGGCATTCAAGGAAATAAAGAAGCGGATCGTACAGCCCAACAAGCAAGAAACAGTAAAACCGCGAGTGTAGTTAGAAATGTAGTTCTTAATGATTCAAAATCATTTTTTATTAAAGTGAAAGTCGAAAAAAAAAGTGTGGCAAAATCAGTGGGACAGATCAACATCAAAACTTCGCGAAGTGAAAACATTTGTAAAACCGTGGAAATCTCAAATTTCCAACAGAACTCACCAAGTCATTGTTACTCGTCTTCGTCTATGACATACCCGACTTACCCACGGACATATAGGTACATACTTAATTGGTCACACTAATCCCACTTTATGTGACAACTGTAATATTCCACCAAGTGTTAAGCATGTACCTGTAGAGTGTCTAAGATACCAGTTGCAGAGCAAGACCAACCACATCATCGGATCAACAAGTGACATCTTAGGAGAAAATGGTAAAATTGAACATTTGGTAAAATTCCTTAAAAAGATATCAAATATATTTCACAAAATTTAATATTTTGTAAGTAAACTATCTCATGCATATGTATATATGTCGCTAATAACCTCACAGGTTGATGCGACTATTTTGTAAAATAAAAAATAGAAGATATTAAAAAAACTTTGCTAGGAAAAGAAAGTTCGTCCAGACCAAGACAAACAAAGAAAAGAGTAGCGTGAGTTTATATGGCGAAATTACAGTTACAAAATGATCGCTTAAAGTTAAAAAGGATCCAGAAAAATTACAAGAAGGAAAACAAAAGACGGAGATATAGCTACAAGATATAAAAACGAGAATATTTACAGTTCATATAATTAAAAGTCCAAAATATAATCTTCTGTAATTAATAATTCAGCGAAAATCAAACTAGTCCAGAAAGCCACTGCGCATCCGCTAGCAAAAATATTCTGATTCGGATTTTTTGCACAATCTTACTCAAAAAGGACTCCTTTTAACAAATTTGCATGTTGCCAGGACCAAAAGGTGGTCAAAAATTTTTTAAACGTTTTTTTTTTGTTTTTTTCCTAAAATTTTTTTTTGCATGGAAAAAAGTTTTTTTAGGTTTTTTGGATCATTCCAAACAGAAAAGGTCTTTAGTGAATTTTCTCTAAAAATGATAGTTTTTGACATATAAGCGATTAAAAATTGAAAAATTGCGAAATCGGCCATTTTTAACCCTCAAAAACTATGTGAAAAACTGAAAATTTGAATGTTGCCAAGGTAGGTAGATATTCTTTAAACATCGATTGTTGAAATCCCGAAGAGTTTTTTGCAATACAATATTCAAAACTCCTTTGTTTTTTAATTGCTAATCAAGCGTGCGCGACACTATTTTCCACCGACAGTATGGTGCAAATGAAAGGAATAAATTGGTTATTTCGTAAACCGGCGACTTTAAGGAAAAATCCCGAAACAGGTCGATTTTTATTATTTTTAAG
Organism: Diabrotica virgifera virgifera; assembly: GCF_917563875.1. Lineage (NCBI taxonomy): Eukaryota > Metazoa > Arthropoda > Insecta > Coleoptera > Chrysomelidae > Diabrotica > Diabrotica virgifera. The sequence continues at coordinate 196,849,564 of NC_065447.1, read as the reverse complement.
TTATGATATTGTGGCATATATGGTATACTGGTGACGTCATCCGTCTAGGCGTGATGACGTAATCGATGATTTTTTTAAATGAGAATAGGGGGCGTGTGGTAGGTCATTTGAAAGGTTATTCTATTCTCTATTCAGTAATGTAAACATTAACATAATTATTTATACAGGGTGTCCTTTTACTTCTTTTTTTGTCAAATAATTTAATTTAATAAAAATTTTTTGGACACCCTGTGTAAATAATTATGTAAATGTTTATATTGCTGAATAGAGAATTGAAGAACCTTTCAAATGAGCTAGCACACGACCCCTATTCTCATTTAAAAAAAACATCGATTACGTCATCACGTCCAGATGGATGACGTCACTAGTATACCATATATGCCATAATATCATATCTTAAAAATAAAAATCGACCTATTTCGGGATTTTTCCTTAAAGTCGCCGGTTTACGAAATAACGAATTTATTCCTTTCATTTGCACCATACTGTCGGTGGAAAATAGTGACGCCCACGCTTGATTAGCAATTAAAAAACAAAGGAGTTTTAAAAATTGTATTGCAAAAAACTCTTCGGAATTTCATCAATCGATGTTTAAAGAATATCTACCTACCTTGGCAACATTCAAATTTTCAGTTTTTCAGATAGTTTTTGAGGGTTAAAAATGGCCGATTTCGCAATTTTTCAATTTTTAATCGCTTATATGTCAAAAACTATCATTTTTAGAGAAAAGTCACTAAAGACCTTTTCTGTTTGGAATGATCCAAAAAACCTAAAAAAACTTTTTTCCATGCAAAAAAAATAATTTTGGGAAAAAAACAAAAAAAAAAAACGTTTAACAAATTTTTGACCACCTTTTGGTCCTGGCAACATGCAAATTTGTTAAAAGGAGTCCTTTTTGAGTAAGATTGTGCAAAAAATCCGAATTAGAATATTTTTCCTAGCGGATGCGCAGTGGCTTTCTGGACTAAACCCAGGTATTGTGAAGGGGAATACTGTCACTATCGTGCAATAAGAATTGAACACAATTGAACAACATAAATAATTGAAAGCATATTCTGTGCCAACTTGGAAGAATAACAAAGACGGTCGGTTACACTACAAATTAATTTGTACGTTGCCAAATTAATTAATATTTTAGAGCTTTGCTTTAGTGATCTGTTAATACAGTAAAGCGGATACACACTAAACCCACCTTATAACATATTTCAGTAACATTTTCAATAACTAAATACAGTAAAACCTCCGTTAACCGACATAATTGAGGGGAGGCCGTTTCGGATAACAAGAATTTTGGTTAAAAATAATATTGTTCTTTGTATTCTTCTTGTATCAAATTACATTGTATTCTTGGTCAAAGTTGGTATTAAAAAATACTACGAGGTGATTTTATTATTTTTTTTTATTTATTTATTGTTTATACATATGACCTGGCCTCTAGTGACTAACGCAGGTCGTTTTTTCCTGATGGGATTACAGATATTTTTTTATATTTTTACATTTTTTACTGAACTACTTAATCTATTTTTACAATTTATTAATTAATTTGCCATAATCTATTAATTACATTTAACAAATTTAAATAAACAATATACATTTGTTAAAATATTTTTGGTACTATTAACTCCCTTTTAAGTTATAAAGACAGTCCCTCTATTTTCAGAAGAGAGTTGGTAGTCTTTTTTTAAATTTAATGAATTATTTATTGAATTATTATTTTTATTTATTTATTTTATATTGAATTATTATTATTATAATTGTAAATATCTATTTTTGAATTTATATTTTATTTTATTTATTTTAACTTTATCTTACTCAACTTCATCAGGGTTGGATTATTTGTTGTCTTCTTCTATTATTATAGATTTCTTGTTGTTTTTTAGGTATTATTTCTGTTAGATTGTTTAATATTCCAAAATATTCTTCATTTTGTAATATATCTTTTATTTCAATTCTTTCTAATCTTCTTCTCATTTCTCTATGTTCTTCATTTTCTATAGTATTTTCACAATGTAACACTATATGTTCTGGTGTACCTAGTTCTCCACATTCACAATATGCATCATCTTTTAAGTTAAATCTTTCCAAATATGTTGGGTACGGTCCATGTCCTGTTAAAAAGTGTATTAATCCTTGTTTTGGATTAAAATAATTTGGAATGTTTTCTAATATTGGTATAAAATTGTATAAACGTCTAGATTTTGTTGAATTTTCCCATTCATTTTGTCTTTTTCTATTTATTATTTCTTTTAATTCTCTTTTATTTATTATATCTAATCCTATTATTTGTATTATTTTTTCATATTTTTCTTTTTTTAGCCAATAATTACATGCTCTTTTTTGTGTTTCTAAATGCATTGGCATTACTCCAGTTAAAACTGTGAGTGCCTGTGTTGCAGTTGTTCCAAATGCTCCCGTCATTCTTACAAGAAATCGTCTCTGAGCTCTATTTAATTTTTCTGCATTTTTTTTATTTATTAATCTATGTGCCCATACACTTGAACCGTACCCTACAATTGATGCATGATACAATAACAGAAGATATGACATGGAGCAGGTAGGCGGGGCCTACGTAGCTACGTCACTCTGTGAGTAGAACAGCATTATATTCAGTGTTGTCGTATAGTAAACACTGTTTATTTTTGTGTTTAAGGTGAATTTTACTTATAATTTGTTACTTTTATCAAAAATTTTATAATCATAGTTAGATTTGAATAGTCCTTATGAGGTTTGATCATAAATATAATTAATGAATAAGAGAACTTAAGTAATAAAAAAATATAACTGATGGGCTTCATGACTATCGCAGCTTTAACTTTTTTTATCATTTAACACATTACAATTTTATTGTTACCTTTATTTCATCGTCAGTACATGTATTATACAGGGTGTATAATACATGTATTATATATAGGGTGGAAGGCACTAAGGTGGAATAAAATTATTTCTGTCCTTGTTTTAAAAAATTTAAAAAAACGCTGATACCGCATTTTTATTTATAAATATACGCTTTTTAAACTTAAATTTAAATTTAAACAGGGTGATTCACCCTGTATAGTTCATAAGCTAGCAAGCCTAGTATAGTTCATAAGCTTTATTTTTAAATGAACACCCTATATATTTTTATATTATTAAAAGCTACTTAACAGCCTGATTTCAACGACCCATATAATGTATGGCGTTTTATGAATAATACAGGGTGAAATTTTGAAATTGCAGTGTATGGAAACCACTTATGGAATAAAATTGTTTGTGTCCTTATTTTCGAAAATTATAAAAAACGCTAGAATACGTCAACTTTTAAATAATAATATTAAATTAAATAATAAATTAAATAATTAAAAATTAAATAAAATAAATTAAATAATAAATAACTTCATCACAAAAAAGTGTATTGTATAGGGCCTATTATGAATAATACAAGAAGAAATTTTAAAATTATATAGGTTAAATTTTCGTCAAGATATTAAATAGGTACCTACATAAAATTTTGAAATTATCTAATAATTTATCTTACTTTATTTTTAATGTCTTGAGGCAATTTATGAATAATTTTAAAAATTCACCTTTTCAAAATTTCACCTTGTATTATTTATAATGGACCCTATATTCATAATAATACATTTTTTAGATGAAGTTATAAAGTAGCTTCTAAGCACATAAAAATATACAGGGTGATCCATTAAAACTAAAGATCATGGACTGCTGTACTTGCGTAAATCACCTGTTGTAAAGTTGACCTGTTTTTTATATTTTTTTAAAATAAGGACAGAAACAATTTTATCCCAGAAGTGGATTCCATAGTTAATAATTTCAAAATTTCATCCTGTATTGTTCATAACTCACCCTACATGATATATAGTTAGTAGAAAACATGTTGTTAAGCAGCTTTTAAAAATATCAAATATACAGAATGTTCTATTAAAAATAAAGCTTATGGACTCTGTTTGACTTTTATGAATCACCCTGTAAATTTAAATTTGTGTTTAAAAAGTGCAGATATTTATTTAAAAATCGACGAGTATCAGCGTTTTTTATAATTTTTTGAAACAAGGACAGAAATAATTTTATTCCATAAGTGCCTTCCACACTGTATAATTAGACGTATGGTGCCTAATAATAAAAAAATCATGTCTCTGATTAATTTTTATTATTAGAACATGTTCTCAATAATTATATTTAATCATACTAAAGAAAACAGCACTTCTAGAAAGTTTCACAACTGATATTAAAAGCTAAAATCCCGAAATCATAAAGGCAATGCATTCGAAATTTAAAGGATCTACTCACAACGTGACGTCATGCGCGGCCTGAACGAAATTAGGAACGCTACGTATCGTATCTTGGGTTATTGTATCATGCAATTGATGCAAGTATTGTACTTAGGTATATTCTCATCTGTCGGAACGAAATTCTACATTCCTTCTGTGCTAGACTAGCAATGATATGCATGATCTTTGTTGCCTTTTCACAGACACAACTCATGTGTTTTGTAAATAATTTTTGTTCGTCTATTATAATATAGTCCTGTCGCCAGGGGGGGTACAACGGCCTCCTTAATTCAGATGGACTTACCCAAGTTTTTTTTATATATTTTGACCCGCAGAATACGAATTTTTTGGGTAACAGTTGATCCGGATGTCGATAAGATTGTTATAGACAAAGAACTTGAGGAATTACATAACAGCGATTTCTCGCAAAACAAAACATCTTTTTGTATTTTTTGGGTCATTTTAAGCAAAAAATATTCCTACAAGTTTTTTCGTAGAATGCATAGTTTTCAAGATAACCGCGGTTGAACTTTCAAAAAATCGAAAAATTGTAAATTTTAAACCCGAATAACTTTTGATTAAAAAATAAAGTAGCAATTCTGCTTACCGCATTTGAAAGTTTAAGTCAAATTATATCGGTTTTGATTATTTGCATTGCTAAAAATTTATTATTTTATTGTTAAACAAAGCTGTAAACTGTAGTAAACACCTAGTATGTGAGTGATGTTTTCTATGATTTCTCATTTAAAATCGAACGAGTAGGTAGAGTAGCTACAAGTGCAAGCGAGGCAATTTATACGTAGCATGCGTTAAAACGCATGTATTAGGCACGGGAAACCTATGTGTTTATAGATTAGTTTAACAATAAAAAAATTAATTTTTAGCAATGCAAATAATCAAAACCGATATAATTTGACTTAAACTTTCAAATGCGGTAAGCAGAATTGCTACTTTATTTTTTAATCAAAAGTTATTCGGGTTCAAAAATTGCAATTTTTCGATTTTTTGAAAGTTCAACCGCGGTTATCTCGAAAACTATGCATTCTACGAAAAAACTTGTAGGAATATTTTTTGCTTAAAATGACCCAAAAAATACAAAAATATGTTTTGTTTTGCGAGAAATCACTGTTATGTAATTCCTCAAGTTCTTTGTCTATAACAATCTTATCGACATCCGGATCAACTGTTACCCAAAAAATTCGTATTCTACGGGTAAAAATATATAAAAAAAACTTGGGTAAGTCCATCTGAATTAAGGAGGCCGTTGTACCCCCCCTGGCGACAGGACTAATACCTAAATATCTTGTTTCCATTTTTCTTTTTATTGTTTTCCCTCTAATTTTTATAATTGGATCTCTTTCTAAATTTCCTTTTATTAAACTATATGTTGTTTTTGAATCTGATATTGTTAATTTTACTTTATTCATCCAATCATTTACTCTTATTATACTACGAGGTGATGTCGTAATGTGTTGTATAATTAATTGCGTTCTTTAGTCGAATAAAAGCAATGTTGACGACGTTGAAAAAATTATTGAAACTGTCAGCCGTTTCGGTTAAACGATGTTTCGATTAAAAGGGTTTCGGTTAACGGAAGTTTTACTGTACTCATTTAAATGATCCTTCGTAAAGTTTCGGCGCCCGTCACTCAAAACATTTTTGTATATCGAAAAACTTCTTTCAACGTCCACAATGGTTATTTGCATACTTTTCCACTACTGCTGGATCCATATTTATATCTTCAACGTGTTCTCCATTTAAAACTAACAATATTTTCTTCATCTTTTGAAATTCATTGTTTTTTGTTAATACATCTTTGACTTTTGTTAATACTATCGGACCAATTTTTTCAGGGATACCTTCCATCTTTTTTTTAAACTGTTTATTTTTTGGATCGACTCAACTAATGACATTTGCTGTTTCTCCAAACATTTTATTGTTTCACTCACCAAACAAAAGTTGCTTTTGATAAAAGCAAGATTGTTTTGTAATTCTGTTTGACTTAAAACATCCTGACAATCTTTTATTGATTTGCTAGCAGTATCTTTAAGTTCCAATACGATGCTTTTAAAATTTTCAAAATATTAGGCGTAGTATAAAGCTTCATCTAAGGGCACCAAATAAGCACAAAAATTCAAAAAAGGCATACAAATTAAAAAAAAGCACAAAAGCATAAAAAAGTGGTGTCAAAATGACTTAGTTTGAATATTTCGTTCATTTTTAAAACGAAAATAGTCCTGCCTGTATTATTTACCATAAGAATTATGCTTAAAAATCCGGACTCAACTTATAAGCATAGAGATAGAGAAAATAAGCTTTTCTTTTTAAAAAGGATTGATTAATAGAGCAGTAGATCTAAAATAGCGGAGCTTAGATTTTCGTGTACCTACTTACCTATAATCGATGAAACTAGAATCCTTACCTGAAAAATAAAATCGAATTTAAATAAAAAATGAAAATATTTGGAACCGTAAAACGGGTGAAGTCGAGTTCGCTCCGCTTCGTTCAGGTATATTTTAGAAGGGTACGAATTGGCTCCCGCATGAATGCGGGTAGGCTCTCATATAATCGCGGAAACATTAGACATTGTTGCCAAATCGTGTAATATTTATACTGCTTAGGAAATTTACATAGTGATATAGACTTTTTATAGGAAAATTATACTTTTAGACAAATACTTTTAGAGTTTGTTTTAGTTCAACATTGGCATATGTGGCAATTTTAACACAAATTATCGGTGTCGGCCGGTATGCGCTCGACCGTTTTGCGCTCTTACCTGAAATCGGCCGGTTTGCGCTATACACTCTAATACCCTAAAGTTAAGTTAGGACCGAAGGGTTAGGTCTTCCTCCTTTCCCATAGATATTTCTAGGAAGGTACCTGTTTCTAACAAAAAGAGAAAATTTGAAAGAAGTGACAACGCTGGGTGATATTTTCGACATATTTAGGTAAAATAAATTTTGTCTATGGGAGCCAATTCGGACTCTACCTTTTTTAGTTCAGGTAAAATTCTTACCATTGGGAGCGAACTCGACCCCGTCCCGTAAAACAAATAGTAAGTAATTAGGGTGGAGCGAAAATTTTTTTCTGAAATTAGTTATGCCTGAGTTACAGAAAGTTGTGTAAGTACAGAACAAATATTTTCAGAAAATTACCACCACTTTCAATATATTTTCATTTTGAGACTAATGTGACGGTGGAAGAAGAGGTTGGATTGATTTTTTTATTAAAAGTTATTGTTTTATTTATTGTAATAAATATTTTCGGTGGTCAGCGGTTGCTTTTTTCCTAAATTTTACGATTTTTTTTAAATGTTATAAGTGATAATTACGAGCCCTTAAAGCGGTAGGCCTTTAATATGAGACCATTAATATGAGACCTTCAATATGAGACCTTTAATATGAGACTAAGAGAGTTACTCAGTTTTTAACAACATAAAATGTCGTATCAAAGCAACAGTATGATATGTCAAATAATGTAGTTTCGAGCAATATGCAATTGAAAATTTTACGAAATTTCAGTACTTAATAACTTTTTTTATATTTGAATGGATTTACATGGAATTTTGTTTGAACTTTATAGGCGTCACATAACAATTTATATTAATTCATACAAAAGTGAAAATTAATTGGAAATCAAGTTACTTGTCCTACTGTTGAAATCTTCAAACTTGTAAATCTGTAACAAAGTTGCTACACAGCAAGCATTTTGAGAGACTGAACATCATGTAAACTTTCTATTATCTTCACTGAAAAAGTTTGTGTAGCTCAGTTATGCCAACTTTTTTAATTAAATGAGTTTTTATTTGTAATTAATAGTAAACACTAAAATAGTTACTTATAGAATTATTAAAAAAGTGTCATATACGTTGAGTCCAGGTAGTACGGGATCCGAATAGGATGTCAAAATGTACCCATCTGCTTGCCGGATAAAACATTTTTTTTTTATTAAATTTCATACATAGACAAACACGACCAGCATGGGTTGCCTATCAAAATCGTGTCATAGCTATCCTTAAGTGAGTACCGAAGGGGTTGAAATCAATATTCCAAACATATTTTTTTCTGAAAGTATAAATAGGCGTATTCAGTACAATTCATAGATTACTCAAGAAAAAATTTAAGGAAAAATACTGAAAAATAAGCTAACGCTGGCAAATTTTTAAAGGACACCTCAAAATATAATGAATTTTGCGGTGGCATCAGAACTCATTATTGAATCATGGTAAACAAAAAATTCAAAAAGATTTCATTAGCTTATGAGTTTTTCGAGGTAACGCTGTCAAGTTTTTTTAGTTTTATCTAATTTTGACTTTTTGATATCACTCAGAAATCTAAACAAAGAATTTTTTTTGCAAAAAGAATGAAAATCAATATATTTATTATTGTTAAACAAAAAATAAGCATATAACAAAAATCTCGACAGCGTTACCTCAAGGAATGTCTAAAGAAAATATATACAAAATTTCAGGTGAGTTGGTCAAGTAGTTTTTGAGTTACAATGTCTACAGCCTAAAAAAAGCAATTTTGAGAAAAACGCGTGTAAAGTATTGTCAACTTTTATTTTCAATTTCTTTTTTGTCTGTCAAATGGTAAAGTGATGCACACCAAAATATGTTTTTTAATCGCGGAGTAATTTCCAAAAGAAAATAAGAACAGCTGTTGACCGTTTCCCACTTCGCTCAAGCGCGTTGGCACGAACTTGCTATAAAACGAGTCGAAGGTAGGGAGATAGTGTTAAATAGCCCTACCTTCGACTCGATTTGCAGCAGGTTCGCGCCAGCACGCTTGAACGTAGGGAACAACGGTCGAAAGCTGTTTTTATTTTCTTTTGTAAATGACCCTCCGATTCAAAAAGATATTCCGATGTGCATCATTTTACGATTTGAAAGACAAAAAAGAAATTGAAAATAAAAGTTGATAATACTTTAAACGGGTTTTCCTCAAAACTCCTTTTTTCAAAGGCTGTAGACATTGTAACTCAAAAACTACTTGACCGACCTACCTGGAATTTTGTATTATTTTCTTTAGACATTCCTCGAGGTAAAACTGTCGAGATATTTTTTGTTGTATGCTTATTTTTTGTTCAACAATAATAAATATGTTAATTTTCACCCTTTTTTACAAAAAAAAATCGTTGTTTTAACTTCCGAGTGGTATCAAAAAGTCAAAATTAGATAAAACTAAAAAAACTCGACAGCATTACCTCGAGAAACTTATAAGCTAATAAAATCTTTTTGAATTTTTTGTTTACCATAATCCAATGATGAGTTCGGATGTCCACCGCAAAATTCATTATATTTTGGGGTGTCATTTAACAATTTGCCAGCGTTGGCTTATTTTTCAGTATTTTCCCTTGATTTTTGTCTTGAGTAATCTATGAATTTTACTGAATATGCCTATTTAATTTAAAAATAAAATAATTCTACCATACTTTCAAAAAAATGTGTTTTGAATATTGATTTCAACCCCTTCGGCCTCCCCTTAAGGATAGCTATGATACGATTTTGATAGGCAACCCATGCTGGTCGTGTGTGTCTATGTATGAAATTTAATAAAAAATATGTTCCATCCGGCAAACAGATGGGTACATTTTGACCTCCTATTCGGATCTTATACTAAGGGTTCTTTACCCGTGCGTCATCATTTAAAGCATACGAAATAAGTCGGTGCTAAATGCAAAAGCAAGTGACAGAAAGTTGCTACAGCTCCGATCACGAGTTATACATATTATAAAATTAAAATTTTGGTGTAGAATTACAGCTACATTTGAAGTACCTAGCTTAATAAATTCTTTTAATATCATATATCATTCTTCTTCTTCACGTGCCATCTCCGCGACGGAGGTTGGCAATCAGCATGGCTATTCTGATCTTAGATGCTGCTGCTCTGAATAGTTCGGTTGATGTGCATCCGTACCATTCCCTCAAGTTACGCAACTACGAGATTCGTCTCCTTCCTACACTTCTCTTGCCCTGGATTTTCCCCTGTATAATCAACTGAAGTATGTTGTATCTCTCATTACGCATAGCATGCCCGCATAGCATGGTACTGCAGCTTTCGTGTCTTGATAGATCATTAGTGATTAATAAATAAATATATAATTTATAAAAAAAATCAATAACATATTTTCTTTTTGAATTTTATTCACTTTGGCGGAAACGTAAGCACAGCCATTCCTTAACTGTGTGAATGAGGTTAGCTTTGTATGTTGTAAAAATTAATAATAAATACACTTACATAAAATTTGAAACTCCAATATAAAATTAGTTGTGTAAACAACTGTTTGTGTAATATAAAAAACTTCAAAAAGCAAAAATTCGACCAAAAAACAGCAAAAAATTCAACAGACTGACAGTCACAGAAGTAAACAAACCAGAAACGTCACAAATTATTGTACTTACAATTTGAAAACATGCCCAAACGCATTTTTTGTACCCATCTCTTTTCAATGTACTAAGTCTAGAGCGTTCATAAAATGAAAACATATGTTTAACTTAATAACAGGCGGTAGCTGGTTTGTCTTTAGTTTCATGCGTGGAAGAGGATGATGCTAGATAAAAAGTATGTATTTTATCTCGCGTGGTATTAATGACGCACGGGTAAAGAACCCTGGACTCAAGTGTAATTATACCGTATGTCCCTGTAAGTTGTATCCATAAGGAAAACTTTTGTATTATTAATTTTACGAAAAAAAGTTATTCGTTATAAAAAGTTCTGCATGGTCCAAAACCCAAGATTTAACCATCAGATATCAAATTTTATGAATGTTATACGAGGTATGTCAAAAAGTTTGAATTTCACTCAAGAGTAAAGTAGTTTTATTTTTCACCATATTGAAAATTGATATTATGAAAAGTTGTTTGAAATTAAAAACTATATTCTAATATGCAATTACATCCTTCTAATTGAAAAAAAATTTGAAAAATTATGGATAACTAACATTATTTTCAGTTATTTCAATTCTGATAACTCTTTTATTATTAATTTTACGAAAAAAAGTGATTCTTAATAAAAAGTTCTGGATGGTCTAAAACCTGAAATACAACCATCTTATATCAATTTTTATCAATTTTATACGAGGTATGTCAAAAAAGATAAATTTAGATCAAAAGTCAAGTACCTTTATAGTTCAGAATATTTCAATTAGAAGGATGTGATTATGTACATACTGAAACATAGTTTTTAATTCTAAATAACTTTTCATAATAACAATTTTCGATATTGTGAAAAATAAACGTATATCGCTCTTGAGCGAAATTCATATTTTTTGACATACCTCTTATATAATTGATAAAATTTGACATAAGATGGTTGTATTTTAGGTTTTAGACCATGCAGAACTTTTTATTATTAATCACTTTTTTTCGTAAAATTAATAATAAAAGAGTTATCTGAATTGAAATAACTGAAAATAATGTTAGTTATCCATAATTAAAAAAAAAATCAATTAGAAGGATGTGATTGCATACTAGAATATAGTTTTTAATTCCAAACAACTTTTCATAATAGCAATTTTCAATATTGTGAAAAATAAAGCTACTTTACTCTTGAGTGAAATTCAAACTTTTTGACATACCTACCTCGTATAATATTAAAAAAATTTAATATTTGATGGTTAAATCTTAGGTTTTGGACCATGCAGAGCTTTTATGAAGAATAACTTTTTTCATAAAATTAATAATAAAAAAGTTTTCCATATGAATTGTCCAACTTACAGGGACACACTATATAACAATTACCAAAACAAAATTATTAATATATAGAGTAGTAGTACTAGTAGTAGAATCAATATTATTTATGGATCCGAATTTTGTTAAAAAAGAAAATTATAAACTATAGAAATGGATTTTACCAGAAGAATTTTCCGAGTGTCCAAATAAAACATATACGCAATGAAAATTAGAAGACCCGCAATTCAACGAGTTTCAACGAGAATTTTATAGTTTTCTACTAGACCAGGGCGCATCTGTAAAAATATTAGTACATTTGGACGTTGAGAGGTGACTCAAATTTTTTTGCAGAAATTGCTTGAAAATAACTCAAATAATAATATTTGAGTTATCCTCGCTCTCAAAAAGGTCCGGAACATTGTTTAAATAATCAAAATGTCAAAAAATGAAGGGAAAATTCAATTTTTTTCTTCGTTTTTTGATTATAACTTTAAATGTATTCATTTCCGAGAAAAGTTTTACTAACATAAAAGTTGCGTAATTAAATTTACTACAATATAGAATTGGATAAAAATTTAAAAAATAGTCACCCTTGTTGCAAAATAGCAATAATTGCGAAAAAACAATACAAAAACAAGTATTCGCATTTTACGTTTTTAAACCATTTATTGTACACTTAGGACCTTCATATTTCACCCAGAAAAACATTATGATACAGTAAAACAATACTGTAAATTTCATTAAGATCGGTTCAATAGATTTTGCAAAATAAATTTTGCAATCCAACTTTCGCAAAAAAATTCATTTTTTCAAAATGTTACAGGACTGAAAATAAAGCAGATAGCAAGTTGAAATTTGTTTTGCAAGTAGAAGTGTACTGTACCTTTCATTTGCAATTTGCAAAATTAAAATCGATTAACTACCACGGCGTCAGAAAATTTTTTAAATAAACATTAATTATTGGTGCTACACGCAGGACAGAAGATAGTTTGCTCTGATTGGGCATTCCAATGACCTTTGATAATGATTGATACATTTTAATTTTTATTACATTTCGATATAAATAAATAAATTTGTTTATTGCAAAATAAAAACACATACTCTATCCTTTGAAATAACACTTTTTTTAGCAAAAACTTTCTTTGTTCATATATTTTAACTTAGAGAATAAAAGTTTATTCTTTTTAAACATATGCAATTGTTTAAACAATATTTCACAAACAATAATAAATTTAGTTTGATTTTTGTGGAATTAAAATATTAAAATACAACAAAATATAAAGTAAGAAAATAATATATCACATAAAGATTGGAAGAAATTTTGGTAGAAATCAACTTGTGTGACTCGAACACCGCTGTCCTGCGCGTAGCACCAAAAATTAATGTTTATTTAAAAAATTTCCTGACGTCGTGGTAATTAATCGATTTTAATATTGCAAATTGCAAATGAAAGGTACAGTACACTTCTATAAGCAAAAAAAAAATTCAACTTACTATCTGCTTTATTTTCAGTCCTGCAACATTTTAAAAAAATGAATTTTTTTTGCGAAAGCTGGATTGCAAAATTTATTTTGCAAAATCTATTAAACCGATCTTAATGAAATTTACATTGTTATTTTACTATATCATAGAGTTTTTCTGGGTAAAATATTCAGGCCCTAAGTTTAGCATAAATGGTTTAAAAACGTAAAATGCAAATACTTGTTTTTGTATAGTTTTTTTCGCAATTATTGCTATTTTGCAATAAGGGTGACTATTTTTTAAATTTTTATCCAATTCTATGTTGTAGTAAATTTAATTACGCAACTTTTATGTCAATACAACTTTTCTCAGAAATGAACAGTTTTAAAGTTATAATCAAAAAACCAATAAAAAAATCGAATTTTTCCTTCATATTTTGACATTTTGATTATTTAAACAATGTTCCGGACCATTTTGAGTGGGAGGATAACTCAATTATTATTATATAAGTTAATTTCAAGCAATTTCTGCAAAAACATTTGAGTCACCTGAATTTCTCCTACAGACATTGGTTTATCTTCACTTCTTAATGTACCATACCCAATATTGAGCGAAGCAGTTCTTCTGCGTCTTCAGTATACGTATACACGAAATAACTCATTGGACTTATTTTATTTTATTTTTATTTTATTACAATTTATTCGCATAAGCTATGCACTAGATGTAAACATTAGTTGACAGCGATGTCGTCATCATAAACATAGAGATGGCTTTTCCGTTCAGTTTTAAAACATTTTCGGATAACAGTTAATTATATAATCGCGTAAATTATTCATTAATTTAATCAATAGGATTATTTTTTCACTATTTGTGTATTTAGTGATTACAATAATTTATATTCTATACAATAAAAACTAATAATCGAGAAAGTATACTGTTTAAAGTAACTATAATCGTTGTTTACAAGCACTGCATGTCTTATTTAAATTTAGTACAAATTTGTGTGTGTTACATATTTGGATTTCGATCGGGACCATTTGCAATGCCTTAAAACTCTAGTCTATTTAATATAATAGACCACTTGCTCTTTGTCGACTTTCACAAAGCATTTGACCCAGTCGGACCAGCTGCTATCTTAAAAGCAATATCAGAATGCAGAATAGACCACAGGTATGCGAATATTATTCGAAATATATACGAAAATGCGACAACAACCACTGTTAACCTCCATTGCATGACTGAGAAGATCAAAAAATTGGCAGAGGGGTGCGGCGGGGAGATACCTTGTCACCAAAACTACTTATAACAGTCATGGAGTACGCATTTAAACGACCGGTGTGGGAATCAAAGGGTATTAGCATCGATGAAAAGATATTAAATCATCTCCGATATGCCGATGACATTGTTCTCGTAACATACGACTTATGGTCCAGGGTAATAAGGATTTTCTCGGAACACTCAAAGATCCAGGTAGCTGATTACTTTTTTAGTTATTGTAGACCTATAGGAAGAAAACCTAAAAAGTTTTGGATGGTCTAAAACCTAAAACACAACCATCTTATAGCACATTTTATCAATTTTATACGAGGTATGTCAAAAAAGATAAATTAAGATCAAAAGTAAAGTACCGTTATAGTTCAGAATATTTCAATTAGAAGGATGTAATTACATACTGAAACATAGTTTTTAATTTTAAATAACTTTTCATAATAAAAATTTTCGATATTGTGAAAAATAAACGTATTTTAATCTTGAGCGAAATTCATATTTTTTGACATACCACGTATAAAATTGATAAAATTTGACATAAGAAGGTTGTATTTTAGGTCTTAGACCATGCAGAACTTTTTATTAAGAATCACATTTTTTCGTAAAATTAATAATAAAAGAGTTATCTGATTTGAAATAACTGAAAACTCCGACGCCCCTAAGGAGCATAAGGAGTTTCGAGAAAGAAGAAGAAGAAGAAATAACTGAAAATAATGTTAGTTATCTATAATTTTTCAAAAAAAATCAATTGGAAGGGTGCAATTGCATACTAGAATATAGTTTTTAATTCCAAACAACTTTTCATAATAGCAATTTTCAATATTGTGAAAAATAAAACTACTTTCCTCTTGAGTGAAATTCTAACTTTTTGACATATCTCGTATAATATTCAAAAAAATTGATATTTGATGGTTAAAATCTTAGGTTTTGGACAATGCAGAGCTTTTTATGAAGAATAACTTTTTTCGTAAAATTAATAATAAAAAAGTTATCCATATGGATACAACTTACAGGGACATACTGTATATTTTTAAATACATTACTTAATTGTCTTTATGAAAAATAAACATGATTAGTTAAATGTTATTGTTTTATTTGCTCCATTTTGGATTTTTATTGTTCATGTTTTTGATTAGGACAAGGTGGACTCACAACTTGGGAGATTGAGCTAGTCTAGGGTAGACGATAACTATCGTAGTTGATTGAAATATTATTCTTGAATATTATTTCAATTATCTGGGGTAGTTTATTGCATCAATATGTTTTTTGTAGTTCTCTGTATATGCATTTTATTTAAATTTGTTTTAAAACCTCATAGCAACTTTTCGGACGCCGCTGAATTTCGCTGAATAGACATAATACTGCTTTAATCATTTTTCAATCTATAATTGTTGATTACTGTAGTAATGGAGTTGTTAACTGCAGTAAAACATAAACAATCCGTTTTAATAGAAATGTCATTCATCTCGACAGATTCTAATTCATTATCGGGTATTATCTGCGAAATAGCAATCAAGAGCGATTAAAACAATTAGAATTAAGATTAAGATTCTACTAATAGAATAATAACACAAATTACTTTCAGATTTGGTTGAAAAGTTATGTAATATGGGTAGTTCAAACAATAAAAAATGTTTTGATACGCATCAAATGCGTATATGCGTTAGGGTGGGTCGGTTCTCTAGTTTTTTTATGCCTGTAGTGAAGAAAGTTGCCAAATGGTCTAGAATGAATAGTGATATTTTTATTTTTTTTTATTTTAATCTTTAGACCCCCCGCCCGACCCCTAAAAAAATTAAAAATTTAATTCTTACATCAATGAAACCTGATTCTTCAAACGACTAAAAATAGCTTCAAATGCACTTAAAAAAATATTTATTTAATTTAAACAACCTTAAACCCCACCGCTAGGTAAATTTGTTCAGGTCCAGAAGGACCCCTAATACCCCAAAGCCCTCTACGCCTATACACCGCCTACCTTTGACGTTCAATAGACCGAACTGGATTATCGAGTAGAAAAGGAGCAATGATCGCCAGTGCAGTTCTTGAAGATATTGGATTGATATCCAAAAATGACAACTCTATGTAATAGACAAGTTTAAATGCGCGTTCTATTACAAAAAAGTTGTGAATTCCGAAAGAACGTTTATGTTTGTTTCATCGACTTCGAGAAGGCATTCGACCGAGTACAACATGATACACTTTTCGATTGCCTGCAGGCAGCAAGACTTGACCACTACGATATAAGACTACTAAAATAATTATATTACAATCAAGTAGCCTCTATCCAAATTGGAGACAGTCGTACTGAAAAACTGCCGATAAAACGTGGAGTACGATAAGGTTGTGTTTTATCACCCACCCTTTTTAATCTGTACTCTGAAGAAATCTTTAGGGAGGCTTTGGATGACAGACAAGAGGGAGTAAGGCTAGGCGGAGAAGTAATCAACAATATTAGATACGCTGACGATACAGCCATTCTTGCTGAAAATTTACAAGATCTTCAGACACTACTAAATCTAGTCAGTGAAGCAAGTTATCGGAGAGGCCTTAAAATCAACATTTCAAAGACACAGTGGATGGCAGTTGGAAAGATTAATATAGATCAAGGTCAGCTTTCTCTTGATGGAGAGGAGTTAGAACGGGTAAATCATTTCAAGTACCTTGGCAGCTGGTTAAATGTAAATTGTGACTCTGATGAAGAGATAATGACTAGGATCGAAATATCACGGAAGGCTTTTATGACCTGGAAACCAGTTTTATGTAACAGAAACCTGTCGATGAATATTCGAAAGAAGGTGCTGAAATGTTATGTGTGGTCTATCCTATTGTATGGTTGTGAGACATGGACGTTAAAAACCACAATGCTAAACAAAATAGAAGCATTCGAATTGTGGTGCTATCGACGAATCCTAAAGATATCGTGGGTTTCGCACACTTCCAATGAAGATGTTCTTCGAATGCTGAATTCAGAACGTCTGCTCATAAGCATCATAAAGAGGAGAAAAACAGAATACTTCGGCCATATAATTAGAGGACCTAAATACCATCTGCTTCGCCTTATAATACAAGGAAAAGTGGAGGGAAAGAGATGGATTGGTCGAAAGAAACTTTCATGGCTGCGTAATATTAGACAATGGTGTGGCTGCACAGTAGAAGAATTATTTCGCGCAGCAGCCGATAAAGATTTCAAGAAATTGTAAACATGATGACGGCCAACGTCTGAATACAGACACGGCACCTAAAGAAGAAGAAATTAGATCGACAAAGAAAAAGGCCACGACTTGATTTACAAAAAAAAAACATAAAGGATGATGCTAGTCTGCAAGCTCTCTATTTTGATGGTCGCAAAAATCAAACCCTTCACATTCAAGAACAGGGAGAATCGTCATCTAGAAAAACCACTGTCGAAGAACATAAAGTGTTATTGAAAGAACCTGGTAGCGACTATATAGGGCACGTAACACCTCAAAATTGTACTGCAAAGACCACAGCATCAACGATTTTTAATTATTTAACAGAAAATCAGGTGTCAATTAGCGAGTTGACTGCTGTTGGCTGCGGTGGTACTATCGTTAACACTGGGCCTCACGGTGGTGTAATAAATTTTATGGAATTGCGAGTACGTCATAAACGACCCTTGCAATGGAAAATATGTCAACTAAATACAAACGAATTGCCACTGCGACATTTGGTTAGATATCTGGACGGAAATACCATAGGACCTCTATCATTCTCGTGTTCTATCGGCAAACTTATTGAAACTTATGAGCGATTACCTGTTGTGTGCTACGAAAAATTAAAAGTTGAGTTGCCTGAGGTAAATTTAAAAGAACTATGCAGCAATCAAAAATATTTATACCAGATGTGCCCTGCCATAATATCTTCCGAAAACTGTCCAAATAATTTAGCGAATAACCCTCCTGGCAAATTATCTCATGGAAGATGGCTAACTACGGCGAATCGTATTTTGAGGGCTTACATTGCAGTAAAGAATCCGCCGCCTAGTATAAAAATTTTAACAGAGTATAGTCTGGGAGTATATGCTAAGGTTTGGTTTTTAATAAAAACTGTACCAGTGTGTACATTTGGAACTCTTCATCTTTGGAAGCTAATTGAATATTTCAGATATTTAAGTGACGAACTAAAAGCTGTAATTGACACTGTGATCCAACGAAATGGCTTTTATGGCCATCCTGAAAATATTTTACTAACGATGATCTTTGACTCACGTAGTCATATAAGAAAATTAGGATACAAAATAATATTAAGGTGCAGATCGAAAGCGAAATAAAATCTTATAAATTTGAATAACGCTGCGAGAAAATTGGAAATTCTTAAGTTCAATAATTTTGAAGCGGAATTCTAGATTGATTGAATAAATTGGCAAGAGTGCAGATAATCGGAGCCGCTAATGACGAAAAATCTGGCTGATGAAGACATTCAAGAACTTATTAAAACTGGTAGCTATCCAGAAGGGAATTTCCCAATTCCACAATCTGAATGGAAGTGGAAGACTTATTGAAGTTATACTTCTTTAGGCGCGATTGAGAGTAAAATTGCATAATACTGCGCGCATGCGCACACAGACAATATGGCGTTTAGTTGCTAAACCTTTCAAGTTATGTATAAATATATCAGTGCAAGAAAAGGTGTGAAAATAATATATTAGTGTTTTTAGTAAATATATTTATTATAACTTTTGTGTCTTTGGATTTGTCTTCCTCAGGAGTAAGATGAGTATTATTAAAACATTTTATTGTATATTTATTCACCTTGTCTGTTTGTTACCGTGAATTGTCATTAGGTACGTCCGAACCGATACAGACACAGTCCTCGTAGCGTATATGGTATAGCATTCGGCCAGAGATCGAGAGATCTTGAGTTCGAATCCAGTGCAATCCTACACTTTTTTTATTTTTTTGAAAGCGGTAAGCACAAAATTAGTTTGGTGTTTAAAAAAAATTAAAACAAACTGTTTAAAGTATATTTATTTTTAAGAAATCATACAATAAAAGTATAACTTCTTACGTGCGTACAAAGTACACACACATTCTTTTTTTGTATTATAAAAGGAGATGTAATTTAAATAAACCTTCACTTTATTTATCAGACCATCATTTCTTTTGGGGTAATAAGTTCATTGTATTGTATGCATTATATTTTTACATTCATAGTTTTTATAACCATTTTTTTCGTATCTAACCTCAACTCTCCACACGTAGAAATCATAAATAATTTAACTAGTAATCATTACTATTAATTTTATTTTATTCCTTTGTCATTTGCTACTTTTTACGATTATTTGGCAAGGAGAGGTTTCAATGCTTCCTGATGCCACTAATAAATGGCTGGTCTTCTAGTTTTTGGGAATAAAATCTAAAACTACTTAATCCAAAAAGACTGATTAAAGTTTATTATTGAAAGTTACATAGTTAGGTTAAAAACCATTATCACAGGCTAGTCATATTTCCTGCTGGTAATTATATCGTATATAAAAATGTGACATCTGTAGCGGTAAATGTAAAACTTTTTATACCATTAAAACAACAATAATTATTGTCGTGACTGCAGTTAGAAAATAAGTTTGTTAATATTGTTGATGAGTGTTAGCTTAAAAGTTTTGTGGTATTTTTAATTTAGGACGTTACAGTTTAAATGTTAGTTAGTTACATACAAATATAATTTTTTAATATTTCAATGTATGAGGTCACTAGATAAAACATACCAGTAAACGACTAAGAAAAATTGTATAATAATATGGATGATGACTTCGACGAACGCTACTGGTAAAATTTCTTTTTTTTAAATAAAATACTACAAATTGTTTATCATTGTTTATAATTTATAACTTCATAACCTTATATTATTGTTTTCTTTAAACGTTGAAATAGGCTGTCGTTATACGTTTGCTGATCTGCATCTTCAAACTAATACGTAGTTAATCAAAAACGGTTTTTAACTGCTAACTAACTACTATTTTGACAACATATAACCTACCACATAGCTGTCTAATTCGCCTGAAGAATCTAAAATTATCTTTTACAAAGAGACAACAAAAGACTTTACTTAATAACGAGCGATCCACAATTATTGGGATCAAAGCTAGCCGTGCAAAAAACTACGTATATCTTGTTTTTATCTGAATTTAAATCATTGGTTTATGAATTAAATTTGATTAACATTATAAAACATAAAAATCAGTCAAAACCTTTAACACAGAACTTTAATCAAAAATAAAAAGAATTAAGAAAATTATAAGTAACAATAATAAATAAAATCAAACCAGATGCTGTATATGCATTGATATATTAAGCCTAGACTCGGCATACTCACCAAAAAAGCGTAACGCAGAAACAGCATGTAAACAGTCGATCGGTGGTCTATCTATCTCTTTTAACCAAGCGACTTTTGACATGTGACTGATAAAGATGGCTAGACAGACCACTCAATCCTATGTCGGCGTTACACCTCGATGCATTGAGTGGCAGTGGCATATCCCTAGCCAAGTCTATCCTTTTTACATGTCTCTGTGTATATGTCCACCACCAACATCTCTACATAACCTAACTTTTCTTATTAAGTTGACGTACACTGCAAAGTTGACGTAAACTGGAAAGTATATCTTAATTAAGAATATACATGCACTGTATAGCTATCTCTGTCGTTCAGGGCTACCTATGGTGACAATAATTTTGGATCACACGTTATATTATGTATAGTTATAACAACACGGAGGAGCAGATGCAGATTTATCTAGAGCCATTAGATTATCCACTTTCTCTTCTGCTTCTTATATTTGTTGTAGATCTGTCGATCTGTTCATTCCGACGTTGAAGTATTTCTTGAGAGGTAGACTGCCAGCAGTCTCTCCATATGTTTGGTGGTTTCCCC
This sequence comes from Diabrotica virgifera virgifera, assembly GCF_917563875.1. Lineage (NCBI taxonomy): Eukaryota > Metazoa > Arthropoda > Insecta > Coleoptera > Chrysomelidae > Diabrotica > Diabrotica virgifera. The sequence goes on along the minus strand of NC_065447.1, from coordinate 196,828,000 downwards.
GGTGGACGCTTGCAAATTAGTTTTCCTTCTAGTGCAATTATTGGGAGTCTGTGTTCCTCCGTTCTTTTTACATGACTGAACCATTCTCTTCGTCTTTGCATACTTCATCTTGCACGCCACATTGTTCCCTGATGATGTAGTTTCGTATTCTATTCTATCCCTTCTTGTCTTTACCTCCAACTGCTCTTAGTGTGTCTTCATTTTGGCTATTCGTAGCATGCTTTTGGTTTTATTGGTGTCTTCTTTTGATTTAATACCATAGGTCATAACAGGTCTGATGCAAGTTTTATAAATTCTAACTTTGCTATCCATTCTCATATATGGGTTATTCCAGACCACATCTCTCAAACGGCCACTTTCACACAGTAAAATTTTTTTCTTCTTCTTCGGCATTTTCTCAATATGAATTAGACAAGTTCACTGTTCTTATTTTATTTTGTATTGTTTTTGTCATTGGCTACTTCCGCACCGCGTAGGGTAATATTTTTTACGATTCTGTGAAAGATTCTCTTTCGTTTTCTTTGGTGAGAGGTGAGAGTGTTGTTCCATATCAACACATGAAGTGCTTTTGTTGCTTATTTTTCCCAAACTATTTTCCTATTGTACTACTGTCCCCAAAGCCTTAACAGTCTCGCACTTTTGATGGTAGTTTAGTCTCTCAAGCGTAAGATTAGATCTACAACCTTTCCTTTTATACACAGGTATTCCATCGCATTCTTTAGAAATGATTAGTAATTTAATTTTCTTATCATATATTCTTTGTCTCCATTTTCTTGTGTAAAAATGACCTGATCGTCTGTGAAAACTAGTAAAAGCAATATAAATATACTTCCTCGTGTCCTTATGCCCATCGTTCCGCGTTTTCTATACCACCATTTTAAAATTTTGTGGTTTTGGTGGAGTTATATTTATCCATTTTTCCATAGTTGTTGTCTGGGTACTCTGTCATACGCTTTTTCTAAATATAGGAAGGCCATGTGTACTTCAATGTTTTTTTGAATAACTTGTCCCATGATAATTATATTGTCGAGGCACAAGAAATTCAAAATACATAAACATAACCTAACGCTTCATAAAAAAGCGGAAAACGGAAAACAGAAAACCACAGCCCTTGTTTAAATAAGCAATTGATAAAGTTTAATGCCATATATCTTTTTGTCATACCATGTGTGGAATAAATTTAAAATGTTGTACCTATATCAAGTCGGAATCAACAAAAAAAAAATAATTAAAATAAAAATATTTAAAGAGATTAACTGATTAACATAACGATTTTCTATTTCAGTATTCATTTGTTTAATTAGATTAAAATGATAATAAACATATACTATCTATAATATTCTGCAGTACATATTTTTATACTTATTAAACTTATTATGTACTTGTATATATTTTTTATTATTTGTTTGTTAAAAATTTAATTTAGTGGTAAGGTTCCCTTATTACAAAAAACTAATTTGTACGAAAGATCAGCGGCGGCTCATGGGTCAGTAAATAGGAAGGTGCATTAATTTAATATTTTTAGAATAAAGAAAAGTTTATTTTAAAAACTTTTGCACACCAGGTCAATTGTGTACGGTTTTTGGGATGTAAAATTAGTTAAACTAAAAAGGGTAGTTGTCTGGGTTGGCTGTACACCATATATGTAGTTAAACAAACTCTAAGATGAAGTAAAACCACTTGTATGTAATAGGTATAATTTACTAAAATCTTAAAAAATCCCAATGAATTGAATAAAATATGTTCAAAACGTTTTCGGACCTATCAGTCCATCATCAGTGAATGCATATACTTGCTAACTAGCCCCAGAACCAAACAATATTTGTAATTATAATTCAATCTACATTATAATGTTGTAAAATTGAAAAGGCTAAACGCCGATGTTAATAGAAACCTCTAAGAACATCGTGAAAACCTAAACGAGAACTTTAACCAACCATCTTGGGCCAATAATGTCTGTTGTCAATTGTTGGCCATCAATAGGCCAACAGACATTGTTGGCCCAAGATAGTTGGTTAAAGTTCTCGTTTAGGGTTTCACGATGTTCCCAGAGGATTCTATTAACATCGGCGTTTAGCCTTTTCAATTTTACATTATAATGTAGATTATAGAAGGGCAACATATTGGTCCACATGGATTAGGAGAGAGAAATCAACGCGGAGAAACAATGAGTATCTTTGCAGCTGAGTATGACTTAATCGTGCTAAACACATTTTACAAACTACCACCTAGACGCCTGTATACGTGGAAATCGCCTAGAGACAACGGAGAAGACGTTATTATAAGAAATCAAATAGACTATATGCTTGTTAACAAAAGATATCGAAATAGTTTCAACAGCGTTAAAACCTACCCAGGCGCAGATATTCAATCTGACCGCAATCCTTTAGTGGGCGTGTATAGAACCAAGTTAAAGAAAATACGCGGAAAAACTGTAAAAAACATGACATGAGAAAACTGAAATGTAGCGAAGTAAAAGAAATAGTCAGCAAAACATTAAATAGAAAATTCAAAGAAGTCGATAATACAATGGAAAGCACAGAAGATACGATATAATCCCTTAATAAAACGATAGACGACATTAAAGACAATTTTATAAAGAACGAAGAAGGTAAGAATAAGACATGGTTGACGACAGATATTCTGCAACTAATGGAAGAAAGAATAAGTAAACTTGTTAATGACAATGGAGAGATAATCGTGGACAAAGAGAGTATCAATAATACCTGGAAAAATTACATACGAAATTTATTTTTTGATGAGAGGGAGAACCAGTCCCCAATACCTACGGAAACAGGACCACCTATACTAGTGGCAGAAATAAAAGCAGCCATAATATCACTAAAAGAAGGTAGAGCTCCAGGACCAGACGGAGTACAATCTGAATTTCTTAAACTTCTTGATGATGAATCTTTACGAATACTATGTAAAATCTTCAATAATATCTATGACACAGGCAGTATCCCAAAGGATTGGCTAGTTTCAGAATTTATTACCTTACCAAAGAAGCAGGGAGCAAAAAAGTGCGGAGAATATAGGCTAATAAGTCTAATGAGCCATACATTAAAACTTTTTCTTAAAATTATACATCGTAGAATATACAAGCTATGCGAAGAGAGAATACAAGACACACAGTTTGGATTCATGAAAGGCGTAGGAACAAGAGATGCACTGTTTAGTCTACAGGTTTTATTTCAAATATGCAGAGATATGACTTGCGATATTTACATCTGCTTTGTGGACTACCTAAAAGCATTTGATACAATTCAACACCGAAAAATGATGGATGTTCTAACAAAAGCCCAAACGGATGATAAAGACCGACGTATAATACAAAATTTATACTGGAACCAATCAGCCACAATAAGAACGAATCTTGGAGGTGAACCAACGGAAGCGAACCAGATTCTACGAGGTGATAGACAAGGTTGTATACTTTCACCTATATTATTTAACCTATATTCAGAGGAAATATTTAGTGAAGCCTTGGAAAATTGCGAACATGGAATACTTCTAAATGGAGAATGCCTAAACAACATCCGCTGTGCAGACGACACCGTTATTTTTGCAGACAGTTTGAACAGTTTACAGCAACTAATAAAAAATGAAGTAAGTGAAAGATTTGGACTTCAAGTAAATATATCAAAAACTAAATTTATGATCATCAGCAAAAATAAAATTAGAGACGCCCAACTACTTATAAATAATATACCAGTGGCCCGAGTAAAACAGTATAACTATCTTGGAACAATAGTAAACGAACAATGGGATCACTCACAAGAAATAAAATGTAGAATAGAGAAGGCTAGGAGTGCATTCAATAACATGGCCAAACTCTTTAAAAGCCACAACCTTAATCTGGAGATAAAAATAAGGCTCCTACGATGTTATATCTTCTCAATATTGTATTACGGAGTTGAATCCTGGACACTCATTGAATCAATGGAGAAAAAACTTGAAGCCTTCGAGATGTGGCTACACAGGCGAATCCTAAGGATATCATGGACGGAAAAGATAACCAACGAGACCGTATTACTAAGAGTGGGCAAAGAAAGAGAGGTGATGTATATCATTAAAAGGAGAAAGTTAGAATATCTCGGACACATAATGAGAAACGGCACTAAATACAGATTACTGAAGGTAATCCTTCAAGGTAAAGTATTTGGAAAGCGAGGAATTGGGAGAAGAAGAATATCATGGTTAAAGAACCTGAGGAAATGGTTCTCCACAACAACAATTTATCTATTTAAAGCATCAGTTAATAAAACAGTTATAGCCAGAATGATCGCCAATATTCGAAACGAATAGTATATGAATTCACTGACGATGGACTGATAGGTCCGAAAACGTTTTGAACATATTTTATTCAATCAATTGGGATTTTTTAAGATTTTAGTAAATTATACCTATTACATAGAAGTGGTTTTACTTCATGTTAGAGTTTGTTTAAAATTAGTTAGGTATCACTTCATAAAATATTCTACTTGTTTTATTAATTCCTTCCTATTGTTCAACCTGATAATGTATGAAATAATAAAAAAAGGAAGAACTGAATACGTCCTTAAAACTACAAATTGGTCAACCTATGGCATTAACTTTAATGGCAACAAGCTAAACCACCTCAAATTTGCTGACGACATTGTGAATATAGCGAGCTCATTCGAGGAACTGCAAATTATGATGGAGGAACTCGCAGGCAGCTCCCAATACGTCGGCCTAAAAATGAATATAAGAAAAACAAATATAATGACAAACACAGATGGCCCCAGACGTATAACTATAAATGGCATATCTACCTAAGCCAAATCCTGAAACTTGACAAAGAGAACCAAAGTGCGGAAATCACTAGGAGAGCGAGACTAGCATGGGCAGGATTTGGAAAACTTATTTGGATACTTAAGAATCGCAAAATACTCAAATACCTGAGGAGCAAATTGTTCAACCAGTGCATCCTTCCTATCATGACATATGGATGTCAAACCAGGACCCTAACCAAGGCAAATATGAATAAACTAGCCACAACAGAAAGAGCAATGGAAAGAGCAATGCTAGGTATACGACAGTCAGATAAAAAGAGGAAAGACTGGATAAGATCAAATACAAAAGTCGAGGACATAACAACAAAAGTTGCCAAACTTAAATGGAGCTTCGCAGGCCACACTGCTAGACAAAAAGACCAACGTTGGAATGCAACAATACAACACTGGAGACCTTACGAAAATAAACGACCGAGAGGAAGACCACAGATGAGGTGGGTTGATGATATTAAAGGAGTAGCCGAAACAAATTGGAAATATGTTGCTCAGGATAGAGACCGATGGAAGGAGTTGGGAGAGGGATGTCCAAACGTGGAGGATAGAAGGCTAAGAAGAAGAAGATTCGTATAAACATACAATTGAATTCATTTCTAATTTGACATCAGGACTCCAGTGAATTACTACCCGGTAGTTTTAATCCATTATAGTTTTTGATATACTAAGAACTGATATAAGAAGAAGAATATCATGGTTAAAGAACCTGAATAAATGGTTCTCCACAACAACAACTAATCTCTTTAAAGCATCAGTTAATAAAATAAATATAGCTAGAATGATCGCCAATATTCGAAACGAATAGGCACCAAAAGAAGAAGAATAGTTTTTGGGTCATAGTCCAACGGCGTCATCAGCATACCTTAGGTCTTTAATGATTCTTTCTATCAGCGCCCAGTATTTCTTTAGACTTTAGACTAATTCTTACCACCACTCACAAGGAAGTAATACGCTGTGGTATTCAGAAAGCGATATTGATATTCATTTTTTGTTTCCAAAACACGACAGGCTATTGCTGCTCTATACATATACACAGGGCTGCTTTATCCATTAGGCAATATAGGCAGTTGCCTAGGGCGGCAAATTATGAGAGGGCGGCAAAAATACTGTACAAAAATATTTGTATATAAAAATTGAAATCGAATAACATTTAAGTACATAGTACATCCATCAATGGAATATAAGTGGGCATTCATTTCTAGAAAACAAATTGCATTTTCTTAACACTATTCATTCAAAAAGGACAGAAGTTGTAAATTTAGGGATTATTGGGCCGTCGCGTCGGCTGCACCGCAAAGGCGGCGGGCGCACTGTCCTATAATTTTTTTAAGCTCAATCCTTTTGGGTTATTCGTGGTTGAAAATTTGCCATTTTCGTTGAAAAATGTCGCTTTTTCGGACGGTTTTTTGCGAATACCTTAAAAGTTATGCATCTAACGAAAAAAACTGTATAAAACATTTTTGTAGCTTATGAAAAATCAAAGAGATTCGTTCCTTCATAAGTCTTCTAGTGATAACATAAAAAGAGATATGGTAGGTGAAAAGACATTTTTTTGTGCATGACCTTTAAAAACAAAAGACCTTTAAAACGACCGCAATGTTAAATTTCGATTACATTCAAACTAAACGAGAAATGGTGCAACAAAAAAGGACGACTAATTTATTTTAAGATAAAATGCGAAGTATGTATATTTTAACCCCTCATCCATCAGATTTAAATGCATCGTTTTGCTTCTACAATACCTTTTACTATAGTGTTATTTCTATGTTCAACAAGTTGGACGGGTTTAAAATGTATGGTTTTTGACAAAAATAAGATCAAATTATAGAGACCATTTTTAAATTTTTTAAAAAATCTTCCTTTTTCTCCATGTAACTCGAAAATGATAATGAGATACAGTAATGAAAGAAAAATAAAATTGTTATCTAAAAGAAAACCTACATTTTTGTAAGGTATTTTTTTACGTATCTCTTATCACTTTCGAATTACATGGAGAAAAAGGGAGATTTTTAAGGAAATTTAAAAATGTGCTCTATAATTTGATCTTATTCTTTTCAAAAAACATTCATTTTAAAGCCGCCTAACTTTTTGAATATAGAAATAAAACTATAGTAGAAGGTATTGTAGAAGGAAACCGATGTATTTAAATTCTGGTGGATGAGGGGTTAAATATACTTTTTTTTTTCTATATTTATATACACTATTTCTTATTTTATACTCATTTTTCCTTAAAATACATTAGTCATAAGTTTTTTTGCACCATATCTCGCTTAGTTTGAATGTAACCGACATTTAACAGTTCTCGTTTTAAAGGTCATTTCAAGCGCTACAAAAGGTATTCGTAGCATTATACCCCTAAAATCGACCATTTCTCTGTTATTTTAAGTTGAATACACCGATTTGAGCATGCACCAAAAAAAAATCTTTTTTCACCTACCATCTCTTTTTCTATTAAAACTAGAAGATTTATGAAAAAATGAATCTCTCTGATTTTTCATAAACTACAAAAATGTTTTATATAGTTTTTTCGTTAGATGCACAATTTTTATGGTATTCCCAAAAACAGTCTCCGAAAAGTGTCATTTTTCAATGAAAATGGCAAATTTTTAACCACGAACAACGCAAAAAGTATTGAGTTTTAAAAAAAAATTATAAAACAGTTTTTGCTTGGAATTAAGTTCTCTGGTCACTTCCGGTGTTAGTTTGATAAAAAAATTTCCACCCCCGAGAACGGGTGGGAACCACCCCTAAGTTAAAAGTGGCATAAGATATAGGGTAGACTTTGTTTCTTGAGCTATTCCCTACTTACAGTGAAAATATCAAGTAAATTGATGCAGTAGGATGGAATTCGGAGCCAAATACCCTCACTGACCGCACTAATAGATACCTACATCATTCATACCTGAATGCATTCACTTAAAGGGTCATTTGGATACCACAATAAAATCACCAATCACCAATAATTGACATATCTAAATATTTAAAGAAGAGTGGATTGAAGGATATTTTCCCTAATTTTGATATTGCTTTGCGCATTTATTTGTGCCTCCCAGTTGCCAACCAACGTGTCCTCTGAAAGGTCATTTTCGAAAATGTCAAGAATTGAAAATAGTCATGAAAATAATTTCCGATCAAGTATGACGCAAGAACTTCTTAACAATTTGTCGATTTTGTCCATAGAAAGTGACGTAACAAAGGCGATAAATTATGACATTAAGTATAGATGATTTTTCCAAAGAAAAATCAAGAAAGAAATCTGATGTGATCGAACTGGAATGACAATTTTTATGTATTCTTATTTAAATAAAAAAATCTGCTTGCAATTTTTTTCGCAAAAATGGTACATGCTTGAAGGGCGGTTACTAGAGAATTGCCTAGGGCGTCAATTGACCTAAACGCGGCCCTGCATATACACATAATATTATTGTATTACAATAACCGTCATCGTGATCAAATACAGACACGAAATAAAATCCAGTTATTCTCTCATAAATAAATGTAATTATGAAAATAAACCGTTTGTGAAAATTATTATATACTGTAATGGAACAGCAAAATATTGCCATAATTGATTTGTCTCAAAACTGCAAACAATATTCATATTATTAACAGTTTAATAGCTATGTGGGTCGATAATAGACTAATGCATTTTCAGTTTCAAATTTAATCGACAAATAATTCAATTTTAAACATAAGTTTTCTAAATTTGTCAATATTATTATACTCCATAGTTACTAAACTCTGCGCTCACAGGTTGAATCTTGTCTACTCAAAAGAACGATTGTATCAATGCAAATGATAGAAAAAGTGGGATTTCATGACCATAGATTTATTTAATTATTTTACAGGTTTGTCATGTTTTCAGTCTATACGTGGGTATTGCGGAGCACACTAGTTCGCTCCCAAGGCCAAACACCCTTTTATTTTAATTATGTACTAGTTTGCTCCGAAAACTGTATACTAGTTCACTCCCATAATTAAGCCGGTTAAGAGGATTAAGTATTTATCTACTACATGTATATATGTAAATTCTAATAAAATTAATATCGGCGAAAATGGTACTGTGATTTTTGTATTTTATATAGAAAATATATATCTAAAATTTTGGTTGTTACATATATTATTTATACACGTGGTAGAGGAATTTTTTTTAGATTATATCTGTATTTTGAAAAATGTTAGTGATTGATTTAGAAATTTTCATCTAGTTTAGGAATTTATTAGTATATTAATATTAATTCTGTTTTTAAAAATTACTGAAACAATTTGTGCTAATTCGAAAATATATTAGACAAAGCAATACAAGTGTAAAAACATCCGTGATAATCATCTACCTTTACAAAATGAAACAAGTAAATTAAAACAAGGTATTTATTTTGCTATAAATCTAAATGTTTGATAAAATCAAATCTACTAATTTTATTTTGCTTTAATTACGCTATTATTTGATGAACACATTTTTGAGGCTCTTGAAGAACTTTTCGGTAAACTTTTTCACAGAACTTCGTATTTTTATGTGTCAATTTGAATATATTTTAACACTTCCAATAATTGAAATATGTTAGGGTGCCTATTGTGAAATAATGAAATAAATTTAGAATGAAAACTTTCACAGGCTCAAGCAATGAACTGTTTTCCGATCACATCTCAGGAGGAAAGTCTGCCTTTTCAGAAAAATACATAGTTGTCCACTAATAAGTTAGCAAATTATTGTACGGCTTGATGTTGTGCTGGTAATATCTCACTGAAGTCTAAATAAAAACACTCACCTACGTCTAATGGATCTCGGAAAGTCAAACTTTTTGAATTTTTCTACACCACGATTGTCAGAGATGAAATCTAAATCTACATCCTTTTATTTTCGCATATGGAAACACTTCATTTACAGCTGCATGGATCTCTTTTTCGAAATCGGCAAATTTTTTTTGACATCCATTTTATTGCGATCTATTTTATATATTTAGGGACTAAAATTTAGGTTCAATTTTTGACACTCCGTCTTTAAACAATTTAAGGAGTCCGTGAACTGTAAATAGTCAAGTAAAAAATTTTGGGCAGTATTTAAAAGTTCCATCAACATAAATTGCTTCTAATTTACTTAAAAATGTTAAGTTGGATACGCAAAAAAGCAACAAATTTTTGTACCCGATCATTTTAAAAAAATATTGTTATTTCTGATTGGTTGTAACTTTCACGGAGTATCTTTTCTAAGAAACATATGACCGGAGCGAATTTACCTGTGATCCTTTTCTTAAGGCGGAAATACATATCCGCGCCGCGAACTCCGCGCCGTGTGTGCGCTGCGCGTTCGTGGTGCGGTTATTGTTCGTTAAAATTTTTCATTTTGACGATCCAGAGGAAACTTACGAACGTTTAGTAATTGTAGATAATCATGTCTCTGTCCTGTACTTCTACTACATCTTATTTTGGTATTGTTCTGAAACTATTTTCTTGTGTCATCTTATGCAATTTACTATTTTATGTGGAATAAGCCACTGTTTGGGAACATTTCGGGAACTACCTTTTTCCCTTCCTGGCAACACAAATATAATGGTAGGGGAGCCCAAGCGGGGATTTTTGCAGTTACTCGAGCGCGTCAGGTTATCATATGGGGAGAAACGTGGTACCCTGCAGATGTACCTCCACCATATATTGGCTCTTAACACAGGGGAGTTCGTTCAGGGGGGCCCGAAAAAAAATCTATCCTTAAAATATTCGAAATTGTCAGATTAAGATAAGGTGAGTTAAGTACATGCAAAAGAGTCTATATTTTAAAAATATGACGATTTGAGCGGGGCGTACGGAAATGGGTGAGTCAAAAAGTTTCACAAAAAAGCGAATATTTCGCGAAATGAACGTCAGATTGAAAAACTAAAAACTACGTGTTCAATATTTTTCAAAAATCTATCGAAAAATACCAAACTTGACCCCCCACGGAGAGGGGTGGGGGGTAAATTTAAAATTTTAAATACAAATCCCGCGATCTTTCGCAAAATAAACATCATATCGAAAAACTGCAAAATACACTTTATCAATGTTTTTGAAAAATCTATCGAATGGTTCCAAACACGACCCCCCACGGAGGTGAGGTGGGGGGTTACTTTAAAATCTTAAATGGTAGACCCCGTTTTTTATTGCAGATTTGGATTGTTTGTATAAAAATAAAACTTTTTACTACTAACTATAAAAATAACTTTTTTTCGAAACATTTTTTTGAATTATGGATAGATGGCGCTATAATCGGAAAAAAGATTGTTGGAAATGGAAAATTAAATTAAAAAATGGGAAGTCCCCACTAAAATGGAAAATTTTACTTAACTTTTTTGGTTTTAGGACCTAATAATCACAACCCAATAGGTCCCCAAAGCGCTCGAGTGACTACACATTTAGCATACTTTGCTCCCCTACCATAATATATCTGCTTGTTCCTACAACCAGAAACAAAATTAGAGAACTATAGGTACTTCCAAGTCATGCGATACCTTTTTCGTTTTCCGGTGACACAATTGTAATGTATCTGCTTGTTTCAACTGCGTAGCTTCACTGGAAACGAAATTAGAGAACTATAGGTTTTTCCAAGCCCTGTGTTAACTTTTTCGCTTTCCGGTGACCCAATTATAATATATCTGCTTGTTCCAACTCAGTTGCTTCACCAGAAGCGAAGTTAGGAAACTATAGGCTCTTCCAAGATATGCGTTACCTTTTTCGCTTTCCGACGACACAATTATAACATATCTACTTGTTCCAACTACGTTGCTTCACCAGAAGCGAAGTTAGAAAACTATTGGGTCTTCCAAGTTGTGCGTTACCTTTTTGGCTTTCCGGTGACCCAATTATAATATATCTGCTTGTTCCAACTCAGTTGCTTCACCAAAAGCGAAGTTAGGAAACTATAGGCTCTTCCAAGATGTGCGTTACCTTTTTCGCTTTCCGACGACACAATTATAACATATCTACTTGTTCCAACTCCGTTGCTTCACCAGAAGCGAAGTTAGGAAACTATAGGCTCTTCCAAGTTGTGCGTTACCTCTTTCGTTTTCCGGTTACCCAATTATAATATATCTGCTTGTTCCAACTCCGTTGCTTCACCAGAAGCGAAGTAAGAAAACTATTGGGTCTTCCAAGTTGTGCGTTACCTTTTTGGCTTTCCGGTGACGCAATTATAATATATCTGCTTGTTCCAACTCTGTTGCTTCACCAAAAGCGAAGTTAGGAAACTATAGGCTCTTCCAAGATGTGCGTTACCTTTTTCGCTTTCCGACGACACAATTATAACATATCTACTTGTTCCAACTCCGTTGCTTCACCAGAAGCGAAGTTAGGAAACTATAGGCTCTTCCAAGTTGTGCGTTACCTCTTTCGTTTTCCGGTTACCCAATTATAATATATCTGCTTGTTCCAACTCCGTTGCTTCACCAGAAGCGAAGTAAGAAAACTATTGGGTCTTCCAAGTTGTGCGTTACCTTTTTGGCTTTCCGGTGACGCAATTATAATATATCTGCTTGTTCCAACTCTGTTGCTTCACCAGAAGCGAAGTTAGAAAACTATTGGGTCTTCCAAGTTGTGCGTTACCTTTTTGGTTTTCCGGTGACCCAATTATAATATATCTGCTTGTTCCAACTCCGTTGCTTCACCAGAAGCGAAGTAAGAAAACTATTGGGTCTTCCAAGTTGTGCGTTACCTTTTTGGCTTTCCGGTGACGCAATTACAATATATCTGCTTGTTCCAACTCTGTTGCTTCACCAGAAGCGAAGTTAGAAAACTATTGGGTCTTCCAAGTTGTGCCTTACCTTTTTCGCTTTCCGGTGACACAATTATAATATATCCGCTTGTTTCAACTGCGTTGCTTCACCACACACGAAATTAGAAAACTATAGGTTCTCCAAGTCGTGCGTGACCTATTTCGCTTTCCGGTGACACATAATATATATCTGCTTATGAATGTTTTTTTGATATTGATAACTATTTCCGAAGTGAAAGTCGAAAGGTCAAGTAAACTTGATTTCAAACTCGAATTGTGGCTTATGCCCAAATAAAATAGTAAATCTTATTTTTAATACATGTTATTTTTAGTACAACAATGAACTAACATTTTTTAAACAGGTCCGCATGTACATTTTTTTATTTCAGCTTCTATTTCCGTTCAGATCGGATTTAAGTTGTTTGTTTAAATTAAATGGTTCTTTATTGAGGATCCCACAATAATGATTTTCCACGGTAAACATCAATTTCCTTCCGACAATTCCGACCATTCCATTACTAACAAATATTCAACTCATGCGCGCCAAAACCAACAAACCACTCGCAAACCCGTCCAAATACGTATTGCGAACCATCAAAGCGTTTGTTGAAAAACCGACAGAATTTAGATCGTGGTGCGCCGTGTGCGTGCCGTTTGTGCGTCACTTGAAAACACGTACTAATCTGACGAATACGCTGCGCGCGAACGGCTCGCACACCGAGCAGAGCGCATAATGTATCTCCGCCTTTAGGTTTAAAACATACTGACCACGCTGCAGCGCTACGCTGTAGATCCACAAAGTAGTTTACGATGATTGGCCGTGAGATTCTTATGTGGACTGGACGTTCCATCGCAGACGAGCGACTGTGGCTGCCACTGTCCCACAAAAATAGCCGCTGGCCCCACAAAAATAGACGAAACGTTAAAAGCAATTAACGTAGAACAATTAGAACTAAAATGTAGAATAGAGAAGGCTAGGAGTGCATTCAGTAACATGGCCAAACTCTTTAAAAGCCACAACCTTAATCTGGAGATAAAAATAAGGCTCCTACGATGTTTTATCTTCTTAATATTGTATTACGGAGTTGAATCCTGGACACTCACTGAAGCAATGGAGAAAAAAACTTAAAGCCTTCGAGATGTGGCTATAGAGGCGAATCCTAAGGATATCATGGACGGACAAGATAACCAACGAGACCGTATTACGAAGAGTGGGCAGAGAAAGAGCGATGATGTATAACATTAAAAGGAGAAAGTTAGAATATCTCGGACACATAATGAGAAACGGCACTAAATACAGATTACTGAAGGCAATCCTTCAAGGTAAAGTATTCGGAAAGCGAGGAATTGGGAGAAGAAGAATATCATGGTTAAAGAACCTGAGGAAATGGTTCTCCACAACAACAACTAATCTATTTAAAGCATCAGTTAATAAAACAATTATAGCCAGAATGATCGCCAATATTCGAAACGAATAGGCACTAAAAGAAGAAGAAAGTAGAACATACCACCTTATCAAGTTAATTTGGGAGGAAGCCCCGACAATGAGAAGTAGTGATGTTGATTATAGTTACTTTCGAGTATTCGTGATACTCGTATACTATGATTACTTTTGTTACTTTTGTATTTGAGTACCGGTAATCATATCGAGAATCGTATTTCTCAGTAGGTAGGTATTTTGTATACATAGGTATAGATATAAATCTATTTCATTCGATCTTTGTTAGTGACATACATTACATATTTTAAGTATACAATTATACCTCCCTCTGTTTCATCTTCTATCTTCTCCTCACCCTCACACCCTTAAAACGCTTCAAACCGATAACGATATTCGATAACACTCGTAAAATACCGGTCCCGTCCGTTACTGGCTGGGATACGATTGGTAGAAAGTAATCAAGTGTACATGTAGTAGATACAATAGTCGTTACTCGCTCTGATATGATTGGTACGAAGTAAGGAAATAATCAGAGCAATCAAGGTAATCAAATTAGATACAATAGTCGTTACTCGTTCTGATACGATTGGTACGAAGTAATCAGAGTAATCAAAGTAACGATTTGCCTCTTAGTATAGTAATCGTTACTTTCGGCATTCCTAAGTAACGAGTACTTTGTAACGAATAGTTACTTTTTCAACATCACTAATGAGAAGGCCCTTAGGATGTCCACGAATATGGTCAGTTTTGGGAACAACGGGGCTGCCCACCGACTCAATAATTATCATGGATGGCCGTTCGAGATGGAAGCGGGTAGTGCAGTCAGCCAAGACCCACCCCAGAGTGTAGTCCTACGAGAAGAAGAAATCAATGAGACTGTCTTGACAACATTGGACTAAAAAGAAGAATGAATAGGACACGATTTTCTGTTAGTTCTTCTTAGATACTACTGTCACACATTAGCGTTAAGTGTATTATTTAATATATCAAAAATAAGTGAACAACATAGATATCCGTAAGAGCGGAATGGGACGTTTCGATGCCGCCGGTTCATCGCCGGCCGTTTCGATGCCGCCGGTTCATCGCCAGTCCATTTCATCGCCGTCATATCTCGCATTTCCTAGAATTCCTAATTAATACTAAAAATAACTAATAATTGTAACTGTCGAAAATTCGGAAATATATCAGATAGCGATTAATTGACTGGCAATGAATCGGCCGGCATCGGCATCGAACTGGCGGCATCGAAACGGCGGCGATGAAACGTCCTAGACCCCCGTAAGAGACCTTTAGAATTTCAGTGAAATTTTAGTAATAAGTCACATACCGGGTGGTGAATTGGAAAACTGAATAGGAAACTCAATGATGTAAAATTCTAAACCTAAACTGTTGAATTCCTGCTTTCCTAATTATTTTACATCAAAAGACATTAGAAACTATTTGTAGATGATTGAAATCTGTATTGAAACCAACTGTTAAAATTGTTCTACGAATTAAACATATTCCAAAATTTTGTAAAAATGTAGTACATTTTTCAGTTTTTCAGCCCAAAATTAGGCCACACACAGTGCAATAATGTGTCACAATGAAGTTATTATTTTCATATTTTTGAACTGTCAATATTTTTATTTTATCATTTAAAGCAATACAGTTGATAAGATACCCTCAGCTGCGGAGAAAGTATTAATAATAAAGATTTTTTATTCAGTCCATGGTGTGAGCACTGTCAGTTAAATATTATGTATTTAGTAACGTGTGGCCTAACTTTTACACACATACCTACTGTGGCAACTGTATTATATTTTTCAAAATTTTGAAATGCGTTTAAATCGTAGAACAATTTTAACTTTTGATTTTAATACAGATTCAATTCTCTACAAATATTATCTCATGACTTTTGATTTAAAATAATTAGGGAAGCAGGAATTCAACTGTTTAGAATTTTACATTGAGTTTCCTATGGCCCGTTTTACGATTCACCACCCGGTATATGTTGTTTATTAATCAAGCTTAATCAGAGTACAAGATATACAGTGCGTCCATAAAGTAACGCATAAATTCATTATTTCGTAAATCGGTGACTTTAAGGAACAATTCCGAAACAGGTCGATTTTTATTTTTAAATTACAATTTTTTGGCATATATATCATACTAGTGACGCCATACATCTGGGCTTGATCACGTAATCGATGATTTTTTTAAATAAGAATAGAGGTCATGTGATAGCTCAGTTAAAAGGGTATTCAATTCTCTATTCACTAATATAAACATTAACATAATTATTTATACAGGGTGTTCAATTTTTTTTTAATTCAATTAATTGAGACAAAAAAAAGAATGTCTGTAATTTATTTAATTCAAAATACGTTTTACTGTTGTCAAAAACAGGAAAAGCATGTTTATTTGACAAATAAATACTACTTTTCGCTTAAATTCAATCTCGAAGCTGCCACCAACTTGCCTCTTGGCAATTTGAACCTTTCATTTAAGCGAAAATCAGTGTTTAATTTTTAAGTAAAACATTTTTATCTTTTTAAACTGCAGTAAAATGTATTTAGAATTAAACAAATTACATACATTTATCTTTTTGTATTAATAAACTTAATTAAAAAATAACAATTTTTTGGACACCCTGTATAAATAAATATGTTAATGTTTACACCATTGAATAGAGAATTAAATACTCTTTTAAATGAGCTATCACATGACCCCTATTCTCATTTAAAAAAATCATCGATTACGTCATCACGTCCAGGTGGATGACGTCACTAGTATAATATATATGCCAAAAAAATTGCAATTTAAAAATAAAAATCGACCTGTTTCGGGATTTTTCCTTAAAGACGCCGGTTTCCAAAATACTGAATTTATGCGTTACTTTATGGACGCACTGTATGTATACATATAAATTGACTAAAGTTAAGTTGAAATATTATGTTAAATACATGCATGCACCTTACTTTCAATTCATGTTTATCAAAAAAAAATACTGATAAAAATATACTATAGAACCCATAAACTTGTCGATAACTCTTGATCGAATAAATATTTAACAATGGTTTCTATGTAAGTAGATTTTTATGTATATGTATAAATAAGTACCAGAGTAATTACCTATAAAATGAATAAAGAGTGTAATATAATAATTTTATATTCAACAAACCTCTTACTAAAAATATTAAGACATTTTGAATACATTAGGCAAAAATTGGAAATACTTATTGCTTCCTCCAATTAGATCAGAGCGTATAGAACAAAAAGCATCGGAAAAAATCGATTTTTAAATCTATCGACTTTTTGCTTTGTGTTCGGAATGACGTCACGAAAAAAGTCTACAATAGAAAAATGGGTGGAAATGCATAACTGGACTTACAGTGCATAACATGCATACAAGAGTGGTGACGTAAACATGTCAGAATTAGTATATTAAGTACCAGATTTTGTTACTAGGAGGTGTTTTGGGTCGCTGAACATAAATACGCCACCAGAACCGACCACTCTGAATACCTAGTGCCCAGAGTCACTGCCAAGGCAAGTCATATTCTGGAGTTTTAAGCATTTTCGGCATTAATTGATGCAAACAGATTACTCGGGGGCTTTTGGGATTGCTGAACACGAATACACCATTAAAACCGACCACTTAAGCACCTAGTGCCCAGAATTCACTGCTAAGGCACGTCATCTTCTGGAGTTTCGAGGATTTTCGGCACTAAAGACAGATACTCCAGAGGCCAAAAAGTCGCAAGTCGATAGGTGCTGTATTTAAAAATTGATTTATTTTTTCCTAAATGCTCTGATCTAGATGTAAATAAACATAACTAAGACAGATTGGCTCTTAAAAAATAATTGCAAAGAAACAAACAAATATCAACAAATGTAAAGAAATAATGAAGTGAAAACTTCTATGTTTGAGTATGTGTGAATTAGTATCTTTGTACTGTTTTTAAAACGGGCTCCACACTCTCGGCGAAGTTACTTCGCCAAAGTTGAGCGAAGTCCGAAGTGCCTCTCTACACACTCGTTCTACTTCGCGAGAAACACATTCAAGCGGTGCGATACCGACAAAGATCCCTTTGACTCGGACACGCCAGACCGACAGAGAACGAAAGTAGAACGAAGTTAGGCAAAGTTACACAAGGTGGCTGTCTACACTCTCGTACTTGTTGAACCTCGATCGACTTCGGCGAGAGTGTGGACGGCGTTTTAGACATACCTACATAATAAAAAAATGAAGTCCACTTGAGGAACTAAAAGTGAAATAAAAAACTCTCACGCGCTTTTTAAGCTCCCAATTATATTTACTTAGCGGAATAGATAAAACCGAAAACAGAAGACCGTCGGTGACGTGGAGTCAGGCCCGGCCTTAGGGATTTTGCCGCCCTAGGCAAGATCGGCGACCGCCGCCCCCTCCCCCTCCCCCTTGGTAGACCCATGACTCACCACCTTCCTTCACCGATCGCTAACTTAAACCACTATTGTATTTTTATTTATGTGTGCTTTGTGCTAAATTATTTAATACGCCATTTTCCACTTTACTTGAACGATACACGCTTAAAAACACATCTCTTTGCAATATTTTCATGAAATTTTACTACATTACTACATTTACTACACTATCCATATCCATAATTTACACACTTACTTTTTTAAGTAAGTAGAACTCTTCGTTCCTTGGCACGGGAAAAAAATCTTTTAATAATTCTCTAAGATCCAGGGACTCAGCTATTTCGTGTTAAATAGAGATTGTCGCTAGAGCACTCAAACGTTCCTGGGACATAGTTGATCTTAAGTAATCTTTTGTTAGTTTTAGGTTTGAAAAGCTTCTCTCTCCAGAGGCTACTGTCAATGGTTGGGTTAATAAAATCCTAAAAGCGACACTAACGTTGGGTGCGAAATCAAAATCATACTCTCTAATCATTTTCAGGGTCTCTAGAGGTGTACTGTTGGGCTTCACAATCGTGGAAAGTACTTTGAGTTCATCAGCATAATTTAGATCTTTTGACTCATCAAAAGTTAAAATATCACATAGTCATCACATCAATAATAACATTGTTACCTGTGACAGTAGTAGTGTCATCAGTAGCTGACATGGATGCTGATGATTGTCTCAGATGACTGTCGTTGGACTGAGAGGGAGCGGCAGCAGACGTGTATGCTGATGATTGTCCTAGCTAGATGACTGTCGTTGGACTGAGAGGGGGCGGCATCAGACGTTGGTGCTGATGATGTCCTAGGTGACTGTCGTTGGACTGGGAGGGGGCGGCAGAAGACGTGGATGCAGATGATAGGCCTAGGTCTGGGCGAATATTGACAGACTCAAAGGGAGCGGCAACCGGTGTATGTTCTCTAGGTTGAGCAATGTTGTCAGCATCAGTGTACGGGTTTTAAAAATTTACCTACAAAAATTTTAAGCCTTTTTGTTTCAATCTCCTTCTCTGCCCTTTATTTTTCGGTAATAACTACCAGAAAGACGTTTTCTACCATTCATTAAACACATAGGTAAACAATTATTTTTAATAACACTAAACACTTAATAATATACTGGGATGGGTAGTTCTAAAAATAAGACATTAGTTCTAGAAATAAGAACTGATGATCGAACCGTTTTCTTCTTCTTCTTCTTTTTTTTCTCAAACTATCATTTTAAGTGATTTTTCAGTGATTTGGTGTTTATTTAAACAAATTTGCATTTTTTATCGTAACATATCAATGAAAAAAAAAACAATGTTTTAATAAAAGGAACTCAAAAATGTGAATATTAGGCATTATAACAAGTTTTTTTATTTAAAACAAGTTTTTGATCAAATTTTAGTGTAGAAAACGTTAAAATACTGTATTTTACATGTTCCTCCATTCCCAAAATATAAGTTCTTCGATTTGGCTGAAAATTTGCCCACACATAGCCAAAACACAGGACTTTAAGTGGTTCGAAGAATTTATATAGTTTTACAATACAAGAAAAATTACATGCAATAATATCAGAGTCAAAATTATATATAGTCCAGTCGGGTTAGCATTTGATCTTGGATGCCGGGCTACCCAAGCAAGATTCTATTTTTTTAATCTTTAGGGGGTCAATAGTAGTGTAAATTTAAAATCGCGAATGAATTCCGCCGTTACGTTAGCCGCCATCTTGATTTTAAAGGAGAACCGTTTTTGCTCAATATCTCCGTCATTTTTAACTTTTCAACAAAAAGAGTAAGGACTGAAATTGTTGAAAATATGATTTCCTATAATTTTTTTGTGCCGTCAAAAATTAGATCAAAAACTTGTTTTTAATTAAAATAACTTGTTATAATGCGTTATAATGAATTTTTGAGTCCCTACTATTTTAAATTTATTACCCTGTTTTGACTATAATCGCTTCCTATATCAAGTTACTTTTATATGGAACTCATTACACAGTCGAACCCGCATAATAGAATACCGCTTAAAGGAATATCCCGGCTTAAAGAATAGAAATTTGAGGTCCCTAAACGTTTACACCAGCAACCAATAATCGGTTATTAGAATATCCCGGTTATAGGAATACTTTTGCTTGGCACGAAGGTTATTTAAATAAGCGGGTTTGACTGTATTATTAAATTTCTTATCTTAATTGGCAACTAACATGTCTATCTCAACAAAAAAGTATATCTCTATGAAATAAATTTATTTTTCAAACTTTTTCAAACTAGTTTGACAAACAGTTTGAATTTTCAAACCTGTATGATTGACCAGTTTGACTTGACTTGAATTATTTGTCGGAAGGATTGACTTGAGTTTGACTTGAAATTAAGTCAAACTCAAGTCAAGTTCAAACATTCAAGTCAAACTTGTGCAACTCTAGCCCATCCTTCTAGTATCTGGTCCTGATCACCAATGATTCCCTATGTTCTGTTTCTAACAATATATACGTACCTAATATAATTTTATACTCAAGAAACCTCTTGCTAAAAATATTAAATTAACATTTCGAGTATATTAGGCAACAATTATTGATACTACTACTGTTTGGTATTATTGTTTCCTTCAATGTAAATAAACATTAAGACAGAAGTTGGCACTTAAAAAATAATTGCAAAGAAACAAATACCCACAAATGTAAAGAAATAATGAAGTGAAAACTTCTATGCCTAAGCAGGCGTGTACTTGTGAATTAGTATCTTTGTATAAATGTTTTTTAGACATAAATAAAAAAATAAAGTACACTTGAGGAACCAAAAGTGAAATAAAAAACTCTCACGCGCTTTTTAAGCTTCCAATTATATTTACGTAGCGGAATAGATAAAACCGAAAACAGAAGACTGTCGGCCGGTGACGTGGAGCAAGTGGGTCAGTAGGACACTGTTAGCCAACTAAATTAAAGACTCGTTTGTGTGAAGTTAGTCATTACTTAGCGAAAATTGGACTGCGTTTTTATTGAAAGACTAACGGATAATGAACCTTTTCACTTTTCATTTGAAATACCACCTTTATTGGGATCTCAGACTCTTTCAATTGGTGAGAGATAGATGTAAGAGTTGTATAATTGTATTCTGGTTTATAAATATTGGTCTTATGTATTGTAATGTATGCCAAACATTTTTTAGTGTAAATTTTTTTAAATTAACAAGAATTAGTGTAGGATTTAGTTATCATCATAAATTAGCTTTCTTTAAAATTCGTATTTATGTTGCACTTCTTGTATAAAGTTATAAAAGGTGTTTCAAAATTCACAAAAGATTTTAATTTGCTGCTATTTGAGCAGTAAAGTGTTAACAACAAGAAAACAAAAAGAGTTTGACAGCTGAGAGTTTAGGGTTAGTAAAAATGGAGCGTTACATGAGAGAATAACAAGTTATTATAGCCGAATAATATTTTAAAAATAGTTAAACTTCAGATTCACGTTCGCGATCACAGTTCAGTTCACAAGTTGTTATCAGACAGATAGCGGAAAAATCCATAGAATTTAATTCCTGCATAAATGTGTTTCGTCGACATGACCAAGGCTTTTGACTAGTGTTCCCCAAATGCAAGACCAAGACGAGACTTAGACAGTCTTGGTCTTGGTGTTGCAATAGTACACCTGGTCTTGGTCTTGGTCTTGGTATTGCGCTCCAGGTCTTGGTCTTGCAGCAAGAGTCTTGCAAGTCTCGCAGTTGCCCATTAGCCTATTACATATCTAAGAACAACATACCGGTACCAATGATTGTACCAATCAAACTGTGTTTTTTTCTCAAATTTCGCATCATCCTGTGGAATATTCTAGCCCTAGCCTATATAAAATACTGAAATTAAAACCCTACTACAGTCTGATATTTTCTTAACATTCTGTTTATTTATTCATTCGCTTATGTTGGATAACAACCTGTATTGATGAAAAACATGGCTAGCTAAAAAAGTACCTTAACTTTTTATTATCCAACATAAGCGAATGAATCAAAAAACAAAATGTTTAGAAAATATGATGCTGTAGTTGGGTTTTAATTTTAATATTTTATAAGCTAGAATATTCCATAGGGTGATGCGAACTTTGAGAAAAAAAAACACAGTTTGATTGGTACACCCGGTATACAATGACAATTTACCTGCCTAGGAATAGTATTATTACAGCGATATTGTTAGAATAAGGCTATAACATATTAAAAAAATCACTTCAATCGGAAAACAGGTTTAGGAAATTCAAGACCTCAAAAATGACCCGTTTTTAAGGTGGTTCGTTAATTGCTTGGAGTAGTGTATATCACCAAACACAAAGAGTAACAAAAGAACAGTCGATTGATAAAACAAATGACCAATTTAATTTAACTACAGAAAAAAATGCTATAAATGTGCTTTGGTCTTGCATACATTTCACTGTAAATATTTCTTTGTTCAATGCCTCGGTAGACATATCGTTATTAAATATTTCATGATTTTGTTTACACAGTTCTAACTGCAAGGCGCAAGAGTCTTGCAGGCTTAGTCTTGTTCTTGCTCAAATCTTGCACGGTAAGTATTGGTCTTACCGTCTTGGTCTTGCTCAAATTAGGCGGTCTTGGTTTTGGTCTTGCAAAAACGCAAGAACAAGACCAAGACGGCAAGACCAAGACCGATTTTGGGCAACACTACTTTTGACAGAGTGCGATTAAAGGAGATGTTAAAAATAATGGGAGAAAAAGGGCTAAACCACAGGCTAATTAACCTAGTACACGATATTAACAAACAATGTAAAACCAAAATAAGAGTAGGACACTTGACAGCAGAAGACATACCTAGTTATAAACACAGGAATCCCTCAAGGCAATTCACTGAGCCCTTTTATATTTAATTTAATAATGGACAAAATAACAGAAAACCTTCCTAGAACAGCTGGATTTATATGGGTAACACATTCTTTAGAGTAGTTTGCTACGCTGACGATGCTGTCCATATCGTCGATTCTGAAGACAATCTCCAAAGGCTACTGCATGCATTTAATACTAAAGCTAAAGAACTAAATATGCTCATCAACACCAAGAAGACTAAGTGCATAGTAATTTCCAAAGAAACGATAAGATGCAAATTGGAAATTGACTCCAAAACTGTGCGGAACAGACGAATCACTTCAAATATCTTGGTGCGGAAATAACAAGCTACGGAAAACTCTCAAAAAAGGTTAGAGAACAAACAATGAAAGCAGCTAGAATCTCAGGATACCTGAAAGAAATCGTATGGAAGAACAAATATCTAAATACTGAAAGCAAAGTCAAAATATATAAAACAACAATAAAACCTACTCTAACATATGCGGCAGAAACAAGACCAGACACAAATAGAACGTTACAAATGAACGAATAACCCAATAGGTAAAAATTTGAAAGACTGATAAATTTTGTACACACTTGAATGAATGAAGGAAGTGAAGAAAAGTATATATAAAAGCGTGTAAATATATTTAATTTCCTTAGCTAAGCGCTTTCGACAAAAATGTCATATTCAGAGCTAATGCTACAATAAAAATGAAACTAACGAGCAAAAAGATGTCTAAGTACAAAGTTTTTAAACTTACGTCAAAGTATAAAAAAGTACCACTACTTGGAGTTGCGTGTGTGCATCATATTTTGAAATTTTGTCTGCTGTGATGGAAAATGAAAACTCCGGATGATGAAAAATTGATTAAATCATTAATAATTGTAAAACATTAAAAAACAACCACTTAAACGATACAACATATTATAAAATTTTGTGCATGGTAATGGGTGTCGCCCAACCATTTTAAGTGATGTCTAGCAGTTGACTGACAGTGATTGACATCGAATATTGGATTTTAAATGTTTCATCTGTCCGGTGTTGACATCTGACAGCTGACATTACAAATGAAAATTATAGAAAATTATTTTACAAGGATAATTGAAAAATAGATATAAAGACATCCTCCTCCTCCTCCTCAGTCGGTTCCTATCATTGCTGAGTGTCGTTATTCCCTATAATACGAGCAACTATCTCTTTCCATCGGCTTCTGTCCTGAGCTTCCCTCATGGATTCAGAGAATGTTTTTCCACTGGCTTTCTGTACTTGATCCGTCCATCGAGTAGGTGAGCGACCTCTACTTCTGCGCCCTTCAACGTTTACCGAAATTATAAGTCTCTCAAGATTATTATCACTTCTTCTTGCAATATGGCCGAAAAATTTTAAGACGGTGGAGAGGCAAATAGAGGAAAGTCGAGTCTGAATATTAAGCTCTTGGAGGATTGAGTGATTTGTTCTGTGTTCCGTCCATGAGATCCGAAGCATTCTTCTCCAGCACCACATTTCAAAGGCGTCAATCCTTTTTCTGTCGTCCGATTTCATTGTCCATGTTTCGGATTCGTAATTAAATATGGGAAAAATTAAGGCACGTACTAATCTTTTAACCACTTCAAACTGGTCTAAGGCTCCTGTTTTCTGAAGTGAATTTGAATAATCTACTATCATAATTTTTGTTTTTTGTTTATTGATCTTGAGACCACATCTATTGCTTTCGGCTTCCACTAGCTGCAGCAGGCTGGACATTTCTTCTTCGGATGCAGTTATTAATGTTGTATCATCTGCATATCTGAGATTTGAGATCTTCTTTCCTGCGATAGAAATACCGCCATTCCATTTGTCGAGTGCTTTTCTTATTAAATATTTCCCATAGAAATTAAAAAGATTTGGAGATAGAATACATCCTTGTCGAACTCCTCTACCTATTTTAAAAGGATCGGACTTATGGTTTTTAATTCTTATTCTGGTTTCACTGTTTTCATATAGTCTTTTCACCAGAGCTGACAGATGATCAGGAACCCCCATCTCATGTAGAACTTTCCACAAAACTGTCCAGTCTACACAGTCAAATGCCTTCTGATAATCCAGAAAGCAGATGATCATCGGAATTTTGAATAAAGACCACAATATAAAGACCACAATAGGTAAAAGACCACAGGATAGACCATCAAAACGATGGCGAGAATGCTGGACCTCATCGTCCGGGGAAGACTTGATGGCAATGAACAGGCAGTAGCCTACTAGCATGATCAATCATGCTAGAAAGAAGAAGACCACAGTTCAACAATTTGGTTGGAATATTGATTTAACTTAGGCAACTGTGAAGAGAGTAATTGAAAAATTCAGGGAGACTATAGTTCAATTGAAACTGAAGCAGTGCGTGAGAGTGTTGGTGTAAGTTCAGGAACACAAATTCGACGTCGTGGACAAGAATTACAAGTTTCAAGAAGTTTTCTGCAGAGTATACTCACTGCAGATCTGCATCTCCAAGCTTATGAAAATCATTTGACACAAGAACTAAAGCCTAATTACCATGCGCAGTGAAGAAAGTTCGTTGAATGGATTATTTAATATCAACAAGTGGATGCAGGAAGCATATTTTCACCTTCATGGCTTTGTTAATCGTCCAAATTGACGCATTTGGGGTTTCCAGTACTTACATGCGACTCAAAAAAATGTTCCGTGTCACTGTTTCTTGCGGATTTTTTTGTTGGAGGCATCATTGAACCATACTTCTTTTAAAATAAGGCTGGCCAAGCAGTGACTGTTACTGGTGATCGATATCGCAACATGATAACTGAGTTCTTGTTGCCTAAATTGTATGATATTGATGTGGACGTGGTTTCAACAAGACGGTGACACATCCCATACAGCTCGTGGCACAATTAAATTACTGCATGAGATATATTTATATCCTGAATGTTGAAACGGTGCCAAAGATACGACCATTTCAACCCTTATTTTTCTAAATTATATCCGAATTTAAAAAGACCACCCCGGTATATCGCAGATTCTTAAAATAAAAGAAGCGATTGCACGGAGTATCTCACGCTTTTTCGATGCGTAAATCCATCATTCGTTTGTAGGTTAAAAGCATATCTGAATTCAATGTTCTTAGGAATTAAAATATGTATATGAAGATCGTTCATATTAAGCCGAAAATACTAAGCGTTATTTTTCTATGCTGTCATTTGTTTATCATTACGCCCGAGATATTATCTTTGAGTGTCCCATTCCATCATAAGAAATATTATAAGCGGCGTCTGTTCCAGAGAGTTGGCTTATTGCAGTTGAGTGGTTATCTCTGTAATGTTTATTTTACAGTTAAAGTTGCTTATGTTACGCTCAGTAGTGCCCTAAGTTTGCAGTCAACAGACGCACGTGCAAAATAGTAAAGCCATCATTTTTTGTGTGAACTGGAAATCATACGAGTCCTTTGGTCTATTTCTTTTTGTTTGTCAAAATATTAACATGGCCGTCTAAGAGGCGTGATTAAAATATACTTTAATTTTGTTAGTGGTTAGTGGAATGATAGCAGAAGTTTTTGTTTGAAATTGATTGGTCAAGGAAGGCTGCTATGGTAAATTGTAGAAGGAGAATGGATTAAGATGTATTAAGAGAGTAGATTGTGTAAATTTTAAGCGATGATGTAGAGAGTAAAGTTGTGTGGTTGGCGGTCCGAGAAATCGGAGCCGGCAAATCAGTCTCAGTTGAGTCTAAGTAGAGATTCGGAGTCAACATATAGTGGATTAAACGTTCTTCTTAACTTCTTAAGAGGCCATCTTATCAGTAACTCCCCCCCCTCCCACTAAAATATTAAATTCCTGCCCAGTGTAACGAGCTCAAAACTTTTTAATTTGCGTGATATGAAAGCTCATAGGTCCGTGAACTTAGCCCGAAAAAGTCGGGAAAAAAAATGCGATTGATGCCATTCGTTCGTCCATTGATTGTCCACGTTTGTCCACCATTTTATTTCGTTAGTCCACCCATCAATTCTTTTTTATAAACAAAAATTTTTTTTCGGGCTATCTTCACAAATCCACAAATTTTCGAAAATTTAAAAAAACTCTTGCTATATTCTTTGTCCATCGTTTGTCCATGTTTGTCCACCACATAATTTTTTTTGTCCACCCTCTGAAACAACCCCCTGTTAATTGAAATTATTTTTTTATTTCTTAATTCGGGCTAACTTCACGTTCTCTTAAATGGGCATTTAAACGTTAATTCGGGTGCAGAATCACAACTAAGCGTTTATCCACCCCTTTGCAGCATTTGTCCAACCCCTTAAAGTGCGGAACAACCCCCCTGTTAATTGTAATTATTTTTTTATTTCTTAATTCGGGCTAACTTTACGTCCGTTTAAACGTGTATTTTAAAGTTAAATCGGGTGCAGAATCACAACTACCCGTTTGTCCACTCCTTCGCAGCGTTTGTCCAACCCCTTAAAGTGCGAAACACCCCCCTCGTCAATTGTAATTATTTTTTTATTTCTTTATTAGGGCTAACTTCACGTTCTCTTAAATGGGCATTTAAACGTTAATTCGGGTGCACAATCACAACTAAGCGTTTGTCCACCCCTTTGCAGCGTTTGTTCAACCCCTTAAAGTGCGAAACAACCCCCCTGTTAATTGTAATTATTTTTTTATTTCTTAATTCGGGCTAGCTTCACGTTCCCTTAAATGGGCATTTAAACGTTAATTCGGGTGCAGAATCACAACTACTCGTTTGTCCACCCCTTCGCAGCGTTTGTCCAACCCCTTAAAGTGCGAAACAACCCCCCTGTTAATTGTAATTATTTTTTTATTTCTTAATTCGGGCTAGCTTCACGTTCCTTTAAATGGGCATTTAAAGGTTAATTCGGGTGCAGAATCACAACTACCCGTTTGTCCACACCTTCGCAGCGTTTGTCCAACCCCTTACAGTGCGAAACAACCCCCTCGTTAATTGTAATTATTTTTTTATTTCTTTATTCAGGCTAACTTCACGTTCTCTTAAATGGGCATTTAAACGTTAATTCGGGTGCAGAATCACAACTACCCGTTTGTCCACCCCTTCGCAGCGTTTGTCCAACCCCTTAAAGTGCGAAACAACCCCCTGTTAATTGTAATTATTTTTTTATTTCTTAATTCGGGCTAACTTCACGTCCGTTTAAACGCGTATTTTAAACTTAATTCGGGTGAAGAATCACAACTACCCGTTTGTCCACCCATTTGCAGCGTTTGTCCAACCCCTTAAAGTGCGAAACAACCCCCCTGTTAATTGTAATTATTTTTTTATTTCTTTATTCAGGCTATTTTCACGTTCTCTTAAATGGGCATTTAAACGGTAATTCGGGTGCAGAATCACAACTACCCGTTTGTCCACCCCTTCGCAGCGTTTGTCCAACCCCTTAAAGTGCGAAACAACCCCCCTGTTAATTGTAATTATTTTTTTATTTCTTAATTCGGGCTAACTTCACGTCCGTTTAAACGCGTATTTTAAACTTAATTCGGGTGAAGAATCACAACTACCTGTTTGTCCACCCCTTTGCAGCGTTTGTCCAACCCCTTAAAGTGCGAAACAACCCCCCTGTTAATTGTAATTATTTTTTTATTTCTTAATTCGGGCTAGCTTCACGTTCCCTTAAATGGGCATTTAAACGTTAATTCGGGTGCAGAATCACAACTACCCGTTTGTCCACACCTTCGCAGCGTTTGTCCAACCCCTTAAAGTGCGAAACAACCCCCTCCTTAATTGTAATTATTTTTTTATTTCCTAATTCTGGCTTGCTCTTAAATGCCCATTTAAGGGAACGTGAAGCTAGCCCGAATTAAGAAATAAAAAAATAATTACAATTAACAGGGGGGTTGTTTCGCACTTTAAGGGGTTGGACAAACGCTGCGAAGGGGTGGACAAACGGGTAGTTGTGATTCTGCACCCGAATTAACGTTTAAATGCCCATTTAAGAGAATGTGAAGCTAGCCCGAATAAAGAAATAAAAAAATAATTACAATTAACGAGGGGGTTGTTTCGCACTTTAAGGGGTTGGAAAAACGCTGCGAAGGTGTGGACAAACGGGTAGTTGTGATTCTGCACCCGAATTAACGTTTAAATGCCCATTTAAGGGAACGTGAAGCTAGCCCGAATTAAGAAATAAAAAAAATAATTACAATTAAGAGGGGGGTTGTTTCGCACTTTAAGGGGTTGGACAAACGCTGCGAAGGGGTGGACAAACGAGTGGTGATTCTGCACCCGAATTAACGTTTAAATGCCCATTTAAGGGAACGTGAAGCTAGCCCGAATTAAGAAATAATAAAATAATTACAATTAACAGGGGGGTTGTTTCGCACTTTAAGGGGTTGGACAAACGCTGCAAAGGGGTGGACAAACGCTTAGTTGTGATTCTGCACCCGAATTAACGTTTAAATGCCCATTTAAGAGAACGTGAAATTAGCCCGAATTAAGAAATAAAAAAATAATTTCAATTAACAGGGGGTTGTTTCAGAGGGTGGACAAAAAAATTATGTGGTGGACAAACATGGACAAACGATGGACAAACAATATAGCAAGAGTTTTTTTAAATTTTCGAAAATTTGTGGATTTGTGAAGTTAGCCCGAAAAAAAATTTTTGTTTATAAAAAAGAATTGATGGGTGGACTAACGAAATAAAATGGTGGACAAACGTGGACAATCAATGGACAAACGAATGGCATCAATCGCATTTTTTTCCCCGACTTTTTCGGGCTAAGTTCACGGACCTAAAGCTCATAAATAGCTCGTAAATAGGCGCTATTTGTTTTTTAATTTCTGCTATGGTGAGGGGGGGGGGCAGCTCAACAAGGGTGTCAGTCGAAGTAGAAATAGTTTGCTATAATTCGATATTTCGGTTTAACTTCTTATTTATTTCGTTCTTAGTTTCCTCTTGTTCGCCATTACAAACTTCTTCTTCTTGCAGAACCGTCTCCTATCGGAGGTTGGCTACCATCACAGCAATCTTAACTTTGTTGGCTGCAGCTCTGAACAACTGTATTGAACTGCACCCATACCACTCCCTTAAATTTCGCAACCAGGAAATCCTCCTACGTCCCACATTTCTCTTTCCCGAGATTACAAACAGAAAGGGCTAAATCGTTTTAATTGTCCAATTTATATTATTAACCTTTTAAATTTTAATTTTAGAGACGATTACTATTTAATATTTCAATCAAACCGAACGCAAAGTTCGTTACGACTGAAATTTAATCGTGTTCACAGAACTTCATAAATATTTACCTAATTCTGACTTTCGACTCCTCTTCTCCTTCTAGAACTTTGACGACAATATGAGGGCAATTAAAAGTTTTGTATATTAAGATACGACAGCTTATATTGTACGAACACAGAAAGGAAGAGGTTTTGTTTAAATTCGGCAAGATATATATCTATAGCGAAATATTAAAAGAAAATGAGAAAATTAGAGTATGAGGAATTTATGGGAAGCATAGTTTTTTATTTTATTAACCTTTTTTGAATATGTGTATTCTTATATAATCATATACATAACAGTACTTTATTTTTAAACTGGTATATATAGCACTATTAGCATCCATGTTCCAACGGAAGAAAAAGAGGATGATGAAAAATACATGTTCTATGACGCACTAGACCGGGAGTACGATGAGTGGTCAGAAAATGACATCAAAATAATAGCAGGAGACTTTAATGAAAGTCGGAAGAAAGAATCTCGTCCATCATCGGAAAAGAGAGCCTACACGTAGACTTTAATAATAACGGTCTCAGAATCATACATTTTGCAATGTCTAAGAATATGGTATAGCTGGGACACGATTTCCCATAAAGATATACATAAGGGAACTTGCAAATATCCTGATAATGAAACGATTAACCAAATATATCATATAATCATCGATGCAAGACACTGCTCTAACTTATTAGATATTAGGTCTTTTAGAGGAGCAAACATAGATAGTGATCACTATTTGGTTAAAGCACGATTTAAAGAGAGAATATTCGATTTAAAAAAGGAGATCGGGAAGAGGAGAGAAAAAATCGACATTAATAAACTAAAGGATCCCGACATAGCAAATGTATACACCTCTTAAAGATTGTCCTCTAAAAACCCTATAATTTAAAAAAAATTGCTTGACAAGTTTGATATAATATCTGTGTCATGTATTGCGGATAAATACACACAGTCAACAACTGTAACTATGTTGTAAATATTCTAGTAAAATTACCAGAGAACGGCAGTTCTCGCCAGTGGCGCACACCCACACCCCCCTACACGCGACACTATATATACACGAAATTTTCGATTTTCTAAATCTGACGGAATTGAAAATTGTACCAATTCCCACCTTAAAGTTCAGGAAAAGATTCACCCATTCATATATCAACCATCCATTTTGGTCCAAGGGTGTGGATTTTACGGCCCTTCGTATTTATTGACTGTTTTTCGTTCTCGTCCCCAAAATTCTCAAAAACTTCGAAAATTTAACTCCGACCTTTGCGGCTTCTGATAGTACTGATCATTACCTTTCTAACGCATGTCTAATTTTGAAAATCAGTTATACCATTCAAAAGTTACCGAGCTCAGAAATATGACTCAATTTCTATTTAAAAATGGGAAAATGTTTGTGTTGAAAAGGAAAAGTTAAACCAATCTGAATTTTTTTTGTGTTTAAAGAGGGGGTCAGGGCCGATTCAGAACCGGTGTAGTTTGTGACTTTTGACCACCCATAAGCCAGCAATAGGACTTGGTAAGTACAAAACGGCATATTTTTTGGGGTACGTATCTTCGGTTCAAGAAGAGATAGGAGAACCGCAAATACACCAAATCAATAGTGTTGACTTAAGCTTTCAAATGGTGTCTAAGCCGTCAGGATCAGACATACACACGGCTCAGTATCGCCGAAAAACTGAAAAACTAACCTTTGAAAATTTTGGTTTTTGACAATAGTCAAAATTTCAACCTACGAATTGCGCCAATAACTGAGTGTTTGTAGAAGGACTCTAGATGAATCTGACGGTGTAACCTTATATCCGGGAAAATTCGAATTTTTAAGTTGTAGGCTTCATAAGTATGATCAAATCTATTTCCTATGGGAAAAACAGTTTTTCAAGCTCAATAATTCCTGTAATAACTTGAGTTATCATACTTGACCTTAGATGCACCAGATACTACTTGTCAATACGTTTCAAACTCATGTTTAGTGATCAAAATCGGTTAAGCCGTTTAGAAGTTATTAAGCTACAAAAGTATAATAAAATTAACGATTAATCCCGAAATGGTTTATGTAGTTGTAGTGGTTACGACGCTAAATTTGATCTGGCAACGGGCAATCTGAGTTCATTAACCGGCCATCCCAATAATTTTTTTCAATCTATATAGAATAGAAAAAATCTAGTGTACATTCGATGGACACTAGATCATTTGAGAGATAAAGCGACAAAGGCGACCATTTATAAAGCTTAACGTGTACTCGAGAAAAATTGCATTCAACTTCATACATTTAATTTATAAAAAAAACTTTGAAAAACTCTCGATACAAGAATAAAAAACCGCTAAACGCCGTAAAAATGAGTGACGCATACAATATTCCAGCTACAAAAGATCTGATATGAATATTACGTGGCGCGAAAATGTATTTTCATTTTGATGCAAAATAAAATGTTAGTTTTATTTTAAAAGATTTTTCCATAATATTTGATAAATTTGAAATAAACGCGCTACAAAAGAGTTTCAAAATTCAAACTGTATTAGTATTATTAACTGTATTAACTGTATTATTGTAAAGTTACTCTTTTGTGGCGCGTTTTACTTCAAATTTAGCAAATATTATAGAAAAATCTTTTAAAATAAAACTAAAATTTTATTTTGCATCAAAATACATTTTCGCACCACGTAATATTCATATTAGATCTTTTGTAGCTGGAATATTGTATGCGCCACTCATTTTTACGGCGTTTAGTGGTTTTTTATTCGTGTTGATTAGACTCGTAGTATCCTATGGTTGTGAAACCT
This sequence comes from Diabrotica virgifera virgifera, assembly GCF_917563875.1. Classification (NCBI taxonomy): domain Eukaryota; kingdom Metazoa; phylum Arthropoda; class Insecta; order Coleoptera; family Chrysomelidae; genus Diabrotica; species Diabrotica virgifera. Next base: position 196,794,776 of record NC_065447.1, on the reverse strand, counting down.
GGCACGCGAGAGAAAGATACTGGGAAAAGTATATGGACCGGTACAAGAGGAAGACGACACTTGGAGAATCAGGAGAAAAGACAAGGTTAACGAATGAACTGAAGGTTAGATATTAAGATTTGTGAAAAGTCAAAGACTGTCAGGGCTGGAACATGTCAAGAAACACGATGATGCAAAATCAGCAAAGAAAATACTACAATGGAAGCCAACAGGACGACGAAAAAAGGAAGGCTCGGGACGACATGATTGGATGGCATGGAAAACGACATGAAAACCATGAATATAAGACATTTGAGGAGAAAAACACAAGAGAGATCTGAATGGAAGGACATAACCAGACAGACAAAGACCCATCCAGGGTTATGATGCCAAAAGAAGAACAAGAAGAAGTATGGTGTAAATATTGTAGTACTTTCTTTAATTATAAAATACATTCGATTAAAGTAATTAATTTCAATTAATAATTAATCCATTAAAATATTTCTATTAATAGTCCTGTCGCCAGGGGGGGTACAACGGCCTCCTGTATTCAGATGGACTTACCCAAGTTTTTTTTATGTATTTTGACCTGTAGAACACGAATTTTTTGGGTAACAGTTGATCCGGATGTCGATAAGATGGTTATAAACCAAGAAGTTGAGGAATCACATAACAGCGATTTCTCGCAAAACAAAACATTTTTTTGTATTTTTTGGTCCATTTTAACCGAAAAATGTTCCTACAAATTTTTTCGTAGGATGCATAGTTTTCGAGATATACGCGGTTGAACTTTCAAAAAATCGAAAAATTTGAATTTTTGAACCTGAAAAACTTTTGATTGAAAAATAAAATAGCAATTCTGCTTACCGCATTTGAAAGTTCAAGTCAAATTATATCGGTTTTAATTATTTGTATTGCCAAAAATGTATTATTTTATTGTTAAAACAAAGCTATAAACACCTAGTGCTTGAGTGATGTTTCAATGATTTCTCATTTAAAATCGAACGAGTACGTAGAGGAGGTAAAAGTGCAAGCGGGGCTATTTCTAAGTAGCATGCATTAAAACGCATGTATTAGGCACGGGAAACAGTATGTGTTTATAGCTTTTTTTAACAATCAAAAAATAAATTTTTAGCAATGCAAATATTCAAAACAGATATAATTTGACTTAAACTTTTAAAGGCGGTAAGCAGAATTGCTATTTTATTTTTTATTCAAACGTTATTCGGGTTCAAAAATTGCAATTTTTCCATTTTTTGAAAGTTCAACCGCGTTTATCTGGAAAACTATGCATCCTACGAAAAAACTTGTAGGAACATTTTTTGGTTAGAATGACCCAAAAAATACAAAAAAATGTTTTGTTTTGCGAGAAATCGCTGTTATGTAATTCCTCAACTTCTTTGTTTATAACAAACTTATCGACATCCGGATCAACTGTTACCCAAAAAATTCGTGTTCTACGGGTAAAAATACATAAAAAAAACTTGGGTAAGTCCATCTGAATTAAGAAGGCCGTTGTACCCCCCCTGGCGACAGGACTATAACAACATAACTCAAATAATTTACTTTTTTTGCAACATCCAAATTATATATTTTTTTAAATTAAACAAATGTGACAAATTAATTTTTGCTGAAAAGACTTGTTAACCACATGCCATCACTTTTACCGACTTTCCCTAAAGTACACCCTTTAAAACTTTTATTGAATTAATTCTCCCGGCGACTTTATTTAAATACAACAATCGAAAAAAACCAGAGCCAGGGATTAAAATTATTCTCTTATTAATTCCACTTTTCCGCTGCTTCCTGTTGTTTTGTTCTCTTTTTTTAGTAAATTAATTACCCACATAAACGTTTTTAAATGCTGAAAATTTGATTACAAACTAGAGGTGGATGGGTACACGATGAATCGTTTCATAGGAACGATAAAGCAATGGGAATTGAATGAATCGATTTTGGTTGTCCCGTATTAAAATTCACATTTTCTATTCAGTCTGTAGTAAGATCGCAAGATATTTAATTTTCGTCATGTCTGTATGGTTTGAACAAAATAATTAAAAAATACAAATTAATTAACAAAATAATAAAAAAAAGTGTCGCTTTCTTCTTCTTCCTGTGCCATCTCCGCTACGAAGGTTGGCAATCATCATAGCTATTTTAATTTTTGAGGCAGTAGCTCTAAATAGTTGTTTTGAACTGCATCCAAACCATTCTCTCAGGTTCTTCAGCCATGAAATTCGTCTTCTTCCGATGCTTCTCCTGCCATCTATCTTTCCTTGCATTTTGAGTCGCAGGATGCCATACTTCTCGCCCCGCATCACATGTCCGAGATGTGATGCGGAGGATGTGTCACTTTACAAAAGTATACTTTAATAAATAAGTATGTAATTTTGAAGACTACATATATATCAACTAGTGGGCTAATTTCAATTACTACACAGAATGTAAGTATTTACCACATTTTTTTTCTTAAAAGTCACAATTTTACCCTTTGCACTCATTTAACGTGGAAATAGTTCATTCTAGGTCCCTGAAGATGATCTAACTAGATCGAAAACGTTCTGATGTTTTTCTAGAATCCATTGGAATGACTTTTTAAAAGTTTTTTAATAAAATTTTATACCATTATACAAACAAGTTTTTTACTTCTATCTAAGTTTTTTCCACTGGAAACAAAATGAGATTTTTACCAACCTAGAGAGCAGGCAGGTCTTAGGAAAAACTTTGGCATTAACGACCACCTCCACTGCATAAAAGGGATTATAATAGATCATTGGTCTTGGCTTTCGTAGACCTTCCATAGAAATGAACAGCATAATAGCCCGGGAGGTAGTGTCAAATTTAACCGGAGCATTTTAGCATGGCTGTTTTCTTTTTATTTAGTTAGGTGTTCCACAGCTTATTAACAAATGATGTGTCAGCTGGCCCAAAATTGGGGATTTTAGCCAAGAAAAGGTAAAATGTGAAACTTGATGGAAAAACGCTACAACTTATATGTCAAATCGGACTCGGGCTCAAATCCTGTCCCTGAAAATCTTTTTTGTTTTTAAAATTGACATTTTGATTTGAAAAATAATTATTTTTTGATAATACCACGTTTATATTATTTATACGACACAATATAAAAAACTCTGTATGTCTTTTGTAGAATCGTAAACTATGCATTTGATCATAATATGATAATATCATATTATTATGATTGACCTCCTTAATAAACAAAGTTGTTGTACATAATCCCCTAAAGCTTCCTTAGTTAGTACGACCAATCTAAGTGAAAAAGGGGGTTGCCCCCGACGTTTATTTTTTATTTTTTTGGACCCTAATTTTTCACTTTTCTATCACCAACCCCTTATTAGTGTAAATATTTCCTTGTTTTCTATAATATATAAAAATTAATGTTTGTCTGTATGCCCCTTATCGAATTGTAAACTATGCATTTTTTGATCATATGATGACCTCAAGCAAAGTTGTTGTATATATGAACCCGGGAAGGTTTCTGAGTTAATACGACCAATCTAAGTAATCGTTATTTACACAGACACTACAAAAACAATATTGTTTATTAAAAAAAAGTATACGCAATATTTTTGAGAATTTTTTGGCTTTCTGGTAATTTTTAGGAATTTAACTTTTAAACATTATTTTTTAGTTCTAAGGGGTTACGAAGTTTGTCGGGTCAGCTAGTTAATAATAAGAAAATATTCCTGAACTATGTAGTTTGGCAAAGATTAAAAAGTATAAATCATTAATTTATGAATTTTAGATTGTAAGAAAAAAGCGTCAGCTGAAAAGTATATGATCAAATGCACAGTTTACGATTCTATAAAAGACATACAGACTTTTTTATATTGTGTCGTATAAATAATAAAAACGTGGTATTATCAAAAAATAATTATTTTTCAAATCAAAATGTCAATTTTAAAAACAAAAAAGATTTTCAGGGCCAGGATTTGAACCCGAGTCGTCTGGGTGAAAGCCAGTAGCTATAGTCCGTCCGCTATAACTTTTCCCATGCGGTACGATTCATTTTCAATCAAATTAAGTCAAAACAGAAAGTGAAACGTACGCCGATGTGTGTAGTATATAGTATACAGTATACAAAATGTATATACACATCGACGTTCGTTTCAATTTATGTTTTGACTTAATTTGATTGAAAATGAATCGTACCCCATGGTAAAAGTTATAGCGGACGGACTATAGGTATTCTTGGCTATTATTATAAACGTAAGTCACTGAGATAAATATTTCACATATAAGTTGTAGCGTTTCCATCAAGTTTCACATTTTACCTTTTCTTGGCTAAAATCCCCGGTTTTGGGCCAGCTGACACATCATTTGTTAATAAGCTTTGGAACACCTAACTAAATAAAAAGAAAACAGCCGGTTAAATTTGACACTACCTCTCGGGCTATAATGAAAGCGTTGGAGGAAAGTCGTATATAATAGTATATATTATCAGTACTCCAAACTGATAGTGAACATATACAATAATGTAACCATGACCGTCCGACTACACAAACATACGAAATCTATAAAAATCAAAAGAGGAATTAGGCAGGGAGACACGTTACTTCCCAAACTCTTTAAGGCAGTACTTGAACAGCTTTCAAACAATTGGAGTGGGACGCCAAAGGAATAAATGTCGACGGCGAAAGGCGCTCCCACCTACGATTCGCAGATGACATAGTTCTTATAACAGACAACTTAAAAGAGAATAGAACTATCCTTACTGAGTTAGATGCCGCCTGTAAGGAAGTTGGTTTAAACATAAATTTTGGAAAGACACAATACATGACAAACCTGGTACCATGGGAAAATGCAAAAGTCGACTTCAACAAAATAGCATTTGTCCATAAATATAAATACTTAGGGCATGAAATTCAAATTACCAGGGACAATCAAACTGCCTACCTACAAAGAAGAATGGAACATGCCAAATTATTATCTGAAAAATAAGATGTTCGATCAATGTGTGCTTCCAGTCATGACTTACGGCGTCGAAACACTATCGTTAACACAGGTCACAGTAACCAAACTTAGAGTGGCGCAAAGAAGAATGGATCGGTCACTACTTGGACTGACTCTCAGAGACAGGGTAAGAAACGAAGAAATCTGAAGAAGAACTGGCGTTACAGATATCATTGAGCGAATAACACTTTTGAAGTGGAATTGGGCGGGCCATGTGACCAGAATGAAGGACGGGAGGTGGACCCAAAAAATTACAGTTTGTAGACCACGAGCAGACAGAAAGAGTAGAGGTAGACCACCTACACGATGGACAGACGACGTCAAAAGGATTGCTGGGAATTGGTTGCAGGAAGCCCAAGACCTACAGAACTAGAAAAAATTAGGGGAGGCCTATGTTCAACTTTGGATATAGAAGGCTAGATGATGATGATGATGATAGGCATATTGAATAGATAAAAAGAAGCAAATAGCAGTAAATTATGGGTACAACGAACAAACAATAAACAAAATTTTAAACCAAGAACTGCATAAGAAAGCCCCGAAATTAGTCTTCTCTCCACCAGAGATAAAACCTAGGACCTTCTGCTCTATCACATATTATACAGGCAAGATATCAGCAAAAATAGCCAAACACGTAAAAAGAAAGGAATAACAGCAGTTTTCACAGCAAACAACAACTTAAGCAAATACATTAGGAACAATAAGAGCCAAAAGAAAAAGTAATTACAGAGTGGTGTATACGAATTGACATATGGTGACTGTCCAAAAACACAAAAGGGCTTTCAATAATAGAAAAACAGATTCTATACAGCGCCATAAGTACGATGTTGGGGTCCCGCGGCAAACGTGATCTGGGGGCCCCCTACCGGGATGTCTGGGGAATTTACCCCCAGGGGGGATCAGGAAAAATGTTTGATATTTAACCCCTTGAAAAATTTTTAGAATGTCCTGCAATCACTATAAAATTAGCAGCAATAATGATTACATCTTCATCTGTATCATCAACGAATTGGTTCCTTCGTTCGGGTTCACTTTGATTTAAATGCACCTTAAGCTGCCTTAAGCAACTGCAGTGTGAGTCAAACACACTCACTGCAGCTGGTCAGCGTACTGGTGGGACCGATTCTAATGTGCTCATTCTATCTTACCCTTACCTTTCTTTTCAATATGTGGTACGATGTGGTTCCTTTCACGTACCAAAGATGTGATCTGGGGTAAATTGGTTAATACACAGTAGCTGGGACCTGGGGCCCCTATTGCGGATGCAATAGGGGCCAATGTTTTTATTTCGCCAAAATATCTAATTTCCTGAGTAACAATTTATATCTTTACGAAAGGTCTTGGAGGCCCCAGCTTAGCCCGGGCCCCCTCTTCCAATGGCATTTTAGGTTTTATTACGCCGAATTATTACTAATTTCCCGAATAATAATTTAAATTTTATGACAAGGTCTCGGGAGCCCCAGCTAAGCTCAGGCTTCAGGTAAAGTTAAAACTTTATGTTGCGGTCTTTTTAAAATGGTCATTTGAAAATATTTCGTTGGGATCGGCTTTTAAAATACATATTTTTATTTTCCTCGTTCTATGGAAGGTCTATGCACGGTCAACCAAACGGGGGCCCCCCATGGCCGTAGGCCCCGGGGCACCGCCCCGGTTGCCACAATGGTAGTTACGGTCCTGATTCTATATTGAATGAAAAAGTATTGAAAACGAGAGTTTTTCAGTGTTTTATTGTTAGATAAAATGAACTTCCATCAAGTAACGGTCGAATCTATTTTATAGCCAGAAGAATATAAATGAATCCGTGGCGGGAGTTAATGGCAAGTAATCGAGTCATTAAAAGTAACGACTTGGCCGAATTCAATTACCAACGACTTGCTCTTTATATTTTTACTTTTATTAAAAAGTGAGCTCGTTTGATTCCGTGTTTAACTGCCGGCTGTTGAAAAACATTTGTAAACGTTCAGAGCTGCTGAATTTTCGTGTTCCGTTTGATGCTAAGTACGGCAGAAATGTTGGAAAACAAAATGATGAATAGGAAAATAATAGACTTATATTTGCGTTATTTATTTGAAGAGATTGTGTTTAGGATTTTAAAAAACGTTACAAGTATCCTCTCAATATACACTTCCTTACTTTTATCTCTATGCCGAGTTGGATTCAGTTGAAAAGATTAATTGGCTTCATTAATTATGGTAATCCCGTGATATTTAGCGAAATGAACATCAGATCGAAAAACTGAAAAATATATCGAATGGCACTAAACACGACCCCCCACGGAGGTGGGGTGGGCGATAACTTTATAATCTTAAATGCGAGCCCCCATTTTTTATTGAAGATTTGGATTCTTTACGTAAGAATAAGTAACTCTTATTGGAGACATTTTTTCGAATTATGGATAGATGGCGCTCTAATCTAAAAAACGATTGTTGGAAATGGGAAATTAAATTAAAAATGGAAAGTCCCCACTTAAATGGAAAACTTTACTTAACTTTTTTTGGTTTTAGGACCTACTGTTCACAACCCAATAGGTCCCCATAACGTTCGAGTGACTGCACATTTAGCATACTTTGCTCCCCTACCATTAGTATTTATCTAGTTTTCCACATCTTGATCTATTACTTTAATGACATGCATGATCTAACTGTCTTCTACCGTGTCTTTTTTGACTTTTGAATATTTTTAACTTCATAATATGTTTTGCTGTAACATCAACTTTCATACAAGAAACATTTCCACTCCTTCCAAAAACTCTTGCGATTTTCATCAGCCTATTTAATGAGTCACCTTTCGAGACATAGTGTGACCTGAGAATATTGTGTTTCCTCATTTTAGCATTGAATTTTTGTTATTTTTATAGCATACAGGTTACACGTCTTTTCAATCGCCTAACAGTCAGTACTAGGCGTCATAGCTGGTCTAACAACGATTGCATTATAAAGTTTATATTTCATCATCATTAGAATATTTCCAACATATAATTCATCAATCTGTTCTTTCTATTATATCCATCCTGCAGTAACTCTATGAAGCAGTAGACTACTCTGAGCTTACCAGCGTCATCATCTATTTCTTGAGTTATTTTCAATATAATTTTATTATCACAAGTTATGATTTTATTAGTCCAAGCTGTGGGTGAAAAATAGGTCGATTTCAGGATATAATTCAGGAATTTTTTAAACCTATCAGGTGTTGTAAAGGACGATGCCAGGAATAACTTATACTAAAATGTAACCAAAAATTTTGTGCGGTTTTTTATTTATGACGATTTTCATTTGTTAAATTTGAATTTTTTAAAGATTTTTAATTTTGCAGCTTAGGATATTCATTTTAGAGAAAAAGTTTTAAATAAAAAATTGTAGTAAATTAAAACCCTACAATTTGAGCTATTGCAAGTTTAATTTCGTTAATATGTTATTGCAAAACAGCCTGCGAAATGTCCAAAATGGCCGGTTTTTGCAATTGCGTTATTTATTGTAAAAATATTTTTTATATATTTTTAAAGGCTTTAAAATGAAGATCCTTCAATATTAAACCTTTGCAGTGCCCGATTTGTGAACTTGTTGCTTATATATTATAATTTGTTTATCCCAAGAGGTCAAATGTCCAAGGCTATAACATTTTGAAAAAAAAAATCGTACAGAATTTATCCAAGATCCACTCTCCTTCTAAAGACTTATATTTTCATATTCTGAGATTCCAAAATAAGGAATAAAAACCAAATAAAAATATTCTACGACCAACTGAAGCCGAGATAATTGTTTTTAATTGACTTTATTTATAACAATTATTAATAAATTATTTCACAGTCATTGACTAAAGAAAGACTGATATTATCTTAAAATAAAAATTATTGTGACCGAAAGTTACATTTAATTATTAAAAATGATTTTTAAAGTGTAGTGGAGATTTATTTTTCGTTTCGATTGTGATTTATTGTGTCGGTTGCCCTTAGCAACGGCTAGCAACTTACAATACATTGAATCACGGTTTTCGCTTTAAATTTTAAAGCACCGCTTGGATTGACATGAAATTTGGCAAACACATAGATAATATGTTAAAGAATAAAAATTATGTTGGGGCTCTGTGTGCTTTTGTCCTAGGGGTGAGTTTCACCCCTTCTAAGGGGTGAAAAAATATATGTTCAAAATAAGTTGGGAAATGAATAAAACGTCTAATTCTAAGCACCTTTTGCTCTATAGCATTTTTTCACCAAGTTAATACCTTTCGAGTTATTTTCGAGTAAATAAATACCTTTATTTTTCAACAACAAAAACGACACGTTTTTAGGCGGTTTTTGACAAATAACTCTAAAAGTAAGTATTTTATTGAAAAAAAGAGTTTTAACAAAAATATAGCAAATTAAAAACTGAAAAAAACCGTGTACCCGTGAAATCTCTAGACCCAGTAAAAACAAAGTTCTAGCTGATGAAAAAGAGGATCATATCCGTCAAATATCAAAGTGAATTATTTCAACGTGAAATAACCGAAAAATCATGCACTTTTTGGAGAAAAATCATTACTTTTTAAAGTGTTTAAAAAAATATGTATATCTGTTTTAAAAAAAAAGTTTAGCATCAAAAGTAAGCAAGTTACGCTGAAAATAATGTTGATCTCTTTTTTTTTTGGTCAAAAAACTCGGGAAAGTCACCCCCTAATTAGCATCAAAAATGAAATTAATCAATTTTCCTTCAATGTTGTGTTACTCGTGTATGTGTCGTTTATGTCTGTAAGTTTCATCGGTTCAAAGTGCTTATTTTTGAAGGGGCAGTAGTTAAAAGGACTTGAATATACAATAATCACGAGTGTATGCAAATTTAGAACAGCCATATCTTAACAAATTTTTGCCTTCCAAAAAAAAGCAAAAAATCCAAAATATTCGTAACAGCAAAAACTATTTTTTTACTCTTTGTGATTTTTGGTCACATTAATAAATTTTAAGTTATTTAGAAAAAAAAAACATTTTTTTTTAAATAAAAATTAAAACAGATTTACTTTAAAACCAATTTTTTTTTAAATAAGCCCTTTGAACCGATGATACTTACAGATCATATAAATAATACATGAGCAAAGTAACTTGTGAAGCGGTAATGATTAATTTGATTTAAGATGCTAATTGGGGGTTGACTTTCGAATTTTTTGACAAAAAAAAAGAGATCAACTTTATTTTCAGAGTAACTTGCTTACTTTTGATGCTAGAAACATTTTTTAAAAACAGATATACATATTTTTTTAAATACTTTAAAAAATGATTTTTCTCCAAAAAGTGCATGATTTTTTTATTATTCCACGTTGAAATAATTCACTTTGTAATTTGACGGATATAAACCTATTTTTCATTAGCTAGAACTTTGTTTATACTAGGTCTAGAGATTTCATGCAAACATAATTTTTTTTCAATTTTTAATTTTTTATATATTTGTTAAAACCCATTTTTTCAATAAAACACTTATTTTTTGAGTTATTTGTCAAAAACCGCCTAAAAACGTGTTTTATTTGTTGTTGAAAAATTAAGGTATTTACTCGAAAATAACTCGAAAGGTATTAACTTGGTGAAAAAATGCTATAGAACGAAAAGTGCTTAGAATTAGACGTTTTATCCATTTCCGAACTTATTTTGAACATATATTTTTTCACCCCTCATAAGGGGTGAAACTCACCCCCAGGACAAAAGCACAGAGAGGTCTATTATCATTTTTGTTCTTTAACATGTTATCTATGTGTTTGCCAAATTTCATGTCAATCCAAGCGGTGCTTTAAAATTTACAGCAAAAACCGTGATACAATGTATTATAAGTTGCTAGCCGTTGCTAAGGGCAACCGATACAATAAATCATAGTCGTAGCGAAAAATAAATTTCCATTACACTTTAAAAATCATTTTTAATAATTAAATATAATTTTCGGTTAAAATAATTTTTATTTTAAGATAGTATAAGTCTTTCTTTAGTCAATGACTGTGAAATAATTTCTTAATTGTTATAAATAAAGTCACTACGATTTAAGAAAACAAAAACAATTATCTCGACTTCAGTTGGTCGTAGAAAATTTTTATTTAGTTTTGAATCTTTATTTTGTCCTCAGCAACAATAGCCTGCAAGTTAAAAACTCATAGAACGTACAGGGGCGGTTTCAATTCTAAATGTTTATAACGAAATTTGCCCCCTTAATTTCAAACCCGAAATAATAGGTTGAAAAATGTTATACGCGTATATTTACATCAGAATATGAAAATATAAGTCTTTAGAAGGAGAGTGGATCTTGGATTAACTCTGTACGATTTTTTTTTCAAAAAGTTGTAGCCTTGGACATTTGACCTCTTGGGATAAACAAATTATAATATCTAAACAACAGGTTCACCAATCGAGCACTACAAATTTTTTTTACGTTTAGTATTGAAAGATCTTCATTTTAAAGCCTTAAAAAATACATAAAAGTTATTTTTACAATAAATAAGGCAATTGCAAAAAACGGCCATTTTGGACTTTTCGCAGGCTGTTTTGCAATAACGTATTAACAAAATTAAACTTGCCATAGCTCAAATTGTAGGTTTTCTAATTTACTACAATTTTCTATTTAAAAACTTTTCTCTAAAATGAATATCCTAAGCTGCAAAATTAAAAATCTTTAAAAATTGTAAATTTAACAAATGAATATCGTCATAAATAAAAAACCGCACAAAAATTTTGGTTACATTTTAGTATAAGTTATTCCTGGCGTCGTCCTTTACAACACCTGATAGGTTTAAAAAATTCCTGAATTATATCACGTTTTTTCTCCCACAGCCTGGGGTATATTTGTTTTAGTCATTTCGTCATCCCATAAATATACTAGATACTTTGTATTCGATATATTAAGTTTTAACTTAATGGGGTTTGGGGAACGAATTTCAATTTCTGGGAGACAAGTCATACACAGATCACTTCAAGATGAATATCGATAATGTGAGTAAAGTAAAGAATACCTACAAGTATACTTTTGTAGAAGTAGAAAGAAAAATAATAAACGCCTTTCAAACTAAATTTGAAATTTCCCAAGAGAAATATACTACTTTATACAATGTTTATGCAATTAAGGTCTGTCTATATAAAATCATTAAGGAGCAAATATGAATATCCTCAATCTAGACACTAAACAGAGATGTATGACCAACTTGGAAGTTCTAGGAAACCTTGAGACACTAGAGACACGGTGCTTAAATTCAAATCATCATTCAGATCATCATCAAATGACCATTCAGGTCATCACCATCATCATCATCATCATCATCATCATCATCATCATCATCATCATCATCATCATCATCATCAATAAAATAATAATTAACGCGAAACTTTTCTTAGGATCTTTATTTCCAAAGTAGATAATTTCAACCCTGCTGGTCATAAACCATTCTTCGCAGCCGTATTTTATCACGAATCAGTGTTTTTCAATCTGGGGGGTCGCGATCCACAGATTAAAAAATTGTTTTGGAGAGAGGTTGACCACAAAGGAAGTTTTGCGTGAGATGCTTTACTTCATCTTTAGCTGTTAATATATTCTCTTCTCTTCCTTGAAGGTTCTTGTTCAAATTGTTAAGGGGCTAAAAAGATCTGCCAAAATGCTAATTTCAAGAGTAAATAGGGTCAGAAAAACGATAAGTATATTTAGATTTTGCATCTTGTAAGAACATTAACAATTCAGCTCACAATACCTTTCTTTTGGGTAGCCACCTGATCTCTATGTGATAAAGGAGATTTTAATGAAGCGAGCCCATATCTTCACAAACGATTCTGAATAGCCCGGTTTGCAAAGCATTACCTTTGATAGATTTTACAATTTTTATTACTTCCTTGAGCACGTCATTTAAACCAAAAGGTACTACCTTAGCAGCTTGAGTCCGTCGATGAAGAAAATAGTGTGTCCAGGATATGTTTGGAATTGTCGTTTTTATTTTGCAATGAGTCCGCTATTTTTGCAAGTCATAGCTTTAGCGCAGTGGTCGGCAAACTTTTTATACAAAGAGCCAAATATGAACATTACAACAATTTAAAAAAATTGGGAGCCAAATATGCTTGTTCAGCAAACTTTTATTACGCTAAATAAAACTAAAGGGTCTAGTCAGTCGGTTAAGATAGTGAAAAATGCTCCCAGCGATATTCCAAAAATAAAAGAACCACATGTTCTACATCAAAAAGTATTCGACCAAAAAAATGTTTAAACCCTTAGCCTCATCCATAATCCGCTAAAAAATTAAAATATGTTTTTTCGTTATTTGGCGATATCGTCGTTTCTAATCATCGTAGAAACCTCATTTTCTTTCGTTTTGTAGGGTTTTATTTCCTACAATACTGTACTTTTTACAAAATTTTTGGCGCAAAATCCAATTTTTTTTAAATGTCGATATGTAGAACCGAAAAGGGAAAGAACAGCAAACGTGAGCTTTTTTAGCTGATCATAAGAATCACGAATATTATTTCAAGCATTGAAAATGATCATATCTTCCTTCTCCAGGTCATTCAAAGCAGACCACTCCGTGTGTTGTGAATATTTTTTCTTCTCCAATATTTCCAATTCAACACAAAGACGTTCGCATTTAGAGCGTCATACCTCCTTGTTTTTTAAATCTAGAAATTGTATTTCAAAGCTATAAATGCCAATTTCAAAAGGAGAAAATTTTAACTCAACCAAATTTTATTTGCAAAATAAAATTTCTTCCATGATACCATTTATACTGTCATCTGCTTCAAAGCGCACAAATACTACCAACTGTGCACAGTCGGAAACATGTGTAGATTCGTCAAACTGCAAAGCAAAATGTTGGCCGTTCTTTAATTGTTGGCCCCGTGAATAAAAGTTAAATGTACCCAAATAGGAAAAAATTATTACCTAACGTATGTAGTTTTAATTAATTTATTTCTTTGGCTTTCTATGACATAAGGGGGGTCGCCAAAATATTTCAACCTGTAAAGGGGTCGCGAGATCAAGAAGATTGAAAAACACTGTCATAGACCTTAGAATACTGTGGTATAATTTGTCTTTAACGAGCAACAACTAAGTTTTTCAACTTTTTTTTCTGAAAATCGATTGTAACCGACAAACATTCGGAGTTGTTGTCAAACAATGGGGCTCAAATGAATGTTTTACAAGTAACCACACGAACACGTAAACGAGCATTAAATTTACAGCATGGTTATTAGAAAGTAATTTAAATTTAGATTTTGATATGAGTCAAGTTTTATATTAGCACACTTAATAAAACCACAGCAGCTGGGACTCTAATTACGTAACAAGTTTTCAAAAACAGGAAGTTTTGTAGACTCAGTTGATGATTAAGTACGATATAATAAAGGTTGAGAATTTTTGCTTTAAACACTTAATCTGTATTTAATAAAATAAGGATGGCAACTTTATTAAGTGCCTATAATTTATGGCGAACATAACAAAGTTACGTCAAAAGCTTTGTTTCTGAGTAGTAAAGGAAGGGGTAAGTTTACACACCCTACTCCATACAGTAACAATAATTTACGAACGGTCGAATTCGGATATACAGGGTGTAACAAAAATACAGGTCATAAATTTAATCGCATATTCTGGGACCAAAAATAGTTCGATTGAACCTAACTTACCTTAGTATAAATATGCACATAAAAAAAGTTACAGCCCTTTGAAGTTACAAAATGAAAATCGATTTTTTCCAATATATCGAAAATTCCTAGAGATTTTTTTATTGAAACTAGACATGTGGTACTTTTATGGCAGTAGCATTTTACAAAAAAATTATAGTAAAATTTTGACACCCCATAAAAATTTTACTTCGGTTTTGTTCCTTTAACCCACCCAAACTTTTGTGTACGTTCCAATTAAATTATTATTGTGGTACCATTAGTTATACACAATGTTTTAAAACTTTTTTGTCTCAGTACTTTTTCGAAAAGTCAGTTTTTATTGAGATATTTTGAATATTAGTCAAATCCACCACATATTTTTAAATGGTTAAGTACGATTATGGAGACTTGGTAATCGTATGAAAATTTATTTATAATATATAAGAGACAAAAAGTTTCAAAAACAGTGTGTTTAACTAATGGTACCTCAATAATAGTTTAATTCGAACGTACACAAACATTTGGGGGGTGTAAAGGAACAAAACCCCCATAACATTTTTATGTAAACATATTAAAAAAGAAGCCGCAACTCGAGAAAAACTGCCTTATCGAAAAAATATTAAGACGCAAAAAAGTTTTGAAAATAGTGAGTTTAACTAATGGTACTACAATAATAATTTAATTGGAACGTACACAAAAGTTTGGGGGGTTTAAATGGGGTGCACAAATTTCACTATAATTTTTCTTTAAGATGTTCTTGCCATAAGAATGACACACGTCCATTTTCAATAAAAAAATCTCGAATAGTTTTCGATATATTGGAAAAAATCGATTTTCATTTGATAACTTCAAAGAGCTATAACTTTTTTATGTGCACATTTGTATTAAGGTAAGTTAGGTCCAATCGATCTATTTTTGGTCCCAGAATATGTGATTTAATTTATGACCTGTATTTTTGTTACACCCTGTATAGATATGTAACTATTAATAATCGTTATATTATAATTAATAATATTTCAGTCAAAGATATAGTACACCGGAGCAGCCTTCCTAGATGTAAGCAAAGCATTCATCAACAGAGTTTGGCACAAAGGACTGATCAACAAAATGAAGAATAATGAAAAGGAAACTGCAATGCCATGACAGAGCTACGAGTTACTCTAGTCCTGACATACTAGTCTTATCTGAAGTCGGAATTCCTGAGGCAGAAGTACTACAGGTAGCTGATCTGTCTCCGCTGCTGTATAACATATACACATATTGACACAAGATATTGCAACAAGAAACCTTAAACAACACAAGACGTTCTAGAAGAATGGTGCATACAGGGGAAAATTCAATAAATCCGGAGAAGAACCAAGCAGTAATGTTTAAAAAGAGACGCGGCGTAACAGCCCAACAAGAGATGTTCGAAACTTCCATGGAATGATCAAATGAAGCAATTATCTCGTGGTCACCATGGACAAAGGACTCACGTTTACATCCCATGTTACAAGAACATTTCAGAAGACAAAAATGGTACAAGACAATATCAGAAGCTTAACTGGGGGCAAAATCACAAGAAAATTAACATTCAGAACAAATTCAAGGCTTATCCACAGCTTCATACTGCCCATCTTTACATACGCATCTCTCACATGGGTACAAACTTGCAAGATGAACAGAAAGAAGATCCAATCTGTCCACAACGGAGCACTTCAAGAAGCAGCGAACGTCTCTTGATACGTAGCAGAAAGATTTCTTTTCAGAGACACCCAACAAATCAGAGTATTAGACCAGATGGACGACAAAGCAAGAACAAAATTCGCCAAACTAGTATGCCATCCCAACCACACCCTGCGGGAGAACATAAGGTATGATGCCTTGCACCAATGGAAATACAGAAGACCCAAACAGCAACTGCGTAGCAATGACTAAGAAGAGATAGCATGTAAATAGCTCTGCAATGCTCGACTAACTCCCACCCTCAGCCTCATCCTCATCTTAAACTCCCTCAAAAAATCATAAAAAATCCAAAAAAAGCCCTAGGCCACCCTAAAAATAACAAAAAACTAACACAAAAAATGACACACACCAACAAAAAAAAACTAACAAAACATGTAAACATATAAAAAAATTGGTATGGGCCCAAGAGGTGCTCATTTTCCCATCCGAGTGTTGACGTTCTGCAGACTTATGGAAGCTCAATGCTCGGACACATAAAACACATAAAGACGACAAAAAAAAAGAACACCACGGGACTAGAGCGCGTCACGCTGTTCTGAACTTCACACAGAGAAGACGTTATGGGGAGTCTAGTTTCCCAAGACTCTCGCGTGACAAGTATTATTATGATAGTAGCCTTTCATAGCGCATCAAAGTGCTAAAGAGGGGGAGGTTATGCAGGAGTGCCTGGAGAGCGTTGAGGCTCTTATAATTGGCTCTCACAACCTTGATTTACCTGGACCATTTCTTCTCACCCAATGATTTGTATGCCCAAATGTTCCTACGGGTAAGTCTCATTCAGGTCGGGGATTATTATTGTGCTTGTGAAGCTGCAAGGAACTGTAGTGTTTAAAATAATTTCTTGAAGTGATGAACGAAACTAGTGAAATTCTCTGAGAAAATCGTAAAATCCGAAAATAATAAAACACCTTAACGACATTAATATTAGCATTGAGGATCCGCCTACTTCGCTGCTACGTGTTCTCGGTCCTACTTTGTGGTGACGAGTCCTGGACTGTGAATAAAATCGATCTAAATCGCCTTGAGGCTTTCGAAATGTGGTGCTTTCTATAGAAGAATTTTAAAAGTTTCTTGGGTAGCGAAGATTCAAAACTCCACAATACAAGAACGTCTCAGCAAGACTACTGAGATTATAAAAAGCATCAAGAGAAAGCTGGAGTATTTCGAACATGTAATGAGAGGTCCCAAATATAGGTTGCACAAAATATTATGTAAAGGAAAATAGCAGGCAAACCCAGTCCAGGTCGAAGAAGAACCTCATGGTTGAAGAACTTGCGAGATTGGTATGGTGTTGAAACAAACATGCTATTTAGGGTGGCAGTGAATAAAATTAAGATAGCTATGATGGTAACCAACGTTCTGAAAGGACGTGGTATATGAAGAAGAAGAAGACATTAATATTTCAAAGTAAATTTGATGTTATGAAAATTAGGGTGGAACGAAAGGATAGGAAAAAACATTTTTTTTTTCAAAGAACTTTCTAGTAGAACTCAACAATTGCCTTATCATGTCTACAATAAAACTACAAAATATTTTTGTTCTAGGTTTACATCTTGAGGAGCCGCAAGAGCTTTGAAAAGATGGGTTTTTAACAAAAAAATACAGAAAATTTCAAAATATTTTATATACTTAAGCTGGTATCGTAGCTGACATTTCTTAGTCAAATATTGTTTCTAATAACATAGTCCAGGGCCCATCTGTTTTGAGATGGACGTTGAGAGGTGACTCAAATTTTTTTGCAGAAATTGCTTGAAAATAACTCAAATAATAATATTTGAGTTATCCTCCCTCTCAAAAAGGTCCGGAACATTGTTTAAATAATTAAAATGTCAAAAAATGAAGGAAAAATTCGATTTTTTTCTTCGTTTTTTGATTATAACTTTAAAAGTATTCATTTCCCAGAAAAGATGTATTGACATAAAAGTTGCGTAATTAAATTTCCTACAATATAGAATTAGTTAAAAGTTGAAAAAATAGTCACCCTTGTTGCAAAATAGCAATAATTGCGAAAAAAACCATACAAAAACAAGTATTCGCCTTTTACGTTTTTCAACCATTTATGCTACACTTATGACCTTCATATTTCACCCAGAAAAACTTTATGATACAGTAAAACAATACTTTAAATTTCATTAAGATCGGTTCAATAGATTTTGCAAAATAAATTTTGCAATCCAGCTTTCGCAAAAACAATTCATTTTTTCAAAATGTTACAGGAGTGAAAATAAAGCAGATAGCAAGTTGAAATTTTTTTTTTGCGCATAGAAGTGTACTGTACCTTTCATTTGCAATTTGCAAAATTAAAATCGATTAACTACCACGGCGTCAGCAATTTTTTTAAATAAACATTAATTATTGGTGCTACGCGCAGGACAGCGGTGTTCGATTCACATGAAGTTGATTTCCACCAAAATTTCTTCCAATCTTCATCTAATATATTATTTTCTTATTCTATATTTTGTAGTATTTTAATATTTTAATTCCACAAAAATCAAACTAATTTTATTATTGTTTGTGAAATATTGTTTAAACAATTGTATATGTTTAAAAATAATAAACCTTTATTCTCAAGTTAAAATATATGAACAAAGAAAGTTTTTGCTAAAAAAAGTGTTATTTAACTATGCTAAAAAAATTTATATTGAAATGTAATAAAAATTAAAATGTATCAATAATTATCAAAGGTCATTGGAATGCCCAATCAGAGCAAACTATCCGGTGTCCTGCGCGCAACACCAATAATTAATGTTTATTTTAAAAAAATTCCTGACGCCGTGGTGGTTAATCGATTTTAGTTTTGCAAATTGCAAATGAAAGGTACGATACACTTCTATAAGGAAAAAAAATTCAACTTGCTATCTGCTTTATTTTCAGTCCTGTAACAGTTTGAAAAAATGAATTTTTTTTGCGAAAGCTGGATTGCAAAATTTATTTTGCAAAATCTATTGAACCGATCTTAATGAAATTTACAGTATTGTTTAACTGTATCATACAGTTTTTCTGGGTGAAATTTGAAGGTCCTAAGTTTAGCATAAATGGTTGAAAAACGTAAAATGCGAATACTTGTTTTTGTATAGTTTTTTCCCAATTATTGCTATTTTGCAACAAGGGTGACTATTTTTTAAACTTTCAACCAACTCTATATTGTAAGAAATTTAATTACACAACTTTTATGTCAATACAACTTTTCCCGGAAATGAATACAATACTCAATATAATACTTAAATAAATTGGTATTTTGTCTCAAACTTGGGCATAATCTTTTGGGAAGCAATCTTTGCTTTAACAAAACCACTTTTGCTTCAAGACCATAGACACTAATAGATGACTCATGACGAGCTCTATGACTCTTTTCATTGCCTACGTATGACACGGAAAAACGGAAAATCCACACACTGCACCTGATAACTAGGGTCTCTTACTTCACTTATATACTTTTTTAAGTACTCGTCAGTTATATGTCTTGTCATAGGAGGCTTAGTAATTTCTACTTTCGTCCAGTTAATTATATCAATGTAGCCATTGGAATTAAAGTTAAGCTTCGGGACAACAAACTTCCTTACACCATTTGTTCCGATCTTGTCTTCAAAAGTCGCCGCAGACCTAGCTCCCCTATGTGTTTTCTCTTGTCACATAAAATGGAGAGAAGCACATTTTATGGGTGAGAGAATTAACCATTCCTTTGAATTACTGGAACAATTATTTGGAGATATTCCTTACAAAGATAACGTGAAAATTTGATGAGTCTCCATAGATGTTTTGATCCATTTACACAAAATGGCCAAAGAAGGCCAAACAGATAAACGAAGAAGGCGATTGGCCAACGTAAGCCATCGTGAATGAGCAAATTTGCCAGGGGTTTTTAAAGAAAGATCAGAAGGATATACACCACTGGAGATTGCTTTGCATATTTCAAGTAAATATTTTTGATCTGTGCTTAGATCATCCTTTATCTCTAGAATAGGGAGGTTGTTTTGTATGGGAGTGAAATTAACCACAGGAAGCTGGTTACAGATTTCAAGTTCTTTGCCCTCCAAATTCATTAGAGCATTTAGCTTTTCCATCCAATGTGCAAAACAAATGACGCCAAGACAATTAATTGGTATAGAAAAACAAATTGAAAACCACTTCAGCTGCTTATTTATGTTTTTAGTGGCAGTTCCATCACATCTGACAGCTGATATTGGAAATGTTCAAAGGATTGTCATCTTGAAAATGCTATTCATATGTCATATGAAAAATCGATTTATGGTCAACTTCACTTGGCAAAAAGCAGCTCGATTCATTCCAGTGCTTTCAGGAAATTATAGAAAATGTATGTTACAGTGCTACAAATTTTGAACAAGTTTATTCAGGCATGCAAGTTACTTTGCTTAATTTAAAACAACAGCTCTGTGATTATTTTCCCGAAGAAATTCAAAACAGTTACGACAGTTGCAGATGGATACTGAATCCGTTTTTAGCCGATTCCTTTCAACATGCTGAAATACCAATAAACATGAAAGAACAACTTATTGAAATATCAAGTGATGGAATGTTGAAGCTCCAATTTTTTTCCCAGAACCCGGACGAATTTTGGACCAAAAAGATGCAGGAATACCCTCAGTTGGCGAATGAAGCTGTAAAATGTTTGGTTCCATTTGTAACATCATATTTATGTGAGTTAAGTTTCTCGTCTATGACTGCCATTAAAACAAAAGTGAGAAATCGTCTCGTACTTGAAAACGATATAATTGTGTGTGTCTCAAATACACAGCCTAGATTTAAAAGACTAGTTTCAAAAAAACAGGCGCATGGGTCTCATTAACATTGTAATATTTGACTTTATTTTTTTCTTTTACTTTTAAGGACTTTTAATATTTAGTTTTATGTTTCGTTTGATAATTAATTGTTAATTTTTATTTACGGCTTTATAAAAATAAAAATACATGATTTAACAAAGTAGTGTTTTTGTCTTATTTTGGAAATTTCCGGCGACCCCCCTAGTACCTCATTGCGACCCCCCAGGGGGTCGCGACCCACACTTTGGGAAACACTGTTTTATAGCATCACCTGTACCGGAAGCAGGATTTATATGCCCTAGGAAGGTTGATCGAAGTTCCTCTACTATTGAAATATGCTCTTCTACTACAGTTAGAATGTTAAATTATATTAAGGAATGAAATAAATATTTACTATTAAATAGTTCTTGAAATGTGGAATTCAAGTTCAAACTTTGTCAGTTTTAGTAAGAATAAATATTGGATTGTTGTAAGGTAAAACTAACATTGTCTTGAACGAGTAGTTCTAGTCTATAGTGTGTATTTATCATTCAAAATAGGAATTAAAATATTACACTAGCTATTCTTTACCAAACCAAAATCATCAAAATTCGCAAAATTTAACTAAAAATTCTAATTTTCAACCCTTTTGCGGCTGCGGCACCTCTAAAAATATTTTGTTTGGAAAAGTATTTCATTTGTGGCTTAATAATGGCTATAGGCAATTTTCTATCACTATTACACATTGAAATTATAAAAACATTTTTTTCGTTCCACCCTAATGTACATGTATTTCTCTAAATCATATACATGTATATCTCTAATACTACTAGAGGTTGACGCGACAAATGTGTAAAATAAAAAAAATTATAAAATCTATAAATTAATAAAAAATAATGGTAAAAAATTCATGGCGGCCTTGATGCAACAAACCAAAAACCGCAAATAAAATATGCATATCTAATTAAGTAAAATACAACTTTATTCTTTTGCCAATGTATTTATTTGTGTTAAATTAACTAAATACAATACAAGGATAAAAAAGTATTTAGCTGCATTTAACGGAGAATGTTTCATCACATAAAATCATGTAATTTATGTTCCTTCGTGAACACCTGAATCCGGTTATTGATTGCGGCAAGAACAGATGTATATCTGCCTCATTTAAAATTAATAAGTAACTCATTTGATGGAGCTCCTTTATCGTTAGTATTTTAAGTATACTTCGGACTTCGTGCTCCGAATTTAATCAGGATTTATAAACATAAATCCCAATAATAGACGTTTAGTAAAAAATTCTTTAAATTATCACTTATTTAAATAATATTTTTCACGTTTTCATTTTAAAAACAACATTTTCTTGAATGCTCTATCTTTAAGATATGTTTCTTTATCTGAAAATTGCAGATAGGCAGGTGCAAGGCTTTTGTAACTCTAAAGTTGCAACTTCGAAGGGTACCCCTCCTAGGATGGGTAAAATGCCCTCACCCCCAGAATTATTTATTTCCATTTTTTTATATTCTATGTGATTAAATAATAACACTCAGTACAATTTTAGCCCACCACCCCTCTCCATCTCCCTCACCCGTCAAAAACGTAATTTTTTTTGTTTCTATTTTTTTTTCTGTGGGTTGCAATCAATTTAAAAATATCAAAAAATTCACATGCATAGGCTTTTACAAAATTTATCTATTTTTGTAGACTAGTAGGTTGAGTGTACATAACGTCACAATGCATTGTTTTTTGATAAAAAATCCTTTCGATCAATTTCCGAATGTCCTAAACAAGTAACTTTTTTTAAATTATATATAACCTATAAAAAAACCTTTATTTGAGAATATCCCCCAAAACCCATGAAAAACCGTTTTTTCCAACTTTTGACAATATCGCGCCTAACGGCAATAATCGAAAAAATCACAAATATATTTGTTGATAAAATATACACAATAAAAAAAAATTAGGCCTACAGCCATTTCAAAAAAAATATACGCTTTTTAAAAAAGAGAACTGCATTTTTAGGCGCTTGAATTTTTTGAAATTCCTTTGAATGCGTTTGAAAGTTGATGGCAACCCACCGAAAAAAAAATTAAAACAAATAAATTACATTTTTGGTTGACAGGGAAGGGGGAAAAGGGTTGGAGGGTTAAAATTGCGCTTATTCTTATTTTTTAATTACATAGAGCGAAAAAAAATGAAAAAGATTCGAGTTCTGGGACTTAGGTCATTTTGCCTATCTTAATGGGGGTACCCTTTGTTGTCAGAAACATAATTGGTGCCCAATTTGACAGAGCAACCCACTAAAAATCAATCTCGTCAATTTACTCTATGATAAAAATCGCATGGTCTACAAATAATGAGGTTGATGTTAAAAAAATTGAGTGGATTTCAAAAAAACGGTGTCTTTAATTGAGATTTTGTCACAAGTTAAAAGCAATTCAATGGAAAGAATCTATATAGTGAGGGGCAATATTATTAAATAAATTCATTTTTATAGAATGAGCGATTTTGGAGACAGATCCCGAAATAGGTCGATTTTTATTTTTAAATTAAGATTTTTTGGCATAATATGTATCATACTAGTGACGTCATCCATCTACGGCTGATTACGTAATCGATGATTTTTTTAATGAGAATAAGGGCCGTATGCTAGCTTATTTGAAAAGTTATTCAATTCTATATTCTGTAAAATAAATATTAACATAATTATTTATGCGGCTAGCAAAATAAATAATTTTTGAATTAAATTGATTGACACAAATAGAAGAATGTATGTAATTTATTTAATTCAAAATACATTTTGCTGTTGTCAGAAAACAAAAAAAGAATGTTCATTTGACAAATAAATATTGCTTTTTATTTACAAATATTAAATATTCAAATGGCAAATTAACGAATAAATATTATTTGAAGTTTGACAAATAAATATCAAATGTTCAAGCTGCCACCCACCTGCCTCTTGGCAGTTTGAACATTTAATTTAAGCAAAAAACAATATTTATTTCCCAAATAAACAGTTTGTCTGTTTTCTGACAGTAAAATATAATATTTTGAATTAATGACAATTCATTTCATTAAAAAAATATTTTTTGGTCATCCTGTATAAATAATTATGTTAATATTTATTTAACTGAATAGAGAATTGAATAACCTTTTCAATGAGCTAGCACACGACCCCTGTTTTTATTTAAAACAATAATCGATTACGTCATCATTCCCAGATGGATGACGTCACTAGTATGATATACCTATATGCCAAAAAAATCATAATTTAAAAATAAAAATCGACCTGTATCGGGAATTGTCTCCAAAATGGCCTGTTCTTGAAAGCATGAATTTTGCTTCTTTCTCTATATACAAGAAATTAACGCCCCACCTTAGAAATGGGTCATGTATGTCTCGAGTTTCCTAAAGATATTGTCCGGCTTAAGTGATTTTTTAATGTGCTATAGCCTTATTCTTTAACGATATCGCTGTAATAATATTGTTGCTAAACAGGTAAATTATCATTTTATACCATGTGTACCAATCAAACTGTGTTTTTTTCTCAAAGTTCGTGTGACCCCGTGGAATAATCTAGCAGTTATAAAATACTGATATTAAAACCCAACTATAGCCTTAGATTTTCTTTACATTCTGTTTTTGATTCAGTCGCTTATGTTGGATAACAAAAAAGTTAGGTACTTTAACAATTAGCCATGTTTTTTATCGATACAGGGTGTGCAACAAACTTTAACGGACAACTCTGCATGAAAAAGAAATGACAGGTTGCTTTATAAAAAATACTGTGTATATTTGCAATATTTTGAAACGAAACATATTATCAATAATAAGCTACTGTTACTCTTAACTAAAAGAAAAAAGTAAATTCAAGAATATAGAAATGTTCAGGCATGTTAAAATGTACAAAGTCCTACAATTCAATATGATACATTAATTTATTTGTCGATACCCCAGTTTTAAAAGCTCTTTAATTACAAATAGCTAATAAAGATCCTCTTTTAGTTCACAAAAAGCTTGAAATGGATATAAAATGTTATTTCCGTCGGTAAAGTTTTTAATCATTTCCCCCTTTTAGCAAAATAACAGATCCGACAAACCAATGTCGAGCAAAAGAATATTTATGGTCTGGCTGCCGTTAAAATTGTAATATACTTCGCCAACCTTTTATTCATTGTATAAACTTTTCCATTACTTAAAACACTACCCTCATTATCGGTGTTTTCCCACTTCCTCGATTCCATACCTATACGTTTAAAATTCCAATTCCGAGGAGTGGATTCTGCTTCTAATACTATTAACTGAAATATTTGTAAGTCTAACTCACTCTGTTAAACCACATCTGTGGTTTTCTTCGAACTAAGAAGGGAAGTCTTCTAAGAGTTTCCAGTGGTTCTCGGAAATTGTTTTTCTCTGGTTACAAGCTTTAGTATAAAGTTAAAATTAGGAGTACATATCCTTAATTCGTTTCTATTTACCGGGAAATACGAATGGAGCACTAAAATCTACTAGTTGTTTTTTTACTTTATCGTACTACATACATAGTATGAGTATAATAAAGTTATAGGATTGTGCAAAAAATTTTTTTTCAGATTTCACTTTTTTTCGACGTTTTGAGTCCCCCAGAGTCTAAAAAGCAAATAAAATAAACATGTCGGAAGTATATACGTACGTACGTATGTACGTTGTACGTACGTACGTATGTCGCCACCGCCCAGCAAAAAGTACTGGACCGATTTGGATGAAATTCGGTATGAGTAATTTTAAGAGAATTTTGTCGAGAAACTAAGCTTTAAAAAAAAAACCTCTCAAAGGGGGGTCGAAATAGGGGGGTTATTTAAGGCCCATTTTTGCAAATTTTGACCGAAATGAATGAAATTCAACTCAAAGTAAGCTCATCGATAGGTAAATAAAAATACGGAATTTGACATTTCCATATTCAAAATGGCGGCCAACATGGCCGACCGCCCACCCGACACATTTCCCTATCTATCTAAAAACTTGTTTAAGATAAGTTTAATTTGAAAAAGTCGTTATATAGCCTAAAGATAGGGCTATAAGAAGAATGTTATCGTTTTTCAGAAAAAGTTACGGGTTACCTATATTTAAGGGGTCAAATTTTGACATAAATTTAAACTAGATTTTTTAAAAAATGGCTCAAAGGAATTTTTTTATTTTTTGAAATATTTTTGATATCCTATCAGTAAATTGAATGACATTAGTAATATATCTTAACTCCCCATAGGAGGGGAGTTATGAATTTTTTATAAAAAAATATTCGAGTGCCCTTAACTTCCTTCTTAATAGAAACTCAAATTTGAAATTTTGCAGACATATATCGAACTTTATTATCTATTTTCACAATAAATTTTACCAAAAATATGGCTTCCGGTTGAACCGGAAATGAATAAAAAATCCTAATTTTTTTAGATACGCCCTGTATATTTTAACATATTTTGAAAGAATGCAAAATTACCTTTCCAATGAAATAAAATTCATTGCTGTAGCTCAAAAACTCGAAAAGTTACGGTAAATAGAAATTTTGCTATAATCTTATGTGTGTCCTCTCTCACGCGTTCATAGCAGAGCATTATTGTAGGGCAGTCAATGAGTGTATTTGGCTCCGAATTCCATCCTACTACATTGATGTACTTGATATTTTCACAGTAAGTAGGGAATAGCTCAAGAAACAAAATCTACCCTATATACTATGGCGCTTTTATCTTGGGGCGGTTCCCACTTCTTCAAGGGGGTGGAAAATTTTGTTGGTCAAAATAAGCACGGAAGTGGCTAAAGAACCTATTTCTAAGCAAAAACTGGTCTATACTTTTTTTTGAGAACTCAATACTTTTTGAGTTATGCGTAGTTGAAAATTGGCCATTTTCATTGAAAAAATGACACCTTTTCGGACGGATTTTTTGTGAATACCTTAAAAACTATGCATCGAACTAAAAACACTTATAAAATATTTTTTAGATTATAAATAATAAAGAGATTCGTTCCTTCGTAAATGTTCTATTTATAATACAAAAAGAGATATGGTAGGTGAAAATAGTTTGTTTTTTGGTGCATGCTCAAATTGGTGTATTCAACTTGAAATAACAGAGGAACGGTAGGTTTTAGGTATATAATGCTACCAACACCTTTTGTAGTGTTTGAAAAGGCCTTTAAAACGAGCACCGTTAAATGTCGGTTACTTACAAACTAAGCGAGATATGGTGCAAAAAAATATTATGACTAATGTACTTTAAGGAAAAATGAAAAGTATATACATTTAACTCCCCATCCACCATAATTTAAATGCATTGTTTTCCTTCTACATTACCTTTTAATATATATAGTGTTATTTCTACTTTCAAAAAGTTGAACGGGTTTAAAATGAATGGTTTTTGTAAAAAATGTGATCAAATTATAGAATGAATTTTTAAATTTTCTTAAAAATCTTGCTTTTTCTCCATGTAATTCGAAAATAAAAATATTTCACCCCTGAGAAGTGGTGGGAACTTCCCCCATGATAAAAGCGCCATAGTATATAGGATAGACTTTGAATTAGGAGATTGGGCTACTCCCAAAATTTCATTAAAATCCATGCAGTAGGATAGAATTTGGAGATAATATCTTGTTCTTAATCCCGCGCATTGACTGGCGTAATCGAAATAGAATGAAATGCAAATATTGTAAACTATTAATTTCTCAGAAAAATGAACTAATTTGAAATGAAAGTATGACTATAATATTCTATTGATTTATGCAATAACCTACACATCTATAGTGTGTCCCCGAAATATGGCATCGAACATTTTCTTAAATGCAGGAATTAATGATGCGTAGAACCATAAAATACTTTTAAGTACAGTAGGTGTTTCTAAAATATCAAAATAACGAGTAACTTTGTTATTTTTATAGAATGCCAGTATCTAGTACGATAACGATAAATAGATCGGTACGATAAAGTTCTCGGGCGGCCCTTCCGTCCAGCGTTTTTTGTTTTGTTCCTATATTTTCTAGTTGTTATATACCGGGTCATCATCATCAAACGGGCCATAGAAAATTAAATGGAAAACTCTAAACTGTTAAGTTCCGGCTTCTCTAATTATTTTAAATTACCGTATTGAATAGCTTTTTCTTAGCTAGAAAAAGCTATAAACAAGTGTAGAATAGATTCCAGATACAGAATGCTAATACATAATATATATAAGAAAGCAACAATGACAGTACAATTGGAAGAAACCACAAAACCCATACCAATTAACAGAGGAGTGCGACAGGGAGATGTTATTTCTCCTAAACTATTTACATTAGCACTGGAAGATGTTTTCCAAACAATGGAATGGGCAAACATGGGAATAAACATAAATGGAAAGAAACTAAACCAACTAAGATATGTAGACGATGTAGTAGTCATAGCATCAAGTTTTGAAGAACTACAAATCATGCTAACCGAACTAGCATGGTGAATTTTGCCAAAACAAAAACAATGACAAACACACAAGACAATAGAAACGTAATACTAAACGACACCACAATAGAAGCGGTTAATGATTATATATATATTTGGGACAGACGATAAAAATAAATAAGGAAAACCAAACAGCGGAGGTAAAAAGAAGGGTCAGATTGACCTGGGCAGGATTTGGAAAATTAAAATGGGTCCTAAAGAATAAAAAAATACAACAATATTTAAAAACAAGAGTGTTTGACCAGTGCATACTCGCAATTCTCACATACGCATGCCAAACATGGACCTTGACAAAGGCAAACATGGATAAAATAATGAAGACACAAAGAGCCATGGAGAGAGCAATGTTAGGAGTAAAATTGACAGACAAAAAGCAAAACAACTGGGTCAGAAATAGAACAAAAGTCAAAGACGCAAGCCAACATATAGCCAGGCTAAAATGGAGCTTCGCAGGTCATAACGCTAGACAAACGGACAATAGGTGGAATAGCACGATACAACAATGGAGACCATGGACAGGAAAGAGAGCAAGAGGACGACCCCAGATGAGATGGGGAGACGACATTAAAAGATAGGAGGAACGCACTGGAAACAGAAAGCACTAAACAGAAGCGAATGGAGGAAACTGGGGGAAGCCTATGTTCAAAATTGGACGAATTAAAGGGCAAAAGAAGAAGAAGACCGTATTGAAAACACATATATCTATCTTCCTTTCTCTCCTTCCTTATACCCTTTCAGGCTCCAGATTTTGGGCTATCTTTATGCGTTATGCTACATATTCACCCATATCTTCCATTATTTTCTGTGTTATGCTATTGTTTTCATTTCTCCAAGCGCTTTTTTATCTTTCCCGCATGTACTATTTGATGTATCCATGCAATTTTTCCTCAGTCTGTCTTTTTTTTGTGATATTTTGTGTTTCGAGAATTTTTCTCGTTAGTCTACTGTAATTTACTCTCATCAGATGTCCATGTCCATATTAGTTTAATGGTCTCTTTATTATTTTGTTCATTATTGTTTCCTGTTTAGTTATCGTTCATGACATGAATAGTAGCGGGCTAAGACCGCCTACTTGTTTGATACCTCTTTCCCAATTGAATTCTTCAGATCTCTCTCCTGCTATCTGTACACGTCCTTTTACTACTCTGTAATTACTATAATTTTTTTTCAGTGTAATTTGTACTTTCATTTTCTGCAAGCATTGCCATATAATTTTTCTCTATATAGAGTCCGAACGCTGCTCTTAAATCTATGAATTCCAGAATGAGCTTTCCCCCGAGTCAATACTTCTTTCTATTGTATTTCTAATGATGTCAATGTTATCGTAGATCTATCTTTCTGCTTGTTCTTCTCCCAGTTCTTTTTCTACTTCTTGTCATAGCCTCTTCTCTACTATTTTCGTGTATGTTTAAAAACATACTGATGACAAATATATTGCTTTATAATTTTCGCAGTTGACTTGTTCTCCCTTTTTGTATATTGGCACTATAAGTTTACATTGCACGTCTTTTGGATTTTGTTGCTTTGTCCATGCCAGTTTGTATATTTTCCAAAGTATCTGGTTGAAAAGAAGGCATGAATTTCATTACTAAGGTAAGAAAATATAGTGAAGTAAAAGAACTGAATTTATTTTTAATGTTTAACTATAAAATACAGAAGGCCAACTTTATCCGTAAGGTAAAGGATACAAAAAAGCCTCCTATCAAAGTTATTTACATAATCAAAATAATAATAAAAGAAGGAAAGAGATTTGGAAAACTGTAAATCGTCAAACTGGTAAAAATAAAAACAATATTGAGTGGAGTATTACTGATAATAATAAATTATTCATACATCCAGAACAGATAGCAAACAAATTTGGTGAGTATTTTTGTACATCAGTTAAAGACACCTTATTAAAACATTTCAATAACTATACCTTTAAAGATTTCACAACAATGAAAATTAATAACACATTCTTTTTTTTTGAGGTCTCACCATTTGATATTGAGAATGTTATATCTTCCTTAAACAATACCAGCTCAGTAGGTATTGAACAAATCCCTACTAAAATAATAAAATACATTTCTTCATATATATCTCCAGTTCTGTCTCACATCATCAACCTATCTGTCAAGAGTGGCAAGTTTCCAAGTGACCTTAAAACGGGAGTAGTTAGTCCAATTTTCAAAAAGGGAGATCCATGTTTGGTTGATAATTACAGGCCAATCACTGTAACAAGTGTACTCTCTAAGATTATCGAAAAATGTATTTACAATAAAATGTTAAATTTTTTGAACAAATATGATATCTTAAATAAATGTCAGCATGGGTTTCTTCCTAATAAGTCTACAGAGAGTGCTTCTATTTCATCATTTAATTATATCCACGCTGCTTTGGATCGAAAAAGGTATGTGGGTGCACTCTTTTTTTACTTAACTAAGGCTTTTGACTCTATTGACATTGAAATTCTACTGCATAAATTAGAAGCGCTTGGTTTTCGGGGTCATTTCTTGAATTGGTTAAGATCATACTTACAACATCGTAAATTCCTAGTAAAAATCGATATTAAGAAGTCATCTGTTTTTAATCTTTATCAAGGTGTACCGCAGGGCTCCGTATTGGGACCCTTAATATTTCTTTTATATGTCAATGACTTGATAAATTTTTTAACTGCAGCTCATACAGTTCTCTATGCAGATGATTCAACAGTTTTAGTTGACGCGTCAACTGAAGTTGAACTCATATCCAAAATGAACTTGGTAGCACAGGAATTTACAACCTGGTGTAAAAGGAATTCTTTAATTGTAAATGCAAAGAAAACTGTATGTATGCAGATTTACTCGCGCAGTAAGCCATCCCATGATTATAAGATCACAGTTAATTCTGAGGAAATACCTTTTAGTGATAAAACATTATTTCTTGGTAGCATTCTAGAAAGTAATATGACATGAGATGAGAATGTTACTAAAGTCTGCAAAAATATGAATAAGGGTTACTATGCGATCCTCCAGTTAAAAACTTTGTTTAATACCAATCAATAAAATTGATAAGTGTGTACTATGCATTGGTTTACTCATATATGGCCTATAATGTTGTCTTGTGGGGAAACTCTAGGAACTCTTCTAGAGTTTTTATAATTCAAAAGAGAATTCTTAGACTGATATTGAATATTGATAATAGACAATCATGTCGTAAATATTTTATTAAACACAGACTGCTGACTTTCCATGCTTTATATATCTATAAGTGTATTATTCATGTTAAGTCTAAATTTCAAAATTTTACCCTCAACTCTGGTGATCATAGTTACCCGACAAGGCACGGGAGGTTGATAAGCGTATGTAAACATTCCACAACTCTTTTTGAAACTAGCCCTGATTTTGCAGGATCTAAGTTTTACAACTGTTTGCCACTTGATATGAGAAATGAAAATATTATTCAAAGGTTCAAAAATAAATTAAAATTATGTTTGATCCAATTATGCGTTTACAACTTAAATGATTTCTTTGACTTGAAATAAAAGACTACAGGAAATGAGGAACGACGGGGTTAAGAAACGCTCTATATTGCATAATTATTTGTTTTATTAAATTGTATTTTGTTGATTGTATTTTATGTAATTGTCCTATATGACTTGTATGTTGATTATGTTTTGTTGAATATGTTTTATGTACTTACATGACTTGTCCTATATCGCATTGTGATCGAATTGGATGAATAAAGATATTATATTCTATTCTATTCTTATCGTGGGGGATGGCTTAGACATTATGCCACCATGAGAACCACTGTCGACAGGTCATATCCCCTGTCAACCCTCCCAGCAGATAGCCAAGTTTTGGAGTAAATTGGTGCAGGCTCAGAAAATTATAAAATTGCGCTATATTTTACCTTAATTTTACTGGACTATAAATACAAATGACATAATGATATAGATGGTAAGTTATACACACCAAAAATACCTCAA
Source organism: Diabrotica virgifera virgifera (assembly GCF_917563875.1). Classification (NCBI taxonomy): domain Eukaryota; kingdom Metazoa; phylum Arthropoda; class Insecta; order Coleoptera; family Chrysomelidae; genus Diabrotica; species Diabrotica virgifera. The sequence goes on along the minus strand of NC_065447.1, from coordinate 196,762,353 downwards.
TTTAACGATACCATTATAATATATTCTGTGGATTATTTACTAGCACATAATATAAAGTTTACAGCTCACTATAGTTTTACGATTGTTTGCACTGGTAACATAATTAGTTAGGACATTCAGCTTAAAATAATTCATATAGAATATCTACATCGGAGAATACATTAACACCTTTTGGGCAAGTTATTATTTGAATATTTGATGCCATTTAAGTGATATTTTAGCTTTGTGTCAAACAGAATTAATGATAAACACGCTAATAAATGTTAATGGTATTATAATAACAGGTTTGCTATCGGACTGATTATCATTTATAAAGTCCAATCACAATATGTAGACACGAATAAGAACGATTATTGCAGTAGGAGTATGTTTTAATTAAAAAGTTGAAAAAATGTGATACACTTAAATAAGAATGAAAAAATCAATGGTTCACATGAATTAGATATAGAGCTTGTTAAATTGGCAAATTTTTGAAGAAGCTCTCATAATAGCAACGACACAGAACAGTCCCGGTCAAAGAACTAAATAATACTATTAAATATCTAAATTAATTGTTTTTAGTACGATTTCAACGTATGTCAGTCTAGAAAACCGTATTATTGGATAATTGAACTATATTGATAGTCTTACATATTTATCCACAGAAAAAGCCACATTTACATACTTAGGAGGCTTGTTCAATTGAAAACCATCTTTTGCCCAGAAAAAATATTTTGGCAAATATATCTACAAACAATTACCACTACATCATTCTCTTTGCCTTATCCGTATGCGGGGTCGGCTTCCCTAATTGCATTTCTCCATACAATTATATCTTGGGTCATATCAATATTAATCCCCTTTACCAACATGTCCTGCGTAATCGTCTCCCCCCACGTCTTCTTTGGTCTTCGTCTCCTACTTCTTACAGGAATCTGCACTTCAGCAATTCTTCGTATTGGGTGATTAGCATCTCGACGTTGAACATGACCAAACCATCTCAACCTAGGCTCTCTCATTTTGGCATCAATTGGTGCCACATTTTTATTTATTTTTATTTATTTATTTATTGTTTATACATATGACCTGGACTCTAGTGACTAATCCAGGTCGTTTTTTTCTGATGGGATTACATATATTTTTTTTTATATTTTTACATTTTTTACTAAACTACTTAATCTATTTTTACAATTTATTAATTAATTTGCCATAATCTATTAATTACATTTAACAAATACATTTAACAAATTTAAATAAACAATATACATTTGTTAAAATATTTTTGGTACTATCAACTCCCTTCTAAGTTATAAAGACAGTCCCTCTATTTTCAGAAGAGAGTTGGTAGTCTTTTTTTTTTAATTTATTGAATTATTATATGGTGCCACACCTAGACTTCCCCTAATAGGTATACTCATTTTTAATTTTATCCTTTTTTGTCACTCCATTCATCCATCTAAGCATTCTCATTTCCGCCACATGCATTCGTTGTTCCTCTTTCTTTTTTACTGTCCAACATTCAGTTCCTTACTTCATAGCCGGTCTTATGGCTATTTTATAGAATTCCCCCTTCAACTTCATTGGAATTTTCCTGTCACACAGCACACCACTCGCTTCCTTCCACTTCATCCATCCAGCCCTAATTCTACTGCATGCATCTCCATTTATTTCTCCATTACTCTGTAATATCGATCCCAGGTACTTAAAACTATTGCTTTTTACAATCAGTTCACCATCCAAAGATACCATTTTATTTGTAGTAACTCCATCTTTGAATGAACATTCCAAATACTCTGTCTTTGTCCTACTCAGTTTTAAACCTTTTTCCTCCAGAGCTTGTCTCTACTGCTCCAGTTTTTGTTCTAAGTCTCTTTCACTATTTCCTACTAACACGACATCATCAGCATACATTAAGCACCATGGAATGTTATCCTGTAGTTTCGCTGTTATCTGGTCCAAAACTAATAAGAATAAATACGGACTAAGCACCGAGCCCCGGTGCAATCCTACTTTCACATGAAATTTATCAGTCTCTCCCACACCTGTCCTAACACTAGTCGTTACTGCCTCATACATATCCCTCACAATCTTTACATATTCACCAGCGACTCCTTTCTTATTGAGTGTCCACCACAGAATCTCTCGAGGAACTCTATCATATGCTTTCTCAAGATCAATGAATACCATATGAGCGTTTGTTTCTTTACTCCTGTATTTTTCCATCAACTGCCTTATAATTAAAATTGCATCTTTTGTTCATCTGCCCTGCATAAAGCCAAACTGATTCTCGGATATTTCGGTCTCTTCACGTATCCGTCTATCAATTACTCTTTCCCATATTTTCATGGTGTGGCTAAGCAGTTTTATAGCCCTGTAGTTTGTACATTGTTGAATATCTCCCTTGTTTTTGTAGAGAGGTACTAGTATGCTGCTTCTCCGTTCATCTGGCATTTGTCCAACTTCCATAATTCTATTAAATAAACCTGGTAGCCACCTTGTTCCTGTCTCTCCCAATGCTCTCCATACTTCCCCAGGAATATCATCTGGTCCTACCGCTTTCCTTTTCTTTATTTTTTGAAGCGCTTGAGCCACTTTCTCGTTTGTTATTTTGGTGACCATTGCTGCTACTGTATCCGTTGACTCTACATGCTGTCTGTCACATTCTTCATTTAATAAGCTGTCAAAGTACTTTCTCCATCTCTTTTTGACATCCTTTTTGTGAACTAGTATTTTATTATTATCGTCACGGATACATCTTATCTGATTAAAATCTTTTGCTTTCTTTGATCTCTGTTTGGCTATTTTATTTATATTTTCATTTCGCCTTCCCTGGTATCAAGTTGATCGTATCGGCTTGAATACTCTTCTGCTTTGGCTTTTGCTACTGCTACTGTCGCTTCCTTTTTCGCCACCATATAGTTTTAAAGATCTGTGTCGGATCTGGTTTCTTGCCACTTTTTATATAATGTTTGCTTCTCTTTTATTTTTCCTTGTACTTTGTTTGACCACCACCAAGTCTCTTTATCCTCAAACTTTTTTCCTGACCTTTTCCCAAGGATTTCAATAGCAGTCTCTCTAATAATGTTGGCCATTTTTCTCCAAATTGTGTTAGGGCTTCCTTTCATGTTCCAACATATTTTGTCTACTATTCTTTCCCTGAATAGACCTTCTTTGTCATCTTTTAGCATCCACCATTTGATTTTTTGTGGTCCTCTCCGATATTTTTGTTTAGTTTCGCTTTTTACTTCGATGTCCACAACAAGCAGCTTATGTTGTTGGCTGACTGTCTCACTAACTATTACCTTGCAGTCCTTGCATTCACGTATGTCTTCTTTCCTTATCACGTCTAAAGAATTAAATAATAATATTAAATAACTAATTTAATTGTTTTTAGTATGATTTCAACGTATGCCAGTCTAGAAAACCGTAGTATTATTGGATAATCGAACTGTATTGATAGTCATACATATTTCTCCACAGATGAATAAAAGCCACATTTACATACTTACGAGGCTTGTTCAATTGAAAACAATCTTTTGCCCGGAAAAAAATTTATTTGCAAATATATCTACAAACAATTACCACTACAATAAGGGTTATATCAGATTGTTCAACCAAACCGATGCTTACCCTGCTTAAAGAATACTGTGGCTGTTGCTGTTGATTGAAGAATTCTTTTACAACATTTTGTAGTTCTTTTCCCGACTGAAAACGATTAAATTTTAACGCCTTTTTCAGTGACCCAAAGATGTGAAAATCACAAGGTGATAAATAGAGACTTATAGGGTGGATGCTCTAATATTCACTATTTCCGTCATTGTAGATTTTTCTTTTACTATTTTGGCAACATGAGGCCAAGCGTTTTCGTGAAGAAGAAGGGCACCACGTGAGAGCTTATCTGGATGCTTTCGTCTTGCTTGATGGAGCTTGTTCAAAGTTTCATAAAACAGGTTTACGATGATATATACTCTAAGTAAAGGTGGAATTCAATTTAGCAAACGTGCCTATGTCTTTATATCTTTAATGACAAATAGAAATTCAACAAAAAGGGCAGTTTTGCAATAGGGATGTTCACAAAAAATTAAAAAGTCATTTCAAACATGTAAAACGATTAAGAAACACCCTAGGAATAATTGTCCAAAATTTCAACAAAATTGAAAAAACCTTTCTATAAAAAATCTTTATTAGAAATCTAGCATTATTTTAAATTTCAAGAACGCTTCTCTATTGGCCTGACGTCACTAGTTGCATACCCCAAGCGCGCGCCATTCTCATAGTGTTACTGTTTACCTTTTGACGTTTCAGGTCATTTTATATTGTTCTCTTCTTGTTTTATCAGGGTTAAAGTGGAGTTTTATAGTGAATTTGTTTAGTTTAAAGTGGATAGACCGTTTGTAAGGACATATTTTGGGTTTTACAAAAATAAACAAATAAAATGGAAGAAGGTTTTCAGAAAGCCGATTCGTATAAACTACCGACTGTAGTGTAGATGTAACAATGGTGTATGATTTATTGGCATCTTGTAAAAAAATAAATCTACCACAGCTTTACTGAGTGTATATTCCATATAATTTTCCATGTCTTCTTTAAGCTAAAAAAATAAATGCTTAATACTCCACAAAAAAAAAATAGAGAAAGTTGTATGCATGTATTGTACGCATGCATATTGTATACATACATTGGCTGGTTATTACTTTACCTTGGTTAGGTGTATTAAAAATATTTTTATTCTTCTTCATGTGCCTTGTCCGTTGTGGACGTTGGCTATCATCATGGCAATTTTAATTTCATTTGAGGCGTTTCTGAATAACTCGATCGATTTTTGTCCAAATCATTGGCGTAAGTTTTTAAGTCATGAGTGTCTTTTCTTCCGGGTCCGCGTTTGCTCTCTATTTTACCTTGCGTTATCAGTTGCAGTATATGATATTTATCATGCTTCATGATAAGACCGAAATATTTAAGATTTCGTTTCTTAATTGTAAAAGAGATTTCTTTTTGTTTTCCCATTCGACGCAATATCTGTACGTTGGTGTGGGTCGCCCAGGATATTTTGAGGATACGTGGGTACACCCACATCTCGAATGCCTCTAGCTTTTTCATTAATGTTTCCATTATTGTCCAGGCCTCTGCGCCATATAGCAAGACCGGAAATAATAACATTTTAGCAGCCGCATTTTTAGTGGGAGAGATATTATGTCGCATGTTGTTAAATGTTGCTATGTCCTTTTCAACTCTAGATCTTATTTTGGTTGTTTCGTATTTCGAGTTGACAACTGTTCCAAGGTAAAAAATATTTTTGAACTTGGGTATTATACATTTTCATTTCAACCAATCTTTTCACTAAATTATTAATTATTTTAATATAATATAAAGTCATACCTACATCCACATGTAGTTATTTCAAGGTTTACTTTTACTGTATGTATTATTAGAATCCCGTCTTTAGGAATATCCCAGTTTAAGGAAGACAAATTTGAGGTCCCGAAACTTTTTCATTTACTCTTTAAGGGGGTAGGTGCAAAATCTTGGTCCAATGCTATTTAAATTCATTCATTTTTTTCGAATCCTGAGAAAACTAATAAGTATTTTTGAAAAATGTAAATGCAGAAAGAACAATTACATTATTAATTACCAAGGGCTGAAAGTCTCTGGAAAACTTCTATAATGTTTATTTTATTAAGCTAGTTCTTTAAGTTAGTTATTTTAAGTTCTAGCTGCAACAAACCATTTCTTTTTCTGTTTTAAATTGGCTGGAACGGTAATAAAAATCTTGTCAGAACTGTTTTTGATGTATTTACACACCCAGGAACAAAACACCACTTATTTGGCTTTATTTTTAATAATTAATTACGTAAAAAACTGCGCACATTCAAATACACTTCGTAAATAAGTATACAAAACTAGTCGTCGATCAAAGACGTTACGACTGCTGACGTCACAGACCGTAGCCTCGCTGCAGGGTACCGTTTTTCTAGCCTCCAAGAAAATCAGCATTATGAACTCATTTATCTTAAAAAATATACATTTTTAAACAGTTTTCTGATTGTTACGTTTTTATATACCTTGTAATCTATTGAATTTAACTACGAGTATATTTAAAAATTAGTGAACATCCCTATTCCAACAAATCATATTCTAGGTACAATATCGATGAAAATTGAACATTTTTAAATGATGAAAGTGTCGCTGCTGTGAACACATATTCATGTAAGTTAGGGAAATAAGTCCTCTACTCAAAATCCGTTTACAGGTTTTATTAAATTGAAAAAGATTGGGCAACCGGTTTTGCTGTTTACAAATTATACAGACTCACAGGAAACTAAAGACTACAAAGCATACAGAGTATGTAAATAACAGTTAAAAGTTTATATAGCGATACAAACAAACAGTTATTCAAGTAGTGCAGAGGACTTAAACAATAGTCAGCTGATGCTGACGTAATGCTAGTATGTTTTAAATTAGATTTGAAAGTTAAATTTTAAGTGTTAACCAGTTTCACTCTGATATTGACTATATGTTGAGTGTACTCAAACAGTCCGGCCAACCCTGTATGCTAAAAATGAATCTTTTAAAAAGTAAGTTGGTCGTTGTTATAGTTGCTACAGTTTGAAAACTCTTTTAAACTAAAAACTAATATTAATCATCATCATTAGTCTCTTTGCCTTTATCCCCACGCGAAGTCGGTCTCCCTGTTTACAGTACTCCATTATTTTCCGTCGTGGGACATATCAGTATATCCTCTTCACAAATATGTCCTGACTAAACTGTTCCAGGAACTTAAAACTCAACTAATCTTCAATAAATCAACAAAAAGAGAATAAGATCTAATAACTTTTTCACAAAGTAGTCAATTACTCAAAAAGCTGTTTTTTGGGTTTTTATTTTATTTTATGATGGTATACAAACAATAATTATTATGTTGGTGTCATCTTACATTTCTTGAAGATCTTTTTACATAAGATTATTCTTTATAACAGTGCGTCCATAAAGTAACGCATAAATTCATTATTTCGTAAACCGGCGACTTTAAAGAAAAATCCCGAAACAGGTCGATTTTTATTTTTAATTTCCGATTTTTTGGCATATACAGGGTGTCCAGAAACTCTACCGACAAACGAAGACAGAAGATTCTTCTGATAATTCTAAGACAATTTAACCCTATTCACTTAGTCCGAAAATGCTTCCTAAGGGAGCTAGAGCTCTTTGAAGATGGCGTCTTGTAATGAGTTTTTCTTAAATACCTTCAGAACGCTTCTATATAGAAGAACAAAAATTGGTACGTTTATTTATCTTCCAGAGATAAATCTATTCCATCCATTGCGAATTTTTAGTACCGATCATAGGCGTCCGTTTTGGGCAGGACAACGGTTATTTTATCGCATAACTTTTTTGTCTTTAATTCTGAAGCATTTTTGACACTGTATTATTAAATTGTGAGGTATTCTAGTGCTAAAAGGTACTTTTGTTTTAAGACGGTAGGACACACCGTTTTCTAGAAAAATCGATTTGAAAATTTTTCGTTCTTTGAATTTCAAAAAAAAATTAAAAAAAAAACCTATTTAGAAAGAAGAAAACTGGTACATTTATTTATATTCAAGAGATGAATCGATTTTATTAATTGCGAATTTCTAGTGCCGGTCATAGGCGTTTGTTTTGGGTAGGTTAACAGTTATTTTATAGCGTAACATTTTGTCCTTAATTTTTAAGCAATTTTGACACTAGATTATTAAATTATGAGGTATTCGAGTACTAAAAGTTACTCTTGCTTTAAGTTAGTAACATACATCGTCTTCTTTTTGAAAAATTTTTTCAATTTTTTTCAAATTCCAAAAACGAAAAACTTTCAAATCGATTTTTCTAGAAAACGGTGTGTCCTACCGACTTAAAGCAAGAGTACCTTTTAGTACTAGAATATCTCACAATTTAATAATCCAGTGTTAAAAAGACTTAAAAGTTAAAGACAAAAAAGTTATGCGATAAAATAACCGTTGCCCTACCCAAAACGGACACCTATGACCGGTACTAGAAATTCACAATCAATGGAATCGATTCATTTCTGGAAAGTAAATAGGCATACCAATTTTCGTTTTTCTAAGTAGAAGCGTTATGGAGTTATTTAAGAAAAACTAATTACATGACGCCATCTTCAAAGAGCTCTAGCTCCCTTAGGAAGCATTTTCGGACTAGGTGAATTGGGTTAAATTATCTTAAAATTATCTAAAAAATCTCCTGTCTTCGTTTGTCGGTAGAGTTTCTGGACACCCTGTATATATATATATATATATATCATACTAGTGACGTCATCCATCTGGGCGTGATGACGTAATCGATGATTTTTTTAAATGAGAATAAGGGTCATGTGATAGCTCATTTGCAAGGGTATTCAATTCTCTATTCTCTAATATAAACATTAACATAATTATTTATACAAAGTGTTCAAAAAAACATTTTTTTAATTAAAATAATTGAGACAAAAAGAAGAATGTATGTAATTTATCTAAGTCAAAATACGTGTTAATGTTGTTAGAAAACAGGAAAAAAATGTTTATTTGACAAATAAATATTGTTTTTCGCTTAAATTCAATGTTAAAGCTGCCACCCACCTGCCTCTTGCGTCTTGCCATTTTAAATATTTCCTTTAAGCGAAAATCAATGTTTATTTGTCAAATAAATTTTTTTTTCTGTTTTCTGAGAGTAGAAAAACGTATTTTGAATTAAATAAATTACATACATTCTTCTTTTTGTCTAAATTATTTTAATTAAAAAAATGTTTTGTTAAACACTCTGTATTAATAATTATGTTAAGGTTTACATTGTTGAATAGATAATTGAATACCCTTTCAAATGAGCTATAACATGACTCCTATTCTCATTTAAAAAAATCATCGATTACGTCATCACGCCCAGATGGATGACGTCACTAGTATGACATATATGCCAAAAAAGAATGTGTGTGTACTTTGTACGCACGTAAGAAGTTATACTTCTATTATATAATTTTAACGAAGTAATTGTATTCTATTTAAATATTAAACTAACTTTCTTATCTACCACTTTCAAAAAATTTTTATTAAAACAACTAAAAAAACATGAATCGTAGAGGATTGGAACCCGGGACGTTTCGAACTCTGACCGAACGCTCAACAACTAGACTACCGAGGTCATGTGATTAACACGTACGTTTCGGATATGAGTGCAGCTGATCTCACTACTACCAACTTTGTTAAATTTCGAAACAGTAATTTCACTTTTATTTAATAATGGTACGGTAAACAATAAAACAATCCTCATTTTTTAATATGTTATTCCTTACAAAAATACCTTTAATTTAAGCACAAATAATTAAAAATCGTAAATTTGGGTCAAAAGTTATTAACTTTTTAAGAATTCCCATAAGAGCCCATGTTAAAACTTAACTTTGACCCTTAATAGTAATTAAACGGCACGTTAAAACATTGTTTAAAAAATCAAGTCTCAGTTTTTTGAAGTAAACTAAAATACTAAAATACATACTAAAATTTCATGCAAATCCTTAATTCTTTGCCGAAGGTGTAGAACGTCATTAAACTTGTGATATTTTGAAAATTGATCAAATTATTTTAATTTTGAATTGAAATGATTTAAGTGCACTTTACATCAACAATAAATTGAACCAGAAATTGACAAAGTTATTCAAGGCCAAATTTGACGAGTACAAAATGGTACAAAACGAGTATGGTTTGTAAAAGAAAATGAAGGAATTTGATGAAATAGAACAATTGGATATGTTTTATTTTGTCAAATTTCTTTATTTTCTTTCACGGCAAAATTGGATGTAGAATTGTGTTTTGTATAAGCCAAATTTGACCTTGAATAACTTGTTGTCAATTTCTTATTCAATTATTGTTGATGTAAAGTGGACTTTAGAATTGAAAAAAAAATACAACAAAACATATAGTAAGAAAACAATATATTAGGTGAATATTGATGGTAATCAAATTATATAAATAAAAGTATTACCTTATTACATACTATGTATTTTGGCAGATCAAACAGGTAGGTTTATACCCATGATACATTAACAATTATTACGTACCTGTTGCTTTTAAAAACTATTTAAAAGTCACTACAATATTATAAACTGTTTTGTTTCTGTCCTCACAACAATAAAACTAATATATTGTAGCAAAACAATGAGTCACCAGCCGCAAGGCGTAAGCCGAGAAAAGTCTAGATCAAAGCACGCTATACGTGGAACCGATGCGCGGTTGTTGGAAGGTCACACGATAGTCGGAGAGCTGGCTTAGCCCGGAATGATCGAGAATAACGACTAGGATATATAAGGCATAATTTTTGTGAATAGAGTTTAGTCTTAAGCTAAAGTTTGTAAAGTAAACTTGTATAAATAAAAAATAAAGTCGTATATAAATTACGAACCGCTAGTTTTATTGTAATTAGAAGTAATTACACTAATCACGCTACAGTTGGTGTCGGTGTTCGGTTAACTTAGTGCGATATAAATAAGTGAATTACAGAGAGACTTTAAAAGACTTTTGAACTTTATTCGTCGGGAATAGTTAAAGTGCGTTGATTGTTCGGTATTCGGAAAGACTGTTAAAAGACATTTTGGAAAGTACGTGTGTGCCGACCAAAGATGTTGCTACAAGAACTTACAGTAAAACAGCTCCGTGAACAGCTCGAGGAACGGGATCTGGACAGCAGTGGGCTCAAGATAGTCCTACAAGCACGACTCGAGGATGTCCTCACGAAGAACGGAGAAGACCCAAAGACGTTCCACTTCCAGTCAGCAGAACAAGTAATCTTATCGAAATTAAAAACTGTTTCTGAAACGATCGATGAAACTTCTAAGATAAGCAACGAGAAATTTGAAAGTGTTTCTCAAAAGATCGATGAAACTTCTAGACAGAACAACGAGAAACTTGAAGAAGTTAGTAGAAGAAGCGACGAGAAACTTGAAGAAGTTAGTAGAAAAAGCGACGAGAAATTCGAAAATGTTGCTAAAAGATTCGATGAGACTTCTCAAATAATTAAAGAGGTCTGTACGCAAAACAACGAAAAACTAGAAGAAGTTTGTAAACAGAACAATGAGAAATTTGAAGAAGTTTCTAGAACATTCGATAAGATGCAGAAAAGTGTAGAGACCGTAGAAGAAAAGATCAAACAGCTAGAGAGCAGGATAACCGATACAAAAGTACAACCATCAGTTAATGCAGCAACGTTAGATCCTTTAGTGAAAGATGAACTACCGAGAGACGAAACGTCGCATAATATGAGATTCAAATTACCACCATTTGATGGAAAGTCCTCTTGGTCCATATATCTTAGACAGTTTGAAGCTATTGCGACCGCCAATCATTGGACCGAACAAGAAAAGGCTGTTTCCTTGACTGCTGCTTTACGAGGTGATGCTGCAGATATATTAAGGTCAATTCCCAAGGGTCAAGAAAATTGTTACCAGACCTTGTTCACTCGTCTAGAAAAACGCTATGGAGATGCCCATCTACAACAAGTATACAAAGCACAACTGCGAAGTAGAAGTCAACGAGCAAGTGAGAATCTGCAAGAATTTGAAGCAGATGTGGCTCGTGTGGTGCGGTTGGCTTATCCAGAGGTGCCAGACAGCGTTTTAGAAGAAATTGCAGTAGATACCTTCGTCAATGGGCTGAAAGATAATGAACTACAGAAAGCTTTACGACTAGCAAGACCGAAAGTTTTAGATGAAGCACTTGCTATTGCATTGGAACACGAAACGGCTAGTCAAACTTCACGAGGCCATAGAGTAAGAACCATTGAAGAAAGTGACGAACACAACGATGAACGTCTGGAGGAAATGATACGGAGAGTATTAAGTAATCAGATGCCAAAGAGACGCGAGCCTAGATGTTGGAATTGTGGAGACGTAGGCCACATTCGTCGTAATTGTAAGAAGATCGTACAGACGTCGGAAAACTAGAGCGGGTCGACACCAAGGGGCAACTGCCGACCTCGAGAACTAGAGCCCCCATAGTAACTGTCAACCTTACGTCCTCCGGTGGAATCCACAACTTATACATCGAAGGTCGTATCAGTAATAGATGTAGATCATTTTTGGTGGATACAGGTGCAACGAGAACTATCGCACGTCCAGATGTAGTACGAGACCATAATAAATTATCACCTGCAACAGTAAAGCTTAGAACAGCGACTGGTGAGCTAATTAATACATATGGCGAGGCTAATATGTCAGTATCCATTGGCCAGACCACAGTTGAACATCAAGTATTAATTGCCGAGATCTCCGACGAATTCATATTGGGGATGGACGTACTAAGGAAAGTGGGGGCAATATTGGATGTTCAAAATGGAGTTCTCAAGATCAATGGTGAAGAGTTGCCCTTTCACGACGACAAAGAAGATGTCATCCGCTTACTTACTACATGCGACGTAACCATACCCGGTAATAGTGAGAAAATTCTGATGACCATGCTTGATGGACACTGCCGAGAGGGAAGTTTAAGGATGGTCGAAGATGTAGATAATGTCGAGTTCCTAACGGCGAAAACTTTGGTAAAAGTTCGAGATGTGATCCCTGTAAGAGTTATGAATTTAAGGGAAACTGCTATCAAGTTAAGTAGAGGAGCTTTGATCGGGCAGTGTGTTCCCGTGGCTTCAATTTGCTCTGTGAATACCAATGAGAAATCATCGAAGGCGAAGTATCCAAAGGAGCTTGTTGAGATGATCATTGAAAGATGCCAAGATCTTGATCATGAACGAACGGAAAAAGTGACATCTATGCTGATAGAGTATCAAGATGTTTTTGCTATTGACACGAAGGATAAGGGAAAAACAAGCATAGTAACGCATAAAATAAATACCGGAGACGCTCAGCCAATCAGACAACGGCCTAGACGACTTCCATTTGCGAAAAGAGATGAAGCCGAAGAGATTATCAAGGATATGGACAAACAAGGGGTAATTGAACCATCGAACAGTCCATGGACATCACCAGTAGTTCTGGTAAAGAAGAAAGATGGTTCAACGCGTTTTTGTATCGACTACCGCCAGCTCAATGCGGTAACAAAAAAAGATAGTTATCCTTTGCCCAGAATAGACGATACATTGGATACTCTCTCCGGTTCTCGTTGGTTTTCCACACTCGATTTAAAAAGTGGATATTGGCAAGTAGACATGGAGCCAGCCGATCGGGAGAAAACCGCATTTTCGATAGGATCAGGGCTTTGGCAGTTTACGGCTATGCCGTTTGGTTTATGTAATGCCCCTGCCACATTTGAAAGATTAATGGAGGCAGTTTTAAGAGGTCTAACATGGAAAACATGCCTGGTTTACTTGGATGATGTAATTGTGGTTGGAAGGTCCTTTGATGAACATGCCAAGAATCTAATAGACGTCTTTCAACGATTGAGGGCAGCGAACTTGAAGTTAAGTCCGAAGAAATGTCACATGTTTCGACGAGAAGTTAAGTACTTAGGACATATTGTATCGAGTAATGGTGTAACAGCTGATCCTGAAAAGATTGATGCAATTAAAGATTGGCCAGTACCAAAAGATAAACATGAAATTAGAAGTTTCCTTGGCCTATGTACATATTACCGACGATTTGTCAAAGGATTTGCCAATATCTCCAAGCCCCTAACAAAGTTGACGGAGGAGGGCAAAGAATATACATGGAGTGAGGAGTGTCAAAAAGCTTTCGAACAACTACAAAGGGCTCTGATCAGTGCACCGATATTAAGCTACCCGGGACAGGCAGGAAAATTTGTTTTGGATACCGATGCTAGCAACAGTGCCATAGGAGCTGTTCTCTCACAAATCCAGGATGGACAGGAAAAAGTCATCGCTTATTTCAGCAAAGTCCTGTCGAAACCAGAAAGAAACTATTGCGTTACCAGAAGAGAACTGCTGGGTGTAGTGAAGGCTTGCGAACATTTCCATAAATACTTGTACGGCAGAAAGTTCCTTCTTCGAACAGATCACGCTGCTCTAAAATGGCTCATACAATTCCGTAATCCAGAGGGCCAGATGGCAAGATGGTTGGAACGACTGCAAAAATATGATTATGAGATAGAACACAGGGCCGGAAGAGTTCATTCAAATGCTGATGCCCTTTCGAGACGACCATGCAGTGCAAATTGTAATCACTGTGCCAAATTAGAGGAACGATTTTGCCCCGTGAGACGAACCACCGTAGTTAATGAGCAATGGCAGCCCCAACAGTTACAAAACGCCCAAGAAGATGATCCATGTATAAAAAGAGTATTGGATTGGATGCGGCAAGGTGAAAGACCTAGTTGGTAGAGCATTAGTGCATGTAGTCCAGAAGTCAAGGCCTACTGGAGCCAATGGAATTGCCTGGTACTAAAAGATGATCTTCTGTACAGAACCTTTGAGAACGATGATGGTACAGAATCTAAGCTGCAGTTGATTGTACCTAAAAGTAAAGTGTCAGAAGTATTGCGTCAGTTGCATGACGGTACATCAGGTGGACACTTTGGTATTACGAAGACTCTGCAAAAGGTTCGAGAACGGTTCTATTGGGTGAACTGTAAAGATGATGTAAGAAGATGGTGCCGGAAATGTGAACTGTGTGCATCCGGTAATGGTCCAGTTGGTAAAAAGAGAGCACCCATGAGACAGTACAATGTTGGAAGTCCTATGGAAAGAGTAGCAATCGACATTGCAGGTCCATTTCCAGAAACCGATGCTGGAAATAAATACATTCTGGTAGCCATGGACTATTTTACGAAATGGACCGAGGCCTATGCATTACCGAATCAAGAAGCTGCTACCGTTGCAGAGGTACTTGTTAAAGAATTCTTCAGCCGATTTGGTGTTCCCTTGGAGATCCACTCCGACCAAGGGCGAAACTTTGAGTCAGCTCTTTTCCAAAACGTTTGTAAATTGATTGGTGCCAATAAGACCAGAACAACACCCCTGCATCCTCAATCAGATGGAATGGTCGAGAGGATGAACCGAACGATGGGTAAACACTTGTCCAAAGTTGTATCTGAACATCAGCGAGATTGGGACCAACACATTCATTTATTCCTGATGGCCTACCGCTCGGCCGGGAATGAAACTACAGGTCAAACACCAACCTGCCTGATGTTGGGTCGTGAAGTTCGTTTGCCCTGCAACCTAGAGTTTGGCTGCAGACCTTCCGAGGAATATGTTGCAGGCGAAGAATACGTAGACCGCCTGAAGTTACGAATGAACAACATTCATGAACTTGCCCGACAACACATCCAGATAGCCAGTGACAGAATGAAAGATCAATATGATTCTCGCTGTAAGAATGAAAGCTTCGAAGTAGGTGATCTTGTCTGGCTTTATAATCCACAACGTCGTCGAGGCCTGTGTCCTAAACTGCAAAGACAATGGGAAGGTCCGTATGAAGTTAAGAAGAAAATAAATGACGTAATATACAGAATTAAGAAGTTGCCAAACGGTAAACCAAAAGTTATTCACATAAATCGTCTCGCACCATATGCTGGCTCAAATGAAACAGAGGAAGCCCGAGTCCTCCAACAGGAGATGAAAGATGCACCACAGCCAAGTTTTAAGGAATTTATGTCAAATTACGCAGAAAGAAAGAGTGCTAGATTCGGCGTGACCACAGAAGTTCAGCAAGATCTGTTTGGTGTTCCAGAAAACGTCTCTCTAGCCCACTGTGTTGCCCAAGACCTCGAGATGACTAAAGGAATCTCGTCCGTATTCAATAGAAAGTTCGGCCGCCTGGACGAGTTAAGAAATCAGCAGCCTAAAATTGGAAGAGTACTGCGATTGGAAGATGGTCCTCGATCTTTGCTGTATATGGTGACCAGGAAGTCTTATACGGACACGCCAAGCTATGAGAACATATGGCGTGCTCTAAGTAATTTGAAGAAAATCGTGTGTAATTATGACATCAAAGATTTGGCTTTACCAAAAATAGGCCATGCAGTAGAAAATCTGGATTGGAAGATTGTGAGAAGCATGCTTGAAGTGGTCTTCAGAGAAACTGGCGTACGAATTACTGTGTGTTGCATGAACCCGAAGATGTCGGATCCTTCAAAGACAGTAGACTGTTATTTCTTCTTGAAGGGTGTATGCAAAGCTGGAGAGTCGTGTAGATTCCGCCATCCTGGGCCTTCATCTAGAGTTGCTGATCGGGACGCTCAGATCTTAAGAGGGGAGCAATGTAGCAAAACAATGAGTCACCAGCCGCAAGGCGTAAGCCGAGAAAAGTCTAGATCAAAGCACGCTATACGTGGAACCGATGCGCGGTTGTTGGAAGGTCACACGATAGTCGGAGAGCTGGCTTAGCCCGGAATGATCGAGAATAACGACTAGGATATATAAGGCATAATTTTTGTGAATAGAGTTTAGTCTTAAGCTAAAGTTTGTAAAGTAAACTTGTATAAATAAAAAATAAAGTCGTATATAAATTACGAACCGCTAGTTTTATTGTAATTAGAAGTAATTACACTAATCACGCTACAATATTATACATTTGTTTACCTTTACCTTTTCCTCCAAACCACAGCTGTCCTACAGCTGCCATATTGGATAATTTTTGACATGTCATTTGAACATCCAATTAGAACAAATTTATAATGCGCGTATGCGCCTGGGTGATGCGTATGCGCCTGGTTTTAACATATAAAAATTCACCCTCATCGCGCGTAAAGAAGTATAACTTCAAAAATCGGAAATTAAAAATAAAAATCGACCTGTTTCGGGATTTTTCCTTAAAGTCATCGGTTTACGAAATAATGAATTTATGCGTTACTTTATGGACGCACTGTATTATAATATAAGTAACAAGCGTCCTGCTAGAACTACATGCTAGTCACAAAACAAATTTTTTAAATGTATGATTTTGGGTTTGGTATGGTTGTTTGACTCCTTAGCAGAGAATTTAAATTACAAACGTGGTCTGTTATCGATAAGGAAGGCAATCTAAAGACCGATACTGACGAAATATTTGAAACATGGCGAAACTACTGTGGCGAGCTATATAAAAATAACGAGATAATCTTCTTCTCATGAGCATCTTTCAGTGCGTCACAGTTTTTCGATTTCTTTCTTCTTCTTCTTCTTCTTTTATATAAGCAGTACTGCCTGTTTTTCTTCAACGGTGCCTTTCATTCTGCCCCTAAGTTGTCATTCCATCTTTTCCTTGGGCGTCCTATACTTCTCCTGCCTAACGGTGACTTGTCCCTGGCTATTCTTACTATCCTTGATTCAGACATCCTGCTTATGTGCTCATTCCACTCTTCTTTTCTGTTCTTTACCCAGGTATTTATATTGTCTACTCCACATATGCGTCTGATTTCCTCACTTCTTACCCTATCCTGTAGTCCTTTTCCAGTAATCCTTCTTAAGATCTTCATTTCGTTGGTTTCCAGATGTCTTCGTGTTTTGCTTGTATCTGGTCTTGTTTCGGCCGTGTAAGTCATAAAACTGGCCTAATAACTGACTTATATATTCGGGCCTTTGTTTCCAATCTTAGGTGTTTGTTTTTCCAAATTGTGTCGTTTAGGCATCCGGCCGTTCTACTGGCTTTAATTATTTGGTCTTTTACCTCTTCTTCGATATTGTTGTCGGCTGATAGATTAATTCCCAGATATTTGAAAGTCATTACTTGTTGTATAATTTGATTGTCTAACTCCAATTTGCATCTTATTGGTTCTTTGGCAATTACTAAGCTTTTTGTTTTTTGGACTGATATTTTCATATTCATTTCTTTTGCGTTAATGTTGAACTCGTGCAATAATCTTTGTAGGTCGTCTTCGCACTCTGCTACTAACACGGTGTCATCAGCGTAACAGAGTATTTTTATCTCTCTATTGCCCATTTTGTACCCCCTTTTTTTCTTCACTTGTTTTATTATTGCATCCAATATTATGTTAAACAGTAGAGGGCTTAGTGAATCTCCTTGCCGGATTCCTGTGTTTGTTTCTATGGGTTCTGTTATTATTCCATTGACTTTCATCTCTATTTTATCTCTTACATATATGTTTTCTATCAGTTTTATGATATCCAGTGGTAAATTTTTCTCATATAGAAGGTGTATCACATCTTTTAATTGGATTCTATCAAACGCTTTCTCTAGGTCTATGAAACAGAAAAAGGCTGGTTTGTTATATTCTAATGATTTCTCCGCTATTTGCCGTATCACAAAAACTGTATCGTTACATGATCTTCCACTTCTAAATCCTTGTTGTTCATCCGATATATTTATGCACGCCATTATTTTCTCCATAAGTATTTTTGTTGTGAGTTTCAGTATAGTGCTCAGTAAATTTATCCCTCTATAGTTACTGGGGTCTGCCCTATCACCTTTCTTAAATAACGCTATCATTTGAGTGGTTCTCCATTCTTCTGGAATTCTTCCTGTATTTATTATTTTACTTATAAGGATATTCAGTTCTTTGTGAAGTCTATCTCCTCCGTACTTTAAAAGTTCATTAGCTATTCCATCTTTCCCAGGAGCTTTTCGATTTTTCATCTTTTTTAAGGCGTTCTTTATATCTTCCTCTTTAATTTCCGTTTTCTCATCCGATTATAATCGTGGTGTTTCCAGTTCTTTGTGATTAGCTGTTTGATAAAGGTTGTTTAGGTAAGTTGTCCATGTATTTGTATCAATATGTTTTACTTCTATCAATTCCTTCATCTCTGCTCTTTGACCTCTTATCATTTTCCACATTTCCCTTTGCATCCCATAAAAGTCGTGCTCCATCTCTTTTGAAAATGCTTCCCAATGTTCTGTTTTCTTCCTTCTTACTATTGAGTTTAATTCATTTCGTACTCTTTTATATTCTTCATATGTTTGTCTCGTTCTTTTGGACTTGTATTCTAGGTAGATTTTCTTTTTTTCTTGGCATTTTATTTTTATTTCTTCACAGAACCATGGAGTTCTCCTTTTCTTTCGTATATGTTTACTTATCTTACGTTCTCCAAGTGCTTCCGTTGCTGCCATTTTGATATTATCCCTGATCTTCCTCCAACTTTCTTCTATGTCTTCATCCGGTGTAATGTAGTTTTCATTCAGTACTTTTTGCAATCTTCTCTGGTATAGATCTCGTGTTGACAAGTCTCGTAGCTGTTCTACCTTTATTCTTGTCTCACATTCAACAGGGTCTTCTTTCCTGTTTCTTTGTAGCTCTATTCTGATTTTTCCAAGTACTAGGTTGTGATCGCTTCCAATATTAGCTGCACTTAAACATCGTATGTCTAGTACTTGAGAGTGGTGGATGTTTATGTTTGTCAATATATAATCAATAACGGATCTGTGTCCTCTTGTATTTTGGAATGTATATTTTTGTTGATCTTTGTGTCTGAAGAACGTATTGTTTATTCGAAATTCGTTCTGAGAGCAAAAGTTAATAAGTAGTTCCCCATTTTCATTTTTGTTGTCTTCATTGAATCGTTGCTTTATTCCTGGTATAATTATGTTACCGACTCTTGCGTTCATGTCTCCTAAAATGTATATTATCTCATTGGCTGGTATTTCGTCGACTGTTTGTTGAAGCTCGTTATAAAAGTGGACTCTGTCGACTTCAGGTTTGCAGTTTTCTGGGCTATAAACTCCTATGATATTTATTTTTTGCTTCTCTAATTTGATCTTAGTAACTACGATTCTTTCTGATATATATTGACATTCATATATGTTATCTGCCCACTTTTTGTGTATCATTAAGGCCACGCCTTCTTTGGCTCTTATATTTTTTGGTACACCACTATAGATCAAGAAATATTCCCCAAGCCACATCTGTCCTTTTCCTTTCTTTTTTGTTTCCTGGATCGCGCATATCTCTATCTTATTTTCTCTCAGTTCCTTTTCTAACTCCTGGTCTCTGTTGTTCAATGATTTTATATTCCATGTTGCAATTCTGAGTATATTTTTCCTATTCTTTGTCCTGATTCTTCTCGCCGTTTTCGTCATCTGTGTATCCGTCCTGTTCCGAGGCATCCCGTTGGTTCTTTGAGCATTGCTTCATTTTACGATAGGTAGGTTGCTATGCTCGCCTATTAACCCTCCACTTTTATCCGGGCTTGGGACCGGCTGTGATGACTACCAAGCTACTCGATGCACCTGATAGTTATCCCAGGCGATTTCTTTCTAACGCATTAAATTATATGTGACAGAAAAAAGGCACGTCTGTGATTAGAGACATTTATAACATTTATTCTCATTTTAGATAGATGGCGCTACAATCGAAACAAAAAATTATTTACGAATTATATAATATATCTACGAATATAATCTGTACAATTTATAAGACTATACAAATAAAATAAAATATCATTTTATAAATGCATAGCCTCGAACAAACAATAATGGCCAATTTTGTAGTTTTCAGGGACATCTATGGTTAATGTGTTACACAACATATTTGAAAATAATCATAAATCGAAGCAACAAGCCTGCAGTTCATGCCAAAAAATAATATGAAATATTGCAAAAACTCAAAAAATATTAATTTGCCTTGATAATGTACTAAAACAAATGAAAAAATTTCTGAATAATTATCATAAAAAAATTTTTTGGAAAACAATAATAAACCTAATACATAAATAGATAAATTGCCTCTATACAAAATATATTATGTAACAGAATATATTAAAACGACCAAGGTGACAAAATATTGGAAACAAAGTATATTACAACAGATCTGCAAGAGCTGCAAATTTCCAAAAACTCAAACAATTCATATTTTTAGACGAACTCATCTTTGAAATCTTTCAACATCGTTCAACCTCGTCTGATTGTGACATCCAGAGAGATATGATATAATCCATTTAATAGTGTAAGACAAGGTAGACGGAAGAAGAGGGCCAGGTCGAAGAATAACATCATATCATGGCTTAGAAACTTGAGGGAATGGTTTAACAGATCCTCTGCATCCTTTTTTCGAGCTGCCGCGCCGTCAACAAATCTACTATAGCCAATTTGATTGTCAACGCTCGATAATCGAGCACGACACATGAAGAACAAGATAGATATTTATCTTCTTCAGTCTAATATTTCTTTCGAGAAGTCTGAATTTATAATATGCATGCCCTTTTTTTCTCTTTTTATAGTTTCGTTTTTGACTTCAACGTTTACAGGACTGTTTCTCAAGTTTTTCTGGTTTCCAATTTCGCATAATATGTTTACATAGAGAATCTAGTATATGTGTACATTTTTAATATGAGTATTTCAACAGCTTCTGAGGTGCCGTGCGATTGTCCGAGGCAACCAAATAACGTTTACAAAACGTTGTAAAAACGTCATAATTATCACCAAACTACGTCAGTTTATCACGTTTTTTCGACGTCGAAAATCACGCGAATATGTCCCACCATAACTTACGTAATTTTTATCACGTTTTAAATACGTAATATGAAAAACGTAGTTTTTACGTCGATTTGTTCCACCATAATTCACGTTTTAAATACTTGATATGAAAAACGTAGTTTTTACGTCGATTTTGGGTCGCTTTTAGATTTATTTTTCATTTTATGGTTTTAGAAATACACAATAATTGAATAGGTCCGCCGAATAACGTTGTAAGCGCCACATGGTTTGTTTTTGAGAAGTCAAAGAAAAAGTTTTAATATTGTGATAATGGTGAGTTTACGACGTAATGTTCAAACACGTGTATATATTCAACCAAACACTGACGTTTCCTCGACGTTATTGACTTGGTTGCCTGACTTAAACTCTCATTTAAAAATCTCTAAATCAAATACGAACGTAATGAGGAAGTAAAGTGTAGCAAACACGGACGATATTTATTATATTTTAAAAGGCAGTTTTATTAATTATTTAAACTAAATTGACTAGACGAAGTAGTTTTCAATCCTAATAGTAATTTTTTTTTTTTATTTAGCTAATGCCTCGACAACTAATGGCCATTGGCATGGTAGGTACGGTAATTTTTGAACAGTTAGGTACCTAGTGTCATGTGTAGTGTGTGTGTTGAGTAAGTGTCTTGTTACTTTTGCAAAGTCGACGTCATTGTCTTTGCAAAGAGACGCTAATTGTATCCGAACGTCTGCGGTCCCTCCGGTGAGTATCGATCCCACAAGGACAGAAACTATATTCATTTATTAATTTATAATAAATGAAAAATTTCTGACTCTGCTGAGATTCGAACCCACAACCTTTCGGATTTTTTCGATCCAAAGGCAGGCGCTCTTACCACTGAGCCACGGAGGGGCTTAGTAAATTATTAATATTGAAAATATTAAAAATATTACTAAAAGATTTTTAAATTGAAAACTTTTTGGTACACTTTCCTGGTGACACCTCCAAGACTTCTACAATTTGCAAGTCAAATGGATGCTGCAGTGAAGACCAGAGGGAAAGAATTCTACACTATGCAATTCACATCCCCCGTCTGCAGCTGGTAAAGTTCCAACGGAAAAAGGCACCTAGTTACTCTACGGAGTAATACGACTATAAAGTAAAAAATAAAAATGTATACCATTTTTATTCAGTAAATTATTAATATTTTCAATATTAATAATTTACTATTAGGATTGAAAACTACTTCGTCTTTCAATGCCAGATGGCGCTAGCCACCTACTATCATCACTTCAGTTGCAATGGGTGGGAAAACCTCTCGATACGAATCAGTTAAAATATGGAGAACAGTGCCTACGTTCCTTCCGATGAAGGCTCCAATAAGAGCCGAAAATCGCGATTCAAGGGACTGGACTGCACTCCGTATTCTAATTGAAAAGTAAGATTGTTTTGCCTTCGCATTGCAACTGAATAAAAATGGTATACATTTTTATTTTTTATTTTATAGTCGTATTACTCCGTAGAGTAACTAGGTGCATTTTTCCGTTGGAACTTTACCAGCTGCAGACGGGGGATGTGAATTGCATAGTGTAGAATTCCTTCCCTCTGGTCTTCACTGCAGCATCCATTTGACTTGTAAATTGTAGAAGTCTTGGAGGTGTCACCAGGAAAGTGTACCAATAAGTTTTCAATTTAAAAATCTTTTAGTATTATTTTTAATATTTTCAATATTAATAATTTACTATTAGGATTGAAAACTACTTCGTCTTTCAATGCCAGATGGCGCTAGCCACCTACTATCATCACTTCAGTTGCAATGGGTGGGAAAACCTCTCGATACGAATCAGTTAAAATATGGAGAACAGTGCCAACGTTCCTTCCGATGAAGACTTAAATAAGAGCCGAAAATCGCGAGTCAAGGGACTGGACTGCACTCCGTATTCTAACTGAAAAGTAATATTGTTTTGCCTTCGCATTACAACTGATTAAAAATGGTATACAGTATACATTTTTATTTTTTATTTTAAATTGACTAGATTTAAAGGTCCTAAAAATCACAATTGGTATTATATAATCACCGAAAAAATGAAATTCTCAAGAAAACCATAATGTGATCCCACACGAATATATTAAAGTATAATGCTGGCATGTATATCTTTTAAAATGTCAAGGCATACAATTTTTATACAGTACGTAACTCTGTCGAAAGCTATTCCAACATATTATCAAACACGCTTTTACCGTTTTACCAACCAAGTCTATGAATAAACAAGGCATTCTCCTCAGTTTTCGTGTACCGCTAAATAATGTATTAAACAAAATCAATACCAATGCTTTCTAAAAATCCTACTATGGAGAACAGTATTTTCTGCGTTCTGCGGTTTATAATATAAATTTCGCATGACCTTCTAATTTCAACGTGTCATTGTCAAAATTGCTCATTACAAGTTGATTGTAGTATTAGATTAGACCAGGCATTAGACAGAATTGGGATTAAAATGAATAACTGTTAAGAGTAAAAAAAGAATAACTATATCTCAGTTAGTTATTACACAGACAAATGATGATATAATTTGAAAAATTTGACTGCACAAATGGAAACTGTAAAAAATGTCCTGAAAACTGACTTGACATTACGGTTTTTTTTTACTGGAGCTGATTTAATTTGAAGAGTAACAATAAATAAATTTATAGTTTCTTAAACAGAATGAGCTCCTCAATCAGCTTTTTAATATAAGGATGTACTTCTTAAAAGTAGGTAAACAAACTTTTAATATGGAATATTTAGAATTTATAATGTGGTGTGATATTTTTTGTGCTGCAATCCTTAACCCATACAGTCTCGTCATAGAAATGGGATTTCTTTTCTGAATGCGATGTTTGAAAGTATCATATAAATGCTTGATCGGATTTAAATCTAATATGGCCTATATGGTTGCCAATACAATCTTTTAAATTGAATCTCATTAAGGTAAGTATTCACTATTCTAGCGAAATGACTTGTGCTATCGTGCATTAGCACAATTCTGCCACATCCAATAAGGCTGACAAGTGGCAAAACATGACCTATAATATTTTCAAGTTCGGTATGTCCTTTCCAAGCAATACCACTTCCATAGCTCTATGCCGCTACCATCAAAACTAATGCTCTGCATGAGGATACAACTGGCATATCGTTCGCCAACTCTTGTGTAGACGAAATTTCGTTAATATTGCTTCCATAATTGAATTCTGGGTTCATCTGTAAACAGAACATCTTTCCCCCGATCGATAGTCATATTAACATGTCCAATTAAAGTATTGCGATATTGCTCGGACAAGACATACCAAACTTGTGGAGGTGATTGGGAGAATGACAGCTGACATAAACATTGAAAAAATTTTAGAATATCATGTTTTACCATTCAGACTTCATAACGAAAGACTTGTAAAACTGGTATGGGAGGAGATTCCTACAGGCAGAAGACCACTTGGACGTCCCAGAATGCGATGGAGAGATAACATCCAAGCAGATCTCCGGAAAATGAACATTCCATTTGACCCTAGGTTGATGGAAGACCGAAGAAATTGGAAGAAAGTTGTACAGTCAGTCAGGACCCACCCAGGGTTGTAGCGCTACGTGATGATGATGATGTTTTACCATTATATTGACCATCATATAAACCATATCAGGTTTAAATCCGATCGAACATTTATGAAACATCGCATTTGGGAAAGGATTCCTATTCATATGAAACTGAGAGAGCTAAGGATTGCAGCACAAAAAATTTCACTTCACCTGATATTATTCCATGTTGTTGTCCATGCGTTTATTATGTATAGATGGTGATTCACTAAGAATGTCCACTCTCTGAGTTGTAGATTCTATATCTCAAAATATTAAGATTTAACCCAAATTAGTTAATAGTCTGGGCTGAATATCGGAGAATAGGCCATTTTTAGGAAAAGTTATTTACCAGCAATTTTATTGCTGGAATCGAAGCTTATGATTATATATATTAATAATATAGGTAATGCAAAGTCCGCAGATAGTGTGCTACTTTTTTTATAAACAAAATGGCACCCGAAAATCGTGTTTTTTTCAATTATTGCTCTATAACTCCGAAGATTTTAACTTTACAACAAAAATACTCAAATAAAAATTCACCGCAATTAAATTCTGCATAGAGATAAGTTTTTCCCGATCTGCTTTGACGAAAATTTTTCTTGGAAAATGCGGGTATTCCCAAAAAAATCTTTAATTTTCAAATAAAGTTTTAGATAATTAATTATCTACCAATAATTAAATAATTTGGTGACTTAAAAGCCTTCTTGGTTTAGATTATAGTTCCAGAAGCTGGTGAAAATTGGACGAATATTTTAGCAACAATTCAATTGTTAATTAATAATTTACGGTCGCAATAATAACCAAAATAATTATGATACACTGATCAAACTTTGAAATCTTATAAAGATGAGATGCCTATTTAATATGTTGTCGACAAAATATAAATTTTTTATTTTGCATAATCTTTAAATGTTAAAAAAATAGTTATAAACAAATTAACGTTTCTCAGAAAGTTTTTATTATATTCTAATTTTAAAAAATAGTTAAAATGCGTATTTCAAATATCTTGAAAATGAATGCTTTAAAACTTTTTTGCAACCATTTGCTAAAAAGTTATGAAACAGCAAAATAAACATACGATACTACGTCGTTTATAATTGTTTTTTAATTCTTTCAAAGCGTAAAGGTGAGTTTAAAGTACAAGCTAATTATTTACAAAAAATATCGATTATTAGTTTCATGCTTATATTTTAATTAAATATTATAAATATATTTTTTTGTAATTTACACGCGCGAAAGTAGACTAATACAGTACTGTAGCTAAAATTTTCACTCGAAGCGACGACCGCCTCGCGACGTACACTTAATAAATAAAATCATAGTATTATTTATGCTGCGTGTCAGTCGCTTCGAGTGAACATTTTAGCTCCGGCTCTGTATCAAGCCTACTTTCGCGCTAAAAATTACAAAAAAAAGTTTAATCTTTGATTAAAATATAACCATTGAACTATTATTTGATATTCTTTGTAAGTAATTAGATTGTACCACAGACTCACTTTAAAACTTTGAAACAATTAAAACAAATTATAAACAACGGAGCAATCGTATATTTGCTTTGCTGTTACATAACTTTTTTGCAAATGGTTGGAAAATTTTTTTAAAGCATTCATTTTCAAGACCTTTGAAATACGCATTTTAAGTATTTTTTAAAATTAGAATATAATAAACAATTTCTGAGAAATTTTAATTAGTTTATAACTATTTTTTTAAACATTTAAAGATTTTGCAAAAAAAAGAAAAATTTATATTTTGTCGACAAAATATTAAATAGGCATCACATCTTTATAATCTTTCTAAGTTTGATCAATGTCTCATGAATATTTTGGTTGTTATTGCGACTGTAAATTGTTAATTAACAATTGAATTGTTGCTAAAATATTCGTTTAATTTTCACCGGCTTCTGCAGTTATAATCTATACCAAGAAAGCTTTTATTTCATCAAGTTAAGTAATTATTGATAAATAATTACTTGCCCAAAAAATTTATTTGAGAATTCGAGATTTTGTTGGGAAAACCCACATTTTCCGAGGAAAATATTCATCGGAGCAAATCCGGAAAAACATGGCTCTATGTAGAATTAAATTGGGGTGAATTTTTATTTGAATGTTTTTGGTGTAAAGTTAAAATCTTCGGAGTTATAGACCAATAATTGAAAAAAACACGTTTTGGCGGCGCCATTTTGTTTATAAAAAAAGTAGCACACTATCTGCGGACTTTTCATACCTACATTATTAATATATAGGATCATAATATTCGATTCCAGCAATAAAATTGCTGGTAAATAACCTTTCTTTGTACTTTACTAATTAGACCAGCGTATTATAACTATTTTTTTTTCGAAATTAAAAGATTATGCAAAAAACCGAAAAATTTATATTTTGTCGATAAAATTTTAAATAAGCATTTCATCTTTATAATATTTATAAGTTTGATCAATGTATCATGATTATTTTGGTTATTATTGCGATCGTAAATTGTTAATTAACAATTGAATTGTTGCTAAAATATTCGTTTAATTTCCACCGGCTTCTGGAATTACAATCTATACCAACAAAGCTTTGATGTCACTAAGTTATTTAATTATTGATTAATAATTACTTACATAAAACTTTATTTGAAAATTAGAGTTTTTGTTGGGAAAACCCGCATTTTCCGAGGAAAATTTTCGTCGGAGCAAATCGGGAAAAACATATCTCTATGTAGAATTTAATTGCAGTGAATTTTTATTTGAGTGTTTTGGTTGTAAAGTTAAAATCTTCGGAGTTATAGAGCAATAATTGAAAAAATACGATTTGTCGGCGCCATTTTGTTTATAAAAAAGTAGCACACTATCTGCGGACTTTGCATACCTATATTATTAATATATAGGATCTTATAACGATTCCAGCAATAAAATTGCTGGTAAATAACTCTTCCATGAATTTTGGCTAATTAGCCCAGAATATTAAATAATATATGTCTCCTTACTGAATTACAGGGTGTTTTATTTAAAACTTTAAAAACTATTTGTAATCAGTACTTCCAAACTATTTGACATATTCTTGTCATACTTGATAGAAAGTGTAGGTAGTATAAACCTTATTAGATTATGATAAATAAACATTTCAGAGGTGAGTGAATGGTTGACCCTTCCCCAATTCTACGCCACTGGAGGAATTGCTATTTTAGCGCATTTTTTTAAATCCGCCGTACTTTCTGTGTAAATACATAATATACTCTTCATTCGTAACGATAAACTAATTAGTTTTCGAGATATTTGAAGTTAAATATGAAGAGGAACAGTTCATTAATCAAAATAACTGTGCCGTTTAAGTTTTAACTTCAAATATCTCGAAAACGAATGACTTTATCATTACGAATGATGAGTATATTATTTACATAAACGTATTAGATAATAGAAAAATTGCGCTAAGATAGCAATTCCGCCAGTGGCGTAGAATTTGAAGAAAAGTGTCAACCATTCACTCTCCTCTGTCGCAAGCCTCTGGTAGTAGCCAGAAACGGAGAAATCAAAATACGCGTATTTTCAAATAAAATTGTGGTTAATTCTCATTAAAAATAGTAAATAACATAAATATCACAAAATATAAAACCACAAAACCATAACAGAAAATTCTACTTTTATTTTTAAACATTCAACAAATTTTAATCACAAAATCAAATACCTATATCCTATATATCTATCTACAAAATTTTACTATCTATCCACTGTATTCTTGTTTAAAATGTCAAAAGACTGGTCTAAGCGTGGCCCCCTTAATAACTTGCTAGACCTCACTATGCAAAAACCCACACTTTCACTGTCGGAGAACGTGCATACAGTGATATAACCTTGTTTAGAATAGTAAAATAAAATGAACCAAAAATAATCTGCTAAATTTTACTGGTAGAAGGTATTATTTATTACAAGTAGATCAAGTTAATTAAGGTGTGGGAGGGAATTTCTATCAAATACGAAACTTTGACCTTTGATGTGTTGTGATGTGTAGATGACGTAATTTGAATAAAGGGCAATAGTATATTGTACAACAAGAGAGAAAAAATACATGTTTCTCACGAGCGCAGAAGTTTTTTGGCACGAGCCGAGGCACGAGGCGAGTGCCGCAAATCAAGCGAGGGAGAAATATGTAATTTTCTCTCGTGTTGTACACTGTACTTTTTCTATGTATACGTTTTTGTCAAGAGTTCTAACTTCAAAATTAAATAATTTAGCTGCTTTTAGGTATATCATATGCCTAAATTGAAATAAAATACATATATACACATAGGTATTTAATATTCTTAATATTTATATACTTTATTTATTTACAATTATAATTCACAGTTGAACAGTCTTAAAAGGTAATTTTTGATAAGTTTTGACAAGTTTGAATAGATTTTGTGTGACAAAAATAATTGTGTTTGTATTGTGCATGTTACCATGGAAATGGCGATCATATTATGTATGTAAACCGGCGGTGAACCCGTGAGAAAAAATATTTCTCACTGCAATGGCCGACTTTTCTCACTGCCTGAGAAATTGTTCGTTTTAAATGTATGTAAGTAATGAGAGAAGTTGCACATTGTATAGCATCCATAGAAAAATTTAAAACCACTATAACATGTACACCAAATAGCTCTAAATCTCGTTTATGAAGTTGATAACAAACCAAAATTAAAAAAAAAGGGTAAAAAGAATAAAGCTCGTATGCAAGAATATACAAACTATGGGTCAGAAAATTATTTATCACGTCACGGAAATATGAAAGAGAGTTAATATTACAGACGAAGACGCGAAGCAATTGTGAAATATCGAAAAGGGAGCTTCATTTGATGCAAGACAAATCAACAACAGATGCAGTTTTACTTATACAGGGTGTTTTCATTAATAATTGTCCATATAGTAACTGGAGAGACCTTAGCACAAAATACGAAGATTTAACCTAAAACACTTAAATAAAATGTCGTTCCTTACTTAGTTACAGGGTGTTTTATCTAAAAATTTAAAAATTATTTTTGCTCAGAATTTTAGAACTATTCGACGTATCCTTTTCATACTTAGCAGAAAGTGCGACTACTAGACACCCTACTAAACTGTGATAAACAAGACTTTATAGCTACTACCAGAGGCGTACGACAGGGGATGGTGAATGGTTGGCCCTTCTCAAATTCTACGCCACTGGAGAAATTACTATTTTAGTGTCATTTTTAGATTCTACAAAACTTTCTACGTAAATAATATACTCTTCATTGGTAACGATAAAGTCATTAGTTTTCGAGATATTTGAAGTTAAATATGAAACGGCACAGTTATTTTGATTAATTTATGATACGATTCATATGATTAAAATTTAACAAATATTTGTACCCAGTACTTTAAAGCTATTTGGCGTATCCTTATAATACTTGGCAGACAGTGTAGGTACTTTACACCCTACTAAATTAAAATAAATAAACGTTTCTAGCTACTACCAGAGGCGTACGACAGGGGATAGTGACTGGTTGACCCTTCCCAAATTCTACGCCACTGACGAAATTGCTATTTTAGTGTAATTTTTTGATTTTTTAATACTTTTTATTTAAATAATATACTCTTCATTCGTAACGATAAAATGATTAGTTTTCGAGATATTTGAAATTAAATATGAAGCGACACAATACACTGATCAAAACACCCGTGTCGTTTCATTTTTAACTTCAAATATCTCGAAAACTAATAACTTTATCGTTACGAATAAAGAGTACATTATTTTCATAGAAAGTATTGGAGAATCCAAAAATTGAACTAAAATAGCAATTTCGCCAGTGGCGTAGAATTTGGAAAGGGTCAACCATTCACTTTCCCCCGTCGTACGCCTCTGGTAATAGCCATAAACGTTTGTTTAACATAATTAAGTAGGTTGTATAGTACCTATACTTCTTGCCAAGTATGAAAAAGATACGTCGAATAATTTTAAAATGCTGAGCAAAAATAGTTTTTAAATTTTTAGATAAAACACCCTGTAACTCAGTAAGGAACCACATTTTATTTAAGTGTTTTAGGTTAAATCTTCGTATTTTGTGCTAAGGTTTCTCCAGTTACTATATGGACAATTATTAATGAAACACCCTGTATATACAAGATCGCTAATAAGAATAGGAATAAAGAAGAAAATCATATTTAATAAAGAAACATTGTTCATTCTTCTTGAGAAGGTTATGACCGAAAAGTTGTGGAAAAATAAGAAGAAAATAAGTTTAAAATTGACACAAACAATATTCAGAATACTCATTTGAAGATTGGGTTACCACTATAAATAAAATAGTATCTTTGGATGGGGAAATTATTGGACAATAACAATTTCGGTAACTAGAATTGATATTACAAAGAAGTAAATAACTAGACAGGAACATAAAATAGAATCAATTTAATAAGGACGTCGTGGTGTTGTACCAATTACCAACAGATGGCAAGATCAAGGAGCGTAGGTTAAGATAGTCAGGGCATGTTCCTTGGAAGGAGTAAATGGGACCAAAAGTAGAAACAAAAGAAGACCTAGTGGGAGGCGATTGGTTAGACAAAACAGTACTGTGAAGGAAATTACTTTTATATAGACAGTTGTCCACAAGGTCACTCAAGCAAGGTCTTTCGTACAGAAATAGCTGTCCTGACTCCTGAGTTTCTTACTAATTTTTTTACTCAAAATTCTTACAGGTACAGTCGTTTTCAGTGGCACATATCTAAATAAAAAATACTTTGTATTCAATTTAAAATAAAATGAATAACTGTAGATTTTTTCAAAATCTGAAGTACTTACTTAGTTTAATTATTGTTTATTAATAAATTTTTATGTCTTGGTAAATATTTTTAACTTGGACATTATTGTAGGTATAATATGTTGTTGCATCGATTTTTTTATAAATAAGTAACCTTTTAACTATCATAAATTATAGATAAATTTTAATAAATACAATAAAATAAATTTAGATAAAAATAATGAAAGATGATTAAGATATTATCATAATGAACGGCCCCATGAAGGTAAGCGAAGCCGGGTAAGGCTACCGATGCCATGGATAGACGACATGCGGAGAATAAAGTATAACTAGATGCAACTTGCGCAAAACAGATTTTGCTGAGGCGTGTAGGGGAGGACTATGTCCAGCAGTGAATGCGAGAAGCTGTATGATGATGATAACTTAAAATATTAGGTATCGTAATTCACGACTTAATAAGAAAGGTAACATTTGCATATTATATAATGGTTTTCTTCCTGTCTCACATTTTACATTTATTTGTTTCTTCTAATGTCTGACTTTGTTTTATTTCGTCCATAACGTTTTAGGAAACACAAAAGGAGTTTCCTTATTGGTTCATTTGTCACTAATATATGCTTGATGAGTTCTCCATTTATCTTTGCTATTATTAGTCTTATTGACGCCTTTAATCATACAATATTCGATACTCATAATGGTAGGGGAGCACAAGCGGGGGTTTTTGCAGTTACTCGAGGCGTCAGATTATCATATGGGAAGAAACGTGGTACCCTGTAAATGTACCTCTACCATATTATATTGGCTCTTAACACAGGGGAGTTCGTTCAGGGGGGCCCGAAAAAAAAATCTATCCTTAAAAATACTCGAAATTGTCAGATTAAGATAAGGTAAGTTAAGTACATGCAAAAGAGTGTATATTTCAAAAATATGACGATTTGAGCGTGGCGTACGGAAATGGGCGAGTCAAAAAGTTTCACAAAAAAAAGCGAATATTTCGCGAAATGAACGTCAGATCGAAAAACTAAACACTACGTGTTCAATATTTTTCAAAAATCTATCGAAAAATACCAAACATGACCCCCACGGAGAGGGGTGGGGGGTAAATTTAAAATTTTAAATACAAATCCCGCGATATTTCGCAAAATAAACATCAGATCGAAAAACTGCAAAATACACTTATTTAATATTTTTGAAAAATCTATCGAATGATAACAAACACGACCCCCCACGGAGGTGGGGTGGGGGTTTACTTTAAAATCTTAAATGGAGCCCCCATTTTTTATTGCAGATTTGAATTCTTTGCATAAAAATAAGCAACTTTTACTCGAAACATTTTTTCGAATTATGAATAGATGGCCCTATAATCGGAAAAAACGATTGTTGGAAATGGAAAATTAAATTAAAAAATGGGAAGTCCCCACTAAAATGGAAAATTTTACTTCACTTTTTTTGGTTTTAGGACCTAATAATCACAACCCAATAGGTCCCCAAAGCGCTCGAGTGACTGAACATTTAGCATACTTTGGTCCCCTACCATAATAATAATTTATTTATTATTAGAATTTTATCGAAGTTTTATGTTCCGTTTTCCGTAAATGTATTAAATACATAAAGGCTTATTATACTCAATTGATATTTCCGTGTCACAACTAAAGTATTACAAAAACACTGTCTGCGCAGGATTGTCCTGATCTAAATATACATTATAAGTCTGAGAGGGTTGCTGTTCTATTTACTTTATTCATGAGTCCGTTTTTTTGGCATTTTTAGGGTAATAGTGAGTAGGATAATTGGTCTGTAGTTTCTGGGAAGTTTTTTATTTTTAAACATGAATACTGTATCAATTTAAGCGCAAAAGAAATAATTAATAATGATAACCTTAGGATTGACACTGGCAGTTAGCAGCACTAAGTTTTCTAAATGAAAAATATGAAAAAAATTAGTGTTCACAAATCCAAAAAAATATTAGAGTGCTGATGGGAGTTGGTCTCTTAGAAATAAAGTCCAATATTTTTGGTACGTATATGACATAGTTCAATCTAAGGATCCTGATGATTTGCCTAACTAAAATAAAGGTACCTCAGTAGGATGTAGAAATTAAATTTGCAGTCAAAAGCCACTAAATAGATTTAAAATAATATTTTACTAAAAATATGCCAAGATGTGACAGAAGAAATTCTAAAGCTGTTCCCAGAAAGTGCAACAATTAAACTCATAATCTATTAAATATTTTCTCCAGATTAAAACATGGTTCTACAGTTTGAAAAGCTGCAGAAGTCAAAGCCAAGAAAGAATCAAAATAAAGTCTTATCCAGCTTTACAAAAAAAACCCTACTTAGAATTAAGAATTCCTACTGAACTAGAGAATGTGAACCATTCCTGAGCAAGGGGTAGAAGAAAAAGTCTGCTCATTTATTTTCACAGCTAGAAGTCTTGTCAAATAGTTGCTGCGATGAATAAAATGAGGCTACAATGAAGTAATAATGCATAGACTGAAAGCAATGAAGTAATAATTGTGAGTTGTGCTGCGTTGCATTGTCGCAGCGTCGCGACGCGTCGTTTTCATATAATTTTATATAATTTTTAATAGTATTATTACGCTATCGCAGAAATAAACGTAGAAAC
Source organism: Diabrotica virgifera virgifera (assembly GCF_917563875.1). NCBI lineage: Eukaryota > Metazoa > Arthropoda > Insecta > Coleoptera > Chrysomelidae > Diabrotica > Diabrotica virgifera. The sequence goes on along the minus strand of NC_065447.1, from coordinate 196,728,133 downwards.
TATAGACGATTCTGGATATCTTCTTTTATAGCATTAAGAAATTGTGAAAAAATTATATGAAAACGACACTGCGGCAACGCAGCGCACTGATGGGACCTCGCCCTTAGACGATACACCCAAGTTTCAGTCCTATTTTGGATCTAAATAGAGGGTATTCTTTACTTTAGATTCCGTAACTATGGGTTTTACGGGGTTGGGTAATTAACCCAACGCCAAACCCCCTTTTCGGAGGGCCATTTCACCCGCCCTCGTCAGTTCCCGACCCAACTCTCCACCCGGGGTTGGATACCGGATCTCCAGGTTGGGTTCAGCTGTAGAAGAGGTTCTAGCTATTGAAGGAGATCCCAAGCTGTCTAGACGCAAGAAAGGTACTACTGCAAGGTACTAAACACTATCTTTCATGGCGCTTGGGTATAAGAAAACACGAATATCTAAAAGTTGGAACAAAACATCAGACTTAAAGGTATTTATAGATTGTACATAAAATGGTACTATATTAGACCTACAAAATTTATGCGAAGGACATTTTGTGTCTATCCTACATTTTTATTTGAATTTCAGAAGATTTTGGTCGAAGTCTTACACCGGTGCTTAAACCTTTTCTTCACTGCACCGTTCGTCCTGGCTAGCGGTACCTTTTTCAGCCATGGCCGACATTATTGTTGCTGAATTTGTATTTATTTTTATTTTGATTTAGGCGGCTTTGTTTGTTTGTTCCTGGTTCATTTTTTCCACTAAAAGCTAGTTAGTGGACGATCATTCCCCACATAGACAGATATTCTGGGAAGCGGCTAATAAAACCTCGATATTGTCTGCTATTTGGAGTTAAAACTTCCATAACTTTCACTTGATCGTGCTCATTTCATTGATTAGCGACCACAACGGAGCATTAGAACGTAAGACAATCAAAACTGCAAGTATATTGGGAGGTTAGTAAAAAATGTACAGCCGGTACTGACAAACTCCAAGAACAGCTAAGAAAACTCTTCCAAGACTGCGTAAATGGTGCCAAATTACCAAAAGAATGGAAAATATCTATCACGTCAACCATCCACAAAAAGGGCAGCAAGGATCAATGTGAAAATTACAAAGGAATTGCGGTAAACAATACAATAAGTAGGATGTATGGGAAACTTATTAAAAACAAAATACAAAATGACTATAGAGATTGCGAAGCAGAGGAGCAAGCTGGCTTTAGAGCTGGGCGGTCCACAGTCGACCATCTGTACTCTATTACGCAAGTTATTGAGAAAAAACAGCCGTCAATAAAGAAATTCACCTGGTATACGTAGACTTAGAAAAAGCATATGACAGTGTGACCCTCAGCAAACTATGGTCAACCCTACATCAAACCAACATTAAACATGGTCTTATCAAAGCAGTCCAAAGTCTGTATAATGGAACGACTGCAAAAATTAAAACTGGATCAAGGATGTCTGAGGAATTTAAGGTCACGAAAAGATTGAAGCAGGGTTGTTGTAATTCGCCTACCCTTTTATTCGCCTTAAAATTTATCTGGAACAAGCACTCAAGCTGTGGAAAAGAAAATGTAAGTGCATGGGAATCCCTCTTAATGACGACACAACACTATACACTTTATGTTTCGCTGATGACCAAATTTTGATTGCTCAGGATCATGACGACTTGAATTACATGACGCGGAAGCTAATAGAAGAATATTACAAATGGGGTCTCGAAGTCAACATTAAGAAAACTGAAGCCATGTGTATTGGAGGAATAAAGCAGTCCATTACATTAGATGATGGGGTAGAAATTAAACACCGCGATGAATACAAGTACATACCTGGGCATGAAGATAACTCAAGATGGAACACTCGATACTGCTATAAAAGACAGAAACATACAGGGTAGAAAACCCATATCCATGATGAACGGCATTCTGTGGGACCAGACAATATCTAAAGCGAACAAACAGCTCATATACAATAGCATACTTAAAAGTATAATCACATATGGCAGTGAAGTTTGGCCACTGAAACAAAGAACAGAGAAAATGTTACTAGTAACAGAAATGGACTTCTGGAGAAAAGCAGCAGGCAAATCAAGAAGAGATCGGATACCAAATGAGGGAATACGAGAAATGATGGGAGTCACACATAAAATAATTGATGACATAAAAACAAAACAACTAGTATGGTACGGCCATATACAGAGAATACCATATGAGAGGATCCCTAAGCAGATTTTGGCATAGACACCACAAGGGAGAAGAACAAGAGGAAGGCCAAGAAGAAGCTGGAGGGAGGGAATTGAAAAAGGACTAGAGGAAAGAGAAATCCCTCCAGGTCTATGGTTAAACAGAGAATAATGGCGGTTAGGAGTCGGAAGGCGTCGGAGAACGCTGTAAACCGATAGTAGTAGTAGTAGTAGTAGTAAAAAACGTAGGCAATATACCTAAAAAGTAAAATTATACATGGCAAATGATGCACATAAGTGTTAAACTCATTATTGTGTGACATTATGGGATTACAATGCACACAAAGCTTCGTAAATACAAAACAAAAACAGAACTAATCGTAACCTATGCTGCAGAATCTTGAATTGTGTTAAAAAGAAAGTAAAATGCTGAGAGCATAATTCCATTGAGAATGCAGAAAATTACAAATGAACATAAAGATATTGCCCAAACTTCATAGGGCGAAAGTAGGAAAAGTTGAAGACATTCGTTCAGGAGTTCAGAAAATAATCAAGTGGTTCTCACTATGCAGAATAGGGGCATGATTGAAAGTGATTGGAGAGGTAGAACGAGATGGGGATTGAAACACGACATATCCAATTTCATACCTTTTAATATTTTAATAATAATAAATAATTTTGTTCTGCTGTTGTTAAGTAAAATAGCAAAACAGCAAGAATCTATAAAGCAGCAATTATACCTATATTGACATACACGGCGGAGACAAGACCTGACACATCTAAAACGAGAAGACTACTAGAAACAACAGAGATGAAAATACTCCGACGAATATCAGGGAAAAGTCTGTTGGATACGGAGAGAAGCGAAAACATAAGATCATGCAATGTACTAGAAGACATAAATGGATGGGTGACAAAACGGAAACAGGAGTGGAACGAACACATTAGTAGAATGGCAGAGGATAGGATAGAACGAATAGCACGAGATAAGTCACCAAATGGACGAAGAAGTATTGGCAGACCAAGAAAAAGATGGAGCGATAACTTAACAATTTAGGAGGCTAATATTGAAGAAGAAACAGGCTGTAAAGCCTACATATAAGAAGAAAGAAGAAGAAGAAGAATTTTGTTCCAACACTGTACGTCTAAATTACTATTCCTAATTAATGTCATTTTTCTTGCGACCTAGTCCGTGCTGTTAAAAGATAATTATACCAAAATACTACGTATGTACTGGTAGTTTCTTGATAATACTGTCAAGTACCTGACTTAATAACTTGATGTTACAGGTATTGTGCAATAGGTAGAGCGGAAATAAAAAAATTCAAGCGAGCCATCAATGTAGGTCGGTTAACCTAGATACACTTGGTGTATGCGAGAAAGTTTGAAGAATTTCACAAAGTTTCAAACGAACGTAACATAATGTGCAGACGCATAGTGAAATATAGTCAAGGTTCTTAAGACAGATATGAGAAGTCAGTCATTTTGATTGGACAAATTGGCCGCTAGTCAGTTACGAATGAGGATCTTGTGATAAGTCCGATTTTACACCTCTCTAAATTTTTTATTTTTATATGCACTGTTTATTTAAAAAATGAGATCTGAATTGATTCTATTTTTAACAAGCTGAAAATGCGAGCATTATCATAACGAAAACTTTGTTTATTTACGTATTTAAATTCATAATATGGAAAATTGCTATTATGAAAAGTTGTTTAGAATTAAAAACTATGTTTTAATGTGCAATTATATCATTCTAATTTAAATGTTGTGAACAATAAAGATACTTTAGAGGGGATGCTCCACCACTTCATGGTGCAGATGTCTCAATTTCTCAATTGCATTTCCTCTTTACGTCAGGTATGTTTTCATGAATTGTTACATCCACTTTCACTACCTAGCTTAGTGCAAACTGTATTTTAGTATTTTTTGCATAAGTATCTAATTATAGATAAAGTCTTTCAATCATAATAGCAACATTAATAATATTGAAAAATATTAAAAACATTACTAAAAGATTTCTAAATTGAAAACTTATTGGTACATTTCCCTGGTGACACCTCCAAGGCTTCTATAATTTGCAAGCCAAATGGATGCTGCAGTGAAGACAAAAGGGAAGTAATTCTACACTATGCAATTCACAACATCCGTCTGCAGCTTGGTAAAGTTCCAACGGAAAATGCACCTAGTTACTCCACGGAGTAAAATTACTATAAAATAAAAATGTATATATTTTTATTTTACCTAGTTACTCCACGGAGTAATACTACTATAAAATAAAAATGTATACCATTTTTATTCAGTTGCAATGCGAAGCCAAAAAATGTCTTAATTTTTACTTACATAGATTAGAGAGCGCAACCAGCACTCTTATCGACGATTTCACCTCTTGTTAGAGGCTCTTCAGAGAATGCATAGGTTGCTTTCTCTAATCCAGTAAATTTTTCAACACATATTAGTCCCACACTGCAACTGACGTGAATAGATTAGGTGACTAGCGTCATCTGGCAATTGAAAGATAAAGTTTTTCAATCCTAATAGCAACATTAATAATATTGAAAAATATTAAAAATATTACTAAAAGGTTTTTAAATTGAAAACTTATTGGTACATTTTTCTGGTGACACCTCCAAGGCTTCTACAATTTGCAAGCCAAATGGCTTGCAAATTGTAGAAGCAAATTGCAAAAAATGGTATACATTTTTATTTTATATTAGTATTACTCCGTGGAGTAACTAGGTGCATTTTCCGTTGGAACTTTACCAAGCTGCAGACGGGGGTTGTGAATTGCATAGTGTAGAATTCCTTCCGTTTTGTCTTCACTGCAGCATACATTTGACTTGCAAATTGTAGAAGCCTTGGAGGTGTCACCAGGGAAATGTACCAATAAGTTTTCAATTTAAAACTCTTTTAGTAATATTTTTAATATTTTTCAATATTACTAATGTTGCTATTAGGATTGAAAAACTTTATCTTTCAATTGCCAGATGACGCTAGTCACCTAATCCATTCACGTCAGTTGCAGTGTGGGACTAATATATGTCGAAAAATTTACTGGATTAGAGAAAAGCAACCTATGCATTCTCTGAAGAGCCTCTAACAAGAGGTGAAATCGTCGATAAGAGTGCTGGTTGCGCTCTCTAATCTAAGTAAAAATTAAGACATTTTTGGCCTCGCAGTGCAACTGAATAAAAATGGTATACATTTTTATTTTATCTAATTATAGTTGCAATTCCCTTGCTATGTAGGTACTTCTATGAAGTTTTTCGTTATTATAGTTCTTCGCCAAAATTGGCTGCAAAATATTGCTTATAAGAGACTATACTAATAGTGTGTCAGTAGATAACGACCTTGAAATTAAAATCATTTTACTTTTTACCGTTTTAAGTTTTTTGTATGAAACTTAGTTTGGCTAACTGTAATCTAACGAGAAGTATTTATTGAGTTTTTTCTGCAAACAATTTTTTAATTAAAATTGTAAACCAGTAGTATCAGGTTCGACCTTTAAAAAACATTCCGTTCTTTGAAAAATTTTGATCGGTTTTATTTAAAAGCAATTGTTTAACGTTAATTATTTAATAACTTAAAGCGAACTATGTGATTTTTTCGAAGTTTTACTGATAGTCCTGTCGCCAGGGGGGGTACAACGGCCTCGTTAATTCAGATGGACTTACTCAAGTTTTTTTTATGTATTTTGACCCGTAGAACACGAATTTTTTGGGTAACAGTTGATCCGGATGTCGATAAGATTGTTATAGACCAAGAACTTGAGGAATCAAATAACAGCGATTTTTGGCAAAACAAAACAATATTTTGTATTTTTTGGGCCATTTTAAGTAAAAAATATTTCTACAAGTTTTTTCGTAGGATGCACAGTTTTCGAGATAAACGCGGTTGAACTTTAAAAAAATCGAAAAATTGCAATTTTTGAACCCGAATAACTTTTGATTAAAAAATAAAATAGCAAGTCTGCTTACCGCATTTGAAAGTTTAAGTCAAATTATATCGGTTTTGATTATTTGCATTGGTAAAAATTTATTTTTTTATTGTTTAACAAAGCTATAAACACGTAGGGTTTCCCGTGCTTTTACATGCGTTTTAACGCATGTAACGTAGAAATAGTCTTGATTGCACTAGTACCTATTCTACCTACTCGTTCGATTTTAAATGAGAAATCATAGAAACATCACTCACGCACTAGTTGTTTGTAGCTTTGTTTAGCAATAACACAATAAATTTTTAGCAATGCAAATAATCAAAACCGACATAATTTGACTTGAACTTTCAAAGGCGCTAAGCAGAATTGCTATTTTATTTTTTAATCAAAAGTTATTCGGGTTTAAAAATTGCAGTTTTTCGATTTTTTGAAAGTTCAACCGCGTTTATCTCGAAAACTGTGCATCCTACTAAAAAACTTGTAGAAATATTTTTTGCTTAAAATGACCCAAAAAATACAAAATATTGTTTTGTTTTGCCAAAAATCGCTGTTATTTGATTCCTCAAGTTCTTGGTCTATAACAATCTTATCGACATCCGGATCAACTGTTACCCAAAAAATTCGTGTTCTACGGGTCAAAATACATAAAAAAAATTTGGGTAAGTCCATCTGAATTAACGAGGCCGTTGTACCCCCCCTGGCGACAGGACTATGATCTTAAAGGTATCTATTTATACGTATGGGCCATTCCACGAACATACGCCTGTTTTGGATTACTTCGACAACGAATATTTTACTGTGCAACATAAGAAGTACGAAAGTAAATGGCGCTAATAATTATTCCAATAAACAACAATGTAATTTGCAATTTACTTTCGTTCTTCTTATTTTGCACATTCAAATATTCGTTGTCGAAGTAATCCAAAACAGGCGTATGTTCGTGGAATAGGGTATACTTAAATATAAAAATTTAATCTGTTAAGAAATAGAAAAACCTTTACAAGGTTTCTGTTCCTTGCCCTTACTAATAATAATATATTATATTTAATTAAAATGATAATATTATTTTTTAATCAATTCGTTGCTCCAAAAGCAACAAAATCATTATTGTTTATAACTTTTGAAAAAATTATCTTCACTTTTTTGATTGCCTTTAAAAATTTTGTACTGCCTAACAAACCCTTACAATTTTTCTCTTGATCCATCAGTTAGTTTAATGTTTATTCAAATTGTTTAACCCAGAGCTCATTTTTTTTATATCAACAATCAACATGACATAAAATAATAAAGATACAATAATTTCACAAGAATCTTACGAAAGCTAAAACTTTTCATTTTAGGAAACACCAAAAAAGTTAAAAAAGATCATTTTTATAACCAAAAATATTTTGTAAAGTTATTGCAATTTAAAGTTATAAACAATTAGATTAACTTTTAAACTGTTACTCTTAGACAAAATATGTTTACATATTTGAAAAGCTGATAATTTTTGCACAATTTTAAAAGAAATATAAAGTTATTCTGGGAAGATGAGATAAGTAGTGATTATTTTTTTAATTCGCAGTTAATTTGTTTACAATAATTAAGAAAAGTAATTAGTTTTATTTTAAAGATAATGATTTAAAGTTTTAGTGAACAGTAGAAAATCAATTAGAATAAAATAAAAAATTTTAAGTTTTTTTTAGGAAAAATATATTTTGTTAACTGTTTACACAAATTACATTATTTGTTTCTTAAGGGTATAGGAGCAAAATATCGCCTGTCAAAATTATCAATGTGTTTTAAATGTATTAATTTTTTTCTAATTCTGAGAAATTAATAAGTATTTTTGAAAAATTTATAAGCAAAATGAAAGATTACGTTGTTACAGAGGACCTAAAGTCCCATAGAATAAATTAAAAGTTTCTTTTGAATGAAATATATGCAATATTGAGGCAAACCAGCTCCTCGATACTACTGAGCAAACTGGAAGACTGAAGAGAACAAAGCCTTTTGAATTAGCTTGAATGATCGTGAAAAGCAGAGCATAGTGCTTGTGCGCGTATGCATGTTAGACTAGTGCACTATATTGTTGATTTAATTCTTAAGTAAGCTCTTTATTTTAAGGAAAAGTATCAATTTAGGTTAAATTAAAATTGCTCATTGGTTATTTATTATTGACCAGCTTGAAATTGTAATAAACATCAAAAAAATGTCCGGTTAAATAATACGGTCTTAACCAAGATATTCTAATAAACATAATAAACAATACAAAGCAAAAAGGTGGCCAAAAATTATTTTTACAAAATTTTTACAGCCAACAGATTACCTTTATCAAAGTAATCTTCCAAGTTCTTAAATTGACTTCCTACTTACTTCTAGTTAAAAAATCTTATAGTAATCTGATTATAACATATTTATTACAGTATACATTATAAGCCACATAATACTTCATTTATTGTATAAAGTAATCCAGTAAATAAAATTTATCAGCATACACAGATCTTGACCTTATTACCACTATCCTTGATTCTTGTTTGTTACGAATAACAAGATGGTAGATGGTATTAATTATGTCTTTATTGATAGTATTTACAAAATTTGTACTTATAACTAATGATGTTATTTATACCTCTGCCTTCATAAAATCTCCACATTTAACATCAGTTGATGTTTTTGTAATAAAATTTTGCACATACAAGGGAAAAATGTAGGAAGATATCTGAAAACTATTTTGTACTAAAAATATATCAGGAAAAAAGTATGTAAATAACGTACAGAGATAGGAATATCAGGCAGTAAAGTAACGGAATTTTATTGTGAGTCCGTTTAATACAGTATGGTGCAAATGTAAGGAATGAATTCATTTTTTCGTTAGCCGGCGACTTTAAGGCTATGGGTACATAATTCGCAAATATTTTATGTGTATCTCTACTTTTTCTGTCTTTACATGGCAAATTACGTGTAGTAAAATTCACACTGGTATGGATATGTAAACATTACTAGAATGTCATTCTACTTGAAAATGTCATAATTAATTTAAAGAGATGGCTTTTGAATGTTCTTGGATAACTGTTATTTTTATAATTGCAAATTATTAATTCAGTTAATAAATGTGATAATCTTTTCACTAACTATGTTTTCAGTGATTGTAATAATTTATTTGTACAACAAAAACTAGGTAATAATCAATCGAGAAAAGAGGAAAAGTGTTAAAGTGATTTTTTAATAATAAATTGTTATTATGGAACGCTTACAATTTTGAACATCTCTAACAACAAAATACTTGGATCACAGGATATATTCTGATGTATTCTCTGCTTGGATCTTCCACAAATAATACACAATAAATAACTTTTTATTAAGTTCACGTCTTAAATCAATTATTTATCAAATACACTATATATCAATAATATTTAATCAATTTCTCAAAATATTCCTGATGCAATGTCAAATATTTAAAATTGTCACTGATTGTCAGTGTCTGACTGACAATATATGCTGACAATATTATATTCGGTTGAGTGCGTTGTAAGACAAAGACAGATTTTATTACAAGACAATACATATTTTTGAAAAATTTAAACGCAGAATGAAAGACTAAATTATTACCGAGGGCCGAAAGTCCCTTAGAATAAATAAAAAGTTTATTTTGAATGAGATATTTGAAATTAAAAATCACACTAAATTTTCTTTTAATTTTTTCACCCCTGTAACTTATTAAAATAGACATTATAGAAGTTCTCAGGAACTTTCGGCCCTCGCTAATAACGTAATCTTTCATTCTGCGTTTAAATTTTTTAAAAATACTTATTAGTTTTCTCAGGATTCGAAAAAAATGAATCCCCATTTGAATAGCATTGCAGCCGAAAATACGTACCGATCCTCTTAAGAAAAAATCCTGAAACAAATCGATTTTTATTTTTAAATTATGCTTTCTTGACATATTATATGTCATACTAGTGACGTCATTCATCTGGGCGTAATGTCTGAATCAATGATTTTTTTTAAATGGGAATAGGGATCGTGTGCTAGCTTATTTAAAATGTTATTCAATTCTGTGTTCAGTAATATAAACATTAACATAATTATTTATACAGGGTGTCAAATTTTTTTTAAATTAAATTGGTTGACACAAAAAGAAGAATGTATTAAATTTATTTAATCCAAAATACATTATAATACTGCCAGAAAAAAGAGGCAGGTGGGTGGCAGCTTGAACATTGAATTCAAGTAAAAGCAATGTTTATTTATCATTTAACATTTTTTCTGCTTTCTGACAACAGCAAAATATATTTTGAATTAAATAGATTACATACATTCTTCTTTTTGGGTCAATTAATTTAATTAAAATTAACTTTTTTTGAACACTCCATATAATAAATTATGTTAATATTTATATTACAGAATAGAGAATTAAATAACCTTTCAAATGAGCTAGCCCATTACCCCTATTCTCATTTAAAAAAATCATCGGTTACGTTATCACGCCCAGATGGATGACGTCACTAGTATGTTATAATATGGCAAAAAAATTATAATTTAAAAATAAAAATCGACCTGTTTCGGGATTTTCCTTAAAGTCGCCGGCTTACGCCGGCTTACAAAAAATAACGAATTTATTCCCTACATTTGCACCATACTGTGCATGAGGAGTCCGTTTATGTAATCTAACTTTTTTGTAATCTGTGATTTCTTTGTATTTTTTTATAATATTTGTTATACTTGATCACCAAAATTAATTAAAATAATATTATTTACCTTCTTTAACTTAGGCTTTCTAGTTGATTTAGTATTGTTGACGAGCTAAAGGTCTTTGAATTTTAGAAGAATATCACAAATCACAAGTGAAATCTTGGAGAAAATTTTAAAAACATTTGGTAAAATTCCTCAAAGAAATTAATACATTAAACAAAATTTATTATTGACAAGTAAATTATCTCATGTGTATACACAGAGTGGCTGGACGAAAAAGAAAACAGGCATTATCAGGAACTACGACAAAATTTTTGAAAAGCCTACAACAGGTTAATTTTTGATCCAAGGGGGACACATTTTTCTGGCATCTTTAAATATTTTACTGTCACCTCCAAGCCAAGTTAAGAATCACCACAACATGTGAGAGTCAAATAAGATATCGCTTTTAAAGCCCTTGCAATGCCTTGTACATAAGTCTTTAAATTTTCAAAATTGGATCCAAAACTTTATTTTATTGATTTAAGAAGACTTGAATTATTGTATTTACCTGCTTAATTAGTAATTAGTTCGCCAATGGTTTAGATGTTTATTTATTTCTTCGCACAACTTTTGTTTTGCTGCATTTGTCACACTAAGTAAATGATGTGATATAAACACATAAAGAACTTAAAGAACTTAAAATTGTAAATTTCTCTTGTAAATATCAGTTGTAAGGATTCATTGGTAGTCTTTGAAAATTTATAGACCTGGATCCCGCGTACATTAATGAACATCAAAGTAAACAAGACAGTAGGAAGTATCCTTGGAGTTAGCAAAAAAATCAGGAAACTGGAAATATGGATAATAAAAAAAATGTGAAACTGAAGGGTTTATAGTTAATGAACCTAGTGAAGTTGCAGTTTTAGGACATGTTTACCTAGATTTGATGTTAACTGCGAGGCAAGTAGTAGTTGGACCTGGAATCAACCGAACTAACATCCAAGACATTTTGAGGAAGAACAAATTCAATCCAGGTAAAATACATTTATGTAGTGCAGAAACTTAACGAGGATGAGTATGACAGTATGACCGCCGTTTAACGTTTTTTTAAATAATCATTGAGCGAGCAAAGACCGATCTCCAGTTTGTCTTTAGTGTGATTAAAACCTCAGGATTTTCCAAGAGGTACATACACAGTAAACCTCAAAAAATTAAATGTATGGACTAGTATTTTTGGTAGATTGTGACAATTGTCGAACCCGCTTATTGGAATAGCCTTCGAGCCAAGCAAAAACATTTCTATAAACGGGATATTCTAATAGCCGATCATTGGTGGCTACTAGAAACATATCGGGTCCTCAAATTTCTATTCCTTAAACCGGCATATTCCTTTAACGGTATTCTAATTAGCGGGTACGACTGTAACTGGCAATTTGACTGGCGAAATGTATTTACAATTACTAGAAGACGTGATTAATCCTGCTTTGACTGATATTTGAGCCCATCAGAATCAAAATCTGCTAAATCCATATTTTTTCTGCTGCTTAATCCAAACTAAAAGTATAAATTTCTGAAGATGTAAGGAGCATGCAGAAAAATGACAAATTATTGTGTCATTTTATGATATTTATTGATGCCCCTTTTATTGAGGAATGCCGGATACTTTTTGACAAATTTACATTTTTATTGTTTTTTTAGCCTTCTGAGAAAATTTCAAAACATGGATCTAGCAGGTTTTGATTCTATAGGCCTCATTTATGAAAATGATCAAAAGTATGATGAAGATCGTTTGACTTTTCAACAGGAAGTTGGTCTTCCGCGATGTGCTTTCTCTGTCTCTGTAGAGTAGGGAGTGTGAGTCAAGTCCCACAGCACTTAGGCCACAATTGACCCATTGTACATCCTCCCAGGGGGTTGTCGTCCTTAGTTCATTATCCATCCTGCCATTTCCAGGAAGGTGGACAAATCACCTGGTGACATCTCCCCTATATCGGCAGGTGTAGGCCAAGGCTCGCCGAACGCATACTCTCGTATTGACGATAACTCCGGACATTCACAGAGGACATGCTCGGCAGTTTCGTCATCTCGTTCACACCTCCTGCATAAAGATGTGTCTACTAGCCCCAGTGTGTGGAGGTGTTTTCTTAGTTGACAATGGCCAGTTAAAAAACCAACGGTCAAGCGTAGGTTTTTCCTGGTCATTCTCAAGTACTTTTCTGATGCTGACTTCCCAAGGTTCCTTAGTGTTACCCTGGCAAGTCTACATCCTGGCCCTTCTTCCCATCTTCTTACGGTTTGCGTGTGGGAGTGATATTTGACAGTTTTCGCGATTGTTGTAGTCGACAAGCCAAAAAGATCACAAGGTCCTAAGAGTCTTAGGTCTGCTGCCCTTCTAGCCAGCTGGTCAGCAATGCGATTGCCTTTATTTCTGTTGTGTCCTTTAACCCACCTCAGGATGATGTTGTTACCATCCGAAGCTTGGGCTAGTGATTCATGACACTCCATTACTAGCCCTGATATGACGCGTGGTCTGTTCAGGGTTAGTAGCGCTTGTCTGCTGTCTGTGCAGATTATTACAGTTTTGCCGGCTATACCTTTCCCGATTATCTCTTTTGCGGCTATGGAGATACCCGCCAGTTCAGTCTGAACTACGCTGGCATTTTTGCCCATGCCCCATTTTATACTAAGGTTCAATGATCTGGAGTATATTCCACATCCTGAGCCTTCTTTCATTTTGGAGCCATCGGTGTAGATGCAATATGCATTTGCCACGTTTGACTCCCTATGTTGTCTTGTTTCGATTTTGTAGGGTTTGTCGAAGACAAACGTAGGTTTAATTGAGTCGCATCCATGGCCCGCATGCAGCTGGGGCAGTGCCTCCAGCTCACCCCGCCAGAAACGACATCTCAATTGTCCCATTCCTACATCAAGGTTTGCACCCGCTGAGCGTAACCTCATCATCGTCATCAGCGCCACCTCTCTGACATATATGTCTAAAGGGGTAATGCCAATGAGTAACTCCATTGCAGCAGTTGGTGTTGTTTTCATGGCACCTGTTATATTTAGGCAAGCCATCCGTTGAATATGGTTTATTTGTTGATCGCTGTTGCCTGTAGCACTTTTGGTACCCAAGCAATGGCTCCGTAAGTTAGCATTGGCCTAATGACAGTAGTGTAGATCCAGGCGACCACCCTGGGCGAAAGGCCCCAAGTGCGTCCGACCGTTCGCCGACACTGTTCATAGGCAATATATGCTCTTTTAGCTCTACTATCTAAGTAAGAGTCCCATGTTAACTTCCTGTCAAGGGTAATACCAAGGTATTTCACCTCTTCAGAGAAATTCAGACTGCAGTTTAGAATCCTAGGGGGTATTAAGCCCGTGATCCTTCTTTTTCTGGTGAAGAGGACCATCTCTGTCTTTTTTGGATTTATAGACAGTGAGTGTTCCTTACACCATGTTTCTATTAGTCTGAGAGCAACTTGTAATCTCTCGCATAGTGTGTTCTCAAACTTAACGCTTTGCAAGACGGTTATATCGTCTGCATAGGCTATTGTGTAGAAACCGTTCTTGCAGAGTTGGTAAACCAGGGTATCCAACACTATGTTCCAGAGGAGTGGTGATAGCACTCCCCCTTGTGGACATCCCCTCGTAACCATCCCTCTAACCAAAACGTCTTCTACATTTATGCTTATTGCTCTATTTCTCAGCATACTGAATATCCATTCGCTCACGGCCAGGGGGACATTCCTGACATTGAGCTGTTGGGTGATGGTTGGGAAAGTTGTTTTATCAAACGCTCCCTCAATGTCTATGAATATACCTAGGGTGGATTCTTTATTATCCAGCGATCTTTCAATTCTTCCCACTACTTGATGAAGTGCAGAATCGGTAGATCTTCCCGAAGTATATGCATGTTGATTTGGATGAAGTGGATTATGAACCAGAACTTCATCTCTTATGTACCTCTCGCATAGCCTTTCCATCGTTTTCAAGAGAAAAGATGTCAGGCTAATTGGTCGGAAAGCCTTCGGTAGGATATAATCCATCCTACCTGGTTTTGGTATGAAGACCACACGTACCTCTCTCCACTCTCTAGGAATATATCTCAGAGCCAAGGAGGCTCTGAACATTCCCACAAGGTGCGGCCGCGATGTGCTTTATTTGTTTCGTAAATAATTAGATCAAAATTTTCTACGGCATTAGATTAGTAGGTGAAAGGGAATAAGTATGAAATGGCCTCTTCGATCACCACATTTGTCTCCCCTGCATTTTTTTTGTGGGGAAATCAAAAAAGTAAAATACCCGTATCTCTAGAAGATTTACGTCAATGAATTGTCAACGAATGTCTATGAATCACACCGCAAATGCTTCGGAATGTGGAAGAAGTTTTCGAACAAACCTTTAACGGTGTATGGGCGCCGGAGATTATCAATGTCTCCCTTTGTCTACTAAGAAAATTAACCAGCTAAAAATATTAATATTACAATTTATATTTTTTTCCTAATATATCAAATAAAATACTGGACCGAATTTAAAATTTTTAACTAATTTGACGCCCATTGCTATTAAAAAATGTTGGGGTGAATTTAACCTGGCTTAGAGGGAATGCAAAATAATCAAAAAGACCAGGAGCATGTGTCTCCCTTTAACCAAAAAGTGATCTGTCTGGATTTTTCAAAAATATTTTTGTAGTTCCTGATAATGCCTGTATGTCGCAAATTAACCCTAATGTTGAGGTGAGACTATGTTTGTAAAATAAACCAAATATTTCTTATCAAACTAAATAGCAAATTTGGTTTTACATGAAATAACAATAGAAATAACTTTTCGCTGTTACTTAGAAAATCGACATAAAATATAAGTTTTCATATTTTGTCGCGTACATAATCAAATATAACAAATAACACGTACGCAGCGTGTTGACCTCATAAAAATATAACAAATTTATTTAGTTAATAGACAAATTATAATTATAATTCTAACTACTTTTTACCGCTAATTATAATTGTTTTGAAACATGTTAAATACATCAACAATATTTTTGGATTTGTACCACCACAAGCACAGATATAAAACGGAACATATTTAAAAAATCAAATTAAAATATACCTGACCTTATTCAGACATCTATCAAGACAGTTTAACATCTATGTTTTTTGAAAAATTTATAATTCGAAACCTACAGACAGGAAAATCAATGAAGCGGAAAAGGCAATTCAATAATTACATGATATTACAATAGCTATTTGTCTGACAAGGGAGCAAAGTGCTACTTTTTCCTCCCGAGAATGAAGTCCTCCGGGCATTAATCATTCAAGGGAGGAAAAGACACTTCACTCCCAGGTTATACATATGATTTGTCCACCTCCCTCAAAAAACAAGTAATTTTTTCATTTTTATATAATTTATTTATGTAACTAAGTAACAAAATTTATTAGAGACCTAAAACTAACAAGTCGGTACAGTATATAACTGTCAAGTGTCAATTATAAGTCAAATTATTAATGTGAACATTGTTAAATCAAAATAACAATTTACTGTTTTTAGCATTCTGCAAAATACAGGATGTTCTATAAATAAACGTAAAAATGTATAGATACTTACGTAATAGAAAATATAATATTGTATAAAGCATCAATAAATTATTTCATCAAGACATACCATGCCACTTCACTTTTACTTTTATTCCCTAGGGAGTAAAAGTACTTTGTCTCCCTAGGGAGGAAAAGTACGACTTTGCTCCCTATAATCAGGTCAGGAAATGTATCCTTTCGGTAGAGGTAGGTGGAAAAATAATTTAAATACGATAGACAGCAGATCGCCAATAAATATTTTTTTTTGTAAGCATTTATTAGCAATCAGAATTACATATTCTATGAGTTAATTTGATAACAAGTACATACAATAACTTATATCAACTATAGTATTGTACACTAAAATGGCGTTATAAGGTACATCACCCATCGGTTTCACCTCAGTTTCAGCGAAGATCTATGTGGGACATAATCTTCGCAATCTTCTGTTGTTTAGTGGCTGCAGTAGTGGTAATATTAATTGGTTGGGGTGGCCTTCCAATTTCTCGTGATGTCTGTTGGCTCTTTCTTGAATTACTGTGCTGACTAACGGGATGTTTAGGTCTCTATGAAGGGTTTGGTTGGAAATGTACCACGGGGCATTTGCGATGGTGCGTAGAATTTTTGATTGAGTTCTTTGGATAATTTTTGTGTTTGATTTGCTGGCACGACTCCATAGTTCTATACCGTACATCCATATAGGTTTGATGACTGTTTTATAAATCAGCAGTTTGCTCTCATTTAAGAGTCGACATTTTATACCTATAAGCCAATCAATTTCTTTCACTCTCAACTCAAATTGTTTCTTCTTTTTTAAAATGTATTGTTTCCAGTTTAATTTAGTATCAAGATGAAGCCCCAGGTATTTGACGATATTCTGTTGTGGTATGTTGACTTGATTAAGGCTAATATTTGGGCATTGGTCTTTCCTTAGTGTGAAAGTTATATGTGTTGACTTAGTTTCATTCGCTTTATCTTCCATTTCTTTAACCACTGTCCAATTTGGTCTAGGTAATCTTGAATTTTTAATACTGCAGCTGTTGGATCCTCTTCAGTTGCAAATATTGCTGTGTCATCAGCGAAAGTTCCAATGGTGGTTTGTGGAGAGGTTGGTAAATTGGATGTGTACAGTAAATAAAGAAGTGGACCCAATATACTACCTTGTGGGACTCCTGATTGAATTTTGTTACGGTTTGATAGTTCATCCTCCACTTTAGTTTCAAATTCTCTGTGATTTAGATATGATTATAATAAGTCAAAGTATTTGTTGGGTAGAGATTTTTTGATTTTATAAAGTAATCCTGGGTGCCATTCTTTATCAAATGCTTGGCTAATGTTCAGAAAGGCTGCTGTGCAATACTATTTATTGTCCAAAGCTCTATTAATTCCATTTGATATGCGATGGCATTGTTGCACTGTAGAATGAGCTTGCCGGAATCCAAATTGGTGTTCTGGGATCCAGTTTTGGAATTCTAGGTCGCTCATATTTCTTTTAAGTAACAGCTTTTCAAGAAGTTTCGACATTATTGGCAGTAGACTTATTGGGCGGTACGATGAAACATCCGTTAAAGCTTTACCAGGTTTCGGTATCATAATTACTTAAGCAATTTTTAGTGATATAGGCCAATAATTAAGTCTTAAAATTGCATTTAATATGTACCATAACTTCATTACACCTTTTTTAGGAAGTTGTTTTAGCATTGTTGCTGTTATGAGATATGCTGTTATGAGATATATTTATGCCAATAAATATGATGCAACAAAAGTTTGTAAAATTTGGTCTGCGGAGCAAATGCCTGAGGAATGGAGCTTAGGATTTTAATATACCCGTTACACAAAAAGAAGAATTAACTAAAATGCAATAATTACTGCGAAATAATAACTCCTAAATACAGCATAGAAGATATTTTCAATTGCATGAAAGATGGAAGCCTTATACCGAAGCGTTCCTTGGAGAATATCAGGCAGGTTTTAGGCGTGGACTATTAACTAGCTCTTCATACTACACATCTTCGAAAAAGTGCTGGACTTTAATATAGATATGTACCATGTAGACAATAGTTTGTAAAATTTAAAGCACCAAATGGCAGTGCCATAAGATCAAGTTTTAATCTTTAATAAGCTATAAATGAGTTTAGAATTAAAAAAAAACCATATGCATGACAAATGTGACGATGGTCAAGATGCTATACTTAAGCAGTAAAAATTCAGAACCACCCGTCAACCCCATTTGAAATACATCGGGGATTAAGTCTGTCAACCTTTTAAAACAAATTTAGAAAAACTTGTAAGAGGCGCTAATTTAGATAGCAGTTGAATTATATTTAATAGATCAGTCAGCAGTGGACATTATAGCAACAAGAGCAAGGGTGAGAAACACGGAAATCCGAACCTAGCTAGAAGCAGAAGCAGAACGAAAAAAATTACATATAAATATAAATAAAACCAAATTCATGCCGAATGGAAATGGGATTCATGTGGAAAATGTTGACCATGTCCGTTCGTTGTGTCCAGCTTACTTCCACGATTTATTTCAGTTGGATTAGTTTTTTGATCGCTATTGATTAATACTGTCATTTTAGCTTGTTCATATAATATATGTAATAAAGTAATAATGTTCTGTATCTTGACTGTATCCGGCTTTTGACCAGTACTTCCTCAATGACACGGTGACCCATAGTTCCACACTATCAAAGGTTTTTTTATAATCCGTAAAGGTTGAACAGAGGAAAATATCATACTCGTTTAGCCTCTCTATTAGAATGTTTAGGGTGTGCAAGTGCTGTGCCATATAATATTTTTCTGTATCATAATGAAGTCCATTATGATACACGTATTGAAATCATAATTATTGATATATTAAAGTATGACAGTAGAAAAATAAATTTTACGTACTTTCTGAATGATGTTTTTTTTACTTTAGTATTTTACTTTATAAATGAAATATACTATTTCTTTTTAAGAAAATTAAGAAAGATAACAAAAACGTAATAAAAAACCGAAAATTACCAGCTAAAAAAAATGTTTATACAAAGTGATCAAAACTTTTTTCTGCAAAATTTACCTAAAATACATTTAATAATAAGCTTCAACAATAATAAATGTTCAGCAAATAAAATTTTTTTTAGCTCTTATACAGTATGTCTGCGTAACTTGTAACCTATTGATAACTTTTTTATTATCAGTTTTACGAAAAAAGTTATTCTTTATAAAATACTCTGCATCGTATATAATCTAAGATGCAATCATCAAATATCAAATTTAATTAATGTTATACGAGGTATGTCAAAAAATATGAATTTCACTCAAGAGTTAAGTACCTTTACATTTCACAATATCGAATATTGTTATTAAGAACAGTTGTTTGGAATTAAAAAATTTGTTTTAGTGTTCAATTACATCCTTCTAACTAAAATATTGTGAATAATAAAGGCACTTAGCTCTGAAGAAAAATTCATATCTTTTACATATCTCGTATAAAATTAAAAAAGTTTGATATCTGATGGTTGTATCTTAGATTTTAGGCCAGGAAGAACATTTTATGAAGAATAACTTTTTTTCGTAAAAGTGATAAGAAAATAGTTTTCATAATTGTAATAAAATGATGATGAATATCCGTAATTTGAAAAAAAATTTCGATTAGAATGATGTAACTGTATATTTAGACATAGTTTCTAATTTCAAACAACTTTTCATAACAGCTTTTTTTTATATTCTGGAATATAAAGGTACTTTACTCTTTAACGAAATTCATATTTTTGACATAACTCGTATAAAATTGATAAAATTTGATATCTGATGGTTGATTTTAGATTTTTGACTATCCAGAGCATTTTATTAAGAATAACTTTTCTTCGCAAAATTGATAATAAAAGAGTTTTCCATGTGGTTCCTAGCTACGCAGACATACTGTATAAGAGCTTATGTATAAGAATTTTCACATTGTAATGCCATATTCGGATTCAGCATAATCAAAAACAAAATAGAAACATATTTGGTCAAAGTAAAATGATGAATTTAACGATATTTTTAAAATTATTTATACAAAACAATTGTTATTGTTTAAACAATTAATAAACAATTAGCGGCAAAATCTGCGAGTAGAACTTTTTACTTTAACATGTATATAAACTAACAAAAAAAGTTTTAGAAAAATAAAAAATAAGCTTGTTTGAATTTTTCCGAAACAATGCATGTTTTCGTTCTAATTGCACTCCCCTATTAGATTTCAGGAAAAATGGAAGAGCTGACAATAATGTAATTACCACTGTAAGATCGGCCACATTAGAAAACGCTTAAACACTGTATGTATAGCATTTCCATATTGAAAGATATTTTTAGATATAATATTACTATACTATATTTTTCTTTCACAAATTGCTACTTGCAGTTTCGTGCTGTAAATTTTGTGCTTAATTATAATACCGCTGAAGGCCAACACGATTACCTATGTAATTACCGAAGTCAAGTTTAGGTAAACATTAAAAAATTGGCAGCATGTGGCAGGTTAATTACGTAAATCAAATTGGTTAAACTGTCTATTACTGCACTTCGTAACAATATTGTGGAATTTGTCAACAGCATGTCAGATATATTAATTATTTCAATTATTAGAAAAAGTTATACATTAATCTCCAAAGAAAGGCAACTAGTATCATCGTTCTCTACTTCTACTTCATAATATTGTTCATTGTTCAATCTAGCGGCTGATTCTTATAAGGTTCTATAAACAGTTTTTTTTTGGTTTTTTATTTTTTTTAGGGCACTTGTCAAATTTATATTTGACAAAGAACTACAACGAGAGAACACGAAAAAGTTGGACTAAGTTGGAGTGATGTCAAAAACAGAACAAAAAATAGAAGAGAATGAAAGAGAATAAACACAACAGAAGATGCGCTATCCCGGCCAGTGAGTAATCTTAAACTTTTGGCCAAGAAACGGATAAGCAATACTTCACATGGAGGGATGGAACTAGAGTAGAGGAATGAATTAACTAATTTAGAAAGAGTTTAATATGTTGAATTCAATATTTTAATCATGAGATTTAGTTCTTGAGTTTTTTTCTAGTACCCACAGAGGGTTGCAAAGCCAGGAATGATAGTGGTGCTATTCTGTTTTTATCTAACTATTTGTGCTACATATCCTTATATATTTCCATATTCTGAATCATATCCTGTTTCTTTCGTGTTTCTAAATAAAGCTTCGTATACCACTTTTGCTTCTAAATAATTTCAGATCTATATCCTATTTAGTTGTTTCTTGCTGTAGATATTTATTGACGCAGTTTATACAATAAAATTATTTGTTTTCATTTGTTTCCAAGTTTTTGCTGCTTTTTTTCTAAAGTTAGGACGTGTCATGTCACACTTCATGTTTATGAGATTAATTAATGTATTACAAAATTTTAAATAAATTTGTATAAAATAAAATATCAATATACCGGTTAATTCAATATTGCGTTGTAACTGGTAGTTGTAACTGTAACTGGTAGTGTTGTATTGAAAATACAAATTTAATCAAGCCAAACAATTTGTTATTTGCAAATAATGTTGCTGTTAAACTACAATAAAATTTTCATAAATTTTACAGTTACGCTAAAACTCAATACGCTAAACACAGGGATGATACAACTTCGAAAAGGCCTTTGACCGTGTAAATAGGATACAGATGTGGAAATTTTTATGGGAGACCTCTAAAAATCATACACTTATATACTAATGAACTATATTGAACTCTTTTACGAAGGATTCAACGCCAAACTAGAACGTTCAGGTGAAGTAACAAAAGAAATAGCCGTAGAAAGTGAAGTCAAACAGGGTTGTGTACTATCCTCTACCATATTTCTTATTATGATAGATTGGGTAATGAGAAAAGTAATTGACGATCGAACAGTCATCAGGTGGAATCTATTCAAACAGTTAGAAGATCTTGAATTTGCAGATCTAACTGCCTGCTAACTGAACACCGAAATCATATGCAAACAAATATATCTGTAAGGAAGTAGAAGAGATAGAGAAGTTCACATATCTGGGATCAGTCATGGAAAGGAGCGAGGGGTTTAAAATGGATATTCAGACGAGAATAATAAAGGCTCAAAACGCATTCAATGCCTTCAATAAAATTTGGCAAACAAACGAAATATCGGAAACAACAAAATTCAAAAGCTATAATAATTGCGTCAAAAGTATACTACTCTACGGAGCAAAACATTGAAATAGGACAAAAATATTATTAAAAAACTGCAAAATTTTGTAAACAAATCTCTAAGAAAAATCCTGAAAATATACTGGCCCAACAGAATAACTACTATAGAACTATGGGAAAGAACCAAACGAACTATGATATCTACTACAGCCAAGGAACAATATTGGACATGGATCTGCCAAACTTTGAGTAAAGATCAAAGCAACGTAGCAGACAAGCACTTGAACACCAACCAGAGTGGAAAAGAAAGAGATGAAAACCAGACAACAGCTGAAAAAGAACTACAACGAGAGAACGCGAAAAAATTGGACTATGATGGGGTGAAGTCAAAAACAAGAATCGCATAAGCGCCCAATACTCCTCATAGAGGGATGGAACTAGAGGAGAGGAATGAATTAACTAAACTAGAAAAAATTTAATGAGTTGAAGTCAATATTATAATCATGAGATTTTGTTTTTGAGTTCTTTTATAGTACCCACAGAAGATTGCAAAGCCAGATATGATAGTGGTGCTATTCTGTACGTGTTTTGTTTTAATAATATCATGTTTCATTCGTGTTTCTATCTAAAGCTTCGTATGCTACTTTCGCTTCTGAACCATTTCAGATCTGAATCTTATTTAGTTGTTGCTTGCTGTAGATAGGTATTAGTCTAATTTGTTAATTTCTGTTGATTTGGTCTTGAGGAATGTCAGCTTTAGGATGACGCAGTTTATACAATAAAATTATTTGTTTTCATTTGTTTCATGTTTTTGCTGATTTTTTCTAAAGTTCTGACGTGTCATATCACGCTTCAGTTTAGAATAATTAATGTATAACAAAATTTTGCAAACGCTAAACAGATTTGTATAAAATTAAATATCAATATACTGGTTAATTCAATATTACTGGTGTAACTGGTAGTGTTGTATTGAAAATACAAATTTAATCAAGCCGAACAATTTGTTATTTGCAAATAATGTTGCTGTTAAACTACAATAAAATTTTCATAAATTTTACAGCTCCGCTAAAACCCGACACGCTAAACAGAGGGATGATTTTAATTGATGTATACTCGATGGACATACAATATTATTCAATTATAGTTGGGGAGATACTGTCATGCACAGGTAAATGAAAAAATATGTGAACAGTTTGTTTGAATTTCATCATATTCACGGTGTTTATATCTCATTTTTCCATATGACTGTGTTCTCTAACGCAGTGATATTGACAAACATTATCGGATAATCTGATACAATTTATTAATATTGTTTTGTCCTTCGCGTTATATATCATCATCATCATCATCATTAACCCGTACGCGTCCACTGCTGGACATAGATCTCCCTCAACTCTTTCCATTTATCTCTATATTTTGCGGCTTGCATCCAGTTACCGATAACATGCTTCAAATAATCGGCCCATCTGGTTAGTGGGCGTCCTCTGCTCCGTAGTGCTTCTTCTCGCGGCCTCCACTCGACAATACGTTTTGTCCATCGGTTGTCTGGCAATCTGGCGACGTGTCCTGCCCAATTCCACTTAAGCGACGCGATTTTTCTCAGCAGCTCGGCAGCACTCCCTTTCTGTTTCTTTTAGTGCTTTCGTTATGACATTATTTGCTTGTTCAATGTCTTCTATGTCGTTTTCAAGGTCTTGTATACGTCTGGTTAGTACATCTTCATAGCGGTTGTTGTTTTCTGGGGGAATCCATTTCGTCTTTCGTGTTTTGAAGATCATCTTGGTTCTTTCGAAATTGACATTCAATCGTATCTTTGCTCGGATTAATCTGTGCTCGCTTCCCACCGAAAATTTGTTAAGTATTTCAATGTCTTTAATTATTTCTTTTCTGTTTGTTATGATAAAATCTATCTCATTTTTGACACTGCCATCTGGGCTTATCCATGTCCATTTACGCTGAGGCTTTTTATCGAAAAAAGAGTTCATCATGGATTAATTTTCCTGGTGTAAGAGATGAAGCAGTCTTTGTCCTCGTTCATTTCTGTCGCCATACCCATACTTGCCCATTGCTACTTCTGTATCATCTTGTTTAAAGCCAATTTTCGCATTAAAGTCGCCCATAATTATTGAATAATATGCTGATGTAGTATGTAACGCTGTTTCTATGCCATCATAAAATTTTTCAATTTCTTCATCTGAGTGGTTAGTCGTTAGAGCATATGCCTGGATTATCTTAAGGTTATATCTTGCATTTAGTTTGATGATGAGGTATACAATCCTGGGACTTATGTTGTTAATTTTAGTTATATTTTGGGTGTGTTTTCTATGTATAATGAATCCTACTCCACCATGTGAAGTGTCTTCTTCTCCTCTAAAATGAAATAAATGTCCCGATTTAAGAGTAATTTGGGCCTCTCCTCTTCGTCTGATTTCGCTGAGGCCGATGATGTCCCATTTTGTCTCCAGTTCCATCATCTTCTGGTCCGATATAAGAGTTCTAACATTGTACGAAGTGATATGCATTTGTCGTTCTTTGTGGTAGCCTGATCTTTTCCGGGGATTCTTAGCACCCTCTGCTCCAACCCTTTTCCATCCGCTACCTTGGTTGGGGGTATTGGAGCCGCCGGAGACTGAGGGCCGTTCAGTATGTGTATGTTCAGCACGTAATGTGTAAAATTTTGGTTCCATGACATCTCGTAACGCGACAATTCGTAACAGCGACAGTTCGTAACGGCGACACTTCGTAACAGCGACAATTCATAACGCCAACATTTAATTTTTTTTAGCAGATTTAGTATTACTGAATTTAATAAAAAATTAATTTTTCATATCTTCCTATACTAAAAATAATGGTACTTTACACATATCCCACACATATTTTTGCATATTATTCTTGTTATAGCAATACTCTAGCCCGATCAAAGAACAATCTGACCCCCAAAAAAAATAAAGGAAGGATGAAAATTTGGGAATAGGTAGTTAAAATTGTCTATTATTATATAAGAAAAAGTTTACAATTCTACATCCCCTCCATTTTACAAAAATGGAGGTGAATACCCCCCTCTCGAAGATGTAAAAAATACATTCAAAATAAGACCGGAATTGGATAAAATGACTGATTCTAAACAACTTTTCATCTATAGAGTTTTTTTTACTAAGTCAATACTTTTCGAGCTATTTGCGAGTGAATATGTTCATGTTTAACGAAATAAAACATGTTTTTGGACGGTATTTCGGAGATAACTCAAAAAGTAAGTATTTTAGTGAAAAAAATATTCTTGGTAAAAATATAACCCATAAAAAATTTAAAAAAAAGTGTGTACATGAGGTCTGTAGACCCCGTAGAAGCAGAGTTGCAGCTAATGAAAAGTAGGTTCTTCTTCGTCAAATTCCAAATCGAATATTTAAATGTGAAATAACCCAAAAACGGAGCACTTTTAGGGGACAATTCATTTTAATTTTTTAAAGTGTTTATTTTTGTTTAAAAAAAAAACTTGTAATATTAAAAGTAAGTGAATTACGCTCAAAATATTGTTGGTCCCTTTTATTTTTTGCTAAAAAAATCTCGATAATCACCCCCTAATTAGCATCACATATACATTTTAACATTACCACTTCACAAGTTACTTTGTGTATGTATTATTTATATGATCTGTAAGTTTCATCGGTTCACAGTGCTTCGTTTTGAAAAAGCTGTAGTTAAAATGGCTTCAACGAGTAACTAATGGCGAGTTTAGGCAAACTTTGTACAGCCATAGCATAACCAATTTTTGTCTAACAAGAAAACAAAAAATCAAAAATATTCAGAAAAGCAAAACGTTCATTTTATTACTCTTTAAGGTTTTTGGTATTCGTAATTGTTTTTAAGTTAATTCCATAAACAATTACGATTTTTTGCAAAATGACAAAAAATGTTTTATTTTAAACCCAATGTTTTTTTTAACTGAGCACTTTGAACCAATGAAACTTATAGATAATATAAAAAAAAAGAATGTGTGTGTACTTTGTACGCACGTAAGAAGATATTCTTCTATTATATAGGTAATTTCAACGAAGTAAATATACGTAACAGGTCATTTGTATTTTATTTAAAAATTAAACTAACTTTCTTATCTACCACTTTCAAAAAATTTTTATTAAAACAACCAAAAATAAAAAAAATGAATCGCCCAGGATTCGAACCCGCGTCATTCCAATCTCGGAGCTAACGCCCTAGCAACTACACCAGCGAGGTCCTTCTAATTGACATGTAAGTTTCGGATATAATTACACAACACGGCGACAAATAGTGTAAATATTTTATTATTTTACTACAGAGAAACACAAATCCAAAAACACAAGAATTATAATAAATATTACATTTAATAAAAATACTAATATATTCTTTTAATGACTTATTTGCACGGATACAGATACATAAACACCTATCTTGAAAGATTAGCACGGAACTACATACTGTCTGTGTGCGCAGGCGCGCAGATTTATGTACAATTTTACCCTCAATCGAATCGCGCCTAAAGAAGAATATCTTCAAAAATACATAATTAACGTAACTTGTAAAGCGGTAACGATTAATTGTATTTGAGAAGCTAATTAAGGGGCGATTTTCGCCATTTTTCTACCAAAAAATAAAAGGGACCAACAATATTTTGAGCCTAACTCACTTACTTTTATTGTTAGAAGTTTTTTTAAAAAACAAAAATAAACTTTTTTCATTAATCACTTTAAAAAAGTTGTAATGAATTCTCCTCGAAAAGTGCTCCGTTTTTTGGTTATTTCACATTGAAATATTCGATTTGGAATTTGACGAAGAAGAACTTACATTTCATTAGCTGCAACTCTGCTTCTACTGGGTCTGCAGACCTCACGCATACACCATTTTTTTCAATTTTTTATAAGCTATATTTTTAATAAGAATATTTTTTCGCTAAAATACTTACTTTTTGAGTTATCTCCGAAAAACCGTCCAAAATATTTTTTTTTTTGTTAAAAATGAACACATTCACTCGCAAATAACTCGAAAAGTAAAAAAACACTATAGAACAAAAGTTACTTAGAATTAGTAATTTTATCCAATTCCGCACTTATTTTGAACGTATATTTTTTCATTCCCGAGAAAAAAATTTTCACCCCGTATTTTGCAATTTTTGTAAAATGGAGGGGATGTAGAATTGTAAACTTTTTCTTATATAATAATAGACAATTTCAACTACCTATTTCCAAATTTTCATCCTTCCTTTATTTTTTTAGAGGTTTTCGTAAAATTTTGCTCTCCCTGATCGGGCTACTCGTATGACAACTAAAGAATTTTCTTTTTAAAGGACATCGCACACATCTTATGGAAAATATAATGTCACTCAAATTCAATAAAATTTATACGAATATATTCGTTTTAAATTAACGGTCAAATCTTATCATTGCGCCAACTCCATATTTTCAATAATAAGAGCAGAAATTGATATAAATAAATCTGAAATCAAATGGATACGTACATAAGTTAGAGAGAGAAAAAATATTTTATAATACCCAAATTGTCGGTACTCCATAAATCAGCGGATTAGTTTCACTAATCAGCTTAGGCCCAGCGGGGTTTAAGCTCTTTTGAATAGCACCCAGAGCAATAGTAATTGTAAGTGACAGTTTTACTGACTCCAAAAATGTGATTTCGATAAACTTTAATTGCAATTTGCGCCGTAATTAATCATAATTAAGAGTTGGCGCAATGATAAGATTTGACCGTTAATTTAAAACGAATCTATTCGTATAAATTTTATTGAATTTGAGTGACATTATATTTCCCATAAGATGGGTGCGATGTCCGCGTAACACTAATGGTGAATAATAATGAAACAAATTAAAACAGTTTAATAATAATGTATTTACTATAACAATTATTACAATTAGATTATATTTATTTTAAAACAATTTTAAAAATTTATTTGTCCACGTATAAAAACTGTGTTGAACATGTTTATCCTGATGCTCGTTTGTTAAATTGATAATCCTTATTTCAATTGTGAAAATGGTATTTAGAGGAGGCGATACAACTACGAGGTATACGGTATACCACAGATATAAACATATTCTATTTGGTGGTAAAGACGTAATATCTCTTATAAGAATAGGAAGACTACGATGGGCAGGACACCTAGCAAGATCACAGCATAACAACCCTCCTAGAAGAATCCTTATGTCACAACCTGTGGGAAGTAGAAATAGGGGTAGGCCAAAACTTAGATGAAAGGATGGTGTAGATGAGGATGGGAGAAAAATGGGCGCAGCAAACTGGCAACGGTTGGCAGTGGATAGGACTGACTGGCGTAATAGACTTGGGAAGGTTGAGACTCTTTCATAGGGCTGTAGCATCATTGATGATAATGATGATGATGATAAATTTCAATTGTAACTGTACTAAAAGTTTCCACGTTAGCAAAATTAACAGAATAATTAAATCGTCCTCGTAATACGAGAGATGTCGCTAGATTGCGTCTCAAAAGGTGGGTTCATTGCATCGCGATGGTTTGCCTTAAAAGAGGCAGAATGTTTATATTCCCTTCAGAGTTGTGACTGCATAAACTTCACTGATGATGCATAAGGATGCTGAAATAGTTGCTTTATGGAGATGGTAGTCCAACTCTGAATCGAATATAAACAAAACCTGCCTTGAACCCCTTTTTTATCTTTTATTTAGAATAATTAAAATTTGACATTACAAATTGTCCGTTACGAATATGTCTAGTTACGAACTGTCGCGGTTGCGAACTATCGCTGTTACGAACTGTCGCGGTTACGAATTGTCCGTTACGAGACGTCTGGTCACGAACATTTTACCTCCTCCTCCTCTATCATTTCTGCTTCGTAAGGATGTAGTGGCGTCATGTAACTCATTTGACTATTTCCGTCCAATTATCTCTCTTCTGTGCGTGTTGTTTTGCTTCGGAGGATGGGTAACCAGTCATGTCCTTTATTTGGTCCGACTATTGTGCTAGATATGTCTTGCCCTCTCGTTGCCTTCAACTATCATTCGTGCCATTCATTCTCTTATGCTAGTTATAGGTCCAAAATATCAGTATATTTTGGCTGATAGTTGGGAGGAGTCTAGTGTTTATGTTAAATTCTTCTAGTACGGAATTATTTGCGTGATGTTGTGGTCCATGATATGCGCAACATTTTACGGTAGACCCACATTTCAAATGCATTATACGCTTTGAATCGGCTTTTTCGATGGTCCATGCTTCTGAAGCGTTAATGGCGATGAGAAATATTAATGCTCGAATCTGTGTTCTTCCATATTTTTTTGAGTTTCACTGTTGCCGAACTGGCTATTGTGATGCGTCGACGGATCTCGTCTTTGCACCCAGCACTGTTAGTCATGACAGAACCTAAGTAATTAAATTGTCGGATAATAAAGGCATAATCCACATTGACTACCTTGAAAAGGGGAAAACAATCAATGGTAAACATTATACCAACTTATTTGTTCTATTAAAAGAGGACAATGTTCTATTCGAAGAGGACTTTTCAACCACGACAATGCTAGGGTGGACAGATGTGCAATTTCTATGGCAAAAATCTATGAATCAGGCTACGAATTGCTCCCTTATCCACCCTATTCTCCAGATTTAGCTCCGAGTGACAACTTATTGTTCCCAAACTTGAAAAAATGGCTCGGCGGAAAGAGATTTGACTCCAATGACGAAATCATCTCACAAACATCAAACAAATGCCTATTTTGATGACGTCGACAAATTACATTTTTCGGAAGGGATAAAAAATTGGAGTAACGTTGAACTTAGTGACCCGACCTTGTATATTTATAAGTAATTATACATATCTCTTATAGTAGGGGAGGAAAGTATGCTAAATTTGCAGTCACTCGAGCGCTTTGGGGACCTATTGGGTTGTGATTATTAGGTCCTGAAACCAAAAAAAAAAGAAGTAAAATTTTCCATTTTAGTGGGGACTTTCCATTTTTTAATTTAATTTTCCATTTCCTACAATAGTTTTTTTCGATTATAGTCGTTCATATAATGTTTCGAATAAAAGTTGCTTATTTTTAGCTAAAGAATCCAAATCTGCAATAAAAATTTGGGGCTCCAATTTAAGATTTTAAAGTAACCACCCCACCTCCGCGGGGGTCGTGTTTGGTACCATTCGATAGATTTTTCAAAAATATCCAATAGGTTTATTTTGCAGTTTTTCGATCTGATGTTTATTTTGCGAAATATCGCGGGATTTGTATTTAAAATTTTAAATTTACCCCCCAATCCTCTCCGTGGGGGGTCATGTTTGGTACCATTCGATAGATTTTTGAAAAATATTGAACACGTATTTTTTAGTTTTTCGAGACGAAGTTCATTTCGCGAAATATTCGCTTCTTTTTTGTGAAATTTTTGACCCTCCCATTTCCTTACGCCCCGCTCAATTCGTCAGGTTTTTTGAAATATACACTCTTTTGCATGTACGTACTTATAGTCTGTCCGCTATAACTTTTCCCATGCGATACGATTCATTTTCAATCAAATTAACACATTCGCGGTCATGACTGCATATGAAGTCATTTACTCCATAAGAATACGTGTATAAAATGACAGCGTGTCCGCGAATGTGTTAAGTCAAAACATAAATTGAAACGAACATCGATGTGTATACAGGGTGAGGCAGATAACTGGCCTATTAGAAATATCTCGAGAACTAAGGGCAACAGAATCATGAAAATTGGAATATAGGGGTTTTGAAGGATGATCTATTAAATAAAAATATTTTCATCTCTTTTCAACCTCCGGTTACACCGGAAGTTGCTTATAACTTCGTTTTTTTTAATGGGACACCCTGTATATTTTTACATTTTTGGATTCTCTTCGATGTCTTCTTTCTTAAAATATGAGGATTTGTAATGTTATACAGAGTATTTTAAAAGATAATTACGTTTTTTTATTAATTTCGTAGCAATATTCACACCCTGTAGAATTGTAGTAGTTTGACAACTAAAACTTTACTTACGTTCAAATGATTGTTACTACAGTCTACTATTGTTAAGAATCATTAAAATAGGTAAATTTTTAATTTTAGTATACAGGGTTGGTCGAAACTCGGAATGAGTATCTTCTGAGTTTTCTTAAATGGAACACCCTGTATTTTAGTATTGTAATGAAATGATATTTTATGGTACTTTTTTATTTCTTAAGCATTCCCTATACCTAACTGCTTTAATTTGTGCTTAATTGTTAGTCGCAACAACAATCTTAACTACGTAGGTATTTTGATAGCTAAACCATTATTGGTAATTTTAAGGATCAGTCTGGATTAATATGTATTTATTTCTGAAAAATTATCTGTAATTGAATAGTTTCACGGCCAACCTAATAAAATTTTACGTATTTTTTGTTGCAATCAATGTTTAGCTTGAATCACCAATAACTCACAAATTAAAGCAGTTAGGTATAGGGAATACTTATAAAATAAAAAAGTACTATGAAATATCATTTCATTAAAATACTAAAATACAGGGTGTTCTCTTTAAGAGAACTCAGAAAATATTCATTCCGAGTTTCGACCAACCCTGTATATTAAAATTTCAAAATTAGCTATACTAATGATTCTTAACAATAATAGACTATATTAAAAATCACTTGAACTTAAGCAGAGTTTTTAATGTACAATTCTACAGGGTGTGAATATTGCTACGAAATTAATAAAAAAACGTAAATGTTTTTTAAAATACCCTGTATAATATTACAAAATCTCATATTTTAAGAAAGAAGATATTGAGGAGAATCAAAAAATGTAAAAATATACAGGGTGTCCCATTTAAAAAAACCAAGTTATAAGAAGAGATAAAAATATTTTCATTTAATAGATCATCCCTCAAAACCCCTTTATTCCAATTTTCATGATTCTGTTGCCTTTAGTTCTTGAGATATTTCTAATAGGCCAGTTATCTGCCTCACCCTATATACATTTTGTATACTGTATACTATATACTACATACATCGGCGTACGTTTCACTTTCTGTTTTGACTTAATTTTTTAAGTTTTTTGACTTAAGTTTTTGAAAATGAATCGTACCGCACGGGAAAAGTTATAGCGGGCGGACTATAACTTACCTTATCTTAATCGACAATTTCGAGTATTTTTAAGGATATATTTTTTTCAGGCCCCCCTTAACGAACGTCCCTGTGTTAAGATCCAGTATATGGTAGAGGTACATCTGCAGGGTACCAGGTTTCTCCCCATATGATAATCTAACGCGCTCGAGTAACTGCAAAAATCCCCGCTTGGGCTCCCCTACCATTATAATTTTAGTTTCAATTCCATTTAAGTTTCCATTAAACGTCCATCGTTTTTTTAGTTTTCCTTTGTATATGCATCGGTGCGGTATAACATCTCTAACTAACTGCGGTAAAATGTTAAACTGTACCTAATTACATTTCATAATTAAATTAGCAGCCAAATATATAACAAATTAAACAAAAAATTAATTAGCGAGTATTTAAAACCGGAGCTGGGTTATGTCCAGAATATTAATTAATAATACGTTTTTTGAACTACGGGAATAAAATACCTGATCGGCGAATTTTTTTTATCCATTGACATAACGTAAATTGGTTTTATTTTTGAATAATATGTTTTGTATCCATTAATATTTAAATACTATGATGGATTAGGAACATGGTTACACTGGATAGTCTGACAGACCGATAAGTTAGACGGAAACTACCAGAAAAGAGATCTCAAATGGCTTTCGGGGGTAGTTTACATGCACTTAAATGAGAAAATCAATGCTAAAAATAGATGATATGATCAAGTGCTGAATACATTACGAGGATTACTAGGTGCTAAAAGCATCAAAATAAAAATTAAGAAAGATCTGGATCATTAGAATCGTTAGAAAAAAGTACAGAGAAGAAAAAAAAACTGATGACAACAAAATGCCTAGAAGCTAAACAACTTAAGGGCATAGGCGCAAAATGTCGTCTGCCAAAATGTTCAATGTGTTTTAAATGTATTCACTTTTTTCGAATCCTGAGAAAACTAATACAGTCGCAAAAATGCAAGAATACCTATGAACGATCACATCAACCAATTATTTTGTATTTGCTGTCTTTTTCTATAAATAACAAACGTTTGTAATAGAAAAAGACAGCAAATACAAAATAAGTGATTAATGTGATCGTTCATGGGTATTCTTTCATTTTTCCGACTGTAAGCATTTTTGAAAAATTTAAACGCAGAATGAAAGATTACGTTATTACCGAGAGCCGAAAGTTCCTAAACACTTCTATAACGGTTATTTTAATAAGTTAGAGGGATGAAAAAAAAAAGAGAAAATTTAGTGTGGCTTTTAATTAGTATTTCAAAAGAAACTTTTTGGTTATTCTAAGGGACTTTCGAGCCTCGGTAACAATGCAGTCTTTCATTCTGCATTTAAATTTTTCAAAAATACTTATTAGTTCTCACGGGATTCGAAAAAAATGAATAGAATTAAAATACATTAAACATTTTGACAGGCAACATTATAAGCCTATTCCCTTTAAGGAAAGATACCACACCATTGATGTTCATAAAAAATTGATAGAAATGGCAGGAAATTTACTCGTGAATTTACATAATAGGTACATAATAATAGATACATTTAATCCGCGAATTTACAAGAAGTGTGAGTTTCAGAAGAGTGAAACTCAATTCGGATTTCCAGCTGATTGGTAACACGAGAAGCTCTTTTTGCCTTAAATATGTTAACACAACGATGCAGGGAAACAAATGTAGATGTTTATGCACGTTTTATTGATTATCGAAAAGCATTTGACGGTGTTAACCATCAAAAGATGATCAAATTTCTGAGAATAACAGGAATCGACGAACAAGACTTACAAATTATCTCAGAACTATATTGGCACCAAACGGTAACCATTGAAACAGAGCACACAACATCCGAAGATGTACGAATATTCAATACGCGGTAGTTCCTCATAGCGGAATGCTAGAATTACATCTAAACGTTTCCAAAAGTAAAATTCTAGTATTTTCAAAGATATCAATAAACGTAATACAGTGCACAGATTCTAAAGGGTCCCGGTGAATTCGTAACTATTTTAATCCCCCATCCTAATTACAAGCCAATTAGTAACTCTGGCGCGCAGGTAATTATTCGGTAACCCATCAAGTACCGGTGAATTTGTAACTTTCTTTTCTAAGTAATTACTAACGATGATGATAATGTAATACCGGTATTCCAGGTATGTACTTGTATAAATTACCCTATTTGAAGGTGGTGTAAAAGTTAATCATCATTTATGTATTGTCTCTTGGACGAGTTGGAAAGTCGAAATAAATTTTGTTAAAATGGCTGAAATACTTGTAACAGATTTCGTAATGAGTGAACGTGGATGCCAAAGGCCGCTTAGATAATCCGATTTTAATTATGTAAAGTGTATTGGATAAGTAGAGTGCCTCTTTATATGTAAAAAAATTAGCAAACTTCTAAATGGTCTACTTTTTGTTCAGAAAGTTTTTAAAAAATTTGAACTTTTTTTTTAAATATAGATTGTAAAATTATTATGCAAAATCTATCAAGTCGATTTTAATGCTCCAAAATGAATCGTTTTAAAGTTATAAGCAAAGAAAGTAGAAAAAAATCAATGTTTTTCGAAATTTTTAAATATTTTAATTTTTTTATTTATTAATGTTCCGGGCATATTTGAGAAGGAGCATAAGTCAATTATTATTATTGAAGTTGTCACCTAACTTTATCTGCAAAAATCCGAATGCCACCTCGCACATCCGCAAATAGACGTTTTTTTACAGATCCGCCCTGGTCTATATACTGTTATATTTCTATTTGATATGAAAATTAAAATTTGATAATTATAGACAAAATTCAATTTAATATAAAATATTTTCAATTTTCTCAACCACGGGCATATAAATTTAGAACAACCTGTATACAACAAATTGTTATATTTAATTTTAAGAAGTGATTAAATAAGACTCAAGTGAAATCGTTAATAGGTCATTATCGTTGTTCGCGGAAGGATCGGTCATTAGCCGATGCTAATTAAGACTAAGTGGAAATAGAGAATAGGTCATTAAAATTTGTATATAGTAGAAAGTAATTTTAGAATGGGAATTAACTATTTTCTTTGAAATCCATTAAGCATATTTAGAAAGTTTAAAAATTGGTTTTGAGGAATACTGCGAATGAGAGTTGGTGGTGGAAGTTTGATTTGTGAATCTGGAAGGGATATTTAGAAAGTAGGGGAATGAATGACAAATAGAGATCAGAATGTTTTGAGCTGTCGAGAAGTGAAGTCGAGTAGTAGACGGTAGTGTACGGAGAGTGAGAAAGCCGGTGTAGTTCCGTGAGTGTGGAGTATCTATCGTAGAACGAGAGGTAGGCCAGGTTGAGAGTAAAAGAACCTCCTTGAGCCAAGAGTTCCCGGTAGCTGATTGCAGTTTCGAAAAAGGTAGAACACAGCATCACGACAGAAGCAGGAAACGAGAGCTATACGAGCTAGTTTCAGAGGAGAACATTACTGGAAGCCAGGACGAGGTTTTGATTGCAGCCAAGGATAGCAGGAAACGGGTCTTGTGTGAAGACATTCTCAGTGCACCAGAAAAAGGTCAGTCTCATTTGTTTGGACATGAATGTATGGGTTTTTCGTAGTAAATACCACATTTAAAATTGAGAAAACATAATCAATAATATCAGAAAAGCATCATCAAACTTAAATAGAATTGTTGCTGATAAATCATAATAGTTAAATGTTAATAAAAACTTTCAATTTGGAAATCAAAAGGAAATAAGATTCCCATGTATAAATGTTATGTTTAAGAATAATAAGATATAGCAAATATTAAGCAGTGATTGCCATTTAAATAAAATAAACAATATTTTGATTACAATTGTAACCCATATGTGTTATTATTTTACTCTTTTCTTTCCTATCCCGATTAGGAACCATTAAGAAATACTTAGAAGCCACGTATGTAAGTAATTAATTTTATAAAAAGCCCTGAGATTGAAAACATATTGATATGTGATCTGGTAAATTAATTAGATTATTATTAATGCATTGATTAAATTAAATGACATATAAAAATATTATCTCATATCAATAATTAAGATCACATCAACTGTCGTCCAACGTGGAGGGCATTGTAAAGTATTTCTAGTGGCAAATTTGAAGGATAGAAAGAGTAAAGCCGGTATTTGAAAATTTATATGCCTGTGGTAAAAAGTGAGATATTTACATTTGATAACATAAAATTTTAGATCTCTTTAGGTACAAATTTTACATAACTGATTTAATATTTTATTTTTACGATATTTACATTTGATATATTTATTGACAATTTATAATATTTGGGTGAGAAAAAGTCGTCTTGGTAACATACTAGTAAAATTTCATATTTGGCGGGGACAGTACTTCTTGAAAACAAATGTCAGTGACAAGAAGCCAAAGCAAGGACAACAAAAAACAAAAAGAACATTCAGACCAAGAAGATATTTTAGACACGACAATCATGGCATCAGAAAATCAGGAATTATCAGGAATAGATAAACTATTACAACTGATGCAACTCCAGTCACAAAAACTGGATGACAATCAAAGAGAAAGACAACATAATAGCCGACGCTCTAACACGGGATGAGGACACCGGAAAAAAGGAAACAATTACTCTACAGGTGGGACTAAATAGATTAATACAAGAAGAAGGGATATATTCGTTAAATGAGATAAGGACAAATCAGGAAGACCTAGAGGAAAGAGAAAAAAGAAGAGCGGAAGTAGAAAATAACATATATTTTAAGAGAATAGACGGAAAGGAACTATATTTAGTGACACAGACATTGGCCGAAAAGATAATA
The DNA here is from genome assembly GCF_917563875.1 of Diabrotica virgifera virgifera. NCBI lineage: Eukaryota > Metazoa > Arthropoda > Insecta > Coleoptera > Chrysomelidae > Diabrotica > Diabrotica virgifera. The sequence goes on along the minus strand of NC_065447.1, from coordinate 196,690,795 downwards.
AAGAAATTACATGAGGACAATGGGCATATCGGTAGCAGAAAAGTTTGGCTCGTTTTTAGGGAAAATTACATAAGCCGACAGGATTACCGCATTGCAAAGGAAATTACCCAGAAGTGCGATGTATGTCAAAAATATAAGAGTCGGAATTTCAAAAACGAAAATGTTGCCAAAAATATTGAAGCCCGAAACAAAATAGACATTGTAGCAATAGATATGTTAAGCGATCTAATTATGACCACTAAAAGGAACAAACATATTCTGGTAATGGTGGATGTGTTTTCAAAATACGTAAAATTATATAGTTGCCGCACCACAAAGGGGGAAGAAATATTAAGAAAAATAGACAATTTTATAGCCATAGTAGGAACACCAAAAAAGATTCTACTGGACAATGCAACGTATTTCCGAAATGATCGTTTCAAGGGACAACTTCGAGAACGAGGAATAGAGACAAATTTTGTCAGCATCAGGCATCCACAGAGTAATCCTTCGGAACGATTCATACAGGAAGTGACGAAATTTCTTCGCATTGCAACAGATGGTCAACATCGCCACTGGGACAGGAAAATGGTGGAAATAGAAAGGTATCTAAATACAATTCCGAGCACAGTAACAAAAGAGACCCCAGAATACATCATGAAGGGTGTACTGCCGATAAGGCCATGGGAAGACCAAGAGCCAAAAGAATATCAACAGGTGATTGAAACCGTACAGAGAAGATTACGGCGAAGCAACGAAAAATATATCCAAAGACAGGAACAAAATAGAAAAAGAAGACCAGTGACTTTCCAAAAGGGTGAAAAAGTACTCGTGAGGGCATTACGAGTATCAAATCTTCCTGGGGGCATTTGCGCAAAGTTGATGCCTGTTTTCGAAGGCCCGTATATCGTGAATAATGAAAATGGGATAAATAGTTATGAGTTGAGGCACAGGAACTCGGAAAAGATCCGAGGAATTTATAATATTCACGATGTATACAAATATCACGAATAAAAGACAGAATTACATGAAGTAGATAGTAAGTTAGGATATAAGACGTAGATTAAAGTAAGGAAATATACAGGGAGTTGGTTTTGCCTCGAGAAAATTTATTTAAAAATGCAGATAAATTTTATCGAATACAAGGCGGGGATTTGTTATATTTCTATTTGATATGAAAATTAAAATTTGATAATTATAGACAAAATTCAATTTAATATAAAATATTTTCAATTTTCTCAACCACGGGCATATAAATTTAGAACAACCTGTATACAACAAATTGTTATATTTAATTTTAAGAAGTGATTAAATAAGACTCAAGTGAAATCGTTAATAGGTCATTATCGTTGTTCGCGGAAGGATCGGTCATTAGCCGATGCTAATTAAGACTAAGTGGAAATAGAGAATAGGTCATTAAAATTTGTATATAGTAGAAAGTAATTTTAGAATGGGAATTAACTATTTTCTTTGAAATCCATTAAGCATATTTAGAAAGTTTAAAAATTGGTTTTGAGGAATACTGCGAATGAGAGTTGGTGGTGGAAGTTTGATTTGTGAATCTGGAAGGGATATTTAGAAAGTAGGGGAATGAATGACAAATAGAGATCAGAATGTTTTGAGCTGTCGAGAAGTGAAGTCGAGTAGTAGACGGTAGTGTACGGAGAGTGAGAAAGCCGGTGTAGTTCCGTGAGTGTGGAGTATCTATCGTAGAACGAGAGGTAGGCCAGGTTGAGAGTAAAAGAACCTCCTTGAGCCAAGAGTTCCCGGTAGCTGATTGCAGTTTCGAAAAAGGTAGAACACAGCATCACGACAGAAGCAGGAAACGAGAGCTATACGAGCTAGTTTCAGAGGAGAACATTACTGGAAGCCAGGACGAGGTTTTGATTGCAGCCAAGGATAGCAGGAAACGGGTCTTGTGTGAAGACATTCTCAGTGCACCAGAAAAAGGTCAGTCTCATTTGTTTGGACATGAATGTATGGGTTTTTCGTAGTAAATACCACATTTAAAATTGAGAAAACATAATCAATAATATCAGAAAAGCATCATCAAACTTAAATAGAATTGTTGCTGATAAATCATAATAGTTAAATGTTAATAAAAACTTTCAATTTGGAAATCAAAAGGAAATAAGATTCCCATGTATAAATGTTATGTTTAAGAATAATAAGATATAGCAAATATTAAGCAGTGATTGCCATTTAAATAAAATAAACAATATTTTGATTACAATTGTAACCCATATGTGTTATTATTTTACTCTTTTCTTTCCTATCCCGATTAGGAACCATTAAGAAATACTTAGAAGCCACGTATGTAAGTAATTAATTTTATAAAAAGCCCTGAGATTGAAAACATATTGATATGTGATCTGGTAAATTAATTAGATTATTATTAATGCATTGATTAAATTAAATGACATATAAAAATATTATCTCATATCAATAATTAAGATCACATCAATACATATCATATTGTTTCAATTATTTTATTAAGAGATTTCAATTTTTGTTATTTTTTTATAGGTACAGTTACGATCACTGAATAGTTTACACCTGATTTTTATATTGTAATACTCTACAATTGCAGTGTCGTACGCATTTGATAAATGTCAAAGTCAAAAAATTTCAAAGTCAATGCTTGTCAAAAATTTCGCTAGTGTTGAAAAATAAAATAAAATAAAATAAAATAAAACGATATCAAACTCCTCCAAAATGGTTAGAATGCATTTGAGTGATATGCAAAAAGCAAGAACAATTGCCAAACTCGAAGAATGTTGTTCACTAAGGAAAGCTGCTGCAGATTTGTATGTCAGCCATATGTGCATTTATGGAAAATCAAAGAAAGATGGGATAATTATCACTATACAGCAAGGTTGGGCAGTTCAAGAGGGCAAAAGATCTCCACAATTCAACAGGATGAGTTGTTAGTAGATTATTTGAAAGAATCTCCTTTTGCCAGAGCTCAAAAAGCTAACGAAGAGACTGCGTTTTCGGGCAGTATTTGCACTGCACGTAGAAGCATTACACAAATTATTGTTTATTATTTAACACCGTTTATCATTATTTAATATGAAATAGAGATAAAATAAAATGGATATTTCAAAACCATACTTCCCTATTTTCGTTACCTATTAAGACTATAATCCATTTTATTCAAAAAACTTCTTTCTATACTATCCATATTGTTAAATTTTGTAAAATATATTTATATTATTTTGATTTTTTAAATTTTAATCAACCTATTGTGGATACATCACTGTTAACGTCACTGTAACGTAAAAGGTGGGTTTAAACGAGGTAAAGATTTAAAAAATTGGCTCCTAGATACGTAAGCCTGTAAACTATTCAATAATCGTAACTGTAAATATAATACACAACATGTTTTTGAGCAAACCAAGAACCATTCGCTTACATAATATGCTATATGCCCCGTGTTGGCTTAATCCGTTACTGTTCAAATTTATTTCTTACCTTTTAACCTATCTAACTTGAGTATTAGAAGTAAACAATGGTTTCAAAATCACCTGTATAAAGTTGCGAGTTGGGAGGGCCAGGTAGTAGAAAAGTTACGAATTGGCCGGTGTACATTTTGATTTGAAAAAATTTGTCATTAAGAGTTACGAGTTGGCGCGTGTCCATTCTAAAGGTGCCGGTGGGGGATGGCCTCTATGCGCGATATAATAGTCGGTGTTTGAAAGAGAAAGTATTCGAAATAACGAAACAACAAATTTTATATTATTTTTTATTTCATTATTGCAAATACTTTCTCTCCTATACACCGACTATAATACTGCGCATTGATGCCATACCCTAGAGGCACCTTTAGAATCTGTGCACTGTGCATATATATGGCAAGGTACAAATTAATAATATGTAGGTACTACATATTTCTATAAAATATTTGGGAGCAAATATTAACAGCCAGTATAAACCAAAAAATAAATCCCATCAAGAATCGAACAATGGAAGAAAACACTCATGAACATAAAAACATTTGGTAGGGGAACCCAAGGAAAAACCTGGTACCCTGCAGATGTACCTCTACCATATATTGGCTCTTTACACAGGGAAGTTTGTTAAGGGGGGCCCGAACGCCATAACGCGGAAAATATCGACCGCACGAAAAATTGTAATAATAGAAATTATAGAAAATCAGATTTTCATCAATTTTGGTTCGTATAGTATTTGTCGAAAAGTTAAAAATGACGGAGATATTGAGCAAAAACGGTTCTAGTTTAAAATCAAGATGGCGGCTAACGCAACGGCGCAATTGAGTCGAGATTTTAAATTCACACTACTATTGACCCTCCCTAAAGATTAGACAAATAAAATTTGGAGCAGCTCCTAATGCAAGGTTAGGCCTGTTATTCGTCTAACCCGACTGGACTACTACGGGTCTGTAAAAATAGATAAGTTTTGTAGAAGCCTCTACTATGCGCATGAATGTTTTGAAAGATTTAAATTTATTGCAACCCACCGAAAAAAATTATGAGGTTTTTGGATGTAGGTGGAGGGGGAGGGGTGAAGGGATCAAATTGCGTTGAGTTTTATTTTTAAATCCCATAGAAGATAAAAAATGAAAAAAATTGAATTCTGGGCGTAAGGGTCCTTTTTGCCTATCAACGGCGGGTAACCTTTGAACTTGACATTGCTTCAATTATTTAAATATAATTTAAAAGTTTGATTTTTCATGGGATTATAGCTGATGGTAAATGGATTTAAAAGCCTGGAGCGGACGGACTAAAATAAACAAAAGAAAAAGCTGCAAATTAAAAACTCCGACATTGGTCGCAGCACGTTACAATAAAAAAAGAGATTGCTCTTTTTGTGTTTGTATTTATATCTTTTAATATTTCATAAAATAATAAATGTTAATATCATACAATTACAAACAAACTTTACCTTTGTTGGATAGAGACTAGCAAAAAACGCAGTTACCTACCTGAAAATAAAAACCATTATTAGGTTAATTCAAATACATAAAATATTTCGTTGAAATTCAATCAATAAATCAAAATATTTGTTTTGTATGCGTTGTCAATATTTATAAATTAATGTGAAAACTTTGCCGCAATAAATCACGTATACAAAAAGGATATACGAATTAAATAATTAGGATTACAATTTGTTGATTTGTATCGACAGACAGAAAACTCATTGTTAACATGATCAATAATGAATGTCATATATGCGAAATGAGGATGTAAAAGTTAATGATTTACCTCAAATATTGCTGTATGAGTTTGATAGAATAGAATAGAAAAGAAATATGCTTTATTACCATGGAAAATTGCACAATTTTATCGACAAAGCTTATAAAAAGTCAAGAAAACAAAACAATAAAAATACAATTTACTAAAATTACATAAATCGTCAACAAAATTAAAAAGAAATAATAATAAAGTAAAACAGAAACAATCAATTGCAAAATTTAAAAAAATTAAATAAATTGCAAATGGCATAGTCTACCTATACTAGTAACTAATAAGTTTAAAAGTTAAGCTGCTGCATATGACACCCAAATATAGATAAAAAAAAATAATAAAAATACTACTTGTGCATAGTCTACCTATACTAGTAACTAGAAAGTTTAGCTGCTGCATATGAGATCCAAATATAGATAAAAAAATAATAAAATTACTACTTGTGCAAAGGGTACTGTAATTTCTTAGTTATTGATTAAGAAAATCTTCTACTGAGTATATGGTCTTTCAGATAGGTAGGCTTTTGCCATCTTACGGAATTTGGGGAAAGATGCTGCAGATTTAAGTTGTAGAGGGAGTTGGTTGTAAAGTTCTTTGCGGAATATAATATAGATTTCTTTACTAACTCAGACGTCGGGGTCGGTACATAGACGTCAAAAGTAGAATTTCTCGTGAAGTAGTCATAATTAGGTCTTGGTGGAAAGACATGTAGATGTTTACGAATTAAAAAAACAGTTTCTAAAATATACAAAGATGGAAGGGTTAAAATTGTGATCTTTGAATTAACTTCTGCTATGTATTGTTCTTTTGAGGCTAAACAGATATCTTATTGCACTTTTTTGTAATTTGAAAATAACATCGAATTGGGCAGCTGCACCAGAACCCCAAAAAGGAAGACCATATCGAAGATGCGACTCGAACAAAGAAAAATATGTTATTTTGGAAGATGCTAAATTGAGTTCATTCGAAACAAATCTTATAGCATAGCAAGCTGAAGATAGTTTCTTCCTTAACAAATCGATATGAAGGGACCATTTAAGGTTGCTGTGTAAAAAAATACGAATACATTTTACAGAATCAACGGTACTGATCTGGCTGTTATTAAGAGGTAAGGGTTGAAGAGCTCCTTTATAAGATAATGCTACTGTTTTATCTACGTTAAACGAGAATAAATTAGAGTCAGACCAGGTTTTTATTGTAAGTAGATCAGAAATTATAGTAGTATGAAAAGTTGCAATATTTGAGTTGCTCCAAGTGATACTGGTGTCATCAGCAAAAAGAAATATTTTTCCATCGATTTTTAAACTAGTGATAATTATAGTGATAGTCATTAATAAAGATAAGGAAAAGTAGAGGATCCAATATTGAACCTTGAGGTACCCCACACACAATGTATTTGATGCTAGAGTCTGTATCAGTTGCTCTAACCAGTTGTTTCCTATTATCCAAGTAAGATTGGAACCAATTTAAGGAAATACCTCGAATTCCGTAGAAATTTAGTTTTTTTATCAAAATGTTGTGATTTATACAATCAAAAGCTTTGGCGTAGTCACAAAAAACGGTGGCAGTGTGAAGATTATTGTTCAGTGCTTTATAAACCTCATGTAGTACAGAAAACATGGCATCAGTGTTGCATTTATTATTTAAAAATCCGAACTGATTTTGTAATAAAATGTTGTTTTCAACGAGACAGGACATAAGTCGGGCTTTTATGAGTCTCTCAATAATTTTGGAGAGTACCGGTAGTAATGCAAAAGGTCTATAATTGTAGGTATTAGATATTTTACCAGCCTTATGCTTATGAAGAGGAATAATGATGGCTGTCTTTAGGCACTCTGGAAATTTACCTTTCTCAAAAGAATCATTAATTAGTGAGATGAGGACTTCCAACACATTTTCTGGGAGATTTTAAAAAAAAAATTATCGATAGACCATTAGTACTTGGAAATGGGATCTTGTTGTGGCAAAAAAGTTGATGTAATATTTTTACTCACACTAACAAAGTATTCATTTAGATTTTCATGGTCTGGAAGGGAAAATGATTGAGAAGTGTGGGTTTTATTTCTAAGATCGTTTATTATGGACCAAGTTTCTTTTGCAACACATTTAGAGCTTCCCAGACGGTTTTGGTAGTATATACACTTTTTTAGCTGATTTTATAAGTTTAAGATATGTTGCCCTGTACTTAACATAGCGTATAAAATACTAACCACAGATAATAAAAATAGATTAATTGCAACGACTGATAATAGCATAGAAGAATATCAGTGTGGATTCAGGAAAGGTAGAAGCACCGTAGATCAAATTTTCACGCTGAGACAAATACAAGCCGAAAGCCACGAATGCAATAAACCCATGAAGGTTGTTTTCACAAGAAAAGAACTATTAACAGCATTGCAAGATATGGGTGTTTTTACAAAACTTGTTAGGAAGATGCAATTAACTCCACAAAGAACAGCGAATAAAGTTAAGATAGGCGACAGTTTAACAGAATGCTTTGATGTCAAAGAAGGAGTACGGCAAGGTGATACATTATCATCTAGGAGTACGGCAAGGTGATACATTATCATCTGTAATGTTTAGCATAATATTGGAAAAGGTTATACAGGAAGAAAATATTAATAGAACAGGTCTTATATATCATAAGAACAGTGCTTAGCATTGGCCGACGACCTGGTAATATTGGCTAGGAGCAAAGCGGGACTGATGGAAACAGCCAAGAAGCTCGAGGAAAAAGCGGTGACCAACGGATTACATATCAATGAAGAAAAACCAAAATATATAGAATGCTTAAACAAACAATTTACTCAGGATCAATAATACATAACGATGAAAACAACATAAGGAATACTTGGGAAGTATTTTCACGAGGGACTGTAATATCCAAGAAGAAATACGTAATCAACTATTTTCAATGCGAAATAAGCCACAACTTTATCAAAAAAAGAATTTTATTAAGGTTTCGACGCCTAAGTCGGGTGTCGTTGTCAAAATACAAAATAATACTAAATTAAACAAAAATAATGCTGCTTAGTAGAAAAATTCTTCTAATAATTTATATATATAAAATGTAATATGATTAATGATAAATGATATATAATAATATATGATTATAAAAATGCCACAAGGAAATAGCTTCAGAAAAACATTAAGAAATACGTAGAAGATTTATGTCAGGTAACCGTACCGTACATGCTCTAACCGTACCGTAGGCGCATTTAAATCAAAGCGAACCCGAACGAACGAACGAATTCGTTCGTTAACTTTATTGTATTTGTACAGCGAATCGAGCACGACCGAACGAATTCGTTCGCATTCGCACATGTTCCAACCGATGTCGGTACGTGAGCGAATCATCAAAGGAAATCGTTGTTCAATGTGGATAGTGGATAGACGGTAGCGAACGAATTCGTTTAGAAGTACTGATTTAATTTATTTACAAACATTAGTTTGAGAGGGTTGTTTATTGTGTAGTTGTGAAAACATAATTTTGCAATATGGAATATGCCTATGAAACCCAAAATCGAAGCTATATAAAATAATAAACAGAAAAACTGATGCTTTTTTTAACATTTCTATAGGAATGGGTTGTGAGGTCTCTGAACTAAAAAAATGAATTAGCTTCTGGCACCATTTAGACGAGAAAGACAAAAAGAGGGTTCGAAGTGGTTTGCTTTTAAAAGCCTAATGTTTTTATTGGATAAATTTCAACCCAGAAACACTAATGAGGTAACCAAATCAAATTAATTGCTAAAATTAATTAAAAGCTAATTTATTTTGATACACCAATTTTACAATTTATTATTTGGACATAATATAGTCATAATATCAAGAGCAAGTAACTTTTTCGAGGAAGAATTTTAAGAAAGCTTGTTCTTTATTCTGTTATTTTCTAAGCTCCCTCAAACAGCGTATAATACCTGCTACCTGCCATTTTTGTAAGCTATTATTGTATTAAAATTTACCAAGCAAGAAACACGAAAATAAACTTAAACACAATGTATGACTGGCACTGGCCCATCTTAAAAACATCTGCGGGCAATATGCACTACCGATCATCAACGAATGCGAACGTTCGCTTCAATGTAAATGGCCCTACTTTGTAGCGAACGAATGACCAAGCGAACACCTACGAATTCGTTCCTTCGTTCGTTCGTTCGTGTTCGCTTTGATTTAAATGCGCCTTAACAGGCTCTTGAGACGCAAAAATATATTTGCCGAGGAGCAAAGTTAAGAATCTATAAAACTGTAATAAAGTCAATCGTAACTTATGCATCTGAGACATGGACCTCATCAAAAAAACAGCAATAAATACTATAAGTTTGGTATGAAGAACGTAAATAGACAATGGATGCAGATGCAAAGAACAAATAAGGAGCTATCAGAGCTTTATCAAGAACCTAATATACTAGCAGTAACAAGAGCTCAAAGAATTAGATCACTGGGTCACGTCCAGAAAGTGAGTTCAGCGAGAGTCCCAAAAATGATAATATCTAGTGCGTTGGCAGGAAGAAGAAGAAGGGGAAGACCGAAGTCAAGTTGGACCAATGAGGTCAAAGAAGACATGACAACTGTAACTGGAAAGCTGACGATAAGCGAGAATGGAAAAGAATCGAACATCAAGCCATGGGCCTTCTAGCCTTGTATTGCTCATATAATATTATAACTTGTCAAATATACGGTGACACTTGGCGATTTTATCCACTTCCATAAAAAAAGAAGTCAGAAATGATTCGGAAAATTATGTTGCTGTTGAGTGCTCATCATAGGTGGAGCCTAACATCAAAACGGCAAAGTGTCACCGTTATTGTATGTAAGTAAATTCACAATTTTTAATTTCATGGCCACCGTTACAATCTCGGATTTTTAGATTTTTTTTCCAGATTCCTTAATAGGCTCGTGCCTGTTTCATCTTCGGATGCCTCCTCATCAGATATCCAGGTTGTCACTCCATCTCTTCTTTGGCCTTCCTATACTCCTTCGGCCGTTTGGTGATATGCCTCGTGCTATCTTTACCAGTCTTCCTTATCTCATTCTGCTTATATGGCTATACCATTCTTTTTTTCTTTTCAGTGTCCAGTCATTTATATTCTCTATATTACAGCTTTAAATAGAACAAGATAAAAGTAAAGTGGAATAAGCTATTAAAACTATGAAATCCCGGAAAGCACCCGGGGCTGGAGGAATTAATGCTGAATTAATAAAATATGGGAATAAAATATCCCAAACTATGGGATATGCTTAAAAAACTTTCGAAAGATGTCTAAATGGAGAAAAAGTACCAGATGAATGGCTAACATCACATATTACTCCCATACATAAGGGACCTAAAAATAACCCCAAAAACTACAGGGGAATCGCAGTCATCAGCACCATTGGAAGATTATACTCCAGGATATTAAGAAATGAAACAGAACAAGAAATGCAATGAAAGCAAGCTGAAGAACAAGCTGGTTTTCGTGCGGGACGTTCAACGGTAGACAATCTCTTCACTTTCAAAATAGCACTAGAAAAAAGAATACAGAGAAATCAGGACACCCACTTCGCTCTTATCGACCTAGAAAAAGCCTATGATAGTGTCCCCATAATAGAACTATGAAAGTCAATGAAAGACATCGGTACCGATGGAAAACTCATGCAAGTAACTAAAATGTTATATGAGACCACTAACACCAGAATCAAAAACGGCAAAAATTTCACTGAGGCATTTAATACTTCAAAAGGCCTCCGACAAGGATGTTGTCTATCTCCCACTCTCTTTAAAATATACCTTGATTAATCCTTACAGAGGTGCACAAAAGCAGTAAAACCGAGTGGACTGAAAGTGGGAGACGACTCCCTATTTGCGGACGACCAAGTTGTTAGAGCCCAAGATCAAGATGACTTAAGTATTGTAATACGGAAGCTAAATGAACATTACCAACAGGCAGGATTAGTAATAAATATGGACAAGTCGGAATACTTCATAGTGGGAAACGAAGACATTGAAAACCTACCATTGGAACAAGGACATATATTGTTGGTGTAAAACATTGCAAATATTTGGGAGCTATATTTAACAAACGAGGAAATAGTGAAGATGAAATACAACATAGGATCAATAAAGGTAGAAGCATCACTAGATCCCTCAATTCAATTTTATGGAACAAAGATATCAGGAAGGAAACAAAGAGAAGAATATATGAAAGTATAATGAAGAGCGCTACAATCTACGGTGCAGAAGTTTGGGACATAAGTGCAAGAAATAAAAACAAGCTACTTAGTACAGGCATGGACTTTTTGAGAAGTTGTCAGGTTTCGAGATTAGAACATGTAAGAAATGAAACAATTAGAGAACATAAGGTGGAAAAAACTATAAGAGACGATATTGAAAAGAGACAGCTGACATGGTTCGGTCACGTTAAAAGAATGAATGAGACTCGCTATCCGAGAAAAATATTAAAGTGGGTCCCACCGGAGAGAAGAAAAAGAGGACGACCACGGAGAAGCTGGAGGGACAATATTCAGGAGGCAATGGATTCGAGGCAATTAGATGAAGATATGCGTTATGATAGAAAAAATTGGGAGCTGGGTATGGAGAGGCGGCGAAAGCCGTAGAAATCCGTAGTTTCCATCAGTCTTTTTGTCCTTGTGGTGTCAGGACTTGTTTTCGCAGTGTAATTCATAATTGGTCTAACTACTGTCCTCTAAATCTTGGCCTTTGTTTCTGTCCGTAGATGTGTGTCGCGCCAGCTATTGTGATTAAGACATCCTGCTATTCTGTTGGCTTTGTTTATTTGTTGGGCAACTTCCGCTTCCGTATCTCCATAACTGTGCATTAGTACTGCCAGGTAGCTGATACTTCTTTCTTACTGGATTATTTTGCTGTTCACTTCCAGCTTGCACCTTATTGGATCTTTAGAGATCCACCACTCTCAAGTACTAGACATACACTGTTTAAGTGCAGCTAATATTGGAAGCGATCACAACCTAGTACTTGGAAAAATCAGAATAGTGCTACAAAGAAACAGGAAAGAAGACCCTGTTGAATGTGAGACAAGAATAAAGGTAGAACAGCTATGAGACTTGTCAACACGAGATCTATACCAGAGAAGACTGCAAAAAGTACTGAATGAAAACTACATAACACCGGAAGAAGACATAGAAGAAAGTTGGAGGAAGATCAGAGATAATATCAAAATTGCAGCAACGGAAGCACTTGGAGAACGTAAGATAAGTAAACATATACGAAAGAAAAGGAGAACACCATGGTTCTGTGAAGAAATAAAAATAAAATGCCAAGAAAAAAAGAAAATCTACCTAGAATTCAAGTCCAAAAGAACGAGACAAACATATGAAGAATATAAAAGAGTACGAAATGAATTAAACTCAATAGTAAGAAGGAAGAAAACAGAACATTGGGAAGCATTTTCAAAAGAGATGGATCACGACTTTTATGGGATGCAAAAGGAAATGCGGAAAATGATAAGAGTTCAAAGAGCAGAGATGAAGGAATTGATAGAAGTAAAACATATTGATACAAATACATGGACAACTTACCTAAAAAACCTCTATCAAACAGCTAATCACAAAGAACTGGAAACACCAGGATTAGAATCGGATGAGAAAACAGAAATTAAAGAGGTAGATATAAAGAACGCCTAAAGAAAAAATATAAACAAAACCTGCCTTGATCTTTTTTATCTTTTTAATTTTTACTCAGTTTGAGTATTTAGAAACTGTCTTTCGGTCCTTTTCCTTGACGAAGGGAAGGTAAATGCGTGGCCTATGCGTCCTCTATTTGCTTTTCCTACTTTCGTCGTCTCTTGTGATTATATATTGTAAAATCCGAAGATATGGGATGCAGCCAAAAAGCAGTTTATTAACGAAAAGTCTTGGATTTAAAATATTGTTTATTATATTTTTATTTCAATTATTCTAATTGTTTAAAAGGTAGTAGACTTTCCATCTATGGCTTTTCGTTGTTTTCCTCGTAATACGAGAGATGTCGCTGAATTGCGTCTCAGAGGTGGGTTCATTGCATTGCGATGGTTTGCCTTAAATTGGCAGAATTGTTTGTATTTCCTTCAGGGTTGAGACTTCTGAGCTTCACCGATGAGGCATAAGGATGCTGAAATAGCTATATGGAGATGGTGATCCAACTCTGAATCAAATATAAACAAAACCTGCCTTGATCTTTTTTATCTTTTTCATTTTTACTCAGTTTGAGTATTTAGAAACTGTCTTTCGGTCCTTTTCCTTGACGAAGGGAAGGTAAATGCGTGGCCTATGCGTCCTCTATTTGCTTTCTCCTACTTTCGTCGTCTCTTGTGATTATATATTGTAAAATCCGGAGATATGGGATGCAGCCAGAAAGCAGTTTATTAACGAACGAAAAGTCTTGGATTTAAAATATTGTTTATTATATTTTTATTTCAATTATTCTAATTGTGTAAAAGGTAGTAAACTTTGCATCTGGGGTTTTTCGTTGTTTTCCTCGTAATACGAGAGATGTCGCTGAATAGCGTCTCAGAGGTGGGTTCATTGCATTGCGATGGTTTGCCTTAAATTGGCAGAATTGTTTGTATTTCCTTGCTGAAATAGCTATATGGAGATGGTGGTCCAACTCTGAATCAAATATAAACAAAACCTGCCTTGATCTTTTTTATCTTTTTTTATCTAAAACTGTTATAGTTTGACCAAATGTAGAAGTTAGATGAAATAATACCTAGGAGAAATCTCATTTGATAAGCTCAGAGTTCGAAAGTTGTTATTTAATAAATTAAAAATCTTATTAATTAAAGCCAGTAGAAGGCCGGATGCCTAAACGACACAATTTGGAAAAACAAACACCTAAGATTGGAAACAAAGGCCCGAATATATAAGTCAGTTATTAGGCCAGTAATGACTTACACGGCCGAAACAAGACCAGATACAAGCAAAACACGAAGACATCTGGAAACCAACGAAATGATGATCTTAAGAAGGATTGCTGGAAAAGAACTACAGGATAGGGTAAGAAATGAGAAAATCAGACGCATAGGTGGGGTAGACAATAAAAATACCTGGGTAAAGAACAGAAAAGAAGAGTGGAATGGGCACATAAGCAGGATGTCTGAATCAATGAAAGTAAGAATAGCCAGGGACAAGTCACCATTAGGCAGGAGAAGTATAGGATGCCCAAGGAAAAGATGGAATGACAGCTTAGGGGCAGAATGAAAGGCACCGTTGAAGAAAAACAGGCAGCACTGCCTATATAAACGAAGAAGAAGAGATTACCATACTTTTTGTTTTATTTGGTGATATTATCATGTTGAACTTTCTTGCTGTTATATTAAATTGATATAAAAGTCTCTGAAGGTCATCTTCACTGTCTGTAATAAATATGGCATCATCTGCATAGCATAGATTTTTTTAATTCTCCTAATTCAAATAGTCTCCAAAACTTTTATAGTTATTTATGATATAAGTGTTAAAAGTACACGTTTAAGGCACGCATGTGAAAGTTTGCAGAATGAGCGATAGCGAGTTCTGCAATTCACATGAATGCCTTAAAAATGTACTTTTTAACACGCATATCATACAATATTTTTTCTACAAACGTAATTATAGGACAATATCTACAAAAACTTTTACTTGAACTTGACTGACATTCCATTTTTATATTTTTTTGACATTACATCAAAATTGCCTATACGGTCAATATGAATTGCAGTGCCATAAAAATTTTAAAGCACTAGTGCCTTAAAGTAGCATTTTTAACGCTCGTATGGAGTGCTAAAAATTGCATTTTTAACACGGTTGTAGAAAAAATAATTTAAAACTTCCTTCTTTATCACTGCTTACACCTTGATAAAACACTGTACAAAATGATTATTTCAAATTTCATACAATAACTCATACCTTTCCTTTGGCAAAAAAATTTAAATTTAAAAATATCGAGTCACGTCTCAGCCTTTCAGGTTTCATTAGATTTGGCGGCTCAGAACGGTCTAGACGAACTCGTCTTTTATTGATTCTCTCCTCTAAAGCTCTTAAAAAATTGCTCTTTAAGAACATTTTTCTCCTTTCGCATACATATAGAGGAAAATTTAAATAATATGGTACATCTGTTACTTATAATTCGAGGAAAATACGTATTTTCAGAATATCAATTTTTCCATTTTTACGAGGTGATTTTCAAAAGAAAATTTAGGATGATTTATTTTATGATGCGTAACCTACTGAAGGCTGGAGGGTGATTTATTTGGATTTTTTGGGTCTTCACCACTTATAAAGATCGCACAATCCAATTTTGATTATTTAAATTTGTTGTTAATGTTTTTTATTATTAATTGCATTTGGAAATATTTTTTAAATAATTAACTCAATTAATAATTAATTATTGATACAAACAGAAAAGTCTCTCTGATGCAGAATTCACCATTATAATAAAAATTAAAATGGTAAATAGATATTTAAATCTGAAACTTTTCTTGTTGGAAGTTCTTTCTAGTACATCCTTAATCTGCGAGTTTTACAATTAATAAGACAGCAGACGATGAAAATAGAAAACAAAAAGGACTCTGCTATATGCAGTCACATTCAGTTTTCATGTGTCTAGGAAAAGGACAGAAAGAAACTTCCTAGTAATCAAATCTGAGTAAAGATAGAAAAGTAAAAGAAACCAGCTGTTTCTGCCTTATAGGCTTCCTCAGCAGAGCATCTTCACTCAGGTCTTATCTTTACTCCGATTTGAGTACTAGGAAATTTCTTTTTGTCCTTTTCCTAGAAGAATGAAAACGGATTGTGACTGCATATAGTAGAGTCCTTTTTGTTTTCTATATTCGTCGTCTGCTGTCTTATAAATTGTAAAAGTCTCAGATTAAGGATGTACCAGAAAGAACTTCCAAGAAAAGTTTCAGATTTAAATAACTATTTACCATTTTAATTTTTATTATAATGCTGAATTCTGCATCTGAGACTTTTCAGTTTGTTTAAGAGATGTCACTGAATTGCGTCCCAATGGGGATTTCAATGATCTTTGAAATTTCCCTTAAACAGATGGGCTTCAGAAGTGTGCACGCTGCTCTGCTGAGGAAGCCTATAAGGCAGAAATAGCTGTCCAGGGATTGTGCATCCCTCTGAATCAAAAACAAGCAAAAACCATCCTTTACTTAATTAATTATCTTGTTTACGAATTAACCGCGGCAGTTAAATTAGTTTGCATGCATGTTCAATTTTTTAACGTTTTAAACCTTATGTATGGGCACGGTTATTAGACTTTATTACGGTTGTCTTGTCCGACGGTGGTGGGGAGACTTATATTTTTGACTTTACGTCACAAGAGTTTACATTCCCATATTTTTAAATGATTTTCGATCATTGAATGTGTGTTATTGTGTATATATGTGTATTATTTGTGTTATTATGAAATAATTAGACAAATAGTACACATTTTATCTTATACCGGGTGGTGAATCGTAAAAAGGGCCACAGGAAACTCAATGTAAAATTCTGAATTGTTGAATTCCTGCTTCCCTAATTATTTTACATCAAAAGTCATGAGAGAATACTTGTAGAGAATTAAAATCTGTATTAAAATCAAAAGTTAAAATTGTTCTACGATTTAAATGTATTCCAAAATTTTGAAAAATATGATACATTTGCCACAATAGGTATGCGTGCAAAAGTAAGGCCACACGTTACTATTTAACTGACAGTGCTCACACCATTGACTGAATAAAAAAATCTTTATTATTAATCCTTTCTTCGCAACTGAGGGTATCTTATCAACTGTATTGTTTTTAAACAATAGATGATAAAATAAAAATATTGACAGTTCAAAAATGTCAACATTATTGAATTGTGTGTGGCCTAAGTTTGGGCTGAAAACTAAAATGTATTACATTTTTACAACATTTTGGAATATGTTTAATTACGTAGACCAATTTTAACATAGTTATTTCCAATACAGATTTCAATCCTCTACAAATAGTTTCTAATGTCTTTTGATGTACAATAATTATTAGGGAAGCTGGAATTCAACAATTCAGAATTTTACATTGAGTTAATGCAAAATTTTGACGCATGTCAAAATTCTCAATGTGTTTTAATTGTATTCATTTTTTTCGAATCCTGAGAAAACTAATAAATATTTTTGAAAAATTTAAACTCAGAATGAAAGACTACATTATTACCGAGGGCTGAAAGTCCCTGAAAACTTCTATAATGTTTATTTTAATAAGTTACAGGGCTGGAAATAAAAGAGAAGTGTGATATTTAATTTCAAATATTTCATTTAATAGAATCTGCTTGTTTATTCTAAGGGGCTTTCCGCCCTCGGTAATAATGTAATCTTGCATCCTGCGTTTAAATTTTTCTAAAATACTTGGTTTTCTCAGGATTTGAAAAAAATCATATTACGATTCAAATGACAGTAAACTCTCGTGACGTAATCTCACCCTTAATGTTCATTGGTTAGTCGATTTAGGCAACCGTAGTAATGTCTAAGAACCGTGATGTATGGGTGTCACCGTTAAACCTTTGAATTCTAAGGATAGGCCGACAGATGCCATGCCAGTCAAATTCGACTTTGAAACACCCTTTAAAATGGTCATAATAAACCACAAAATGGGTGAAGCAGTTAAACCGAAATTGAAGAAGGTGCACTCGTGGGTTATACGGATGAATTTAAGATAGATGAAAGGGCAGGAGTGGGAGTTACTGGGCCCAATTTCAGGTTATCCAAATCTATGGAAACCCCCCAACCATCTTTCAGGCAAAAATACATGGCATATACATTAGTGCCCAAGAATGTGTCAATCGAACCACCCGAAGGGCAAAAGTCTTTATTTTATCATACAGTCAAGCTGCCTTAAAGGCTCTAAAGCCATTTACTTGTGAGTCAAAGTTGTTTTGGGATTGTAAAAAACCCCTCAAGAAGCTGGCGGAACGCAACAAAGTAACTTTGATATGGGTGTCAGGTTACAATGGAATTGCAGGAAATCCGAAGCTGATAGCCTTGCAAAAAAGGGGCCAATACTCCATTCCAAGGTCCAGAACCGTTCTGTGGACTATCAAAAAGCCACAAGTTCGGACCTGAGACCTCAATCAACTACAACTATATTGGTCTAATACACCAGGACGAAGGCAAGCAAAAAGGCTCATAAAAGTGTCGCCTACCGCAACAAACTGCCTTCTCGCAATGAGTAAATAGATTAAAAATGGTCACTAGATTTCTCACTGATCACTGCCCTCTGAGATATCATCTCAAAAAAATAGGCAAATCAGATAGTGAGATAACGCTTCTGTGATAACGAAAAAGAAAAGAAACGGCAGCATATTTATATACTATGTAACTGCGTAGCACTGTTCTGCAAAGGACTAAAATTCCTAGAAAATTTCACCCTAGTGCCCTCTGACATAGGAAATAAGTCACCTAGGATGCTAATAAACTCCATCAGAAGTATTGGTATCCTAGAGTTTAACTAGATTAAGGTATGCACAAAAGATCTCTATGTCTAGGTCGAATTGCGGAGAGGCTGCATAGCCTTAGCGACCATAACCTAATCTAATCTAATGGGCGTCACAGAGCCACGTGATCCTATCACCGTACCGTATCGACCGTAATATTTTCTGTATTATTTCTTACTACAATGGGCCCGGATAGCTCAGGCGCTAGCATGTCTGACTTCCACGCAGGTAGGTTGGGGTTCGAAACCCAGCGCAGCGCCGGGGAGAACATCTAGACATTTTTGAATGTCTATAGGACCCAGGTCGACTCAGCCTGAATAAAAATGAGTACCTTGAGAATAGAGAAAAACCTACGCATAGATCGAAAAATGGCGATTAGCGATATACAGGGTGTCCCCGAAAATAATGCGTTCCTTAAAGGTATAGGTAGAAGGTACCATGTAGAGCAAAAAAGTCTTATAACATTTTTTTCTAAATTCAACCGTTTGGCCAAAAAAACCAAAATACATTTTGGTGTGCAAATTGAAATCTGACAAATATGTATATGTACAAAAATCTAAACATAGACAATCACAATTCAAAAATAGTTGCAGCATTGGCCTTTAGTATTTACATTAAACCCTGTCTTTATCCTAAACAAACAAACAAATTCTTGTTTTGTTATTTTCAAACATGGGATGGTATAATTATTTTGCAAGTGTACCTGTCTGACCTACATTTTTCTGGTGTCAATAACCTAAATCACTAACAGTTCTTGTACAGTGATGCCAAATTTTTAAATTTTATGAAAATAAAAGTTCGCTTATATGGAGAACAATGTAATTTTTTTTGGAAACGGTTAAATTTAGAAAAAAATGTTATAGGACTTTTTTGTTCTACATTGTGTATTATATCCATACCTTAAAGGAACGCACTATTTTCGGGGACACCCTGTATATATATTCGTAATTCTTTAAGAAATGAATGCCATTAATAGAACAAAGACACCAGCAAAAACAGAAATAAAAGCTTTATCGGAAAATTAAAGTTGTACTCTTAAAACAGCTGCGGTACTATTGTGGTAACCATGTATTTTTGCATTTGTTTTTAATCCCTGAATGGTTTTAGTAATTTGCACGCAAAAAGTTACTAAACACATGCAGTTTAGTTGAGCAAGGTATAAACAATGGTCGAATACGAACTTCGAATAATCATAGTGGCGAAATACCATGAAATCAATGAAATTAATTATACTCGTGTAATTAGATTTTCCAAACAATTTGCAAATTCGTCTCTAAATCAAATCAGATCACTGTCCGAATTTCCAAGTTTGGATAAATGAGCAACGAAATAAATAGGGACGTAAAGGTTTATTAGTTCAATCCCAATTTATATATAATATGTATATATAATTTAATAATTTAAGAAGGAGAAAAGGAATAATTATTATGTTCTATGTGATCTCCAAAGTTTGATTTTTCTGTGTTATTGAGGTATTCCTTGATCATCTGAGAAAGGGTTCTCATTGTTTTACCCACATGCCATGTTATAGTCCCTTCAAGACAGTTTATTAATAAATACATAATATATTATTAATACCATTTTTATTTAATTGTCAATGTTGTCTTTGGTTTTAATAAACATGATTGGTTTTAAAAGAGATGTGTAAGTAACTGAATTTATTACAAACTACTATTGATATTTTTTTTCTGAAATTGAAACCACAACCCAGGTAACCATAACAAATAATACCAACAAGCAAGAACATCGGCAATTAGAAGATTACAACTTCAGCAAATAAAAAAACTAACAAATCAAAACCTAATACGACTGCATTAATGCATTTTTACATAAATTAAGTATACACCCACCCAAACTTATATGGAATCATCTGATATTTCTTATTATTTCGTGCGGATTTAAAAAAAACGAACTCACGAAGTCAAACAATATTTATTTTAAACAACTTAATAACAAATACGTAACAATTAAATAAAACAATAAAGTATTTAAACAACAAATTGAAACTAGTTGTTTTAAAGTTAATAACATAAAAAAATTTCAATGTAAAACGAATAATGTTTAAATGGTTTTTATTTTATTTTTTTTTGGTAGTCCGTGTTATCACCTCTAGTCTGTATGCAAGCTTCAGTTTGCGTGGGCATGCTCCTAATCAAATTATCGACATTTTGTTGTGGTAGATTGCTCCATTCTCCAAGAGCAGCTTGTACTAGCCGTGCGGTGTTTTGTGGATTTTCCTGGCGAGTTTTAATTTTTCTTTAAGGCATATCCCACAAATACTCTATAGGGTAAAGCTCGGGTGAGCAAGCAGGCCACTCCAAACAAGGGATACCTTCTGCTTCAATGATGTCTCTAGTTACTCTAAGCGCCGGACTCCAGTTGCGATTTTGTAGTCGCGCGATTATTTTGTCGCGACGATTGAACACATTGTTTCAAATACAAGTCAATCTACGATTATTTAGTCGCAAATGGATTGACTTGTATTTGAATTATTGTGTTCAATTTTCGCGACTAAACAATCGCGCGACTACAAATCGCAAGTGGAGTCCGGCACTAATGGTATGTGGAGATCCATTATCATGCATGAAAATTAAATTTTCTCCTGTTGCACCTCTCCAGAGCCTAACTACAGGTTATCAACATACCCATGAGCAGTTAAAGTTAATTGGATGAAAATTAAAGGAGCTTTTTAACGGATCACAATTCCTCTCCAGAACATTATACTTCCCCTTGTATATTTGTGAACAGATCTTACAGTTTTCGTTCTTGCTTGCCTTCCTCGCCCTCTAAGTACACGATTTCGTGGGTCATCTGATTTTACACAAATCCTGACTTTTTCTGAAAATAGCATATTTTATCATTTCTAAATGTTCCAGTTTTGGTGGTGAAGACACTAATTTAGGCGATCAATCTTGTGCTGCCTGGATAACTGGGGACCCATAACTGTCTCCTGCTCTGCTGTATACTTCTTGGCACGAATTATTCTTCTTATCGTTTCAACTGAAAGAGTTACACCTATAGCTTCCAAAGGCTGCCTTTGGAGCTGCTGGTGAGAAATGGTTAGGTGTCCTCCAGCTGATTGCACAATTAAACGATCGTGGCGAGCCGGTTTTACTTGTTGGCGACTTTCCCTTGCTTTATTTTTGAACTTTCCTAGCTTCTGTTACCTAGCATAGGGTTTGGACAGAACGCCCTCTGTTACGCCTATCTCTGCAGATATGTCCCTCTGAGAACATTACTTGCTCCACAAGATCAATAATCTTTCCCCGTTGTAAGTTCTATAACCCCACATGATGCATATTTTCGTCTCTGGACGCAAAAGTTAGTTTATTTATTTTCGTTCAATTTGCTCCTCCAGCAAGTAACCTATACCGTACCGAGCTAGCTGATTGTCTTATCGAATTGTTGATTTTCAATAAAAACCTTTATTCTTCACGACAATAACAACTTTTTCAAAAGAAATTTTGAAATACATGGTGATTCCATATCTCAGAGAAGCAAGAGAAAACGGAAAACGAGCATATCTCAGACAAAATAAATTAATTGTAAATGACAAGAGCTATACAGTGGAAAACTTTAGTGAAGAAGAACAACAACAAAAAGAAAAATACTACAAACGCTCTCTACAAGTGAACGATCCCCAGAGAGTGATAGGCTAAATGAACAACAAAGGAAATTTACTAAAACAGACCCAAAAAACTAGCAAGTGATGGTCAAAGGGTGGATGTACAGGATAATGACCAGGCGTGGATACGGAAAACGATTAAGAGAGCACCGAAAAGTAATAGAAATAGAAAATTGAGAGGTATCATAAATATAGCAACGTGGAATATAAAAACTATGCTAGCCATCGGCAAAATGGAAGAAGTAGCAATAGAAATGAGAGATTATAATATAGACATAATAGCATTGCAAGAATTGCGATGGAAGGGAGAAGGCAGGATCGACAAGCAAAATTTCACAATGTACTACGGAGGAGAAAGTACATAGGGTAGAAATGGAACAGGCTTCATGATAAGTAGAAGATGGAGAGAATGTGTATTAGAATTTAAAAAAGTAAATGGAAGAATATCTTATTTAAGGATAAAGAATAGAGCTGCTAATATCTCAATGATAAATATCTATGCACCCACAGAACAAGCCGATGATCAAGAGAAGGATGATTTTTATGAAGCTCTAGAAAGTCTCCGTGAGGAAATTAAAAATCATGACACACTTATAATTCTAAGAGACTTCAATGCAAAGATGGGTAAAGAGGAACATTGGAGATCGGTAGCAGGGAAAGAAACAGCATATGACACAACAAATGAAAATGGGACAAGAATGCGCAATCTAGCTACAAGATATGAATATGTTTGTAGCAAGTACTAAATTTCGGTACAAGCTAGAGCAGGGGTCACCAATTACTTTCCATGGGGGTCCGTTTTGAGAACCTATAACACTTCCGGGGTCCGGATTTATGCTGCCTGTGTCTGGTTGTTCTGATTCGGTTTCTTTGCGGATTCTTGTTAAAAAGTATCCCCTATAAACAAATCAGAAGGATGCCGGGCGAAATTTTTGGGCAGAAATTGTTTAACATTTTTTTTAACAAATTCAAAATATCACTTTTCTTGCCCCCGAAAATATGTTTTTAGCATTTTTGGGTCATCTTAAACAAAAAATATCAGTCACTTTATTAAAATTTAAGAGTTTTCAAGCATGGCAAAAATGCATATTTTTGCATTTTCCAGATTTTATATCGCTTATAACTCGAAAACTATCAACTTTTCAGAAATATGACGAGAGACCTTTTTTGTTTACAATTACCCAAGAAACCTAAAAATACATTTTTTCTACGGTCGTGCAAAAATGTCTACTTTCGCGCACGCATTTTAGTTTAGAAAGTTTCACTTTTCCTCACGCGTGTTACTTTTCCGCACGCGGTTTTTACTTTTCCGCACGCGTTTTAATTTAGATATGTTAATATGGCCTTAAAGTAATTATAATACATGCAATAAACTAATATTTACATATTATTTACTAATTTATTTCAAATATATCTTATTGTGTTCATGTTTTAATGAAAATAACGCGACAATTCGATGAAATAAAATTATTTTGACATAATATTCAAAAGTCAAATCGGTAGACAATAACAGTCGTTTTGAATCATCGTCATGGAAATCAAGATCGTCGTCATGCTAACTAATTATATTGAAAGTTTGGTTTTGACAACCTTGTCAAAGAATTAATTTGTGTATGTATTTTCATATTAATTAAATTAATTGATTAAGATTTTGTAATTTTTTAAAGACTCTTAGAAAAAATATTGTTCCCAACTCTTGCAGAAAGTCTCTTTTCCGCACTCGACTGCTTGCCGAACTCCCGCTTCGCGTCGTTCGGCAAACTGCAGTCGCGTGCGGAAAAGAATGACTTTCTGCACTTGTTAGGAAATAGTATATTGTGCAACAAGTGCAGAAAGGTACTAATTTCTCACGAGTTTGAAAAGTTGCGGTACGAGCGCAAGCGAGTGCCGCAATTCAAGCGAGTCAGAAATTACCTTTCTGCACGTGTTTCACACTATACTTTTTCTACAAGCACAGTTTTTCCTAAAAATAAAAATCACAATTTCCAAACGACGATTAATTATAATAGGTACCTATGTGATAAATTTTAAACTGTATTTAATTAATACCTACTAATCAATTTAAATTCATTATACCTAAATAAATTGCACAGAAATCAGTTAAAAAATTTGCCTTAATTTGTTTAAATTTAAATAATTATTACACATTATTGACATTATATTTATGCAGTCACGGATTTACATAAAACCTACTTCATTCGACGTCTCTTGCACAGGTTGCTAAATCCTTATTGGTTATTTGATAATTATAAAATGTTTAATAAGAATAAATTTGTAAAATAAAACAGTTGTAACATCCATAATTTAGTTTCTATGCTATAGTTAAATATAATAATTGTCTTATAGGTTATATATTTGTCTAAAGTTTAACCACGGATGTAAACAGAATATAACGTTACTCAGAATGCGGTAGTCCACGGATGTAAACAGAATATAACGTTACTCAGAATGAGGTAGTCAACTGTGCAGAAAAGAACTTTGCGGCACAGAAACGTCACTTTGCGGCACAGAAACGTCACTTTTCTGCACACTAATGTCAAATATCTTATACTGTGAGAAAATATCAAGTTTGCTAGCATAAAACCGTGCAGAAAAGTGCACTTTGAATAGTGGTTGTAGAAAAATAACTATTTCGAGACAAAACAGTAATTTTGAATTTGCTTAAAAAAATTTTTCACCCTTCTGATTTGTTTAAAGGGGACATTTTTAAACAGGAATCCGCAAAGAAATCGAGTCAGAAACATTTTTCATACGAAAGTGGCCGTACACATGGACTAATATGGAAAGGAAAAATAATAATATCTAATTGTTTTTTGGTTACTGTATACTTTCCTGTAAGTTTTCCTGGTATAATAAATAAAATATAAATTCATTGTTTTGATGTTATTATCAATATATTTTGAAAACAGCAGTATTGTAAATTGTTACTGATAATATTTTAAATGCTAATGAAGTTTTTATTTAGGCATCTTCAATTTTGTAGAAAGGAAACTAAGGAATTTAAAATAAATAATCATAGTACAAAATACTAATTAACATGTTATCTTTTCTACATTAGTTTCAATGCAAGGTGTTTGTTGCAAACTTATTAAATCTGAAAATTATTTGAATAATCTGAAACGAATATAAAAAATGCACATGACAATTTTATATTACAGTTTACTTAATTTCAAAATTAATGATTAGCAAGTATAACAGTAAGGGAACTCTTTACAATATTAAATTATCAGAGAGAAAAATGACATTTTTTTATGTACAACCTGTCTTTGGAGTGAGTTTAGTGCAACTGAGTCTCATTAGGGAGTTGAGATATTCATCTGTTAAGTGAGATCTCTACCGATTTTTAATAAGGTTCATTATTGATAAAGCGGCTTCACACACACAAAGTTGAGCCAAACATAGTACACAATTTCATGACCAAATATTTTTAAAATTGCCAAACACTAGGTATATTCTGAATTTATTGACTGTCCGCACAAAACTAGCTTACGGTCCGGATGCGGACCGCGGTCCGCTAATTGGTGACCCCTGAGCTAGAGCATAAAATAACATGGCTTATTCCAGGAAGAAATACAGGAAAACAAAATGAACATGTCCTAATAAATAAAAAGAAAAGAAGAATGATCCAAGATGTAAGGTCATCATTGTAATAGCAAAGCTTAAGCTAAGAATGATAGATAGGGAGAAAAAAGAAAACAAAAAGAAAAGATAGAGAATAGAACAGTTAAAAACAAAGAAACGGCAATATCAACAAGAAATGGAAAAACAACTATTGGGAAATATAGAAAATAAAAACATTGAAATAGACTGGGAAAATATACGAAGAAGTATAGAAAACACAGCAAATACAGTGCTAGGAAGAAAATATGGAGAGAAAAGGAATGACTGGTTCGACAATGAGTGCGAAGAAATATTAAAGACGAAAAAATCAGCAAGGCTCAAATGGTTAAGAACGGGAGTCACAGATGATTACAGAATATACCAAAAAATCAGAGGAGATACCACAAAACTAATAAAGCACATGGTGATTCCATATAAGTGTTGGTGTGTGTATTTTTATTGCAGGTATCAGACTTTGACCAGTATTAATTTAAAAGTTATTTAAAATAAAAATGTATACCATTTTTATTCAGTTGCAATGCGAAGCCAAAAAATGTCTTAATTTTTACTTAGATTAGAGAGCGCAACCAGCACTCTTATCGACGATTTCACCTCTTGTTAGAGGCTCTTCAGAGAATGCATAGGTTGCTTTCTCTAATCCAGTAAATTTTTCGACACATATTAGTCCCACACTAGAACTGACGTGAATGGATTAGGTGACTAGCGTCATCTGGCAATTGAAAGATAAAGTTTTTCAATCCTATTAGCAACATTAATAATATTGAAAAATATTAAAAATATTACTAAAAGATTTTTAAATTGAAAACTTATTGGTACATTTTCCTGGTGACACCTCCAAGGCTTCTACAATTTGCAAGCCAAATGGATGCTGCAGTGAAGAAAAAAGGGAAGGAATTCTACACTATGCAACTCACAACCCCCGTCTGCAGCTTGGTAAAGTTCCAACGGAAAATGGACCTAGTTACTCCACGGAGTAATACTACTATAAAATAAAAATGTATACCATTTTTATTCAGTTGCAATGCGAAACCAAAAAATGTCTTAATTTTTACTTACATAGATTAGAGAGCGCAACCAGCACTCTTATCGACGATTTCACCTCTTGTTAGAGGCTCTTCAGAGAATGCATAGGTTGCTTTCTCTAATCCAGTACATTTTTCAACACACATTAGTCCCACACTGCAACTGACGTGAATGGATTAGGTGACTAGCGTCATCTGGCAATTGAAAGATAAAGTTTTTCAATCCTATTAGCAACATTAATAATATTGAAAAATATTAAAAATATTACTAAAATATTTTTAAATTGAAAACTTATTGGTACATTTTCCTGGTGACACCTCCAAGGCTTCTACAATTTGCAAGCCAAATGGATGCTGCAGTGAAGAAAAAAGGGAAGGAATTCTACACTATGCAATTCTCAACCCCCGTCTGCAGCTTGGTAAAGTTCCAACGGAAAATGGACCTAGTTACTCCACGGAGTAATACTACTATAAAATAAAAATGTATACCATTTTTATTCAGTTGCAATGCGAAGCCAAAAAATGTCTTAATTTTTACTTAGATTAGAGACCGCAACCAGCACTCTTATCGACGATTTCACCTCTTGTTAGAGGCTCTTCAGAG
This sequence comes from Diabrotica virgifera virgifera, assembly GCF_917563875.1. NCBI lineage: Eukaryota > Metazoa > Arthropoda > Insecta > Coleoptera > Chrysomelidae > Diabrotica > Diabrotica virgifera. The sequence continues at coordinate 196,663,303 of NC_065447.1, read as the reverse complement.
AATGCATAGGTTGTTTTCTCTAATCCAGTAAATTTTTCGACACATATTAGTCCCACACTGGAACTGACGTGAATGGATTAGGTGACTAGCGTCATCTGGCAATTGAAGTTTTTCAATCCTAATAGCAACATTAATAATATTGAAAAATATTAAAAATATTACTAAAAGGTTTTTAAATTGAAAACTTATTGGTACATTTTCCTGGTGACACCTCCAAGGCTTCTACAATTTGCAAGCCAAATGGCTTGCAAATTGTAGAAGCAAATTGCAAAAAATGGTATACATTTTTATTTTATATTAGTATTACTCCGTGGAGTAACTAGGTGCATTTTCCGTTGGAACTTTACCAAGCTGCAGACGGGGGTTGTGAATTGCATAGTGTAGAATTCCTTCCCTTTTGTCTTCACTGCAGTATCCATTTGGCTTGCAAATTGTAGAAGCCTTGGAGGTGTCACCAGGGAAATGTACCAATAAGTTTTCAATTTAAAAATCTTTTAGTAATATTTTTAATATTTTTCAATATTATTAATGTTGCTATTAGGATTGAAAAACTTTATCTTTAAAAGTTATTTAATTTATAACGTTTATCAATAACGTTTCCTATAGGCCTGGATCCCGTTTACCAAAAAAAAGTTTATTATTAGCAAGCTGAAAATTTGTTAATAGCTTAACGGTGTCTTGTCGGACAAACTTTGATGTACGGGAATACCGAAACAGGGGAAGTTCTAATTTCTTGTGGAACAGGTTACAGGTTTCGAACGTCAGACTACGAAAACGTCCCATGTATTTTGTCGGACAGAACTTCCAATTGATTGTTTATCCTTACATTAAACTCTCATCCAAAAGTCAGACTGCTATTTACCACCAGCAGAATTCCTGTCATTTGACATGTTCTTCGTGTCGGACTTACCCAACCCTTACCCTTATTAAAATAGGTACCCAACTTATTTGTCGGAGAAATATTTTTTCATATATTATATAAAGTTTGCTATTCAATAAACCTAAAAACAATCTGCTAGTTTTCACAATCATAAACTTGGATGACACGTTCCAAAATTAAAATCACCTTCCACAATTAAAACTTCCCCTGTTCCAGTGTTCCCATCAGTGGCGGCTCGTATAACTTTAGGAAGGTAGTGGCAGAATCCGGGCAGCTGCCTAAATTTTTAGTGACGGTTTCACGATATTGTCAAAAAGGATATAAAATAGAAATTAAAAAAAAAATAGGTGCAGATATTTTTATCTTATATGAATATTTTTGGGATGCCAAGAAATTGACCAAAATTTATCAAAACAGTTCCGTAAATTAAGTAATTAACAATAAAAAAACTCAACTTACCACCAGTATTTACTACTGATGTACTTTTTTTTTCATCACTAGGTGGGAAATCTGCAAACAGACGTCGGAAGTACACATTTCCAACAGTGCTGGGTTCCTGAGCTGAAACCTCATCAGTGTCACGTCGACCAGTTTGGCCCTAAATCGGACCTCCCTGCCCTCCGTAACTCCGATGTGGCCGGGACCAGCTAAACCCCACCCTTCTCATACTAGGGCATCAGGGTGGAATCGCTCGTTAGGGCATGATTTCTCCCCGATGTCCTTCTTTTGTCCGATTCTCAGTCGCTCGTCATCACGCATCAGATTCCGTCTCTCGCACTCATCCGACCACCACGTCCTTTAATCCTATGCTGTCAATCTTTCATTCTTCCTACCACTGCTGATTTACTTGAAGTTTGTTGTTACGATTTGGTCTCTAGAGCCTATTTAGAAAATTATAAAATAACACTATTCTATTATTTACACACACGCACAACGTAATTTAATATCACTGTTAAAGTTTACGATATGTGAAGTCCATCCTTCTTTCTTTTTTGGTGGCTAAGTTTTCAATGACTTTATTATTAAAATTGTCAATGCCATTTACAAAATGTTTTTCTACAGACAGCATACCTAAAGCACTTAGTCGTTCTTCCTTCATGGTATTTCTGAGGAATGTCTTAATTCGTTTTAGCATTGAAAAACAACGCTTTGCTTCAGATGTTGACATGGGAATGGTTATTAATATACTTAAAAGTTAACAGTTTCTTCAAATGTACATTTTAAACATTCATCATTTAATAAAACTGATAACGGGACAGCCCCAGAGGTAGTACTTAATTCGTCTCGCTTATACAATACTTGTAATTAAGTTTTAAGTCGAGTTTTGTCTAAAAACAAAAATTGTGTGCATGTTTCATTAAGAAATGATTCGGGGAACTTATCCTTATAAGCAGAAAACTTCTCTGACATAAATAAATGAGAAGCAACTAAATGTCCGGAGAAGGTATACCTTGTTTTTATTCGCAACAAAACTGCATAGCATATCTCGTCACCTCCAAACAAAACGCATACAAAACAGAACAGTTTATTAGTTTGTTCGCAACCACACAACCAGCTATTTTTATCATAAATAGTTTTATTAAACTTACGACAGCGAAGTTTTTGTCCATTTCCACTTTGTTTTTCAATTTTTAAATCGGGCAAAGACCGACCGAGTTCTTTATTTTGAAGTTTTTTTTCTAACGAAAAACCACCAAAAGAGTTTTTTAATATACTAATTTGATTCATTGTCAATAAATAAATTAAACGTAGAAAATAATCAAAATATGATTTACTACGACACCCACGACCACGACGCTCCAATAATTACAAATTAAAAAATATAGTAGAGTATAAACACAAATATACAATACAGTAGTAGATAATAAACACAATAGCGTCAAGCGAACGCGTAAAGAAACTAGAAATAGATCTAAAACATTGTATCTTAAGATCTACTTTTCGAGATTTCGAGCCTGACACGGAGAGTCCAATTTAAACGTATATTAAAAGTGCAATACCGCTCTATCTCAGTCACTTACTTACATAGGATGCTCATACAATCTTTCTCTTTTCTGGCGTGCTATACCTTTCGGCACCGGGATTTACATGATCTTCATCCCTTATCCGGTCAGCTGTGGGTGGTCAGAGTCGGTGGTTAGATGTGCATTGCGCTACACAGAAATAATCACAAAAAAAATTAACAGGCATTAAGACGTTTTTAAGATAAAAAATATGTTTCTGCATAGTTAGCAAGGTAGTGCCATGGCTCTATGGCACCTCACGGGCCGCCACTGCTTGCTATAAATTTTCAGCTTGCTATTAATAAACTTTTTTTTGGTACGCGGGATCCATGCCTATATATATTATGACACAAACACCTTAAAACTTGCAAACCACATTTACCACGGAAGATATTACACAAGAATTTTAAACTGCATCATTTACCGAGACACATTTTATTATGAAATTAATTTATGGCGTACCTACTTTCACGTCATTACAGTAAAAACAAACACGTAGAAAATGCATTTAAATACAATATTTAAGTTAAAGCCTACATTATTACTGACCAAGACAAAACCAGCTCAAACGAATGAAAGCAATAGGAAGAGAAATTATACAATATTAAAATTAATAAAAGATATTATTTCTATCCTTGTGGGATCGGTATTCATTGGAGGAACCGCAGACGTTCCAATACAATTAGCGTTTCTTTGTAAAGACAATAAAGTCGACTTTACCAAGTAACAAGACATTTACTCAACACATTAGACTATAATCTGCACATTAACAACGAATTATTTAGAGCCGCGGTCTCAAAAGTAAAAATCGCTTTGATGATTGCCAACCTTCGAAGCAGAGACGGTAGTACCTAGAAAAGAAGATCAACCCTTTCCTCTCCCAGAGGCATCCACTGGCTCTTCTCTGACGTTCTTCGTTTAGTAACTTCCTAAAGCACTGATACCATTCTTGCTTTATTTCAACATCGGCGCCTCACACTCTTCCATCTCCGCACTCTTAATCTGCCATACATGACTGATGAAAGTAAATTACTCTAATAGACTAACTAAACTAAATTTAAACTAGCTTGGCTACTTAGAAAGAATGCCAGATAATCGAGCTGTAAAAGTAATCCAGAGATGAAAGTCCCAAGGAAACAGAACAAGAGGAAGGTCCCGTAAGAGATGGATAGACGACGGAGAGGACGATCTTAAAACCGTGAATATCAGGCAGTGGCGAGTGAAAGTATTCAACAGGGCAAAATGGAAGAACACTGTTAAGCAGGCCAATACTCACAAAGGGTTGTAGCGCCATTAGAAGAAGAAGAAGAAGTTATTCCTAGAACGCAATAGCCCAATAAAGTAAAAAAATAGTGGGCTCATTCCTAAAACAAGCTCTATAGTCCAGGGTAATAAGGATTTTCTCGGGACACTCAAAGATCCAGGTTGCTGACTACTTTTTTAGTTATTGTAGACCTATAGGAAGAAAACCTACCTGTTTCCTGCCTAGAGTTCGCGTCTGTTTTTTAATTATTAACAATTTAGTGCAAAAATCGCGATTTTTTCGATTTTTTGCACTCCATTCAAAAACTAAATAGTTGACATAAAATTACAAAATTCAGTTTTTTAGAACATTGAAAAACCTTCAAAATGCCGATTTTTGAAAGTTAAAAAGTTAATTTGTTGCTACGCAAACTGCAAAATAAGTGAAAATCGTTATTTGTTAATAACTTTCACTAAAACTACCTTAGAACTTTAGTGTTTCACCCAAAGTTGGATATTGGGGTACTTAACAAACCCTCGAAATTTGAGACTGATCCATTAATTAGTTTAAGAGTTATTTTATTTGTTTATCCCAGAGACCTTTATTTTGCAATAAGATAAGACAGAAAATAATGAAGATAGAGCAATTCTGAGTAAGCCAAATGAAAGTAGAAGAGTGATAGTATCAAAATGTATTAAAAAAAGATAAAAAATGATTAACATAGTCATAAATCCTAATGCCAAATTTTTAAAATTTTGTAGTTTATAAACATTTAGAATAACTTTAAAAATGTTGTCCGTAGAAACAATACTTTTATATATTCGAAAAGACAGTATTTTAACACGAATTTTCAAATAAAAAAATTTAGCCTGGCCTCATTTGGGACAAAGTTAGCCATATGTTTTTTTTTTAATTCACAGCTAATTTGTTTATAATAATTAAGAAATATCATTAATGCCATTTTAACGAAGGGAATTTCTATTTTTTTTAAATTTGCACAAACATTATACCTTCACAGCACCCTCTACGATTTTTCAAAAATGTAGTGCAAAATAATTACTATGGGGATTCTACAAATCCAGCAAGTTAAAATACCGAAAAAGCAATATTTTGCTGTATCTCCGGATCAACTCAATGGATTTTGATCTTTCTTTTTTTAATTGGTATGTAATTTTTACGTACATTACAAATATTCAATTTGTTTATAAATTTATTAATTAATGAACAGTCTAATTTGTTTAAACAATTCTTAAAAAAATATTTTTTTTACAAAAATCTATTTTTTTATTCATAGTATCATTAATGATCACAGAAAAAGTTAAAGTACACTTTAATAAATAAATGATTTTTATTAGATAATTATTTATTGAACATAATTTATTTATTAAACTATACCTTAACTTTTTCTATGATTAATAGGGATCTCTATCTCTATCTAATTAGCCTTCTTCGGTCCATCTTTGGACATAGGCCTCCCCAATCCTTTTCCATTCTTCTCTGTCTGTCGCTACAGTTATCCACCTAGAGCCCACGTGCTTCTTGACATCATCTGTCCATCTCATTTGTGGTCTTCCTCTGCTTCGTTTATATTGCCACGGTCTCCAATTTATGAGAATTTTGTTCCATCGGTCTTCCTTTTGTCTTATAGTGTGTCCGGCAAATCTCCATTTCAACTTTGCAACTTCTTGTCTAACATCCCTAACTTTGGTTTTCTCTCTTATCAACTCGTTTCTCTTTTTATCCAATAGTTTTATGTGCAACATTTGCCTTTCCATTGCTCTTTGCGTCTTTATGATCTTGTCCATGTTTGCTTTTGTAAACGTCCACGTTTGGGAACCGTAAGTGAGAACAGGGAGTACGCATTGATTGTATACCTTGGTCTTAAGATGTTGTGGATATCTTTTGTTTTTAAGGATGTAGCTTAGTTTTCCAAATGCCGCCCATGCCAGTCTAACTCGTCTTTTGATCTCTGCTGTTTGGTTTTCCTTGTTAAGTTTTATAATTTGACCCAGATATATATAATCATGAACTTGTTCTATTTCATCTTGTCCGATCCTCATTGTGATGTCCTCATCTGTATTTGTTATGATTTTGGTCTTGCTGTAATTCATATTAAGGCCTATCTTTCCGGCTTCTATGTCCAGTTCTTTCATCATTTCAAACAATTCTTCTTTTTTATCGGTTATCAATACGATGTCATCGGCGTACCTTAGATGGTTCAAGCGTTGTCCACAAATTTTTATACCTTTTTCTTCCCATTCTAATCTTTTAAAGATATCTTCCAGGAACCTGATTGAAAAGTTTCGGTGATATTGTGTCACCCTGTCTTACGCCTCTATTTATTTGAATTGATTGTGTTCCTTCGTATACTTTAATTGTTGTTGTGGCATCTTTATATATATTGGCTATTAGGTCTGTATATCTGTGGTCAATTCTGCTGTTACTCAAAGAACTTTTCACTGCCCAATGTTCGACACTGTCAAAAGCCTTTTCGAAATCTATGAACGCTACATATAGAGGGATGTTGTATTCATTTGCTCGTTCTATAAGGATTTTCATACTTAATAAATGATCACTTGTGCTAAATCCCTTTCTAAAACCAGCTTGTTCTTTCGATTGGTATCCGTCGAATTTTGTCGTCAATCTGTTGGTTAAAATTTTTGTTAGGAGTTTATACATTACATTGAGGAGTGTTATAGGACGGTAGTTTTTTATATCTGCTTTGTCCCCTTTCTTGTGTAAGATAATGGTTACGGATTCCTTCCAGTTGTTTGGGATTCTTTTTTCTTTTAATATTTTGTTAAAAAGGGAATAGAGAGTATTAATTACCACTTTTCCACCATATTTCAGCATCTCTGTAGTTATTCCATCTTTTCCAGGCGATTTGTTGTTTTTCATTTCTTTCAATGCCTACTTTATTTCTGATTTGCTTATTTCTGGCTGTAATTCTGAATTGACATTTTTTATTTTCGAGTTAAGTTGGGTTTTTATTTCTTCTGATGGTTCCTTTTTTGTTTTATATAACTCTGAGTAGAAATGTTGGATTATATTTATGATGTCGTCTTTAATGTTTGTTTCTACTCCGTTTACGTCTTTTATTTTGTTTATTTCAAATCTGCCGAGTTTCGGTCTTAAGCATTTCATATTCTTGTTGTTCTGTATTACTTCTTCTATTTTTATTTCTTGTTCTTTTCTCTTAGTTTCTTTTATCATTTTGCTTATTGTCTTATTGATTTCTACATATTCTATAGATTTCCTTTTGCCTTCTTCGACAAGCTTTCTTCTTTTATCCATAAGCTTCTTTGTTTCTTCTGATACATAGTTGTCCTTTTTAACATCCTTTTTTGCTATTTCTTTTCCTGATGTAACCATCGTTGCTGTAAGTATGTTGTTTATTTCGTCTATATCTTTATCATCACTGTCTAATTTTTCGGTGAATTGTTCTTTGAACAGGTCTTTGTATTTCTCTTTATATTGCCCTAGTTTGTTTCTATCTACTATATCCGAGTTTCTTATTATTTTTCTTTTCATCTCATAGTTACCGTCGATATTAATTTTTGCTCTGACCATCCTGTGATCGCTACCTGTTGTGAATTTGTTAAGAACTGTTACATATTTAATGATATATCGTTCCGTGGACAGTATGTAGTCGATCTTATTTTTTGTGGACCCATTAGGGCTGATCCATGTCCATTTTCTTTGGGACTTTTTTTTGTAGAAGGAGTTCATTGCGTATAGACGCTTTTCTTCTAGGTAGTTCATCAAAGTAGCACCTCTATCATTTCTCTGGCCGTATCCGAAATTTCCTATTTTAGTTTCTTCTTTGTTTAGTTTCTTACCCAGTTTAGCATTGAAATCTCCTATTACTAGTGTGAGACGATTTTTATGTTCTTCCATAGCCTTTGAAATATCTTCATAAAATAGTTCGATGTCTTCGTCATCATAAGCTGTCGTGGGGGCATATACCTGGATAATTTTAATTGATGTTCTTCTTATTTTGAGTATGACATAGGCGACACGATCTGATATACCTTTGATTATTTGAACATGCTTACTTATGGTTTTATTTATTATAAATCCTACTCCAAAATTACTATTCTTTTCATTTCCTTTATAATACAGTAGATTCCCGGAGTTTAGCTGCATTCGGTTTTCTTCTTTCCTTCGAGTTTCCGATAGGCCTATGATATCCCATTTTATATTTTTTAGTTCTTCCTCCAGTTCATGTACTTTTTCATCCGTGGACATTGATTTAATATTGTATGTCCCTATTGACAGATTGATAGATTTTCTTGGTTTCTGTTGTGTTCGTCTTAGTGGGTTTTTGTTTTTATCTATCAAGAGCGAATTATTGCCTCCCCCAGAATCCGTGAGGCAGACCTTTGAGGTGTGGGATTCAGAAATTTCCTTACCCACCTGGGGACCATTTCCGTTTGTTTTATTATTCGCCATGATAAAAAGAGGGGGGGTAATGGCAGTTAAAACACCACGCTTGCCATGCGGGTTGGTGAGTTCTTATTCAGCCGCCCACTCTGGGTCAGACGCTGTTTGTAGCCGCTCACTCTGAGACAGACGCTACTGGTTTGTGAGATTATACTATCCCTAAAATCAAGGGTTGCCAGCTCCGCCATCTTCGCCGTACCGGAAGTATTCTTCGTCGCCTTGGATGCCGTTCTGGACTTCATCCGTGACCCTGGACAAGGGACCCTTAGCAGGTGCTAGCTTCCCGGGTCAGGAAGCTCCTGGAATCTGCAGGGGGCAGGGATTGATTCACTTTCCCTGATAGGACTATCCAATAGAATCCGAGGGACTCCAAAGGAGTTCCTACCCGCTACCCGCAGTTCCTACCCGCTACCCGCAATAGGGATAGTATGATTAAAATCATGGATTTTTGGGAAAAAATATTTTTTCAAAACTTGTTTAAACAAATTAGACTGTTTATTAATTAATAAATGTCTAGACAAATTACATATTTGTAATATACAGAAAAATTACATACAAAATATATTCAGAAGATCCCGAGATATAGAAAATGATAGTTGTTTTAAGTTGCTTTTTTTAGTTTTTGAATTGGTGCATTTGTCGGCTCCCAGCTCCCCCTTCACTTATTGTCCTTTTCATGATCATTTTTCAGTACGTAACAAATGATACGAAAAAGGGTAAGTCCGTGATAATACACATTTATAACATTTATTCTAACAAGACATTTTAGTTAAACCTGACAGTTGTCACATTTTATTTTCAATTTGGAATAAAAACAAATCAAATGTGTTTCTTGCATTTATAAAATGGTATTTTCTTTGATTTGTATAGTCTTATAAATTATACAGATTATATTTTTAATATTATTATCTAATTAAAAAAAAATTATTTTTTTATTATGGCGCCATCTATCGACAACTAGAATAACTAGAATAAATGTTATAAAAATGTCACCGACGAAATGTAATCACTGACGTGCCTTTTTTCTGTCACATACAATTTAATGCGTTAGAAAGAAATCGAAAAACTGTGACGCACTGAAAGATGATCATGAGAAATAGTGTACCACGACTAGTCACCAGTTAAACTACATTTTTAAAAATTCGTGTAAAATACCAGCTTTTGTAATATGTAAAATGACTTTTTTACAGACAATATTTTTAAAGTTATTCTAAATGTTTTTAAACTACAAAATTTCACAAATTTGGCATTAGGATTTTTGACTATACTAGATAATCTTTTTATCGTTTTTTAGTACATTTTGATAGTATCAGTTTTCTACTTTCATTTGGCATACTCAGAATTAACCTATCTTCATTATTTTCTCTCTTATGTTATTGCAAAATAAAGATCTCTGGGATAAACAATTAGAATAACTCTTAAACTAATTAATGGATCGGTCTCAAATTTTGAGGGTTTGTTAAGTACCCCAATACCCAACTTTAGGTGAAACACTAAAGTTCTAAGGAAGTTTTAGTAAAAGTTATTAACAAATAACGATTTTCACTTATTTTGCAGTTTGCGTAGCAACAAATTAACTTTTTAACTTTCAAAAATCGGCAATTTGAAGGTTTTTTAATGTTCTAAAAAATTAAATTTTGTAATTTTATGTCAACTATTTAGCTTTTGAAAGGGGTGCAAAAAATAAAAAAAATCGCGATTTTTGCACTAAATTGTTAATAATTAAAAAACGGACGCGAACTCTAGGCAGAAAACAGGTAGGTCTTCTTCCTATAGTTCTACAATAACTAAAAAAGTAGTCAGCTACCTGGATCTTTGAGTGTCCCGAACATGGTCTATTTCTAGCTTATTACCCTGGTCTACTATTGTAATTTTGTATTATAGTAATTTAGTGATTGTGATTTAAAAAAGAGTGTCATTGTTACTGAGATAACATTTAGGACATTCGTAACAGTTCTTTTATATCTTGTTACGAGTGATTTTATATTCAGTTCAACTTCAAAAGGTATCAACAATCGTTTCCCAAGAATATTGTAACCTCATTACCTAAAAGTTTTCAGCAAGAATAAAAATTAGCGATAAAACTGTCCTATGTTTTTAAACGCTTTTCTTTAGTTCAATCGTTTGGGTCAAATTTTTAGACGTTAATTTGATTGACTTTTTTTCAATGCAAATGAATGAACATTTGCAGACATATGCATTTGCAGGAACAATACACGAATAGTCAATAAATTTTTTTTATGTTTATTTTTTAAATGAAAAAAAAAAAACGATTTTAATGGAAAATGCTTAAATTCTCTTGTTTTTTACAGTGTAGAAATTTGAAACTTTTTCAGATTATAGCTACGTAATTATATGAACTATACATAATTTCACTTTTTAGGTTAATTGTTTACGTTATGATTCATAAATAAACAATAAAGTTTCAAATTTTTTGCCGATTCCGACTACTTTTCATGTTTGTACATCATGTTTATACGCTGTGAGCTCGTAGCTAGAGGGGATAATTACAAATTCGCGAGCACCAGTAGTGACAAGTTTGTAAACCTTTACTGGAAATTTGCTTTTTGACGTTCTGCATTAAGAGTTGCATATTATAGCTTTTAAATGTCTCACGAAAGTTGTTGTATTAAAGAGTGTCGAAATACTGATTACAACAGTAACTGTGTATTCTGCAACTTTCCTGTCGCTAAGCATAAGGTGATTCAACGACAAAAATGGATTGATGCAATTAGAAAAAAGTAAGTTAACACAATTTTAATTTTAAAACGGTAGAAAAATTTGAGCTATAGGATCAGTTAGCACACTCTCGAATTTTGACGGCTTCAATTTTACAATCCAATCCTGAAACAAAATTTGAATGCGTGAAGATAACGACCAATCACAGCAAACGTAGGATGCCGTTAACTATCATTCATAAGTTAATATTTAAGAAGTATTATACTATAATTATATTAAATTATTATACTTTTTTGCAGAATCAATTTTTTCTAATATTAGTTGTCAACATAAACGTCAAAACGATACCTACGCAAAATCTTAAAAATAATCATAATGAATAATAAATTCTGTACTTACTGCTATTAATTATCGATTACAATCCACATACTTCTTTACGTTGTAAATATTACACGATAAGAATTAAATAATAAGTTTGAAACAACTATTATTTCCTTTTCTACTGTCCTCTTTAAAATTCCGGCCGAAATAGGAACACTAGTCAACCGTTAGATGGCGATAGCAGCCATACCAGCGAAACTGACAGAGTATAGGCAACACTTTTTTCTTTCCAGAAAATTTCCGGTAAAAGTTATACTAGTAATCCTGTAGGTAGGTGGCGATACCAGCGAAGCTCGGAGCGGATAAACATCCTAAGCGGTGAGGATTTTGAACGCTCATATCTTTATTTATATAAATATCTGCGCTTATTCGTGTCAAATTTCAATACGATCCGAAAAAAAATGAACCAAAACTCCAATTCAAAAAATTCGTGTTTTTAACGTCGTCTCAGAAAAATCACAGGTAGAGACGTTTCGTGCTACAATTAACATTAGAATTAGTAATTCGCGAGAAATTGACAGGGTCTACACCGCGCAATATTAAAGCATTAGAAGAGATGGAAAGACTGAAAAAACTGTAATGAGTGTAAACAATGATTTGGATTTAAGAAATGTATGAATAAATTACAGAAAATAAACAATGTATGTATCTAATGTTGAAATAAATGCAAAAAATTTGTCTATCCTATACATGCTTTTTTTAAACATGGCGATATATTTTAATGTTTGTAAAGTGTAAGACTAAAAAGTAAAAAAAAACATGAAAACATTTTTTTAAGAAACGCTTTTCTTTAGTAACGAGTGACTAAAATTAAAAATAAAAAAAAATACCAAGTTTTTGTAAAAGGTATATATTAAAATACCCTAAATAAGGGTCACAATACAAAACGTTTTCGGATTAAGGAATCCATCATCAGTGTTTAAAAGCCAAAATTTGCATGCCTGAGCCACCAAAATGTATAGGCTAAAAACCCTTTAAATGTAAATCATAAAGTTATTTTACATATTTATATAAAATTCATCGGATGTTATAGATAAACCTGGATGTTACCCAGGGCAACACATGACTCTCCCTACGTGGTTGGAACTTTTTTGGAGGAAACCTCACATATTGGATTTCAATGGCCAACTCCAAAATTAAAAATATTATAAAAAAATCAACTAAAAAGCAAAAAATAAAAAAAATTAAACTCGAAGGATTATTTGAAAAAAAAACTGTTAAACAGATTAAATATACAAAAACCTCACACATTCGTTAAAAAATTGAAAATATCTAACACATTGGTAAAGGAAAAGCGTGGGGCGCGAAAAGTAAAAAAGTGTCTATCCTCAAACCGTTTATTCGATGAAGACGCGCCCCACGCTTTTCTTTAACGAATGTGTTAAATTTTTTCAATTTTTTAACGAATGTGTGAGATTTTTGTATAATTAATCTAACACTTTTTTTAAAATAATCCTTCGAGTTTGATTTTTTTTTATTTTTTGCTTTTTAGTTGATTTTTTAATATTTTTAATTTAAGTCACTCGTAACTAAAGAAAAGCATTCCTTAAAATTTTTAAGCGCTTACATTTTCCTTAAATTTAAAATAAAAAAATATGAAAATTTTTTTTAAGAAACGCTTTTTTTAGTTACGAGTGACTAAAATTAAAAATCAAACTGGAACATGAAGTAAAAACCACTTCTATGTAAAAGGTATATTTATAAAAATTTTTAGAATCCCAATGGATTCAATAAAATGAGTTCATCAGAACGTTTTCAAACCTATCGGTCCATCATCAGTGATTTTGAATACTTGCAAAATAGCCCCAGAACCAAACAATGGTTGTGATTATAAATAAATCTACATTGTGTTAAAATAAATTTAAAATGGCTAAACGCCGATGTTCAGGGATTAAACCTCTGGGAACATGGTGAAACTCTACCTGAGGACCCAATCAACCATCTTCGGTCTTAGTAGTCATCGTTGACTCGGTGTCTTCACACTTAGTAGTCATCGTTGACCGAAGATGGTTGATTGGGTCCTCAGGTAGAGTTTCACCATGTTCCCAGAGGTTTAATCCCTGAACATAGGCGTTTAGCCATTTTAAATTTATTTTAACATAATGTAGATTTATTTATAATCACAACCATTGTTTGGTTCTGGGGCTATTTTGCAAGTATTCAAATTCACTGATGATGGACCGATAGGTTTGAAAACGTTCTGATGAACTCATTTTATTGAATCCATTGGGATTCTAAAAATTTTTGTAAATATACCTTTTACATAGAAGTGGTTTTTACTTCATGTTCCAGTTTGTTTAACTATAAGGTATACAGCCAACCCAGGGAACTACCCCTTTTTAGTTTAAAATTAAAAATATTATAAACAAATCAATTAAAAAGCAAAAAATAAAAATTGAGTCAAAGAAAAACGTGGCGCGTCTTCATCGAATAAACGGTTTTTGTCCCACACTTTGCTTTAACGAAGTGTTAGATTTTTTCAATTTTTATTTTTTGCTTTTTAGTTGATTTGTTTATAATATTTTTAATTTTAGTCACTCGTAACTAAAGAAAAGCGTTTCTTAAAATTTTTTTTCATATTTTTAATTTTTTACTTTTTAGCCTTATACTTTTCAAACATTAAAATATATCGTGATGTTTTTTAAAATGTGTATAAAACATGTTATGTACAAACATGAAAAGTAGTCGGAATCGGCAAACAATTTGAAACTTTATTGTTTATTTATGAAGTATAACGTAAACAATTAACGTAAAAAGTGAAATTATGTATAGTTCATATCATTAGCTACAATCCGTAAAAGTTTCAAGTTTTTACATTATAAAAAAAACAAGAGAATTTAAGCATTTTCTATTAAAATCGTTTTTTTCTATTTAAACAATTAATAAACATAAATTTTTTTTATTGACTATTCGTGTATTGTTCCCGCGAATGCATATGTCTGCAAATTTTCATTCATTTGCATTGGAGAAAAGGCAGTCAAATTAACGTCTAAAGATTTGACGCAAACTTATAAACTAAATAAAAGCGTTTAAAAATAAAAAGCGCCGATGTTTATGTAAACAAAAATATGAGCGTTCAAAATCGTCGCCGCTTAGGAGGATGTTTATAAACATGATGTACAAACATGAAAAGTAGTCTGAATTGGCAAAAAATTGAAACTTTATTGCATAATGTAAACAATTAACGTAAAAAGAGAAGTTATGTATAGTTCATATAATTAGCTACAATCTGTAAAAGTTTCAAGTTTCTACATTGTAAAAAACAAGAGAATTTAGGCATTTTCCATTAAAATCGTTTTTTTTATTTAAACAATTATTAACAAACATAAAAAAAATTATTGACTATTGGTGTATTGTTCCCGCGAATGAAAATGTCTGCAAATTTTCATTCATTTGTATTGAAGAAAAGGCAGTCAAATTAACGTCTAACGATTTGACACAAACGATTGAACTAAAGAAAAGCGTTTAATAAGCGATAAAACTGTTCTGTTTTTTTTGTAATACTATCAACAATTTTTTGTAGTGTACGTAATATTCCAACATACTCTTACATTACCGCACTAATGGATATACCCAACAAATTCCCCCCAATTAATAACATTCATGATCTCAATAGTCGTTCGCTACAATATTTGAGGGCATCCCATTTAGAGCTCAGGTACATAATGGATATATTATTCAGTTTTATACAAGACTAAATCCCCTGGCAACAGTGTGGATCAGATAAGGGCATCACTTGTGAGATTGATTATACTGTCATATTGTAGGGCTGCTAGCCCTATTTTATGTAGAAGCTCGCTGCCGTCAGTGTAATAATACGGTTTCTTTGTGGCACTCACTTTATCTTCAATCACGATTTAATAAATTTCCGATTTATTCTGTGAACAAGTTTATTCGATCAAACGTTTGCCATCGGCTGTTTGCTGAGATATAACATTCAGTTTTATACTAATGCTACTACGATATTATAAATCGTATGCAAAGTTAGTTTTATTCGATAAATGTATTACTTTGAAATATTATTTGTCTGTCAGGAGTTTCAATACTCCTGAACAGACTCCTGAATTGATTAAAATATGTGCAACAACATTTAATTTTTTCTACGACCATTTAATAACATGCTCATGATTCTCTATTTTTTATTACAGGGGTCGGCAACGTGATGCCCGCGGGAACCAAGGTGCCCGCGAAGCAATTTTAAGTGACCGCCATTCCTTTCACCATCTTAATTTAAAAATTTAACCAAACAACTATTTACAAAACTAATTAAAAACGGAACTTTAATAATTTAAAGCTTATTCAAAACTAAAGTTTTAAAACTGAATTTCAGCGACATCAATATAAAACTCATAGAACAACTGGCTACGACCCTGCTCACACCTTACTAACCTAACGAACATGATACAAACGCTCCGAGCGGCGCCGGCATATCTATACGCACCGTAATGTTTTCCTCACCCCCGCGCGTCTACTATAACTATGTCCACCTGCCTGCTATCATTTCATGCGCCACGTGCTAACTAACCTGTGTGAATTTATTCTTATCGTGAATTTATATTAATTTGGAGTTATATATCCGTGAAGTATATATCTGTGATTGTTTAATTATTTATATTTATTATTTTACTGTTATTTTAGCCGCCATGGAAAATAAAAGAAAGAAGATAAAGACACACATCATTTTAATGTCGAGTGGGAAGAACAGTTTTGCTTCATTTACCTATAAAGAAAAAAGTGTGTGCTTATTGTGCAATTTAAGCGTAGCGGTTCCAAAAAAGTGTAATGTGGAGAGACATTTCATTACCACTCACAAAAATTTTAAAACAACTTTTCCAATAAACTCGGAAATTAGAAAGAAAAAGATATCGGAACTTAAACTCAAGTTGACTAAGCAGCAAAACTTATTTGCCAGATCAATTTCCCAATCAACAAAAGCAACTACTGCCTCTTTCAAGGTTGCGCACCTTTTGGCTAAGAAAATGAAACCGTTTGTTTGTAGAAGGTGAGACTATTAAGGAAGCCATGTTATTAATTGCCGAAACACTTTTGACGACCATAAAAGTAAAAATGAAATAGTAACATCAATAAATGGCATCCAGCTATCAGCCAGAACATTAACGCGAAAAATTGAAATGATGGCTACAGACATTGAGTCACAATTGAACATTGATATTCAAAAAAGTATATTCTTTTCACTGCAAGTTGATGAGTCAAGAGACGTGTCTGACACTTCTCAATTATGTATTATTATAAAGATGGTTTTCGAAGATTTTATTGTTAAAGAATAATTTCTAAAAATGTTACCGTTAAAAGGGCGGACAAGGGGTGAAGATATTTATATGACTTTTAAAAAATTTTTAGAGGAAACTAACATACCTTTGAAAAAATTGTCCTCAATTACAACAGACGGCGCACCTGCAATGAAAGGAAGAAATAGCGGTTTCATCGCTCTTAGACCCGATGTTTCCCAAATTTGCCTCTTATCATTCTATCATTCATCAGGAAGTATTATGTTCAAAGGTGATTCCTTTCCAAGATATAATACAAACTGTAACCAAAATTATAAATTCAATAAGAGCAGGAGCTATGCAACACAGATTATTTAAATTATTGCTGCAAGAAAATGGCGCAGAATTTGACGATCTGATTACACATACAGAAGTACGGTGGCTGAGTAAAGGAAAAGTCCTTGAGAGGTTTTTAAATTTATTACCTCAAGTAAGAGAATTTCTATTATCCAGAAATGAAGTTTGTCCAGAGTTAGAACAAACACCTTGGTTAATTCGGCTTGGTTTTTTGACTGATTTAACTGTAAAATTAAAAGAATTAAACTTAGGCAGAAATCATCATATTGCTTCCATGGTAAGTGCGGTAAATGCATTTAAAGCTAAATTGGCGCTCTGGAAGTTGCATATAGAGAACAATAATTTATCACATTTTCCAAATTTGAGAATGGTAATAGAAAGTCATTGCGATGAAAATGTTACCACCCATCAGTTTGCCAAACATGTTGATTCCTTGTTGACAGAATTTAACAAAAGGTTCGAAGAATTTTCTGAACTAGAAACATTTTTTTTTCATTTTTCATCAATGTTTTTCATTAATCGTACTCTCATAGAAATAAATGTTGTTCTGAAGCTATTTCCTTGTGGCATTTTTATAATCAACTATTTCAATGGGAAATAATATTTTCATAAATTTCAAAATGTATGCTTAACTTTTGAGTGGCATTTTCCTTCTGCGGACGTGGACTATAATTTCAACGATTTTATAGAAAAGCTTGTCTCTATCTTCAATAAGGCATTTCCTTTAATTTCAATTAAGCCAAAACATCACAAACCCTGGGCTACAAAAGGTATTCGCATATCAGCCAAAAATATGCGCTCACTAAATTTTATATCACGAAATTTGCTACCAACGTCTCTGTCACTCAATATATCACCAAGTAAAGGGTAACCTATCTAAAACCCATCAAATCAGCTAAAAAAGCCTACTATCAAAGTCGTATGGAAAGCTCTAAAAGTGTTGCAAAAGAAACTTGGTCCATAATAAACGATCTTCAGACCCGGAAAATCTAAACGAATATTTCGTTAATGTGAGTAAAAATATAACTTCTACTCTTTTGCCACAAAAAGATCCCATTTCCTATCTCCCCAATTCAGGAGTGTTCTCGAATTCATTCTTTTTAAGACCAATCGATATATCTGAACTGATCCTAACTATCAATAGTATCAAAAGCAAATCATCCTGTAGTACTGATGGACTATCCATAAAAATCTTCTCAAATCTCACAGAAAATGTGTTGGAAAACCTCGTCTCACTAATTAATGATTCCTTTGAAAGAGGCAAATTCATTATTATTCCCCTTTATAAGGGTGGTGAAAAATCTAATGCTTGCAACTATAGACCTATTGCCTTACTACCGGTACTTTCAAAAATTATTGAGAGACTCATAAAAACCCGTCTTATGTCCTTTCTCATTGATAACAACATCTTATCCCAAAATCAGTTCGGCTTTTTAACTAATAAATGTACCACTGATGCCAAGCACTAAACAATAATCTTTATACTGCCACTGTTTTCTGTGACTATGCCAAAGCTTTTGATTGTGTAAATCACGACATTTTGATTAAAAAACTAAATTTCTATGGGATTCGAGGTATTTCTTTGAATTGGTTCCAATCTTACTTGAATAATAGGAAACAACTAGTTAGAGCAAATGATACTGACTCTAGTCTCAAAAACATTGTATGTGGAGTACCACAAGGTTCAGTATTGGGTCCTCTACTGTTCCTTATCTTTATAAATGACATCACTAACTTAAAAATCGATGGAAAAATTTTTCTTTTTGCTGATGATACCAGTATCACTTGGAGCAACTCAACTGTATCTCTTCATGCAACTATAACTTCTGATTTGCTTACGATAAAAACCTGGTCTGACTCTAATTTACTCTCTTTTAACTTGGATAAGACAGTAGGATTATCCTATAAAAGTGCTCTTCAACCCCTGCTTGTTAATAACAGCCAGATCTCTACCGTTGATTGTGTAAAATTTCTTGGTATTTTTTTAGACAGCAACCTCAAATGGTCCCTTCATATCGATGTGTTAAGTAAGAAACTCGCCTCAGCCTGCTATGCTATAAGATCTGTTTCGAAAGAACTCAATTTAGCATATTCTAAACTAACATATTTTTCTTTGTTCGAGTCTGATCTTCGATATGGTCTTCCTTTTTGGGGTTCTAGTACAGCTGCCCAATTAGATGTTATTTTTAAATTACAAAAAAGAGCAATAAGGTATCTGTTTGGCCTCAGAAGAACAACACATTGCAAAAGTTACTTCAAAGATCACGGCATTTTAACCCTTACATCTTCATATATTTTAGAAACTGTTTGCTTAATTCGTAAACACATGCATGTCTTTCCAGCAAGGCCTTGTCATGACTACTCCACCAGAAATTCAAATTTTGATGTCTATTTACCGATCCCGTCCTCTGAGTTAGTAAAGAAATCTATATTATATTCCGCAAAAAAACTATACAACCATCTTCCTTTACAACTCAAATCTGCAACATCTTTCCCCAAGTTCCGTAAAATAACAAAAGCTCATCTATCTAAAAGACCATATTATTCAGTAGAAGAGTTTCTTAATTACTAACTAAGAAATTACAGTAATGTACAAGTAACCAAACTTATCTATATTTGGGTGTCACATGCAGCAGCTTAAACTTATTAGTTCCTATGTCTCTAAATAGTTTACTTTGTTGTATATTCACTTTGCAATTTCTATAAATTGTTGCAATATATCGATTTTGTTTTTTTTTTCTTTACTTTATTAACTTATATTTTGTATTTATGTATATTTTTTTTATATTGACGATTTATCAAATTTCAGAAAATTGTATTTGTTATTGTTATTGTTAGATATTATTTATTTTTTCTGACTTTAATTAAGCTTTGTCCATAAAATTTGTATTTTCAGTGACAAAAAAGCATATTTCTATTCTATTTTATTCTATAAGCCACAATTTTACCAAAAAAATGATTTTATTAACGTTTCGAAGCCCAAATCGGGTTTCGTTGTCAAAATACAAAATACTACTAAAATAAACAAAAATGTTGCTGGTAAGTAAAAAAATTTTTCTAATAATTATCTTTTAATAAATTTATAAATTTTTAATAATCTTTTGAGTAAAGTCACCCCAGGAACGCAACTCATAAATAATGGCGATATCATTTTAAAGTCTTCTACTTTAAAATGTATAATATACGTCTGAATTGCCAATATGAATGAGTCAGATTAAATAAATTATTAGAAGAATTTTTTTACTTAGCAACAACATTTTTGATTATTTTAGTAGTATTTTGTATTTTGATAACGAAACCCGATTTGGGCTTCGAAACGTTAATAAAATCATTTTTTTGGTAAAATTGTGGCTTATTTCCCATTGAAAATAGTTGATCATAGAAATGAAGATCTGAGTGAAAAGATTTCAACATATTTCAGTATTTCTAATAAGGAAGACTTGGAATTGGAAATTATAAATATCATCAACGACATCCAATTGAAATCATACTGTAACAAAGAGAATTTTTGGAATTTAGTGGATATAAATATTTATCCTTTGTTGAGAAAATGTGCCCTAAAGTTAAATTCCCTCTGTGCCTCGACATACGCCTGTGAATCTTTATTTTCAAATATGAAATACTTAAAATCAAGGTACCGATCAACCCTTACTGATGCTCATTTAGACCAATGCCTGCGAACTGGAAATTCTACTTATATTCCACATTACAACGAGCTGGCCTCAAATTTACAGTGCCAAATATCTCACTAGTTGACTACTTATGCTTATATATTATATTAGAATTTGATGTGAAATAAAAATTTGCCTATATAATACATTTTTTTATTTTATACTATTTTCATGTTTCTTCGCCGGGGGGAGGGGGGAGCTACTTTTCATCAGGTGGTGCCCGCCGAATTTCACAATTTTTGAAATGTGCCCTCCTAGTAAAAAAGGTTGCCGACACCTGTTTTAATAGATAATAACACCCATTACTTTGCCCGTGAGTAATAGTTCATTACTCACGGGCTGAAGTTACTCACGGGTCATTACTCACGGGCTGAAGTTAGATACAAGTCGCGCAAGCCACTTTTAATATTAATCGTATATAAACTGCAAATAAAATTACTTAAACTTGTTTATTTAATACAATAATTATTGTAATTTATATCAATAATTAACTTCGAAAAATTTTTAAAGAAATTTTAACTGTAACAATGTCAGTACATTTTTTACGTTTATATCTAGCTCACAAACCATACATACTCATAGACGTTTCACGTAAATTGTCAAGGTCAAGACAGCAAATTAGTTACCATTCCAATCCAGAGATGTCGCTGTCAGTCAATTCTCTTGTCATTATTTAACAACTGACAGTTGACAATTAAATTAATTTGTTATTTACTTTTTATTTTACAGTTTGTGGCTTAATTATTTTATTATAGTGGTGTTACGTTTTTAATTAGATTTAATCACAATTTTAATAAGTGTATTAACCTCTCCATATTTATGAGTAGAATTTTTAGTTTACATTGATCATCCTGTGTTGTGTTTCTCCACATTAAAAAAAACAATATAATAGATCCTGAAACAGTTTATTCCAATGGACAAGTGTGTCATCAACATTTCGGACCTATATATTCTGGAAGTTTGTAAAAGATATAAGGTAATATTTATCTAAACAATCATCCTATGTACAAGATTCTTTCAAAAATTTTCATTCAACTCGATACACATCAGTGCTTTCACGTGACACATAGAGTAGTGTTTAGCATTTTGAAAACAAATTGGAATATTTGAAGTTTTCAGTAAAATATGGAATAAAACATTGAATTGTCTTTCTGTTGTTTTAATTTCCTGCGAAATTTCATCAAAAATACCACAAAATTTATAATCTGAAATTCTCACATAACTAAAATTTGTCAATTTAGTTCCCATTCCAATCAAGAGATGGCGTTAATTCGATCCGAAAGATTAACATGGTCGTGAAACGTCTATAAGTATGTATGGTTTGTGATCTAGCTTACTAAAAAGTTTGACGTTTATCATTTATTTTAGTGACAGTGACATTAGCGTATTTTGTTTGTGTTAATTGGAATTTATAACTAATATTGTGATTATTTTTTAAGTTGTATTGTTTTAAATATGTTATAACATATTATAAATAGTTATATTATTATATTATATATAGTTAAATGTAAATATACATAAAACTTTATGAAGGAAATACGTCCACCGATAATAGACATTTCCCATTTATTAGATTCATTGTAGTGTAGGAAACAGAGGTTGAATCTCGCAAAATGGACACAAGTTTTATTTTTTTTTTGGTATATCAAGGGGAGCTTATTATGAGACTAACTTTTTCTTAAAAAAATTCGCCCCGAAACCCCCTTTTCACCCCTTTAAAGGGGGTAATTTGTGGTTTTTGCGAAACGTAGCCCTTCCTGTACGTTTTGCAAAAAATTTATTTAATAGTAAAATGAAGAGGACTACATTTCCTACTATTTACTTCCGGACAGCAATGTCTATCACCCACCGTTTAGCGGGAGTGGCGCCCCAAACGTTGCCAAATTTTTAAAAAAGATGTTTAAAAAAAATTATTTTTGCTTTTTACTGTAATGAAAATTAAGAAGTAACCCTGTGGCAATTAATCACAAATAAGTGGCTGATCTTTTGGTATAAGTTTCATTTAAGGGCAATTGCAAATTTTTTAATTACAGGGTGTTACATTAAAAAAAAAACCCTTTTTATACCATCTGAACCGCCTATGCTAGAGTAAAAAAACTTTCAGCTATTATCCATGTGTTATGCTTCTTTTCATGAGCATTTTTCAGTGCGTCACAAATGATAGAAAAAAAGGTAAGTCCGTGATAATATACATTTTAGTGACATGACATTTTAGTTAATTCTGAATTCTGACAGTTGCCAAATTTTATTTGCAATTTGGCATAAAAACAAATCAATTCTGTTTATTGCATTTATAAAATGGTATTTTCTTTGATTTGTATAGTCTTATAAATTGTACAGATTATATTCGTAGATATATTATATAATTCGAATATAATTTTTATTTCGATTATAGCGCCATCTGTTGACAACTAGAATAAATGTTATAAATGTCACCGACGAAATGTAATCACCGACGTGCGTTTTTTTCTGTCACATGCAATTTAATGCGTTTAGAAAGAAATTGAAAACTCTGACGCACTGAAAGATCCTCATGAGAAAAAGCATATTTACAAATTTGTATACTGCACCCCCATTTTATTTTCGGACCCACCCCAAAAAAGGGAGAATTAATAAAGTATAGTTAAATTATCATTTCTAATAACATTTCAAAGCGACTAAAGCAAAAAATAGGATCATATACGATTTACCCAACCCAAAACAGATACCGTCTGGTTTGATATTCCTTTTTCGGTTATCAAAGAAAAATGGATGCGTTTTCATTTTTACATTTCAAATGTTCAATTGATTAGTCCCATGTTAAGGAAATATCGACTTGCTATAAAACGAAAAACAAATTTTTGTTTCAATAATCCATTCAACGAAGTTATGTTAACATGTCTAAAAACGCAATTGTTTGATAAATGGGCTACAGATAAAGGCTTTTATGCCGAGCATGGTCGGTTTTCATTTCTCTTCGTTTTCTATAGTTACCGGCGCGTCTAGTTTCGAATATTGAGTACAGCTAATAGACAAGGCGAAAACGGCGGCTTCGTTGGAAAAAGTATTCCCAAAAGATTTTTTTGCATAATTACATTCGTGAGACACCCCAGAATAAGGTTCAAGAAATTGCCCACACGAAAAGGGGTCCCAATTTGTTTAAACATTTTTTTTAAATAAATTTCAAAAATCAATATTTTTGGCCTTAACATTTTTAATAATTTTTTGTGTTTTTTGGAGCAATCTGAACAAAAAAGTTTTCTTGTAATTTTTCTCTAAAGGTGATCGTTTTCGAGTTATAAGCAATTTAAAATTGAACAAACGAAAAATGGCGATTTTCAAGGCCCAAAAGCACCAGTAAAAATATTATTTTTGAGGTCACCAAGTGTCTAAATTAAAGTTCAAACCTTCTTGTTTCCGTTCCCGATGAGTATTTTGGGCTTATTTTATTTTAAACTATTGTTTTTTAATTGTAAATGCAGCGCCTATGACAGAACGGGCGCTCGTGCTGTAGCGCGTCTGGGCTATATTATTATGTAGCTCGGGCGTCCTCAGCGCTTTTTTTATACTTAAAATATATAAATATACATACGTTTTTGGTAACTATGTTTTTTAGTTTTTATCAAACAATATGATCTTTTATGTTTATTATAATTTTTATAATCAATTACTTTTAATGGAAAATAAGCCACAATTTTACCAAAAACATGATTTTATTAACGTTTCGACGCCCAAGTCGGGTGTCGTTGTCAAAATATAAAATAATACTAATAAACAAAAATGTTGTTGCTTAGTAAAAAATTCTTCTAATAATTTATTTAATCTGACTCATTTATATCGGCAATTCAGACATGTATTATACATTTTAAAGTAGAAGACTTTAAAATGATATTGCCAATATTGATGAGTTGCGTTCAATATTGCCAATATTAAAAGTAATTGATTATAAAAATGCCACAAGAAAATAGCTTCAGAACAACATTATAATTTTTGAAGATATAAATAACAATTATACAATTAATAAAGCATTCGAAAGTTTACAAATGTGTAGCAAAATTTATTTGAAATTCATATTTTCGCATTCATCTACATACATTCCAACCACATAAAGATACACAAGTAACATTATTTTTCTTACAATTACATGCTTTAGTTTTACAAGTTTTTGTACTATACATTTGCATCGTTGAATCAGTTCATTAGGTACTGGAATTTTTGACATCAATTTGGGTGATAATACTTTTATCTGCCACGTAACCAAAACCTTGACAATTCAAAACCAGATATTTTGTTTTTGTAAATATATGGCATTTCTCCATGTATACAGTGCGCTGGAATAAGTGTTACCCCCCCTTATTTACTTGTTTATTTTTAAAACATAAGCAAAACGCTCGGACAGGTCGATTTTTAAAATAATCGTAGTATAATATAGCATCAATGTTTCGAATTTTACTGGATCCCTCTTCAGGTAAGAGGCATAACTTTGTTTTTTTAAATGGGAAATTACATCATGTGCTACCTCATTTAAAAGCTTTTAAAATGCAGATTACAAAAATCTATATTACTTTAATCCTTTTTTAGAGCGTAGGAGCAAAATTTCGGTTGAATTCTTTTTAAACGCATTTATTTTTTTCGAATCCTGAGAAAACTAATAAGTACTTTTTAATTGAAAAATTTAAACGCACAATGAAAGATTCCATTATTATCAAAGGCAAAGAGTCCCTTAGAATAGAAAAAGTTGCTTTAGAATAATATATTTGAAATTAAAAATCAGACTAAATTTTCTCTTTTTTGCACCCCTGTTACTTATTAAAATAAACATTATAGTTCTCAGGGACTTTCGACCATCGATAATACTGTAATATTTCATTCTGCCTAAAATTTTTCAAAAATACTCATTAGTTTTCTCAGGATTCAAAAAAACTGAATGCATTTAAAAATAATTTGACCGAAATTGTGCGCCTACTCTCTCAGAAAGGATTAAAGTAATATACATTTTTGTAATCAGTATTTCAAAAGCTTTTAAATGAGGTGTCACATGATGTACTTTTCCATTTAAAAAAATCAAAGTTATGCCTGTCGCCTGAAGAGGGATCGCGAAAGTTCGAAACATTGATGCTATAATATACTATAATTATTTTAAAAATCGACCTGTTCGAGCGTTTTGCTTATGTGCTAAAAATAAATAAGTTAATAAGTGGGGGGGGTAACACTTATTCCAGTGTACTGTATTAGTTTGCAATGGAGATCCCATGAGCGGAATAAAATATTTAGTCTAGCTTTATCTATTGAGAAAAATCATATTGATTTATAAAAACTAAAAAGCATGACTACCAAAAACGTAGGTATGTATTGTTATGATCTGCTTCTTATTAATTTTATATTAATTATTATTTATTTGATAAATTTATTCTAGTTAAAAAAAAAAACAATTTATCGGTTTGTTCCCGATGACTTTGGTAAAACAAACTAAACAAAACAAATTCATGTATTCTCAAGATTACCTATATTTCCTATTTACTTTTTGAAATATTGTAATTTTAATTCATATGCTTTTTTACTTAAAATTTTAGTTTCCGAACATAAAAATCTCTTTCACATAAATTGACTGACCTTTTGCTTCACTCACTCTGATGTCTTCTCGTGACCCAAAACAGCTCTCCCTCGTTGACTATGTTAAAGGCTACTCATCAAAGCCCTCTCCGTTCTCCAGCTTCAAAACTATCAGCATACCAGCACCAATTTTCCAAAACGTGCCAAAGCCTCTTTTGACCAGTACTCGATTCAAACAGAACTCCAAAAATTCTCTGCTCTCCTTCTCACAATAATACAGAATCAAAGAGGTATTTCGTCTCAATTTGATCTGTCTCTCGTTCCACTTTTCAGCACTATTCTCCACTATCAAACAACCACTGGTACTTGCTAACTACTTATCCACGAAAACGTCGACCGCTCCTCAGCGCTGCCAATAACATACTGCCTTCTTTTTCAAATTCATTCAACATTAAAACCACTTTTCCCCTTACAAATTGCCAAGAGTCAGAAACATTTCCCTTTTCCATTCGACAAACAAACAGTCATTTTCAAAATTATTCCGACCATCCTAATTACTTTCGGGGAACCCTACAACATTTACTCGGGGTGAAACAAAGATATTAAAATTCCAAACTTTCTTTTAAACCATTTTTCTAGAAAATGATAATTACCTCTACCTGTGGATTCTATAGTTCCCGTAATAAACAATCTTTTTCCATTTTAAACCTAAATACATCGTTCTTTTCACTTTAATTATTCACAAAAGTCTTTAATGGTTCATCGGAAAGCTCATTAAAAAAGAAATCCACTTACATTCAAACTAAATTCTAATAAATATTTACAGATCAATATACAGGGTGTACCAAATTTATGTGCCCGCGTTATTTAAAAAAAAAATTAATTTAATTTTCATTTTGCCTTTGATTGATAAATTGAAAACACAATAGTATATTTTCAACAAGTATAAAAAAGCGCCGAGAACGCCCGAGATACATAATAATATAATATAGTCCAGACGCGCGACAGCCCGAGCGCCCGCCCTGTCATAAGCGCTGAATAAACAATTTAAAAACAATAGTTTAAAATAAAACAAGCCCAAAATACTCATCGGGAGCGGATACAAGAAGGTTTGAACTTTAATTTAGGCACGTGGTAACCTCAAAAATAATATTTTTTACTCATGCTTTTGGGCCTTGAAAATCGCCATTTTTAGTTTTTTTCAATTTTAAATTACTTATAACTCGAAAAATTACAAGAGCCTTTTTGTTCAGAATGGTCTAAAAGAACTAAAAAAAATTGTGCGTCCAAAAATATTGATTTTTGCAATTTAAAAAAAAATGTTTAAACAAATTGGAACCACTTTTCGCGTGGGCGACTTCTTGAACCTTATTCTAGGGTGTCTCACGAATGTGATTATGCAAAAAAATTTCATGGGGATATTTTTTCCAACGAAGCCGCCGTTTTCGTCTTGTCTAGAAAGGGAACTCAAAATAATCCGATTTTGGTATTTTTACCGCAGATATCGATGTTTATAAATATGTTAAAACAATAATCGGATTCGGGTTAACCAACGCTGATTATTCGTGCACCCCTACGCACAGGTGTTAACGAAAAGATAAGATTAACTTTTCCCACTTCCTGTTTGATATTTGCACATTAGTTAATGACAAATAGACAAATCTAACGGGAAATATCGATTGCATTTATGATCGTATGTTTACAATGTATTAGTATCAAATTAAAATAAATTGGAAAGTAGAATAATCTAGATTTAGATAACACGCTCTTCGCCTTATTGTAAGATTATTCCTCGCTTACATGAGCATTTTAACTTCTTCTTCTTAAAGTGTCCTCTCCTCAACGGAGGGTAGCTTCTACAATTAAAAACTCTGCTGTCTTCAGCTGTTCTTATTAGCGGTTCAAAATTTAGCCCCGTCCATTGCCGGATGTTTCTTAGCCACGATAGTCTTTTCCTTCCTAGTACTCTCTTTCCCTCGATATTCTCTTTCACTATAAGTTGAGCATATTGGTAATTATTATTTCTCAGTATGTGGCCTAGGTATTATGATGTTTTTCTAACTTTCATTGTGTTGAAATGTTCGCTTTCCTTGCCTATTCTATGCAGCACTTCTTCGTTTGAGGTATGCGATGTCCACGAAATTTTGTGGATTCTCCGGTAGATCCACAATTCACAGGTCTCCAATTTATTTACGGTTGATGTTTTAAGGGTCCGTGTCTCATCTGCATAAAGAAGAGTCGACCAGACGTAGTATTTTAATAAACGTGGTCAAATTTCGGGTTTTATTAGAGAATCACAAAGCAGTTTTTTGATTTTTTGCGGAAGATTTGCTGGTCTGTTCTATTTTCGATCTTATTCCTAGATTAGAATTAAGACTCCTATCGATCCAACATCCCTGCTACTTAAATCTATTGACCTGTTCTAAAATGTGCCCATCTATTGTGCAAAATAGAGGTACGTTTTGTTTTTTTTTCGGATTGACATCACTTTGATTTTTTTAATGTTTATTTTTATACCAAATTGCTCACATATCGAGTTGGTCTTGTCGATGAGTTGCTGTAGACCCAAATCGGAATCTGCAATCAACACTGTATCTTTGACTCCATCCTTGGAATCCGCCAATGCCTCTTTAAATAGAAACTTGGAGTAAAGAATTAACAGCAGGGGTGACAGAACACGTCTTTGTCTAACTCCCTTTCTAATTTCTACCTCTGCGGCCTTCGATCCTAACTCTGGCGTTTTGATATCTTTTCCATCTAAACCGACTTCTTGCAAACGTTCTAATAGTAACAGAGGAGAACTACTAAAAATTATAACGAGATGGAAAGAATACTTCGAAGAAAACTTCTTAAACTCAGACTTTTAAAAAGGTACTGAGAAAAGTATAAGGTCCGGTGCAAGAAGAAAACGGCACATGGATAATCATGAGAAACGACGAAATTAATTAATTACATGAAGCGTATGATATTCATGCCTATTCTGTAACTCATTTCGATGATAGAAATCAGTCAAATCGAATAGAAGTGGTCAAGTCGAATAGAAATCGGAACCTCTACAATCGTAATGTCAAAAAAAAATCAGTTCGACAGCATTTGCCCTGTGGAGATGAGATTTCTATTATCGGAATTGTGGTTGACGCAAGCGCATTTTGTTTTGTTTTGACGTTTATATTTTATATATAAAAATAATTGATTACTACTTATTTATGATTATTTATAGTATTTGTACCTTTTTTTAGCTGCTTAATTTTTAGTCTGTGGTGTTATTTGTTTAGAGAATTTATATTTCATTTAGACATGTTGTACGAGTATGAATTGGATCTAACCTTATTTATTTGCTATTTATCATCTGAATGTTTGCCATTCACAGTGTTGCAATATTTTGTTCGCTTATTTCTTGTACAATTTCAATCAATGGTATAATGCACAAGAATAGCATACGATAGACTTCTTATGCGTTAATTGATAAATATATTATACCAATATACTTGTATATTTATAGTCTGAACAAATTATACAAAAGATGCCATTTTGGAAAAGTTGTTTAGCAGTTATTTCAGCTGGAATCGGATCTTAAAGATTGTATATTAGTAGTAATATCGACTTTAAATAATTTATTAAATATCTTTGATTTAAAAGCATTTATACTTCTTATCTTCACTTATCTTTTTTATTTATCAGTTTATCTTCTTTTTTATATCAATTTTAATTAACTTTAGTTTAAAACCATTTATCCTCTTTTGAGCTTTTTGCATCCAGTATTTACACAAATATTTTGTTTACTTTTCAAAACTTGAGGATAGTATGAAGAAAATATGAAAACATTGAGGATATGGCAACGATGTCATATTTCAAATTTAGAGCCAGAACAAACAGGTCACAGAACACTAATTTCGCTAGTTAATGCGGGGTTGCCACCACCTCAGAAACGCGTGAAATAGAAGTCAGAGATTTAGATTTAAACTGATTAAGATATGAGTTACAGAATACCAATCCAAACATAAAAATGACGCGATAGATATCAAACATTTCAATTTCGGGTAATTACGATTCGACTTGGTCATTTCTATCCGATTTGTTAAAAGTTACAAAATAGGGCTGATTATTGTAAGATTTGTGAAAAGCCGAAGGCTGTCATGTCAAAATATTACACTGGAAGCCGATAGAAAGACGAAAAAAGGAAGGTCCAGAACAAGATGGCTGAAAACTATGAATGTAAGACAATGGAGAAGGGCACAAGAAAGGTCTAAGTAGAAAGACACAGCCAGACAAGCAAAGATCCGACCAGGGTTATGATGCTAAAAAAAGAAGAAGAATAAATCTCTGGTTAAGATTTCTTGGTTTCCAAATTGCAGTTTTCTAGAATTGAGTATTTATTGTTGTTTTAGCCAAACTTTTATCTGTCTTTATCTTTCTGTTATTTGTATTCATACCCAGCCGCAATGACGCTCCTGAGAATGCGCAACGAGCTCTTCGTAATGTCTTTGTGTACGATCGGCTCATTACCACCTATTGTCACTCTTTGTTTCTCTTATCATTTTAGCCGTTATACGTTATTTTTACAAGTAGGGCCAATTATCGTTAAAATACACACATGTCTAAAAGTTTGCAATACGTACAAAAAATACATATCTTCGTCTAGGGTGGTTTCAAAACTGTTGTTGATATTAATTCTAGAGCCTTTTTAAATGAAAATGATAAAAAATTGGAATCATTTTTGTATCATTTTGGTCATATTCAACTGATTGGCGTATTTACCCATTATTTCAGTCATTGTTTAAATTTTATTTGATCTGTTTAAAAATGCCTAGAAACGTGCCTCATTTTGATAGATCTAGAGCAGCGGTTCTCAATCTTTTTGAGTCATGTAACTACCACCAAATACTTTTTATTATTTTTGGTACCACCTAATTGAAATACCACCTAGCTAGGTGATCTAATTAATTATAATTCTGGTGCTGATTTTGGTTGTTTTTGCGTTTTGTGTAACAGCTCAAATAATGATATGTACCACTGTAACGGTCACGTTACAAAATTAGCTCTTTAATTATTATTATAATTATTTCCCTCGGTCTCCATTTAAATTCTCTAATTTCTCGTATAGGACTACTGGGGTGACGTCATACCTCGGTGATGGAACGTACTCCACCTATCGAGAATGATTTCGTTTTCTGAGAGAATTTGACGTTCACCTTGGCGGAGAAACGTCTCTCGTTCGTCACGTGGTTTGTGGCTGCTAATTAAGTGGGTTGGTTTGGTACTTGGTACTGGTACCATGAAATGGCGAATGAGTTCCATACACCTTATTTTATAACATCAATCCAGTTTTTTTAAGTAAAAAGTTACCAGCAAGGGTTGTCTGGAGTTATGGAGACATGTGTGTGACAACTCCTGTTGGAGCCTAATAGGAATCATTCGGTGAGATTTATTTTTTGTAATAATTTTTTAATTAGCCATTGTCATGTGTTTTTTGTTGTGGAATATTTAAAATATTAGTCCCATTGTTAAACTTTCTTAGTCAATCTATTAAGGGAAGGGTGTAGATGATTTCGATCTTTATATTATCTTTATATCGATCTTTATATTAATGGGGTTTTTGGTTTTACATAACCAAACATTTTTGAAGTCCTCAAATTAATATTGGAAATAATTACCATTTCTCTGTAGGTTTTAAATTTATTGAACATCCAATATTTTATAAATTCAATATATTTTTACAGATATTTCCTCAAATAAATCATTTCAGTGTCATTTATTCATGTCTTCACACTTAAAATAGTTCAAGGTTACCTGAGATTGGTTTTTTGTTCCATTTTTAATGGCCGGTTTTTCTATACTATTGCTTCTAAAAAGTATTTCTTCTTCCCTTTACTTTTTGCTCATGTTTAAAATGGGAAATAAAACTGGGAATGTTTTTAGCCATTTGGAAGAAACCCTAACATGAAACCGTAGCCCTTTGACCACCTAGGGAAACCACTGCAGCCACGGCCAAGTCACCATTGGGAATATGTCTAATTGGGAGCAAGCTATGGGAGCGTTCCAGCTCAATTTTCGTCTTGGCACCTGGGCCTACAGGAGTCATGGGGTCGCACCATCCTGGTGCATCATTTTCTAGGATGCAACCGCAACCTCGTTTGGGAACATTTAGTGAGGTGTTTTAGTAACTATTGGTTTTTTTTATATTTCAGACTATCTGTTAAATACACTATGTTTTTTTCCAGATTTAGGTTACCTCTGGTTTTTTTTTGACATATTTGTATATTAGATTATTTGGTTCCCAAACTTTGTATCTACGGTAACTTCTTGTGCACAGGAATAAGCCTAGAGAAAATTAGGTTTTTAATACTTTACTATTGCTTTGATATTGGTTTATGTAATTCGGGTAAATTTATTTTTTAATATTACTAGCTTGTTTCCCAAATATTTTACTGTTATTCGCTTTATTCCATTTTGTTCGGTTAATTTAGGTCATCGTCGGTATTTAACTCAACTTCATTTCTACTTTAGTCAATTGTATATTTAACTTTATTTATTCATTACTGTATTTTCCCTTAGTGAGGCTTGGGCCTATTTATTTGTAGTATTTTCATCTTTGTCAGTTTCCTTTAGTTGTACGTAGCAAGCGTACTATAACCATTTGGTAGAAGACTTATGTAATTTTGTACCCTATATGTAAGTAAGAGGTACTAATACCTGTAATTTTGTAACAGATAACATTATTGTTGTTATCTTAGATATAACCTCTGTATAACTTTTGTCATGTTAGAGTCACAGCATAATATGAACTTGCTTAACTCAGAGATTGTTAAAAATCTGGTAGTTAATTTTAATAAATGTTTATTTATTTTGTATATCATGAATTTTATTATTCCTTTATGTTCATTATTACAGGTTTAATATATTTAATATTTGACAGCAGTGTAAGATACCTGGGAAAATGATCGAAGATCATTTTCATGGCGCCCATGATTAGTTAGTTTTATTTATTTTGTTCGTTTTTAGTCATTATTCATCTCCATTCATTTTCAGTACATTATTCTTATTTTATTATTTCATCTTCTAGTCATCATTACTATCTATATAGAGCTACTGTTCTTCGACAGGCATGCAAACGAGCCGTATCCATCCTTGAGTGTCAAGTGGTTTTCTTGCATCTCTTGCTAGCCAACTCTATTCAGTTTGCCTCTGTCTCTTCCCACTTCTACTTCTATCCCTTCTAATCCCCCTTTCTTCAGTACTACTGCACCAAAGTAGTATTTTTTTTTTGTTTCCCTCATTTTTATTTTCATAAAGAGCCCCAACTATTTAGTTACCTTAGTTCTTTTTTAACTATTTAGTTACCTAGTCTAGTCTTTCTTTTCTTTTCCTTACTTCTGTTGGAGTATATCTTTCTTTTTACTTTCACTCCAACAGAAGTTTT
This sequence comes from Diabrotica virgifera virgifera, assembly GCF_917563875.1. Classification (NCBI taxonomy): domain Eukaryota; kingdom Metazoa; phylum Arthropoda; class Insecta; order Coleoptera; family Chrysomelidae; genus Diabrotica; species Diabrotica virgifera. The sequence goes on along the minus strand of NC_065447.1, from coordinate 196,629,466 downwards.
CTTATTTTTGTTACACAAGTAGTATTTAATTTTTTCATTACTTCTGTTGGAGTATGTCATTCCAACAGAAGTTCATTTTGTTACACCACCAGCGGTACATGTACCATAGATTGAGAACCCCTGATCTAGAGTAATTGCTTTGTTACAACAGGGCTTTATTCAAAGTCATATCGCGAATATTATTGATGTTACTCAGAGTGGTGTATCGAAAATTAAAAAAAAATCCAAGATACAAATGACGTGAAGGATCTCCCCAGAAGTGGCGGAAGTCGATGTACAACAGCAGCACAAGACCGGCAGATAACATTGATAGCTCGAAGAAAACTTCTGGAATCTACAAGTGGTATATCCAGAGAAATTGCTAGGCTTCAAAGACTGAATATTTCACGGCAAACAATTACACGCAGACTAAATGCGATACATTTGTATCGTTGAAGACCCTTACGTGTTCCCAAACTAACCTACCAATACAAAATTGTAAGGTTGCAATGGGCTAGAGAAATGGTGCATCATGATCCTAACTGGAATAACGTGATGTTCTCTGATGAATCAAAAATTGGCTTGGTTTCTAATTCGCGAAAGACACTGGTTTTGAGGTCCCCAGAACGACAAGACCGACTAGAAACAGCTCAACCGCCTGCCCAATTTGAAGGTGGCAGTATTATGATTTGGGGTGGTACTATGAGTCGTGCACGGACGCCACTGCTGGTTCTGGAGAGAAGAGCATCTGGGGCTGTGTACATCGAGGAAGTTTTAAGGCTACGGCTCCACGGGCTGGAAATTGACGCTAGCAGTAGCCGCAAAACGAACTTAAGGTTCCACGGAACGGAATAGGAATAGCCGAACTGAACCGACTACGCACAAGTCCTGTAGTCGGTACAGTTCGGCTATTCCTATTCCGTTCTGCGGAACCTTAAGTTCGTTTTGCCGCTACTGCTAGCGTCAATTTCCAGCCCGTGGAGCCGTAGCCTAAATCCTGTCATGCGTCTATTCGGATGGGCAGTAGGTGATGGATTTGTGTTTATACATGTCAACGCACCTCCTCATCGAAGAGCCGCAGTACAAAATTTTGTAGAAGAAAAATGAATATCCACATTACAATGGCCCTCGAAGTCCTCCAATATGAAAATCGTTGAATATGCTAGAGACATTCTCAAAACACGCATCAAGAAGCGAACCCATCCCTCTATTACATTTCGAAAACTAGAAGATGCTGCTCGTGATGAATGGGAGAAAATTCCGCAAGCCCAGCTAGACCAGTTAATCGGCAGCATGCCAAATCGCCTACAGGCATGCACAGAGGCCAATGGAGGAAATACTGATTATTAGTTTTATTAAAAACTATTTGTATCTATACCAACTTATTTTAAAATATAAGTGTTATTTACATTGTAAGTTTTTCCCTCTAAGAGATTAAATAATTTTTTTGGATATCGTTTATGTGTTTTTGAGATTTATTTAGTATTGATGAGAATTTAAGCAAAATGATGTTTAACTATTCAGGAGAATTTATGTGTAAAAATCAATAAAAAGATGAAATATTCCAATATTCCAAACTTTTGGACATATTATGTGTACCAATTATTACGACTTGGGATTTTAGCGGTTATTGTTTTTAAAAAAATTGACGGTTGACTTACTTGGGCTTGATTTTAAGGGCATATAGCCAGCCTTCTAGTTGACAATTATTCTGAGGATGATGCTTGTACCGTGATAACGGATTGTGGCATAGTCCCATATAAAAATAATATTTACCTATTTATGGTAAAAAAAAAATACTGTTTACCATGTCACACAAGAAAACAGTTTCAGAAACAATTATATCATGCAGTTAATAATAGAAATCTTTTATAACTTCCTAATTGTTTTTTGCTTGCTTCATTTATTTTCATTAGGATTACTCTTAACTAGAACATACTGATTATATTGTACCAAAACTAAGGCAGTTAATCTTAATCTGCTTCTTAGAAACTATTTTATATTACTATTTACCTAAAGTTTCTTTGCCGCATCGCTAAGAAGAAACAACTTTTTTTAAAGCCTTTAGTCTAACCGCTAGTTGATTATATTACATAATACTCCTACACAATGTTTGATAACGCTTTCAAAGCGGTCCTTCTTTAAGGTAATAAATTGTTTACTATCTTTTATTTAATATAATAATATAGTATGGTGCAAATGAAAGGGATAAATTCGTTATTTTATAAACCGGCGAAAGGAAAAATCCTGAAATAGGTCGATTTTTATTTTTAAATTTTGATATTTTGGTATATATGTCATACTAGTGACGTCATTCATCTGGGCGTGATGACGAAATCGATGATTTTTTTAATAGGGGTCGTGTGCTAGCTCATTTGAAAGGTTATTTAATTCTCTATTCAGCAGTATAAACATTTACATAATTATTTATATGGAGTGTTTAAAAACTTTTTTTTTAATTTAAATTATTTGACAAATAAAAGAAGAACGCATGTAATTTATTTAATTCAAAATACATTTTAATGCTGTCAGAAATCAGACAAAAATGTTTATATCACAAATAAACATTGCTTTCCGCTTAAATTAAATGTTCAAACTTCCTGGCGGGAGCTGGCTTGAACATTGAATTTAATCGAAAAACAATGTTTATTTCTGAAATAAACATTTTTTTTCTGTTTTCGGGCAACAATTCAATGTATTTTGAGTTAAATAAATTACATACATTCTTCTTTTTTTGTTAAATAAAGTAATTAAAAAAATTTTTTTGGACACCCTGTACAAATAATTATATAAATGTTTATATTACTGAATAGAGAATTAAATGACCTTTTAAATAAGCTATCACACGACTCCTATTCCCATTTAAAAAAATCATCGATTACGTCATCACGCCCAGATGAATGACGTCACTAGTATGTCATAGACGGCAAAATATCATAATGTAAAAATAAAATCGACCTGTTTCGGGATTTTTTCTTAAAGTCGCCGGTTTACTAAATAACTAATTCATTCATTTCATTTGCACCATCAGCATACTGTATAATAATTTTTCTCCGACCGTTTAATAATATGCTCATTAATCGTTGTTTTTGAATAGATAATAACACCCATTACTTTACCCGTGAGTAATGGTTCATTACTCACGGGCTGAAGTTACTCACGGGTCATTATTCACGGGTTGAAGTTAGATTCAAGTTGTGCATGGCACTTTTGATATACCTATTAGCAAATAAAATTGCTTAAACTTGTTTATTTAATAAAATAGTCGGTAGTAATTGCACAAGAGCTCTAAAATTATTGAATTTTTCCCGAGTGTCACTTCAGCAGTTTTAATTTCACGAGCCGAAGGCGAGTGAAATTATGTCAAAGTGTCACGAGGGCAAAAATTCTATGTTAATTTTAGAGTTCGAGTGCAATTATTTGTTGCGATTATTTCATGAATAAAACTGTTCAAAACCAAAATTTTATTGTAATTTATATATGTAAGTACCAATTAGTGAAATAAAACACACAGTTGTTATAAATATGTATTTGACGGTTGAAAGTCATCATTTTTATAATTTTTAAAACATTTGTCATTAATGTCACTGAATGTATTTTTTCGTAGCAACGAAGGGCATCTGACGTAATATGCTTAACGACGGGAGATTATCAAAAATTATCACCTTAATTTGCACGTCTGTAGCTTTCTATTGGTCAGAATCTCTTATGAATGAAATAATCATTGTAATTTAAATCAACAATTAAATTCGAAAAATGTTTAAAGGATTTTTAACTGTAACAATGGGTTAGTATATTTTTTACGTTTAAATTTCAACATTTGGCATTTTAAGATTGACGTTATTCAAAGGTAAATATAAACAATCGCTATTAATTCCGTAAAAGGGCTTACGGATATGGAATTTATATCAATGAATTCTGTTTTACTTACTGTTGATTGTACAATACATTCTTATTGAGAGCACACGTTCCTTTTCGTGTAATTGCCTTAAAATATGTCTTATTTTTAAAAGCCACCTCCATTCAATGACACTAATGTCAACTGTCTGTTTCATTGTTTCGTAAGCTCAAAGAGGGCTATTCTCACAGTGTTGCCATAGTTATATAAGATCTGTTTTCTTATGAAAAATAAAATCTTTCAATTTTTGATAATGTTAGTAGTTGATAATGATTATATTTTCTACTAACCCAAATAAAAAAGGTCGTAGAAAAAGTATAGTATCTACTTGCATGTAATATTCACTCAGATGAATTACGACATCATCACAAAACTTCATCATCGTGAGTAATAGCCATCATTACATGCTCGTTGAATAATATACTATTATTTAGTAATGTCTTAAAACATACAACTAAAAAATATTTTTACTATTCGGAATATATCCAAAGGAAAAACAAAAGATTTTATATTTATTTAAAAGAGCCCTTTCGAGCTACACCACAGAACGTATTTGGAATTAAAATTCCATCTTCAGTGCTGCTACAATGTATACATGGTTAAAGCCATTAAATACATGGGTGAAAACCCTTTAAATGTTATAAAATTGGTATTATATTACATTGTTGCTGATAATATTATAGTATGTTTAAATTTCAAGGTGATTTACTTCATGTCAATGTAAAACTCCCAATTAGGGTGTTGCTGGCCTGGACAGAACTCTCTAAACGGACATTAGGTAGCAATTTAAGTAGAGTTGAGTGTATGACGATACAGAAATATCTGACAATATAAAACCAGAAATTTTAAACTGTATTTACATTTATCTACTTAAGGAGTGACTATAGGGAAACCTGGAAAAGAGAGAACACAGGAAAGAGTTTTGAGTTTTGAAATGCAAATAAATGAAAAAAAATGTGGAGAAGCAAGACTCTAAGTAAGAAAACAAAGGTGAATCTCTATGAGAATTTAGAAAGACCTGTTGTTACAAATTGGAATGGAAACAACGACGATTAACAACAAAGAGGAATACAGCACTCTGAAATTTGAAAGATAACTAATAAGAACCACACTGGGTTCCAATGTAACAAGAGAAGTAGATAGAAGAATGAAAACAAATGCCGAAATTGAACAATAATTAAAGGGAGAAAATATAGTAAGATACATAAAATCTCTTCGCTTAGAATGGACAGGATACATACAGAGACGCCCACACTCAGATATGCTGAGATGGATAACTGACTGGAGATTACTATGGCCTAGGTGTAGAGAAAGGCCTAGAAGATGATGGCTGGATGATGTAGAAGAAGATATAAGAATAATGATGTTTGGAAAGTTCAGTGCAAGGACAGGAAGAAATGAAAAAGAGTCAGCAGTAAAGATACGCAGCAAGCTATAAATGACAGAGGAGTAATCCGCCTCACCCAAGAATAAGAATTTGACCGCCATGGCGTTAGCTATAATCGCTAGGGATTGTAATGCTGAATGAATGAATGAATGAATATACATTATTTGTGCTTTAATGTGTCTGTCTAAACGACGTACGATAAAATCCTGCCTCAAATATATTACTACCTATGTACTCTGGGCTAATTAGCAAAATTCATGGAAAAGTTATTTACCAGCAATTTTATTGCTGAAATCGAATTATAAGATCCTCCATATTAATAATATAGGTATGCAAAGTCCGCAGATAGTGTGCTACTTTTTTTATAAACAAAATGGCGCCGACAAATCGTATTTTTTTCAATTATTGCTCTATAACTCCGAAGATTTTAACTTTACACCAAAAACACTCAAATAAAAATTCACCCCAATTTAATTCTACTAGAGGCATGTTTTTCCAGATTTGCTCCGATGAAAATTTTCCTCGAAAAATGTGGGTTATTAATAATTATATAGCTTAGTGAAATAAAAGCTTTCTTGGTATAGATTATAAATTCAGAAGCCGGTGAAAATGAAACGAATATTTTAGCAACAATTCAATTGTTAATTAACAATTTACAATCGCAATAACAACCAAAATAATCATGAGACATTGATCAAACTTAGAAAGATTATAAAGGTGTGATGCCTATTTAATATTTTGTCGACAAAATATAAATTTTTCATTTTTTTGCATAATGTTTAAATGTTTAAAAAAATTGTTATAAACAAATTAACATTTCTCAGAAATTGTTTATTATATTCTAATTTTAAAAAATACTTAAAATGCGTATTTCATAGGTCTTGAGAATGAATGCTTTAAAAAATTTTTCCAACCATTTGCAAAAAAAGTTATGAAACAGCAAAGTAAATATACGATATTTCCGTTGTTTATAATTTGTTTTAATTGTTTCAAAGCTTAAAAGTGAGTCTATGGTACAATCTAATTACTCACAAAGAATGTCAAAAATTAGTGCAGTGGTTATATTTTAATCAAATATTAAAAATACTTTTTTTTGTAATTTTTAGCGCAAAAGTAGGCCTGCCTGATACAGAGTCGGAGCTAAAAAGTTCAGTCGAAGCCACTGACACGCAGCATACATTATTTATTAAAAGTGTACGTCGCGCGGCCGCCGGTCGTCGCTCCGAGTGAAAATTTTAGCTACAGTACTGTATTATTCTACTTGCGCGCGCGTAAATTACAAAAAATATATGTATAACCTTTAATTAAAATATAACCATTAAACTTATAATCGATATTTTTTTGTAAATAATTAGCTTGTACTTTAAACTCACTTCTACGCTTTGAAATAATAAAAAAAAATTATAAACACCGTAGTAATCGTATGTTTACTTTGCTATTTCATAACTTTTTTGCAAATGGTTGCAAAAAAGTTTTAAAGCATTCATTTTCAAGATATTTGAAATGCGCATTTTAGTTATTTTTTAAAATTATAATATAATAAAAACTTTCTGAGAAACGTTAATTTGTTTATAACTATTTTTTAAACATTTAAAGATTATGCAAAAAAATTAAAAATTCATATTTTGTCGAGAAAATGTTAAATAGGCATCTCATCTTTATAAGATTTCAAAGTTTGATCAGTGTATCATAATTATTTTGGTTATTATTGCGACCGTAAATTATTAATTAACAATTGAATTGTTGCTAAAATATTCGTTCAATTTTCACCAGCTTCTGGAACTATAATCTAAACCAAGAAGGCTTTTAAGTCACCAAATTATTTAATTATTGGTAGATAATTACTTATCTAAAACTTTATTTGAAAATTAAAAATTTTGTTGGGAAAACCCGCATTTTTCAAAGAAAATTTTCGTCGGAGCAGATCTGGAAAAACACGTCTCTATGCAGAATTTAATCACGGTGAATTTTTATTTGAGTGTTTTTGTTGTAACATTAAAATCTTCGGAGTTATAGAGCAATAATTGAAAAAAACACGATTTTCGTGCACCATTTTGTTTATAAAAAAAGTAGCACACTATCTGAGGACTTTGCATACCTATATTATTAATATATAGGATCTTATAAATCGATTCCAGCAATACAATTGCTGGTAAATAACCTTTCCCAAAAATGGCCTATTCTCCGATAATCAGCCCAGACTAATGTAATATTGTGTGCGGTTAGGACTAAAAATTTATAAAAGATCCTAATTGGTTGATTATGGAGATGACAAAAAATCACTACACAATTAACGCATAGCTAATAATAAATTTTGTATATCAACCACGTTGAAAAGGTTAAATGTGAGAACATGCGAGTGATTAAAATCGAATAAATAAAAATTCCTGCCTTAAAAGCAAGTGGCAAGTGTTTAAGTATGTGCAATCAGAATTTTTCAGAGGCAAGTTGGTTTTATTTTTAAACTTCATGCTTTTTTAACCTAGCAGACTGCAACGTAGTCCGGTTCATTATGAAGATTAATAATTAAAATTCGGTCAAGATGATGTCTTAACTTAAAACATAATATTTTTTATACTTTTATTTTATCCGTAGTAAAGTTGGCTCTATGATTTTTTAACAGCGATTACAAGTTAATGATATCTATCATATTATTATATTTCTACTCTTCAGCTAGTGATTATAAGTTTTGGTTGTTTTGTCATCATATTGGAACAACTAATTTAATAAACTGCTTTAAACAGTTCACTATTTGTTTATAAATTCACTGAATGTATGACATGCAAAGAATAATATTGTTGCTTTCGGCACAAACAATGACCTCTATATAATTATGAGACCATCAAAAATAGAGTATATACAGGGTGCGCCAAACCTCTGGTCTTCTTTGATTACGGCTAAATTATGAGATATACAAAAAAATGTTTATAACAAAACTAATGTGTATCAAAGAGGTCTATAATTTAAAATTATTTTCAATTATACAGGGTGAGTCAGAACGACGGTATGAACCAAAGTTTTATTTTTTTAAATGGAACACCCTGTATATTAAATCATTTTTGAATATATTATTTAAAAATATGAAAAATTTGTATAAGGTCTTATAGGCCTAAAGTTAATAATTTTCAAAATATTTACATTTTTATTGAGAAAAATGGTAATATTTATAGGGTTGTGGATTATGTTTCCAAGGAAATAAAAATTTAGGTGATAGGTCAAAGTTTTTAAAATATAGTGTTATTTTCAAATAATTTAATATTTTTTACTTTTAGCCATAAAATATACAGTGTGATCACTATTTGCAAATACAAAATTTTCTCATTTTTTTTAAATGGGACACCCTGTATATTAGTTTTGCGTTTGGTAGTAAATATTACAACCTTTCTTTTGGTATAAGGTTGTATGTACCTAGCATGTTTCGTTTTGTAGATATTTAAAAAAAACTATAGATTTTACGTTTTTGCGGATTTTTTATTTAAAAATTTTTTTGCAAAAAAAATAATTATAATCTGGTTTTAGAAACATACAGTAAAATATAAAATATGAAAATAAAAACGTAATTAAAGATTAAAATAAATCGTATGCTAGTACAATTCAATTGAATTTAATAACTTTAAATTATTTTACAAAAAATATTTTACCTTATTAATGAATACATAAATTAGTTACTAAATTAAAAAAACAACCAAATTTTAAATCAATCGTAGTAATTCTTCTACCGCAGCAACTTTCCTGTACCCAATTAATTGTTAGTTATATTGTATTTACGAGTAAGATCAGTTAATAACTTTTTAATTTACCTACATCTTGAGAACGTATAAAGTATGCTTTGAAACAAATGAACGTTATGGAAGTATATTAAGAAGTAAATAGTATCTATGTACCTACTCGTGTCACAAAAGCTGGTAATAATTTCTAATGGTTTCGCCCAAAACAAATGTCATATCCAAAAATTTTTCGGTTAAAAAATTAAAATTTAAAATATAAAAAATTGTTACAAAAATTTCAACTACAAAAGTATTACCAGTTTTTGTGACACCAGTAAATACTATTTATATTAATAAATAATTTGGATGATACATTTAACATTCATTTGTTTCAAAGCATACTTTATAATAATTTTTATATTCTCAAGATGTATGTAAGTAAATTTAAAAGGTAAATTAAAAGTTTAACTAAATACAATTTAACTAAGAATTAATTTGGTACAGGAAAGTTGCTGTAGTAGAAAAATTACTACAGTTGATTTAAAATTTGGTTGTTGATTTAATTTAGTAACTAATTTATGCATTCATTAATATGGTAAAATATTTTTTGTAAAATAATTTAAAGTTATTAAATTCAATTGAATTGTACTAGCATACGATTTATTTTAATCTTTAATTACGTTTTTATTTTCATATTTTATATTTTGGTGTATGTTTCTAAAACCAGATTATAATTATTTTTTTTGCAAAAAAATTTTTAAATAAAAAATCCGCAAACACGTAAAATCTATAGTTTTTTTAAAATATCTACAAAACGAAGCAAGCTAGGTACATACAACCTTATACCAAAAGAAAGGTTGTAATATTTACTACAAAACGCAAAACTAATATACAGGGTGTCCCATTTAAAAAAAATGAGAAAATTTTGTATTTGCAAATAGTGATCACACTGTATATTTTATGGCTAAAAGTAAAAAATATTAAATTATTTAAAAATAACACTATATTTTAAAAACTTTGACCTATTACCTAAATTTTTATTTCCTTGGAAACATAATCCACAACCCTATAAATATTACCATTTTTCTCAATAAAAATGTAAATATTTCAAAAATTATTAACTTTAGGCCTATAAGACCTTATACAAATTTTTCATATTTTTAAATAATATATTCAAAAATGATTTAATATACAGGGTGTTCCATTTAAAAAAATATAACTTTGGTTCATACCGTCGTTCTGACTCACCCTGTATAATTGAAAATAATTTTAAATTATAGACCTCTTTGATACACATTAGTTTTGTTATTAACATTTTTTTGTATATCTCATAGTTTAGCCGTAATCAAAGAAGACCAGAGGTTTGGCGCACCCTGTATACAGCGTGTCTACTTGAGTTGGAAACATATGGGAAACTTTTTTATTATTAATTTTACGAAAAAAAGTTATTCTTTATAAAAAGTTCTGCATGCCCCAAAACCTAAGATTCAATCATCAGATATCAAATTTTCTGAATATTATACGAGGTATGTCAAAAAATATGAATTTCGGTCAAGGGTAAAGTACCTTTATTTCTCTCAATATCGAAAATTCTTATGATAAAAAGTTGTTTGGAATTAAAAACTAAGATCAAATATGCAATTACATGCTTCTTATTGAAAAAAAATCTTTTTCTCAAATTTAAGGATACCCAACATTGTTTTTAATTATTACAAATATGATAACTCGTTTATTATTCATTTTACGAAAAAAAGTTATTCTTCGTAAAAAGCTTTGCACGGTCTAAAATCTAAGACACAACCATGATATATCAACTTTTATTAATTTTATACGAGGTGTGTCAAAAAATATGAAATTCGCTCAATATTATAGCACCTTTATATTTCACAGTATTTCAATTAGAAGGATGTAATTGCATATTGACACATAGTTTTTAGTTCTAAACAACTTTTTTAATAACTGTTTTCAATATTGTGAAAAATAAAGGTACTTTACTCTTGAGTGAAATTCATATTTTTTGACATAACTCGTATAAAATTAATAAAATGTGATATCTGTTGGTTGCATCTTCGGCCTTATGACCTACAGAGCTTTTTATAAAGAATAAATTTTTTTCGTAAAAGTAATAATAAAAGAGTTATCGTATATGCAATGAATCAAAACGAAGTTAATATCAATAAATTTGAGAAAAATTTGGAAAATATTTTTTTCCAATTAGAAGCAATCGTAATTGCATATTTGAGCTTAGTTTTTATTTCCAAACAACTTTTCAGAATAAGCATTTTCGATATTGAGAGAAATAAAGGTACTTTACTCTTGAACGAAGTTCATATTTTTTGACATACCTCGTATAATATTCAGAAAATTTGATATCTGATGATTGAATCTTAGGTTTTGGGGCATGCAGAACTTTTTATAAAGAATAACTTTTTTTCGTAAAATTAATAATAAAAAAGTTTCCCATATGTTTCCAACTCAAGTAGACACGCTGTATATGTACGTTCAGTCTAGAACACACTGTTTTCTCCCGTTCGAATTGAGTATGTGTATTAGTATTTATACAAATAATGAGCAAGAAAACTATTGTAAACTCTATTTAAAGCACATAAAATTAAACAGGGAATATCATACATACATTTAATTCTAAATCATTAATATCTACAAATTTAAATATGACGTGACAAGCGATATAAAAATAAGTTAACGTGAAGTAAAAACTCCCTGGTGTAGTTTGTATAAAATTTAATCAAGAATTAAAATTCTAAAAATCCAAAAGGATTACATTCATTGTTCAGAACGAACGTTTTCAGACTTATCAGTCCATCATCAGTGAACTCCGTGTCCTGGCAAAATGGTCCTGGTTGGATTTAATGTTCAAACTACATTATAAATAGGAAGAAAATGATCCAAAGTCCATGGCAACGGATTGCCGCCAGGAATATGTGAGTACTCTACTTTTACATAATTTTTACATCTGCTTTGGACCACGTTAAGTCTGCCAAAAATGACACGTCCTTTTGCAAGGACACGGGGTTCACTGATAAAGGATCGTTCAAGGAAAACGTTCGTTCTGAACAATGAATGTAATCCTTTTGGATTTTTAGAATTTTATTTCTTAATTAAATTTTATACCAACCACACCAGGGAGTTTTTACTTCACGTTAAGTTATTTAACTAGATGGTATACACTATACAGCCAACTTTCGGGAACTATCCCGTTTTATTTAGATATAAAACTATTTATTTATAGTTGAGAATAATTTTACAAAAGATGATTGTACAGCGATAATAATAAGAAATAGACATGTGCCGGGGTACTAACAACGGAAGGATTGGTGACAGAATTGCACCTTGCGAAAAACGGCTGCAAAGAAAAATTCAATCGTTGCGAAGGGATATTGGTCAAATAACGGAATATATTCGAGGAACAACGAGTAGAAAATTAATTAGAAGAGCTGAAGAAATAATGCGAAATACTCTGAGACACTCACAGCATGATCCAGAAAACAACACAGTTGAACATTGCCTGGACACATTAAAACAAAAACTCTCCGTTTATTCAGGCCGTCTAAGGAGATACAAAGTCAGTAACAACCGAAAATGCGACAACATACTCTTTGAGCATTCAGAGAAGGCGTTTTATAGAAAACTTAACTCCACTGTAGAAAATGAAAATAAGGTATACCCAAGTCATGAAGAAATTCATGAGTTTTGGGGAAACCAACTTTCAACGTCAGCTACTCATAACAACAATGCTGGGTGGATTGAAGACACAACGAATAACTGTCAACATTACAATAATATTCATTACAAACCTTTCACCACTGAAGAAGTCTCGAATACTATCAAAGAGCTTCACAACTGGAAATCTCCTGACCCGGACGGAGTCCAAAACTTCTGGTTAAAGAAGTTTTGGAGTGTTCATGAGCGATTGTCAATTTTAATTAATTATGTTATTTCTAATCCGCAGGAAATACCATCATTCCTTACTAAGGGGACCACTTATTTAATACCAAAGGATCAAAATAACACCCAAGATCCAGCCAAGTACCGCCCGATTACTTGTCTACCTACATTGTACAAATTGGTCACATCCTGTGTAGCTCGGCGTATCTACAAACACTGTGCTCTAAACAATATCATAGAGCCTCAACAGAAAGGATGCGCTAAGGGTTCCATGGGATGTAAAGAACAGCTTATTATCGACTCAGTCATTTCTAACCAGGCATATATCAGAAAACGAAATCTCTTTACTGCTTTCATTGACTACAAGAAAGCGTTTGATTCAGTGCCACATGCATGGCTTATCGATATATTGAAAATATATAAAGTCGATGATAATATATGTAGTGACCTTTTTAAAGCATATAATGACTGAATGAAAGACAAAAATTCACCTTCAAATACATGGTGAAAACAATATCGAAAGTGAAGATATCCCAATTAACCGGGGGCTTTTCCAGGATGACTCCTTGAGTCCACTTTGGTTCTGCCTAGCAATGAACCCACTATCTCAGCTACTGAATTCCACTGACTCAGGCTTTAGCATCAAAAATAACAATACTGTTGTAGCGAAGCTTAATTATTTGTTGTATATGGATGATTTAAAATTAATGGTTTCAACTCGAAAACACCTAGATCAGATGCTAAAAACTGTAGAAACCTTCTCTAATGATATTAGTATGCACTTCGGTCTAGACGAGTGCCGTATTTTAAATATAGTCAGAGGACAGGTTCAGCCCGGTGGTTTTTATATGCAAAATGGCCAGAACATCGAGGCCATGGGTGAAAATGACATGTATAAATATCTCACCTAGGGCTCGATAACACGGAAAGAGTTCCACCAGAGCTCAATCCTTTTGATACCCTAGGTATCTGGGATGAGTGAATTTTCCCCTTAAAGGGAGTGCGGGTCGTATGGCTAAATCTGGGAGAAATAGACAAAATTAAAAATGAACAATAACGCCACAATTGCAGGTCGCAAGGGATCCTTTACCCTCCTAGGACAGGAAGTGCGAACAACACATTAAGAACCGCGGTATCTTCTTCTTCTTCATGTACCATCTCCTCTAAGAAGGTTGGCAACCATCACGGCAATTCTCACTTTCGATACCGCTGCTCTAAAGAGATCAGCAGAAGTGCAATTAAACCAAGCTCTCAAATTGTTTAACCAGGAGATGCGTCTTCTTCCGCGACTCCTTCTACCCTGTATTCTTCCTTGCATTATTAATTGTAACAAGTTATAACGCTCGCCCCTCATAACATGTCCCAGATATTGTAGTTTTCTGACTTTAACTGCGGTAACCGCGGTATACACGTTTAAAAATGGAAACATCTATACATATAATAATACAATTAACTAGAAGTAAAAGTGAATCAACATTTTGTTAATAAAGCTGTGATAAACAATACAATTAATTATACGATACAGAAACAAATGTGTAAGCAAACGTAAAATGTTCTCTACGGTTAAAAGTTCTGTACTTTCTGTACTTTATAATAAGTGAACGGTACTTGATATACAACAGTAACAATATAAGTTTACAAGAAATAATGTTTTTACTCATCGAACATTGTATCTCTATGGGGGATTGACGATGACGGTAGCGATTGCTATTGTGTAGCGGTTTTTACCGCGTAGCGAAAGACACCGCTGTCTTTTCAGCAGGCCAGGAACAAAGTACTAAGTTGAAATTGTTGATAGATCATCCTCGGATGATTGCAGACCGGAAATCTAGGTATGGCACTATCAGCGCTGGAAATATAGGTAGGAGCGCCAATGTTGCTTTTCTTAAGCATTGAAATGCGTCCTTCTAATATGATTCGTATTACCGAAATTGGATGGGCTTGCAAGTGCAAGTACGACGTAGAAATAATTTCCATTTCGTATTTATTTCATATTTTTATAAAAAGTTGCGAATTGCGAAACTTCAACAATTATTTTTTTACTATTTTCCTTTTATGCCCTTTCATTGATAATAGAAATTTGTAAAACTTCTTCATTGGTCATTATCATTATTCAACATAAAATATACAGATAATTTTCATTTAATTTGCAGAACAAAAATGTAACGCTACAAGTATGGGAATAAAATAATTCCCCTATATATTGGATTATAGAAAACCTCATAAATTTGGTTTTATAGTCGGCATCCCCTTCAAGGCATTTTCTGAACTAATAAAAATGACCTTAATGTTCGCTCCCGTTTGCAACGCCCACGGATCAGCCTGTCTGTAGCCCAAGTGCAGCATTTACGATACGATATTCTTTTGTCAATCAGATACTTTTAGAGATATTATTAAAAAGCATTTTTGTGGCTCCTTGTTTAGGTACAGAAACCAGACATAAGAAACTTTATGTAATAGAGGTGAGAGACAATTCTAAATTAGTATCGTTTAATAAGAACGGTATTGTCGCTCGCTAGTTTGTCTGGAATTGACAACACTTTATGTTTAACTAATAGATTCCCACTCTTGTAAACGTTTTCTGGTAGGGGAGCCCAAGCGGGGATTTTTGCAGTTACTCGAGCGCGTCAGATTATCATATGGGGAGAAACCTGGTACCCTGCAGATGTACATCTACCATATATTGGCTCTTAACACAGGGAAGTTCGTTAATGGGGGCCCAAAAAAAAATCTCCTTAAAAATACTGATTTGAGCGAGTAAGTAAGGAAATGGGTGAGTCAAAAACTTTCACAAAAAAAAGCGAATATTTCGCGAAATGAACGTCAGATCGAAAAACTACAAAATACGTCTTCAATATTTTCAAAAATCTATTGAATGGTACTAAACATGACCCCCCACGGAGAGGGGTGGGGGGTAAATTTAAAATTATAATACAAACTCCGCGATATTTCGCAAAATAAACATCAGATTGAAAAACTGCAAAATACACTTTGAAAATGTTTTTGAAAAATCTATCGAATGGTACTAAACACGACCCCCACGGAGGTTGGGTGGGGGGTTACTTTAAAATCTTAAATAGGACCCCCAAATTTTTATTGCAGAGTTGGATTCTTTACGTAAAAATAAGAAAATTTTTAAATGTTGAATGGGTTGCATATGTGAGTCCATATTAAATGAAGTAAAGAAACACAGACTTACTCACAATCATTTAATAATACTTCGACGACCAGTTTCGATCTCTAGACTATTCAGATCATCTTCAGGTCGGCGTTACAAGTAGTTAAATGATGCCGTTACAAGGGCTGCTTTGTAAGTTCATCGATAACATGTTTAAACGTCCAACATATGCTAATAGGATAGCTAGGTGAGGGACTGGGCAAGCGGACATGCTTCGTAGGTCAAAACACAGTAAATTGGAATGGATCCTAAAGGCAGATGTGTGTTGTGAAACAGAGACAGATGTATTAGTTATGAGAAAGGCAACGTTCGGGTGGGAATGTTCATAAATGCAGCTAAGGTGTAAATAGACTTATAATAGTAAACACTTGTACGATTGTGAAGGTCTTTGCTCTTAGGTGTTTCGAGCTATGGGCAGAGGTCGAAGTAAGGAAAATGACAAATAGGAATAAATATTCAAGTTAGTATTGTTCCCAGTCAGAACGTTGTCTTTCTCATAACTAATACATCTGTCTCTGTTTCACAACACACATCTGCCTTCAGGATCCATTCCAATTTACTGTGTTTTGACCTACGAAGCATGTCCGCTTGCCCAGTCCCTCACCTAGCTATCCTATTAGCATAAGTTGGACGTTTAAACATGTTATCGATGAACTTACAAAGCATCCCTTGTAACGGCGTCATTTAACTACTTGTAACACCGACCTGAAGATAATCTGAATAGTCTAGAGATCGAAACCGGTCGTCGAAGTATTATTAAATGATTGTGAGTAAGTCTGTGTTTCTTTACTTCAAGAAAATTTTTATTCGAGACATTTTTCGAATTATGGATAGATTGCGCTATAATCGGAAAAAACGATTGTTGGAAATGGAAAATTAAATTAAAAAATGGAAAGTCCCACTAAAATGGAAAATTTTACTTAACTTTTTTTGGTTTTAGGACCTAATAATCACAACTCAATAGATCCCTATAACGCTTGAGTGACTGCACATTTAGCATACTTTGCTCCCCTACCATTCGTTTATCACACTCATATCAACCAAAGATTTATTGATGTAATAGTACGATTATCAAGGCAGAGTGATTTAAGACGAACAAATATTTGGCGATTTTGGTTTTGTTTAGCTCATTAGCGGAAGGGGTATGTATATTATGGAAAGTATGAATAATAGAGGAGAGATAAAGCCCATAGAGATTCTTAGTATTTAGGGTGCAATGAGTGAGCTTCACCAAGCCATGAGACACCATTCCCCATCGTTTTACTCAATCATCCGTCGACTAGATTTACCGCGAGTAAACTAATTTTGGTATTTTTACTACAGACATTGTCTACAGCTTTTGCAATAATTCTAGCTAGGGTGGATCTCTACTCTAATGAACTACGATTATACTGCTTCAAAATATGAGAATTAGGGTCGGCTGAGCTACCGAGTAGACACTCACTATTTAAACCCTTGTATGTTATAGACGTAGCACATTTCTTTATTTGCCAATCTTCCTCTATTTTAGGTGACGTGTGCGTATTCAGACATTGGCTGTCATCATGTTAACAATTTCCTGAATGTGGAACACACCATTGTCTAATATTGCGCACCCATGAAAGTTTCTTTCGACAAATCCATCTCTTTCCCTCCACTTTTCTTTGTATTCTATGGCAGAAGTATTCTGTTTTTTCCTCTTCATGATGTTTATGAACAGACCTTCTAAATTCATCATTTTAAAAACTAGTGTGAGAAACCAACGATATCTTTAGAATCCATCGATAGTACCACAATGCGAATGCTTCTTATTTATTTAGCATTGTGATTTTTAACGTCCATATCTCACAATGATACAATATAATAGACCACAGTTAACATTTCAGAATCTTCTTGCGAATAGGCATCGACAGGTGTCTTTTACATAAAACTGGTTGATAGGTCATACAAGCCTCGTCATCAAAATCACAATTTACATTTAAACAGCTGCCAAGAAATTTAAAAGTTGTTTACAAGTTTTACGTCCTCTCCATTACAAGAAAGCAGACCTTGATCTATATTAATCTTTCCAACTGCTATCCTCTTTAACTTGGAAATGTTGATATCTTCGATAACTTGCCTCACCTTTGATTTCCTAATCATCATCATTCTCTTTGCCTTATCCCTATGCGGGGTCGGCTTCCCTAATTGCATTTCTCCACACAATTCTATCTTGGGTCATATCAATGTTAATCCCCTTTACCAACATGTCCTGCCTTATCGTCTCCCCCCAGGTCTTCTTTGGTCTTCCTCTCCTACTCCTTCCAGGAATCTGCACTTCAGCTATTCTTCGTATTGGGTGATTAACGTCTCGACGTTGACTATGACCAAACCATCTTAACCTATGCTTTCTCATTTTGCCATCAATTGGTGCCACACCTAGACTTCCCCTAATATACTCATTTCTAATTTTATCCTTCTTTGTCACTCCAATCATCCATCTAAGCATTCTCATTTACGTCACACGCATTCGTTGTTCCTCTTTCTTTTTCACTGCCCAACATTCAGTTCCGTACATCACAGCCGGTCTTATGGCTGTTTTATAGAATTTTCCCTTCAGCTTCATTGGAATTTTTCTGTCACACAACACACCACTCGCTTCTTTCCACTTCATCCATCCAGCCCTAATTCTACTACATGCATCTCCATCTATTTCTCCATTACTCTGTAATATCGATCCTAGGTACTTAAAACTATTGCTTTTCACAATCATTTAACCATCCAAAGATACCAATTTATTTGTAGTAACTCCATCTTTAAATGAACATTCCAAATACTCTGTTTTTGTCCTACTAAGTTTTACCACTGTTCCAGTTTTTGTTCTAAGTCTCTTTCACTATTTCCTGTTAACACTACATTATCAGCATACATTAGGCACCATGGAATGCTACCCTGTAGTTTCGCTGTTATCTGGTCCAAAACTAATGAGAATAACTAAGGACTAAGCACCGAGCCTTGGTGCAATCCTACTTTCACCTGAAATTTATCAGTATCTCCCACCCTGTCCTAACACTAGTCGTTACTCCCTCATACATATCTCTCACAATCTTTACATATTCGCCAGGGACTCCTTTCTTATTGAGTGCGCACCACAGAATCTCTCGAGGAACTCTATCATATGCTTTTCCAAGATCAATGAATACCATATGAGCGTTGATCTCTTTATTCCTGTATTTTTCCATCAGTTGCCTTTCAATGAAAATTGCATCTGTTGTTGATCTGCCCTGCATAAAGCCAAATTGATTATCGGATATTTCGGTTTCTTCACGTATCCGTCTATCAATTACTCTCTCCCATATTTTCATGGTGTGGCTAAGTAGTGTTATAGCCCTGTAGTTTGTACATTGTTGTATGTATCCCTTGTTTCTGTAGACAGGTACTAATATACTGCTTCTCCATTCGTCTGGCATTTGTCCAACTTCCATAAATCTTTTAAATAGACCTGCTAGCCAACTTATTCCTGTCTCTCCCAATGCTCTCCATACTTCCCCAGGAATATCATCTGGTCCGACTGCTTTTCCTTTCTTTATTTTTTGAACAGCTTGAGCCACTTCCTCGTTTGTTATTCTGGTAACCATTGATGTTACTGTTTCCGTTAACTCCACATGCTGTCTGTCAAATTCTTCATTTAATAAACTGTCAAAATACTTTCTCCATCTCTTTTTGACATAATTTTCGTGAATTAGTATTTTATTATTTTCATCTCGGATACATCTAATCTGATTAAAATCTATTGCTTCGCCTTCCCTGGTATCAAGTTGATCGTATAGGTTTGAATACGCTTCTGCTTTAGCTTTTGCTACTGCTACTTTCGCTTCCTTTTTGGCGACCATATAGTTTTGAAGATCTATGTCCGATCTGGTTTCTTGCCAATTTTTATATAATTTTCCCTTCTCTTTTATTTTTCCTTGTACTTCATTTGACCACCATAAAGTCTCTTTATCCTCAAACTTCTTTCCTGACTTTTTCTTTAAGTATTTCAATAGCCGTCTCTCTAATAATATTGGCCATTTTTCTCCAAATTGTGTTAGGGCTTCCTTTCATGTTCCAACATATTTTTCCTACTATTCTTTCCCTGAATAGACCTTCTTTCTTTTAGCATCCACCACTTTTTTTTGTGGTCCTCTAGACTAGATTTACTAATATTTTTGTAAATATTTTGCAGGAATGGCTGTATCGTCAGCGTATTTAATATTTTTGATTACTTCTCCGTCTTATTCCTTCTTGTTTAAAGCCTTCTAAAAATTTCTTCAGAGTATAGATTAAAAAGCAAGGCAATCAAAAAGTGTATCGTGTTGTAGGAACTGGGTTGAATGATTTTTTGAAGTCGAGGAAACAAAAATAAATGTTTTTCGGAACTCACAACTTTTTTGTAAGAGAACGCGCATACAAGATAGTGTCTCCCTAGTTCCTAGACCGTTTCTAAATCCAAATTGCTTATTACTTTACTCATTCTACTTTCGCACAGAAGGAATACTCGATTTTGTATAATTCGTAAAAGGACTAAGTAAAAGTTTATGGCTCATCAAACTGATTGGTCTAAAGTCGCTGCATTTGTTGCGCCTAATTTTCTTTGGTTATGATATAAACAGTGACTTCAACCAATCATCTAATGTTCTTCCTTCGTTGTAAATGTTTTAGAGAAAGTGGAAAGTAATTTATGTGTTCTTCGTCGAAAAATTTAAATAGCTCAGCATGTATTTGATTTGGTCCATGTACTTTATTATTTTTGGCTCGCTGTATTGCTTCACTGACTTCCTATTTCAGTACACTAGGACAACTGTCTAACTTTGCCAATACTGCTATAAAATTTGAAGATTAGCAATACACGCAAGCTTCTATAGCCGATTTGGAAGTATGTAATCAATAACGTGTATGATTCATTTTGGACTCCATTTTAAAACAGAGAGTCATTTTTAAGAAAACGAATCATTACAAAGAACGATTTGATGCAGTTCTGTTATGTGAAATATTTTTTTTTGAGGTACATCGTACAGCTGCACTGATATATATCTTGTCAAAAAGAATGTTTTATCGCTGGGTGCATCTTTCGACGCTAAAAGACTAGACGATTATGAGACATGAGCAGAGAAGAGTTGCTGTGAACTATGGGTGTATATTATACTGTCTTACCTTATTTTATGTTTTATTACAGGAGTTGTTGAAGGGGTTTAGTTGACAAGTTAATTAAGTTGTATAGATTTTAAATATACCCCAGAAACTTTTTGTAGATATGATGCGACATTAGATTGTAAAGGTTGAAAAAGCTAGAAATTGTCTTTTTTAGATTGTGGTCTTATATTAAGTATAAAATTCAACTTGAAAATATCCAGCTGCACCACAGACGACTTATATTTATGAGAAAGATTTACAAAAGGAGAAACAATAATATTTTTAAAAGACCAAACGGAAAATATTTGATGAGCTTTTTAGACTCGGTAAAATATTATAATAGCTGCTGAATATTTTAATACTTTACTCAAAAAGAATAGGACAAATTACCATAAAAAATGATTGTGTCTATTTCAGTTATACAGTATGGTGCAAATGAAAGGAATGCATTCGTTATTCAGTAACCGAGTACATTAAGGACAATCCTTAAATAGGTCGATTTTTATTTTTAAAATACGATTTTTAACTATACCAATATATCACACTAGTGACGTCATCCGTCTGGACGTAATGACGTAATCGATTATTTTTTAAATGAGAATAGAGGCCGTGTGATAGCTCATTTGAAAGGTTATTCAATTCTCAAAGTGTTAAAAAATGTTCTTGATTTAAATTAATTGACACAAAATGAAGAATTTTTGTAATTAGGTTAATTCAAAATACATTTTACTCCTACCAGAAAACAAAAAAATGCTTATTTGAAAAATAAACATTGCTTTTCGCTTAAATTCAATTTTCAAGCTGCCACCCGCCTACTTATTGTCAGTTTGAACATTGAATTTAAGAAAAAAGCAATGTTTATGTGTGAAATAAATTTTTTTCTGTTTTTTTTTTGACAGCAGTAAAATGTATTTTGAATTAAATAAATTACATACGTTCTTCTTTTTGTACCAATTAATTTAATTAAAATTTTTTTGGGCACCCTGTATAAATAAGTATGGTAATGTTTATATTACTGAATAGAGAATTGAATAGCCTTTCAAATAAGCTAGCACCCGACCCCTATTCTCGTTTAAAAAAGTCATCGATAACGTTATCACGCCCAGACGGATGACGTCATCAGTATGGTGTATATGTCAAAAAATCATAATTTAAAAATACAAATAGACCTGTTTCAAGATTTTTTTCTTAAACTCGCCGATTTACGAAATAACGAAGTTATCCTTTTCATTTGCAACATACTGTGTATATTTCATCAGCACAGTAGTATTTTTAAAATTGAATAAAATAATTTTATTATTTATTTCCTATTTATTATTTTTAATTAACTCTGAGGCACTTTTAACTGGCATTTGATCTGCCCAAAACCTGCACTCTATAAAATTCAGTTCTGACGGGTACTCACAGTCCTTCAAAAAATGTACTGATGCCTGTGCACTTGCTGGACCATCATCTTGTGCACTAAACACAAACACCATGGCTTAATTTGTCTTTTCGTCTGACTGTACATAAATGTCCACAATTTCGAATTTTACTTTTAAATTTTTATTCAATTAATCCAGCACTTTTCAAATATTAATGATAATAATATTATTTAGAGGGAGTATGAGCCGTATGGCTAAATCTGGATAATTATTAATAAAATATTCCGCACTATGATATAAATAAAATGTTATTAGAAATATAATATGTGTGTTTTATAATTAAATGAAATGTTTACATTCGTATAACGGACTCCCCTTGTTGAGTTAATTAACTCTGCCATCTACAGTGGTGTTAAAAAGTCCTGCATCACCTAAGCGCCTTATAGTTTTTGAGGTTTAACACAAGTTCTTTGTATATTTTCGCTAATTCATTTTAAGTTTGTGCTTGTAATTAGCATTATCGGTATACTTACTAATGTTTTTTTAATTACTAGCTCAAAATTCTACAGAAAAGATTAAAATAATCTGATTGAAGGGATTTCCCATAATTCGAGGAAATTATGAGGCGATTATTAAGTCGTTAAAGTACTATTAAATTGAATCTTAATGACAAATTTGCCACATATTTTGACTATATAAACGCTGTAGTTACCCTAACACATTTATTCGCTCTTTGATTTTTGATAAAAGGTCAAAATGTCATCCCAGACCAAACAAACTAAATTATCGAACGAAAAGCGTTTTGAAATTATTTTTCACCGTAAAAACGACAAATCTAGTCGAGAAATAGCATCCGCAGTATACTGTAATCAATCTACAGTAATTAGAGTCATTAAGAAGTATGCTGAACAAGGAAAAATCGACGACAGACCGCGTATTTGGTAAGGTGATGCAGGACTTTTTAACACCACTGTATTTCCACGTGTCGTGACGATTTTTCATTTTACTATAAAGAAAATCTATTGTAACGTCACTATAAAAGCTTCGATTCAAAAAAAATATTTAGCCTTATAAAGTGGAAGACTCAGGAAATATGGATAAGATGAAATAAATATTCATAAAAGAAAAAAACTTTGGGTCGATATTTTTTAACCTAGGGATTTATAGTCGTGTTAATATTCTCAATCTATTCTTGAAATCCATGATTCTATCATGATTATGACCTAAAAAATGTACTCGTAATTTATAGCCTAATACTACGCCTCCGCTGGAAAATGGAGTGCTTAGAAAACAAAACACATCCAACTCAAAGTTCACTTGACGAAGTCGCTGGCGGTGGTGTAAAATTTGGAACGATCAAACTTTCGTTCTTCGCGCATTTAGACATGTGTTTCCTTATCGCCGGTTGCACCATGATACCAATATAACTTGTATTGTATTACGGTTATTGATTTTGAAAATTCTGTACAGAATTTGGTCTCAATAGTTTTCTCAGAACGCACATACGCATATATGTTGTAACGGTATAAACGTCACATTGTTATTATTTTATTTTAAAATAATTATTTTATTCTATTTTCTTTAATAATTCATTAATAACAATCTTCTTGTATCTGGTTTACCCGTTTTCCAGTTAAAGTTGGCGCTCTCTAATTCCTGTTATACGCTCTGAGCTTCGCTGGTGTCGCTCCTAGCGGATTAGTAATGCAACTTTCACCGGTAATTTTTAAATTTATTATTTAATTGTTATCGCTTAATATTTCCAACGCAAAAAAATAATTAAATTGTAATCGATTTTTTTAAGATTTTGCTAATCATTTTGACGTTCTATTGATGAAATATTAATTTCTTACTTCGGATACTTTCACAATTTTATCGTGTAGATGGCGCTAAGATTAATAGATTACAAATTGAAGAGTCTCAGATGCAGAATCGACCAATTTAATAAAAATTAAAATGGTAAATAGTGATTTAAACCTGAGACTTTTTGCGTTGAAAGTTCTCTTCAATTTGTTATGAGATGACTCTTCAATTTGTTATGAGATGTCGCTGTATCGCGTCTAATGGGAAATTTGAATTATTTTTCAGATTCCCTTTAAAATGATGGTGGAGCTATTTTTCGATTCAGAGGTGTGCACGCTAACAAAAGCTACCGAGGACGCCTGAAATGGTAGAAACAGCCTGTCTAGCGGGTGTGCAACCCTCTGAATCGAAAACAAGCAAAACCATCATTTATTATTATATTATTAATAGATTAATCTATAATTACATATTACAGAACATTAAAAAAACTTAAATTCAGTATTTAAAACGTAAGTATATTTAAGGTAAAAATATATACCACAGCTTTGACCAACTAATATTTTTTATAATTAATGTTTTTATATTTAATTTTAAATTAATCACTTTGAAATTTATGTCAAATTTCCAGTAAACGTTTACATACTTGTCACTACTGGCGCTCGCGAATTTTTAAATATCCCCTCTACTTACGAGCTCACAGCGTATAGGCAACTCTTTTTTCATCTAATCATTCTGTCGTCATGCTTATTCCTTCTTTCTTTGGTGGCAGAATTATGCTTCATAAAACGAGATGTAATTTAAAATAAACGTTCACTTTATTTCATTAGACCATAATCTCTTGGGGTAAGCAATTTATTCTATATCTTCTTGTATTCACTATATTATTACATTCAGAGTTTTTTATAACTATTTTTAGTATCTAACCTCCATCTCCAAAAGCACATGTTCTTGATATTTTACATTTTTAATATTTTCTCTTACTTAGAAGCATGCACGTAGTAATCATAAATAATTTAACTATTAATTAATTCCATTTAATAATTACTATTAGTTTTATTTTATTCTTTTGCATTTGATTATTTGGCAAGGAAAGCTTCTGAATACTTCTTAGCGTCTGATATGTGTTACATCTTCTAGTTTTTGGAAATAAATTCAAACCTTTCTCCCTTCGAGAGCTTAAAGCTTCACATCACCTGTGATGCCACTACAAGGCAAGAACTTGATGCATCTAGACTGCAACGACTAACATTACCAAGAACTGTAGATGCAGAGACCTGAGGCCACAACATCATAAGCCCAGGTCTGCAACCAAACAGCTGTACCATTCGATATCAAGAAGTTAACCGTCAAATACCATAAGCCTAAGGATAATCCAAAATTGTTAGCTTTGGGCAAGAATTTGAATACATGTATTATTGAATCAAATATATCATATTTTATTTATATTCTTGATGAAAGTAAACCTGATTAGTTAACTTATTGTTTTGTTTGACTTCTTCTTCTTCGTGCAACTAGGATTACTCCTGTTTGTCTGCCTCTTATTCTGTTTCTGTTGTTGACTGTATGTACATTGTCTGTCCACCTTTTCGGCGGCCTTCCAACGGGTCTTCTGCTATATGGCTTGTTGTTTTTACAGATATTCGCTAATATATCTGGTTCATTCGGTTTACATGTTCGTTCCAGTTTTTCTTTCTTGTTTTTATACACCTGTTAATATTTTGAAATTTGCATCGTTCTCGTATACTTCTGTTGCTTTGTCTGTCTCTTAATGATATGCCGGCTACTGATTTTCATACTTTCATTTCGATATTGTTGATTTGTTGTTTCGTCTTTCTTGTATTTTGGTCCTTGTCTCCGTTGCATATGGTAGGATAGGTCTTACTGTTGTCTTGTATACTTTTTTTTTGCTTTCCGTGGTCAGATATTTGTTTCTTCATATGGTTTCTCGGAGGCAACCACTTACTCTTGCTGCTTTTGTGGCTTGTGTGGTGGTCTCTGTTCTTATATTCCTGTCACTAGTGATCTCTACTCCTAGGTAATTGAATTTCATGACTTGTTCTACAATTTTGCCGTGTATTTCTAACTTGCATCTACGCGGCTCTCACTATACATTTAGTTTTTGCTACTGATATTCTCATATTAAGTTTGTTTGCTGTGATATTGAAAGTGTGGAGCTGCCTTTGCAGGTCATCCTCGTTATTAGCAATTAGTACTGCATCATCGGCATAGCATAGTATCGTGATTTAATGTGCACCCATGTGGTATCCATGTCGTTTTCTTACTTCCTAAATTATTTGATTCATCACCATGTTGAATAGCAATGGGCTGAGCGAGTCTCCTTGGCAGATTCCTACTTTTGGTTCTATGCGTTCTGTTTCTCCAGTTGACATTATAACTCTGGTCTTGTAGTTCTTGTTAATTTCATTAATTAGCCTTATTATATGATGGTCTATTTGTTCAGCTTGTAATAAAGCTAAACTTTTTTTGTCAACAATTTACTCTTCTATGAGGTTTTTATACCTAAAAGACGAAGCTCTGATGATGGCATTTGCTATGCCAAAAGTACTTAGCTGATTTTAATAAATATTTTTTACACACTATCAGTTCTTGAGAACATACATATGTTGCCGTTTTGACTTATATAGAAGTGTGTACGAGTCATACAGTTTTTTTCTATTCAAAAACCATTGTTTAACGTTACTAAACTTGTATACCAAATGTGGCGCGACCACCACGTGTGTGAGTTAGTATCAAAAAGAGGGACGCTCGTCATTCGGGATTACTTTGGGGTTCAATAATCCACCGAAGGGATTTCGACCATAACGTTAAGTTCTGGTTATAAGCAAGCTTTAAGAGAAATATCACGTTTAATTGAAGAGCGAGGTAAGAGAGCGGGAATTCGATATGTTTATGTGCTTCAAAAGCACTTCATTCTGTTAATTGGAAAAGGAAGTTGGAAATGTGTTGAGAGCTCGCTGGGATGTAATGATGTAGACACAAACTTTAAACAAGTAATTGAATCCACTAAATGTAAGTTGATTAGTGGGGATTTCGCGAGGATATTGGGGCTTTTACAATATTCAAATAGGCTATATACTATATACATTCAGAATTAAATAAAGGACACTTTATTTTGTATAATTTGCATATAAACCTAATTCTTCTTAGCCTCCTGTCTTTTAAAATAGGCAACTAAAATAAGTTACTTTTCATTATTTAAAATTATAATTTTTTTTTAAATTATGTCTCATTAACACGGCACCTGCCACGTGGGGTGCTACCAGCACCCCATAACATATTTTTATCAAATATTTGGTATTTCGAGTTTGGCAACGGAGCTGTGCGTCATAGTAGCTTTCTATAATAATATATAGCATAGATGTGTTAGTGTTTGAAGTGGTTATTTAGTCTCATTCTGAACTTATAGCTCTAAAATCGAATTGAGGTGTCATCATCTGGCACTTTAAGTTTTAAATTTTTTTTGTATTTTTGATAAACAGGTCAAATTTACATGTTTTATTGAAATAAATGATTTAAATTATTATTATAAACTATACAGGGTGTTTCATTAATAATTGTCCATATAGTAACTGGAGAAACCTTAGCAGAAAATACGAAGATTTAACCTAAAACACTTATATAAAATGTGGTTCCTTACTGAGTTACAGGGTGTTTTATCTAAAATTTTAAAAATTATTTTTGCTCAGCATTTTAAAACTGTTCGACGTATCCTTTTCATACTTGGCAGAAAGTGCGACTACTATACACCCTACTAAATTATGATAAACAAACGTTTCTAGATACTACCAGAGGCGTACGACAGGGATAGTGAATGGTTGACCCTTTTCAAATTCTACGACACTGGAGGAATTACTATTTTAGTGCCATTTTTAGATTCTCCAATACTTTCTACGTAAATAATATACTCTTCATTGGTAACGATAAAGTTATTAGTGTTCGAGATATTTGAAGTTAAATATGAAACGGCACAGTTATTTTGATTAATTTATGATATGATTCATATGATTAAAATTTAAAAGTTATTTGTACCCAGTACTTTAAAACTATTGGGCGTATCCTTATCATACTTGGCAGAAAGTGTAGGCACTGTACACCCTACTAAATTAAGATAAATAAACGTTTCTAGCTACTACCAGAGGCGTACGACAGGGGATAGTGGCTGGTTGACCCTTCCCAAATTCTACGCAACTGACGAAATTGCTATTTTAGTGTAATTTTTTGATTTTCCAATACTTTTTATGTAAATAATATAATCTTCATTCGTAACGATAAAATGATTAGTTTTCGAGATATTTGAAATTAAAAATGAAGCGACACAATACATTAATCAAAATAACCGTGTCGTTTCATTTTTAACTTCAAAGATCTCGAAAACTAATGAATTTATCGTTACGAATGAAGAGTATATTATTTTAATAGAAAGTATTGGAGAATCCAAAAATTGAACTAAAATAGCAATGCCGCCAGTGGCGTAGAATTTGGAAAGGGTCAACCATTGACTTTCCCCCGTCGTACGCCTCTGGTAATAGCCAGAAACGTTTTTTAACGTAATTTAGTAGTTTGTATAGTACCTATACTTTCTGCCAAGTATGAAAAGGATACGTCGAATAGATTTAAAATGCTGAGCAAAAATAGTTTTTAAATTTTTAGATAATAAAACACCCTGTAACTCAGTAAGGAACCACATTTTATTTAAGTGTTTTGGGTTAAATCTTCGTATTTTGTGCTAAGGTTTCTCCAGTTACTATATGGACAATTATTAATGAAACACCCTGTATACTCACTAAATCTTAATTTTTTTAGATATTTTACTTGACTTCATTTATTATGGCTTGGTACTTGCTAATTTGCTTATGACACCTTTTTCATTTTATTTTTTAACTTTTATAACATATTAGTGGCTAATAAGTCAATAAAACATGTTTTTTTATATTCTTGTGTTACTCAACACATTATTTTATTTTTTAAACAAGTAGATCATAGAAAATTTTTAAGGGGTGCTATGAGCACCCCACGTGGCGGTTGGCGCCTTGCAAAGCCACGTGGCAGGTGCCGGGTTAAATAATTTACTTGTTGTTTACATCTTGAATCTTTCAGATATGATATCAGAACAAATAAGAACAAATTACAACAGAACAGAACAAAATAGTTTCAGAACAGCAGAAAAAGCTAATGCAATGGTCGTATCACAAATAGGTTTTACCTCCCAAGAAGTAGACGAAAAAACCAATAATGCAAACAACAAATAGTTTTTGAAAGATGCCTATCTGCCAGTGATGTTGGCGACCACATTGATCCATCTAATTCTATTCACAGCAGCTTGAAATACATCCGTGACATTTCGTTCTTTGCAATTCGGAAAGGCCCAAAGCCTGGGGAAATCGGAGAGAAGAGGATATGCGACTACTGATGAGGAGGAAAAACCTCCGAAACCGGTATAGACTCTTCCTGCACTCTCCTATTTTACCAGAGTATTATGCAGCTGCTGCATTTTCGTGTTGCAAAGAAATTGAAAATGTTTATACATTTTAATTCATTTACTCTTTTGTTGAGTACTAAGGAATCTTTCTTGTTGGAACAAATCGATAGATAGATAGATATTTATGTAAATAGAAAAAAAAACCTAATATACATACAATATAAAGAAAAGAAAGTACACTATAAATTTTTGATATGTTGTTTAAGCAATATTTTGAAATTATTGAGACTAGTACATTTTTTTACAGCTGCAGGTAACTGATTAAACTTAAGGAAGCTTTTGTTTAAAGAATTATAAATATGAATTATACAGCTTCAGCCGTTGTTAAAAGAATTAAATAATGATGTTTATAAAATTTTAAAATATATATTTTTAAAGTAATTAACTGTTTCTTCTTCTTGACGTGCCTATTCGTGATGAATGTTGGCGATCATCATGGCAATCTTTATCTTAGCTATATCCGCGCTATGCAGAGCGGAAAAGCTGCACAGATGTTGTGTTGAACCAGGGTCTGAGATATTTTAACCAGGATGTTTTTTTTTCTTGCTGGACCTCGCTTTTCAACTAATTTTCCTTGCACGATGGCTTGTAGTAGAGCATATCTGGATTGATTTCACATAATGTGTACAAAGTATTCTAACTTCGAGATTTGATGGTGGTCAGCACCTTTTGGTTCTTCTTCATTTTTCTGAGGACCTTCTCATTTGTGACCCGGTCAGTCCACGTGATTTTAAGATTCTACGGTATAGCCACATCTCAAATCATTCAATTTTCTGCACATATCTTTGTCCAAGTTCCACGATTCAACACCATAAAAAAGGACAGAGAAGACGTAGCATCTCAGCATTCTTACTTTTATACCAAGAGAGGGGTTGTGACTCTTGAAAAAGGCCCCCATACCTACGGTTGAAGATGAATTTAGCTTTTCCAATGCGCGCTCTTATTTCTTGGTTGTTAGTTCATTCTTCATTTATGATGGTGTCGAAGTAGTTGTGTGCGTCACTCTTTCTACAGGGGATTGGTTGAATTAGTTGAATTCTGTTATCTTTTTCTTGCTAATGATCATAAGCTTTCTCTTCATTGCGTTTATATTGAGTCCATATTATCGACTGTAATATGTGATTTTGTTCATAAGGACTTGTAGGTCTTCTAGGTTGTCCGCAAATATCATGGTATCATCTGCATACCTGATGGTATTTAGCAGGTACCCGTTTAGATGATCGCCAAAAGAAGAAGACCCGTTTAGTAGAATTCCTTTTTCAGTTTCGTTCAAAGCTTCGATAAATATTCTTTCAGAGTAGAGATTGAAAATTAGAGTGTACAAAATACAGCCTTGCCTCACTCCACGCATGATGTTCACGTATTCGTGTGTTCACCTTCAACTCTGAGGTTTGCAGTCTGATTTCAGTAAATGCTGGAAGGGGCGAAAAATGATTTTGTTTTGAAATAGCATTTGGAATAGCTTGGAACAAGCTCTTAAAAATTGGAAACGGAAATGCAAGAACATGGGACTCCCACTAAATGACCATACACTATATATTCTTTGTTTCGCAGACGACCAAATACTAATAGCACAAGACTACGATGATATTTGTTACATGCCAAGAAAGCTAATAGAGGAATACAGGAAATGGGGACTAGAGATCAACATAGGAAAAACCAAATATATGAATATCGGTGAAACGTAGTAGGACTTGATACTAGAAGGAGGAGAAACAATCAGTAAATATAACGAATATAAATACCTGGGTATGAAAATCACGAATGAGGGAACACTGGACGGAGCCATTAAAGAACGAAATACTCAGGGCAGGAAAGCAATTACGCTCCTAAACTCAGTACTCTGGGATAAGCAGATAAACAACCAAAACAAGAAAAAGATCTATAACGCCGTAGAGAAAAGCATTATAACATACAGCTGCGAAGTATGACCTATGAAGAAAAAATCAAAACGAATGTTAGAGGTCACCGAAATGGATTTCTGGAGAAGAGCTTCAGGAAGATCAAGAAGAGAAAATATTACCAATGAACAGATACGAGAAATAATGAAGGTCACACAGACAATAAATGACGACATCAACGAAATATAACTACGATGGTTATATGGAAATTGTAACAAAAATTTTGAAAATTGGACTTATGCTCACTACGAACAGCAATACCATAAACATACATAGCGAGTCAAAATATCCATTTAAAGAACACTTGACACATTTGACACGTACTCAGGTCATTATTACAATGTAAAAATAAAATATTTTGTACACTCCTTCCCAGCAGACGACATCTCTGAAATTAGTTGTTCGGGTTATGAGAATAGTCGCCTTATCATAACATAACATTCTTGCTTTGCGACGCCGATAGTAATATCAAATATCGTATCCAAACTTTTTAAAATATGTCAACTTGCTGATAAAAAATATACCTAATAAGTAATTAATTTTTTTCATTATTAGTTTTCTAGGAATTTAAACACCACAAATTTAATCTTATCGGTGTATAGAATAGTAAGACTATTATGTATTGTTTTTGCTGAATGTGCTATGCCATATGCTATGAGATCACTGGGTTACACAAAAACAGCGCGGCTAATATTTAAAAGTATGATAACGAGACAAAAGAACAGTGTAAATAAAATACCGAAATTAACGATATACACTTCTCCAAAAAATTTACTCACCACCTTAAAAACGGGTCATTGTTAAGGTCTTGAATTTCCTAAGCCTGTTGTCCGATTTAAGTGATTTTTTTAATATGTTGTCTTATTTTTATAAATATCGCTGTTATATTATTGTTGCTAGACATGTCAATTATTGTCATTGTACACCGGGTGTACCAATAAAAGTGTGTTTTTTCACAGAGCTAGGCATCACTCTGTGGAATATTCTAGCATTTATAAAAAATACTGAAATTACAACGATAACCTCATATTTTCTTAACATTATGTTTTTTATTCATTCGCTTATATTGGATAATAAACATAGGCACGGATCACTTAGATCATGGGTTCAAACTCCACCCGGTATCAGTTGTCTAGATCAGTAATTCTCAATCTTTTGAGTCATGAACCACAAAATACTTTTTATTATATTTGTTACCACCTAACTGAAATAGGCATCTAGCTAGGTAATCTAATTAACTATAATAATAATTGTGGTGCTGATTTTAGCTGTTTTTGCGTTTTGAGTCCCACCGCAAATAATGATATGTACCACCAGTGGTATATGCACCCCAGATTGAGAACCGCTGGTCTATATATTTATTAATTTGGCTGGTCTTTACTATGGCTATGATATTCTAGCTTAAAATGTACATCTCTGTCACGTTGTTCAAAGATATGCAATAGGCGAATAGGCAACTGCGAGACTTGCAAGACTCTTGCTGCAAGACCAAGACCAAGACCGGGAGCGCAATACCAAGACCAGGTGGACTGGCGCAAAACAAAGACTAAGACTGTCTAAGTCTCGTCTTGGTCTTGCATTTGGGCAACACTACTCTTTATGTCCCAGGCCCCTCTTACCCTCTATCTTTCCTTCGAGCATCAGTTGCTGAAAAGTGTATTTTTCTTCTCGTAATATGTGCCCCTTACTTTTAATATAATTAAAAAGTTCCCTATCTTGTAAGCCCGCTCTTCTTAGTACTTCCTCATTTCTGACTCTGTTCTTCCATGATATTCTAAGCATTCGAGGCAGGCACCACATTTCAAACACTTTAAGTTTGTTAATGAAACTGGCCTTTAACGTCCATGCTTCCATTCCGTACAAGAGCACAGGCCAAACGTTACACTTTAGCATTAAACTCGGAAAAAGAAACGCCCCAAGGTACTGTATTCTCCCCTACAACGTTTTTAATTTATTATTCTCGAAGATAGTATTATTTTTTTATTAATATTGTCTAATGACCAATAAGCGTTGTTCTCGTTCGACAATATTTTAACGATACCCATTTATTAGGATAAATGTCTTATAATTAGCATGTTCAAGATTATTTGCCTCACAAATGGCTTTCGTGTTGGGAGCGAAAAACTCGCCAACATAAATATAAAGCTCCGCGCTTTATTTTATGGTTTCTCGTATCCTACAGAGAAAGATAATACGCCAACTGTTACATTTCCTATACGTTAAATAATAAAGTACACTGTAACGTTACCATTGTGAGACTGGTTAGTAGGTACATGGCGTGAAAACCTGATTAATTACAGTGAGTGCTTGTGTTTATATCAACATAAGTTATATTTGGCAGAGTATTTTGCAGTAAACGATTGATTCCTAATGTATTAAATAGTGTCCTAAGATTGTCTTATTTCTTATTTTAATAGAGCCTTAATATTTTATTCATTCTGTATCTTTCCTTCTTTACAATATACTATTTTAATTCACAAGAGACCATGTTATCAGTTTTCCAAGTTGATTATTACTTATTGTGTAGTAGATGACCTGGGCGAACTTAACATCAACAATTATTATCTCCAAAACAAAATACATGATGAACGTGGTGCTGCCCAGTAACAATTTTTAAAAATTTAGAAAGACGTAGTAACATTTGCTATTAAATAAATATGGATACCTTGAAAACAAGATTAGAATACGCAAGGACAACCAAACAGGTGAGGTATCAAGACGAATAACACATGGATGTACAGCATTTAGAGCTCTTCAAAAGGCATTTAAAGACGTCAACGTATCGATTAATCAGAAACGAAAAGTCTTCGATCAGTGTGTTCTGCCAGTAATGACCTATGGTGCGGAAACACTGTCCCTAACAAAAACCCATGCTTCAAAACTAAGAATATTATAAAGATCACAAACGAAGACCTACCCAACAGAACCAGAGTTACACATATTGCAAGTTGAAATAGAGATGGCCTGGCCACGTGCCGAGGATGAAGGGGTTATGCCAGTTAATTCAACGGAGACCAATAACTGATAAACGAAGCACCTATAAGATGCCAAGATGATCTGCGAAATATGATGAACAACTGGATGCATTCTGTACAAGACCTGCACTCTAGATACAAATAGGGGAGGCCTATGTCCTGTAGTGGACTTAAAAAGGGCTGACGATGTTTGGGTTCTTACTATAACTAAAATGTGGACAACATTAATAACTGGGTGAAAAACAGAAGAGTAGAATGGAACGACCACATATGCCGAATGATAACAAATAGAGTAGTAAGGACGGCGAGAGACGGTTCCCCAATTGGAAGACGATCAGTGGGAAGACCACGAAAACGATGGACTGGCAACTTACTGGAGACACATTGAAAATCAGACAGAGTCATGTCTACATAAAAAGAAGAAGAAGAAGAAGACTATAACTAAAATGTTATTCGATCTTCGGTCTGTTTAGGTGAATGATCGGTGTAGACTTGTCGATTGGTGAATAGAAAAATAAAAAGGCTAACTTCGTAGTCTAGAATTCGAAAAGAATCTACAACTTGGTCTGGAATAAGCTGGTGTCTGATTGGCCTACGGAGGAGCGATACGGCAAGGGATAAGGGCTTGCGGCTCGGTGACACTCCTCCATAGATCCCTACCGGAAGGGCGTTGACGCCTAAAAACGGTGTAAGTATATGTTATTCGATGTAGACAACTTTTTTACAGATTAAAAAAATATTTTTCTATAATATTTTTCTTGTTTTTTTTTCTTGAAGTTTTTCTGGTAAACAATTACAAATTACTTTTGATTTGAGTATTTACTGATTTCAGGCATTCCAGGAACATATTCCAAAAAAGCAAAACAACAAATGCAAAAGTCTACAGAATTTTTTTTCTGTAAACCAAACTCTACAGAAAACCAACCTTCACCAACAGATATATGTAAATTACCACTCCAACTCCAACCACAATATGAACATAAAAAATGAACTATAAAATCTATATATTATGATAGTGCTCGAAGAATCTGTTTATAATGAAAATGCATTTCAGGAAAAAAACCTGCTAAGGTTTTGACCAAAAATTACTAGATACCCATTTTCATTTAAAAACAAGGAATTTCACAAGATTGAAGAAAGGAACAGCAAAACACCATATGCAATCCAGGAACACTCACAAGAAGGGACTCAAAAATGACAACAATATCACTGTAAAGAGCTTATTAGGAAAATTGAAAAGGACAGGAAACAAATACAACATCACAACAACATTCAAAACAACCAATACACTGAGATATATCCTGTCCAAAACCAAACACAGCAACACCAACCAAAAATTGAAAAGTCAAAGAAGCAGCTCTTATCCTACTTAAAAAAATGTGGAAGATTTTGGTTGCCAACACTATAAGTAGAAGTCAATAACAAGAATATAACGACAATAGCGTAGTAATAGGAAGTTGGAGAAATATTAGCTAGATTCTCATTTTGTTGCCCTTGTATACTGATTTCATCACCGACTCCTCCTGATTTCTTCCCAAAGCTCCCTGACGTCTCCTGCACTCATCGATTAATTTACTCGTGACAAATTCTAGAGTAAATTCACTCGATGGCCTACTTTCCAGCGCTGTAATAAAAAAACTGTACGAGTCTGGAAGACTTCCTAGCAAAATTCCTGCTGCGAATCTGTCCTTAATTTCCTCCACTAAGGCGGCCAATTTATTCAACGATTCTAAGAATAAACTAATGTGTGCTTCCATATCACCATTCTCCTCTGGCGATAGCCTACTGATTTTCTTTAACAAAAACACCATACTAGACAAACTTGATTTCTGATGATATTCCCTTAGCGCTACCCACGCGTCGCGCGCGAATTCCTTGTTCCGGATATGCACTAATTTATTAACGTCAGCAAGTAAGGCTATAGTTATCATTGTGTTTTTTCCAAGAACTGCTTCGGTCTGCTTCTAATGGTAACTCATTCGAAACTATTTCCCATAGATCAGCATTGATGAGCAACATTTTCACCAAATTACTCCACGACTGATAGTTCTGACCGTTCAACTTTTCGACGTTATATTTCGCACTTTTCGCCATTATTTCGGTTAACACGAACACTTCGCGACTGTACACTTTTAATTATTATCTTAATACATGTGAGCTAATACGTGACTGGGCCCATAACCTATTCGAAACATATGATAATAAAAGATACAAATAAAAGTAAACTATTTTTATTTTAACCGAATCGTATTATTACAATAATATACAAACAAAGAAATTAAGATGTTTCCTCTACAAAATATTCTAACAGACTGAAATAGCAAACCGAACTAAAACAGTTCTCACATTCATAAATATGTAACTTGACACTCTCTCGCAATTCTACGCAAGAGATATATCGAACTGACCTTTATGCATTCGGAGAAGTGGGCCACCCATGAAGACTATTCTAACACTTAACAAAAATAATAATTAGTTGAGTATTAAGTAAATTCCAACATATATATGCAACACACAATACACAAACACAAAATCTACATTACACAACTTACGTCACAAAACCACAACTACGATACAGATTACACAAACATATAACATAAAAAACACCTAGAACAGTCAGAATGTGATATTCCTAGGGTAAATACAACCCTCAGATTTTTTCAGCCATACTCATGTTTTGCCTACAAGATCGAAGCCATGATAGACAAATTTGCATCATGTCATAAAGTAGGATTGACCTTGTTATGTCTGAATTAAAATTTTTTGGGTTCTACTCCAATGTTTGCTATTTTTTAGGTATTTTTTAACTAATATGTTGAAAGAGTTTTTTACAATCATTGTCTAATTATTTTCTAGACTGTTAGTACATTCTTTCACGGTTTTTGCGGTAAATTTTAAAGAACCGCTTGGATTGAGATGAAATTTGGCATACGCATAGCTAACATATCAAAGAAAAAAAGTGATAATGTGCCGATGTGTGCTTTTGCCCTGGGGGCAACTTTCACCCCCTTTTGGGGGTGAAAAAATATATGTCAAAAATAAGTCCGGAAATAGATAAACTGACTAATTTTAAGTAACTTTAGTTATATAGTGTTTTTTCGCCAAGTCAACACTTTTCGAGTTATTTGCGAGTGAATATGTTCATTTTTCAACAAAATAACCACGTTTTTAGACGGTTTTTTGCAAATAACTCAAAAAGTAAGTATTTTGTCGAAAAACACGTTCTTAGGAAAAATATAGCCTGTGAAAAAATAAAAAAAAAATGGTGTACGCTTGAGGTCTCTCGACCTCGTAGAACCAGAGTTATAGCCAATGAAAAATAGGTTCATATTCGCCAAATTTCAAATAGGCTATTTCAAAGTGAAATATCCAAAAAATAAAGCACTTTTTGGGGAAAACCTATTATAACTTTTTTAAAGTGTTTAAAAAAGCTTTATTTCTGTTTTTATAAAAAGTTTCTAGCAACAAAATTAAGCAAGTTACGCTCAAAATAAAGTTGTTTTCTTTTGGTTTGGCAAAAAAAAAACCGGGATGATCACCCCCTAATTGGCAACGTAACTGAAATTAATCTTTACCGCTCCACAAAATATTTAACTTAAGTTGTATTTATATGATATGTAAGTTTCATTGACTCAAAAAATTATTTTTTGACTTAATTTTGAAAAAATTTCGTATTAAAATAAAATTCTTAAAATTTTTAATTTTGAAAAATATGCTTTTTTTCAAAATAACTTAAAAATTGTTAGAGATACCAAAAATCTCAAAAAACAAAAAAGTCAGTATTACTTTTCTGAATATCTTGTATTTTTAGTTTTTCTGTAAGACAAAAATTGATTAAGATTTGGTGTTTCTAAATTTGCATACACTCGTGATCAGTGACTCGTTCAAGCCCTTTTAACTACAGCTCTTGCAAAAATAAGGACTTTGAACCGATGAAACTTACAGATCATATAAACAATACATACACGAGTAAAGAAACTTGTGAAGTGGTAACGATTCAGTTCATCTGAGATACTAATTAAGAGGTGATTTTCCCGATTTTTTACCAAAAAAAAGGGACTAACTTTATTTTGAGCGTAACTTGTTTACTTTTGATGCTAGAAATTTTTTTTATAAAACAAAAATTAAACCTTTTTTAAATACTTTAAATAATTTGTAATGAGTTTTCCCCAAAAAGTGCTTCATTTTTTGGTTATTTCACGTTAAAGTATTCCATTTGGAATTGAACGAATATGAACCTATTTTTCATTAGCTATAACTCTGCTTTTACCAGGTATAGAGACCTAAATTATACACATTTTTTTCATTTTTTTTGCGGACTATATTTTTGCTAAGAATGTTTTTTTCGACAAAATACTTACTTTTTGAGTTATTTGCGAAGAACTGTCTAAAAGAGCGGTTATTTTGTTGAAAAATGAACATATTCACTCGCAAATAACTCGAAAAGTATTGACTTAATGAAAAACTCTATAAAACAAAAGTTACTTAAAATTAGTCAATTTATCCATTTCTGGACTTACTTTGGACGTATAATTTTTCACCCTCCAGAAGGGGTGAAAGCCACCCCCATGGCAAAAGCACACATCGGCACTATATCACTTTTTTTCTTTGACTTGTTAGCTATGTGTGTGCTAAATTTCATGTCATTCCAAGCGGTTCTTTAAAATTTAGAGGTTTCGCAATATTTTACCGTTAAAAAATGTACTATATGCACAGTATCTCATTACCACCGATGTTAAAAACTTAACCTATAAATTGTTTTCAATATGACAGCAGAAGCAATGTCTCTCTTTTCAAATTAAAAAAATGAAAATCGGACATTTTTTTCTAGACCAATGATTACGTTATTAGTTTTTATTTAATTTGGGCAACAATCATCGTTCAATGTCTTGTTTAAATCAAACCACTAACGACTAACAATTTGGAGTCACTGACACTCAATTGTAGACAATAAATTATTCATAAGACTATTAGTTTTACATAGTTGGATGTTAGATGCATCAAAATCATTGTACCGCAAAAACAGCTATTTGAACTTCCTTTTAGATAGTGGATTGAGCTTTCTGCTAAATTAACACAATTGGACACTCTTTACGTTGAATTAGTAATGATTTGTTTCGTCTTTTGACAAATTTATTTTTTTTATAAAGATAATTAAGGCAAATTAACACATCTTGAAGTTTTTATAAGATTTAAGTACAAACTCAATATAATTCTGAAAAATTTTAAATACATATTAGGATGCCTTAGTAGCTGCAAAATAAATTAATAAAATTATGCATTTAAAAAAGAAATAAGGGTGAAACAAAGAAATAAATATTATTTATTTATTAATCAAAACTGAAACCCAAAACCAAGTTATAAATACAAAATAGTCTAAAATATTATAAAATGCAATTATTATCACCTGTGGCAATCTATCTGTTGGATATATGGGTTTTAACGAAACTGAAAATTAAAACAAAAAACATGTTGGTGGACTACCTCTGCTGCGGTAGGCATCATCTCTTGGTCTCCATTCCAGTATCCGCTTTGTCCATCTATCATCTGTCATTCCAATTCCAATTCAGTGTTATAATCTCGTATTTGCCAAATATTCAGCAATTCTCAAGCTTAGTAAAGTTACATAATATGCAGGTAACATATAAATAAGTAACTCACTAAAACAGTAGCTGTTGTTGGTCGTTTGCCTCTTGAAAATTCACTGACTCTCCACTGATAACTAATTCGACAAATACACTCTACCAACCGATTTCAGGAGATTTACAGAATAAATATGTATTACCAGAGAACGGTAGTTCTCGCCAGTGGCGCACACCAACACCCCCCTACACGCGACACTATATATACACGAAATTGGGCCAAGTCCTATCTTAAAGTTCAGGAAAAGACTCACCCATTCATATGTCAACCATCCATTTTGGTCCAAGGGTGTGGATTTTACGGCTCATTCTATTTAGGGTCTGTTTTTCGTTCTTGTCCCCAAAACTCCCAAAAACTTCAAATTTAAGTCCGACCTATGCGGCTTCTAATAGTACTGATCATTACATTTCCAACGCATGTCTAATTTTAAAAATCGGTTATACCATTCAAAAGTTACCGAGCTCAGAAGTATGACTCAATTTTTATTTAAAAAAGGGAAAATGTTTGTGGACATGTATGTATTATGTGTGTTTAAAAGTTAAACCGATTTGAATTTTTGAAGTTATACTTCTTTACGCGCGATATGAGGGTGAATTTTTATATGTTAAAACCTACGATCCCAGCGCATGCGCATTATAACTTTGTTCTGATTGGATGTTCAAATGACATGTCAAAAATTATCCAATATGGCAGCTGTAGCGCAGCTGGGGTTTGGACGGTTGACGGTTTGGTTATGTATGAGTATGGTTGTTGTGTTTTAAAATTTGTGGGAAGAGAAACAGCAAAGGTTAGTTAATAGTTATACTGCCTTTTTAAATAGTTTTCATATTATATTTTTAAAGTTATACTTCAAAATGTTTTAATTTATGTATGTATCAGTCCAGAAAAGTGTGGAAAGAATATATTAGTGTTTTTAAATATATTTTTCTACAAACGTGTTAAAAATGCAATTTTTAGGACTCTATAGGAGCGTTAAAAATGCTACTTTAAGGCACTAGTGCTTTAAAAATTTTAAGGCACTGCAGTTAAAAGTGAATTGTCAAATTGTGAAACGTCAAAATATTTATATTTCATTTATTAACATTAATATTAATAATACAACTTGCGCAATTTGAAAAAGGTGGATTAAAAGGTTTTTTATTATAATTTTGTGTCTTTGGATTTGTCTTCCTATAAAAATCGAAAACGTTTTGTTGTGATGTAGCCCTTTTAAGGGATTTTTAATAAAAAAATTTTATACCTTTTACAAAGGATTTCTTTCCAATTTTGTGATTGATGGTATACAGCCAACTACAGGAAAACTTTTTCTTTTCCTTGTGGATTTTATAACTTAAAAATTCGAATTTTCCCGGATATGACGTACACACCGTTACATTCGTCTAGAGTCCTTCTACAAACGCTCTGTTATTGGCGCAATTCGTAGGTTGAAATTTTGAGTAATTGTCGAAAAACCAAAATTTTCAAAGTATAGTTTTTCAGTTTTTCGGCTATACTGAGCCGTGTGTATGTCTGATCCTGACGGCTTAGACACCATTTGAAAGCTTAACTCAACACTATTGATTTGGTGTATTTGCGGTTCTCCTGTCTCTTCTTGATCCGAAGATATATACCCCCAAAAAATATGCCATTTTGTACCTACCAAGTCCTCTAGCTGGCTTATGGATGGTCAAAAGTCACAAACTACACCGGTTCTGAATCGGCCCTGACCCCCTCTTCAAACACAGAAGAAAAAAAAAAAAGAATGTGTGTGTACTTTGTACGCACGTAAGAAGTTATACTTCTATTATAATATAATTTCAACGAAATAAATATACCTACTTAACAGTTACAATACAAAAAATTAACAATAATTACCAAAAATGAACCAAAACAATTCCAAATATTAAAAAAAAAAAGAAAAAAATATGAATTCTCCGGGATTTGAACCCGCAATCTCGCGATTTTTTGATCTCTGGTCCAATGCTCTACCAACAAGGCCATCAAGCCGCATGCTACTTACCTTTCAGATATACATAATTATATATCTAGTCCACGTGGTGAGACCGCTCCCGTCTGAAAAAAATTTCTGATTCGGTTTCTTTGTGGATTCCTATTCAAAAATGTCCCCTTTAAACAAATCTGAAGGGTGCCGGGCGGAATTTTTGGGCAGAAATTGTTTAAACATTTTTTTTTAACAAATAAAAAAGATCAGGTTTTTTTGCTCTGGAACATATATTTTTAGATTTTTTGGGTCAATTTAAACAAGAAAGGTATCTTGTAATTTTTCTCAGAAATTGATAATTTTGGAGTTATAGGCGATT
Source organism: Diabrotica virgifera virgifera (assembly GCF_917563875.1). Classification (NCBI taxonomy): domain Eukaryota; kingdom Metazoa; phylum Arthropoda; class Insecta; order Coleoptera; family Chrysomelidae; genus Diabrotica; species Diabrotica virgifera. The sequence continues at coordinate 196,586,795 of NC_065447.1, read as the reverse complement.
TAAAATCTGAAAAATTCGAAAATACGCATATTTGAGGCTTAAAAACTCATATTTAAATTAGTATTTTTGAGGTTGCCAGATACTTAGATTGAAGACTGAACATTCAGCTTCAAGATTCTGAAGAGTGATCGCGTCTAACTTTAATTTATATTGTTGTTTTTTAATTGTTAAATATGCGCGTTTATCCGATTTTTTTTCCGGTGCGGCGCGCTCCATTTCAAAAATCTCCTATTTTCCTCCGAAAAATATTGTTTCAAGATTATTTGGGACATTCTAAATAAAATAAGGTTCTTGACATTTTTCTCAAAAGTTAATAGTTTTTAAGTTATAAGCGATTTAAAATCCGAAAAATGACAAAAAAACGCATTTTCGGATTTTAAATCGGTTATAACTTTAACAACTATTAACTTTTGAGAAAAATGTCAAGAAACTTATTTTATTTAGAATATCCCAAAGAATCTAGAAAAAAATATTTTTCGGAGGAAAATTGGAGATTTTTGAAATGGAGCGCGCCGCACCGGCAAGAAAATCGGATAAACACGCATATTTAACAATTAAAAAACAACGGTATAAATTAAAGGTAGACGCGATCAGACTCTTCAGAATCTGGAAGCTGAATATTTAGTCTTCAATTTAAGTATCTGACAACCTCAAAAATACTAATTTGAATATCAGTTTTTAAGCCTCGAAAATGCGTATTTTCGTATTTTTCAGATTTTTAATCGCCTATAACTCGAAAACTATCAATTTTTGACAAAATTTACAAGATACCTTTCTTGTTCAGAATGACCGACAGAACATAAAAATATATGTTTCGGAGCAAAAAAAACGTGATGTTTTGTATTTGTTTAAAAAATTAAAAAAATGTTTAAAAAAATGTTAAACAATTTCTGCCCAAAAATTCCGCCGGCACCTTTCAGATTTGTTTAAAGGGGACATTTTTGAATAGGAATCCACAAAGAAACCGAATCAGAAATTTCTCCAGACGGGAGCGGTCTCACCACATGGACTAATCACGGTGACAAGTGAAATATAAAAATAGATGTTTTATTATTTTACGCCCAAGGGAGACAAATCCAAAGACACAAAATTATAATAAAAAACCTTTTAATCCACCTTTTTCAAATTGCGCAAGTTGTATTATTAATATTAATGTTAATAAATGAAATATAAATATTTTGACGTTTCACAATTTGACAATTCACTTTTAACTGCAGTGGCCCTTTTAAGGGATTTTTAATAAAAAAAATTTATACCTTTTACAAAGGATTTCTTTCCAATTTTTTAAGTTATAGGCTTCATAAGTATGATCAAATCTATTTCCTACGGGAAAAACGGTTTCTCAAGCTCAATAATTCCTGTAATAGCTTCAGTTATCATACTTGACCTTAGATCCATCAGATACTACTGGTACATACGTTTTAAACTCATATTTACTGATCAAAATCGGTTAAGCCTTTTAGAAGTTATTAAGCTACAAAAGTATAATCCAATTAACGATTATTCCCGAAATGGTTTACTTGACATTAGATCCATCAGATACTACTGGTAAATACGTTTCAAACTCATGTTTACTGATCAAAATCGGTTAAGCCTTTTAGAAGTTATTAAGCTACAAAAGTATAATCCAATTAACGATTATTCCCGAAATGGTTTACTTGACCTTAGATCCATCAGATACTACTGGTAAATACGTTTCAAACTCATGTTTACTGATCAAAATCGGTTAAGCCTTTTAGAAGTTATTAAGCTACAAAAGTATAATCCAATTAACGATTATTCCCCAAATGGTTTATGTAGTTGTAGTGATTACGACGCTAAATTTGATCTGACAACGGGCAATCCGACTTCATTTACCGGTCATCTCAATATTTTTTTCAATCTATTTCGAATAGAAAAAAATCTAGTGTACATTCGATGGACACTAGATCATTTGGGAGATAATGCAACAAAGGTGACCATTTATAAAGATTAACGAGTAATAGAGGAACATTGCATTCAACTTCATACATTTAATTTATAAATAACTTTGAAAAACTCCGTATACAAGAATAAAAAACCGGTAAACGCCTTAAAAATGAGTAGCGCATACAATATTCCAGCTACAAAAGATCTGATATGAATATTACGTGGCGCGAAAATGTATTTTTATGTTGATGTAAAACAAAATTCTAGTTTTATTTTAAAAGATTTTTCTATAATATTTGCTAAATTTGAAGTAAACGCGCCACAAAAGAGTTTCAAAATTCAAACTGTATCAAAGTTACCCTTTGTGGCGCGTTTACTTCAAATTTAGCAAATATTATGGAAAAATCTTTTGAAATAAAACTAGAATTTTGTTTTGCATCAAAATGAAAATACATTTTTGCGCCACGTAATATTCATATCAGATCTTTTGTAGCTGGAATATTGTATGCGCCACTCATTTTTAAGGCGTTTAGCGGTTTTTTATTCTTATTTAACTTATATATTAATATAGAAGTATTATGATTATATATTTATTAATAGAAATATTTGTCCTAAAATAGGAACATTTGTTGCATTTCGAAATCAAATCAATCGCGTAAAGTAGATTGTATAAGAGATTGTATAAGATATAGTAGAGAGATAGTCAATAGTAAAGAGACGTCTGCTAAGAGGCAGAAAAAGCAGTAAAAACAAAGATTGAAAACCGAAACGAGAAACTTAGTAGCGCTGATAGCGCCTTATATTTGAGGATTAAATTTATAAAAAAAGGAAAAAATAAAAATAAATAAAATGGTATAACTACAACATACATAATGAAATGGATAGTATAGTCGGTTCGCTAAACTCAGACGCAACTGGCTAGATATTTTAGTCGATATTTTTTTTGTTTTTTGCCAATTTCGCAAAAATTGGCAAAATTACTAAATATTTAGTGATTATTAACTATTTAAAAATTATTTTTTGCCAATTTTGCTAAAATTGGCAAAATTACCGACTAAAATATCTAGAAAGTTGCGTCTGAGTTTAGCGAACAGACTATATAGTCCACAGTACATCCTCATTTTTGGAAGATGATTACAAAAGTCTTAAAAATGGTCTTAACTGATTCGTTTGAGCGAGTCCACCACTTTCCAAAACATTTCAGAGAGATTTCAGAGAAATTTCCAACATATTTACGTTGTCGGACTCACGAAACGCGGCTATAAATTTGTTGGACAGGAGATCGACAATCTTTAATAATTAAATATAAGTACTTTAAATTGAAAATTAAGAGTTTTGTAATAACAAAACTACCGCGCTAGAATTACATCTTGCGGGTGTCGGACTCTACGATTTTGTTACTATAAAACTCTTAATTTTTAATTTAAAGTACTTATATTTAATTAATAAAGATTGTCGATCTCTTGTCCGACAAATTTACAGCCGCGTTTCGTTAGTCCGACAACTTCTTCTTCTTCATGTACCATGTCCTTTCAGAACGTTGGTTACCATCATAGCTATCTTAATTTTATTCACTGCCACCCTAAATAGCATGCTTGTATCAACACCATACCAATCTCACAAGTTCTTCAACCATGAGGTTCTTCTTCGTCCTGAACTGCGTTTGCCTGCTATTTTTCCTTGCATACTATTTTGTAGCAACCTATATTTGGGACCTCTCATTACATGTCCGAAATACTCCAGCTTTATCTGCTTGATGCTTTTTATGATCTCAGTACTCTTACTGAGACGTTCTAGTATTGTGGAGTTTCGGATTTTCTCCACCCAGGAAACTATTAAAATTATTTTTAAAATTAAAATTTACGACAACGTAAATATGTTAACGGCGCGGAACGCGGAAACGCGTTCAACCTGCACTCTAAAATTTTTCAGAAAGTGGTAGACTCGCTAAAACGAATCAATAATACCATTTTTAAGACTTTTGTAATCATCTTCCAAATAGGACGATGTACTCTGGACTATAATCTTAATCTGCCATAAAAACTTTAAAATAAAAATTATTTTATGTGTATTAGTTAGCCTAATTAACAATTTATTGTTAATGTGTCTGAAAGACGTATAGACCAGGACGGATCTGTTTTGAGGTGGATGTGAGAGGTGGCATTCGGATTTTTGCAGAAAAAGTTAGGTGACAACTTCAATAATTATAATTGACTTATGCTCCTTCTTAAATATGCCCAGAACATTAATAAAAAAATTAAAATATTTAAAAATTTCGATAAACATCGAATTTTTTCTACTTTCTTTGCTTATAACTTTAAAACGATTCATTTCGGAACAAAGTCGTAGGGAAATAAAATAAAGATAATTAAATTTTGTATGATACACAACTGGTTAAAAATGTCTTAAATTATTACCCTTTCTGCAATTTAGTAATAAATACAAAATAAGGAGACAATATAAGCCTGTTTTTATACCCTATTCCGCGAATATACGCCTGTTTTGGATTACTTCGACAACGAATATTTTACTGTGCAAAATAAGAAGAACGAAAGTAAATTGCAAATTACATTGTTGTTTATTGGAATAATTATTAGCGCCATTTACTTTCGTATTTCTTACGTTGCGCAGTAAAATATTCGTTGTCGAAGTAATCCAAAACAGGCGTATGTTCGTGGAATGGCCCATATTCAATGTTTTTAACCACTTTGGTGGCAATTACAACCTTAGTAATTCGCTTAGAAAATTCTTATAACACACCTAAACAGTCTACCAAATTTCAGTAAAATCGACCTAATAGATTTTGCATAATAAATTTGCAATTAAATTTTTTTAAAAAAGTTCAAATTTTTTAACTTCCCGAACAAAAAGTAGACCATTTAGAAATTGGCTAATTTTTTTACATATAAAGAGGCGCTCTACCTATCTAATACACTTTACAGAATTAAAATCGGATTATTTAAGGGGCCTCAGCAATGTTTTAAAATTATAAACATTTTTTTTTGTATTTTCTTGGGTAATTCCAAGCAAAAAATGTTCTTACAAGTTTTTTCGTAGGATGCATAGTTTTCGAGATAAACGCGGTTGAACTTTCAAAAAATCGAAAAATTGCAATTTTTGAACCCGAATAACTTTTGATTAAAAAATAAAAAAGCAATTCTGCTGACAGCATTTGAAAGTTTAAGTCAAATTAAACCGGTTTTGATTGTTTGTATTGCTAAAAATGAATTTTTTTTATTTTTAAACAAAGCTGTTTTTTTATAAACCAAAAAATTGTTTATAATTTTAAAACATTGCTGAGGCCCCTTAAATAATCCGATTTTAATTCTGTAAAGTGTATTAGATAGGTAGAGCGCCTCTTTATATGTAAAAAAATTAGCCAATTTCTAAATTGTCTACTTTTTGTTCGGAAAGTTTTTAAAAAATTTGAACTTTTTAAAAAAAATTTAGATTGCAAAATCTATTAGGTCGATTTTAATGAAATTTGGTAGACTGTTTAGGTGTGTTATAAGAATTTTCTAAGCGAATTACTAAGGTTCTAATTGCCACCAAAGTGGTTAAAAACATTGAATAACAACAGGCTTATGTTGTCCCCTTATTTTGTATTTATTGCTAAATTGCAGAAAGGGTAATAAATTAAGACATTTTTAACCAGTCGTATATCATACAAAATTCAATTATCTTTATTTTATTTCTGTACGACTTTGTTCTCAAACGAATCGTTTTAAAGTTATAAGCAAATAGTCCTGTCGCCAGGGGGGGTACAACGGCCTCGTTAATTCAGATGGACTTACCCAAGTTTTTTTTATGTATTTTGACCCGTAGAACACGAATTTTTTGGGTAACAGTTGATCCGGATGTCGATAAGATTGTTATAGACCAAGAACTTGAGGAATCAAATAACAGCGATTTTTGGCAAAACAAAACAATATTTTGTATTTTTTGGGTCATTTTAAGCAAAAAATATTTCTACAAGTTTTTTAGTAGGATGCACAGTTTTCGAGATAAACGCGGTTGAACTTTCAAAAAATCGCAAAACTGCAATTTTTAAACCCGAATAACTTTTGATTAAAAAATAAAATAGCAATTCTGCTTAGCGCCTTTGAAAGTTCAAGTCAAATTATGTCGGTTTTGATTATTTGCATTGCTAAAAATTTATTGTGTTATTGTTAAACAAAGCTACAAACAACTAGTGCGTGAGTGATGTTTCTATGATTTCTCATTTAAAATCGAACGAGTAGGTAGAATAGGTACTAGTGCAATCAAGACTATTTCTACGTTACATGCGTTAAAACGCATGTAAAAGCACGGGAAACCCTACGTGTTTATAGCTTTGTTAAACAATAAAAAAATAAATTTTTACCAATGCAAATAATCAAAGCCGATATAATTTGACTTAAACTTTCAAATGCGGTAAGCAGACTTGCTATTTTATTTTTTAATCAAAAGTTATTCGGGTTCAAAAATTGCAATTTTTCGATTTTTTTAAAGTTCAACCGCGTTTATCTCGAAAACTGTGCATCCTACGAAAAAACTTGTAGAAATATTTTTTACTTAAAATGGCCCAAAAAATACAAAATATTGTTTTGTTTTGCCAAAAATCGCTGTTATTTGATTCCTCAAGTTCTTGGTCTATAACAATCTTATCGACATCCGGATCAACTGTTACCCAAAAAATTCGTGTTCTACGGGTCAAAATACATAAAAAAAACTTGAGTAAGTCCATCTGAATTAACGAGGCCGTTGTACCCCCCCTGGCGACAGGACTAAAAGAAAACAGAAAAAAAATCGCTGTTTTTCGAAATTTTTAAATATTTTAATTTTTTTATTAATGTTCCGGGCATATTTGAGAAGGAGCATAAGTCAATTATAATTATTGAAGTTGTCACCTAACTTTATCTGCAAAAATCCGAATTCCACCTCTCACATCCAAAAATAGACGTTTTTTCACAGATCAGCCCTGGTCTAGTAAATATATAAAAAAAATTAATTAAAAATGCTGAAAAAGATTTATTAAAGATTATTTTAAGAGATTAAATCAGATAAAGATTATTTGTAACATCAAAATAAAAAATTTTTCAACGTGTAGAACAATAGCTTAGGTTGAACGAGAGTCATGTATTATTTGATGTTAATATGCTAATGCATCCGATGTAGATAGGATATAATGCCTATTTGGAAACCAATATCGTTAAAGCCACTTTGAGATACAGCGCTTCATCGTAGTAGTGTTTCCCGCTTTCTAGACGATAAATATGTACATTGTTGTATGTGCTCTATTTAATCTCTCTCCTGTCGTCTGTCGGTATCAGAGTCAATTAAATATCAGGCACGCTCATGTGATATTTGACTAATGCAGCTTTTAACTGCTTATTGAGCCGTGTGATGGTTGACTGATGAATTACTGATGAGCGTTGTCGATTTTTTAAACGCTTTCATTTAGTTCAATAGATTGCGTCAAATCTTTGGATGTTAATTTGACTACCTTTTCTTCCATGCAAATGAATGAAAATTTGCAGACATATGCATTCGCGGTGACAATACACGAATAGACAACAAAAAATTTTTGTTTATGTTTATTAATTGTTTAAATAAAAAAAAAACTATTTTAATGGAAAAAGGCCTAAATTCTCTTGTTTTTTACAATGTAGAAACTTGAAACTTTTACGGATGGTAGCTAATGATATAACCTATACATAATTTCACTTTTTACGTTAATTGTTTACGTTATGCGTCATAAATAAACAATAAAGTTTTAAATTTTGAACACTCATATATTTGTTTATACAGTACGATGCAAGTGAAAGGAATAAATTCGTTATTTCGTAAAAAGGCGACTTGAACCCTGGAATGCTACCTGGGGTACACTTGTACCCCAACCTTGTTTGTAAGTTACACCAATTTGCAGTAGTGGGTGTAGAAAATATGAAAATAAACTTGTGAATAATAATATAATAAAATATTTTTGTATACAAAATAAATTCTTAGCATGTTATCTTAAGATTGTTTTTGTCATAAGTTCTTAAAACATACATATTATAAATATTTTAGGTCGATTTTATTTGGGGTACCACTGTACCTCGATGTAGAAGATTGAGTTTAGAAAATAAGTGTAGCAATCCAGGGTTAAGGAAAAATCCCGAAAGAGGTCGATTTTATTTTTAAATTACGATATTTTGGCATATATGTCATACTAGTGACGTCATCCTTCTGGGCGCGATGACGTAATCGATGATTTTTAAACGCTTTTATTTAGTTCAATAGATTGCGTCAAATCTTTGGATGTTAATTTGACTACCTTTTCTTCCATTCAAATGAATGAAAATTTGCAGACATATGCATTCGCGGGAACAATACACGAATAGACAACAAAAAATTTTTGTTTATGTTTATTAATTGTTTAAATAAAAAAAAACGATTTTAATGGAAAAATGCCTAAATTCTCTTGTTTTTTACAATGTAGAAACTTGAAACTTTTATGGATTGTAGCTAATGATATAACCTATACATAATTTCACTTTTTACGTTAATTTTTTACGTTATGCGTCATAAATAAACAATAAAGTTTTAAATTTTGAACACTCATATGTTTGGTTATACAGTACGATGCAAATGAAAGGAATAAATTCGTTATTTCGTAAAAAGGCGACTTTAAGGAAAAATCTCGAAAGAGGTCGATTTTTATTTTAAAATTACGATATTTTGGCATATATGTCGTACTAGTGACGTCATCCATCTGGGTGCGATGACGTAATCGATGATTTTTTTAAATGAGAATGGGGGACATGCGATAGCTCATTTGAAAGGCAATTCAATTCTTTATTCAGTAATGTAAAAATTTATATAATTATTTGTACAGGGTGTCCAAAAATAATTTTTTAATTAAATTATTTGACAAAAAGAAGAATGTATGTAATTTATTTAACTCAGAATACATTTTACAGTTGCCCGTAAACAGAAAAAATGTGTATTACAGAAATAAACATTGCTTTTCGATTAAATTAAATATTCAAGCCAGCTCCCGCCAGCCACCTGCCTCTTGGAAGTTTTAACATTCAATTTAAGCGAAAGGCAATGATTATTTGTGATATAAACATTTTTGTCTGGTTTATGACAGCAGTAAAATGTATTTTAATTTAAATTTAAAAGTTACACACATTCTTCTTTTTTTAAACGCTTTTCTTTAGTTCAATAGTTTGCGTCAAATCTTTAGAGGTCAATTTGCCTGCCTTTTCATCAATGCAAATGAATGAAAATTTGCAGACATATGCATTCGCGGGAACAATACACGAATAGTCAATAAAAAAAATTTGTTTATGTTTAATAATTGTTTAAAAAAAAAACGATTTTAATGAAAAATGCTTAAATTCTCTTGTTTTTTACAATCTAGAAATTTGAAATTTTTACGGATTGTAGCTAATGATATGAACTATACATAATTTCACTTTTTACGTTAATTGTTTACGTTATGCTTCACAAATAAACAATAAAGTTTCAAATTTTTTGCCGATTCCGACTACTTTTTATGTTTGTATATCATATGTTTTATATACATATTTTAATAAACATGACGATATATTTTAATGTTTGAAAAGTGTAAGACTAAAAAGTAAAAAATAAAAAAATATGAAAAAAAAGTTTTTAGGAAACGCTTTTCTTTAGTTCCGGGTGACTAAAATTATAAATATTAAAAAATCAACTAAAAAGCAAAAAATAAAAAAAATTGAAAAAATCCAACACATTCGTTAAAGAAAAGCGTGGGGCGAAAACCGTTTATTCGATGAAGACACCCCACGCTTTTCTTTGACGAATGTGTTGGATTTTTTCAATTTTTTTTATTTTTTGCTTTTTAGTTGATTTTTTAATATTTATAATTTTAGTCACCCGGAACTAAAGAAAAGCGTTTCCTAAAAACTTTTTTTTCATATTTTTTTATTTATTGAAATGACTTTATTGTGCAAGTTAACAAGGTGTAAATAAGTTATTTAGATCTTGTTAACCTGTAAATAACAAACTGTTTATGTTTTCTGATTGCAAACAAAATTAGTTAAGCAAAAAAGTTAAATGAAGTGTAAAATTATGAAAAACTTTTTTGAATAAAATTATGAATAAATTTCTAAACATTGAATAAATTGGAAATTAAAAGAAAACTGTACAAAAGGTCAAAAGTCGAAGTTGACCTTGTACAATTTTTTTCTAAATTTGCAAATTTTAGTTGCAGGTTTTTATTTAATTTTTGTAAATTATCTATCTGGAGTTTACGCTGATTTACTCTATCTGTGACGTAATTTTTCTCTATAGGCGCCTGTTTCGATGTCGTGTACAAATCTGTTAATTCTTGGACCCTGCATACTTTTCTTGAAAGAGAGTACCTACTATTTTGGTGCATCAACAGTCCTTAATAACAGTCCAACAAGCCTAAATGCTTGGACACGCATGTCATGCAGATGATCGTTCTTCCGATTGTTCCAGCATAAATTGTGATCGTCCAGTGACAGTTTCGTGACGATCATTTCAGTACACGGATAAATGTAAGTACTCGATGGGCTGATCTGCGCACTAGGATCGGTTTTCGAATTACTGTCACCGGACAGTACAAAGGATAAAAATGCGCATACAAACGGTACAAGCAGTTTCGTGACGATAACTGGACCGTACAAAGATTGTATGTTGGAATATCTTGTGAATGCCGCAGGCCACACGTGTCCGTCTCGTTAATAATATTACTCCCACCCATTGTCGTTACGACATCACAACTATTCGTGTTCTTGCTGCGAGACCCTTGTCCTTTGGTGTTAAAATTTTGCGCGGTGTTGTCATCTTAAAACTGAAATAACGTACGGTACCAAGATAATAAATTGTTTTCCTCTCTTCAAAATTTTCTGTTTATTTACCATACCTTAAGATTTTAAAGATGCATTGACATGAATGTGGATGTGCATGTTTGTTACGTTGATTTTGAGAAAGCATTTGACACAGTATGACACGAAAAATTCTCCAAATTCTAAAGACAAAAAACATAGACAAAAATGATTTACGAATAATAACAAACCTTTACTGGAATCAAAGAGCACAAATTGTAATATATGACGAACCCAGTCCAGAAATTGAAATCAGGAGAGGTGTTAGGCAGGGATGTATTATATCTCCATTACTCTTTAATGTATATAGTGAAGCCAGTTTTGAAGAAGCATTACTATCTCAAAGTGAAGGAATAATAATTAACGGAAGACCTATTAACGGCATAAGATAGGCAGATGACACCGTGATTATGGCAGGGACTAGGACGTTTCATCGCCGCCAGTTCATCGCCGCCATTTCGATGCCGCCAGTTCATCGCCGGCCGATTCATCGCCGGCCGGTTCATCGCCAGTCAGTTAATCGCTAACTGATATATTTCCGAATTTTCGACCAATTTTCGACAATTACATTTATTATTTATTTTTAGTATTAATTAGGAATTCTAGGAAATGCGAGATTGTATGACCATTCCCGTTGTCATACTTAATCTTTTAATAGACTTTTAAAGTTTTATAATATAAAATATAATTTAACACTACAAATTTAATATTATTTAGTATCAAATTTAGGGGAAGTAGAAATGGAACAGTAAATTAATATAATAATATTTTTTATCTTTTTATTTGTCATAAGTTTTGAACTGAATTTAACGTCGTGTCGTGTCATCTCCCATAATACAAAATCAACTGACTAACTGGCAATGAAACGGCCGGCGATGAAACGGACGGCGATGAAATGGTCCGGCGATGAACCGGCGGCATCGAAACGGCGGCGATGAACCGGCGGCGATAAAACGTCCCATTCCGTTATGGCAAGCTCTGCTGAACAACTCCAATTACTACTCAACCAAACAAACAGTTTCTGTGAAGAATATGGACTAAAAATGAATATAAAAAAGACCAAATACATGATAATAACTAAGAAAACAAACGTACAAACAAGCACACATTTGGGAAATGTACCGATAGAAAGGGTTGATAAATACAAATACGTCATCGCCAGTTAACTTGGCGAGACGCACAAACCCCAAATTCCAGAGTGGCTTAGGGGATGATCATCAGCCTCTGTGACGTTGTGCGTATTCGCTGTCTCCAAGTTAACTGGCGATTGCAGTACTTAGGAACCTAGATTTCGGAGAAAAATGATCAAACAGCAGAAATAAGGACCAGGATAGAAATAGCAAGAAATGCGTTTGTAAAAATAAAAACAATTCTCTGCAACAAAGACCTTAGTTTAGAACTGAGAATAAGAGCTTTGAGATGCTACGTGTTCGCGATACTGCAATATGGACTTAAAAGCTAGACATTGAAGCAAAAACACATAAATAAGCTACAGTCATTTGAAATGTGGTGTTACAGAAGGATGCTTAGCTTAGTATAGCATGAACTCAGAAGAAAACGAACATGGAAGTATTGCAAGAAATGGGTAAAGAATGAGAAATAATAAACACAATAAAAATAAGAAAGTAAGAATATCTGGGACACGTAATGAGGGGACAGCGATATGAAATGCTAAGACTGATAATGCAGGGAAAGGTAAGAGGCGGAAGGAGTATAGGAAGAAGGAGAGTGTCATGGTTGAAGCATTTAAGGGACTGTTCTATAGAACTCTTTAGAGCAGCGGTAGATAGAGTAAAGATAGTGATGATGATATCCAACCTCCAATTAGGAGACGGCACTTAAAGAAGAAGAAGGTTTTAAAATTAGTTTATTCAAATGTAACAGAAAAAGATTTCATATCGAAGCAACTTTACCTCTGGAGGGAATAAAATTACCACAAAAAACCTCTGTTTGGTTCCTTAGCTGAGATAAAAGCAGAATATTAAAAATATAAAGTATAAACCTGACGAGTATCTTATCTAATGCAGTAATAAGTGTTGGAATTTAATATTCAACTATAAATTATTATTATTTTTGTTAGCGTTAGAATAAACACATGCAGTTTTCAAGGGGCGGGCCACTTCTCCGAATGCATAAAAGTCAATTCGATATACCTACCTCTTGCGTAAAATTGCGAAAAAGTGTCAAGTTACATATGAATGTGAGAACTGTGTTATTTCTATGTTTGATATTTAGTCTGGTAGAATATTTTGTAGCAGAAACACATATCTTAATTTCTTTGTATATATTATTGTAATAATTCGGTTCGGTTAAAATAAAATAGTTTTTATCTTCATTTGTACCTTTTATTATCTTATATTTCTAATACTAAGTACTGTGTCTTGTAAGTAATAGCTTTTATAAAATAAGTCTTGCCTGAACAATTTTTCTTTCAATTTAAGCTCCAACTCATTGAACGTGTACATCAGCATTCTGAAGTACATATTGAAAAAATTTAATCTCGCCATCCAACAGATGAGGTAACCGTGTAGTAAACTGTCTTTCTTCGTGCTTTTTTCAAGATCTTCTTGATCCAAACAGATAGCCACAATAACTAAATCACTGTTATTGAAATGTTTCATTACGCGCAGAGTACCTTCCACGATCGATGGGAAAGGTCTTCTTCTTTTTGTGCCCTGCTTGTTTTCAAGCATTGGCTATCGTCGTATTAACAAGCTGATGCAATGTTTCTCGGTCGGCAGCTAAACAATTCTTTGACCGTTCGACCTGTCCACTGTCTAATGTTACGCAGCCAGGACAGTTGTTTTCTTCCGACCCGGTGTTTTCTTTCGATTTTGCCCTGAATGATCAACCGGAGTAAGCGATATTTAGGTCCTCTCATCATATGACCGAAGTATTGAACTTTTCTCATTTTTATGATGTTGATTAAATCTTGCTCTTTGTACGTTGTACTGGCAAGATATGCTAATGTAAAATCGGAAAGGAGTAGAAAGCGAGAATGACACGTGTGCTCATTACTTTCCGATCCCGCACCGACCAGAATTTGGTAAATTTTGTTCCTGTCTTGCATTGCCATTGTTTTGAATTTATACTTTCCACTTTTTGAAAAATGTGGCAACTATGTACAGTTCTGATAGCAATCACTATTTCTTTTTTTGCCAACATTTTTTTTAGCGAATAATTCTACGGATATTCGCTACATTCGTGATATATATTTATTACCAGAGAACGGCAGTTCTGGCCAGTGGCGCACAACCCACCTACAATACACGAAATTTTCGATTTTCTAAATCTGACTGAATTGAAAATTGGGCCAACTCCCATCTTAAAGTTCAGGAAAAGACTCACCCATGTCAACCATCCATTTTGGTCCAGGGGTGTGAATTTTACGGCCCTTCCTATTTAGGGTCTGTTTTTGGTTCTCGTCCCCAAAACTCCCAAAAGTTTCGAAAATTTAAGTCCGACCTTTGCGGCTCTGATAGTACTGATCATTACCTTTCCAACGCATGTCTAATTTTGAAAACCGGTTAAACCATTCAAAAGTTACCGAGCTCAGAAGTAAGACTCAATTTTTATTTAAAAAGGGGAAAATGTTTGTGGATATGTATGTATGTATGTGTGTGGAAAAGTTAGATCGATCTGAATTTTTTTCTGTGTTTCAAGAGGGGGTGAGTACCGATTCAGAACCGGTGTAGCTTGTGACTTTTGACCACCCATAAGCCAGCTATAGGACTTGGTAGGTACAAAACGGCATATGTTTTGGGGATATATATCTTCGGTTCAAGAAGAGACAGGAGAACTGCAAATACACCAAATCAATAGTGTTGAGTTAAGCTTTCAACAGGTGTTTAAGCGGTCAGGATCAGACATACACACGGCTCAGTATAGCCGAAAAACTGAAAAACTAAACATTGAAAATTTTGGTTTTTTGACCATTACTCAAAATTTCAATTTACAGATTGCGCCAATAACCGAGCGTTTGTACAAGGACTCTAGATGAATCTAACGGTGTATACCTTATTTGCTCGAAATTTCGAATTTTTATGTTATAGGCTTCATAAATATGATCAAATCTATTACCTATGGGAAAAAACGGTTTTTCAAGCTCAATAATTCCTCTAATAACTTCAGTTATTATATTTGACCTTAGATGCATCAGATACTACTTGTCAATACGTTTCAAACTCATGTTTAGTGATCCAAATCGGTTAAGGCGTTTAGAAGTTATTAAGCTACAAAAGTATAATCCAATTAACGATTATTCCCGAAATGGTTTATGTAGTTGTAGCGGTTACGACGTTAAATTTGATCTCGCAACGGACAATCCGAGTTCATTTACTGGCCATATCAATATTATTTGTTTTTCAATCGATTTCGAATACAAAAAAAAATCTAGTGTACATTCGATGGACACTAGATCATTTGGGAGATAATGCGATAAAGGCGACCATTAGCTTAACGTGTAATCGGGAAACATTGCATTCAACTTCATACATTTAATTTATAAATAACTTTAAAAAACTCCTGATACAAGAATAAAAAACCGCTAAACGCCGTAAAAGTGAGCGGCGCATGCAATATTCCAGCTACAAAAGATCTGATATAAATATTAAGTGGCGCGAAAATGTATTTTCATGTTGATGCAAAACAAAATTCTAGTTTTATTTTAAAAGATTTTTCTATAATATTTGCTAAATTTGAAGTAAACGCGCCACAAAAGAGTTTCAAAATTCAAACTGTATCAAAGTTACTTTTTGTGGCGGGTTTTACTTCAAATTGAGCAAATATTATGAAAAAATATTTTAAAATAAAACTAGAATTTTGTTTTGCATCAAAATGAAAATACATTTTCGCGCCACATAATATTTATATTAGATGTTTTGTAGCTGGAATATTGTATGCGCCACTCATTTTTACGGCGTTTAGCGGTTTTTTATTCTTGTATAATTTAATGAAGAAACCGTCATTGGAAACATAAATCTATCAGTTTTGAGTCCTTCGCATTATATTAAATTTATGGTACAAATGCCAAAAGCCGTGAAATTCACAATAACAATTCTAATATACTTACGTTAAATTATGGGCTTAAACGGCATAGCTGCTCGTTCGTTGTTCCTTTGTTAAAAAAAGAACTGATTCAGGTTGTAAATCACTCAATTTTTAAATAAAAGTATATTACATACCATGGCAGCGTTAATAACTACTTTGTATACCCATCGATAATGTTTGAAAGAAAGAATTCCAAACTCATAGCCGGTGATACTCTTTGACAATTTACGAGGTTTTCGTTTATGCCAACCGCGTAGTCGCAGTCATTTCGAGCAAATATTTATTGCAGTCTTTTCTTCAATTCATAATGAAAAGACCCGTCCCATTATTGAGTGAGCCTCGGCGAAGAGTGGAGTGGAGAAAACTTTACTGCCTTTTGATGTTTTCCATTACTGAATAGAGTTTGAGTTTGAGTTTGCTTGGCTTTGGCTTTGCCTTCCAAAAGATATAAAGAAGTAGATTATCAGTCGTATCGGATGCAGGCTCGGATTGGACGGCTTTAAATTAAGAGAAACCCAAAGGATGTATGCATTTCAAATTAGCTGGGTGGATTAATGGGTTCGTGCGGTTTTTAAACGCAGCAGTTTTGGAATACAACCCCATAAAGGGTGTTTTGCCGTTTATAACGAAATATGTATAACACAAGAATTGCAGTAAGGGCAGTCAATAAGGGTATTTGGCTCCGAATTCCATACTACTACATCGATTTACTTGATATTTTAACAGTAAGTAGGGAATAGCTCAAAAACAAAGTCTACCCTATGCCGATGTGCGCTTTTATCTTGGGGTAGTTCTCACCCCATCTCGGGGGTGAAAAATTTTTTGTTTAAAATAGCGGATCGATTTGGTTTTTCGGATCGATTTTTGCGAATAACTTAATAACTATGCGTCTAACAAAAAAAAATTATATAAAATATTTTTGCAGCTTATAAAAAAACAAAGAGATTCATTCCTTCATAAATTTTCTAGTTATAATACAAATAGAGATATGGTAGGTGAGAAAAGTTTGTTTTTTGGTGCATGCTCAAATCGGTGTAGTCAACTTGAAATAACACGGAAACGGTCGATTTTAGTTGCATAATGAGACTAATAACTTTTGTAGTGCTGGAAGAGACCTTTAAAATGAGCAATATTAAATGTCGATTACATTCAAACTAAGCGAGATATGGTGCAAAAAATTGATGACTAATGTATTTTAAGAAGAAATGAGAAGTATATTTAAGACCTGGGCCATCAGAATTTAAATACATCGTTTTCCTTCTACAATTATTTCCTTCTACTATTATTATAGTGTTATTTCTATGTTCAAAAATTTGACTGGTTTAAAATGAAGGGTTTTTGAAAAAAGTAAAATCCAATTATAGAGCGCATTTTTAAATTTTCTTAAAAATCTTCCTTTTTCTTCATGTAACTCGAAAATGATCAGAAATACGAAAAAAAGATATAACACAAAGATGTATAGTTTTTTTAGATAAAAATTTCGTTTTTATTTTTCATTACTGTATCTCTTATCATTTTCAAGTTACATGGAGAAAAAGGAAGATTTTTAAGAAAATTGCTAAAAATGCTCTCTATAATTTGATCTTTTTTTTTTTCAAAAACAATTTATTTCAAACTCGTTTAACTTTTTGAACATAGAAATAACACTATAATAAAAGGTATTGTAGAAGGAAAACGATGCATTTACATTCTGGTGGAGGGGGGTTAAAATTACTTCTCATTTTTTTCTTAAAATAACTACATTAGTTATCAATTTTGTTTGCAAGATATCTCGCTTAGTTTGAATGTAATGGACCTTTAATATTGCTCATTTTAAAGGTGTTTTTAAGTACTACAAAAGTTATTGGTATACACCTAAAACCCACCATTTTTCTGTTATTTTAAGTTGAATACACCAATTTGAGCATGTGCCAAAAAAACAAACTCTTTTCACCTACCATATCTCTTTTTGTATTATAACTAGAAGATTTATGAAGGCATATTTTTTTATAACCCAAAAAATGTTTTATATAATTTTTTTAGTTAGATGCATAGTTTTTAAGATATTGGAAAAAAACCGTTCGAAAAGATGTTATGTTTCAATGAAAATGGCCAATTTTCAACCATGAATAACTCAAAAAGTATTGGGTTTTCAAAAAAAATTATATAGTGGAGTCAATGAAGGTGGATATGAGTTATTACCTCAGATTTCGTTGAACCTCCATCGATTTTCATAAAAATTGGTGAGTGGTTTAAGGATACCTCGTCCTCAAGGAACAAAGGTGACATAGTGCCAACTTGCGCTTTTTGCATTTTAGGGGTGAAATACACCCCTTTTTTAAAAATTATTTTTTAGATTTCTGAAAGTGCAGTCACTGTAAGTTTTCACTTCCTATTTTGTTGAACCTTCATCGATTTTCATGAAAATCGGTACGTAGTTAGAGGATACCTCAAGCAATAAAACATATATAGCATCAACTTGCGCCTTTGCATTTTAGGGGTGTAATACACCCCTACTTTTTAAATTGTAAAAATGCAGATTTCCGCATTATGGCGCAAGTAATCTCGTTTAATTAAGAAAAATAAATATTTTTTTATATTTATGTGCATGAATTACATTTTTTTTAAATTTTTCAAACCTTACAGCAACCAAAAATCCGAAAATTAACAAGTCGTAAATCACGAAAACCTTATTCTTCTATATTTCTGAAAGTGTAGTCACTGAATGTTTTCACCCACGATTTCTTTGAACCTTCTTTGATTTTCTTGAAAATTGTTGATTAGTTAGAGGATACTTCAAAAAACAAAAGTGATATGGCACCAAGTTGCGCTTTCTGCATTTTAGGGGTGAAATCCACCTTTTTTTTTTTAATGATAAAAATGCATATTTCAGCATTCTGGCTCAAGCAATCTCGTTTAATTAAGTAAAATAAATATTTTTTTACATTTATGTGCATGATTTATAATTTTTATTAATTTTTTAAACCTTATAGCAACCAAAAATCAGAAAATTAGCAAATCGACAATCACGAAAAAAATTAATCTTTTATATTTCCAAAAAGGCAGTCACTGAAGGTTTTCACCCCTGATTTCGTTGAACCTCCATCAATTTTCATGAAAATTGGTAAGTAGTTAGAGGATACCTCAAGAAACAAAAATAATGTGGTACCAACTTGCGCTTTTATCCTGGGGGTGGATGTTACCCCTTCTCATGGGTGAACACTATTTTATTAAAAATAACCCCATAATTAGATAGAGGAGTAAATTCTAAGCAAACTTTCTTTTATCAAGTTTATAAATTTTTTATTTAAATAATATTTCATAATTTAATAAAATATTATTGGTACAGTAAAACCTGACAATAACGGCCACTAAAAATAGAAAACAATTGGCCGTTATAGAAATGTGGCCGCTAATGCTAGGTTTCCTTTTCCACAAATACATAAAATATAATTGAAAATTTATTTATTTTAGTAATTAAAGCAAATCTAATTAAATATAATTCTACAAACAAACGGAACATACTATATAAAACTAAATTCAATTTACTACAATATAAAACAATATCTATACGAAAAAACAACTACAAGAAAAACAGAATTTTTGTTTGTTTTACATTTTTTTAGATAAACGAAACATACTAAAACTAATTTAATATAGGTAATACATAATATAAAACAACATACTATAGCTACTACGAAAAATACGCTTATCACTAAAGTATCGTCGTGCTACTATGCTATATTCAACAAAACCAACTTGGTAGGGTCTTTAATTAGATATCGCAAATCACTTTGGCTGATTTTGTCTGCATATATATTATGTTTGAGGAATCCCTTTTTCTGTGAGACTGGATATAGGCCATTTCTCAAGTATGAATTCACATTCATGGTATATCGTTGCTATACAGGGATAATAATCTGTGCAATGTTATGGTACAGGCTACGTGAAATATGAAGTAAATGTGGAAGATATACACTGGTTATTCATTTCAATTTAATTTGATTGTTTTTTAATCGTTTACAATATTTAAAATAATTAAAGACATAAAGTTAGGGATTTCAAAAATAAATTCAGTTCTCACTGGCAGGGTGGTAAATAATAAAGTGCCATACAATAGCATTTCATTACAATGCTCATTACAGGCATTACAGGCTGCTCCGTTTGAGAAAACTCATACTCTCAAACTTTGAGAAAACACTCATTCAGTTTCGACCAACCCTGTATTAGCTAAAATTAAACGTTTTGCTAGATTAATAATTTTTAACAATAATAGATTATATTAAAAATCACTTGAACATAAATTGATTTTCTGATGTCAAATCACTACAATTATACAGGGGGTGAATATTGCTATGAAATTTGAAAATAAAAACGTAATTATCTTTTAAACTACTTCGTATAACATCACAAAACCTGATATTTTAAGAAATAAAACATAGAGGAGAATCCAAAAATGTAAAAATATACAGGGTGTTCCATTAAACAAAAGATAATTTTGATTCACCCTGTCAATATGGGTGGCCCTGTATATTTGGAAATGTATTTAAATTCTGATATTATCTATGCCCCAATCTCACCTAAATAAACTTTTTTCGTATCTCCTACAACAAACGACTAATTGGACTTCCCACAACCTGTATACATACAAAATCTCCGCTATAAAATTTTTTCAAAGAAAATGTTATTGGTTTTTTTAAAATAACTCCGTTAAATTTTGAAATATGAGATTAATCCAAAAACCATTACAAAGCTAAGTAAAAGTTCTATAACACTATATTAAACATAATTTTCTAAATCCTTTATTTTTTTTAAATACAAGGTGAAAAGGCCCCGGTTACATGGTTCTCGCAGTAAGATTTAGGTTTTAAATGTTTCTATCTCGGTTATTTTTTGTCGTAAAAAAATATTAAAAAAGAAAAAGCTTAAATAAAGTTAAAACTAAAATTTTGTTCTCTACCATTTTTTAAGTATATTGAGTATTTTTGGAGTTATTATCAAAAGAAAATGAAATTCACGAAAATTTGAAAAATTCTAATTTTTTTTAATCGTATTTTTTTTCAAAAATATGCATTATAAACCGGTCAAAATTGTTGAAGTTATTACTCATGTTAAAATAAACAAAGTTTTAAATGGGTTACTATAAATTTTAATTTTTGTGGAAATGACGTATGTTTCATTTTTCATTCTTCCCTAAAAAATCTGAAAGGGTCCTCTTATTTCCATCATAACTTGCTTAATTTTGATGCTATCGACTTCTTATATAGCTTTTTGATAGTTAACTTTAAGTACTTTATTAAAATGTTTAATATCTATATTTAACAAAGTGCATCGTTTTCCTGTTATTTAAGCTTGAATACTAAGATTTGAGTACTCGCGGAAAAAAAATATACATTCAATTGCATATAACTCACTTTGTATATGTAATAAAAGATTTTTTGAATAAGGTGCTTATTTATAATTATATTATCCTCGATTTTGGTAATAACAACTTTTTTGAAGAAACTTATGGTTTTTGAGTTATTTATGAAAAACTGCTTTAAAACATGGATTTTTTTCAGGAAAAATCAAAACTTTTGATCTTTAATAACTCAAAAACTATTGATTTATTGAAATAACTTTGTATAACAAATTTTACTTATAATTTGTCCCTCTATCGATTAGTGGTATTATTGTTAATAAAATAATTTCCACCCCCGAGAAGGGGTGGCATCCCCCCCCCAGGGTAAAAGCGCAAGTTGGCACCATGCCACCTTTGTTTCTTGAGGTATCCTCTACATACTTACCAATTTTCATGAAAATCGATGGAGGTTCAACGAAATCGGAGGTGAAAACCTTCATTGACTCCACTAATAGAGCAGTTTTTGCTTAGAATTAGGTTCTCTAGCGAATTCCGTGGTAATTTTAACCAAAAATTTTTCCACCTCTAAGAAGGGGTGGGAACCACCCCCAAGATAAAAGCACAGATCGGCATAGGGTAGACTTTGAATTAGGAGATAAGTATAGGCTAAGCCCAAAATTTCATTAAAATCCATGCAGTAGGATAGAATTCGGAGGTAATATTCTATTCTTGCTCGCATTGACTGGCGTAATTAAATGGGTAAAAACATTTTTGTTTTGTTGTAATAATAGTGCTCAGTAACCCTTCCAAATACCAAAATACAAAAACAGCGCGTGGCACTTAGGAGTGCCGACGTAAGTGAATATTTCGTATAGCGCGTTATTACTGTATATGGATTAACGAAATTTTATATCTACTCATTAATGAATTGGTAATATTTTTTTGTAACAACACCACACATTTAAGATAATAAAAATTTAAAAAAATCTTTCAACTATGTTTCAATCAGAGTTTACAGAAAACCAACGCACACCAACAGATTTTTAAATTACCGCTCCAACCACAACGTAAACATCAAAAAAGGAATTATCAGTAGTAATTGCACAGAAGCTCTAAAATTATTGAATTTTTCCCGAGTGACATTTTGACAGTTTTAATTTCACGAGCCAAAGGCGAGTGAAATTATGTCAAAGTGTCACGAGGGCAAAAATTCTATATTAATTTTAGAGTTCTAGTGCAATTTGTTGCGATTATTTCATGAATAAAACTGTTCAAAACCAAAATTTTATTGTAATTTATTTATGTAAGTACAAATTAGTACAATTAAACACAAAGTTTTTATAAATATTTGACGATTGAAAGTCATCACTTTTATAATTTTTAAAATATTAATGCCCGATTGCACCAACAGATCTTAAGCTTAAGTCGAGAATATCATAAGATTTAATATAATATAATTATAATATATTACAATAAGAATACCATAATATAATAATAGATATAATTGATAAAAAGGTAAGAATCTAAAATTATGGTGAAACGTAAGTGATACTCAAGGAGGCCCTATCTATAAGTAAGGCTTAGCTAAGCTGGAGCTTAAGATCTGTTGGTGCAACCAGGCATAATTGTCATTGATGTCACTGAATGTATTTTGTCGTAGCAACGAAGGGCATCTGACGTAATATACTTAACGACGGGCAATTATCAAAAATTATCGATTTAATTCAGATTTCTGTAGCTTTCTATTGGTCAGAATCTCCTATGAATGAAATAATCAAATCCGTATATCATAGAGTCCGAAGCACCTGCTCCAATAAAAATGCATTTCAGGAAGAAAAAACTGGTTAACAAAGGTTTTGACTACAAATGACTACCTATTGTTATTTATAAATAATAAATTATACAAGATTAAAGAAAAGAAACAACAAAATACCACAAACATTCCAGACTAAACAAAACCTGCCTTGAACCCTTTTTTTTTATCTTATTCCAGACTAACTCACAAGAAGGGATCCCAAGATGACAACAATACCAGATGTAAAGGGCCGATTAGAAAAATTAAAAAAGATAGGAAACAGACATGAGAAGAGAAAAGTCAAAGAAGCAGCCCTCATCCTACTTAACGAAGAATATGTAAATATGTAGCAAATCCATCAGCAGAATATAGCAGGCTTTGTTTGCTAATACTAAAAGAAGAAGACAACAAGAATATAACAACAATAGCGGAGACGAGGTCGAAGGAAGTCGAGGAAGTCAAGAAAGTCGAAGAACAACTTATCTACACTATACAATACATATGCAACACACAATACAGAAACACAAATCTGTTACTAAACTCAAAAAACACAATCACAACTACGATACAGATTACATAAACAAATTAACAAAAAATAGCATACAAAAACAGTCAGAATTGGATAGTCCTAGCTAGGGTGATAACAACACCCTCAATTTTTTTTTACTACCACATACTTACATGCTGTGTCCTACAAGATCAAGGCCAAGTATGCCAATTTTTGAAAAAACATACATAATTTAATAATACCAGGTTATACAATCTTCCCGTAACTTTTATAATAACCTTTTTGAGAACGATTTCAGGAGTGAAAATCGAAACGTCAAACATTAATTCATTAAAAATGTAATTTTCATTACACCTACAATTGTAGCTTAAGCCCGTATAAACATAATACTTAAACAATTCTGAGAACTCAATAAAACAACACCATCGATAAATCAGTCAACAAATATTATACAGGGCGATATTTTAGGCTTATTCCAAATAATTTGTACTTTTTGAAAGTCTGAAAATAAAATCTAATACTTGTTGAATAAAATGAATTTTTGGAACAAAAATTGCATTTTTTTAAATCTAAGATTCACTTTTATTTGCCAAATTTTTAATTCATAGTAAATTTTTTTCATGAAAAATTAACTAATCGTATGGGAAAAATATGAATATTATGCCATTTTAATTGTCTATTTGTCTAATTTGTAAAATGTTTAACAATATGCAAAAAAATTGGTTTTGATTTCTATCTTTTTTAAGAAGGATAGTAAATACTTTTACTATCTTGCAACAATGTGTTTGAAACAGTATTTCAATAAAAAATCTCATTTTACCTGTTGATCAATGTTTTAAATGATGACAACTTAAATGTGTCAGGCTGAATGTGATTGAAATCAAATGGACCATCGGCGGGAAATACAAGCATGACATATAAACCTATTTGTTAAAAAAATTATAAAGGCTGATGATTAATTTCCGTAAGAGATCTCAAGATAAAATATTAAGATAATTAATTAAAGTCTATGTGTTAGCTGTTAGATGAAAGATTAATCATATCCTTGTAACACAACGAACATTTAGCATAATTTTTCTGTTTGTTTCAACACATCGTAATTCCCAATTACAATTATTTACCCATGAATAAAATTTAGTGACTTGTTGGAGATGAAACAGATGATAAGTATCCTAGAGCTACGTGGGTTTAGCTGATCAATATTAATGAGATAATGATAAACGGTTCTCTATCTGAGAGTAAATATGAAGTGTACTTCGCCGGCGTGTCTCACGAATGCGGAAACTTCTATTTGAACTAAAACGATGAAAAGAACAATCGCAATTTCTGGTTGATATAGTGTTATACAAATCTGTTGTCCTAACAGGATGAATAATCAAATAGAAAAGTAAAAGCCAAAGTTTTTCATCCTAATAAAAATATTTAAAAATATTTTTAAAGATCTTTAATTGAAAAACTTATTGGACCATTTTCCTGGTAATACCTCCATGGCTTCTAAAAATTGCAAGCCAGATGGATGCTGCAATGAAGACAAGAGGGAATTCTAAAATTTGCAATTCACAACCCCCGATAGGAGGTCATATCGAGTAAATAGGTCCATTTTCCGTTGGAATTTACCAAGCTGTACAGAAGGGGTTGTAAATTGCAAATTTTAGAATTCCTCTTGTCTTCATTTCAGCATCCATATGGCTTGCAATTTTTAGAAGCCATGGAGGTGTGTGTTACCAGAAAAATGGTCCAATAAGTATTTCAATTAAATATCGTTTAGAAATATTTTTAAATATTTTTATTAGGATGAAAAACTTTGACTTTTATTTAGCAGATGTCGCTAGGCACCTACTACCATAACGTCAGTTGCAATGCGAGGACTAGCGGGAGATTTTCACTTAGGGCAGAGATAAGCAAACCTATGCCTCCCTGATGATGCCTCTAATAAGAGGCGAAAATCCTCGATTTAGAGTGCTTGCTGGTTTGCACTCTCTGAACTAAGTGAAAATTAAGACCGTTTTGCCTTCGCATTGCAACTAAATAAAAATGGTAACATAATATAATGGAAATAAAAATAAATTTGGTAATATATGAATCGAAAATAATTATGCATCATTTCACGGATTTTGACGGCATATTTTTTTACCGTTCCCAGTAAAGGACAGATTACTTCAGGGCTTGGCTACTATTTCTCTCCTTAAGCTTTCTTCCTAGAAGATAACAGTTCTCAATCCTGTACTCTATCTAATACCAAAATTGCCTTACCTTCCTACACCTCGACCGGAAGGTCGTTAAATATACAGGGTGTAACGAAAATACAGGTCATAAATTTAATCGCATATTCTGAGACCAAAAATAGTTCGAATGAACCTAATTTACCTTAGTACAAATATGCACATAAAGAAAGTTACAGCCCTTTGAAGTTACAAAATGAAAATCGATTTTTTCGAATATATCGAAAACTATTAGAGATTTTTTATTGAAAATGGACACGTATAATTCTTATGCCAGGAACATCTTAAAACAGAATTATAGTGAAATTTGTGCACCCCATAAAAATTTTATGGGGGTTTTGTTCCCTTAAACCCCCCCAAACTTTTGTGTACGTTCCAATTAAATTATTATTGTGGTACCATTAGTTAAATTCAATATTTCTAAAACTTTTTTGCCTCTTAGTATTTTTTCGATAAGGCAGTTTTTATCGAGTTGCGGCTTCTTTTTTAATATGTTTACATAAAAATTTTATGGGGGTTTTGTTCCTTTAAACCCCCCAAATATTTGTGTATGTTCCAATTAAACATTTACTGTTGTACCATTAGTTAAACACAGTGTTTTAAAACTTTTTTGCCCCTTTGTATTTTTTCGAGAAGGCACTTTTTATCGAGATATTATTTATTTTTTAATGTGGTTCAAAATATACCTAAAAATGTAAATCATAAATAAATTTTCATATTATTACCAAGTCTCCATAATCGTACTTTGCCATATACAAATATGTGGTGGATTTGACAAATATTCAAAATATCTCGATAAATACTGACTTTTCGATAAAGTACTAAGAGGCAAAAAAGTTTTTAAAATATTGTATTTAACTAATGGTACTACAATAATAATTAAATTGGAACGTACACAAAAGTTTGGGGGGGTTAAAGGAACAAAACCCCCATAAAATTTTTATGAGGTGTCGAAATTTCACTATAATTTTTTCTTAAGATACTACTACTATAAGAATGCCACATGTCTATTTTCAATAAAAGATCTTGAATAGTTTTCGATATATTGGAAAAAATCGATTTTCATTTTGTAACTTCAAAGGGCTGTAACTTTTTTATGTGCACATTTGTACTAAGGTAAGTTAGATTCAATCGAACTATTTTTGGTCCCAGAATATGTGACTAAATTTATGACCTGTATTTTTGTTACACCCTGTATATAAATAGAGGGCAGAAGCGACCAGCAGTACTAAGTACCAAGATAAGGCACAGAGGAAATGATCCTAGACCGGCTTATCATTGGTCATCAAGCTGAATTGTATCAGCAGAATGTTTGTGATACTGCGATGCAATAGGGCACGGGAATCCATAGCATTATCATACAAAATAAAGTAATGCGTGATGTCCAAGAGAATGCCTGGGAAGTTGTCACTCAGTCTGGGTGACGACCTCGAGTCCGGTACCTTGAGTCTGGTTCAAGAAGTTTCGAAACTCGGCTGTTGAATTTCTTGCTGTGGAGAAAACTGGACAGTCTACAATTATATGTTTCACCGAGAGTTTAACGTTACACTGCTCACATTTAGATTCGGGTTCTTCTGTTATTAAGAACTTGTTTGTGGCACTGGTATGGCCTAATATAAGACGGGTTATTGTCACTTGATTCCTTCTTTTGGTGGTGAAACATCTCCATGGTTTAATTATAGTTCGGTTTAATATTCCAAAGATTGGACACTGAAAATTGCTACTGGTTTTGCCACTCAATTAGGATCCGTGATTTGGTAACACTTCAAACATCACTAGTTGTCACATATTTCACAATAGTAGAGTCAGCTGAGTTGACTGCTTCACGCGCACTTTTATCTGCTTCTTCATTACCTCTAATACCAATATGTGATGGGATCCAAATGAAGATTACCTTCTTATTACGATTTTGTATCTCGATCATATTTTGTTTTATTTTACCCAGAATGTGATTCTCTGGGTATGTTTTTCCTATAGATTGTAGTGAGCTTAGTGAATCAGTCAAAATGATGTATTTCTGATTTGGTGAGGATATAATAGATATATGTCAGTGGCATATATCTATTACATTCTCACCGCTTTATATGCATATATATATAGTATATGGCATATAATTCTGCATTAAAAGCACTGTAGCGTATTGGCAACTTATATTTTTGGCACTGTAGCGTATTGGCACAAGGTAGTTATTATTTTAGGTACTCCCAAAGTCCATGGCGCAGCAGGTTCAAAAATAACGACAAAGCAAGGAGGTAAGGTGGTGTTAACAGATGAGAGATCCATTTTGACTCGGTGGTAGAAAGGTTTGTGTAGACGTGCTTTATTGGAGAAAAATGTTGATAATCGGTTATGGTGATTATATTTGAAGGTGTGGTTGTTATGATTTGCATTTGATTTAATTGCATTGGTTAACTTTAAGTACACTCTTCTATAATACAGTGGTGGTTCAGCTGCTTCACAATAGAGGCTTTCTGTGTGATTCTGAAAGCTCCCAAGACAATGCGGAGTGCAGTATTGTGTATCGAATCTAAAATTTTAAAGGAAGACTCATTAGCCGATGAATGTGCTATCGCGCCATAGTCTAATTTAGATCTGATTAGAGTTCTGTAGAGAGAGAGCATAGTTTGTCTATCTGCTTCCCAGTCTTTTTTGACAATTATTTAATGATATTAAGTCTTCCTTGGCATTCGATTGCCAGTTTTTGAATTATGTTCTTTCCAATTTAGATGTTGGTCGAATGTCGTTCGCTTGAAGTTTAGAGTTGACAGAAAAAAATAGTAAATAATAAAAAAAAGTAGATTAAATACAATAGAAGAGTCCATGGCCCCGTTGACCCCCCTGTATCCGCGCCTGGGTGTATTTGCAAACTTCAAAATTTTATTAAAAACACCGTAAATAACTTTACAATGTTTACATTATTCCGAGTAGGTGGCTAAAAACCCAATCGCCGTGATTTTTGTTGCACAAATCACTCTAATTAGGATTCCTTTAAATGACCCACTAGAAGTTAAACATAAATAAATGTTTAACTGCTTTTTGTAAATACAAATAAAAAAGCATAAAAGTTACAAAGAAATAAAAAGGCGAACGTCGAGAGTCGAATTTTTCACCAGATTTAATTCCGCTGAAAAATTAAAAGAAACTTCTTATAAAGCGGCTAAACGCATAATTTGCGAGCGATAATTTAAGAGATAGAACACTGCTCTCGACTAATCTGCGTTAGCTATTGTTTCAATTTCGTTAAGTTGGCACCACTCCAAGGCAATAATGTCAAGCAGAAGTTTAGCTTTCATGCAGAACAAATTAGTGGGTTCTCGTTCGCAGTTTAAATATTCAGAAACTTCCGAGGAATGGCAATAGCGCCGGATGAGGTTTTTGTGATGATGTCCTTCTGTTAACTCCAAAACTTTCTTAGTGTTCGAGAAATATATCAATACGTATATAAAATCAGATTTTAGCGGAGGAGGATCAAACAAAAAGTAGAACTTTCTGGTTTCAAAGGAACTGTTAAGGGAGATTTAATATCAAACTGAATGCTTTATTAATTTTAATAATATAGTGATTTTAATAATTACCAGAGAACCGCAGTTCTCGCCAGTGGCGCACACCAACACCCCCCTACACGCGACACTATATATACACGAAATTTTCGATTTTCTAAATCTGACTGATTTGAAAGATTGGCCAAGTCCCATTTTAAAGTTCAGGAAAAGACTCACCCATTCATATGTCAACCATCCATTTTGGTCCAAGGGTGTGGTTACGGCCCTTTCTATTTAGGGTCTGTTTTTCGTTCTCGTCCCCAAAATTCCCAAAAACTTCAAAAATTTAAGTCCGACCTTTACGGCTTCTAATAGTACTGATCATTACCTTTCCAACTCATGTCTAATTTTAAAAATCGGTTATACCATTCAAAAGTTACCGAGCTCAGAAATATGACTCAATTTTTATTTAAAAAAGGGAAAATGTTTCTGGATATGTATGTATGTGTGTTTAAAAGTTAAACCGATTTGAATTTTTTTTCTGAGTTTGAAGAGTGGGTCTGGGCCGATTCATAACCGGTGTAGTTTGTGACTTTTAACCACCCATAAGCCAGCTAGAGGACTTGGTAGGTACAAAACGGCATATTTTTTGGGGGTATATATCTTCGGATCAAGAAGAGACAGGAGAACCGCAAATACACCAAATTAATAGTGTTAAGTTAAGCTTTTAAATGGTGTCCAAGCCGTCAGGATCAGACATACACACGGCTCAGTATAGCCGAAAAACTGAAAAACTATACTTTGAAAATTTTGGTTTTTCGACAATTACTCAAAATTTCAACCTACACCGAGAGAAAAAAATTCTTGACATAAAGAAACTTTATTAATATTTAAGAAAGATCGACTTGGCATATTGCCTAAGAAATATATCTTTGTATGTAAGATATAATTTTCTAAAATATTTCAAATAAATTCTACTATAGCCAAAGAAATATAATTTAAACATGATTGAACCATCACTTTCTGGCAAACTTCAAACCCATTTATCAGAAAGAAATTACACTTGATGTTAATTAATTTTATTAGTCATAAAAATATATTTTCTACACATTACAAAACTATTCTTTCTGAGCAATAATATTTCTTAGTAAGGAATATTATTATTTTACTATATAATATTATTATAATATTAATTAATTTTGGAACTACTAATGAAATAAAAAATTTTAGTAGTTCCAAAATTACACAAAATCTAGGCATCGGATAAAAAAGTTTATTTAAAGAAAGTGTATTTTTTTGTTCTTCTTAATGGCGGTACATGCTCGTTTTTTTAATATTGTATTTATTTACAGAGTAATTTCCACGTATTACCGCCACTCTGTACCGCCATTCTTTATTATATTACGAATACGTGTGCCAAATATCTCGAAAAAATATTCAAAATTACAGCCGCAATCTTGGAACGCGTTTTGGCTACTTGTTGATCGCTACTGTTTCCTCTTAAAAATGAATGGCGCATACAATATTCCAGCTACAAAAGATCTGATATGAATATTACACGTGGCGCGAAAATGTATTTTCGTTTTGATGTAAAACAAAATTCTAGTTTTCTTTTAAAACCTTTTTTCATAATAGTTGCTAAATTTGAAGTAAACGCGCCACAAAAGAGTTTCAAAATTAAAACTGTATCAAAGTTACTCTTTTATGGCGCGTTTACTTCAAATTTAGCAAATATTATGAAAAAATCTTTTAAAATAAAACTAGAATTTTGTTTTACATCAAAATGAAAATACATTTTCGCGCCACGTAATATTCATATCAGATCTTTTGTAGCTGGAATATTGTATGCGCTACTCATTGTTAAGGCGTTTAGCGGTTTTTTATTCTTGTACTAATTATACTGCAATATGCTGTGAAAATTATGTATCAATATTGGATCTGGAGTCTCGTTCTTCTTCCCCTTCTTATTGCGCCGTCTGATTTCGAAGGTTGACGATCCAAATGACAATTGTAGCTTTGAAAACTGCTACACGAAAGATATCTGCGAATGAGTGGTCAAACCACCTCATCAGGTCCTTAGTTCCAGATTCGGAGTAATTCATATCTTACAGTCGAATCCTTAATTTTACCCAACCTATTGAACATTGTTTTGAACGGAAAGAAATAACAGTAGTACCGTTCATAGACCCAACTGCCGTCTATGACACAGTTAACTATCAACGACTGCTGGCAAAGCTCTACGAAACTATAAAGAATTTCATTTCCGACTTCGACGCTTCTACGTAACGCTCCAGTTCAAAAATGTCGATGGAGGGACCAAAAGAATGGGTTCCCACAAGAAAGTGCCCTCGCGCCGATTCTGTACAACATATACACCAACGACCAACCCATAAATCAAAAAACAAGACAATGCAGCTCAGGGACGAACTTTCAATGAAGGCAAAGTAAAACTGATAAATGCCCTAGGAGACAGCACTATACTATGATGAATACCATCTGAAACCCAATCCCTCAAAAACCCAGGTGTGTGCTTTTCACTTTAAAAACAAGCATGTCCGAAGGGCGCTGAAGGTGGAATGGCGTGGTCAGATGCTGGAATACAACGAGACGCCAAAATACCTCGATGTATGTCTGAATATAACTGTCTTATTGTGGTAAGATTAATATCTTAAAACCTAAAATATTAGGAAGTATTGAAATCTTCTTCTTCTTCTTTTACTTCTTGGAGATCTTTCGTTCTATTTAATTCTGAAGCTGCCTCTGGTTAATTTCCTGGGAGGTAGATTGCCAACTATCACTCCATCTTTTAGGTGATCTTTCGAGGGGACTTGAACCGGGCGGGTTGTTTTCTAGGGCAATTTTTGGGAGTCTATTCTCATCCATTCGTCTTACATGGTTGTACCATATCCTCTTGCGCTGCCTTCCCCATCTTACGTATTGAAATAAATCTAAGTATTGAAATACTATTTTTAATTATAGAAAGCTAAAGATTGCAATAAACTTTTGTTTTCTTTTTAAACTGGAGCGCATATTTTCGTATATATGCGTATCGTATATGACACAACACTTTTCTGGCAATATAAACAGTTTTGTATACTACAAAATTTCCCCACTAATGCCAATGTGCCACATAACATTTGTTGATATAAAAAGAGGACATGCCAGATCTGACACACTTAATAATAAACTTGATACTACCAGTAATTTGATTTACGGCCATCTGATGTGACCGTCACGTAAAGCGCGGTACATCAATTAAGTACTAAACTAGCATGAATGATGAATGAAATTGTAAATAGTTCGTCACTAATAAATACGTGATAATTAAATGTATGTGTATGCTGATTCTTTACACCAACCACCCCAGCTAAGGGCTATCCCCTAGGACCACCATATGGCGATCTTGCCAGGATTCGAACCTGAAATCTTCTGATTTTTCTACTTAGGGTGCCTGTCCGTTCCGAACGTTGGCGATCATTCTGGTTATGATGATTTTGTTGGTTGCTATACGGAATAGTTGTGTTGAGGTCCTTCTATACCATGCTCTCAGGTTAACAAGCCAGGATATTCTTCTTCGTCCTGAGGTCCTTTTTCCTTCAATTTTACATTACAAAATGCATTGGAGTAGCTCATATCTACCTTGATTTCTCATTATATTATGTCCCACGTACTGCAGCTTACGGCCCTTCACGATGTTGACCAAATCTGCGGTTGTGTTCATCCTGCATAGTGTTTCTTCATTGGTGACTTTGTCTGTCCATGGTATCTTCAGGATCCTTCTGTACAACCATAGCTCAAAAGCCTGAAGTTTCGATAGAGTTTCCGTCTTCAATATCCACGTTTCTATTCTGTATATCTCCGATATCTTCTGATATCTTACCACATTATCTGTACCACTGTCAAAATGTCAAGAAAAAATTAAGTAAAAATAATATTATTCGCAAAGTACTAATACAAAATTGGGAGCAGAAACATACACTCTCATGATTTTTTTCCACGAAGTTTGGGAGCACCACCGTAGGCAAACTCGGTTCATGCACGTCGAAGTAACTCTAAATGAAACGGTTCGTATAATAACGGGTTGCCTGAAACCGACACATATCGAAGTGGTTTACCCCACAGTTGGAATCGGTCCACTAACGATCAGGAAACAGGTCACGTCAGAGGTAGAACGAAAGATACAGGAGACGGATCGAAGACACCTCTTGTATGACAGCCGAGTAGACTAAGATCTCGGAAAAGCTTTCTGTAAAAATCAAGATCCATCGTTGAAGCACCAGAGACGCGCCGATTACATATATGAGAAGCATCCGCTACCACAACATATATTCCCCCTGGGAAGAAAATGTCTGCTAGCTAGAATATAATACCCGGTCATATTACCCGTATGCACGCCAATGGTGAATATAAAATTCTTAATTGTATACCAAAAAATGCACAATAACTACCTCTTAAAACCTACCAAATTTCATTTGCATATCTCAACCGGTTTTAGAGTGATAAGTAAATCGTCAGTTTGTAAGAAAAAATTTAACATCCCGTATCTTAATTACCCCTTAAACTTTGTATCGCACTTATTTAGAAACACTCTGTATTGATGAAGAACGTTGCTAGTTGTTAAAGTACCTAACTTTTTGACCGCTCAAGTATTACTTACGTAACGCAGGGGGGGGGTCAAAAATCTTCAAAAATTGCGTTACGCAATAGTTAAACTCCCATAAGAGTGCGTTACGTAGAAGGGGGGTAAAAATCTTTAAAAATCGCGTTACGTAATACTTGAACGCTCCCTTTTTTATTATCCAACATAGGCGAATGAATCAAAAATAAAAATGAAAATAAAGAAAGCCTAAGGCTACAGTCGGGTTTTAATTTCAATATTTTATATACGCCAGAATGTTCCACAGGGTGTTCCAAACTTTGAGGAAAAAACACACTATCATTGTTACACCCGGTATACAATGACACTTATCTGTTTAGCAACAGTATTATTACGCCGATATTCTTGAAGAATAAAGCTATAAAATATTTAAAAAATTACAAAAATCGGACAACAGGTTTAGGAAACACGAGACATCAAATCTGTCCCATTTTTAATGTGGTGCGTTAATTTTGATGCTTAGTGTACAAAAAATAATGATACAAAGGTTCACAGAAATGAAAAAAAACTTATAGAAAGACTTGTTTGGCGCATAATTCTAAGATAAAAAAAGGTTTTTGAAGATGAGATATAATGTATAAGGAACATAGGAAGATACACACTCAAACTTATATGGAATCATCTGATATTTCCTATTATTTCGTGCGAATTTAAAAAAACAATACAATATTTAGCAAATAATATTTATGTTAAAGCAATTTAATAACAAATACATAACAATTAAATACAACAATAAAGTATTTAACAAACAAATTAAAACTAGTTGTTTTAAAGTGAATAGCATAAAAAATTTCAATGTAAAACGAATCATGTTTAAATTGTTTTTATTTTTTTTTTTTTATTGGTATTCAGTCTTGTCACCTCTAGTCTATTTTGTTGTGGTAGGTTGCTCCATCCTTGATGAGCAGCTTGTACTAGTTGTGCGGTTTTTTGTGGATTATCCCGGCGAGCTCTAATTTTTCTTTTGAGCATATCCCACAAATACTCTATCGGATAAAGCTCGGGCGAACAAGCAGGCCACTCCAAACCAAGGGATATTTTCTGCTTCAATGATGTCTCTAGTCACTCTAATGGTATGTAGAGGTCCATTATCATGCAAGAAAATTAAATTTTCTCCTGTTGCACCTCTACAGAGCCTAACTATAGGTTATCAACATACCTGTGAGCAGTTAAAGTTCATTGGATGAAAATTAAAGGAGTTTTTTTACGGATCACAATTCGTCTCCAGAACATTACACTTCCCCTTGTATATTTGTGAACAGCCGTTCTTGCTTGTCTTCCTCGACCTCTAAGTATACGATTTCGTGGGTCATCTAATTTTACACAAATCCTTTTTCTGAAAATAGCACATTTTGTCAATTCTCATGTTCCAGTTTTGGTGGTGAAGACACCAATTAAGGCGACCAATCTTGTGCTGCCTGGATACCTCGGGATCCCATATCTGTCTCCTGCTGTCTACTTCTTGGCACGAACTCTTCTTCCTATCGTTTCAACTAAAACAGTTACCCCTGTAGCTTCCAAAAGCTGCCTTTGGAGCTGCAGGTGAGAAATGGTTGGGTGTCTTCCAGCTGATTGGACAATTAAACGATCATTGAGAGCCATTATTACTTTTTGGCGACTTTTCCTTGCTTTATTTTTGAGCTTTCCTAGTTCCTGTTACCTAGCATAGATTTTGGACAGAACGCCCTGTGTTACGCCAGCTCTACAGCTATGTCCATCTGAGAACATTACTTCCTCCACAAGACCAATAATGTTTCCCCGTTGTAAGTTATATAGCGCCACATGAGGCATATTTTCGTTTTTGGAAGCAAAAGTTAGTTTATTTATTAAAGGCTTTTATTTAGTTCAATACTTTGCGTCAAATCTTTAGACGTTAATTTGACTGCCTTTTCTTCAAAGCAAATAAATGAAAATTTGCAGACATTTGCATTCGTGGGAACAATACACGAATAATCAATAAAAAAAATTTATGTTTATTAATTGTTTAAATAAAAAAACAATTATAATGGAAAATGCTTAAATTCTCTTGCTTTTTACAATGTAGAAACTTGAAACTTCTACGGATTGTAGCTAATGATATGAACTATACATAATTTAACTTTTTACGTTAATTGTTTACTGTATGCTTTATAAATAAACAATAAGGTTTCAAATTTTGAACGCTCATATATTTGTTTATATAAAAATCGGCGCTTATTCGTATCAAATTTCAATACGATACGAAACAAAACTTCAACCAAAACTCGAATTAAAAAAAATCGGGGTTTTATCGTAGTCTTATAAAACCTATAAAAACCACCGGTAGAGACGTTTTGTGATACAATTAACATTGGAATTCGTTTTGGCGTATTAATTAATTAAACGCTTTTCTTTAGTTCAATCGTTTGGGTCAAATCTTTGGACTGTAATTTGACTGCCTTTTCTTCAATGTAAATGAATGACTAAACATTTGCAGACATATGCATTCGCGGGAACAATACAAGAATAATTAATAAAAAAATTATTTATGTTTATTAATTGTTTAAATAAAAAACGATTTTAATGGAAAATGCTTAAATTCTTTTATTTTTTACAATGAAAAAACTTGAAACTTTTACAGATTGTAGCTAAATATATGAACTATACATAATTTGACTTTTTACGTTAATTGTTTACGTTATGCTTCATTTATAAACAATAAAGTTTCAAATTTTTTGCCGATTCCGTCTACTTTTCATGTTTGTACATCATATGTTTTATTAGTGGAGTCACTGAAGGTTTTCACCTCCGATTTCGTTGAA
Organism: Diabrotica virgifera virgifera; assembly: GCF_917563875.1. NCBI lineage: Eukaryota > Metazoa > Arthropoda > Insecta > Coleoptera > Chrysomelidae > Diabrotica > Diabrotica virgifera. The sequence goes on along the minus strand of NC_065447.1, from coordinate 196,550,213 downwards.
CCTTCATCGATTTTCATTAAAATTGGTGAGTAGTTAGAAGATACTTCAAGGAACAAAGGTGACATGATGCCAACTTTTGCTTTTACCCTGGGGGTGGATGCCACCCCTTCTCGGGGGTGAATTTTTTTTATTAAAAATGATACCAGAAATCAATAGAGGAGCAACTTCTAAGCAAAATTTGTTATATAAAATTATTGACATAAATCAATACTTTTTGAGTTATTAAATATCAAAATTAAAAAAAAAAGATCAAGGCAGGTTTTGCTTATATTTGATTCAGAGTTGGACCACCATCTCCATATAGCTATTTCAGCATCCTTATGCCTCATCGGTGAAGCTCAGAAGTCTCAACTCTCAAAAATCAAAATTTTTATTTTTTCTCAGCTGTTTTTCACGTATCACTCAAAAACTATAAGCTTTTGTAAAAATGTTACTATTACCCAAAGTAAAGATAATAAAAAATTTAATAGACTCCCCACTTAAAGAACTAAACTAATGTTATTTCAAAGTGAGTTATTGGTAATTGAATGTATATTTTTTTCGACGAGTACTCAAATCTAAGTATTCAAGCTTACATAACGGGAAAACGATGCATTTTATATAATATACTTGTTAAGCACTTGTCAAAGTACTTCGCAATACCTATCAAATGAGCTCCAGTAGAAGTTAATAGCATCAAAATTAAGCAAGTTATGATGAAAATAAGAGAACCCTTTCGATTTTTTTAGGAAAAAGTGAAAAATATAACATACGCCATTTCCACAAAAATTAAAATTTGTAGTAATCCTCACAAGAATTTCTTTAGGTTAACATAGTTAATGATTTCAACAATTTTGACCGGTTTAGAATGCATATTTTTGAAAAAAAGAGATAATTGTAAAAAATCAGAATTTTTAAAATTATTGTACTTTTCATTTTCTTTTGATAGTAACTCCAAAAATAATCAATATATGTAAAAAATGATATATAACTAAATTTTAGTTTTTTCTATTCCAAATACCTTACCCATTTTACTATTTCCGTAGAGTAAAAAATAACCGAGATAGAAACGTTTAAAATTTCAATTTTGCTGCGTGAAACCATGTAACCGGGGCCATTTAACCTTTTTTTTTAAAAAAAGTAAGAGGTTTAAAAGACTAAATTCGACGTTTTTAATAGCTCTTGGAATCAACTTTTAATTAGTTTTTAGGTAAAACCTGATATCTTAAAAATAACCGGAGGTATTTACAAAAAGCCATTACATTTTTTGAAAAAATTTTTAATAGATAAATTTTGAAAAATTTTTGGTGCATAAATTTTAATGCTATCAACTTGTTCGAGAGCTTATTTGATAGATATTTTTAAGAACTTTGACAAATGTTTAATAAGTTTATGTTATAAAATGCATCATTTTCCCGGTATTTAAGCTTGAATACTTATTGGGTACTCGACGAAAGAAATATACATTCAATTACCTATAACTCACTTTTAGTTAACATTGAAAGATTTTTCTAGTAAGGAGTTTATTTGATTTTTTATTAGCCTCAATTTTGATAATAGTAACTTTTTTGTAAAAACTTATAGTGTTTGAGTTATTTGTGAAAAATCGGTTAAAAACATGCATTTTTCTCACGAAAAAATAAAATCTTTGATCTTTAATAACTCTAATAGAGCTCTATAAAAACTTTAATAAGCTTTGATTTATTTTAATAATATTATATAACAAATTTTGCTTATAATTTGTCCCTCTATCGAATTGTGGGGTTATTTTTAATAAAATAATTTTCACCCACGAGGAGGGGTGGTATCCACCCCCAGGGAAAAAGCGCAAGTTGGCACCATGTCACCTTTGTTCCTTGAGATATCCTCTAACCACTCACCAATTTTCATACAAATCGATGGAGGTTCAACAAAATCGGAGGTAATAGCTCATATCCACCTTCAGTGACTGCACTATATGCATATTTTAATAAACATGACGATATATTTTAATGCTTGAAAAGTGTAAGACCAAAAAGTAAAAATTAAAAAAAAAAACATGAAAAAAAATGTTTAAGAAACGCTTTTCTTTAGTTACGAGTGACTAACATTAAAAATATTATAAAAAAATCAACTAAAAAGCCAAAAATAAAAAAAAATTGAAGAAAACACATTCCTTAAAGAAAAGCGTGGAGCGAAAACCGTTGATGCGCCACGCTTTTCTTTGACGAATGTGTTAGATTTCTTCAATTTTTTTTTTATTTTTGGCTTTTTCGTTGATTTTTTTATAATATTTTTAATGTTAGTCACTCGTAACTAAAGAAAAGCGTTTCTTAAACATTTTTTTTTCATATTTTTTTATTTTCGTTCAATTTGCAATTCAAGCAAACAACCTATACCGTACCGAGCTGTACTATCTGATGATCTTATAGATTTGTTTATTTTCAATAAAAACCTTTATTCTTCGCAACAATAACACTTCTTTTTCAAAAGAAATAAATATTACTTTGAAATACATGGTGATTCCATATAAGTTTGGGTGTGTGTATATCGAAATCAATTTCAACACTTCATATTCAAAAGTAGATAATGGAAGCATTAGAAGACAAGGTTGATCACGAATACATACCTTTGTGTAATTAGCTTAAAATCATTTCTCGTTCTCGGTAACTTCATCCGCTTCTGTAGCTTTATCATCAGGTTACGTCACAACCATGACGACCTTTTTAGTATTACTTCATTAACTGTCAGCTTCAAGGACATCATTGGTTTCATAATAACACGTATGCAACATGCAAAATGGTAAATATTTCATCCGGTTTATTTCTTCTCGTTGTATTAGTATTCCGTGATCATATCTGCGATAATGCTAATAGACATATTAGCAATAATTAAACGTACTGCCTGTACTGCCCGAAGACAATTTATTGAGAGTTGTGCAGATATTGTGGTTTGGCCTTTACTTTTTTTTTTTTTTTGATTTTAACCCCACATTTATTACAATATTAAATAATTATTTATTACAAATTTTTTTTTTTTTTTTTTTTTTTTTGATTTTAACCCCACATTTATTACAATCTATCTGTATCCCGAAATAACCAAAGTACGTGCCTCCTAGCGGCGGGATACGGGCAACAATACATTGGCTTATAGGGCAGTCCTTACAGTAGGGATCCTGGCCTATACAGAAAAATGCAGGCGGGTGTGGGGTAATACTGCACTTTGGTTGCATTGGTGGTGTATTGGCTAAACGTGCAGGGCAGGGTATGGTGCTGATAGAAAAGGCATTCAGGCATCAAATATCCAAAAATCTTTTCAGGCCATAATAATGAAAATACCTTCTCCAAACGCAATAAAAACTTATACTGAAATGATGGCATCTCCTGAGGTAAAATGTTCCGGAAGTAAAATGAGCCTCCGTTCGGATCTCCGGGTGAGGACTATCTCAGGGGGAACACCATTACAGGTTAGAAAAATCAGGATAGGGTCTTGGAATCTTGGTAGTCTTACAGGTAAGAGTCTGGAGTTAGTGGATGCGCTCAAACGAAGAAGAGTCCAAATTGCTTGTATTCAAGAAACTAGGTGGAAAGGACAAAGGGCGAAAGAACTAGGTGAAGGATACAAATTGTGGTATGTAGGGAGTAGTAACACTAGAAATGGAGTTGGTATAATTGCTGATAGTGAAATGAAAGATAACGTAGTAGAAGTTGTAAGAACGAGTGATAGAATGATTTCAGTGAAATTTGTAATTGATAAAGAGGTATTGAATGTTGTGTGTGTGTATGCTCCCCAAACAGGTCTGGGTGAGAATGAAAGAAGAGCTTTCTATGATCAATTAGGAGACGTACTGAGTGATATTCCAGCAGAAGAGAAGGTTATAATAGGAGGTGATTTCAATGCACATGTGGGCCAAACCAAGACAGGATATGAAACAATACATGGGGGATTAGGCTTTGGAACTAGAAATGAAGCTGGAGATGACATGCTTGAATTAGCAACAGCATTGGATATGGTGATTGTTAACACATTCTTTAAAAAGAGAGAAACTCAACTTATTACCTACAAAAGTGGACAACATCAATCCCAAATAGACTACTTCATGATAAGGAAAGAAGACATACGTGAATGCAAGGACTGCAAGGTAATAGTGAGTGAGACAGTAAGCCAACAACATAAGCTGCTTGTTCTGGACATCGAAGTAAAAAGCGAAACTAAACAAAAATATCGGAGAGGACCACAAAAAATCAAGTGGTGGCTGCTGAAAGATGAGAAAGAAGGTCTATTCAGGAGAAGAATAGTAGAAAAAATATGTTGGAACATGAAAGGAAGCCCTAATACAATTTGGAGAAAAATGGCCAGTAGTATTAGAGAGACTGCTATTGAAATACTTGGGAAAACGTCAGGAAAAAAGTTCGAGGATAAAGAGACTTGGTGGTGGTCAAACGAAGTACAAGGAAAAATAAAAGAGAAGAGAAAATTATATAAAAAGTGGCAAGAAACCAGATCCGACACAGATCTTCAAAACTATATGGTGGCGAAAAAGGAAGCGAAAGTAGCAGTAGCAAAAGCCAAAGCAGAAGCGTATTCAAACCTATACGATCAACTTGATACCAGGGAAGGCGAAACGAAGATATATAAAATAGCCAAACAGAGAGCAAAGAAAGCAAAAGATTTTAATCAGATTAGATGTATCCGAGATGAAAATAATAAAATACTAGTTCACGAAAGGGAAGTCAAAAAGAGATGGAGAAAGTACTTTGACAGCTTATTAAATGAAGAATTTGACAGACAGCCTGTAGAGTCAACGGAGACAGTAGCAGCAATGGTCACCAAAATAACCAACGAGGAAGTGGCTCAAGCGCTTCAAAAAATAAAGAAAGGAAAAGCGGTAGGACCAGATGATATTCCTGGGGAAGTATGGAGAGCATTGGGAGAGACAGGAACAAGATGGCTAGCAGGTCTATTTAATAGAATTATGGAAGTCGGACAAATGCCAGACGAATGGAGAAGCAGTATACTGGTACCTGTTTACAAAAACAAGGGAGATATACAACAATGTACAAACTACAGGGCTATAAAACTGCTTAGCCACACCATGAAAATATGGGAAAGAGTAATTGACAGACGGATACGTGAAGAGACCGAAATATCCGAGAATCAATTTGGCTTTATGCAGGGTAGATCAACAACAGATGCAATTTTCATTATAAGGCAGTTGATGGAAAAATACAGGAGTAAAGAAACAAGCGCTCATATGGTATTCATTGATCTTGAGAAAGCATATGATAGAGTTCCTCGAGAGATTCTGTGGTGGGCACTCAATACGAAAGGAGTCCCTGGTGAATATGTAAAGATTGTGAGGGATATGTATGAGGGAGTTACGACTAGTGTTAGGACAGGTGTGGGAGAGACTGATAAATTTCATGTGAAAGTAGGATTGCACCAAGGCTCGGTGCTTAGTCCGTATTTATTCTCATTAGTTTTGGACCAGATAACAGCGAAACTACAGGGTAACATTCCATGGTGCTTAATGTATGCTGATGATGTCGTGTTAGTAGGAAATAGTGAAAGAGACTTAGAACAAAAACTGGAACAGTGGAGACATGCTCTGGAGGAAAAAGGTTTAAAACTTAGTAGGACAAAAACAGAGTATTTGGAATGTTCATTTAAAGATGGAGCTACTACAAATAAAATGGTATCTTTGGATGGTGAAATGATTGTGAAAAGCAATAGTTTTAAGTACCTAGGATCGGTATTACAGAGTAATGGAGAAATAGATGGAGATGCATGCAGTAGAATTAGGGCTGGATGGATGAAGTGGAAAGAAGCGAGTGGTGTGTTGTGTGACAGAAAAATTCCAATGAAGCTGAAGGGAAAATTCTATAAAACAGCCATAAGACCGGCTATGATGTACGGAACTGAATGTTGGGCAGTGAAAAAGAAAGAGGAACAACGAATGCATGTGGCGGAAATGAGAATGCTTAGATGGATGAGTGGAGTGACAAAGAAGGATAAAATTAGAAATGAGTATATTAGAGGAAGTCTAGGTGTGGCACCAATTGATGCCAAAATGAGAGAGCATAGGTTAAGATGGTTTGGTCATGTTCAACGTCGAGACGTTAATCACCCAATACGAAGAATAGCTGAAGTGCAGATTCCTGGAAGGAGTAGGAGAGGAAGACCAAAGAAGACCTGGGGGGAGGCGATAAGGCAGGACATGTTGGTAAAGGGGATTAACATTGATATGACCCAAGACAGAATTGGGTGGAGAAATGCAATTAGGGAAGCCGACCCCGCATAGGGATAAGGCAAAGAGAATGATGATGATTTATTACAATCTATCTATACAATCTAAACCTAAATGTTTAGGTAGATAACAGACAATAAGTAATAGGACTGACAATAATTAGGAATGACATGTAGGGAGGCATCCAGTGATGCACCCCTTTTTTAAAACTTAGCCTACAACACTGACTATTTCTGACATAAACTTATACACATTAATTTAGTACCTATTGTTCACTTAACTCTAACGGAACTTTTCGTTTTAACCTACGAACAGTACGCGGTTTATTCACTAAATTTTTTGCTAACACGTTTGGATGCACTTTAAGTTTTTCTGTATGTTTTTTCGCGCACTTTTTGATGTCATCTTTGACGTATGGTAGTCCGGCATCCCGATGGATGGCTTCATTGGTTATGAACCATGGAACTCCTAGTATTGATCTCAATATTTTGGACTGAAATCTTTGTATGATTTCAATGTTGGAATGTGCGGCGGTTCCCCATAATTCTATCCCATAAGTCCACACTGGTTTTAGGATGGATTTGTAGATTAATATTTTATTTTCAGTTGATAGTTTTGATTTTTTGCCCAACAGCCAATATATGGTTCTTAACTTATGACCCAGTTGTTTTCGCTTAGTAAATATATGCTTCCTCCAGTTTAATCTTCTGTCCAAGTACATACCTAGATATTTGACTTCATCCCCTTGTGGGATTCCTTTATCGTTTAAGTATACAGCCGGACATGTTTCCCTACGCGTGGTAAATGTTAGGTGTAGCGATTTGTTTTCATTAATTTTGACTCTCCATTTTGTCATCCATTGTTGAATTTTATTTAGATTATTTTGTAAGATTTCTGAGGCTATTTTGGGATTTTTGTTCGATGATAGTATTGCCGTATCATCCGCAAATGTGGCTGTAGTGATATGTGTATCTGTCGGTAAGTCAGCAGTGAATATAAGGTATAATATAGGTCCTAGTACACTTCCTTGGGGCACCCCAGCGAGAATTTGTTGTATGTTTGTGTATTCATTCTCATACTTTACCTGGAAGTTTCTGTTGGTGATATATGACTTTAAGAGTATATAGTAATTTGTAGGTAAATTCTGTTTTAGTTTACATAATAGGCCTTTATGCCAGACTTTATCAAATGCCTGACTTACGTCCAGAAATACCGCCGAGCAGTACCTATTATTTTCAAAGTCCTCGTTGATTCTCTCTACAATTCTATGTACCTGTTGTATTGTTGAATGTTGTTTTATAAACCCAAATTGGTGTGGTGGTATTAGTTTTTTGTTTTCTAGTATAGGCATTAGCTTAGTAAGTGTCAGCTTTTCAAAAACTTTGGATACCACGGGAAGAAGACTAATAGGACGGTAGGACTGTACATTTTCTGGTTCTTTTCCTGGCTTTGGTATCATTGTTATTTGTGCTAGTTTCCACTGTGATGGGAAATGACCTAGTCTCATTATAGAGTTAAATAACTGTGTCAGAAATTGGAAGCCTTTCTCTGGGAGTTGCTGAAGAGTTTTTCCTGTAATCAGGTCGTATCCTGGAGCCTTTTTTGGATCGATGTTGTGTTGTATAATATTTTTTACCTCATTTTTTGTGAATCTTTTTTCAGGAAGTTCTAGTTGATAAGGTTTTGTGAGTATCGAAATAATTTCTTCTTCAGTTTGTAGTGAGTAACTTCCCTCATTTGATGTAAAGACTTTTTTAAGGTGTGTCGCAAATGTTTCGGCCTTTTCTAGAGGACTTCTCGCCCATTGTCCTGTTTGTGTTCTTAGTGGTGGGACTGTATAGTTCTGCCTTCGTAGAGTCCTTGTAGCCTTCCATAACGAGTAGTCAGTAGCTTGAGTTGCATCTAGTTTTTGTAGGTATTCCTGAAAGCTTGCATTTTTTTCTGCTATTATCAATTTTTTTAGGTCTTTTTGTGCTTTATTGAGGTTTGTTTTACTTTGAGGTGATCTTGATAATTGCCATTGTTTTCTGAGTCTTCTTTTCTCAATTATTTTTTCATGTATTGTATTGGAACAGTGTTTGTTCATATGTCGATTTGTAGGTAATGGTGTTGAGTTCCATGCTGCTTCCTGTAAAACTGTGTTAAAATGTTCTACTGCTTGTTCGATTTGTTTATCGGTCTTTAGTGGGATGTCTAAATTGATTTGATTATTTACTTGATATCTAAAATAACTCCAATTTGTTTTGTTGTTGTGTAATATACAGCTCCTTTCTATTTTTGTTATGTTTTTGCTTACAGTTATGATAACAGGTGAATGGTCAGAGGATAAATCGTAACAAGACTTTGGTTTAAAGTATTTTTCATTTATTCCTCTCACTATAACAAAAGCCTTTACTGTGGCACATAAAAATTCATATCAACAAAATAAAACTAAATCAGTTATTAGTGTAGGAAACAGAGGTGAACCTCGCAAAATGGACACAAGTCCGGTTTTATTGTTTTCTGGTATATCAACAGAGCCTATTTTACTTCAAATCAGGCCCGAGGCACTACATAATTTTCGGGCCCCTAACAAATATTTAATAGTAGGTAATAATAATAATAATAACTTTTTTAAATGTATTAATTATTTAATAGAAATATAGTTGCACCAGAAATTTAAGCTTTTATTAACAATAAATAAAATTTATATTTAAATAATTAAACATTGTTTAAAGTGCAAAAACTACCGTGGAATTTCTCTACTATGTACAGCATATTATAAAGTCCTCACGTAAGTATATTATAAACCAGTGGCTTGAACCGCTAGCAGAATAAATTATTGGAGAGTATCAGACGGGGAAGATCGACAATGGAGCAAATATTTACAGTCAAACAGGTCTTGAGCAAATCATGGGAACACGACATTGATGTTGGCAGACCATGTCAGTGAAGTATGGGTCCTGAAAAAAACATCCAAAAACAAACTCGACACATTCGAAAGGAAAGTACTGAGGAGAAAACTAAGACCTGTGAATTTGATACAACAACGAGCTTTATCAACTTGATAAGGAAACACCCCTGTCAGACTTCATTAGAATACAAAGATTGCAATGGGCCGGACATGTGATAAGAATGGGAGATGATAGGCTACCACAAGAGCACTGAACGCTAGGATGCAGGGAAGGAGACCGGTTGGAAAGACAAAAAAGCGCTGGGAAGACACAGTAAGCAGCGATGCACAAGCATTTTTAGGAGTCCATGTATGGAGAAGAGCAGCGATAGATAAACAAGGCTGGAGGCAAAAAATAAAGGAGGCGAAGACTCAATTTGGGCTGTAGTGCCGTAAAAGAAGAAGAACGGGATGTGAGGACGAACTTCCTTTTTGCGCACTGTTGTGGGGTGTAAAATATGATAATATTGCATCTTTTTGTGCCTGCCGTTTCTGTTCTCTTAATTTTTGTTTTTTTTTTTTTCGTTTTTCACTGCCACTTAAATGTTTGTAACTCATGATAATAACGAAACGATTACTTAGTTAAGAAAAATAAGTGTTTAAAGAAATTTAATAAAACGACTAATGATTAATGAATAGATTAGTTGAGCTAACTTAAAAAGAACAGGACTGAAAACTAACACAAGCAAGCAATACTTTATCTTTGCAAAAAACAGCATCAAACATTAAACTAATAGATTAAATTTAAAAGTGCATTTTGAATAAATATTATGACAAATACGTGACAATACCTCTTGTAAATCGTACCACTTGTTAATCCTTCGGAGTGTTGTTTAAATTTTGCTTAGTTTTATTAATGCCGGCAAGGCAATCTGGCAATCTACCTACTCTTATTGCAGTTTTATGATAAGAACGGTTTATGGTTTATGAATATAACTCTAACCTAATTTGTTATCATTTATAATTTCCTGTTCGTAAAATAAAATAATTTTGAAAATTTATTTTGTTTTTTCAGTAATAATATTTTTTTAGTGATCTTTTCGGGCCCCATTAAAATGCGGGCCCGAGGCAGGGGCCTCATGGGCCTAGTGGTAAAATAGGCTCTGTATATCAAGGGGTGTTTTTCTTACTAACTTTTCTTAAAAAAATTCGCCTCTGAACCCCCCTTTTCATCCCTTTAAAGGGGATAATTTGTGGTTTTTGCGAAACGCAGCCCTTCCTGTACGTTTTGCAAAAAATTTACTTAATAGTAAAATGAAGAGGACTATATTTGCTACTAATTATTTCCCAGCAGTATATGTCTATCACCCACCGTTTGGCGGGGGTGGCGCATGGCGTCCCAAATTTGACAAGTTTTTAAGAAAGATGTTTTTAAAAAAAATATTTTTCCCTAACGGTAATAAAAATTAAGAAAAAACACTGGGGAGATTAATCACAAATAAGTGGCTGATTTTTTGGTATAGGTGTCATTTAAGGGTAATTGCCCATTTTTTAATAATTACAGGGTGTTACATTTCAAAAAAATCCCTTTTTATACCATCTGAACCGCCTATGCTAGAGTAAAAAAACATTCAGCGAGTATACATGTACTGGTGTTATTTACAAATTTCTATAATGCACCCCCATTTTTTTTCGGAACCACCCCAAAAAAAGGGGAATTAATAAAGAAAGTAATTCTTGGAATCCTTCACACATCATGCCCTTTATTAAAATTTTTCATATATCATTTTGTGCACGTTCTTATTACCCATGGATGGACTAATTCCCCCTTCGACTAATCGGAATAGTTGTTCGGCACTGCGTAGTCCTGTCCAATCGAGAACTTTCTGGAACCAAGACATCTGATTCCTTCCAGTACATCTGCGATCCTCGATTTTACCTTCCATGATAAGCTAAAAGATTTTGGCTTTATGCAGGGCAGATCAACAACAGACGCAATTTTCATTATAAGGCAGTTGATGGAAAAATACAGGAGTAAAGAAACAAACGCTCATATGGTATTCATTGATCTTGAGAAAGCATATGATAGAGTTCCTCGAGAGATTCTGTGGTGGGCACTCAATAAGAAAGGAGTCCCTGGTGCATATGTAAAGATTGTGAGGGATATGTATAAGAGAGTAACGACTAGTGTTAGAACAGGTGTGGGACAGACTGATAAATTTCATGTGAAAGTAGGATTGGACCAAGGCTCGGTACTTAGTCCGTATTTATTCTCATTAGTTTTTGACCAGATAACAGCGAAACTACAGGGTAACATTCCATGGTGGTTAATGTATGCTGATGATGTCGTGTTAGTAGGAAATAGTGAAAGAGACTTAGAACAAAAACTGGAACAGTGGATACGAGCTCTGGAGGAAAAAGGTTTAAAACTTAGTAGGACAAAGACAGAGTATTTGGAATGTTCATTTAAAGATGGAGTTACTACAAATAAAATGGTATCTTTGGATGGTGAACTAATTGTAAAAAGCAATAGTTTTAAGTACCTGGGATCGGTACTACAGAGTAATGGAGAAATAGATGGAGATACATGCAGTAGAATTAGGGCTGGATGAATGAAGTGGAAGGAAGCGAGTGGTGTGTTGTGTAACAGAAAAGTTCCAATGAAGCTGAAAGGAAAATTCTATAAAACAGCCGTAAGACCGGCTATGATGTAAGAACTGAATGTTGGGCAGTGAAAAAGAAAGAGGAACAACGAATACATGTGGCGGAGATGAGAATGCTTAGATGGATGAGTGGAGTGACAAGAAAGGATAAAATTAAAAATGAGTATATTAGGGGAAGTCTAGGTGTGGCACCAATTGATGCCAAAATGAGAGAGCATAGGTTAAGATGGTTTGGTCATGTTCAACGTCGAGACGTTAATCATCCAATACGAAGAGTAGCTGAAGTGCAGATTCCTGGAAGGAGTAGGAGAGGAGGACCAAAGAAGACGTGGGGGGAGACGATTAGGCAGGACATGTTGGTAAAGGGGATTAATATTGATATGACCCAGGATAGAATTGTGTGGAGAAATGCAATTAGGGAAGCAGACCCCGCATAAGGATAAGGCAAAGAGAATGATGATGATGATGATGATAAGCTAAAAGATTATGTACCGGTCTCTTATTAGAACATGCCCTGGGTACAGTTTTTCTTATTTTAATAGATTTAGTAACTCACGAACGGAATTACTAAATACGGTATCAAAATCCATAAAATATAAACTTGAAAAAGAACTTAAAGGTAGAATAGGCGAATATCAGTGATAAATTAAACGAGGGAGAAGCACAACGGACCAAGTATTCGTAATCAGAGAATTACAAGCAGAAAGCTATGAACACGACTTAAAAACGATAGCGCTAATCATCGACTTCAAGCAAGAAGACGATAGAATAAAGAAGAAAAAAATTGAGAGTTAGCAGAAAGTTACGCAACGTGATACATCTTACTAGAGAATATAGAAAACAGAGTCAAAATGAACAATCAATCATCGGAGAAATTCATAGTAAACGAAGGAATAAGGCAAAGCGACCCTTTTTCATCATTACTCTTCAACTTATGCCTATAAGAAAAAATAGAAAAAATGATGCGAGAAATGAAAATGAATAGAGGGACTCTTATATCAAAAAAGACACCAGATTTTGGCATTTGCGTATGATGTGGTGTTGCTGGCAGGAGGAAAAAGGGCTAGAGGATAACATAAATAAAACTAAAACAAAATGTATGGAATGGACAGATGGTCAGTTCAGAAATGTAGAAAAGTGTAAAATAGAAGTAGAAGAAGGAAAATCATACGAATTCGAAATAGTAGAAAGATTTACGTACCTAGGAGCAATACTATTACGTAAACTGAATCAGGCCCGGATCTAGAAATTAATAATAGGGGGGTCAGACGTACCGCAAATATTTTATTGTCCAGATTTAGCCATACGACTCACGCTTACCATAAGGATAAAATTCAGTCATTTCAGATACCTACGGTGTCAAAAGAAATGAGCTCTGGTTCACAAAAAAAAAATAATAAAAGAAATACTTATAGACTAAATACAATAGGGGGGTCCATATACCCGTTGACCCCCCTCTGTATCCGTGCCTGAACTGAATATTAAACAAGAAATACAAGCTAGAATAATGGCAGGCAATAGAAGACATGCGCTTAATGGAATTTTGAGAAGCAAGATTTTATCAAGAAAAGCAAAAATACAATTATAAAAGACAACTATACAATGACTACATTGAGACACCAACAATGACACAAAATGAACACAATTTACTGAAGATCTGGGAAAGGAAATTCCTGAGGAAGATATATGGAGGAATAATAAAGGACTGTTTATGGATCAGAAGATAAAATGATGAGCTAAAAGAATGATACAACCAACCTAATATAATAGGAGTGATTAAAGCACAAAGACTTAGATGACGACGTCATCTAGAAAAGATGCCGAACACGAGGAGTCCAAAAAGGATACTAAAACTACGGTATAGCCTCAAAAAAGGAAGAATGAAAATATATGGAAGCAAAAGGTCGAGAAAGAAAAATGAGTAACAGGAAGGAGTGGAGAAAAAATCACATATCAAGGCAGATGTCAGTACATAAAGAAAAGTGGAAACGAAGAAAGAAAACACTTTTTAAGCCATGGGTCTCTACAGGCACGTATCCACTATGTTTGTACTCCTCTTGTGCTCCACGCTCCTGCAACTGCTCCACATAGTAGATACGTCGGCGCTCGCGGACCGTACAACCAGTGGCGTAACAAACTCCGTCGGCTCCCCCCCGCAGAATTGGAAATGGGGCCCCCTTTAAAAAATTACTAAATGCGACATGTGTAACAAATACCTATATGTGTTACAGCCCAGTAAATGACCGTAAAATATGGCGATACCATGTAATTTTCAGTGTCACCACCGAAGTGGTCAAAACTTTTCGAGTTAATTATGAGGAAAAATGTTTATTGTTTAAAAAAAAAAACAATTTTTTGGGCGATTTTTCGCTTATAGTTCAAAGAGTAAGTATTTGATCGAAAAGAATGCTGTTAGCAAAAATGTAGCTTATGAAAAAATGAAACAAAAATGAAGTCTATCGACCCAGTAAAAGAAAAGTTGTAGCTCATGAAAAGTTTTTCTCATTCGTCAAATTCCAAATTGAATATTTCAACGCGAAATAACAATTTTTTACAAAAATAAGAACTTCGAACCGGTCTAACTTACAGATTATATTATAAACAATAACTATTTACAGTAAATGCTAAAGCGCCAGCGATAAATTGTATTTGGGGTGCGAAATAGGGGTTGATTTTCACGATTTTTTTTGCCAAAAAAGGGGCCAACTTTATTTTGAGCGTAACTCGTATAGGTTTGGTGCTAGAAACTTTTATAAAAAATAAAAATAAAGCTTTTTTGAAACATTCAAAAAAGGTTTAATGAGTTTTTCCCGAAAAGTGCTTCATTTTTTGGTTATTTCAGGTTGAAATATTCGATTTGGAATTTGATGAATAAGAATAGTCGATAGTATTAAGAAGTCGACAGACTTCATGAATAAGTACATACACCATTTTTTTGTATCTCATAAGCTACAATTTTCCTACAAATATTTTGTCGATATCTAATATTTAATTCAATAAAATACTTATTTTTGAGTTATTTGCGAAAGACCCGTCCTGAAAACGTGTTTTTTTTTGTTGAAAAATAAACATTTTCACTCGCAAATGACTTGAAAAGTATTACCATAATATGTAAATAAAGAAACTCTATAGAACAAAATTTGTTTATAATTAGTCAATTTATACATGACTTTTAAACGTATGTTTTTCACCCCAAGTGGGGGTGTCACCCCCGAAGTAAAAGCAACCAACGGCATAAGTCCAACTTTGAAGTGGAGTGTAACTAGAACCTAAATCCAAATTGTCAAGCAAATACGTCCGTCGTGACGCTGATAATTTCACTCCAAAACTTTCATTTACTGAGCTATTGGTGTAAGTATTCATGTATTGTTTATGACGACTTACGTTTTTCATCTTTATTAGTACTTATAGAATAAAATAGGACAAAAATTACTAAATGATTACATTAGTAGGTATTACATAGTATTATTCTATGAGATGAACAACTTTCTTCGTGCACTATTATCAGCGAATATATCCGGGAGACCGGAAAGGATTAAGTTTCTAGATATGAGATGATTCACTTGCCGAATGAACCTATTTAGAAATTTACGTTTTTAAATTTAAACACACAACGTAAAATAATATAATATAATAACAGATTTTTACAAAATATCAGACAAGATGGGGCCCCTGATCGATTGGGTCCCTCCCCGCAAGCTTCATGCTGCGGGGGTCTTTGTTACGCCCCTGCGTACAACAATGCGCGCTCCGCTTCGGCGCTCCAGTCGGTGGCGGTTTATATGTAGAGGAGCGCATGTCGTATCCATTTCATCTGAATCATTTGCAGGGAGTCGGAGCGCAAGAGGTTCGCGAACATAGTGGATACGTGCCTTTAGGTCTTTAATGCATACTATATATCGCTCATTAAATGCAACAATGTCATATCTCAAAAAACTTACTTTCGAGAAAATTCAATTTTAAGTTTTGGATGCTGCTAAAAAAATTTTTAATTTATTGAAAAAAAAAATGCTTAAAACCATTAGACAATGTGATTGTTTTGTCTAAGAATCAATTGAAAAAAAAAAGAGTTTTTTAATTTTAAGGGTTAATAAGATCAAATTATTAAAAAATGTTCCATTTTGTGACGTTATTGTCACTTAAATGCATTTGTAAAAGAGGTACAAATTGAAATATGATGATCTTGTCATTATTTAAACACAGTTTTTGGCAAATAATTTTAATATGTCAACTTGTTAAAAACAAGAAGTTACAAAATAAGAAAACTACAAATAAAAATACAGTTCAAGAAACATTAATAAAATATTTTGGCTTAGATATTTTAATGAAAATACGCATGTTTCGCAAAGGTCTTTCTTGGGTGTAAAGAAAGACATATTAAATTCTTTGACAAAAACTTCATGGAAAATTGCGTAACTTGCAAAAGGTCTATTTCTTTGGTGGTTACAGATTTCAATATAGTCTCTATGAATATCTGCCAATGAGCGGCTACCATCAATAAATATTCGGGATGTATTGGCGCGAGTAATAACTTTCAATTCTTGGGATTGATGTTATGTGCTGTCTAATATCTTCCCGAATTTCTGGATTTAGCGATTTCTGGTTTCCGTGTCTTCCACATTTGTCCGAATCAAGGAGGACCTCTAAAACTTTATTCCGTTTTTCTTGCACAGTTCTTATTATGCGATCAGGTATGTCCAAAGTATTTGCAAAAAATACTTTGCAAACTCGAATCTACTTACCTTCTTTTACAAAATAGTATGCTTTGTTTTTGTCTCTGGGTTTTCTTGTACCTCCGACACGAATATACCGATATTGGGGTACAACTGGTACCAACAGTTTGTTAATATACTCTCTCCGTTTTTGAAATTCATCGAGTGACCAATAGCTTAAAAAAATCTGTATTCCCTCCTCTTCGGTAAATTTAGATGGACACTTGAGTTTACAATCTTTGCACGGATACCTTACTTGTCTTTTTTGTCTCATCTTTTTGTTTTTTGAATGAGTTTGGTAGGCTTCACCACAACTACTCATTTTTTTTTTGTAAGATTTCTCTTCCAGTTTTTAGTATTCCGTTGACGTTTCTTGCCTTTCTTTGGGGGTGTAACAAGAATAGGAATGTCTTGGTTTGCTGATAAGGTTTGATTAGGCTCATTATTACCGTCGTCGTGGTTTTCTTTATCACACTCTTCTGATTCTTCATCACTCTTTGGTACATAGTTATGATCGTTAATTATGTCTTCACAATCTTCAGAGGACGAAGAAGAGCTACTACTACTGGAAGACCTACTAGAACACCTACTACAACAGCTGCTTGAAGATGATGAAGAACTTGTTGACTTAGAAACTCCAGGAACAGCTATATTCTTATCACCTGTAAAAAATAATTATCTTCAAACACTATTAACTTCCAAAATCATACCATTTTTAAATTTTTTTGCATTTTTTAATTTTATATGGGAGTGACTAGGTGTCAAATAAAATACACCATTAAATCTTATACTGTTTTTTCCATATTATAACATAAAATACGTAGGCAAACTATATATTTTTTTTATTTTAATGTTTCAGAACTAATTTTTTTATAAAAATATTTTTCCTTGTAGCACCAATATTTCTAAACCGCAACGCCGCGCCCCCTCACATTTCTCCAAAAGCTGGAACAGCCACTGAAAAAATACTTACCTAGTGTACTTGAAGATTCTTGATTTTTTACAAAAAAAACTCATTGTCCATCTCTGAAACGTTTGTTTCATATTCTTGTTTGTTTTGTTGTTCATCATTGTCGAGCATATTCTTTGGGGTACCATTTTCACATTCAAAAACAGAAACTGTGTAGTCAGACATATACTGTTCGGTCGATGCATCCTCATTGGTAGATTGCTGCTGCTTTAAAAGCTGCTGAATCTTTTTTAAGCGAAATTTAGGACATTATTACGTTGAAAGCCTAAAATAGTATATTTTTTAAATTAGATCAAATAAAAAGTATTAGACAAATAAACATAATATGCAATTATTTTTGGTTTTAAATTTAAAAATTAGTAAAATTTAATGTAATCAATTGGTTGCAATCCCAAATGGAGAAAAAAGTTGTGTTTAAAGATTGACCTAACCTTAAATAAATATTATTCCTTTTAAATTTTTAAATAATATTTTGTAACAATAAAGTCATATTGTTTACAAAAACTCAGATACCTCCAGCAAAAAAAATATTAAATTCTTTGTAATAAAGTCTTAAGAAAAAATAATACACCAAACAAATATTTTTTTCAGAACAATAGCGTCATATTTCTAATTATTAAAACCTAAACGTTTATCATTTTTTGGCGAAAAAAGTACTAACTCTAAATAAGGCGTTATTGAAATAAAATATTATCAAATAAAAGATCTTACCTTTAGTGAAATATCCTCATAAAACACAATAACACGTTTTTAAACAAAAGCGTAAGCACGTGCCACTTCAACTGACAAACCACAACTGAAATAAAACACTCTTGCGGTAAAAATTTAGACCTCGTCGCAGAAATACTACAATCGTTTGGCGCCATCTCTCAGTTAATTGTTAAGTTACAGATATATCGATCTAACAAAGTAAACTTTATACAATTTACTTTCTGTTAAACCACATAACTCAAAAATTCGATTTTTTGAGATATGACGTTGTTGCATTTAATGAGCGATATGTAACATGTAAAATGGTAAATATTCATCCGGTTTATTTCTTCTCGTTGTATTAGTATTCCGTGAT
Organism: Diabrotica virgifera virgifera; assembly: GCF_917563875.1. NCBI lineage: Eukaryota > Metazoa > Arthropoda > Insecta > Coleoptera > Chrysomelidae > Diabrotica > Diabrotica virgifera. The sequence goes on along the minus strand of NC_065447.1, from coordinate 196,531,725 downwards.
CATATCTGCGATAATGCTAATAGACATATTAGCAATAATTAAACGTACTGCCTGTATTGCCCGAAGACAATCGAGAGTTATGGAGATATTGGATTTGTGGTTTGGCCTTTGGCACACCGTTCACTATAAATATAAAGGATGTACAGTTCGGACTTGTTTATGGCCTAAATATTTTATTAGGACATAAATTGAAACATACACTGTTGAGGTTTATGTATGAAAATAGATATAAATCTATATGGTTGTCATTATTTTATTTTAGACATCAATATTTCAATAAAACTAAAATATTGCGATACTCAGTAATAGTTAGAAGACCGTCAACTAATATTTTAGTAACGGAATTCTTGACGACCTTAAATAGAAACGAGTGCGCTGATATGAAATCATTGAGGTTAAATATTTTCGGTAGGTACTTTAGCTACTCCACAGATTAAAATATGTATTATGTATTCAGGGTGACGCAGATAAAGGGCCTATTAGAAATATCTCGAGAACTAAAGCTAAGAGAATAATGAAAATTTAAATACAGGGGTTTTGAGGTATAAATTATTTAATGAAAATATTTTGGTCTCTTTTCTACTTCCGGTTATACCGGAAGTTGATTGTAACTTCGTTTTTTTTTAATGGGACACCCTGTATATTTTTACCTTTTTGGATTCTGCTCGATTCCTTCTTTCTTAAAATATGAGGTTTTGTAATATTATACAGGGTAGTTTAAAAGATAATTACGATTTTATATAAATTTTGTAGCAAAATTCACACCCTGTAGAATTGTACTGATTTGATATCAAAAACTGGATTTAGAGAAATGTTTAATTTTAGTATAGAGGGTTGGTCGAAACTCGGAATGAGTATTTTTCTTAAATAGAAATAGAGTATTTTTGTATTGTAATGAAATTTTTGATTGTCGCCGCTTCTCGCATCCTAATTTCCACCATTTTCTGTCGAAGCAATCTTCAGTTTTTAGGTATCTGGCGGTCATTGCATCTTCGACACTTTCTCTCCAGGATTGTCTTGGTTTACCCCGTTTTCTTCTAGTGGGTGGAGTCCATTTTTCTATTTTTTTCGGCCATCTACTTTCAGGCATTCTCTAAAGGTGTCAATACCAGTTGAATCTTTTGGCTTCGATTGTGTCTATTATATCTAGATCAATTTCCATTTCTCTCCTAATATCTTCGTTTCTCACCCTATCAAGTCTAGTGAGTCGGTAACATCGTCTCCAATAGTTCATTTCCATGGCCTTAATTTTTGACTTGTTTCTTTGGTTGATTTCCCAGAGTTCGGCGCCGTACAACCCAATACTTTCTATTATTGTTTTATGCAGTCTTCTTTTATTTTCTTTTGTTAGTTTATTACTCCACAATAGTCCGTGTAGCTGTCTGGTGGCTGATCTTGCTTGGCCAATCCTGGAATATATTTCGTCGTTACTCCCTGCTTTTGAAGTTACTTGGACTCCTAAATATTTGAAAGTTTCTGCTGGATTTATGGTTCTTATTTCAATTTGTAGGCGTTCTGGTGTTTCTCCTACAACTAAGTACTCGGTTTTTTGTATATTAATTGTAAGGCCACATTTAGTGTACTCTTCTTCCAGTTTTCCGAGCATATAGACTATATCACTCTCGTCTTCAGCTACAACGGCTTGGTCGTCAACGAAGTGTATTGTTGCTTGTCTCTTTCTGTGTCTACCTGTCATAGGTGTCATATCTTTCCTGAAGTTGTTCGATTTCTAAGCATTTTGCTGACATCAAGTTTTTTTTGGCTTCTCTGCACTTTTTTCTAATAATTTTATTGATTCTTTTGTATTCTACTGTGTTTGTTTTATGTTTTCGTCTTATGTTCATGAGGTCCATGTTCTCTTACGTTATCCATTTTTATTTTCTGTTGTTTTTAATGAACCCGATATCTTCTTTTTGTATCTTTGTTATTTTCGTTTCTAGAGCAGTCCATGTTATTTCAACGTCTACCTTCAATGTCTGCCTGTACCAAGTTCTGTGTCATTTAATTTCTATTTCGTTGTTGATAGGTACTTATTTCAATTTTTTCTTTCAGGGTTCCTTTAAGTTCAGGGTCCTTTAGGTTCAGGGTTCATTGAAAATCCATTATAACTGGATTCCGATCGCTGTGTATGTCAGCTCCAGTGTATGTTTTCGTAGATTTTATGTAGGTACTTCTTAAAGTTGGTATCGAGTAAAATAAAGTCAACTTGATTCCTAACAATTTTATCTTCGCTATCTGAATCTACAGGCGGTTTCTAAGTGTACATAAATGAGGTAATATTTCTACTTGTATGATACGAATGATCAGTTTACTGGTCCATACTGAGTTCTACCTGATGGAGAGGATTTATAGATTATACCTATTTACCTATGTATTCTATACTATTGGAATCAGTCTACAGCGTCATTGTACATTCAGAACTAGAATATCGATACTTTTTAAGTATTGAGTATTGTATTGGTTATGCCAATGAAGTATCGTATCGTGTATCGATATTGACAATACTTTCTTATAAAAATATCTTATTGATATTGATTTCGATACGATATCGATACAATACTATAAAATATCGACACAAAAATGATTAAATTAATAAAAAACGATTCTTTATTCATTTATCACTGTCATTATTTAAAAAATCTCTTAAAATATACAAGAAATAGGATAAATTACATTGTAACCTCACAAATATTATCCTTTAAAGAGCTCTTCATCCATCTGTTCACATAAATTTCTTTGATACTTCTGTCTTTTAAAGAGCATCTTTTATTCGTTAGTAGCAGCGCTGCTTCAGAAAAAAACCGCTCGATTGGTACGGACGTCGCCTGGATGCACAAAATATTCCTAGCCAACCGAGATAAAACGGGGAAACACTACTATTTATGATTTCTGCCATAATAAAATATTTGTGTCTGGTCCAGGTCTTGGAGACTGCAAGTAGTCTTCAATTTATTTTCAAAAACGTCGTCCTTCTCTCTCACACCAATGGAGAGCATACGCTCTTGTGCGTCTTATAACTCTTATAATAGTTTAACTGTATAATAGGCCTTATGCAGCACTCACGTGGCGTTTTATTATTTTTTTCTCGATATCGATATTCTCAATAATATCGAGGAAAGCGTATCAATAATACAAGAGTATGTATTGATTTGCTAAGGTATGTATTGTATCTGTATCGTATTGACTTTCGATACGATATCAATATAATATCGATATTTTTATCGAACATCGTGAAGCACTATATCAGAACTCGTATATTGTTAATTTTCTAGCATATTTAATTTATTTGAATCATTATTATACGCAATAATTCCTGTCGCCAGGGCTAATGCCTCCTTTATTCAGATGGACTTACCCAAGTCTTTTTTGTGTATTTTGACCGGTAGAACACGAATTTTTTGGGTAACAGTTTATCTGGATGTCGATAAGATTGTTATAAACGTAGAACTTAAGGAATTACATAACAGCGATTTCTCGCAAAACAAAACATTTTTTTGTATTTTTTGGGAAATTCTAAGCAAAAAATGTTCTTACAAGTTTTTTCGTAGAATGCATAGTTTTCGAGATAAACGCGGTTGAACTTTCAAAAAATCGAAAAATTGCAATTTTTGAACCCGAATAACCTTTCATTAAAAAATAAAATAGCAATTCTCCTTACCGCATTTGAAAGTTCAAGTCAAACTATATCGGTTTTGATTATTTGCATTGCTAAAAATTTATTTTTTTATTGTTAAACAAAGCTATAAACACATAATGTTTCCCGTGCCCAATACATGCGTTTTAATGCATGTTACGTAGAAACTGCCTCGCTTGCACTTATACCTACTCTACCTGCTCGTTCGATTTTAAATAGGAGATCATTGAAAACATCAATCAAGCACTTTATAGCTTTGTTTAACAATAAAAAAAATAAATGTTTAACAATGCAAATAATCAAAACCGATATAATTTGACTTGAACTTTCAAATGTGGTAAGCAGAATTGCTATTTTATTTCTTACATTGATTATAAATATTCCACATATGGAATACAATGTATTTATTAATCAATGTTTCTTAATCAAAAGTTATTCGGGTTCAAAAACTGCAATTTTTCGATTTTTTGAAAGTTCAACCGCGTTTATCTCGAAAACTATGCATCCTACGAAAAAACTTGTATGAACAATTTTGCTTTGAATGACCCAAAAAATACAAAAAAATGTTTTGTTTTGCGAGAAATCGTTGTTATGTAATTCCTCAAGTTCATTGTTTATAACAATCTTATCGACATCCGGATCAACTGTTACCCAAAAAATTCGTGTTAAACGGGTCAAAATACATAAAAAAAACTTGGGTAGGTCCATCTGAATAAAAGAGGCCGTTGTACCCCCCCTGGCGACAGGACTAAATACAATGATTGTTAAACACAGTGGTTATCGCATATACAATCTTTGACGTGAGTATCCTTTGATCTATTGTTTTATCTAGTTTTTGTTAATGTTGTGTATTTTTTAAATATTTTATAATTATAACATTTATAATTATAATATAGTATCATAAGTATTTTATAATTATAATTTGTACAAATTGAATTCATATTTTTAAACTCTTTTAAAGTTCTATAGCGCGGCGTTCATTCATGAATATAATTATAATATAAACATAATTATAATAAAAACGAAACAGGCTAATTAATATTATTTACATTACACAAACAACGGTGAACTTCTAAAAGAATTCAAATCAAATAGTAGAACGGTCATTGAAGAGAAAGTTAAAAAATAACGTTACGAAACTTTCTTTAATCGGTGTTAGCAAGTGTCTGCTTAGATGTTTGCATTTTTAACATCAATTCAACTCGAAGCACATTGAGAGCGAATACAGGAAAGGTGAAAAGAGCACGGGAATTTGGCTGTTTTATTTTGCGATGCAAATTACAAATTGCTGCAAAGAGCGCTCAACTCACGTAGACTAGACGTGAAAATTTTTTGAAAACTAATACCATCACAGCGTCTGAGTTGCGAAAATTCTTCTCTGATTTATAGGAAGTAACGTATAAAGAAATTTTTTAATATTTATTTACGTAATCATACTGTTCTTTCTGTCACATTTTTTATTTACTGAAATTTTCATAGATAAAATAAAACTGCGTTCAAGTTTTGAATTAATCAATTCAGCCTCTGTCCTATTAACTCCGGAGCTCCGCAAGGTAGTGTTCTCGGGCCGCTGCTTTTCTCACTCTACACAGCCGATATACCAGAGTCTCATAATACTATGATCGCTTCCTTTGCTGATGACGTAGCAATACTAGCTGTAAATGAAGATCCCATACAAGCCTCACAAGACCTGCAACACCATCTGGACATACTCAGTGAATGGTACACAAAATGGCGAACAAAAGTAAACAAAATCATCTTAAATAACGTTTACCAACCGCCACAACACATTCCCACGTGTAAGAATGGAAAATGTACGAATACCAGCAGTAACAGACGCTAAATACCTTGGCCTCCATCTTGACCAACGTCTTAATTGGAAGAAACATATCCAGACCAAAAGAAAACAGCTAGACTTGAAATGCCGGCAAATATATTGGCTCCTTGAGCGCAGATCAAAACTCAACATCCAAAACAAAATTCTTCTGTACAAAGCAATACTCAAACCTATTTGGTACTACGGACTACACCTCTGGGGCTGTGCAAAGTCAACATCACTGAATATCATCCAAATAATTTCAGTCTAAAATTTTAAGACCAATAGTGGATGCACCATATGGTACGTAAGTAATCAAACACTTCACGAAGACTTAAATATACCTTTTATCAGAGAAGAAATCCATCGAGCCACGGAGTCACAAAATGAGCGTACCATTCACCATGAAAATGAGTTAGTAAGGGAATTATTCCATAATGGCCCTGCCACAAGGAGACTAGACAGAACTTAGCCTCAGGACCTATTTTAAAACTTAAACATAAATAGAATAAGATGAGACATCATTGGACGTCTCTTCTTCATGCCCAAAAACATGGAACAAAATTACTTAATACTCTTTTAATGATGTAGATTGTAAATAAACATAATTACATAAAAAAAAAGTTTTGAATTAGAAATTTTAAGAAAAAGGAAACAAGAACAAGTCAAACAATTCTGGTGATTGTAGTTGGGTCTATCTTTGTTTTGGTTTAACCCTGGATGGGCCTTTGTCTGTCTGGTTATGTCCTTGCATTCAGACCTCCCTTGCGTTTTTATCCGCCATTGTCTTCCATTCGTAGTTGTTAGGTCGTTTTTCACGTAATCCAATCATCTCGTTCTAGATCTTCCTTTTTTTCGTCTTCCTATCGGCTTGCATTGTAATATTTTCTTTGTCGAATTTGTATCTTCTTGTCCCTGAACATGTCCCAGCTATGATAGTCTCATTTAATAAATCTTACAATTTCGTACCCTTCATTGAATTCATTAAGTTTATACTTTTTTCAATATCTTTCTCTCGAATGTATGCGCTTCAGCTTTTTTTTGTCTTTACCCAGATCTGACAACCATATGTTACTACGAATCTAACCATAAAGGAACGTGGAAAATATCAGGAACCAACAGAACCCATCAAATTGACCACATCCTCATCTCAAAAAGATATGCAACAGACAAAACTGATGTGACAACGTATCGTGAGCGAACTCTGACTCAGATTACATAACTATTTTGTGGGGAAAAGAGGGACAAATAGTCGAATTAAAAAATAGAACGTTGAAGGATTCAATAATCCAATAAAGAAACCAGAATACCAAAGACCAAAATGCTCTCTAAATAGAACTTACGGAACCAGAGAGAGAGAAACTGCAGATGGAGAAGGGAGTCAATTAAAAAGAGTAATAACGGAATCTGAAGAGGATAGGTACACTTCGCGTCATATATAAAACTGGTACACTTTTTTTCCCAATGTAAACCTGTGTTCAGAATGAACACAATAATGGTTCGTAATTCACTTCGTTGTTGCCATCACAGATAACGGAATTGCACTAAATCTAAATACAAAAAAAATAACGTTTAAAAATGTATAAAGTTTTTAGATAGGTATTACTTTTACTATTAACAATTGCCTATCATTGGAAGAAACCTGGGAAAACTTGACCGAAGATGAAAATTTATCACTTTTTGCTGATGAATTTTTATTCTTTTATCTATTTTGATATAATATTTTCGTTGAACTGGCAACGTTGTCTTAGAAATTTATTTTCTTTCGTTTATTGGCCTTTACCTACTTGGGTATTTGGCATCGTAGAAATTAGAATGACATATGTGACAAGATCAACTTACATAACTTGAAAAACGCGATTTTTCAAACGGGTTGAAAACGTCACAGTTGACAGTTTTTAATTTTTGCTAAAAAAACCTCATCAAACCTAATTTAGTGTGAAAACAGTTGTTAATTCTTGTTAATTTTTTATTTATCGTTGATAAGAAGTCGAGGTCCGCTGGGATGAACAGCCTCGGCTTCTTTTCGCAGTGAATATCTGTTGTGAATTTTGTTGTGTTTGACATTTGATTTTTTGGAAGAAAACTTAAAATAGACAAATCTGTGATTATCGTTCGAGGTGAACGGACGACTCATCCAAAGGGTAAGGGCCAAAACTATCTATATTTCCCTGTTAATTTCTAATTTGCATCGACTGGCATAGATTTTAAATTCGTCAATCTGCCGCATAAGATGGAGGAAGAAGTTCCTCCCGATCCTCCTCCACCACCTGACCCTCCTAATAAAATCAACCAACATGAATGTCAATCTCAACCTCCAATTATTCAGAAAAGTCTTAAAGGAAAAAAACAAATACTATTTTCGGAGACCGACATAGGTCCTTATGAAGTATTTGTCCAGGGTCAGGATAAAAATATTGGAGATTACCACGTGTTAAGTATAGCTAAATCTATTTCTGTTTTAAAAATTAAAGACATCACGAAAATCAGTAGAAAAGGTAAAAACAGGATAGGGGTATTATTTGCCACTAGAAAAGCAGCCAACGATTTCGTTGTGAGGAAAGATTGGGAAGCCCTAGGGTATGACGTGTTCATTCCATTTCATCAGATTTCTTGTAGGGGTATAGTAAGGGGAGTTAATAAAAGATTCACAGAGGAAGAAATAAAGGAGGCATCAGAAACCAACTTGGCTTTATGTAAGATATTAAGTGTAAAGCGAATGAACCGGAGAGTACAAGTGGATTCAAAGGTTGAATTTGTCTCCACGGGAACTATTAGCATAACTTTTTCAGGAAAAACTATTCCTAAAGAAATTTCCATATATCAACTACCAATGAGGGTCACACCATTCATCAGCCCTGTTCTTCAATGTGGAAATTGCTTACTTTATGGCCATTCTACGAACCAATGTAGAGGAAAAAAGAAATGTGCTAGATGCGGAACTTCTCATGAGGATTCTTCATCTAATGCGTGTACAAAATATTGCATTTTCTGCAAATCTTCTGACCATGAATCAAATAGTCGTAATTGTAGAGAGAGAGTCAGACAAAAAGATATTAAGGATCTAATGTCCTTTTCTAATCTATCTTTCTATGAGGCAAGTCAGCAGGTTCCTAGGATCCATAATATTTCATCTTTAAACATAAACGATTTCCCCCCCTTACATAGCGATCAGAATAATTCTAATGGCATCTTACCACAGGAGAGGAGGTCTGCAGCCTCAGCTCAATATTCAAAACCTTTTAGTCAAGTCACTCAATCTCCACCAAAAAGAAGAAGACCTTCAATACAAGAAAATACAGGTTATGATAAAATCTCCCACCAAAGACTACTTATTAATCCATCAGGTAGAAGAATAAATGAGCCTTCGACTTCAAAATTCAATCCTGCTCATTCTGATTCTCAAATCACTAACTCACAATCTTTATCCCAACTTCATTTGGATTTCAATCAGGCCATGTCTATGCTGAACCAATCTCACAGGGAGCTCGTCATGACCTTCATTGGGGACTTAATAAACTCAAAATCATACTCCATTCCTTACAATATGGCAGGTCTAAAGACTAGCATAAACAAAAGTGTATCACCTTTCAATACAAATGTAAACCAGGGTCGGAGGGGAATAGAGGATCTCGAGCCTGAGGATTCGAGATCTTTTGACTCCTTGGTCTAGCAAACATACTCTTTATAATGAATCCTAACACTCCGATAACTATTATTCAGTGGAATATACGTTCGTATAACACTAATTCTGACAATCTAAAAATCCTTATAAAAAACCTTAACCCAGATATAATCCTTATTAGCGAATCTTGGCTCTCAAACCAACATGTTATAAGATGTAGAGGGTATCAAATAATCAGAAAAGATCGAGAGGATGGTTATGGCGGATTAATTACTCTTATCAAAAATAATATTGATTATAGGGAAATTCAAATTGCCAATCCAGGCTTCAATCATGATGTCCAATTCCAACTCACATTTCTCCCTAACTTTAATTTGAATATTCTTAATATATACTGTCCACAAGACAACTCTATCTCCAAATCCAACTGGTTTTCCCTTGTTAAATTACTTAATAAGCCATTTTTAATCATGGGTGATCTAAATTGTAATCATAAGGCATGGGGTAGTTCTAGAGACAGTCACAATGGTAGGATTATTTTTGATTCTTTGGAGGAACTTGAGCTAGTATTTCTCAATGATGGGTCCCCAACTAGACTGGTGGCCCCAGGAGGCAGTAAGTCGGTAGTAGATCTAACAATGGCATCAGTCGATGTGGCAGCCAGTGTGGGCAAGTGGTCCACTATTTCAGATACTGGAACTAGTGACCACTTCCCCATAATATGTCAGATAGGTGTATGTCCTCAATCTCCCCCGCATTCATGTAAAAGAAGAAATCTAAAGAAAGCTGATTGGTCTACTTATCATAACAATTTAAACAGCATTTTCTTAGCTTCTCCCAGGGAAGATTACGAATTTTTTACTAACTCCATATCATCGGTAGCTGATGAAACAATACCTTGGCTTCACCCTCCTAATAATTCCAAATACCACATTCCATGGTGGGATGACTCATGTGCTGAAGTCGTCTCTGCGAGAGTGTCTGCCTTAAAAAAATTTAAAAATATCCCCTCAATGGAAAACTATATCGAGGCTAAAAAGAATATAGCCAAATCAAGAAAATTCCTAAAATCAAAACGTAAAAATAGTTTCAGACTATTTTGCAGTAAATTAAATAGAAACACTCCTCTAAAAGTTGTGTGGGAGAAAATTAATAAGGTATCGGCTTCGAAACCTTCAATATATACACAATTGCCCTCTACTCCTATATCCCACGAAATTCTATGTTGCTTAACCCCCCTTTCCGCTGTCAATAAAGTATTGGTTAGATCTCCTCAAGCCCTAGAACCGCCATTTGCTCTCGACGAGTATCAGAACTCCCTCTCAATTAAATCTGACTCGGCTCCTGGTTTGGATCAGATTTCCTACTCAATGTTAAAAAATCTTCCCGTTGTTGGATCTTTGTTATTAATTCAACTTTTCAATGAAAGTCTTAGAACGGGTATAGTTCCTGTTCAGTGGAAACAATCAGTAATTTTACCTATAATCAAAAAAGATAAAGATTGTAATAATCCGTTAAACTTTAGACCAATAGCTCTTTCTTCATGTGTAGGCAAAATGCTCGAAACTCTTATAAAGAATAGAATAGAGTGGATTGTGGAACATAATAAGATTTTTAATCCACTACAACTAGGATTTAGAAGGGGTAGAGGTTGTACGGAATGCCTTACATACCTCACCTCAACAATTCAAATAGGCTTCGCTCAAAATCAATACACTGTTGGCATATTTCTAGATATCTCTTCTGCTTATGATAATGTCAATATATCACTCTTGTATTCCAAATTATTAAAGTATAACATTCCAACCCAACTGGCTAATTTGATTTTCTGCCTTCTAAATGATAGAGAGCTATTTGTCAAAGACAAACTGGGACAAACCCATGGCCCAAGAAAATCAAGTCTGGGACTACCCCAAGGTTCCCCATTAAGCCCTATCCTCTTCAACCTATACTGTCTTTCCCTGTATAATTTAATCCCCTCTTCATGCAAACTAATTCAGTATGCAGACGATTTGGTTCTTCTGATTAGAGGGAGTGATATTAATGAATTGGTAATTAATGTAAATAAATTATTGATTCAGATGGAATCATGGTTGCTAGACCACAATTTAAATCTGTCTAAGAACAAATCTTCTGCAATATTATTTACAAAAGGAAACACGAAAATCTCTCCCCCTAATGTAATATTTTGTAACCAGAATATTGGTTGGGTGGATTCAGTCAAATACCTGGGGGTAAATATTCAAAAAAACTTAAAGTGGAATTCATATGTAAACTCGATAGAACTAAAAGTAAATCGTGGCCTGAATGTGATGAGAGCTCTTTGTGGGACTTATTGGGGAAGTGATCCAAAAACCTTACAAATTGTACACAATGGTCTGATTCAGAGCCATCTGGACTTTGGCTGCCAGGTAATTTTCGATTGTCCAACTTCCTTAATTAAAAGATTGGAGAAACTAAAATACAAAAGTATCCGAATTATAACTGGATGCATGAAATCTACCCCAATTCATGCTCTCTTAAGTGAAAGTGGTCAGATCTCGCTTAAATCTAGATGGGAATGGCTTAGCTCTAAATTTATATTAAAAAATTTAATGTTAATTGGCAACCCAATTATTTCCGCTCTCGACCTGTTAGACTTGGCAATTCAAAGGAACCAAAATCATTGGAAAAACAGAAGTATTCCATTTCTAGTGCTTTTAAAAAACAAATTTAAAAGTACTTATCCCAACTTATATTTAAGTGACTTATACCCATGCCATAACTTTGAACTAGACCATCAATTATCAACAATTCCAATCATAAATATCCAATCTAATCGTTCAGATGAACTTGCCTCAGTTCAACTCCAAAAAATAATTCTAAATAAACCTAGTCACACCAAATTCTTCACGGACGGCTCGGTTGATGATGAAGGATCAGCAGGCTTTGGTGTCTTTAGCCGAGAGATCAACTATTCTTATACCAGTAAACTACCTAAGTATACCCAAATATGTACGGCTGAGATTGTCGCAATTAATCATGCCCTCCAAATTATTTTGAAAAATGGGATTAAACAAGCAATCATCTGCTCGGACTCTAAAAGTGCCTTACAGAAAATAGGCAGATCAACCTATTCTATGGAAACAGAACATTCATCGTTCATGACCAAGAGAGGCATCATTGAAGCTAAAGAAAATAACGTTAATATTAGTCTGGCATGGATTCCAGGACACTCGAATATTAAAGGGAACATGGTGGCTGATAAACTAGCTAATATAGGTAGAACCTTAAATGTAGCTGCTGGTATCACTCTTCACTATTCCAACTTTCTACCAGACATCAAGCATTCCATCTGGAATCGGTGGAAGCAAGAATGGCAGGGGAAAAATCGAAATAATTCATTTTACTCTAAAATTGTAGGTCAGATAGATAAACTCCCCTGGTACCACAATTTTGCATACCAAGACAGAAGACATATAACCACCATTATTAGAATGAGGACAGGTCATTGTGCTACTCCAGTTCACCTATTCAGGATAGGAGTAAAAGATGACCCATATTGTGACTGTGGCCGAGTTGGGTCCTTAAATCATCTGATTTTTGAGTGCCCTATAAATATGTCACCCAATTTTGACCTATATAAAGAATTAGCCAAGACAAATATCCCTACTCCCATTGAAATTTGCCTACTTATGTCCAACCTTAATCCACGTAGGATTAACCTGATCCTTAAATTCCTTAACTTAGTCAAACTTAATTTATAAATTAATCAATTCCCAAATTTGAATTAAAAAAATTAAGAAGATAAAGATATAAAAAGATATTGGACCTCCAAATGATAAAAGCCTTAACCCTTATGGTATAATATTGCCTTTCCTGTAGGGACTGCCTGGCCCTATACGAAGATGTTCCTGCTAATATATATTTAAAAAAAAAATTGAGGCTTTAACATATATATTTGGAAATATTCGACTGCCCAGAGCAAGATAAGGGTATTTCCCTGGTGTAAGCTGGGCGAATTATCCCGATGGATATAACCCAATAAAGGAAGAAGAAGAAGAAGAAGAACGCGATTTTTGGTTAAAAGAGTTGTACCAGTTTTTATGACGCGAAGTGTACCTACACCACCCTACACCATACCCTACACTATCGGATAATCCAAGAGACAAAGAAATGCGGAATGGCATGATGATAAATGCAGAATTGCAATAGAGTAAAAGGGCAAGAGCTTTTGAAATCAACTTCATAGAAACACCAGAAATAGCAGGGTAATTTATAACGCGAAGAGAATACAAGCGAAAAGAATATACAGAAGAAAGATATTCGTAATCTAGGTATACCCGGTATACCTACCAAATACATCAGCCTCATAAAAATGACGTTACAGGGTTCAACAGCCGCAGTTAAAGCGGATCGAGTACTGATTCTCGTATTTGACATCAATGTACGCAAAATGACATCAACAGGCAGAAGCACTATTACTTTCAAGCATGCTGTTCAACCTAGTCCTTCAGGCAGTCATCAGAAAAACTAATGTAACCGGCCATACAATCACCAAAGTCAGTAAAAATTATCTAACAATAAAACACGAAAACGTTTGTTTTCTATACTTCCACAAAATTTATTATAACTAAGTGACTACAGCTGTTTCGGCGGAGTGCCTTTCTCAAGTGATATAGTTTACAATGTGTTTGCCTTTTTAAGTCTTCAACTGAAGAGGTTGAGGAGTGGGGAGCTGTTTGTCTCGAGTTGGTCATTCAGAATTATATCTGTATTTTTCAGTTTATTAATTTCCAAAGATTCTAAAAAAGATAGCTTAAGGCCTTTATTTTGAATATGTAGAATTTGAAACTCTTCATTGAAATAATGATTATGATCTAGAAGGTGAAGTGCGTATGTAGAAGTGTCTGTTTTTCTATTGTTGAATGCCCTTTTGTGTTCTGCTATCCGTTTGTCAAAAGTTCTGCCAGTTTGACCGATGTCCATCAATTATTTTCAGTAAAAATTACTGGTTGAATTGTTGTTCCGCATCAAAAGAGATTGGAGCCTTGTTAATAGTATGATTACGAGGATGATGAAGAGTAAAATAGACTGGAAAGAACTTGACATGCTGATATTGGTGTACAAAATTTGCATTTCTTACTTTTCGATAAAGTTTGAGACAACTCTGTAAATACAGAATGGAACCATTGCTAGAACAAAAGATAATGTAAATAATTCACAAATCAGAAAAAAAAACAGAAAGGGGATAAAGAATTATCTATATCTAATATTAAAGCTTGATAAAAACCTACGTAAATTAACTTTCGTTAAAAATAACAATATTTTACTTATTTATTATTTTATTCTTATTTATTACTTATACATTTTCATACTTTTTCTAAAAAATCTAAATATCACAATAGTTGTTTAATACGGATTTCGATTCTCATAACTTCAACCTCGTTTTGTTGATTGACGCTCCTGGTGGCCAGACCAATATTGATGTCTGTAAAAACATAAAACTACCGTCCTAACTGCCTCAAGAATCGCCCATACAATAACTAACCAGTCAGATACACAGGTATATTACAGATGCGACTCCACATGCTTCGTCAGACGCCGGCAAAAAGCAAAAGAATGAAGAAATACCGATCCGGACAGAGAGAGTGCCCATTAATAAATTACAAGTGAAGCATGCACACCTATTATTATGAATACCAAAAGGAACTGATGGTCTTTCATTATAACCCACGACATACAATCATATGTTGCACCGTTTATTTTGCTTTTGATCAGTGGCGGATGTAAAAAAATGTAAATATTACATACAAAATAAATAATACACTACTCTATAATGCATGTATAGAGTGTTATAATACTTTTGATATAACAGGTACTCTATTATAGAATTACAGGAGATTATACAAAGCTGTTGTATACGTAAGCACACATTGCCTATTGCTGCTTAATTTGTAGAAATAAGAAATAGAAGTTTCCTTCATTTGAGAAGGCAATAATTCGCAAATTTAGGTTGCATCTAAAAATGTACTAAGAACCGTCTTTAAATTTGTGATTGGTTACTGACATTGAAATTTCATTACTGAGTATTGAAATTATTGAATGCTAAGCGTACGTTCAGAGTGGACGAGCAAAGAGCAAAGAGCAAAGAGCAAAGAGCAAAGCGGAGAAATCAAACTCATACTGGCAAACGGAGGTGCACAGAGTGCTAGCAAAGAGCAAAGCGGCGAAACCAAACAAGTTTGATTTCTTTGGTCCATGTAGTGAGACCGCTCCCGTCTGAAAAAATTTTTGATTCGGTTTCTTTGTCAATTCCTATTCAAAAATGTCCCCTTTAAACAAATCTGAAGAGCACCGGGCGGAATTTTTGGGCAGAAAATGTTTAAACAATTTTATCTACTCTATGTTATGTTACGTGTAAGTTTTTAGTTTGTGAAAACTGTCATTATAGATAGCAGTGCGTGAAGTGTTTAAAGTGAGCGTGAAGTAACAATGTATTTTAAATGGGACTTACTTTTTCGCACTGTTTTTAACACACTTTCATATAATCAAATATCCTTAACTTTGGCGTTGTCATGGTGATGACATAATGAGCAATAAATTACGACAAAAGTTTTTACAGTTTTGTGGTTTGAAAGAAGTTAGAATTTTTAAATGTCAAAGTTCTAAAAATTGTAGAATAGAAATGAATTCCAGTGACGAAGAGTTACAGTTTTTTTATTTGTTTATGGTAGAGTAGATAAAATATTGTATGAAACTGTGCATGAAGTACTTTTTGCGAACTTACGCGATGTATAGCACTCGCTCCGCTGTCGCTCGTGCTCTAAATATCGCGTGCGTTCGCAAAAAGCATACTTCACGAACTGTTTCATAAATACCTATTTTTAAACAAATACAAAAGATCACGTTTTTTTGCTCCGGAACATATATTTTTAGACGAAGTAGTTTTCAATCCTAAGCGCTTGTTCACAATGGACGTAACCATAAGATGAACGTAAACCGTTATAATTTCGTAAACCGGAATTTGTACATAATTTTATGCAGCGTTCACAATAGACTTAAATTTTACGTAAAGACAGCCTGTCTTTACGTAAACTTTAAGTCTATTGTGAACGCTGCATAAAATTATGTACAAATTACGATTTACGAAATTATAACGGTTTACGTTCATCTTATGGTTACGTCCATTGTGAACAAGCAATAATAGTAAATTATTAATATTGAAAATATTAAAAATATTACTAAAAGATTTTTAAATTGAAAACTTATTGGTACACTTTCCTGGTGACACCTCCAAGACCAATTTGCAAGTCAAATGGATGCTGCAGTGAAGACGAGAGGGAAGAAATTCTACACTATGCAATTCACATCCCCCGTCTGCAGCTGGTAAAGTTCCAACGGAAAAATGCACCTAGTTAGGCCGCACCTACATTTGATCCGATTTTCTCCGATCAGATCAGATCCGACGTCGGCCGACGTCGGAATAGAAAATAAACCCATAGTATTAAATGGGGGTGCCTACATTGGATCCGTTTTCTCCGATCCGATCAGATCAGATCAGATCCGACGTCGGCCGACGTCGAAATAAAAAATAAACCCATAGTATTAAATGGGAGTGCCTACATTGGATCCGTTTTTCTCCGATCCGATCAGATCAGATCAGATCCGATATCGGCCGACGTCGGGAGTAGCTTCTCCTATTCTCATCGAGAAGTGTTTGGTTTCATTCCGATTGGTTGCAAGTTGAGTTGCAAATTGGTTGCAAGTTGGTTGCAAATTGGTTGCAAGTTGGTTAGAAGATGGTTGCAAGTTGGTTGCAAATTGGTTGCAAGTTGGTTGCAAATTGGTTGCAAGTTGGTTGCAAACTGGTTGCAAACTGGTTGCAAACTGGTTGCAAGTTGGTTGCAAACTGGTTGCAAGTTTGTTGCAAGTTGGGGGTTGCAAGCTAACATGTTTAAATATATTCAATGTCATCATCTCAACACATCTTCATCGGAACTTATTGTCGGTGGTCGGTGGTCGGAAGATTACTGAACCAATGTAGGCACCCTCGCCGGAAAACCGGTCTGATCGGATCTGATCTGATCGGAGAAAGACGGATCCAATAGGGCTTTTCATCGACTGTCATTTGTTTCGAGCTTCTGTCATGTGTCACATAATATTGATATATCTACGCCATACGTCTTCGGTTTGTATTGTTTATATACCAATAACGTATGACGTAGATAAATTAATATTATGTGACACATGACAGAAGCTCGAAACAAATGACTGTGAATGAAAAGCCCTATGTATCGGATCGGATCTGATCTGATCTGATCTGATCGGAGAAAATCGGATCCAATAGGGCTTTTCATCGATTGTCATTTGTTTCGAGCTTCTGTCATGTGTCACATAATATTAATATATCTACGTCATGCGTCTTTGGTTTGTATTATTGTATATACCAATAACGTATGTCGTAGATATATTAATATTATGTGACACATGACAGAAGCTCGAAACAAATGACTGTGAATGAAAAGCCCTATGTAGGCAATGTAGGTGTGCACTTACTCTACGGAGTAATACGACTATAAAATAAAAATGTATACCATTTTTATTATTATATATTTTTAGGTTTTTTGGGTTATTCTAAACAAAAAAGGTATCTTGTAATTTTTTCCAAAAATTAATAGTGTTCGAGTTATAGGCGATTTAAAATCTGAAAAATGCGACAATACGCATTTTCGAGGCTTAAAAATTCATATTTCAATTAGTATTTTTGAGGTTACACATTAAACAGATTAGACAGATTACAGATTAAACATTCAGCTTCGATTCTGAAGAGTGATCGCGTCTAACCTTAATTTATACCGTTGTTTTTTAATTGTTAAATATGCGTGTTTATCAGATTTTTTTGCCGGTGCGGCGCGCTCTATTTCAAAAATCTCCTATTTCCTCCGAAAATTATTTTTTCTAGATTTTTTGGGATATTCTAAATAGAATAAGTTTCTTGACATTTTTCTCAAAAGTTAATACTTTTAAAGTTATAAACGATTTAAAATCCAAAAAATGACAAAAAAACTCATTTTTGGATTTTAAATCGCTTATAACTTTAAAACTGTTAACTTTTGAGAAAAATGTCAAGAAACTTATTTTATTTAGAAAATCCCAAAAAATCTAGAAAAAATAATTTTCGGAGGAAAATAGGAGATTTTTGAAATAGAGCGCGCCACACCGGCAAAAAATCGAATAAACACGCATATTTAACAATTAAAAAACAACGGTATAAATTAAGGTTAGACGCGATCACTCTTCAGAGTCTTGAGGCTCAATGTTTAAACTTCAATTTAAGTATCTGGCAACCTCAAAAATACTAATTTAAATATGAGTATTTAGGCCTCGAAAATGGGTATTTTCGCATTTTTCAGATTTTAAATTGCCTATAACTCGAAAACTATCAATTTTTGAGAACATTTACAAGATACCTTTGTTGTTTAGATGACCCACAAAACTTAAAAATATATGTTCCAGAGCAAAAAACGTGATCTTTTGTATTTGTTTAAAAACATTGTTTAAACAATTTCTGCCCAAAAATTCCGCCCGGCACCCTTCAGATTTGTTTAAAGGAAATTTTAAAATATTTTTAAATAGGAATCCACAAAGAGACCGAATCGGAAATTTTTTCAGACGGGAGCGGTCTCACTACATGGACTACTGTGAGAGTAAAGAGCAAATATCCTACCGCTCCTATCCACACTGCCGAGTGGAAAAGAACTAAACTCTCGTCTAGCGTAACTACCCGCTATTAGCACTTATTTGCTCTTTGCTCTTTGCTCTTTGCTCGTCCACTCTGAACGTGCACTTTTTGCTCTTTGCTCTTTGCTCGTTGCTCTTTGCTCTTTGCTCTTTGCTCTTTGCTCTTTGCTCGTCCACTCTGAACGCGGCCTTAGGCGTAGCTTAGAAGGAAACTTCACTTGGCTTCTATACAAATGCGATAATATGCAAATTAGTGCCTTCCCAAAGGACGGGACCTATATATCCCTCAATGGATAAATGGATAAATTCCGATTAGTAAACCTGAAGATTATACATTACTTGCTTCACCAACAACCAACGTATTGAAGAAAAAAAACCTCTCCATACGCTTACTATAAATGAAAAACAATCTGCTTAAATACTTTTAGACTTCTTGAAATATGGGTAGGTACTTTTAAAGATTTTTGCTTGAATTGTTAAAATTTTGTTTCTGTATAATATATAAAAGATACTTTAATACATTGTTATGATCTGCGTTCTCTTACTTTTATATTAATTATTATTTATTTAATTAATTAGTCAATTGTCGCAAATCATACATAAAAATTAAGAAAAATCTCAGGGTGCCTTTTTATCATACAAAAAAAATAACTAAATTATCTTAGGTTATACTTATCCTTTCTCGTGGTTTCAGTATCTCTTAGTTTTCCTTCTAGTCCTAAGAGGCCGGGAATGTCTCTCCTTTTCCCTTAGAGCCACAGAAGATCAGGCACAGATGGAGTCACAGTTTCAGTTGGTGTGAACATTTCCTTCGGATCTTTTATCTTGATTTCTAAATAATAATATTTTAATAAACCTTGAGGTTTTGCCCTTTTAAAATGAATTAGTTGAACAGCTCCCTGACTTCCATAAACCTCAGACGCAGGTTTGTTTTTTATCCGAGAATGGATTGCTTAGGAGCTACTACATGTTTTGGTGCAATACAAGAAATGTCACATATGACGTGAAAAGTGTGGTATTCGTCGATTTCATGTACGTTAAAATCAGCGTTATCGTACACCTGCTGTGTAAAGCACGGCAGGTAAATTTTCTGCGGATCGCCTGCGAATGCAGACACTTCCAGGCGAACAGCTTCTGTATAGGATGAACAAAACCCCAAAGAGGAAACTACATCAACCCATTTTGTTGAGCCGTACTTTTTGTAGACAAAACGGCCAACCCTGCAAGGAATGGTGAGACCAACTATCTGGGCTTTGCCCAGATATCTTGCTATCTGAGCAAGATCGGCAGAAAATTGACCAGCCGTGCTTTACACAACAGGTGTAAGAAAAGGCTTATTTTAACCCTTTCTATGCCAGGTCTTAATTTGCATGTTGGTCCCTCAATCCCAAAGGTTTTTTTATGCTTAGAGTCCCATTGCCTTACATATACGTCGCATATAAATAAACAAATAAGTGACCAAAACATGTTTTTTAATGAGTTTTTTTAACCCTTGAACGTTTTCTTTTCAAAAGTACTCATCAGAGAGCAAAACCAACTTGAAAAAATGTAACTAACTTAAAAAAAAATAATGTACTTAATGTAAATTAATATTAAAAGTTTTCTTTTGTGTGGGACTCCTCAAAACATGACACTACGCAAAGGCCGATTCCGCATCTTGCACACATGTATCTTGATTCGCTTCTTTTTTCTGGTCTTTTCTGTGGCTACAAACGCTTCACCTTCTAGCAGCTACCTATAAGCATTGCCACCAGTGCTACAATATAGCATATATCTAAAATATGTGAACAAATATATACGGCAATGGGTTCGCATGACCTGTCTTAGGTGCCAACATTTTGAGGCTTTTGGAACAATAATCTAACTTGTTCGGACATATTTCTACGGCATTGGGACACCAATGAGTCTAACATTTTAAAAGCAACGCATATTTTCGGCTTTGGTAAATTGAGACCATAACACCTTGAACGTACATATACGGCGGCTGGGAATACAGATCCACTTTTTCAAAAACATATATATGCAGCGTTGGGACAGAAAGGGTTAACGTACATACAATCGACGGATACCACACTTTTTACGTCATGGTGGCATTTCTTGTATTGCACCAAAACATGCAATAGCTCCTAACCAATCCATTCCTCGGCTAAAAACTAAACCCGCACCTGAGGTTTATGGAGGTCAGAAAGCTGTTCAACTAATACATTTTGAAAGGACAAAACCTCAAGGTTTATCAGAAATCAAGATCCGAAGGGAATGTTCACACCAACTAAAACTGTGACTCCATCTGTGCCTGATCTTCTGTGGCCCTAAGGGAAAAGCAGAGACATTCTCGGTATTTTAGGATGGAATGGATTCATGAAAGCTGTGAGAAGAGACATACCCTACTCATATTCTGAACTAACATTTATTATTTGTACAGAAAACTAGGAGAAAGTTATCAAATGACAGCATTCTAATAAAATCTAAAGTTTTGGAATCTAAAATGTGGGTTTTGCCGAGACCGTTAAAAATTGGCAATTTTCAACTTGCACTTTAGATCGAATGGTTCGTCGGAAAAAAAAAGTAAATAGTGATATTTGTAGATAATTTTAAGTACTTTAATTTCTGTTAACAGACTATTTACTAAAAGTTAATAGTTTTCGAGATTTGAGCAAAAAAGCGGAAAAAAGCTGAAATTTTTCGCTTTTTTCGCGATTTTTTTAATGTTCCGGCAATAAATTTTGTCCGCAAACCTCATATTCGGATTCAGCAGCCCAAAATCCATATATAATGAAAGAAATCAGAACTACCCCAAAACTTTACCACTAGGGAGCTCGTAGAGTACAAATTGACTGAACCAATATAGGTGGTGTTCTATAGATTTTACTTTTTAGGTGTCCCCACAAAAAAATCTAGGGGAGACAAATCTGGTGACCGTGGAGGCCACTCGATGCTTCCTCTCCTCCCAATTCACTGCTGTGGAAAATTTTGGTCTAAATATTAACGCAGAAGTAAAGCCTTAGGCCGAGCATTGTCCTGCTGAAAAATCAAATGATCTTCATCACACTGTTGATGATTTTCAACAAGATCAGGCAGAATTAGTCACGTCGAATGGTCCTCGCACAAGTCGACCACCAAAAATACCAGCCCATTCATTGAATTATTTAATTTTTGCGATGGTTGTGTATGCATCTCGTGGAAAATTCTCGAGTTTTAATAATACCAATAACGACAATTGTTTCAGTAGCAGCATTATCGGTACAGTCGATTTGCTAATATGAGACACAACTGTCTACACTCTACACTAAAATCGCAATAAAAATGCACTAGGTAGAAATAAACGAACCAAGACACGTTGACTGTTCGAGGAGCACTCCCAAATCATGATTTGGGAGTGCTCGTCGTGATTGTTTATTTCTATTGCATCTTTATTGTGATTGTAGTGTAGACAGTTGTGTCTCAAATTAGCGAATCGACTATACTACATTTACTACAAAATCGGAAAAATGAATTAAACTAGTGCCATCAGAATGAAAATGTTCAACTACTGTTACAATTTTTAGTTTCATTAAATGAAGTTAAGTTTGTGT
This sequence comes from Diabrotica virgifera virgifera, assembly GCF_917563875.1. NCBI lineage: Eukaryota > Metazoa > Arthropoda > Insecta > Coleoptera > Chrysomelidae > Diabrotica > Diabrotica virgifera. The sequence goes on along the minus strand of NC_065447.1, from coordinate 196,509,355 downwards.
GAATCACGGTTGTTTCCCAAAATACTTAACAAAATCAGATTACTCCGATAGATAGCAGAGGCCTGAGTGGAGCTTATTTAGATGATTTATTACAGTTAGAGATTGCAATTGCTGGATCCAGCATCCAGCAATCCAGCTAGATCCAGCGCTTTTTTTACATGCTGGATCAAGCAAACCGGGCTGCATCCAGCAGCGCGGATCCGCAAACGTGTCAAATTCGAAATAGGTTACTGAATGCCTTCATTAGCCTTTTTATTCAAAACCGTGAGTCGGCAACTTGCCATTATATCCCCCTAGGAGTAGCTCAGTACGCTGGAAAGTGTCTACAGCCTAAAAGTTTGCATCGATAAAGCGTTGATAGACATTGATTCTGCGATAAAATTCTCTGCTGGCGAGTGGTCAATAATCAATGAGTTGATGGCCACTCTCTAACCGGTAAAACTGGCTGTAGAACAGTGAAACTCAACCTGGGGCCCGCGGGCCGCATGCGGCCCTCTAGAGTTTTTTATCTGGCCCGACGGCTAGCTCAAAGGCCCTGTGATCAAATTATTTGTCAAATTTCACGTGTTTTTCAAATTATTTGATAGTGTGCCGATGTGTTTGAGGCGTGTTAAAACTATAACTAAAAAGCAAGGTATTATTAACTTTCAATAATAAATTATTAAAGTTAATGAACAAATACTCATTTTAAAAATAATCAATACTTATTTACTACATTGCAATGACCCATTTAGTAATCACAAAAAAAATTCAGGTCCGGATTAACAAAAAAAAAATTAAAATAATTGTGACCTTGAAACAACGCCCTGTATATTAAAATTTTTAAAATTCGTCTGCACATTTGAAAAGAGCACAAAAAGCTAAGATGAATTGCTCGCTTCAATTTTTTGCGCAGCTAATTTAATGACATTAATTTTGAAATTATATCGAAATTTTTCTTTTGAAAGTTCGAGTTCTTAAAAATTTCGACATAATTTCAAAATTAAAATAATTGAATTGTCTGCGCAAAAAATGGAAGCTCCATTAAAGCTCTTTTCAAATAATGTGCAAACTGGTTTTGAAAATTTAAATATACAGGATGTTGACTCAAGGTCACAATGGATTTATAATTTTGTTTACTCCGGACCTGGATTTTTCCTGTGATTAGTAGTTGGGTGATTTGAGCTCTAAATGTAACATATGTGTACCAAATATCAGAAAAACATACAAGGTGGTTCTAAAGTTATGGGCAAAATCGATAAAACAAGCTGTAACTCGGTTATAAAGTCGGTGGAGCAAGAAATTTAGTATGTCTGGAACCGCCTTATTTACCTCTATTCGCCATTCAAGTATTTCCGTTTCCCAATGAAACACCCTGTATACTACTTCATCTTCATTGCGGCCCGCAAGCTGTGGCAATAGCTACTATGTGGCCCAGGAAAGAAAAAGGTTGAGTATCGCTGCTGTAGAAGATCTTTGCAGAAGAGAGTCCACTTTGATAACGGCCGACACAACCACGACATTTGCCTTAGACAAACTAAATAGCCAGGACTCTAGTCTTAATGCCAATCTATCGGAAGCACAACACAACATAATCGCGCAACAGTATCTCTCTGAAATTAAAGGTACATTAATGTACTTACAAAAAATCAAAAGAGTATGACCAAAGACTAAACAATCCCGGTTATTTCCCCATGCCGAAAAAGATGCGACAAGGGATGAAAAATTTGTTGATTCGTATAAATAAACAAATAACTGTGGAACCAGTGTAAGAGGACATAATGAAAGACGATGGGCCAACTAATCCGGAGTCCGTGAATTTTACTTTGGACCAAGAACTTGAGATTGAATTGAAACGAAAAGAAAAAGAAAACTTTTATAACCAAAAAAAAAAATTTGGTTATCAAAAAGATTACGAAATGATTTTGGAAAAGGAAATGGCAGTTTATGAGGCCAAAGGAATGGAAAGCGATCATTTGTCAATGGTTATGACTATTTGATGACCTTAAAACCGACCAGCACAGAGGCCGGAAGGGCTTTCTCCGTAATCGGCCTATGTTTTTTAAGGTCTCACTTCCAAGAAACTAAATAATTCATGTAAAAAATAAATAAATTTAAATAATAATTTAAAAAATAAAAATTTAGAATACAGACAAAAAAACATTAAAATCGTGTTTTTAATGTGATTCCACATTTTGCTGGATCCAGCTGGATCCAGGCCAATCTTGCAAAAATTCAGCTGGATTGAAAATGCTGCCTGGATTTCAATCCCTAATTACAGTATATTTTTTATTGGCCCTTAAATGCTGGTGTCGAAACAAAATATTTGTTTTACTACCAACAATTTCCAGCTGTTATTCCCAGCCCACTTATGTAGATATTTTAAATTTACAGGTTTTTAATGTTCTGTCGTCCTTCGCAACCTACTTATTTTAAATCTTATATAAAAACAACAACGACGTGCTATTTACACTTTCACTTGATTTCTTAGACGAGCACAATTTTCAGATTCAACATTATTAGTAACTAATGACTACGCCTCATTATCATATATTCTTTATGTTGAGTCATGTGATATGGCTATTTAGGCAGCTTAGTGCAACTGTTTTTAACAATGTCACTCTCCCTAGGGGTCGCTCTAAAGGATTTATCACTCGCTTTCCCTCATCTCACCCTTTCCATCGATCCCTCGTATATTAAAATAGAGTCATTTGGGAGCTATAACCGTCGTTGGAAATATACCACTTTCCCATGGTCATTTTATCCAGATAAAAGTAAATTTACCAGAAATTCAACTGCTCAGCTTTAATTCAACTAGAATAGAGAAGAATTAAGACTTGTGTTTGTTAAAAAAATTATTGAATTTCACTTTGTTCATACACATCAGCGGCGGCTCGTGGGTCAATCTTCAGGGGGGTCATTTTGGTTTGAAAACTTCAAACTGTTGATTTTTTAAAGTATTTAAAAGATCTTTTAGCATTTATATTTTAGATAAAAAATACAGACTTAGATAAAACTCAATACTATTTACCCTAGTTTTCCGAAAATTAAATTTGTCTTTTTTTAGAGTAAATCTTTTAAAAAATATAGGAAAAATGGTATGAACAGGTTATTGACTGATATATAGATAGGAATATTTATAGTATAATAAATTGTAAATTTATTAAAACGAAACTTACTTTAAATATTTTTATATTTTAAGTCAATTCTTCTATCCTTTAGTTCTGCAAAATAGTCTATGACCTTCTCATTGAAATTTGGAATGCTCTTGACAAGCGTTTTCTCGATGCTCAGCATAGACAAGGCACTAAGTCTAGGTTGTCCCATCGTATTACGCAGGAATGTTTTTACTCTTTTTAAAGTAGAAAAACATCTCTCACTTTCCACGGTTGTCATAGGGAGTGTGCACAAAATATTTAATAACTTCACTGCTTCAGAAAATGTTTCAGACAAATTCATGTTAATAAAAAGCTGAAGTATGGCTACTGCACCAGCACTATTGCGAAAATCCTCACGACAATATAAGACTTCAAGTTCCGATTTTAGTTTGGAAATATTCACTGTGGGATAATTAGCCGTCACCATTTTTAAAATATTTTGCGGAAAGTTGGTAGTGTATGCTTCAAATTTCTCTATGTAGAATAACTGTGAAATCATGAGATGATCATTGAAACTAAACCTGTGATTTATTTCAGATATAATAATATCACAAATTTCAAGTGCAGTTCGTCGCTTTGGATCCTCTGCAGTAGTTTTTCTTTTTTTTGCTGTTGATGTGCTTGGTACTTCTGATTCCAAAATAGTATTTCTAATTATTTGGATATTGTTGTTAAAAGACAGGATACAATTTTTGACAGATATAACATCAATGTCTCGCATTTGCAATTGTTTAAACAATATATCAACATGGGGCATTATTTTATGGAAAAAATTTAACCAAAATAAAAAATGCTCATCTTCCAAATGTCTTTTTAAACCAGTTGCTTGATTTATATTGTTACCATCTTGCTCCTCATCAATAATTTCCTCTAAGCAAGATTTTAAATCATCTTTATAAGTGTATACAATTTCAACACATTTTGTATTGAAAGCCCATCGAGTAGGCGCAGCTTTAGGTAGCCTTACTTTAACCACTCTATCCAGAACCATCGTACGTTTTGGAGATCGGCCGAAAAAGGACGAAAATCCGTGTAAATTTGCAAAAAATATTTTTATCGGTTTGTGTTGACTCGCCGCTTTTTGGAGGATAAGATTAAATTGATGGGCATAGCAGTGAATGAAGTGTGCATTTGGGTATATTTCTTTAATTTTTGTTTGTACTCCTCCCAGTTTACCGCTCATGACTGATGCACCATCGTAACTTTGGGCAATCAATTTTTCAGGTGCTTCATTAATTTTTAATAATTGAAGTTCTTCCAATATTACATTAGTTAAATGTTGTGCTGTAGTACCTAGGGGGTTAACAAATTTCCAAAATCTTTCATGTACAATACCAGTTAATACATATCGCAATATGATAATCATCTGCGTTTTATTGGAGCTGTCTGTGGTCTCATCTACTTGAATGGCCACAAAATTTGTCTGGCCAATCTCCTTCATGATATGAGTATGCACAATGGCTAACATTGATTCTAAAATATCGTTCTGAATTGTTTTCGATGTTCCTTTAAATACTGTACTTTTTTCAATGTGTTCTTTAAACATTAAATCCAGTTCAGAAACAAAATCGATAAGGCCCAGAAAAATTCCACGATTATTGGAGCTGTCACTTTCGTCATGACCGCGCAATGCAATTTCGAAAACTCCACAAAATTTTACACAGTCGATTAGTTTGTTTAAAATATACCTATTTTTAGATACCAATTCATTAAAGTCATGCACAGATTTACGATATACACTATCAAGTTGCTGTCTTATGTTAACACGTCCTAAACTTGCGTAACTCATTGATGAATTTATATGAGTAGTTGAAGAGGCATGTTTTGTAATTTTCACTTTTAAATGCTTAATGTCAGTTACTCCATTTTTCGCCCATACAGCGTCATTCGAAAACAGTAAACACGGATAGCAAAAAAATGCATTTCTCACACTGCAGCCACAAATCCAATCACACAAATTGTACATTGATTCTTTAAAATATCTTTGAATGTCCTTACCCCTATCCTTTGTTGTTTGTTTTAAATTCATGTTTGGTTTTGGTCGACCACTTTCTTTTTTCTCAAGCCGCCGTTCATAATTTAGTGTTCCAGCAGATTTTAAGGCAATTATTTCGTCAACAACACTCATCTTGTTTTCTAACTAAACGTGAGGCCGTCGACTCTACTAGAGGTATACGACGGAAAGGTCACTCCCACTCTCGCCCACGAAATTGCTATCTGCCGTCTCTTTTCTATTTTACATGCATTTGTCCATAAGCCATAAGAACTGTATATAGACAATTTAAAATACGGCCCAGCCACGGGCTTGTGTATAGCGCGAGGCGCGACGTTATTATATCTATTATATTTGTTTTGCCAATGGAGACTGCTGAGAGAGAATTTTATATTTCAGAGTGAAGTTTTAGATAAAAGATATTTTTAATAAAATTGGTATTTTTATGAGATTATTTTAGGGGGGTCATTGACCAATTGACCCTAAGGAGGAGCCGCGCTTGATACACATTATCCCTCATTTCAAAGTAAGTATTAACTGACTTGATTTTTAAGTATTTGGTATATACGAAAGAGTGAACTCAAGCGGAATTTGTAAGAAAATCTGAACAAATGCATCAAAAATGCGGTGTCATAAAAATAAAAAATCATATCAACAAACCTCGAGGCCAACGAGCTCTTCGATAATACCGTTACCGCCTCAATACACGCTTAAAGCTCATTGTTGATAATTAAAAATAACATCTTAGTAATGAAGTAATGACAAACATTTCTTCAGGATCTTGTAGAAGGGACTTTAATCTTTAATTTGGTCAGTTTCTGACTTTCATAATGATTACTTTTAACCGAGTTATTAACCCTTGAAAATGGTTATCTTAGCTTTTTTAAAATTTTAAATCGTGTATAATTCTACAACAATCAATTTTAGAGAAAAATAACAAGATACCTTTTTGCTGAGAATGATCCAAAGAATCTAAGAAAAATTTGTTCGAAGTGAAAAAAAAATATTTTTGTGAATTTGTTTAAAAAAGTTGTTTAAACCATTTTCCGACCGCAGTACCGCCTGGTACCCTGTGGATTTGTTATAAGGACCTCTTTTTGAGTAAGTTTGTGCAAAGAAATCGAATAGGAATAATTTACCTAACGGAGGCGACGATACAGCTTGGACTAATAAATATTTTCGATGCTGAATATTTCCAAAACATTTAGAACTGGCAACGCTATGTTTATTCCAGTAGAATGTCGTACATAATTCTGTATCGCTCTGAAGGTAAGAGATTCACATATCTGCTCACTAGGTGGATTTTGGCCTGCCATCAATTAGGCGAATATAGCAGAGGTCTCGTTTTCCTTCGTAAGATGAGATAACTTCCCGTATTAATATTTCAATCAACGATAATACTGAGCTATACGAGAATAACGCTCATTAGTACCAGTTAAGTGAATGCCATCGTGCGCTATGAACCTCAGTGAACGATTCATCTTCGGCTACCAAGTGACACTCAGGTTTCATTATCCTTCTACCGGCATGACTATATTGAAAGTAAGAAACCATTACCCACCTTGAGATAAGAGTTAAACAGGAATCAAAAGGCAAATATGGAGGATGAATACATCCATACTCATCCGGAAAATATGGAACTAGATATCATACCAGACCATACTTCTCGAGGTGAAAAGAAACTAATACGAATACTGAAAAATAGTCAGAAGAATTTTGATGAAGCTTCAGCGAGTTGAAGAACGTTGGACCCAAAAAACTTAGCCAGATAGTATGATCTGTGCAGAAAGGAAAAGGCAAAGTACCTTTTGAAGCATGACCTGAAACCTTAAAAAGTTTGTCAGGTAACAGTAAAGCCTAGTCGAAATCCGCAAGTATAGTTGTGATTGTGACATGCACAAATTCAGACCGTAGTGTGATAATGTATACGATGCCACTTTATCTAAAATCTACTCTCTTCTTTAAGTGCGATCTCCGCGACGGAGGTCAGCAATCATCATCATCATCATAGTCATTAACATCTTAGTAGATGTGTTGTGGTTCATAATTGGGCTTCAGCAGCTCGGACAGTTTGATTGATAATATTTCTCCACTGGTCGCGGTCATCAGTTACATGTATTGCCTCAGTATACTGTTTGTTGAGAAGCTTTTTAGTAATGTCCGCCCATCGCTATGGAGATCTTCCGCGTTGGCGTTGAGTCTGAGGCCTTCCTTGGACCACCAACCGCTCCATTTTGTGATCACTTCGATGGATATGACCAAAGAACTTTAAAATTCTAGAGTAAATGGTACTGGAGAGACGCTGATCCGGTTTAATTTCATCCAGAACCGAGATATTTGTACGGCGAGCCGTCCATGGAATTCGAAGCAGGCGTCTCCATGTCCACATTCCAAAGGCGTCTATACGTCGTCTATCTGATTCTTTGACTGTCCATGTCTCGCATGCATAGTAAAATATGGAAAAGACCAGAGTTGAAACGAGTCTCTTTTTGTTTGTCATGGTAATGTGACGATCACGCCAGACCCCGTTTAGTTCACTCATTGCTGCTCTTGCTAGTTGAATGCGTCTTCTAATTTCGGGTTCACAACTGCCTGTGTTGTTAACTAGAGCTCCAAGATATATCATAGATGAGACTACCTCGCATCCCGCAATAGTTTGGGTTTCAGGAAACTGTTGTTGGCGATCAATAACCATGATTTTGGTTTTGTTGTAGTTAACCATGAGTCCAAATTTAGCACTTTCTACCTCGAGTTTTTTTAATAATTCAGTAATTTCTTCTGGAGTAGAGGCTAGAAGTGTAGTGTCGTCTGCGAAACGCAAGTTAGATATCTTAACACCACCCAGGTTTACTCCTCCCTCCCAACCATCCAAGACTCTGCGCATTATGAACTCCGAATAGATGTTAAATAATAAGGGAGATAAAACGCATCCTTGGCGTACTCCCTTCTCCAAAGTGCATTTGTCAGACAGGTATCCGTCCATTCGAATATATGCCAGGTTATCTTGGTACAGTTTGCTAATATGGTGAGTCAAGTGTTTAGGTACACCCATTGTTGTCAATATGTTCCATAGTTTGTCCCATCTAACATTATCAAAGGCCTTTGTATAATCAACGAAACATATAAATATCGGGATCTGGTATTCTCTGGCTTTTTCTATGATATTTCTTACATTAAGGATTTGTTCTCTAGTACCTCTGCCCTTTACAAATCCAGCCTGCTCAGGTGCTATTTGCCAACTTATGAAGTTTTCTAGACGCCGTTGCAGTATGTAGAGGATCACCTTACTGGCGTGTGATATTAGAGCTAATAGCCTGTAGTTGTTACAATTATTTGTTAAACCTTTCTTATGAAGAGGTATGATTATGGTCTTTCTCCAATCCTCAGGCCAGACGCCTGTGTGCCATATTTCATTACACAATCGATGTAATATTTTCACTCCACATTCCGGAAGATGCTTCAAGACGTCTGCAGTAACGAGATCATATCCTGCTGCTTTGTTTAACTTAAGTCTTTTTAAAGCGAATTCCACCTCGGAAAAAAGTATGTCAGGTTCAGATTCAAAACTAGTGTGGTGTGTCTCTGTTGAAGGAGAATGGAAAGTGGAGGTCTGGCAGTCAGGTACAAACGGGGTGTCCGCTGGCATCTGGTCCGTATTGATCCGCACATTACCTTCATCATCTTTGATAGACCAAGATTTCTGCTTGAATTTACGTGTGAGTAGTCTGACTTTATCAAAGAGTTCTTTGGTGTTATTTGTAGTTGAATTTCTCTGCAGATTTTCTCTATATGTTTGTTTTTGTCTCGTCTACAAGCAGCCTGAATAGCTCTAGATAGCTGTCGGTACTGGGAATCCCTGAGAGGGTTCTCGATTCCAGCAATTTTAAGTTTTCTACGTTCTTCAACGAGGTCAAAAGTATCTGCAGACATCCACACTTTTTTTGGTCCGGTTGAGACGGCATTAGACTGTGCCTCGCAGTCAGTCAAGGTCTGTATCAAGGTATTTTTAAAAGATAACCAAATCTTTTCGGAATCATGAGTGACGATAGTTGGTAAAATATTCGTCAGTAGTAAAATAATAGTTGGTAAAATAATCATCATAGCTATTCGTAATTTAGAGACGGCTGCTCTGAAAATTTCATTTGATGTACATCCGGTTGCGCAGCCATGATATTCTGCGTCTCCCTATGCTCCTTTTCCCTGAATCTTTTTCTGCATGAGTTGGAGAAAGTTGTATCCCTCTGTAATATGTCCGAGATACTCAAATTTTCTTGTTTTGATTGTATTCAAGATTTCCATTTCTTTATCCATCATTCTCAGAACCTCTTTTTTTTGTGACGTGTTCTGTCCACAATATTTTCAGAAGTCTTCTACACACTCACAACTTGAATGATCCAGTGTTTTCATTGATGTCGCATTCAAGGTCCAAGCTTCCATTCCATAAAACAGAGTCGGGCAAACGTAGCACCTTACTAACCTGATTCTTGTCTTCCCAAGTAGCACAATAAAAACATTTTAGTTTTTTTAAGGTTTTATTGTGGTAAATAAGAAGATAACGGTTTTAAAGTTACCTTGTAGATATACTGCCAGAACTTTAAAACTGTTAAGCATTTGTCACTAGTTTTAAAGTATCTAATAAGAGTATCAAATAAAACTAATTAGTCTTAATAGATAATTTGTCTAATTGTAGTTTTAAAATGGTTTATTCACAGTTCACTTTAAAACTAATCAGTTTTATGAAGAACTTCCGGACTGTTTGGTTTTATTATGTTCTAGTTTGTTACCTTCTAGTTTTATTGCAGTTTTAAAGATTCTCCTAATATGACCAATAAAACGTATTATTAAAACTACTTGATCTCAAGACTATTATGTCAGTAAATCATATTATGCCTTAAAACTATTTTTTTAATTTTATTTAAAGTTGCTTTCTTAAAAGAAATTAATAGGCTATATTAAAATAAAACGCTCTTAAGTGAATCAATTTGGTTATCGTACAGACTAAACTATGCTTTTTGTTAGAAACAATAAAACTAAACTCATCCCCTTTTCTTTCATGTCGTCCAAAATGGCCGGCCATTTGTTTTAGAGCGAAACAGTGGTGTAGTGTGTTGTAAAAAGTGGAAGTACAGTTAGTATGAAAGAAATAAGTCGCAAGTACTTAAAATATAAACGAACTGGTCATATTAAAAGAAAAATAGAACACACACAGCACTACGACGCCTCGATTTTAGGTTAGATTCACATTAAAACCGAGTGGCATTATTGACAGCAGCATTAAAACTAAACGGTTTTAATTCCAAGGCATCCTTACTTTTATGTAGGATATATGCTCCTGGAAAGGTATAAAATAAAACCATTTGATCCTAATAATTCTCTGTCTTTAGACCAAATATTTTTATTTAGATTTCGGCCATATTGCTTTCTGGAGATGCTGAAAGCCATGATAGATCACAATATAAGGCTTACATACAAATTATAAATAAGCGTCTTAAAGACATAAATTCGATTTATTTTAACATTAAAACTTTAAAACATTAAAATTGTAGATAAAATTATTTTCCTTTCAAATTAATATTTTTCGGATTTAAATTTTTTTGTTATTTTTATTTTTTAATCGCCAAAAGTCATAAATTTTAAGTAGCGTGAGTTATTTAGACCTATTTTTGTTAACATTATCAATAAAGTTGGGTGCGCAAGTATTTTTGTACATTGACAGTCCGAAATAACCAAGTACTTTTTATTATTTTATGATTACAAATACGTATCTACCTATCATAACACATGTAAAAATTCGTTGGCCTATATGGTATATAGTATATGGGTTTAAAGAATCATTTAATATGGTAAATTGTCTCCATTTAATAAACCTTTTTAAGTTTGCTATAAAACTGCCTGCACTTAAAGTGTCTTTTAACATGGTTTTGAAAGCACCTTCACAGCAGCTTTAAAACCAGTAGCTTAAGAAAACAAAGTTTTAAGAAGGTTTTGATTTTTTGTTTTATTGACCTCTTTCAGAGTGGGCCCTTTTATGCTGAAAGCGGTTTTATTGCAACCTTAAGGTTTACTTAAAAACCAAATGGTTTTAATTTGAGTTTTATTCTACAGTTTTAAAGCGTCCTTAAAAGACTGAATAAACCCGTTCGGTGCTACTTGTCTTTTCTTAGAACCGATCATTAATAAAAAAGATAGATAGTATGGAAAAACAATGACCTGCACAATGCACACAGGTAGTAAAATTAACACAAATTTATTGAAAAAGGGAAGATAAACTTGCAAGAGTGGTCCATTGGTGACCTGGTGGTCTAAAAGCTGATTATTAGCATTTCCAAAAAGATAACATGTAATAAAAGGATGTTTTATTATTAAAAATCATCACTGTATATATTTAAATTTACCATAATTGATAGCCTCATTAATATTCAGTTGAAAATCGATTGAAAGAGTTTTAGCTCATTATGCTTTATTAATCGTTTTTTATGTTGCTCTGAATATTGTAACATGTATGTCGATAAAACTTGTATTATTTCAATTTTGTAAATTGTGTGTACGTTAATTAATTAAACAATAAATCAAACAATGGTGCATGTATTTGGATATACACATTTACTTACAGTTTGTTTGCATTTACTTATATACACACAAAGTTCAGTGCTTGTTTTAAAAAATCTAAATAGCGCTAAGACCCGTCAATTTTTATATTATTATGTAACTGTGCTTTTTAAACTTAAATTTAAGTGTACAGGATGATTCACACAAGCCTAGCATAGCCCATAACATTTATGTTTAATGGAACACCCTGTATATTTTTATACTTTGAAAATCTGCTTAATACTGATCTCAACGAACTATATCATGTAGGATAATATTATGAATAACACATAATGAAATTGTTTGTGTCCTTATTTTAGAAATAAATGGACATTTAAATTTCCTTTATGTAAATTTAAATGTCCAGAGTGAATCACGAAAGTCTAGCATAACCCATTTATCAACAACGAAGAGTTGACTTATACCAGAAATTTTTACAATTTTCTAAAATACGGACCCGAACAATTTTATTCTATAAGCGGCTTTCACACTGTATAATTTCAAAATTTTACCCTGTCATATCCACAACAAGTAATTGGACTTTGTAAGTCCCAAGTTTTCACCTAAAATAATCGAAAGTAGAACTGGAAATCGATATTTAAACTCTTCGTGTAACTTTGCGTCGACTGATATACGATTTTACTAATTTTGAGTCATTTTTACTAAACTTTGGGTCATCTTTGTTTAAACAGAAATGATTTCAAAACCGGAACTAAAGACTCAAACTGAACTTTTCAATATGCTTCGATTGATGTGTTAAATGTATTATTTCTGCGACTATAATGGCACTTCTGGTTAGAACATTTTAACCGGAAATGATATTAAAACCAAAATTTCACATTTTTTCTCATCTTGTTAAGGCACGTCGAATGATATATCGCTTAAACTATTTCGGTCACTTTAAAACAGTACTTACGGTTGCAACTCTAAAACCGGAAGTCTGATGTCAAATTGCTCATCTTTAATACCATCCTTGGGATATAAGCTTACATTCGACACCTTATTTGTCATTCTACCTGTATTAATAACGGGGGAGTTGTATTCGCGGACGGACAGACAGACGGGCAGACAGTCATGAAACGGCAAGTATATTTATTCTCATCTTGCGAAGGCGCGTCGAATAATACATCACTTGTACTATTCCGGTGATTTTAAAACAATACTTCTGGTTGCTTTTCTAAAACCGGAAGTCCTAGGTCAAATTTCCCACCTTTAGTACTATCCTTGGATTATAAGCTTTCATTCGACACCTCATTTGTCACTATACCTGGTATAGTGACGGGGCAGTTATATTCGCGGTCGGACGGACAGACAGCCTAGGTCAAATTTCTCACATTTACTTAGTACCATCCTTGGATTATAAACTTTCATTTGACACCTCGTTTGTCATTCTACCTGGTATAATGACGGAGGAGTTGTGTTCACAGACAGACAGACATACAGACAGACAGACGGACGGACGGACAGACGGACGTGGATAATTCAAACTTTTCACATTTTTACAAAACTGGGTGAAAACAATATCTACATGATACACCTATATGATAAGATTGTCATAATGGTACTTGTGATTGGAAAGAGTTGGTTTGTGTATTGACAGCGAAAATGGCGAGACGTGTGTAGATATAAATGAAGTAATATATAATTTGGGTTTAGGTTCAAATTGGAAGATAATAAAAAGCCTTGTAGAAAGAGCTAGTCTCGCTCACATGGGAATCGACTTTTTAAAAAACTATAATAATTTTTAAAAAGAAGACGCTTCATTTTTTTATACGAAACGTGAATTTTTACTAAAGGTGGAATAAAACGGATTTTGCAGGAAGAGAGTGTAAACTGCATAAAACGTACCGATACTCAGGAAAAAAGACATAGTCAGTGTATGCGAGTGGAAAACATGGACTTGGTGGAGCGATCTTCTTCAAAATCAAACTTTACTGATTATCACGATGACATGAATACGGAAATGCTCATGAAATGGTTAAAAGAAAAACTGCACTTCAAGCTTACATGAACCATCTGTTATACTTTTGAATAATGTTCATACCATCCATAAATTTTAAATAAGTGACCAACAAATTTCTGGACAGTACCTACCTACATAAAGTAATAAAAGAATGGTTAACGAATGAAAATATGGTCACTAATTTTGCCTATTGCCTAATATCACTAATTGGCCTAATGGCCAATTTTTATAATTTTAAACATTTTTTTTAATAAATGTAGCAATAACTTCGAAATTATGGCAATTAGGAATGGGAAATGTAACATGAAAACTAATCAGCATTTCTTAAAGACGTCAAAACGCAAAAATATACAAGGTGTTCTATTTGAAATAAGAAAGTTCATTAGATTTCCAGAAAACGGAAGATCTGACAACAATCACAAACAAAACCACTATAATATCGGCCGTATTAGAAAACCCTTACTCACCAAAATCTATAAAAATCGTTCCAGCGGTTTCCGAGAAATTACTGTGTTTCCATATTTTCTCGCTACCCTGTATACAAAAAGACGAAAAAGACTCATGTTTACCGAATTTGGCGGTTTTTTATTCTTGTATTATATACACACACACAGAAATAATTATTATAAAAACAAAAAACCACGGGAATGAAACGTTCAGATAAAGTGTACAATATGTTAAATCAATATTTTGATATTTTCCCGAATCAATTTACAGAAATGTTTGGAATCTGAACCCACCATCACAATAATCCCTGCCTATTCTCAACACATTTTACAAAGTGGGGAATACGCGTTATTTGGTATTTAACGAACCCAGCCATATGGCTAACGGCATATCAAACTACACACCAATTAACAGGATTGAAATGTGACTAACCGCGTGTTTATTCACCGGAAGTCTCGAGTTCTCTTTTGTTATGTATTTGGTATTATGTTTTGTTATAAATAATTGTAAATAATTATTACCAGCTCGTTGTCTTTATGGCGAAGATCTTCTACTTTAGAAGCCCAGGAAAAGAGTATCATTATTTAACTTATATAAAGGAAGTTGAAAATTAATAGGTAATCTTGTAGTTAGTATTTAGTAAACCACAAGATGGGTTATCAAATAAGTATATTCAATGGTTTGTTTGTCTCAGGTACAGGAAATTATTTTAATATAATGTTATGCCATAAGTACACAGTTTGTGTTAATAGTGCTATACTAGGGCAGTCCGATAAGTACTTAGCCTCTCCGCCGGATGGCGCTACAATCGCAAATGAAGTGTACTGTCAGTTAATGCGTTCTCGTAGACGGTTAATGTCAAAATTTCAGCCAAATCGAAATTATAGTACTGTTGTGATTGTGTGTGAAAGTCAGCGTGTCCGCGTATTTTAATAAAATGGAAAAAGAGCAATATCGGTCGGTGATTCGATTCTTGTTTTTGGAAGGGAAATCACGCAGCGAAATCAAAGAGCGCTTGGATGCTGCGTACAGTGACTCTTCTCCTTCAAAGGCAACTGTCAAAAATTGGTTTAATGAGTTTCAACGTGGACGAATGTCGGTTTTTGATAAGCCACGCGTAGGTGCCCCGAAAATGACTACCACGGAGAATATCGTGACAAAAATCCACGATCTTGTATTATTGGCAGACCGCCGACTGAAGGTGCGCGAGATAGCTGACACAGTAGGCATCTCAAAAGACCGCATAGGTTATATCCTGCATGAAATTTTGGGCATGAGAAAGGTGTCGGCGCGATGGGTGCCGCGTTTGCTCACTTCAAACAATAAGCGCAACCGTGAGACCACTTCAGAGCAGTGTTTGACGCTGTTTAAGTGTGATCCAAAGGAGTTTTTACATCGTTTCATAACCGTCGACGAAACATGGATTCACTGGTATACACCAGAAACCAAGGAACAGTCGAAAGAGTGGACAGCATACTGGTGATAGCCCAGCATTTTCTGGGATTCACAAGGTGTGATGTACATCGACTACTTGGAGAAGGGCAAAACGATTACAGGGACCTGTTTTGCCGAATTATTGGGCTGATTCGACGCCGAATTGAAGAAAAAACGACCTCATTTGGCAAAGAAAAAAGTGCTCTTGCACCATGGCAACGCACCGGCTCACACCTCCGCCGTCGGCATGGCCAAATTGGTCGAATTGGGATATGAACTGTTGCCCCATCCACCGTATTTTCCAGATTTGGCCCCGTACGAGTACTATTTGTTTCCAAACTTGAAAAAGACACTCACTGGGCAGAAATTTAAGTCAAATAAGGAGGTCATCGCCGCCACGGAAGCCTAATTTGCAGACCTCGAGAAAAGTTATTTTTCAGACGGGTTAAAGAAGTTGGAGCATCGCTGGGTCAAGTGTATCGAGCTAGAAGGAGACTATGTAGAGAAATAAATGGCCATTTTTCCAAAATTTTCCTTTTTCTTTTGTAGGCTAAGTACTTATCGGACTAGTTTGTGTAAAGTGCTATTTCAAATATGTAGGTAGATACTTGAACTGCGATATTTATGCATGCTTCATTGATTACCATAAAGCGTTCGATAGAGTCATCATCAGTCGTCAGTCATCAGCCCATCTCATTTAAGATGGACATTTGATCACATTAAGAAGATATACTCCAACTGATAATACAGGGTAAAATAGAGAGCAAACGCGGACCCGGAAGAAGAAGACACTCATGGCTTCAAAACTTACGCCAATGGTTTGGACTAACATCGATCGAGTTATTCAGAAACGCCGCAAACAAAATTAAAATTGCTATGATGATAGCCAACGTCTGCAACGGACAAGGCACATAAAGAAGATTAAGAAGATTAGAGGACACAACTGGAAATAAGTGGCGCAAAACAGAAAACACTGGATTGAATTGGGGGAGGTCTATGTCCAAAGTTGGATTACTTAAAGCTGAGGAAGAAAAATAAGAAGTTCAATAGAGTATTACGACAATAGAAGTTCAATTATGACAAGCTAATGGAGATATTAACAAATATTGGAATAAATATCTGTGATTTAACAATTATTATTAGCAATCTTTACTGAAATCACACATATCCTCTATCCGTACAGACGCGTCAGAGGCAGGATAATCCGATGATATCAAAATCAAACGTGGGGATCCGGCAGGGAGTTGTACTATCACCCCTGCTGTTTAACATATTACGCTCTGTTGTATTCGCTAACAGTTATGAAGCCTTCTTCTTCCTCTTCTTATATTAGGCCTCTTGACCTGTTCTTAACCGATTTTGAGCTTGTATTCGTAGCTGTGATGCTGACTGCCAGCTATCTCGCCACCTTTTAAAAGGGCTTTCATATTGGTCTCTTGCCTGTTGACTTTGAATCTCAGGCTATAAGGACTATTCTCTCGCTGTCCATTCTCGTCACATGCTGATTTCACTCTCGTCTTTTCTGTCTTTCCCACCGTACTATGTCGTGTATGTTGTAGATACCTATTCTGTCATCTGGTATTCTGTCTCTCAATGTTTTCCCAGTTATTGACTTCAAAGTTCTCGTTTCTGATGTTCTCAGTATTTTTTTGCTTTCTGCTGTGTCACATCTGTTTCCATCGCGTACGTCATGATCGGTCTTACAAATGATTTATATATGCGTACTTTCCCTATACATTCCCTAACATTGCTACGGATAGAGCCGAAATCCTTAAGGTTGTCGAATCGTTTTATCGCGAAATGTATGAGAGCACCAACGCAAGGCAAGATCAGCCCCTGCCCAAAATCACAAACCAGGGATCAGAATTAATGCCAGAAGTAACACCATACGAAGTTAAAAAGACACTTTTAGAAATGAAAAATAATAAATCCCCTGACGATGACGGAGTAGTGATCGAGGCAATCAAACCAGGTGGAAATAAAATTATCCAGGTTTTGGCCAAACTTTTCACCGAATGCATTTACCAAGGACAAACCCCTTCTCAATGGAACAATGCAGTCATTGTTTTATTGCACAAGAAAGGTGACATAACAGATCTAAAAACTACCGTTCTATCAGTCTGCTATCACACATATATAAACTTTTCACAAAAATTATCAAAAAAAGACTGGAGGCTAAGTTAGACTTCTATCAGCCTAGAGAACAAGCTGGGTTTAGATCCGGATATAGCACTAACGACCACTTACTGGTAATAAAAAACTTGATAGAGAAGTCGGCGGAATACAACAAACCATTAGCACTGATATTCGTGGACTACGAGAAAGCGTTCGATACCATAAACCAGCAGAAAATGCTAAAAGCATTGACAGAATGCCGAATAGACCATCGCTACACTAACGTGATAAAATATATCTACCACAATGCAACGGCTAGCGTAAGACTCTCTGATCAACAAACTAATAAATTCTGTATGCAGCGAGGAGTACGGCAAGGAGACACCATCTCACCAAAGCTGTTCACAACCCTTTTAGAACACACTTTTAAGAAGGCAGATCTGAACGAATATGGTATCAAGATAAATGGAGAGAAGCTCAGTCATTTGAGATTCGCAGATGACATCGTTCTTATAGCCGATCGTATGGATGATGCAATAATAATGTTGAACAAGTTATATCACGCGTCCTTAGAGGTCAGACTAAAGATTAACATCAACAAGACGCAAATAATGACTAAAGTGCTAAAGAGATAAACAGACGTGCGAGCTCCCACGTCGCATAGGATTAGCCTGGGCAGCGTTTGGTAAACTAAGCTATGTATTTAAATCGGACTTACCAATATGCCTGAAAAGGAAAATCTTTGACCAGTGTGTATTGCCTGTACTCACTTATGGAGCGGAAACTTAACACTCACAAAAAAGGTAGTGAACAAGATTCGCATAACTCAGAGGGCTATGGAGCACCAGATGCTGAGTGTCGCCTTGAGGGACCGAATCCCAAACGAAGAAATACGTCGTAGAACAAAAACAACGGACGCCGTCGAAAGAATCGCATCGCTCAAGTGGAATTGGGCAGGACACGTCGCCAGATTGTCAGACAACCGATGGACAAAACGTATTGTCGAGTGGAGGCCACGAGAAGAAGCACTACGGAGCAGAGGACGACTACCAACCAGATTGGCAGCGTATTGTCAGCAACTGGATGCAAGCCGCACAAAACAGAGAAAGATGGAAAGAGCTGAGGGAGACCTATGTCCAGCAGTGGACGAGTACGGGTTGATGATGATGATGACTTTCCCTACAAGCCTCATATCTTTATTTCTCCAGATGACATTTCTCAGACATCCTGACACGTAATTGACTTCATTTGCTTTCGGACGCTTTCTTTAACATGTCCATAAATAACTACATATTTCGACTCCCAGATATTCAAATCTCGAGACTTGTTCAATTAGTTCGTTGTTAATTACTATTTTGCATCTTATGGGTTCCCTTGACACTACTAAAGATTTGGTCTTTATAGCTGATATATGTTGATATTTTCATGCTGGACTTAGTTCTGCGCCACTATATTGAAAGTCTGTGCCATTCGCTGTAGGTTATCCTTGTTATCGCAGATTAAGATTGCGTCGTCAGCATAACAGAGGATTTTTATTTGTTTTTCTACCATCTTATATCATTTTTCTGTACTTTTAATGCTTTTGTCTATTACTAAATTAAAAAGCAATGGGCTCAAGCTATCCCTTTGTCGGATTCCCAAGTTGATTTCTACTTCCGATGTTAATTAATTCTCGACTTTTATTCTGGTTTTGTTCTTCGTATTATTGTCTTTAATAATTATCCTTATTATCTTGTTGGGTTGATATTTCTACTTTAGCAATTAACAGAATTGAAATGAGACTAACCGCGTGTTTATTCACCGGAAGTCTCGAGTTCTCTTTTGTTAATATTTGGTATTATCTTTTGTTATAAATAATTGTAAATAATTATACCAGCTCGTTGTATTTATGGCGAAGATCTTCTGACGTTACTTTAGAAGCAAAGGAAAAGAGTATCATTACTTATAGAGGAAGTTAAAAATTAATAGATAATCCTGTGGTAATTAGTATTTAGTTAACCACAAGATGGGCTCTCAAATACGATAGTTTTTTTGTCTTATAGGGAATTATTTTAACATAATGTTCTGCCATACACAGTTGGGGTTCTGCCATACACAGTTGAGAGAGACTCTCTTTAGCAAGAAGTGCTATTTTAACATGGTTCAGAAACTTGATCACTTACACAGAATGATCAAGAACTGCTCAAACATTTTGAGTGAAAAATCCTAAGAAGAATATATGGAGGGATAAAAGAACAAGGTTTGTCGCGCAGGCGTTTGTCGCGTTTTGGAGAACCTGACATTGTAAAATTCATTAAGGTAGCACGCCTTAGATGGATAGGATAGGGCATGTAATCAGGCGAGAGGAAGATGTCATAGTCAGAAAAGTTTTTGACCGAAGAGGGACGATGGGACAATGAGCAAGAGGAAGACCGAGACTTAGGTACCATATTACAATCGTTCTCTAAGTTGTTATCTAAATTCTAAGACAACTTAGAAAACGATTTAAAACCTATTGGAATTAAATCATGGAGAAGAGTTGCCGGAGACAGGGGCGAATGGAGGATTGTTCTGAAGAAGGCTTTGGCTCATAAAGAGCTGTAACGCCACTGATGAGACGTGAATTGCGACATTGATTACCTCAAGCGTTCGATACAGAAAAGCACGACAAGCTGATGGAGATATTAACAAATATTAGAATAAATACCTGTGACCTAAGAATTATTAGCAATCTCTGCTGGAATCAACCATCGTCTATCCGTACAGAGGCAGGAGAACCCTATGATATCAAAATCAAACGTGGGGTCCGACAGGGATGTATACTATTACCCTGCTGTTCCATATATCCTCTGAGGAAATCTATTAAGAAGCAGTAGAGGATGTTAGCCGGAATTCGAATTAACGGAGAATGTATTAATAACAATAGATACGCGGACGACACGGTGAACGGTGGTATTTTCTGACAATCTTGCCTGTTCTTATTGCTGGCAGAAATCAAGTTTAGATGTTAGTCTCCACGTTTAAATTTTCATAAAGAGTTTGTAGTCAAGAAACTGATAAATAGGACTATAATTGTCTAATTTAGTAATGCCGTCTTTTTGTGTAACAGAGCTATCACTGCATTGTTTCAGTCATTTATGCCTGGTTGCACCAACAAATCTTAAACTCCAGCTTAGCCTAGAGCAGTTTATAGATAGGGCTCCTCCTTTCAATCTCACTTACGTTGGACCATAATTTTCGATTCTTATCTAAGCACGTCTTAACTGAGTCAAAGTTTAAGATGCAATCCACGTGGCATTAAGACAAGCTGAAAATTGATCTAAGACTCAATGGTACAACGCGTATGTTTCGTAAACTGAGCTTTAGGCACATCTTAACTTTAATATCTTTTGGTGCAATCAGACATAAAAGTACCTACTCCGACAAGTTAAGCATAAGCATTGAGCTCAATTGAGTTATTTAAAAGCACTTATTTAAAATCTGGTGCTGGTGCTCAATTTTGTCTCAGAATTTATAATCAAATATAGGGTGTATCATAATTTTACATTGTCATCTAATTTCTAAGTACCTATATAATAAATAAAAATAACGATAAATATACCAAAACTGGAAAAACTATAATTATAATGACAGGTCATCCACACATTAGAAAGTTAAACAAGCAAAATATTTTTTAACACAATTCTATTTATTCAAACTTGTTCGGCGCTGCCATAAATTTTATCTGTACTATGAAATAAGGTATAAAATAGTATAAATATAATTGTATAAATATATGTATAAACATAATTGGGCAAGGACATCGGCCCTCCAAGCCACTGCCACTAAATCATAAATCAACACAAGTCAAAATCACTCAATGAAAAAGGGTGTGCGCAACTGTCAGAATAAATAGCGATCCATGGTCGTGACTGAATAGGGATTAGTTTCTTGAATTGCCCTTGACTAAAACTTAGAAGAAAGTGGCTGATGGTACTATAGAATCTCATACTGGGGGTCTGGTAGGTATATCAATTTCTTAAATAATGATCTTAAGCATTTCAACAAATGAAATGAACAGATGAATAAAACAAATTAAAACCATAAAGGAAATAGCTATTTGTATAACAAGGGAGGAAAGCGCTAATTTTCCTCCCGAGAATGAGTATTCAAGGGAGGAAAAGGCACTTTACTCTTAGTCCCATGTTATACATATGGTTTTTCCACCTTCCTCAAATAACAAGTGATTTTTTCATTTTTACTTAATTTATTTATGTAACTAACCAACAAAATTTATTAAAACTAAAACTAACAAGTAGGTTCAATATAACTGTCAACTGTCAAATATAAGTCAAATTATTAATGTAAACATTGTTAAATCAAAATAACAATTTACTGTTTTTTACCATTCTGCAAAATACAGGGTGTTTTATAAATAAACGTTAAAATATTTAGATACTTACGTAATAGAAAATAGATATTGTACAGGGCGTCAATAAGTTATATTTCATGAATGAAATACCATGACGTCACTTTTACTTTTACTACCTAGGGAGGAAAAATATTTTCCTCCCTAGGGAGGAAAAGTACAACTTTGCTCCCTACAATCAGGTCCGGATACGTATACTTTCGGTAGAGGTAGGTGGAAAAAACATTTTCCAATTAAAGGAATATTGGAACAGCAGGAAAAACTAGCAGCAATATTTTCAAGAACTCTTTACATAGAGTATAGAAGAAAACTCGAAGAGAGTAACTTAAATAATAATAACAAAGATCAATGTTAATAAAAAACGATGCAACAAATAAGTAAATTGAAATACAAATACAAAAAAAACTCTAAATTAGATAATATTAACTCAAAAATAATCAAATAATCAAAAAACATATGAACAATAACCTGAATATATAAGCACATCGAAAAATACTAGGGGTATTTTTATAATGTCATAAAATAAATAAAAAAGAATGTGTGTGTACTTTGTCCGCACGTAAGAAGTTATACTTCTATTATATGATTTCAACGAAATTAATATGCTTTAAACAGTTTATTTATATTTTATTTAAATATTAAACTAATTTTAATACTTACTACTTCTCAAAAATTTTTATTAAAACAGTGCCAAAAATTTAAATAATAAAAGAATAAAACACACACAAACAAACACATTGAAAAATGCCACAAATGATTTCTGAACAATGTAGGAACAAATTTTAACTAAATACGTATTTTCTGAAAAAAAATTATACTTATAATAAATAAACTTACATACATAAAATGTATAAAAAAAATAAAAAAAATAAAAGTTTCCATTGGGGTTCGAATCAGCGCAGTTAGTATTGAAATTCATTCACCTTAAACTTTTCCCCACGGAGACCATGTGTCATCATGTGCAAAGATCAACTAACTAAACGGATTAAACTTTTGACGGTTCTGAATTTAACCAAATTATTTTGATTTTGAATTGAAATTATTTAGAATTGAAAGAAATATTAAAATACAACAAAACATAGAGTAAGAAAACAATATATTAGGTGAATATTGATAGAAACTTTGATGGTAATCAAATTATGTAAATCAAAGCATTACATACTATTTTGGTAGGTTGTTTTTAAATTTTCCAAATAGGTAGGTATCTATGAAATTTTTTATTGGGATACTGAAACATTTACAATTATTACGTACCTGTCGCTTTTAAAAGCTATTTAAAAAGTCACTACAATATTATAAACTTGCTTTTTTCTCTGACATCACAACAATAAAAACTAATATACACAACATTAATTTGTTTATCCAAAATCTCCATATTGAACAATTATTGACAGATGATTTTAACACCCAGACCCAATCAGATCCCGTATAACGTTTATACCATACTGTCGGTGTGCGCATGCGCCCAGTAAAATAAAAATTTACCCTCGTGCCTAAAGAAGTATAACTTCAAAAATTATTTTAGGTTATTATACAAAATACATATTAAGTAAATATAACTCCCGATTCTCTATGTATATCCCGTATAACAGGGAAAAAGCTAGAACTTTTATACCTCAATAAAGAATCTGGTAGTTTCTATTTAATTTATGCTATATAGTACCATTTTAGCCGAGATGAAGAGGTTGTAAGAAGAAGGGTAAGAACTTGATTATGGAGACTATTTTGATAAATTGAAAGTTGTATTATGCAACGCCCGCAACACGGACAATCAAGTTTGAACTACAAAAATTGCAATTCAAAATCAGTTATTAGTTCTAACTACAGTTGTTGTAGACCTAATCAGAAGTCCAACTTTTTTCCTTAGAGAAAGAATCAATAGATTGCCAATATTAGTTTGAGCATAACAGATAAATATAGAGCTATAATAAATCAACGATGAAGTCTGCCTTAAACTTAATTTTTGAGTGTTGAGAGTTTCTTAAAAAGTAAAAAAAAACTATTAGTACATTCTTTCACGGTTTTTGCTGTGCATTTTAAAGAATCGCTTGGATTGACATGAAATTTGGCATACGCATAGCTAACATGTCAAAGAAAAAAAGTGATATGGTGCCGATGTGCGCTTTTGCCCTGGGGGTGAGTTTTACCCCATCTCCGGGGTAAAAAAATATATGTCCAAGATAAGTCCAGAAATGCATAAACTGACTTATTTTAAGCAACTTTTGTTCTTCAGAGAAGTTTTTTTTCACCAGAAGAGTTTTTTCACCAAATCAATACTTTTCGAGTTATTTGCAAGTGAATATGTTGAATATGAACTCAAAACGTAAGCATTTTGTCGAAAAAATATTATTATCAAAACTATAGCCTATCAAAAAGTGAAAAAAAAAACGGTGTATATATTAGGTCTCTATATCTAGCAAAAGCTGAGTTATAGCTAATGAAAAATAAGTTCATATTCGAAAAATTCCAAATAGAATAAATCAATGTAAAATATCCAAATAATGAAGCATTCTTGGGGAAAACACATTAAAACTTTTTTAAAGTATTTAAAAAAAGCTTTACATATTTCTGTTTATATAAAAAAAATTTTTAGCATCAAATGTAAGCAAGTTACGCTCAAAATAAAGTTGGTCCCTTTTGTTTTGGCAAAAAAAACAGGAAGATCACCCCCCAATTAGCAACTTAAATGAAATTAATCGTTACCGCTTCACAAGTTATTTTACTTATGTTGTGTTTATATGATGTGTAAGTTTCATCGATTCAAAGTGCTTATTTTTGAAAAAATTTGGTTTTAGAGTAAATGTTTTAAAAAATTTAATTTTGAAAAAAAATCTTTTTTTTTTTCAAAATAACTTAAAAATTGTTAGAGATACCAAAAATCTTAAACAATAAAAAAAGTCAGCTTTACTTTTCTGAATATTTTGTATTTTTTTGTTTTTATGTAAGACAAAAATTGGTTAAGATTCGGTGTTTCTAAATTTGCATACACTCATGATAAGTGACTCGTTCAAGCCCTTTTAACTACAGCTGTACAGCTGTTTCAAAAATAAGGAATTTGAACCGATGAAACTTACAGATCATATGATCAATACGTACGCGAATAAAACACTTGTGAAGTGGTAACAATTAAGTTCATTTGAAATGCTAATTAGGGGGTGATTTTCCCGATTTCTTACCAAAAAAACGGACCAACTTTATTTTGAGCGTAACTTGTTTTCTTTTAACGCTAAAAATTTTTTTAAAAACAAAAATAAGCATTTTTTTAACACTTTTAGAAAGTTAAAATGAGTTTTCCCCAAAAAAGTGCTTCGTTTTTTGGTTATGACACGTTAATATATTCGATTTGGAATTTGACGAATATGAACCTATTTTTCATTACCTATAACTCTGCTTCTGCTAGGTATAGTGACCTAATATATTATATTATTTTTACGTGCTATATTTTTGATAAGAATTTTTTTCTCGACCTAATACTTACTTCTTGAGTTATTTACGAAAAACCGTCTGAAAACGTAATTATTTTGTAGAAAATTTAACATACTCACTCGCAAATAACTCGAAAAGTATTATTTTGGTGAAAAAACTTTATAGAACAAAAGTTGCTAATAAATAAGAAAACCAATTGCAAAATTAGGAGCTATTGCCTGGGGAACCCCAGACTATTTACTATTTATAAATCCGCATTACAAATTGGCTATTGCAATAAGGTCCATTGTCAGTTATTTTGTGCTGTTTCTGGTGGTGCTTAGTGTTTTTTTTTAAACATGCAAATGATTTGGTGACCCCAGCTCATTTTTTGGCAAATTTGCTTGATCATCGCTTTATTGAAAATAAACTTATCATCCATCCATTATAAATTATCATCCAGAAGCATTTTAGATTATTATTATTACCAGGCAAAGTGTGTACCCTTTACTCCATATGTTTTCTAAACACCTATATTGAGAATGTAAAACCATTGGCATGGTGGCGTTCTAAGAAAAATATAAATAGGTATACTACAGCATTGAAACTTGCTCAACAGCTTCACACAGCTGTTGCATTGTCAGCCAACATAGAAAGACTCTTCTCATCATAAGGTTTACCATTCCAAACTACGTAATCGGCTAGGCAATGTCAAAGCTGCTAAGTTGGTTTCAATTTTTAAAGAGCTTAATTCCATCAGTGATGTCGTGACTGATTTAAATTACAAGATTACTATGAGTCTGAAACAGTTTTGAGAAATTGATTAACCCTTCTTTGCAAAATATTTTCAGTTTTCCAATTTTTTTGTGTTCAGATTATTATTAAATAAATAATATATATCATTTGACATATTCTACATGTTCCACTCATTAAAACTTCCATTTGGTGATAAATAACAGTCTGATTTTTGCATGAGAGATTAATCTCTGTTCGGAGAGTTTAAGTCTGTTCTGTCGGACAAAATACATGTGCCGTTTTCGTGGTCTGACCGTTCCAAATTTTTAACCTGTTCCACAATTAAAACTTCCCCTGTTCCAGTGTTCTCATATATCAAAGTTTGTCCGACTAGACACCCTTAAGCTATTAACAAATTTTCAGCTTGCTATTAATCAACTTTTTTTTCATACGAGGGATCCAGACCTATATGTTAAAAAGTTTATATAATGTATTTGATAATTTTTTTGATGTTATATTAATAAAGAAAATGAAAAAAAGCACTTGTTTAATTTAAGTGTTTTAAACAAAAACTGTTTTAAACATAAGCAAACGTTTAAAACATGTTTAAAACAGTAGATTAAAACAAAATGTTTAAAACAAAACAACCCTGACCTCAAGTTTATTATTTTTTATGCAAATGAATTATACATTATACACATACATCTATAAAAATATCGCTAGACTTTTTCGATGTATGTATTTTACAAAGTTATCTATAACTAAACCACAAATAAGAAAAGAAGAAAATACAATATTATCTAACTACGATTAAATAACATTTTATATAACAGCGCAAACACCAGGATAATAATTTACAAGAATACTGAACACAAACACAATATTTTGAGGTCAAACGAAGCACACAAAGCAAAAAGAAAAATGTGGATTCGTGAAACAAATTTGAGTTAATTCAAACAATGAAAAAGTTGTATACAATCGTGAAGAATTACAGATATTTTTGTATGGGATTTAGCTATAATTGATTGTAGTGAAAATTACATTTTATATTTGTTTTGACGTTTCGATTTTTAACTCGGAAATCGTTTTAAAAAATTCGGAAATAAAATTTGAATGATTTTAATCTGTAAATGTTTATAATTGAGAGTGGCATAGCATAATATACGTATAGTGATAGTAGATATACCAATTTGGCAGTTGACGTACTTGGCATCGGTTTTATAGGCATTAGCCATGTTTTGCATCTCTGGTAAGTGATAGTATGTTCTTATTTTTGACTCTTTTTAGTATTGGTACCAAATCTTACTGCATTATATTGATGTGTTTGCTACAGGTTTGTTTTTCAATAAATATCTGTAAATGTTTCGGAACTGCCAAAGTCTCTGGTTTTAAGGTATTGATGTAATGAAACGAGCATGCTCATTTATCTTGCTAACGAAACCAACGCTAAGTCACCTTGAAGATTTTCCCAGATAATAGTTGTTGCATAAATACAGATTTTTGATCTCTTCTGTAAGTTGTTGGGTTTGGTTTTGAACAGAATAGAGTGCAATGTATTGGTTATTTTGAATATTGTGATGTAGTTATTTCCTATCCTTTTCTATTTCTCTCTTCAGACTTTTGCATATGGTTTTCTTGTCTTCAGACTCAAAAACATCATCTTCACTGTGCAATAAAATTAACATTACATTACAAGTTATAGTGAAGCGTTTTAAATGTCTGCTCTGATGGGGTCAGGAATATAAGTAACTACATGGATACTGGGGTGTCGAAATGGGGCTAAAGAAGAAGGAGCAGATACTTAAACCTTATTTTGCGAACGGTGCATCAGTTGGTTCTTCGGTGAGCAGGTTTAAGTATCTGCTCCTTCTTCTTTAGCCCCATTTCGACCCCCCAGTATCTATGTAGTTACTTATATCCCTGACCCCATCAGAGCAGACATTTAAAACGCTTGAATAGATCTCTTTTATCTCTCTCTCTCTCTTCAGTCTTGGCCTGTCGGAGGGAGTGTAGTGGTCATCGTGATGTTGTGTATTGTGTATTGTCCATCTCCATAGGTCTTTTGGATACGAATGTAATTTGGTCGATGCATCTTGTTGATGATCTTTCTCGTGATCGTTCCTTTGATAATAAATATTTTCCTGTTTTCTGTATCTGCTCTCATAGCATGTCACAAAGTATGTTAATTGTTGGAGATGGACTTCTGCTGGAGAGACGTTTAAGCTCATTTAAAATTGAGTTATTTGTCCTGTGGTCAGTATACGATATTTGTAACATTATTCTCCAACAGAACATTTCAGTGGCATCTATATTTCTTGTCTTCGCCTGTCTTGGGGTCCAAAATTCACATCCGTATGTCAGTTACGAATATCGCTGAGGAATTAGAAAAACAGATTGATAATTTAAGAACTTATTGAAAAGAATATTAGAAATAGCAGACATAAAAACCATTAAAAAAAATCGATGGTAAGACAATATAGGACAGAGCTAGAAGTGCAGATATACGACGGAGATGCAAAGTGGAGGAGAACATTCCTCAACTGCAGAACATATAGGTACATCAATAAAGGATCCATCGAGAAGAGTAAAATAAACTTTTGTGTAAATAGCATACATAATATATTCTGGTTTTTTATAATCAACTTAGATTTAAAAAAATTTAACCCAGTTCAAAAAAAATTAGAACGATGTTTAATGAGTCCTATAGAGTTAGCGCAAAGACGTAACATCAGAAGTATTCATCTCCAGAAAGGAAGAAAATACATTAAATTTTAAATAATTTTACAAGCGGCCCACATCTTAAATTTTGTGACAACATAAAACATCGCTACCCGACGCTTTCACCCTAATTTTCCTCCACTTTATAACAGGGTATAAAAATTTAATATCTCCGCTCCTGGACTTGACCCGCACAGTAATTATCGCACTTGCTGAATCCAATTGACCATTTTTTCGGTGGTGTCGTCTTCGTCTTTGTATTTGCATTAACACCACAATTGATTTAGCGAGACTTATCCGGGATCTTGATGCATATCTTATTAATCCGTTGGATATTCATTTACACCGCATTCTCGGGTTCAAACCTGCGTAATTGGAACGCTCCGGGTGTTATAAGCAGCAAGGCGCAATGTTTACGCGATTGCAAGAAGTTTATTTTCTTTAAACGGAGTGGAGTCGGTCGGAATGGCATATAACTTAGTTATTTTATATATGACTCTTCGTTAGATATGCGTGTAGATACTTGCTCGTTAATTTGCCCCGTTTTTATCTGGTTATTCTCATTATAATTGTGCTATAGATCGATGATGTCCCATCCTGCATTAGTACTCTGGGCTAATTAGCGAAATTCATGGAAAAGTTATTTACCAGCAATTTTATTGCTGGAATCGAATTATAAGATCCTATATATTAATAATATAGGTATGCAAAGTCCGCAGATAGTGTGCTACTTTCTTTATAAACAAAATGGCGCCGACAAATCGTATTTTTTTCAATTATTGCTCTATAACTCCGAAGATTTTAACTTTACAACAAAAACACCCAAATAAAAATTCACCGCAATTAAATTCTGCATAGAGATAGGTTTTTCACGATTTGCTCTGACGAAAATTCTCCTCGGAAAATGCGGGTTTTCCTAACAAAAACTCTAATTTTCAAATAAAGTTTTCGGTAAGTAATTATTAATCAATAATTAAATAACTTAGTGACATCAAAGCTTTCTTGGTATAGATTGTAATTCCAGAAGCTGGTGAAAATTAAACGAATATTTTAGCATCAATTCAATTGTTAATTAACAATTTACGATCGCAATAATAACCAAAATAATGATGATACGCTGATCAAACTTATAAAGATTATAAAGATGAGATGCTTATTTAATATTTTATCGACAAAATATAAATTTTTCTTTTTTTTTGCATAATCTTTAAATTTTGAAAAAAAAATAGTTATAATACGCTGGTCTAATTACCTAGTAAAGTACAAAGAAAGGTTATTTACCAGCAATTTTATTGCTGGAATCGAATTATAAGATCCTATGTATTATTAATATAGGTATGCAAAGTCCGCAGATAGTGTGCTACTTTTTTTATAAACAAAATGGCGCCGACAAATCGTATTTTTTTCAATTATTGCTCTATAACTCCGAAGATTTTAACTTTACACCAAAAACACTCAAATAAAAATCCACCCCAATTTAATTCTACATAGAAGCATGTTTTTTCCGATTTGCTCCGACGAAAATTTTCCTCGGAAAATGTGGGTTTTCCCAACAAAATCTCGAATTTCCAAATAAATTTTTTGGGCCAGCAATTATTTATCAATAATTATATAGCTTGGTGAAATAAAAGCTTTCTTGGTGTAGATTATAAATTCAGAAGCCGGTGAAAATGAAACGAATATTTTAGCAACAATTCAATTGTTAATTAACAATTTACAGTCGCAATAACAACCAAAATAATCATGAGACATTGATCAAACTTAGAAAGATTATAAAGGTGTGATGCCTATTTAATATTTTGTTGACAAAATATAAATTTTTCATTTTTTTGCATAATCTTTAAATATTTAAAAAAAATTGTGATAAAAAAATTAACATTCCTCAGAAATTGTTTATTATATTCTAATTTTATAAAATACTTAAAATGCGTATTTCATAGGTCTTGAAAATGAATGCTTTAAAAAATTTTTCCAACCATTTGCAAAAAAAGTTATGAAACAGCAAAGTAAATATACGATTTCTCTGTTATTTATAATTTGTTTTAATTGTTTCAAAGCTTAAAAGTGAGTCTATGGTACAATCTAATTACTCACAAAGTATGTAAAAAATTAGTGCAATGGTTATATTTTAATCAAAGATTAAAAATACTTTTTTTGTAATTTTTAGCGCAAAAGTAGGCCTGATACAGAGTCGGAGCTAAAATGTTCACTCGAAGCGACTGACACGCAGCATATATTATTTATAAAAGTGTACGTCTCGCGCGGCCGGTCGTCGCTCCGAGTGAAAATTTTAGCTACATTACTGTATTATTCAACTTTCGCGCGTGTAAATTGCAAAAAAATATATTTATAATCTTTAATTTAAATAGAACCATTAAATTGATAATCGATATTTTTTTGTAAATAATTAGCTTGTACTTTAAACTCACTTCTACGCTTTGAAAGAATTTAAAAAAATTATAAACACCCTAGTAATCGTATGTTTACTTTGCTGTTTCATAACTTTTTTGCAAATGGTTGCAAAAAAGTTTTAAAGCATTCATTTTCAAGAAATTTGAAATGCGCATTTTAGCTATTTTTTAAAATTACAATATAATAAAAACTTTCTGAGAAACGTTAATTTGTTTATAACTATTTTTTTTAAACATTTAGAGATTATGCAAAAAAACAAAAAATTTATATTTTGTCGACAAAATGTTAAATAGGCATCTCATCTTTATAAGATTTCAAAGTTTGATCGGTGTATCATAATTATTTTGGTTATTATTGCGACCGTAAATTATTAATTAACAATTGAATTGTTGCTAAAATATTCGTTTAATTTTTATCAGCTTCTGGAACTATGATCTAAACCAAGAAGGCTTTTAAGTCACCAAATTATTTAATTATTGGTAAATAATTACTTATTTAAAACTTTATTTGAAAATTAAAGATTTTGTAAAGAAAACCCGCATTTTCCGAGGAAAATTTTCATCGGAGCAGATCGGGAAAAACACGTCTCTATGCAGAATTTAATCACGGTGAATTTTTATTTGAGTGTTTTTGTTGTAAAATTAAAATCTTTGGAGTTATAGAGCAATAATTGAAAAAAACACGATTTTCGGGCGCCATTTTGTTTATAAAAAAAGTAGCACACTATCTGAGGACTTTGCATACCTATATTATTAATATATAGGATCTTATAATTCGATTCCAGCAATAAAATTGCTGGTAAATAACTTTTCCCAAAAATGGCCTATTCTCCGATAATCAGCCCAGACTATAGTTATTACATTAGCAATCTGTTTTTCTAATTGCTCACCGATATCCATAACTGACATAAGGATGTGAATTTTGGATCCTCCTATCCTTACTCTATTGTCGGTCTTCATTAAGGTCATTTTTACTAGTCTGATCATCTTTTCCGGAATTCCAAGTACTCTTAGGGCCTGGTACGAACGCCTTTTTATCGCAGAATCGTAAGCTTGTTTGAAATCTATAAAGAGGAGGTTTAGCTTTAACTGTTACTCGTACGTACTGCTCTGAACCATTTTCAATACGATTTATCTACGGTGCATCTGTCCTTTTTGAATCCTTCCTGGCATTCACCAACCTGCTCGTTCAAGTGCCTTTCCTGTTTGCTTCTTATGGCAAATACCTTGCCAAATATGTTACATCTAGAAGAGTGATACCTCTGTAGTTTTCACACACTGGTCTATCTCCCTTCTTATGAACGGGACATATTATTGCCTCTCTCCATTCTTCCGGCATTTCCTCCTGCTCCCAGATGTTCATCAGCAGCCTACATATCCGCGTTATAAGTGCTTCTCCCCCATGCTTGATTAATTCTGCATTATTGCTGTCTGCACTTTTATTGTTTTTCGTGCTAAATGATTTCTCTTATTTCTTCCACGGTTGGAGTTTCCACTTGCTCCTCATAACTTCCATCCGGTTTATCATTAAGCAACTCTTTAAAATGCTTCTCCTATTAAGTGCCCTTTTTTACTTTTGTAGTAATTCTCTTTTCTTGCACATTGGTCACTGCTCCTTTTCGCCCCCTGGTAGAAGTTTCTTACATTTTTATTAATATAATTCTCTTCAGTCTCTTGAAATTTTTTATTTATCCATATGCTTCCTTTTCTTACTCCTACACAAGTTTTTCGCGTTTCTTCTCTCCGCTTCATATTTATTTCTATTTTCGTCACTTGGTTTATCCATATATATTTTAGTCTTGCCTCATTCCGTTTGTTAAGGCTTTTCTTGAAATCGGCTTCTTTCTTTCTCCCCTTCCTTTTACCCTATGAGGGTGTCGGATTTGGTCTCACTATTTTAATTTCTATTCACCCATATCTTCCATTCTTTTCTGTTTTCTGCCATTATTTTCAATTCCTCGAGTGATTTTTCTTTAACTGTTCCCGCCTCTGCTACTTGCTGTATCCATTTTTTCTTGGTATGGCTCTTTTTCTTTTTACGCTGTTCTTTATTTCGTGGACTTTTCTTGTAATTCTGTTGGGTTTCATCCTCATCAAATGCCCATACCAATTCATTTGTCTTTTTTTAGTTTATTCATTATTAGTTCTTAGTTGGCCATTCTCCTAATAGTCTCGTACAATCGGCTTCAAACCATTCTTTATTGACTTAAAACCCCTTCTTAACGTGCCCTAACCACTTTTAAGCTGCTTCCTCCATAGCTTCTTCTATTATTCCCCACTTTGTTACAATGCCACCTTGCTTTTTGCTTTGAAGTAATTTTGCTGTCATGTCTGCCTGGAAGTTGTCAGCGGTTTCATTGTTTCTTAGTTTGGCAACGTCATATTTTTTATATAATATTCTCTGTTCTTTGAGATAGTTTCTCTTAATTGATTTTGGAGGACTTATCCGGGATTTTGATACACATCTTATTAATCCGTTGGATATTCATTTACACAGCATTCTCGGGTTCAAACCTGCGCAATTGAGACGCTCCGGGTGTTATAAGCAGCAAGGCACAATGTTTACGCGATTTGCAAGAAGTTTATTTTCTTTAAACGGAGTAGGTTTGGCAGGAATGGCATAGAACTTAGTTATTTTATGTATGACTCTTCGTTGGATATGTTTGTAGCTACTTGTTAGTTAATTTGCCCATTTTATTCTTGTATAATAGTAACGTCGTATAGGTGATTGTGCTAGAGATTTAGTTCATACGTGAACGTGCCCCATCCTGCTTCTTTTTTTATTATCTCCTAGAGAAATCTGCAATCTGCCTAGTAGGCAATAAGCGTTTTTTCTGACAATGAAGCTGATGACATGTAGGTAAGGTAGAGTACCTATCATTCCAATGAATAATCTCTTAAAAAGTTATCTAAACCTAAGTAAAACATTTTTGTGTGCGTGTGAATTTATAAACATTTGCCTTAAAACTTAAACTAAAGTCTTTGTGATGTAGATAGGTCGGATGGCAGTAGACGTTTTAGCCTACTGAATTCATTGGCATAGTGCACCTTTAGTTGGGCGGCTAACCGATTTGTGTGCACTGACACTCTTTCACTATTGGCTCCGTGCGTCTCCCCTCTATTTACAGAAATTTACAGTCACGTGACACGCTGTCAGTTTTGTAAGGACGTTTTAGTATTGACTCTTATGGGATTATTTGGTTAAACTTGAATATTTTATTTTCTAGTGATAATAAACGAATACAAATTGTTAGAATTCATTAGTTATTCTTTTATAATGTCATTTATAGTTTAACAAAAATATTTTTTGTCGTTAATAAAGATTTATTGACATAATTTGCGATAGTGAGGTTATATAGGACATACCGTATCCGTACTTTTTGGAGTCAATTCGGATTTATCAGAGCTAAAAAGTGTATGTAATATGTACAAAACTTATAAAAACGTAAATAATATTATTATATCATGTGTATATTGCCATATCCTTTGTATATATAGAAAAAGTTAACCTCACTTCATCCTTATAACAGCGTTAATTAATTTTATTCTTTGATATAATTTTTTTTTTGGAATGAGGAAAATAGAAGTATTTCACATCACTAGTTTTCCATGTATTTTTACAGTGAACAACACAACAAATAACGTGATATGGCATTTTTTTTCAAATGTCCCATTTAAACATACATTAAAGCGTCCTTACAAATATTCAAGCAACCGCCACCATGAGCAGGTCGGTCGATTTTGCTTTGACACTTTGTTAACGCTTGGAGCGAATAGTTGACACTAAAACAATGTATGGCTTCTTTGATGGATTCTAAAGGGTTAAGGTCCGCGTCGATTATAAAAAAGCCGAATACATTATGCTATTTACACATGTTTATTTTACTCTTCTCGATTGATCCTTCATTGATATATGCTCTCCACTTCAGGAATGTTTTCCACTCTGCATCTCCGTCGTATATATGTACATCTAGCTCTGTCCCATAGTGTCTTATCATCAATTTTTCCAATGGTTTTCATCTCTGATATTTCTAGCATTCATTTTTCTCTCTCTTTGTGTCAGGTCTTGTTTCTGCCGCGTATGCCATTGGATATTGATCTGATTTCTTTCCACATTTTTTTATTTCTCCATATTGTTTTACTCGTCATACTGCTGCTCTGTTTGCTCTATTCACTGGATCTTCCTTTTCTGTTTTGAGTCTTCCCTAGGCAGATAGTGTGATGTCTAGGTATTTAAACCCTCACATCACTTGTTCTATTATCTGACACTTCAGCTCCAATTTACATAGCTCTATGGAGGAATAATCGGATTGTTCCTCCATCTTCTTCTTCCTCTTAACGTGCCCTATCAAGTCCTCTTGACGTTGGCGATTAACATGGCGAAACTGTCTCTGTCTCGAGCTATTCTAAATAGGTGTTCTGCTTTCTTTGTTCCTGTCCACTCCCGGATATTCTTCAACCTACAGGCCTGCTTTCTACCAATTCCTCTGCGTCCTTCGATTTTACCCATCATAATAAGTTGAAGAATATTATACCGGTCTCCCCTTACTACGTGTCCAAAATAGGCCATCTTTCTATATTTGATGTTATCAAGCAGCTCGCGGGTAGCATTTGCTCTCTTAAGGACTGCCACATTTGTCAGCATAGCCGTCCATGGTATTTTCAGAATACGTCTGTGAAGCCACATTTCAAAGGCCTCCAAACGGTTAATGGTGGATATTTTTAATGTCCATGCTTCGACACCATACAAGAGGACTGACCAAATGTAGCATTTAATCATGCGCTTTCGAAGTTGAAGTTGCAAGGTATCATTACAGAAGAATGACCTCATTTTTAAAAATGTCGTGCGGGCTATCTCGGTTCTACATTTTATCTCTTTATCTGGATCTAGTTGTTCAGTAATATGGCAACCAAGATATTTAAAACTGGGTACTCTTTGAATTATATGACCATCAACATATAACCGTGAATCTTGATGGGCCAAAGGGCTAAATACCATGTATTTTGTTTTTGAACAGTTTATATTTAGGCCAAACTCTCTTCCCACTGTGTCAGTGGCATTTAAAAGGTGTTGTAATCCATTATCTGTAAAATAACTGTATCGTCTGCATATCTGATTGTATTTATCAGAATTCCATTAACATTCACACCCCATTCCAAATTATGCAGCGCTTCCTTAAATATTCTATCTGAATACAAATTGAACAACAGTGGGGACAGTATACAACCCTGTCTGACACCTCTTTGTATTTTGCATATTTCTGTTGATTTTCCATTTATGCAAGCTGTCGCTGTTTGACGCCAGTATAATTTTTCTATGATTCGTACATCTTGACTATCAACTCCTTTATCCTTTAATATTTTAATTAATTTGTGATGTTGTACTCGATCAACGGCCTTCTCATAGTCAATAAATACAGCAAAGACGTCTTTCCTTTGATCTCGGCATTTCTGCAATAACACATTTAGTGCAAAGAGTGCGTCCCGGGTTCCCAGTCCATTTCGGAAGCCAAATTGTGTTTCATCCTGGTCTTCTTCACATTTATCTCTGATTCTACTGTGGATGATACGTAGAAAGATTTTCAAGGTGTGGCTCATAAGGCTTATCATTCTATAGTCGCTACAGTTTTTCGGACGTTGTTTTTTTGGTAGGGTT
Organism: Diabrotica virgifera virgifera; assembly: GCF_917563875.1. Classification (NCBI taxonomy): domain Eukaryota; kingdom Metazoa; phylum Arthropoda; class Insecta; order Coleoptera; family Chrysomelidae; genus Diabrotica; species Diabrotica virgifera. The sequence continues at coordinate 196,472,366 of NC_065447.1, read as the reverse complement.
ATGAATTCCCATCTTCGACTTGTTAATAATGTTGTACTTACCGGCATTTATTATTTTAATCTGTTTTGTCCTTTGTCCAGTGTGTGTTTATGTTAAGTATTTATTTGCCAATCCTTTCCCTCTCTCTACAACAAATGTTATGACATTTTGCCAGTATACCTTCCTGATTTGACGAAATGTCCCTGATGATGCTCTAGGAGCTAAAGTATACCTACTTGGCCAAGATTTAATAATCTAGGTGCTCGATATCTGCCTTTTATTTCTATAAATTCCAATTATATAATTATTCTGACTTTGCCAAATAGTTCTTTTTGAATGCTCTGTATATTTTATGCTCTCGATGAATGCTCTAGTGATACTCAACCTGCTGCTCGCGGGCTGCATGCGGCCCTCTAGCGTTTTTATGCGGCCCGAAGGCTAACTAAAGGGCTCTGTTATCAAATTATTTGTCAAATTTCACGTGTTTTTCAAATTATTTGATAGTGTGCCGAGGCGTGTTTGGGCGTGAGGCAGACAATTTGATGACGTTAATGTTAAATTATATTGAAATTTTTAAGAACTCTTATTAAAAATCAAGGTATTATTAACTTTTAATAATAAATTATTAAAGTTAATGAACAAATACTCATTTTAAAAATAATCAATACTCATTTACTACATTGCAACGACCCATTTACTAGTAATCACAAGAAAAAATCAGGTCCGCATCCTAACAAAAAAAAAATTAAAATAATTGTGACCTTGAAACAACACCCTGTATATTAAAATTTTCAAAATTCGTCTGTACATTTGAAAAGAGCACACAAAACTAAGTTTAATTGCTCGCTTCAATTTTTTGCGCAGATAATTTAATGACATGAATTTTAGAATTATATCGAAATTTTTGTTTTGAAAGTTCGAGTTCTTAAAAATGTTGACATAATTTCAAAATTAAAGTCATTCTGCGTAAAAAATGGACTTTTCAAATGTGCAAACGGGTTTTGAAAATTTCAATATACAGGATGTTGTTTCAAGGTCACAACTGCTTGTGATTAGTAGTTGGGTGGTTTGTGTTCTAAATGTGACATAGGTGTACCAAATATCAAAAAAATATACAAGGTGGTTGTAAAGTTATGGGTCCAGACAGAATTGGGCAACATCGATAAAACACCCTGTAACTCGTTTATAAAGTCGGTGGAGCAATAAATTTAGTATGTATAGAACCGCCTCATTTACCTAAGTATTTCCGTTTCCCAATGAAACACACTGTATACTACTTCATCTTGATTGCGGCCCGCAATCTGTGGCAATAGCTACTATGTGGCCCAGGAAAGAAAAACGCTGAGTATAGCTGCTCTATAATTTCTGTTATATCCATAACAAAAATAAAACACAGCACACAGCTAAATAACAAAAAACATTTAAAAAATGTCATGTAGGAGAAATGGCAATTGATACAGTGCCAATGACTGCAATAATTACCCCACAAGTCAAACATAGTAAAATTGCCTTATTCCAATCATTCAGTCAACCACAACAAATTGGCTAAATAGATATATCACCATTAAATACAACGAATAAAATCTATTGATACTTTTTCTGGCCATTTATCTTGTTAAACATAAGAGAAATCTTTAATCATTTTGTAGCAACAAACCGAACCAAAATGATTAAATTAAATGAGTAAAAGAGCCGATGAAGAGCAACTGGCCGCAGCAATTATCCCCCAGGTCAAATTAAGCTACTCAAATCCAAACAAATGTTCAATTGTCTCCACTTATTCAACCCCATACCTCATTAATTGGCTAAACATACTTGAAGATTGAAAAGAGAATGTCAAATGGCCTTGTTATAGTTAATTGGCTTTATGAATCAAGTTTTACACAAAGAAAACGTTATCAAATGTGCATTTGTAATTATTAACAGTTGTTTAAATAATTGGGACACAATACAATCCGGTGCAGACACCTATATCGTCAATACAGATTAACTTCATAAATAAATTAACAAAATTGCAATATGTAAATGTTCACATGTCATTAATTTAATTGCTTGCAGTCAACAAACAACAATACAACATTCCTACCTCTTTTAATGTCAGTATCCAAATATAATCCAAGTGTTTCGCACAGCGGAATTAATTACCACTTTACTTAATTTATTAGCATCACAAACAAAACTTTTTGTTTCAATAAAAGTAACAAAAACACAGTCACACTAATAATTTAATTCAAATAGTTGTTTTAAAATAAAAAGAGTAAAAACGCGGCAAAATCTCTCGCACTACATCAAAATCTTTAGGCGCTTCACCGGATAAATTTAAATTATCCCACTGAATAAATTTAAAATATTCGGTTTTCACATTTAATTTATCGTGTATTTGGCAAGCGCGCACCTATCACGCAATGCTACTTTCAAAAACCTGAGTGGTACTGTTCTTGTTCTTGCGTTACGAGTTGCGCGTGCTGTGGGTCCTTCGCGATGTTGCCGAGACTTTATCCGTGCTACGGCATTAGGGAAAACTTGTTGGAGGATAAATAGGGCTTTAGAAATTATTATCCATTAATTTACTATTTGATATTTATTAAAGTTTTAAGCAAATTTTAGTTTGAAATAAAATTTACTAAGACGTGGACACTGTCTTCGCAAAAATAAGCAATACCTAATAAAATAATTGTATCTATCTATTTAAGTTTACATATGATAATGCTTCACATTTCGACGTAGATAATATTAATAACGATTTTGCAATTTATTAACAGGCCTGGATCCCGCGTACCAAAAAAGCTGATTAATAGCAAGCTGAAAATTGGTTAATAGCTTAACGGTGTCTAGTCGGACAAACTTTGATATACGGGAACTAGGCATTGCAATCCAGCAGCATTTTCATTCCAGCTGGATTTTTGCAAGATTGGTCCGAATCCAGCTGCATCCAGCTCGGATCCAGCAAAATGTGGATTCAAAATGAAAAAACGATTTTAATGTTTTTTTTATTCATTTATTAAGCTTTTGGTACAAACTAATAAAAAGACTTAAAATAAAAATTATCTTAGATGTATATAATCAAATAAGGACGTATAATCAGTTGCAATTTGCAATCAATCTTACCTCTCTTTAACTTAAAATTCTTAGAACAAATGCTACAATTTTAATGAGATTTCAAAAAAACTGGTCCTCAAGTAAGCCATGGAAGTCAAACATAGAGCTTTGCTTGTGTCGGCTGAGAATAAATTGTCACGAATAATTTTTGAAGTTATACTTCTTTACCGGCGATAGAGGGTGATTTTTTTATATGTTAAAACCTATCAGCCCGGCGCATGCGCATTATAACTTTGTTCTGATTGGATGTTCAAATGACATGTCAAAAATTATCCGATATGGTAGCTGTGGTTTGGAGGTAAAGGTAAACAAATGTATAATATATTAGTTTTATTGTTGTGAGGACAGAAACAAAAAAGTTTATAGTATTGTAGTGACTTTTAAATAGTTTTTAAAAGCAACAGGTACGTAATAATTGTTAATGTATCATGGGTATAAACCTACCTATTTGATCTGCCAAAATACATAGTATGTAATACTTTTATTTATATAATTTGATTACCATCAAAATTTCTATCAATATTCACCTAATATATTGTTTTTTTACTCTATGTTTTGTTGTATTTTTTCAATTCTAAATCATTTCAATTCAAAATTAAAATAATTTGATCAATTTTCAAAATATCAAAATATCACAAGTTTAATCCGTTTAGTTAGTCGATCTTCTTAAATAATGACACATAGTGTCCGTGGCTAAGCGGAGAAGGCGAGTGAATTCCAATACCAACCGCTCTTATCAGCGCTGGTTCGAGTCCCAATAGAAACTTTCTTTTTTGTTTTTTTTTTAATACATTTTATGATTGTAAGTATATTTATTATATAATTGTATTTTCAGAAAATACGTATTTAGTTAAAAAAAATTTCGACAATTAATTTTCAGACATCATTTGTGGCTTGTTTAATGTGTTTGTGTGTGTTTTATTCTTTTATTATTTTAATTTTTGGCACTGTTCTAATAAAAATGTTTGAGAAGTAGTAAGTATAAATTAGTTTAATATTTAAACAAAATATAAATAAAAAGTATATTAATTTCGTTTAAATCATATAATAGAAGTATAACTTCTTACGTGCGTACAAAGTACACACACATTCTTTTTTTTTCAAATGAACTTATCTGTTGTAGAGTAGTTCATTTGAAGCAAATTTCATTGATGGCAATTTTGGGCTGACACAAGTTAAGTAATACGATTTTCTTCCATGGCTTACTGAGGACGAGCTTTTTTGGGTCTCATGATAAAAATCAAACTAGGTATATTCTAAATTTCTAAATAACAGAAACATGAATTATTTAGTTTTTGGAAGTGGCACTGGCACCTTAAAAATCATATTTTATCTATCGGCTTATCGCCTAACCTACTTCGCACAGAACTGCACATATAGAAAAAGATTTTTCTCCCTCGTTTCAGTTCAATCTCCAGTTCTTGTTCTAAAGTAAAATTCACGGGCTCCGGATTAGCAGCCCATCTTCTACTTCCACTTCCATTATGTTATCTTGCACTGGTTCCATAATCACTTGTTTATTTATTCGACTCAACAAATTGTTCATGATGTCTTGTAGCATTGCATTCTTTTCCGCCATGTTAAAATAACTGTTTACTGGAAATAACAGGAAATAACAGGACTGTTTAGTCCTTTAGCATCCATTTTTGGATTTTGTAAATACACTAATGTACCTGTAATCTGTAATTTCAGAGAGGCGCGGTTCCGAGATTCTGTTGCGCAGTGCTCCCGAAAGCTCAGCTAAGGCTAGAGTACTGGCTATTTAGTTTGCCTAAGACAAATTTCATGGTTGTGTCGCCCGTTATCAAGGTGGACTATCTTCTGCAAAGAGTTTCTACAGCCAGTTTCATCGGTTGAAATGTGGCGATCAACTCATTGATTATTGATCAATCGCCAGCAGAAAATTTTATGGCAGAATCAATGTCTATCAACGCTTTATCGATGCAAACTTTTAGGCTGTAGAAACGTTCCAGCATACTAAGCAAACTTTTGCCGACTCACGGATTTGAATAAAGTGGCCAATGAAGACATAAAATAACTTATTTCAAATTTGACACGTTTGCGGATCCGCGCTGCAGGATGCAGCACAGTTTGCTGGATCCAGCATGTAAAAAAAGTCGCTGGATCCAGCTGGATTGCTGGATGCTGAATCCAGCAATTGCAATCTCTAACGGGAACACTGGAAAAGGGGAAGTTTTAATTGTGGAACAGTTTAAAAAATTTTATAACCTCAGATTACGGAAAAGTTACATGTATTTTGTCGGACAGAACATCCAATTGATTTGTTACCCTTTCATTAAACTCTCATGCAAAAATCAGACTGCTATTACTTACCAACATGATTCCTGTCATTTGACATGTTCCTCGTGTTTCACTCATTAAAATGCCCAGTTGGTGATAAATACCAGTCTGATTTTTGCATGAGAGTTTAATGAAATGGTGACAAATCAATTGGAAGTTTTGTCCGACAAAATACATGGAATGTTTTCATAGTCTGACGTTCTAAATTTTTAACCTGTTCCAAAATTAAAACTTCCCCTGTTCCAGTGTTTCCATACATCAAAGTTTGTCCGACTAGACACCGTTAAGCTATTAACAAATTTTCAGCTTGCTATTAATCAACTTTTTTTGGTACGCGGGATCCATGTCTATAAACATATTTCACACATTCGAAGAACATTTTCCAAAAGTTTTTCGATAACAATTTTAATTCCTTTTTTATTAAAAAACTCATACAAAAGTAAAAAACTTCAACTTGTATTCTGGTATAAAATCGTTTATTAAAAAACTATTTAAAAGTCAACCAAATAGATTGCAAAACGTTTTCGTTCTAATTCAGAACATCTTCAGTGCATTCTGCTGAGTAGTTTGAAACTAGCACACTATTTAAAGTGGTAACCCCATAATATATGGTTTAAATATCTTATTTTACTAGAACATGGTGGCTACAAGTCGATGTTGTTAGATATAATAAAACACATGCTCAAAGTTCACAGACCAACCATTGAACTGGCAAGTACCTAGCATTTTCGAGCAGGGAACCATGTTGCCCTTTGAGCACAGGGACGTCATTTAATAGGGTCAGGGGGGGCATTTGCCCCCCCTGACCCTGAAAATGACTGAAATTTACAAAAAATAGATCGGGTCTCCTTAAACGCTGCTGGGCTGCGCGGAGCATTAGCAAGTGAGATATTCCGGCCAGCAGCCTCCGCTCCAATTTTAGGATCCTGACTACAAAATAATGAAAAAACTAAAAGTGCGAATTTTGTGATGAAATTTGGTATGTTGGGTTAGAACATTATTTGGAACAACTTGTTCAAATAACTTTTTCCGATATCTCTAACTCGAAGCAAAATAGCAAAGTAAACAAAACAGTGTATAGTATGTGTAAAAAATTTATGGGGAGGCTAAGCCTCCCTTGCCTCCTCTGACCAGCCGCCACTGGCCTAAGAGTAAGGCTGCCGCTATTTGTGTGAATGCTGAAATTAACACAACCTCCTAAGTAACATCATTTTTAGGTAATTTTTCATTGTCTATGTCCATCTTTCATGTATAGGCTATTGATTATGTTCAAAATTAGAGAGCTAAAAGGAACTACAACGTTAACGGGGTTTTTTTGTTTCATATGGTCAATGGATCTCAGTGGCGTACTGATAGATCTGCGGGCCCTGGTTTCAGTTGGGATGCGGCCCCCCTGCCCAATAACAACACACATTGTATATTAAAATTTTTTAATAAACATTAAATATAAATCATCATATATTTATAATATTTATAAAAACTCAAGCTAATTTAAAACAGTAAATTAATATTAATCCTATCGTTTTTCATACTGACATAATTGATTATTTTACTCTAGCTGTTTTTATAAATAATGAAAATCAAAAATTTTCTACATCTAAATCTCCAGTCATAATTAAAAATCTTAATATCGAAAAACTAAAACAGCTTTTAAAAAATGAATATTAGAATGCAAATTACATCACCAAAATATATTCTCAAATTGCATATATTTATATAGCATATATTTATAAGTAAGTTAAATAATTATGTACATACATCTCTAGGGAGATAAAACGCTTAAATAAAAAAATAGCGAAAATAAAACCTTGGATAACTGTGGGGTTTACATCTTTAATCAAACGACGAGATTTTCTTAAAAAAGATTAATAAAGCAACTTTCGCCAACAGTTAAATGGATAGGCGCAAATTTGGGCTCCAATGCATTTTAAAGGCATTCATTTTTTTTTCGAATCCTGAGAAAACTAATAAGTATTTTTTAAAAATTTAAACGCAGAGAATGAAAGATTACGTTATTACCGAGGGCCGAAAGTCCTGAAAACTTCTATAATGTTTATTTTAATAAGCTACAAGGGTGAAAAAAAAAGAGAAAATTTAGTGTGATTTTTAATTTCAAATATCTCATTCAAAAGAAAATTTTTATTTATTCTAAGGGACTTTCGGTTCTCGGTAATAATATAGTCTTTTATTCTGCGTTTAAATTTTTCAAAAATATTCATTCGTTTTTTCAGGATTCGAAAAAAATGAACACCATGTCTGTGGTGATATTTTCCAAATCAAATATTCCGTTTACATACTGTTTCATTTAGGCAACCTGCGACTCTCTTTGCTCTATTCACTTGATATTTCACTTCTGTTTCGAGCTTTCCGTAGCTAGAAAATGTGATGCCTAAATATTTAGACTATATCACTGGTTCTATTATCTGAACCTCCAGCTCCAATTTACATATTATTAGGTTTGCTGTTCTAACTATGCATTTTGTCATTTTTGGAGAAATTAAGATGTTAAATTTTCTGATGGCTATATTAAATTGGCGCAGCATACGTTGTAAATGTAAATCATCTTCACTTTGAGACATTAGTATTGCATTGCCTGCATGGCAGATTATTTGAAGTCGTTTTTCTTCCATTTGGTCTCGTTTTTTAGTTCTTCCTTTTTTATTATTTCATTCATGATTATCTGTCTGATGCCATTGCCAGCTTCAATTGGGCCAGTTAGTTCTTCCTCTACTTTTACTTTTATTTTGATGTTCTGGTAGACATTTTCGATCGATTTAATTTATTCCTAGAGGTACCCCTCACAATTATGTGAACATAGAACGAGGAGTGCGTCAAGGGTGCCTTCTGTCCCCTCTACTATTTAATGTCTATGCCGAACATATCATTAGAGCTTCTCTTGAAGATCGCCCTGAAGGTGCCAGAGTCAATGGAATTATCATTAACAATGTAAGATATGCCGATGACACCGTAGTATTAGCGGAAACAGAACACCAACTAAAAATATTGATGAACATACTATCAGAAGAAAGTCACAGACTAGGCTTGGATATTAATCTTTCCAAAACCAAAATCATGGTATTTCACAAGAACCCCCATGAACAAATTACACCCAACATACAAATCAATGGTATCACCCTTCAGAGTTCCAAGAGCTTCATATACCTGGGCAGAGAGCTAAACAGTCAGCTAGACCACTCAAAAGAAATTAGAAGACGCATTGAAATAGCAAGATCTGGCTTCATGAACATGCGTAAAATGCTCTGTAACCCCAAACTATCAGTCACAATAAGATTGAGAACACTAAAGTGTTATGTGTGGTCTCTATTACTATATGGCTGTGAGACCTGGACATTAAAATAGTATGACGTCAATAAACTGAATTCATTCGAAATGTGGATGTACCGCCGAATGTTAAGAATAAGCTAAACCAGCAAAACTGCAAATGAAGAAGTATTGGAAATAATGAACACACGTCCTCATCTGGTCAATACGATCAAAATTAGAAAGACGTCATATCTAGGACACATAATGCGCCATAGGGAATTTGAGCAGCTTCAGGTAATATTAGAAGGCAAAATCGAAGGTAATAGGGGTATAGGAAAAAAGAAGAAATCCTGGCTCCGAAACATCAGAGATTGGACCCACACAACAGGGAATGACTTAATCCATCAAGCCCACAATAGAGAGAAATTTGCCATATTGTTCGCCAACCTCAATAGAGAAGGAACTTAGGAGAGGACCCCTCTTAAGTACAACAAATGGATAATGTCCTTTATCCATTTGACGCTGGACCTTAAGGGTCACGAAACATAAATATGCCAGTTTGTTGTATTCTAACAATTTCTTTTGAACTTGTCTCATTATAAATATAGCGTCGGCGCATGATCTTTCCGTCCTAAAACCTTGTTCTACCAGTTCTCACATACGGAGCAGAAACCTGAACTCTGACAAAAACATCAGCAGATAAATTAAGAAGGACCCAACGTAAAATGGAGAGATCAATGCTTTAAATAGGCTTAAGATATAAACTAAGAAACGAGGAAGTTCGAAGATGAACCGGAGTGGAAGATGTACAGGATTTATATTAGCATCCAAAAATAAGAGTAATCCATATCGATTTAATTTTTAAAGTCTCAAACAAATATTATTTACATGTACTGTTTACATTACGTAAATGGGTGACATTGCTTCTGCAATGTAGGCCACTCGTTTTGAAAACAACGGAGTCAGCAATTATGTTACTATTTGTATTTTCATGGTCACATTCAAGTATGGTCAATCATAACAAACAATTGGGATTTATTTATAGATACGTAGAAAGTAAAGAAAGGGATTATTCATTATTCAGAAACCGATGTGGTTAGAGTAGAGACATTATCCATCCCGACACCAACTAGTTACTGTCGTACATGGTGACTTAAATAAATATATTTCAGTAATTAGTGTTTCAACTTAATCAACCCCATCATCGGGGGTAACAACCCCCAGTACCAAAATAAAGACATTATCAAACGTATTACAAGGCAAAAATGGAAATCGGCGTAAAATGTTGAAAGAATGAAAAACGACAGGTCGACGGAAAAATTGCTTGAGTGCTGATCAAGGACAAACAATCGAAGCCTGGGGACAGACGACCTCAAAAGAATTGTGACCAATTGTATATCAGAGGCGCAGAACAGAAGAAGATGGAAATATCTGTAGGAGGCCTGTATTCAAGAATGGACAAATCAGGACTGGTTGTTCATGAAGAAGATGATGATAATGTCGTTTTATAAGTGCGATTTGCGTAACCAAAAAATACTCAATAATAATAACTTTCATCTTAAAGCACATAACCTCATGGTGCAGTGGCGTACCGATAGATCAGCGGGCCCTGGTTCCAGTTGGGAAGCGGGCCCGCCCCGCACACATATTGTATATAAAATGTTTTTACTTACTTACTTACTTAAGCCGCCCTCTTATACCTTACGGTGTCGGGGATAATATTAAAGGTTTTAATAAACATTAAAATATAAATGATCATCAATGTTTATAAAAACTCAAGCCAATTTATAGTCCATTTATAGTAAATTTTAAAGAACCGCTCGGATTGAGATGAAATTTGGCATACACATAGCAACATGTTAAGCAAAAAAAAGTGATATTGTGCCGATGTGTGCTTTTGCTCTGAGGGTGAGTTTCACCCCTTATCGGGGGTGAAAAACCACGTTTTTAGAAGGTATTTCATAAATAACTCAAAATGTAAAGATTTTATCGTAAAAAATATTATTAGTAAAAATATAGCTTATAAAAAGTGAAAAAAATGGTGTATATTCAAAGTTTGTAGACCCAGTATGAGCATAGTGTAGGTAATGAAAAGTAGGTTCATATTCGTCAAATTCCAAATTATATATTTCAACGTGAAATAACCAAAAAATGAAGCACTTTTCGGGACAAACTCATCACAACTTTTTAAAAAATTTTACAAAAGCTTTATTTTTGTTTTTTTTTCTGTTTCTAGCATCAGTATTAAGTATGTAACGCTTAAAATAAAGTTGGTCCCTTTTTTGGTAAAAAAATCGTATAAATCTCACTCAGTCTAGCGTCAGATGATAATCGTAATTAGCATCTGAAATGCAATTAATCATTTCCTCTCCACGAGTTGTTTTACTTATGTATTGTTTATATGATCGGTAAGTTTTATCGGTTCAAAGTGTTGAGTTTTGAACAAAAATTGGTTTTAAATTAAAAAACTATTTTTCTACGAGCGTGCAAAAAGGTCTACTTTTCCGCATGCGCTTTATTTTGGAAAGTTTTACTTCTCCGCAGTACTTTTCCGCATTACTTTTCCGCACTACTTTTCCGCACTGAATTTAGATCTTTTAATATGTCCTTAAAATAATTATAATACATGCAATAAACTAATATTTAGATATTATTTACTAATTTATTTCAAATGTATCTTATTGTGTTCATGTTTAATGAAATTAACGCGACAATCGATGAAATATAGTATATTGTGCAACAAGTGCAGAAAGATACTAATTTCTCACGAGTTTTAAAAGTTGTGGTACGAGCGCAAGCGACTGCCACAATTCAAACGAGCGAGAAATTACCTTTCTGCACGTGTTACACACTATACTTTTTCTACAACCACAGTTTTTGCTAAAAATAAAAATCACAATGTCCAAACGAAGATTTATTATAATAATAAATTATAAATTTTAAACTGTATTTTATTAATACTAATCAATTTAAATTCCTTATATTCTTTTTCTCATGATCATCTTTCAGTGCGCCACAGTTTTTCGATTTCTTTCTAATGCATTAAATTGTATGTGACAGAAAAAAACGCACGTCGGTGATTATATTTCGTCGGTGACATTTACCACATTTATTCTAGTTATTCTAGTTGTCGAAAGATGGCGCCATAATAAAAAAAATAATTTTTTTTAATTAGATAATAATATTACAAATGTAATCTGTAACATTTATAAGACTATACAAATCAAAGAAAATACCATTTTATAAATGCAAGAAACACATTTGATTTGTTTTTATCCCAAATTGAAAATAAAATGTGACAACTGTCAGATTTAACTAAAATGTCATGTTAGAATAAATGTCATAAATGTGTATTAACACGGACTTACCCTTTTTCCTATCATTTGTTACGCACTGAAAAATGCTCATGAAAAGGACAATACCTAAAGAAATTACAGAGAAATCAGTTAAAAAATTAATGCACTGCCTTAATTTGTTTGAATTTAAACTATTTTAAATAATTATTATAAAATAATATATCATATTTGATATTATATTTAAGCAGATACCAATTTCCACCAAACCTACTTCATTCGACGTATCTTGCTGAGGTTGCTAAATCGTTATTGGTTAATTGGTAATTATAAAATGTTTATTAAGAATAAAATTGTAAAATAAAACAGTTGTTACATTCATAATTTAATTTCTATACGATAATTAAGTATTATAACTGTCTTACAGGTTATATATTTGTCTACACTTTAACCCCAGATGTAAACAGAAGATATAAAGTTACTCAGAATGAGGTAGTCATTTGTAGAATACTAAATTTAAAGTTCAAGATTATAAGTATAAGGTACTCTATGTCATATCATTTATAAGTTTTTAGTTTGTGAAAACTGTCATTATAGATACAGTGCATGAAGTGTTTAAAGTGTGCGTCAAGTAACAATGTATTTTAAATGGGACTTACTTTTTCGCACTGTTTTTGACACACTTTCATATAATCAAATATCCTTAACTTTCGCGTTGTCTTGGTGATGACATAATGAGCAATAAATTAAGACAAAAGTTTTGACAGTTTTGTGGTTTAAAAGAAGTTAGAATTTTTAAATGTCAAAGTTCTAAAAATTGTAGAATAGAAATAAATTCCAGTGACGAAGAGTTTTTTTATATTTGTTTATGGTAGAGTAGATAAAATATTGTATGAAACTGTGCGTGAAGTACTTTTTGCGCATACTTTGACGCATACTTCACGAACTGTTTCATAAATAACTATTTGAATAGTGGTTGTAGAAAAATAGTTATTTATGAAACAGTTCGTGAAGTATGCTTTTTGCGAACACACGCCATATTTAGAGCACTATCGACAGCGGAGCGACTGCTATACATCGCGTAAGTTGGTAAAAATACTTCACGCACAGTTTCATACAATATTTTATCTACGATAAACAAATAAAAATAACTCTAACTCTTCGTCACTGGAATTCATTTCTATTCTACACTTTTTAGAACTTTGACATTTCAAAATTCTAACTTCTTTCAAACCACAAAACTGTCAAAACTTTTGTTGTAATTTATTGCTTACATGTCATCACCATGACAACGCTAAAGTGAAGGATATTTGATTATATGAAAGTGTGCCAAAAAACAGTGCGAAAAAGTAAATCTCGTTTAACATACATTGTTACTTCACGCACACTTTAAATCCTTCACGCACTGCTAGCTATAATGACAGTTTTAACAAACTAAAAAATTATACATAATATGAGATAGAGTACATAAAATTATTTTGACATATTATTCAATTATATTGAAAGTTTGGTTTTGACAGCCTTGTCAAACAATTAATTTGTGTATGTATTTTCATATTAATTCAATTAATTGATTAAAATTTGGTCATTTTTTAAACGCTCGTAGAAAAAATATTGTTCCGAACTCTTGAGGAAAGTCTCTTTTCCGCACTCGACTGCTTGCCGAATTCCGCTTCGCGTCGTTCGGCAAACTGCAATCGCGACTTTCCGCACTTGTTAGGAAAATTACTATTTTTTAATTTTGAAAAAAAAAATTATTTTTCAAAATAATTTAAAAATTATTGGTGATACCAACAATATCAATTAGTAAAAAATATAGATTTTGCTATTGTGAATATTTTGTCCTTTTTGTTTTCCTGAAAACAAAAATTGGTTAAGATATGGGTGTTGGATAACTACATCTTTTCAAAAATAAGCACTTTGAACCAACGAATCTTACAGATCTTATAAATAGTACAATATGTAAGTAAAGTAATTTGTGAAGCGGTAACGATTAATTTCATGGTGGGGTTGGTATCTTGTATCAAACGATGAGATTTTCTTAAAGAGAAATTCTTCTTCTTTATGTGCCGTCTTCTACCGAAGGTTGGCGACCATTAAACGATAGGTTTCTCTGTTTTGTGCCGCATGTGTTATGTTCGCAGCTTCTGGTATTTGAAACCATTCTCTCAAGTTTCTCAGCCAGGATTTCTTCTTCCTGCCCAAACCTCTTCTACCTTCAATCTTGCCTTCGACGATAAGCTGTAGCAGATTGTACTTATCATTACGGAACACATGGCCCAGGTATGACGCTTTCCTCCTTTTAACAGTTGTTAACAATTCCAACTCTTTACCCATTCGTCTCAATATCTCTGTGTTGGTCACTCTGTCTGTCCAAGGAATTCTCAGTATGCGTCGATACAGCCACATTTCTAGAGCCGCTAACTTCTTTATAGTTGCTGCTGTTAACGTCCACCCTTCTACTCCGTAAAGTAGCGTAGAGAGTACATAGCATTTTGTGGCGCGCCATCGGAGGTTAACGTTTAGGTTGCGGTTGTTTAAGAGCTTTCTCATTTTTATGAATTTGGATCTTGCTATTTCAATTCGGATCCTAATCTCTACGTCTGGGTCCCACTTATCATTTACTGTATATCCCAGATATTTAAATCGGTGTACTCTTTCAATATGTTCGGCTTCAATATTCAGGTCGATATGTTAAATGTTCTTTTTACTGATCACCATAAATTTAGTTTTCTTTCTATTGATCTTTAGTCCAAATTGGTTGCCAGTTGTATTTACTCTATTTGGCATCATCTGTAAATCTTCGATGTTATCGGCTAGTAAAACAGTATCATCTGCATATCGAAAATTACTTATTGGTACGCCATTAATCTTGATGCCCTCATTGTACTCTTCTAGTGCCTCTAGAAATATTTGTTCCGTGTACAGGTTGAAAAGCAGTGGCGAAAGAATACAGCCCTGTCTAACCCCTCTAGAAATGGTTATGTTTTCACTCACCATATGTTCATTCTTTATGTGGGCTGTTTGATTCCAATATAGATTTTTTATAATCTGGATGTCCTTAGTGTCAAGTCCTGAAAGATGTGATAGTTCTATGAGTTTGTCATGTTTGATAGTATCAAATGCTTTCTCATAGTCGATAAATCAGGCGTAAACATCTTTCTGTTGATCAAGGCATTTTTGAATCAAGACTTGTATTGCAAATAGGGGCTCTCGAGTTCCAAAACCGCATCTAAAACCGAACTGTGTTTTACTTATGCTGTGTTCTAATTTTGCTCGTATTCTGGAATGGATAATACGCAAGAATACTTTAAGGGTATGACTCATTAAACTTATAAGGCGATATTCGCTACACGTCTTAGAATTGGATTTTTTGGGAAGGGGCACAAATGTAGATTTCAGCCAGTCCGATGGAATTTGACCAGTATCGTATATCTTATTGAACAGTTTCAATACTACATTCATGTTGTTCTCGTTAAAAACTTTTAAAAATTCGACTGGTATTTCATCACATCCTGTTGCTTTCCCATCTTTCGTTTGATCTATAGCTTTTATCACCTCACTTTTCAATATTTTTGGTCTATTCAGATCAAGAGTGTTCGTAGAAATATGACGATAATCAAACAAATCTTTTATGTAAATTGCCCAAGTCTGTAACTGTTCTTCTTTATCTACAATCAGTTTGTTGTTCTCGTCTATTAACTTACCAAACTGTTTTTTCTTGTAAGTATAAGTAAACTCCTTAATTTTTTTATGCATGTTAAAACTATCGTGTCTTCGTTCTAGCTCTTCTATCTCTTGACATTTTTCTTGTAACCATTTCTCTTTGGATTCTTTTATCTTTCTGCTGACAGTTCTATCCAGTTCTTTATATTGGTCGGGATTATTCTTATTTTCCCTCCTTCTGTCCATGAGGTGTAATATTTCATCTGTCATCCATTCGTTCTTCTTCTTCCGCTCGTAGTCACCAATTACTTCTTTCGCATCGTTGCATATAGCGTCCCTTAAGTTGATCCAGTCTCTTTCAATATCATCAGTATTGGTTGTTAAAGCAACATTACTATTAATGCTATTTGTAAGCTTGACTTTTATCTCGGGATTTCTAAGTTGATCCATATCTAATCTTTTGTTATTCTGTTTCTGGATTAAGGTTTTTAGTCTGACTCGTAATTGGGCTACAAGAGGATTATGGTCAGAGTTTATATCAGCTCCAGGATATGTTTTGGCTGATATTATTGCGTTACGGAATCGTTTGTTGATTGTTATAAAGTCTATCTGATTTCTAACGATGTACCCAGACTTGTCCTGTGGTGACCTCCAAGTGTACAATCTTCTTAATGGTAACTTAAACCAAGTATTAGTGATAATTAAGTTTTTCTCCTGGCAAAACTGTATTAGTCGATCACCTCGTTCATTTCTTGTTCCCAACCCATACTTGCCAACTACATCACTGACTTCGCCTTTTCCTATTTTGGAGAGAAATTAGTGTCTATATTTATCCTTATTATCCTTACCACTATTGTGTATATTTAGAATTTAATTTCAGTTATTAAGAATTACCTAAACGTACAGGATGAAGGACGAGGGTGCTATAATCACGAGTATCTAGCATCGAGCCTATTGTATTGGAATTATTTTTATGACCCACCTTATAAAACTTGCATTGAATATCTCGGTTTTCGAATTTCTGCAACTTTGTAGTTTACCTACAACTTATTCATGGATCGTGCTAATATAAAAAAATACAAGTGTTTGAGTTAACACGTGTAGGAAGGCACCGGTGGTTAGTCTTTGAAACAAGAGCTTCGACTTAAGCAGTTAAAACGAGTAAGGAACCTTACAAAAGCTTTCCCTGTTTCTTAATAAATTATGTTTTCAAATTTTTTGATGAATGGGTATTCTTCGTTTTTATTTATAATTACCTACACAAAAATTAAAATGTATTAAGCAGTACATTTCCTAGTGTGTACTTGTGTAGTTCAAAATGTCCCCATCAAATTAAAAACAAAAGAAGCAAAAAGCGCGTTAGAGCGGGCCCCTGTGGGGCCCGGGCCCTGTTTCCGCGGAACCATGCTTAGTACGTCACTGTCGTGGTGAAATTTAATGAGGGTTTCTTTACAAAGGTCTAATAACTAAGTGAGATAGCAAGGTGTTGTCTCGTATGAGATACTGAAGAAGAAGAAAAAATAAACAGAATAGATCAAGTGGAGTAGCGTATTCAAAAGAGAGTTAACAGTTAAAAAAAACAATGCTAAAAAAAAGGAAAAACAGCAGACCCTTTTACAATGTCCACTTTTCTAATTTTACTTACTATAACCGTATGGTTCATTTCACCAACATACGTCTGTTTTGGATTATCGCGACAACGAATATATCAGTGTGCAACATACGAAGTACGAAAGTAAATGGCTCTAATAATTATTCCAATAAACAGCAATGTAATTTGCAATTTATTTTCGTTCTTAATATTTTGCACAATAAAATATTCGTTGTCGAAATAATCTAAAACATACGTATATTCGTGGAATAAGGTATTTATATATCCGTAATAACGATATCCAATATCTAATTCAACCTCTTTAAAATATTATAATACATTAGCAATCATCTGTGATGAATCGATAAAAACCAATCGGAATGTAATAAACGGAAGTTATAACAACGCTCAAAGGTCGTATGACTCTTTATACTGACCGCGCGTATGTCAAAACCTGAATTCGGCAGGGAAGAGAGTAGTCAGTCCCCCTTTCTAGGCGGTTTACTACCTACCGACACCTGTATATCGAACAATGGAACAGTTTGCATCCCTTCAGAAAATGCGATTAAAATCTCGTCATAGTGTCTGACCGTAATTTGTAATGTGAATAAAAATTGGCGCTCGTTTGTGTAGTTAGAATATACATAGGTATGTACTGATTTTTAAAGGAAATTAAAAACCGATATTTTAAATTTGCATTTCTTAAATTTACATTCATACTTCAACTACATTAAATTGGGTGTTTGGAAAAATTTTCCATTTACTTATGTATATACTTTTTTCTACGAGCGTGCAAAAAAGTCTACTTTTCCGCACGCGTTTTATTGTGGAAACTTTTACTTTTCCGCACTGAATTTACATAATATTGTGATATATGATTTAAAATCATATATCACATAATCCAATCTATTTATAGTTTAATAAAAGGAAATTTAGAAAGAGATCCAATTATAAAAATTAGAGGGAAAACAATAAAAAGAAAAATGGAAACAAGATATTTAGGTATTATAATAGACGAACAAAAATTATTTACAAAACACATGAATTGTGTCTGTGAAAAGGCAACAAAGATCATGCATAGCATTGCTAGTCTAGCACAGAAGGAATATAGAATTTCGTTCCGACAGATGAGAATATACCTAAGTACAATACTTGCATCAATTGTAGGGTACGGTTCAAGTGTATGGGCACATAGATTAATAAATAAAAAAAACGCAGAAAAATTAAATAGAGCTCAGAGAGAATTTCTTGTAAGAATGACGGGAGCATTTGGAACAACTGCAACACAGGCACTCACAGTTTTAACTGGAGTAATGCCAATGCATTTAGAAACACAAAAAAGAGCATGTAATTATTGGCTAAAAAAAGAAAAATATGAAAAAATAATACAAATAATAGGATTAGATATAAGAAATAAAAGAGAATTAAAAGAAATAATAAATAGAAAAAGACAAAATGAATGGGAAAATTCAACAAAATCTAGACGTTTATACAATTTTATACCAATATTAGAAAACATTCCAAATTATTTTAATCCAAAACAAGGTTTAATACACTTTTTAACAGGACATGGACCGTACCCAACATATTTGGAAAGATTTAACTTAAAAGATGATGCATATTGTGAATGTGGAGAACTAGGTACACCAGAACATATAATGTTACATTGTGAAAATACTATAGAAAATGAAGAACACAGAGAAATGAGAAGAAGATTAGAAAGAATTGAAATAAGAGATATATTACAAAATGAAGAATATTTTGAAATATTAAACAATCTCACACAAATAATATCTAAAAAACAACAAGAAATCTATAATAATAGAAGAAGACAACCAATAATCCAACCCTGATGAAGTTGAGTAAGATAAAGTTAAAATAAATAAAATAAAATATAAATTCAAAAATAGATATTTACAATTATAATAATAATAATTCAATATAAAATAAATAAATAAAAATAATAATTCAATACATAATTCATAAAAAAAATAAAAAAAAAAAAAAACTACCAACTCTCTTCTGAAAATAGAGGGACTATCTTTATAACTTAGAAGGGAGTTGATAGTACCAAAAATATTTTAAATTGTTTATTTAAATTTGTTTGTTATACGTAATTAAGAGATTATGGCAAATTGTTATTGTAAAAATAGATTTAATAGTTGAGTAAAAAATGTAAAAATATAAAAAAAAAATATCTGTAATCCCATCAGGAAAAAACGACCTGGATTAGTCACTAGAGGCCAGGTCATATGTATAAATAATAAATAAAAAAAAAAAAAAAATCCAATCTATATTGACATTTTTTTTCAATTTTTAATAGGTACTGCCCTTGAGCATGGAATAGCGTGAATATGAAGTATTTGGTTTGCAGATTTTGGATGGATTGCAGAATAAAATAAGCTAAAAACACTTCTTCTTTTAATCTATTTACACCAACTCATAAAAATGTATTCTTTCTTGTACCTGTTTGCTGATTTTTCCGGTAATAGATCAAGATTATCGACAACGTCGAGAATAGATGGGGGTAGTTCTTCGTCACATGATGCTATCTAAATCACTGAATTATTTTAAAATTCGTAAGTAAAGATGCGTGGAAATTTTAAAGTGTGTGACGTTCTTTTTGACAATAATTGCTTTGTTTGACATCGTTGCTATGACTTTAAAATATTAAAACCTGTATTGATATACATCATTCATTACTGCATAACAGGTATTTAGGCACCGCATTGACTTTAATTCGGGATTATTATAACTTATTTTAGCTTTATTTTTTAATTCAATTAATTGATTAAGATTTGGGCATTTTTTAAACGCTCGTAGAAAAAATATTGTTCCTAACTCTTGCGGAAAGTTTCTTTTCCGCACTCGAATGCTTGCCGAGCTCGGCTTCTCGTCGTTCGGCAAACTGCAATCGCGTGCGGAAAAGTATGACTTTCCGCACTAGTTAGGAAAACAACTATTTTGTTTATATATAAACTATGGAAAACAAAAATGAACTATGAAAAACTAATGAAAAACTAATACAAATCGAGAAATTGCCCATAGAACTTGTGTAACAATATGTGTAAGTATTTGGGTCACGAAATAAGATTAACGCGAAATAACAAAACATTTGAACTGTTAAGAACAATAAGATTATAGACCAGGGCGCATCTGTAAAAATATTAGTACATTTGGATGTTGAGAGGTGACTCATATTTTTTTGCAAAAAATGCTTGGAAATAACTCATATAATAATATTTGAGTTATCCTCCCACTCAAAAAGGTCCTGAACATTGATTAAGTAATCAAAATATCATGATATTTATATACAAATATAATATAAATAAAAAAAAATGAAGGAAAAAAGCGATTTTTTTCTTGGTTTTTTGATTATAACTTTAAAAGTATTCATTTCCGAGAAAAGTTGCACTGACATAAAAGTTGCGTAATTAAATTTCCTACAATAAAGAATTAGCTAAAAATTTTAAAAATTGTCACCCTTGTTGCAAAATAGCAATAATTGCGAAAATACCATAAAAAAACAAGAATTCGTATTTTACGTTTTTCAACCATTTGTGCTATACTTAGGACCTTCATGTTTTACCCAGAAAAACTATTTGATATCGAAAAACAACACTGTAAATTTTGTTAAGATCGATTTAACAGATTTTGCAAAATAAATTTTGCAATCCAGCTTTCGCAAAAAAAATTCAGTTTTTCAAAAAGTTTCAGGACTGAAAATAAAGCAGATAGCAAGTTGAATTTTTTTTACATATAGAAGAAAACTGTACTTTTCATTTGCAATTTTCAAAATTAAAATCGGTTAACCACTACTCGGCAGGAATTTTTTTAAATAAACATTAATTTTTGGTGCTACGCGCAGGACAGCGGTGTTCGATTGACACAAGTTGATTTCCACCAAAATTTCTTTAAATCTTTAATATAATATATTATTTTCTAACTCTATATTTTGTTGTATTTTAATATTTTATTTTCACAAAAATCAAACTAAGTTCATTATTGTTTGTGAAATATTGTTTAAACAATTGCATATGTTTAAAAATAATAAACTTTTATTCTCTAAGTTAAACTATATGAACAAAGAAAGTTTTGCTAAAAAAAGTGTAATTTCAAAGGACAAAGTATGTGTTTTTATTTTGCAAAAAACAAATTCATTTATTTATATCGAAATGTACTAAAAATTAAAATTTATCAATCATTATCAAAGGTCATTGGAATGCCCAAGCAGAGCAAACGTATCCACTGTCCTGCGCGTAGCACCAAAAATTAATGCTTATTTAAAAATATTCCTAACGCCGTGGTAGTTATTCATTTTTAATTTTACAAATTGCAAATGAAAGGTACAGTATTCTTCTAGATGTAGAAAAAATTCGACTTACTAACTGCTTTATTTTCAGTCCTGTAACATTTTGAAAAAATGATTTTTTTTTGCGAAACCTGGGTTTCAAAATTTATTTTGTAAAATCTATTGAACCAATCTTATCAAATTTGCAGTATTGTTTTATTATATCATAAAGTTTTTTTGGGAAAATATGAAGGTCCTAAGTGTAGCATAAATGGTTCAAAACCGTAAAATGCGAATACTTGTTTTTTTATGGTTTTTTCGCAATTATTGCTATTTTACAATAAGGGCGACAACTTCTAAAATTTTTAACCAATCCGATATTGTAGGAAATTTAATTACGCAACTTTTATGTAAATGCAACTTTTCTCTGAAGTGAATACTTTTAAAGGTTTAATAAAAAAACGGAGAAAAAAATCGAATTTTTCCTCATTTTTTGACATTTTGATTATTTAAAAAATGTTCCGGACCTTTTTGAGTGGGTGGATAACTCAATTATTATTATGAGTTAATTCCAAGCAATTTCTGCAAAAAATATGAGTCATCTCTCAACGTCCATTTCAAAACAGATCCGCCCTGGACTATTATGTTGGGCTGCATTCGAAAAAATGGGAGACCTATTTAAAACAAATATCCCAATCCATTTATAAAGCATAGCTTTTAACCAGTGTGTTCTACCAGTTATCATATACGGAGCAGAAACCTCCACTAAAACTCCGACAAAAACACCAGCGGAAAAATTGAGACGGACACGACTATAGTATTTTTACTACAAAAACGTTATTACGTAGGTCAAAATTTTTGACGTAAGAGAACTGTCAAATCATTAGAATGTGACTTTTCATTATTGCCGTGTTTATAATAAACATAGCAATAAGAAAAGTCACATTCTAATGTTTTGACAGTTCTCTTACGTCAAAAATTTTGACCTACGTAATAACGTTTTTGTAGTAAAAATATTATAACGTATTACTAGGCAAAAATGGAGATGGGCATTCATTTTGCAAGAATGAAAAACGACAAGTGGATAAAAAAATTGATCGAGTTGTGATCACGGGCAGACAAGCGAATCCGGCGAAGACCCCCAACGCAATGGACCGATCGACCTCAAAAAATTGTGACCAATTGGATAGCAGAGGCGCAGAACAGAAGAAGATGGAAATACCTGAAAGAGGCCAGTGTTAAACAATGGACAACTCAGGGCTGCTTGATAATGATGAATGATGTTTTAAAGATGCGACCTGCGTAACCAGAAAATACCCCCAGAGAGAGAGAGAGAGAGAGAGAAAATCCGTATACGACAACCAATATCTAATTTAATCTCTTTAAAATATAATACATTAGCAATGATCTTCGATGCCTCCATAAAATCAATCGGAATGCAATAAACAGAAGTATTGAACAACGCCAATAGGTCGTACGCCTCTTTATACTGACCGCCGCGCGTATGTCAAAACCTGAATTCGACAGGGAAGAAAAAATCTGGAAGAAAAAAGTCAGTCAGTCCCTTTTCTAGACGGTTTGTAATATTTATCTATTACCTACCGACACCTGTATTTCGAACAATGGAACAGTTTGCAAGCCTTAAAGCTGGTTTAGACGTTTTGCATTTATCGTAACGTTCGAGTTGTTTCAATTTATCGCCGTGTGTAATGCTCGGTATACACGACAACGATTTATTGTAGCGATGTGACTGTGCAGTTCGTTGGTGTAGTTTATCGAACGTCCATTGAGTGTCCACACGTCTCCAACATTTGCATCGATCATCAGTTCCCCGTTCTGGACCAAGAGCTAGGCAACGTCGAAAAAAAAATTATTTTAAGACAACTGGTTCTTTAATATATTATTCCCTATGCTTCCTCGAACACCGTACCGGCCATCTGGCTGCTGATACAGGTTGCGTTCATTTCTGCGCAGCACATTTGTACAGGTAAACATATCGAATTTAAAATTATTGTAAGACGAAAAATTATTTTTCCACCTACCTCTATCGAAAGTATACTTTTCCGGACCTGATTGTAGGGAGCAAAGTTGTACTTTTCCTCCCTAGGGAGGAAAAGTAAAAGTGACGTCATGGTATTTCATTCGTGAAATATGACTTATTGACGCCCTGTACAATATCTATTTTCTATTACGTAAGTATCTATACATTTTAACGTTTATTTATAAAACACCCTATATTTTGCAGAATGGTAAAAAACAGTAAATTGTTATTTTGATTTAACAATGTTTACATTAATAATTTGACTTATATTTGACAGTTGACAGTTATATTGTACCTACTTGTTAGTTTTAGTTCTAATAAATTTTGTTGGTTAGTTTCATAAATAAATTAAGTAAAAATGAAAAAATGACTTGTTATTTGAGGAAGGTGGTATAACATGGGAGTAAAGTGCCTTTTCCTCCCTTGAAACTTCATTCTCGGGAGGAAAAGTAGCACTTTCCCCCTTGTTATACAAATAGCTATTGTCATTACTTTTTAAACATTATTAGAATTGCCAGACATTTTTGTGGTTTTAAAAAGTAATGACAAAAAATTGTTTCGTCCTAAAATTATTTAAATTCAATATACAGGGTGATTGATGAGTGTGATAAAGCTCAGTAGATCCGCTATAGTAATAGATAGCAATAAAAGTTGATAATAAAAATTGTAGCCAACTTTCAGCTTTACATTACGAAATTAGTTAGAATGTTACAGGGTGTTCGATAACATAGCGGCAAACCAAACTTATGTTGTTTGAAATGGTGTTGAAACTTTATTATATAATCCAAATTCTAATCTTTGCTTTATTACGCCCCTAAAGTTATGTCACATTTAATACACGATTTTGGCCTTCTTAAAAAATCTATCTCAAAAAATGAGTGGCAATTACAAAATAAAATATTTGTCAATGTTACATATATTTAAAAAAAACGATAGCTTTTTCAATTATAATAGTTCATAATTAAGTCCAAATTAATATTTGGGACTTTTTTGTACAATATTAATTCTCGATGTGTCTGGCGTAAAAGCTAAACTTAGCTTTAGTAAGTGTAGTCTTTTTAAATAAACCAATTAGGAAAAAGAAGTAATTTATTCTACAACCAAGAGACGGAGAAAACGGTTTGGGAATTAATACCAAAGCGATATTTCTTCAAATGGAACACCCTATATTTTATTTTATATTCGAAATTCTCTTAACATTCCCATCACAAAAATATAAAGTTTTCTTATACATATAGGGCTTTTACAAAGTTATAACCAATTTTTATGAAAAACGTAACAAGTTCAGCTCCCTGTATAAATAAAAATAAGCACAACAGCAATGGTTTATTGATGCTGATGCTATATTTTTTTGTTGATTGTAAAAATTTATAAAAATGGTTGATATTGCTAATTTTCCTTATATCGGATACAGGGTGAGTCAAAACCATCATTACCGTACTTTAATTTTTGTATAATATTCCCTATGCCTAAATTTGTTAGTTATCGAGATATTTTCATTTTTCAGAGCAATCTATTAATTAAGGTGTTCTATTTAAAATTACTGAGAAAATAATGTACTTGCGTTTTGACTCATCCTGTATTCGATATAAAGAAAATTAGCAATATCAACCATTTTTATAAATTTTGACAATCAACCAAAACATATGGCACCAATAAACCATTGCTGTTGTGCTTATTTTTATTTATACAGGGAGCTGAACTTATTACGATTTTCGTAGAACATTGGTTATAACTTTGTAAATACCCTGTATAACATAACAAACCTTTATATTTTTGTGATGGAGAAGTTAACAGGATTTCGAATATAAAATAAAATATAGGGTGTTCCATTATAAAAAAAAAAGAATGTGTGTGTACTTTGTACGCACGTAAGAAGTTATACTTCTATTATATGATTTCAACGAAATCAATATACTTTAAACAGTTTCTCTACTACTTTCCAAAAATTTTTATTAAAACAATACCAAAAATAAAAAAAATAAAAGAATAAAACACACACAAACACATTGAAAAATGCCACAAATGATTTCTGAACAATAATTGTTGCCAAAAATTTTAATTAAATACGTATTTTCTGAAAAAATTATATAATAGTATACTTACAATCATAAAATCTATACAAAAAATAAAAAAATGATATAACTTGCATTGGGCTTGAACCTACTTCCCGTGTATCCCGCCGTACGAGAGCCGAAGCAATTTCAAACTGCACCACATTCGCGTATACGTCATGTGGGAATATACACAACCTAAACGTTTACACCATAAACTTTTTGACATTTTGTTTATTTATATGAATCAAATTATTAGTTTGATTTTTGTCGAATTAAAATACAACAGAATATAGAGTAAGAAAACGATATATTAGATGAAGATTTGTAGAAAGTGTGTTCGTAATCAGATTATGTATATTAAAGCATTGCCTACTAATAGGTAACTACATTATTTTTTTTTACATTTTCCAAATAGATAGGTATGAAGATAATTTTTTATTGGAATACAACTGAAACATTTAGAATTACGTACCTGCGGCTTTTCAAAACTATTTAAAAAGTCACTATAATTATAAATTTGATTTTATTTCTGTCCTCACAACAATAAAAACTAATATATACAATATTTTTGTTTACCGATAATTTCCATATTGAACAATTATTGACAGATCATTTCAACACCCAATTAGAGCCCGTATAACGACTAATACCATACTGCCGGTGTGCGCATGCGCGCAGATCAATACAATTTCACCCTCAATGAAATCGCGCCTAAAGAAGTATAACTTCAAAAACATAAGTTTGGTCTGCCACTATGATATCGAACACCCTGTAACATTCTAACTAATTTTGTAATGTGAAGCTCAAAGTTTGCTACAAGTTTTGTTATTAACTTTTATTGCTATCTATTACTATAGCGGATCTACTAAGCTTTATCACACTAATCAATCACACTGATTTTGTATTTACCTGTACAGGTGTGCTGCGCAGTAATGAACGCAACCTGTATCAGCAGCCAGATGGCCGGTACGGTGTTCAAGGCAGCATAGGGAACAATATATGAAAGAAACAGCTGTCTTAAAATAGTTTCTCGAAAACGTAGCCTAGCTCTTAGACCATTCCTTGCCAAAGCTCAGACTATAAACATGTCATCCCTGATAGAAGACGACGACGTGCCTGCGATAGCTTGCCTTATTTTATGCAAAAACAGAAGAAAATCAACGAGTCTGTGGTGTAAGGATTGGCTTCTCAAAAGAAAGGCATACTCTCACCTAAAGGCTATTGAGGGATAAGATGGTCAAAACTGCCCCCGCAACGATCAGCCCCACGAATTGTGATTTTGATAAAGCATTTATAAAACATGCCTTCTTACAACTTTTTAGATTCACAGAGGCCATAGAACCGCTTGAATAGAGAAACGTATCTTTTTTCGACATTATTTTTTATAAGCGAAATTTTTCTTTAAAAAATCTGAAAAAATTCAAGGAGATGTACCTATCTTTTAAATACAAAACAGCCTGATTTTTTCAAATTTTTAAATTGAAAATCGGGTCTAGAAAAACTCATTGAAATCAATATTTTTTTAGATTATATGTATGTACTAATAATTTTTGGCTAACTTCCATTTCTTTTGTATTTTTTTCTTTCTTATGAATGTCAGAGGCAGGAATTTTAGTTTCTGAGCGGAAAGGAAGCAAAAATTGAAATAAAAACGTCTTTTACCAAACTTAACATATTTTACCGAAAAAATATTAAACTGCTACGAATAGTTTACCCGAAACCCTGGACTACTAAAGGTATCCAAATATCTTCCAAGAATATGCGTTCTCTTCTCTATATCAAGAAATTTACTACCAACGTCTCTATCACTGAATATATCACCAAGTACAGGGTAACCTATCTTAAACTTATAAAATCAGCTAAAAAAGTATACTACCAGAACCGTCTGAGAAGCTCCAAAAGTGTTGCAAAAGAAACTTGGTCCATAATAAACGATCTTCGAAATAAAACCCACACTGCTCAAACATTTTACCTTCCAGACCCTGAAAATCTAAATGAATACTTTGTTAATGTGAGTAAAAATATTACATCAACTATTTTGCCATAACAAGATCCCATTTCCTATCTCCCTAATTCAAGAAAGGTCTCGAATTCATTCTTTATAAAACCAGTCGATAAATCTGAACTGATCCAAACAATCAATAGTATCAAAAGCAAATCTTCCTGTAGTACTGATGGTCTATCGATAAAAATTTTTTCAAATCTTCCAGAAAATGTGTTAGAAGTCCTCATCTCACTAATTAATGATTCTTTTGAGAAAGGTAAATTTCCAGAGTGCCTGAAGACAGCCATCATTATTCCTCTTCATAAGGGTGGTAAATTATCTAATACCTGCAATTATAGACCTATTGCACTACTACCGGTACTCTCCAAAATCATTGAGAGACTCATTAAAGCCCGACTTATGTCCTTTCTAGTTGAAAACAACATTTTATCACAAAATCAGTTCGGCTTTTTAAATAATAAATGCACCACTGATGCCATGTTTTCTGTACTACATGAGGTTTATCAAGCACTGAACAATAATCTTCACACTGCCACCGTTTTTTGTGACTACGCCAAAGCTTTTGATTGTGTAAATCACAACATTTTGATAAAAAAACTAAATTTCTACGGAATTCCAGGCATTTCTTTAGATTGGTTCCAATCTTACTTGGATGATAGGAAACAACTGGTTAGAGCAAATGATACAGACTCTAGTCTCAAAAACATTGTATGTGGGGTACCTCAAGGTTCAGTATTGGGTCCTCTACTTTTCCTTATCTTTATTAATGACATCACTAATTTAAAAATCGATGGAAAAATATTTGTTTTTGCTGATGATACCAGTATCACTTGGAGCAACTCAAATATTGCAACTCTTCATGCTACTATAACTTCTGATCTACTTACAATAAAATCCTGGTCTGACTCAAATTTACTCTCGTTTAACGTAGATAAAACAGTAGCATTGTCTTATAAAGGAGCTCTTCAACCCTTACCTCTTAATAACAGCCAGATCAGTACCGTTGATTCTGTAAAATTTTTTGGTATTTTTTTAGACAGCAACCTTAAATGGTCCCTCCCGTGACCCGTCAAAATAGCCCGGTCAAAACAGCCGCGTCAAAAAAGCCTTGTCAAAATAGCCCGAACACAAAATAGCCTCGACAAAATAGCCCGCAAACAAAATAGCCCCGACAAAATAGATCGCACACAAAATAGCCCCAGTCAAAACAGCCCCGGCTAAAAAAGCCCCGGCTAAAACAGCCTCTTATAAACAATTACATAATTATTTATACAAGGTGCCCAAAAACTTTTTTTTAATTTAAATTATTTGAAAAAAAGGAAGAATGTATTTAATCTATTTAATTCAAAATGCATTTTACCGTTGCCCGAAAACAGAAAAAAATGTTTATGTCATAAATAAACATTGATTTTCGCTTAACATAAATGTTCAAACTTCCAAGAGGCATGGAAGACAGGACTCGAGT
Source organism: Diabrotica virgifera virgifera (assembly GCF_917563875.1). Classification (NCBI taxonomy): domain Eukaryota; kingdom Metazoa; phylum Arthropoda; class Insecta; order Coleoptera; family Chrysomelidae; genus Diabrotica; species Diabrotica virgifera. Next base: position 196,443,314 of record NC_065447.1, on the reverse strand, counting down.
TCTCTGAAAAGACCATTTTTTTTAATGTGGTTGAGATAAACATTTGAATTGAGGATAATTACCATTTCCGAAAAAATGTATTTTAGAGGAATGATTTCATGATGAATTCTGAAGGGAGCTTTTTTGTCGGGGCTATTTTGTCGGGGCTATTTTGTCTGGGCTATTTTGTCGCCGGGCTATTATTCCGCGGCTATTTTGTCTGCAGGCTATTTTGTCGGAGCTATTTTGTGTGCGGGATATTATGTCGGGGCTATTTTGTCGGAGCTTTTTTGACGGGGCTATTTTGACGGGGTACCGGTCCCTCCATATCGAATTGTTACGGAAGAAACTCTCTTCAGCTTGCTATGCTATAAGATCTGTTTCGAATGAACTCAATTTAGCATCTTCCAAAATAACATATTTTTCTTTGTTCGAGTCACATCTTCGTTATGGTCTTCCGTTTTGGGGTTCTGGTACAGCTGCCCAATTCGATGTTATTTTCAAATTACAAAAAAGAGCAATAAAATATCTGTTTGGCCTCAGAAGAACAACACATTGCAGAAGTTATTTCAAAGATCACGGAATTTTAACCCTTCCATCTTTGTATATTTTAGAAACTGTTTGCTTAATGCGTAAACATCTACATGTCTTTCCACCAAGACCTAATCATGACTACTTCACGAGAAATTCTACGTTTGACGTCTATTTGCCGACCCCGTCCTCGGAGTTAGTAAAGAAATCGATATTATACTCCGCAAAAAAAATGTACAACCATCTCCCCCTACAACTAAAATCGGCACCATCTTTCCACAAATTCCGTAAACTGACAAAAGCCTACCTGTCTGAAAGACCATATTATTCAGTAGAAGATTTTTTTAGTCAATAACTAAGAAGTTACAGTATTTGCAGAAGTAGTATTTTTATTATTTTTTTATCTATATTTGGGTGTCATATGCAGCAGGTTAACTTTTTAACTTTTTAACTCTTAAACCTTTTTTATTAATTATTAGGTACACTATGCATTTGCAATTTATTTAAATTTTTGCAATTGATTATTTCTGTTTTAACTTCATTATTATTATTATTATTTAAATATATTGACGATTTATATAATTTTAGTAAATTGGATTGTTACTGTTTTGTTTTTTTTTTGACTATTTATAAGCTTTGTCGATAAAATTGTAAAATTTTTCATGGCAATAAAGCATATTTCTATTCTATTCTATTCTATTCTATTCTATTCTAGTTTCGAAAAAATTATAAAAAAATTTCTGCTGAAACATGGCTTGTACTTCTCAGAAGCATAAATAATTTTCTGTTAATCTGTGTTCTTGTTAGGGATGTTTTTTAAGTTACGTTTTATATTCCTTTTTATATAGATACCTACTATGATTTTTTGACTTGCTACAAGAAATGTTTGTATTTGTAATTATTGTAGTTGTAGTTAACAAGTAGTTAAATAAATCAATCAATCAATCAAAATCAAAAGACTTCAAAACGAACCGAATGATTGCCCCAACTTCCGTCCACACACTACGATCAAACTGCACTATGCAGCCGCGGTCAAAACGATTTATCGAATAAATTTTGTTCCTGCCTACTGATCGTTCCCACCAACCAAAAATCTGCGTCGATTTGCGTCCACACGTTCTCTAAAACTGCACCAACGAACTGCACAGTCACATCGCTACGATATAATCGTTGTCGTGTATACGGCCATAAACGGTAAATCGTAGCGATTTATTGCTACGATAAATTGATCACATTGCTACGATAAATCTCGCCGTGTTGTCTGACTATGTGTCTGACCGTAATTTAATGTCAATAAAAATTGGCGCACGTTTGTGTGATTTTTAAAAGAAGTTAAAAACAGATATTCTACATTTGCATTTCTTAAATTTAAATTTACTTCATTTAAGGTAAGGCAGGGCAAGTGCCGACCAAATATTTATAAGTTCAACTTTACAATAAACTTGGTGCTTACTTTCTGTGAAAAACTGATTGAAATTCTGGAGTAATATAACTATTATCCTAAGAAACTTGTTTACGAATGTTCGTGGTAATAACGTATTAGGTCTGGATTAATGAAAAAAAAGTTGATTAATAGCAAGCTGAAAATTTTTAATAGCTTAAGGGTGTCTAGTCGGACAAACTTTGATGCATGGGAACACTGGAACAGGGGAAGTTTTAATTGCGGAACAGGTTAAAAATTTGGAACGTTAGACTAAGAAGACGTCCAATGTATTTTGTCGGACAGAACTTCCAATTAATTTGTTACCCTTTCATTAAACTGTCCTGCAAAAATCAGACTGCTATATTTATCACCAACTGCGCATTTTAATGAGTGGAACAATTAGAACGTGTCAAATGACAGGAATTATGAAAGGTGACAAATAGCAGTCTGATTTTTGCATGAGAGTTTAATGAAAGGGTAACAAATCAATTGGAAATTCTGTCCGACAAAATACATGGGACGTTTTCGTGGTCTGACTTTCCAAATTTTTAACCTATTCCACAATTAAAACTTCCCCTGTTCCAGTGTTCCCATGCATCAAAGTTTGTCCGACTAGGCACCCTTAAGCTATTAACAAATTTTCAGCTTGCTATTAATCAACTTTTTTTTCATACGCGGGATCCAGACCTATATGTTAAAACATATTTTTTTGTTTAAATACTGCTTAAATACAATGTTGCGCACTTGGCCCACCAAAATGAGGCAAGTGCAATTAAATTGAATTGAACAATTAAATTGAACATAAAAGCAATTAAATTGGACATAAAAGCCAGTCTTAATGCATCATGGAGAGAAATATGGCTAGTATGATTAGAGATAGGTAGATATTTAGTATTATATCCTACTGCGATTAAAATATTTTGGAAAGAAAGGAAAAATAATTTCATAGGTAACAAAGTAATAATATGGAGGAGTTCACAATAAGTTCAAAAAAATATAAAAGAGAAGAGTAAAATGCATAAATAATGACAAAAAATAGATCTGAGACAATTATTCTTCAATATTCAAAGTGTTCTTCAAAAGGTCGCTAAAAATTAAGCCAAAATAGCTAAAACCAAAGCCAACAAAACGAATATATCTATACGATAAAATAAGCCGAGTCAAGGGAATATAGATAAAATCCAAAAAAAAAAAAAAACAATTAACACACACTGGACAAAGGACACACAGATTAAACTATTTGAACGGGGCTACATTGTTCGGAGATTGGGGGTCTTCTTCTTCGTGTGCCTTGTCCGTTCCTAACGTTGGCAATTACCATGGCTATTTTGAGTTTGTTTCCGGCAGAACTGAATAGTTCGGCAGATGACAATCCGAACCATTGCCGCAAGTTTTGGAGCCACGAGAGTCTCCTCCTCCCTGGACCCCTTCTGCTGTCTATGATTGGTTGGAGGTACAATCTCCAATTTGTATTCTATAATCTCCAAACAATGTAGCCTCGTACAAATATTTTAATCTGTTAGTCCTTTGTCCAGTGTGTGTTAATTGTTTTGTTAATTTTAAGTAAATGTCTACGATATAATCAACTATTTTCAATGAGAAATAAGCCACAATTTTATATATAAAAAAAATGATTTTATTAACGTTTCGACGCCCAAGTCGGATGTCGTTGTCAAAATACAAAATAATACTAAATTAAACAAAAATATTTTTGCTTAGTAAAAAAATTCTTCTAATAATTTATTTAATCTGACTCATTTATATCGGCAATTCCGACATGTATTACATATTTTAAAGTAGAAGACTTTAATATGATATTGCCAATATTGATGAGTTGCGTTCCTGGGATGACTTTACTAAAAGATAGTTCATTTGATTACATGAAATCAACCCAACTCAAGAATATCCGCCACAAAAAATCATAGCATGTGATCTGTCTTTAAAAAGATAACCAAATGCAACGGTGGCAATAAAATTCTCGCGTTAGAGATTCCATAGTAAAACCGGGAAAACCAGGAAAAAACATTGTGATACTATCCCGACATCGTAAGTATTTGGGTTTATATCTCGATAACTCGGTAACTCGATATGTTACTGACTTACTAATCGTGGTATTCTTTCTATTAACTTCCTCTTTTAGTATGAGTAACCACATCCTACTGCATTCTACCAAGGAATCTGCGACCAATTGGTTTCATTTAGCATAATTAGAGCCGCTTCTTTGATTTTTCTCTTTTTACTATCTGTTTCTTTCAGGACTATACTTAAATCTCTCCACTGAACACTATGTTCATTATCCCATGCGTGTTGACATATTTAAGATCTATCAAATTCTCTACTTTTAATATAAGACTGATGTTCACATATTCTAACGTTTAATGGTCTTGATGTGTCACCTAAATAAAATTGTTCGTATTCACAAGGTATTTTATAAATACAATTCTTTGGTCTTTCTTGTTCATTGTTAGGTTTAGTTTTTGATAGAATAGATCTCAATGTGTTTGTTGTTTTGAATGTTGTTGAAATGTTGAATTTATTTCCTATTTTTTTAAGTTTCTCGGATAGTCCTTTTATATATGATATTGATATTTTCCTCGTATTATTTGTTGTGGATGTTATAGGATCCCGTTCTACGTTGTTCTGTTCTATTCGATCCAATCTTGACAATTTGTTATTTGTAAACGATAAAGGATAATCATTTTTTAATAAAACAGATGTTAACAATTGTTTTTCTTCTAACAATGAATTTTCGTTAGAACAAGTAATTTTGGTTCTATCCATATAAGGATTTAATGATTAACTTTTTAACGTTGATGTTGTGATTTGATTTGTAATTGAGATATCTGTTGGTGTGTGTTGGTTTTCTATACACCTGAGTCTCATATCCATTATCCTTCTTTGAGACTAAAACATCGAGGAAAGGCAGAGTGTTATTATATTCCTTTTCCATTGTAAATTTTATTGTCTTTTCTTGATCGTTTATAATATTTAGGAATGTATCCAACAATTCTGATCTATGAGGTCATATTGAAAACACATCATCTACCTATCTCCACCATACTATGGGTTTTAAATTTTGTATAGAAATGATATTAGTTTCGAAATCCTCCATAAATATATTAGCCAATAATGAAGATAAAGAAGAGCCCATTGCTATAAATTATAAAAATATTGATAAAATTGTGCCTTATTTCCCATTGAAAATAGTTGATTATAAAAATGCCACAAAGTCTACGCTACGACATTTTGGAATATATTTCTCATTTTTTGACGAAATGCCCCCGATGATGCTCTGACAGCGAAAGTACTTGGGTAAGACTTAATAGTTAACTGTACTACTTGATATCTGCCTGTTATTTGTAAAATTCAACAATATATGACTAAAACACGCGGTATCCTTTATTTGGGACATCCTATAGCATAAAATTAACGACTCAAAAGTGAGTAGGGTAAACAAACTAAAAATATTAAAACCGGAAGACATCCCTTGCAAGAAATGTACCGGAACATTCACTCTAAAGAGCACTGCACCCGCAAGAATTGTAAGCACCTGGTCAAAGACCTGCAAACCCCCTTATAAAGAAATTCAGCGTAGAATCATTTCGATCAGCGAAACAGTGAACGCCAAATTTGATGTTAGAGCACCCCATTGGCAGCGAAATGCTTAACACGAATAGTCTGGGCAAGTTATCGAAAAAGAGATCATTTTCGGGAAAAGTTATTTAACAGTTATTTTATCGCTGGAATAGAATCTTAAAATTGCATATATTAGGAATATCGGCATGAAAAGTCTGCAAAAAGTGTGCTATTTTGTTTAAAACCGAATCAAAATTCAGCGTCATTTGCATGAGATATCTTTTTTCAGAGATATCTTTTTTCCGATTTCCTTGGACGAAAATTTTTCTCGGAAAATCCGGGTATTCCCAGCAAAATCTTTTATTTTCAACTAAAATTTTAGGGAAGTAATTATTTATCAATAATTAAATAACTTGGTGACATGAAAGCTTTTTGATAGTAGATTTCGGGAAGCCGGCGACAAATACGAACAAATAGTTTAGCAACAATTATATTGTTAATGAAAAATTTACGGTCGAAATAATAACCAGAATAATTATGATACACCAGAATATCTAGGATTTTCAAATTAAAATGCACTATAGGTATTTGGGTAAAATTGGAGTATTTTGAGCGGCCTCAGGAATGTTTTAAAGTTATAAACAATTTTTGGCTCATAAACAAATATAATATCTCTGTAACTATTGGATTAAATTAAATTAAGAAAACGGTATTGAAATGGGCTCGGCAAGACGCTACTTTTAAACGAAAAAAAGGAGTGGTGCCTGAGATACAACCGGTCAAAATTGACCGGCATTGGCGACGGAGTTATAAATAATAGCATGGTAATCTCCGAACCACTACCTTTTTATTTCGGTTCTCTTTCTCCATACAAATTTTCATATCTTCACGAGACTACTAACATATAATAAACACGATCGGTATTACGCGTGAAAAATAAAAAAAATCTAAAATCCCAATCAAAAACTATCTTGAAAATAAAATTTGTTAAAATAAAGTTTAAAGTCGGCACACGGTTCAAAAATAGTTATTTATCTACCCTGTGTCATATTATAGAGTAGATAAATATATTTTTTTTACAACCACTATTCAAAGTGCACTTTTCTGCACGGTTTTATGTTAGAAAACTTGATATTTTCTCACAATATAAGATATTTGACATTAGTGTGCAGAAAAGTGACGTTTCTGTGCCGCAAAGTGACGTTTCTGTGCCGCAAAGTTCTTTTCTGCACAGTTGACTACCTCATTCTGAGTAACGTTATATTCTGTTTACATCCGTGGACTACCGCATTCTGAGTAACGTTATATTCTGTTTACATCCGTGGTTAAACTTTAGACAAATAATATAACCTATAAGACAATTATTATATTTAACTATAGCATAGAAACTAAATTATGGATGTTACAACTGTTTTATTTTACAATTTTATTCTAATTAAACATTTTATAATTATCAAATAACCAATAAGGATTTAGCAACCTGTGCAAGAGACGTCGAATGAAGTAGGTTTTGTGTAAATCCGTGGCTGCATAAATATAATGTCAATAATGTGTAATAATTGTTTAAATTTACACAAATTGAGGCAGTGCATTAATTTTTTAACTGATTTCTGTGCAATTTATTTAGGTATAAGGAATTTAAATTGATTAGTAGGTATTAATTAAATACAGTTTAAAATTTATCACATAGGTACCTATTATAATTAATCGTCGTTTGGAAATTGTGATTTTTATTTTTAGGAAAAACTGTGCTTGTAGAAAAAGTATAGTGTGAAACACGTGCAGAACGGTAATTTCCTCACTCGTTTGAATTGCGGCATTCGCTTGCGCTCGTACCGCAACTTTTCAAACTCGTGAGAAATTAGTACCTTTCTGCACTTGTTGCACAATATACTATTTCTACAACCGTGTTAAAAATGCAATTTTTAGCACTCCATACAAGCGTTAAAAATGCTACTTAAAGGCACTAGTGCTTTAAAAAATGTTTAAGGCACTGCACTTCGTATTGACCGTATAAAAATTTTGATATAATGTCAAAAAAATATAAAAATGGAATGTCAGTCAGGTGTCAGGTTCAAGTGAAAGTTTTTGTAGATATTGTCCTGTAATTACGTTTGTAGAAAAAATGTTGTATGATATGCGTGTTAAAAAGTACATTTTTAAGACAATCATGTGAATTTCAGAACTCGCTATCGCTCATTCTCCAAACTTTCACATGCGTGCCTTAAACGTGTACTTTTAACACTTATATCATAAATAACTATTATTAAATTTATTTATACATAATATGACATAGAGTAGATAAATATATTTATCTACTCTATGTCATATTATGTATAAATAAATATATTTATCTACTCTATGTCATATTATGTATAAGTTTTTAGTTTGTGAAAACTGTCATTATAGATAGCAGTGCGTGAAGGATTTAAAGTGTGCGTGAAGTAACAATGTATTTTAAATGGGATTTACTTTTTCGCACTGTTTTTGACACACTTTCATATAATCAAATATCCTTAACTTTCGCGTTGTTATGGTGATGACATAATGAGCAATAAATTACTACAAATATTTTGACAGTTTTGTGGTTTGAAAGAAGTTAGAATTTTTAAATGTCAAAATTCTAAAAATTGCAGAATAGAAATAAATTTCAGTGACGAAGAGTTACAGTTTTTTTATTTGTTTATCGTAGATAAAATATTGTATGTAACTGTGCCTAAGTACTTTTTGCGAACTTACGCGATGTATAGCGCTCTAAATATCGCGTGCGTTCGCAAAGAGCATACTTCACGGACTGCTTCATAAATAACTATTTCGCGGCTTCTCATGGTGCAATTTTCTCCATTTTAATTCAAAGTAACTCGACTAGAGCCACCTAACTAACGCATTACCAAATGCCAAATATGTTTTAGTTAGTATTGTTATAATAAATTAATTTGTCTATAACAAAATAAAAATATATATTTTTTTCTCTGTTGTAGACTTTTTTAGAAATACTAACCGTTCGTGTACCTTTTACCGTTAAAAATACAAATATTCTCATTTGACAGCTGTATAATTATTTAAACAATCTTTGTTTAAACAAATTAAACTTTTCTGTTAATAATTTTTTTAGCAGACGGCGGACTGAATGGTTTCAGTTGATCTGATTTCGCTCCAGAACAATATGTCATTGTGTGTGTTCATATTTCCTTGATGTAGAAACGACTATTTAATTAAATAAACAAAGATTTTCCTGGCGCGAAATCAGAACCGCTGAAACCGTTCCGTCGTCCTCTAAAAAATGATTTACAAAAATTTGTTTAATTGGTTTAAACAAAAATTGTTTTAATAATCATACAGCTGTCAAATGAGAATATTTGCATTTTGAACGTTAAAAGGTACGGACGTGGTAAGTTTTTCTAAAAAAAACCCACAACATATGACAATAGTTATTTTTCTACGGCCGTGCTAAAGCAGCCACTTTCCCGCACGCATTTCGTTTCCGAAAGTTGCACCTTTCCGCACGGCGTGCGGGAAAGTAGAATACCTTGTAATATGGCATTATAATATATTATAATACGTGCAATGAACTAATAGGTACATATTATTTACTAATTTATTTCAAATTTATCTTATTTTGTTTATGTTTTAATGAAATTAACGCGATAATTCGTTGAAATAGACTTATTTTGACATAATATTAAAAAGTCCAATCAGTAGTAGACAATAACAATGGTTTTGTGTCGTCGTCATGGAAACTCATATCGTTGTCATGGTAACCAATCATATTGAAAGTTTGGTTTTGACAACCTTGTCAAAGAATTATTTTGTGTAATTTCACTCCTATATAAAAATTGATATAACTCTGTTTGTTGTGGCTTTTTTCCAAACGTACGGCCCTAGAAAAAATATTGTTCCTAACTCATGCGGAAAGTGTCTTCCCCGCACTCGACTGCTTGCCCGAACTCCGCTATCGCGTCGTTCGGGTTAATAGCAGTTTCGTGCGTGAAATTATCACTTTCCACACTTGACCCGAACGACGCGATAGCGGAGTTCGGGCAAGCAGTCGAGTGCGGGGAAGACACTTTCCGCATGAGTTAGGAACAATATTTTTTCTAGGGCCGTACGTTTGGAAAAAGCCACAAAAAATAGAGTTATATCAATTTATATTTAGAAGTGAAAATACACAAATTAATTCTTTGACAAGGTTGTCAAAACCAAACTTTCAATATAATGGGTTACCACGACGACGATATTGGTTTTCATGACGACGATATTGGTTTTCATGATGACGCCGACGATTCAAAACCATTGTAATCGTCTACTGATCTGACTATTAAATATTATGTCAAAATAATTTTATTTCATCGAATTATTGCGCTAATTTCATTAAACATGAACACAATAAGATAAATTTGAAATAAATTAGTAAATAATATCTAAATATTAATTTATTGCATGTATTATATTTTATTATAATGCCATATTATAAGCTATTTTACTTTCCCGGCCGGAAAAATATATTTTTCTACGGCCGTGCTTAAACAGCCACTTTACCGCACGCATTGCGTTTCCGAAAGTTGCACTTTCCCGCACGGCGTGCGTGAAAGTAAATTTTCCCGCACGCCGTGCGGGGGTCGTTCTTCCCTAGGGAGGAAAAGTACTACTTTTCTCGCTACACTCAGGTCCGGAAAAGTATACTTTCGGTAGAGGAAGGTGGAAATAACTAATTTTTTAATGTATACCAATTTTGAACTTTGAAATTCTAGTTTCTACAACCTAGTTTTTAATTGGGATTTTGGTATTTTTGGTATTATTCACAAGTAATACCGAGCGTTTTTGTTATTATAAAATATGTTATAAAATCTGTTGAAGATAAAGCATTTATTTTTGGCGAAAAAATACTGCTGAAGTCAAGGCTTGGCTTGATAAACATTATTCAGATTCTGAACGAGGAAAATCAACCGTTGAGAAATGGTTTGCTAAGTTTAAACCAGGCGAAATGAGCACCGAGGACGATGCACGCAGTGGACGCTTCAAAGAGGCTGCTATCGAAAGCATCAAAAAGTCCACAAAATAATTTTGGATGACCGTAAAGTGAAGTTGTTCAAGATAGCTGACACTCTAAAGATATCAAAGCTACGTGTTGGATATATTGTGCATGAAGATTTGGGTATATAATATAAATAGGCCAGGGTAATAAGACAAAAATATATCCTGTTCGTGACACTCGAGCAGCCAGGGTACTGAAGCGTTTTTTCGACAAGTAATACCTATAGGAACAAATTGTAACTATTTCCTGCGTAGGATCTGGCGGCCATTTTTATTTATAAACAATTAACTGTCAAAAATGGCATTTTTCCCTTTTTTTTTCAAATCAATGGAAAACAGTGAAACTTATGATTTTTTTAATACAAATATCTTTGAGATTATGGAGAAAGCTTTAAAATGACATATTACAAAGTTTGATATACTCATTTATTGTTAATATAATTGCGAAAAAAGGTCGGAATTGCAAAAAAAATTATTTTCGCAATAACTGCTGTAAAAGTTAGTGTACAGGTTTGAAATTTTTGTCAAATGAGGGTTCTTTGGTGCTTAATATGTGATAAAAATTTCAAAGCGATTCATTCAATTGTTTAAATTTTATTCGAATTGTTTATCTCAGTGAGCATTTTTTTTGCACTAACATAAGTCAGAAAAAAATGACGTTAGAACCATTCCACAGGTGTCAAATGGAAGAGCATGAACTATATTTTCAACTTGGTTTCAAAAAAGTGAATAAAAAATGCATTTATTAGTAATAAATAATTGTGCAAAAGTATCGTAAATCTTTCCTTATAAACTTTTTGATTAACTTTTTCCAAAAAAATTAACTTTTTTACCCTGTTTTAAGTGCACAACTACCAAGGAATGTTATTTATATCATAATTGATAAAAAATTGTAATAAATATATATAATTTCTTATATAACAAAATAAAAAGTTTATAAGGAAAGATTTACGATACTTTTGCATAATTATTTATTACTAATAAATGCATTTTTTATTCGCTTTTTTTAAACCAAGTTGAAAATATAGCTCATGCTCTTTCATTTGACACCTGTGGAATTGTTCTAACGTCATTTTTTTCTGACTTATGTTATTGTAAAAAAAATGCTCTCTGGGATAAACAATTTGAATAAAATTTAAACAATTGAATGAATCGCTTTGAAATTTTTATCATATATTAAGCACCAAAGAACCCTTATATGACAAAAATTTCAAAGCTGTACACTGATTTTTACAATAGATATTGCGAAATTAATTTTTTTTGCAATTCCGACCTTTTTTCGCAATTATATTAACAATAAATGAATATATCAAACTTTGTAATATGTCATTTTAAAGCTTTTTCCATAATCTCAAAGATATTTGAACTAAAAAAACCATAACTTTCACTGTTTTCCATTGATTTGAAAAAAAAAAGAGAAAAATGCCATTTTTTGACACTTAATTGTTTATAAATAAAAATGGCCGCCATATCCTACGCAGGAAATAGTTACAATTTGCTCTTATATGTATTACCTGTCGAAAAAACGCTTCAGTACCCTGGCTGCTCGAGTGTCATGGAAAAAACCTTATTACCCTGGACTAAAACGTAAAAAGACAAAGCTTATGATCATTAGCAAAAAAAATAACAGAAGGTCAACTCTACATCAACCAAACCCCTGTAGAAAGAGTGACACACTACAACTACCTCGGCACCATAATAAATGATGAATGGACCAACAACCAAGAGATAAGGGCGCGCATCGAAAAAGCTAGATCAACCTTTAACCGTATTGGGGCCCTTTTCAAGAGTCACAACCTTTCTCTTGGTATAAAAGTAAGAATGCTGAGATGCTACATCTTCTCTGTCCTGTGTTGAATCATGGACCTTGAACGAAGATATGTGCCGAAAATTGGAAGCATTTGAGATGTGGCTATATCGGAGAATTCTCAAAATTCCATGGACTGATCGGGTCACAAATGAAGAGGTCCTTAGAAGAATGGGGAAGAACCGAGAGGTACTAACTACCATCAAATCTCGAAAGTTGGAATACTTTGGACACATTATGCGAAATGAATCCAGATATGTCCTCCTACAAGCCATCCTGCAAGGAAAAATATTTGGAAAGCGAGGTCCAGGAAGAAGAAGAACATCCTGGTTAAAGAACCTCAGAACCTGGTTCAACACAACATATGTGCAGCTTTTCCGCGTTGCTGCAGATAAAGTGAATATTGCCACGATGATCGCCAACATTCACCACGGATATGCACATTAAGAAGAAGATTTGGGTATGCTAAAGCTCTGTGCAAATTGGGTGTTGCGAGAGCTCACAACCGATCAAAAACAACAACGAATTGATGATTCTGAAAAATGTTTGAAGCTGTTCAATCGTAATAAAACCGAATTTTTGCGTCGATATGTTACAATGGATGAAACATGGCTCCATCATTTCACATCGGAGTTCAATTGACAGTCAGCCGAGTGGACTGCACGTGATGAATCGACTCCAAAGCGTGAAAAGACGCAACAGTCGGCTATCAAGGTTATAGCATCAGTATTTTGGGATGCACATGACATAATATTCATCAACTATCTTCTTCTTCTTCTTCTTCTTCTTCTTCTTCTTCTTCCTCCTCCTCTTCTTCTTCTTTTTGTATAGACATGAGCCTGTCTGTTTTTTCAATGTGCTTCTAGTAAGTTATCGTTCCATCGTTTTCGTGGTCTTCCCACCGATCGTCTTCCTATTTGGGAACCGTCTCTCGCTGTTCTGACTACCCTATTTGTTGTCATTCGGCTTATGTGGTTATTCCATTCTATTCTACTTCTATATCTGTACTTCTAGATCTGTCCCATAGAGTCTACCCATCAATTTTTCGAAGGGTTGAAAAGGGAAAACTATCTTGAAAAGGGAAAAACTGAAAAACCATTTCAGCGACTATTACATTGCGTTGTTGGAGCGTTTAAAGGCAGAAATCGCAAAAGACGGCCCTATTTGATGGAAAAGAAAGTGTTATTTCATCAAGACAACGAATAAATACACAAGATCACAAATAAATGAAAACGATGGCAAAATTTCATGAATAGGGCTTCGAATTGCTTCCGCAGCTACCGTATCCACCAGATATGGCTCCCAGCGACTACCACCTGTTCGCTGACCTCAAGAGAATGTTCACCGGAGAGAAATTTAGCACCAATGAAGAGGTAATCGCCGAAATTGTGGCTTATTTTGAGGCTAAAAACAAATTGTATTATAAAACTGGTATTTAAATTTGTATGACCGTTATAATCGTTGTATCGTCTTCGCCAACTATATTAAACGATAAAATCAAATTTTAGCAACAAAAACATTTTTTCCACCTACCTCTACCGAAAGTATACTTTTCCGGACCTGATTGCAGGGAGCAAAGTTGTACTTTTCCTCCCTAGGGAGGAAAAGTAAAAGTGACGTCATGGTATTTCATTCATGAAACATAACTTACTGACGCCCTGTACAATATCTATTTTCTATTACGTAAGTATCTACATTTTAACGTTTATTTATAAAACACCCTATATTTTGCAGAGTGGTAAAAAACAGCAAATTGTTATTTTGATTTAACAATGTTTACATTAATATTTTGACTTATATTTGACAGTTGACAGTTATATTGTACCTACTTGTTAGTTTTAGTTTTAACAAATTTTGTTGGTTAGTTACATAAATAAATTAAGTAAAAATGGAAAAATGACTTGTTATTTGAGGAAGGTGGAAAAATCATATGTATGTATAACATGGGAGTAAAGTGCCTTTTCCCCCCTTGAATGATTTCTGCCCTCCACTACGCGTCGGGCAGTAAACTTTATTCTCGGGAGGAAAAGTAGCACTTTCCTCCCTTGTTATACAAATAGCGATTCTGTTAGCTTACAAATTTTTCAGTCCAACGATTATTTGTTTGAATTTTCCCGGCTTCTGGAAATTTAATCTACTACAAATAGTTATTTGTGATATAAGTGTTAAAAGTACACGTTTAAGGGACCCATTTGAAAGTTTGCAGAATGAGCGAAGCGAGTCTACAATATCTACAAAAACGTTTACTTGAACTTGACTGACATTCCATTTTTATATTTTTTTGACATTACATCAAAATTGCCTATACTATGAGTGTGTTCACAAAGAGGGGATGGCATTAGATGAACTTTTTGCCACAGATATAATTGCCTATACGGTCAATACGAACTGCAGTGCCTTAAAATTTTTAAAGCACTCGTGAATTAAAGTAGCATTTTTAACGGTCGTATGGAGTGCTAAAAAAAATTGCATTTTTATCACTGTTGTAGAAAAAAAGTTTTTAAGTCACCAAAACGGCCGGTTTCACTAATGACAAATAGTAGTTTATTTGATGAATAAAGTTATTCGACCAATAAACTGACACATCTACGTTTCACTAACGTTAAAAATAACAATTTATTTATTTATCAAAATATAATTATTTACTCTTCGAATAAATTGATGTTAATCTCGCTTCAAATATCTATAACAAAGAAAATTTGTCAGTTTAACTTTGAGTTATCAAAATTGTATTGGAACACAATAAAAATACAATCGACTAATAAATTGTATTCGACGAATACCTCTTCATTGATATTTGTTGTAGGTGAAACCGGCCCCAAGTTATTTAATTATTCATAAATAATTACTTCCCTAAAATTTTAGTTGAAAATAAAAGATTTCATTGGGAAAACCCGGATTTTCCGATAAAAATTTTCGTCGGAGGAGATCGGAAAAAAGATATCTCTGTGCAGAATTAAATGACGGTGAATTTTGATTCGGGTGATTTTGTTTTAAAGTTAAAATCTTAGCAGTTACAGAGCAATAATTAAGAAAAAATAACATTTAGGAGCGCTAATTTGTTAATAAAAAATAATAGCACACTTTCTGCGGACTTTTCATACCGATATTGATAATAATATACAATTTTAAAATTCGATTCCAGTAATTAAATATCTGCTAAATGACTTTTCCTTGATTTTTGCTAATTTGCCCAGAACAGTAAAACACATTTTCTTCTTGTATCACCCGATCGTCTGGCAACACCGGCTGAAACTTTTCAGCTTGTTGGGATAGCACTTTTGATACCTCTGCTCAGTCAAAGCGCTTTCGCCTGCCTCGAAATTTCCCGATGATATCAAAACTGCAATCGCTAGAGCATGGTGTGTGGGAAAGCAATATCGAGTCGCGCGCCAGGAGAACGTGGGACTTGCCGCTTGCTTTTCTCAGCCGGTGCTCAATTCTTGACTCCCTTTCAACAGTATTAAGCGGAAAAGACAGATTTTTGTACAGATTATGTGTGTTTGACGGTAAATTTTGTTTGTTCTAATAAGCTGCGAGCGTGTGGAGTGGCTCGGTCCTTTTTTTTTATTGAGATATTAAACGTGTCGTTTATTATTAAACAGTTGGGCTTTTTATTTTAAACGAGTATTAATGGTGTAATCGAATGTAAAATGAAACTGCTTGGAGGAGTAGAAGCGGCAAGAGGTTATTGTAAACGATTATGCACATTTATTTTCCGATTTCGTTCTTCGTTCGCTTTTGGCACATTGTGGTTGCTTGAATAAATCCATGAAATCTATAAATTGAAAATGCGATTTTCTATTCTTTCCGAAATATAAACATATTAATAAAAAAAATATAGATTACAGTAACCCACGAGAACGAATAAGTAAAGCTTTGTTACTGTAGGTATATTAAAAATATATCGGATCCAATTGGAAAAACATATTCAAAACATTATCTCATTTCCATCTCTAAACTAACGAAATATTCCAGAGATTATAAGTTAAAAAGTACCCTAATGCGGCCGTTGACCCTTCCAGGCGTCTGACAAGTTTTTTTGAAATCTATGAATCTCAATAACCAAAGCCTCTATGTTTCCTGGAGTGGATTCGGCGGATTTTTTAAATGATTAACAATTTAAGAAAAAAAATACACCAATTTAACAACTTTCGTCTACTAGTCAAAAGCAATTATTATTTAAAGAATACTTTTATATTTTATATTCTTTATTGACACAAATAGTCCTGTCGCCAGGGGGGGTACAACGGCCTTCTTAATTCAGATGGACTTACCCAAGTTTTTTTATGTATTTTGGCCCGTAGAACACGAATTTTTTGGGTAACAGTTGATCCGGATGTCGATAAGATTGTTATAAACAAAGATCTTGAGAAATTACATAACAGCGATTTCTCGAAAAACAAAACATTTTTTTGTATTTTGTGGGTCATTCTAACCAAAAAATGTTTCTTCAAGTTTTTTCGTAGGATGCATAGTTTTCGAGATAAACGCGGTTGAACTTTAAAAAAATCGAAAAATTGCAATTTTTGAACCCGAATAACCTTTGAATAAAAAATAAAATAGCAATTCTGCTTACCGCCTTTAAAAGTTTGAGTCAAATTATATCTGTTTTGAATATTTGCATTGATAAAAATTTATTTTTTGATTGTTAAAAAAAGCTATAAACACATAGTGTTTCCCGTGCCTAATACATGCGTTTTAATGCATGCTACATAGAAATAGCCCCGCTTGCACTTCTACCTCTGCTACCTACTCGTTCGATTTTAAATGAGAAATCATTGAAAACATCACTCAAGCACTAGCTGTTTATAGCTTTGTTTAACAATAAAATAATAAATATTTAGCAATACAAATAATTAAAACCGATAAAATTTGACTTGAACTTTCAAATGCGGTAAGCAGAATTGCTATTTTATTTTTTAATCAAAAGTTATTCGGGTTCAAAAATTGCAATTTTTCGATTTTTTGAAAGTTCAACCGCGATTATCTCGAAAACTATGCATCCTACGAAAAAATTTGTAGGAACATTTTTTGGTTAGAATGGCCCAAAAAATACAAAAAAATGTTTTGTTTTGCGAGAAATCGCTGTTATGTGATTCCTCAACTTCTTGGTTTATAACAATCTTATCGACATCCGGATCAACAGTTACTCAAAAAATTCGTGTTCTACAGGTCAAAATACATAAAAAAATCTTGGGTAAGTCCATCTGAATACAGGAGGCCGTTGTACCCCCCTGGCGACAGGACTAAAAGGCATTATTAATTTATTTATTACATTTACTATTTACAATCATTTATCACATATATAAAATAAAATACCACGCGTACTATACAATAAAAATAATAATTTATGTTCCGACATTCACATCACGAATGTAGTCCGTTCAACACAAATTGTCTCTTAAATACTCAGGCCCTGTTTTACTAGAAAACTCTCGTACAATAACGACCAGCCTAGTCCTAGTCGATGGTCGTCCGCATTTTGAAACATAGCTTGTGGCTCCATGACGGGCATGACGGCGAGTCGGGTCAGGACTGGCCTCAGTTCGGAATTCGTAGCATGGCCCCCTCCTTAAGAGATGGTTCCTTCTAGAACCTTTTTGGGACTCGAATTGCACGTTGGACTCCAACACGTGCTCTCTCAATTGAATTAATGTCTCCCATACATCTTGGTAGGCAGAATAGTCATAGAAAGTATCTTTTTTTAGCAGATAGAAGAGGTAACGTGATGCATCTCGGATCTTTAAAGCTTTTTCGGAAGCTGACAGTTGGCATTGATGTTCTGGGAATCTTTGTGCGTCCTTAATACCTCGCAGGAGTCCCATGATAGTGTGGGCCAGTGAGTAGTCATCGGGAAGTGCGAGCAGATCTTGCCTTTCTTCAGTGATAACGTATTGTCTTGCTTGACCGGTAAATCCATAGGCCCCAACAATTCCGCAAACGTGAGTCAGGTACTTCTTGGACTTGGTTTATTTCCATATCTTCATCTACGTCGTGATCTCCTTCGAATGGTTTCCCCCTAGGAATCTTAGAGCTTATTTACTTTATTTTAAATAAAAACACTCATTTTATATTGTTTTTTTAGACAAAGGTATTACTAATTTATTTATTACATCTACCATTTACAATAATTTATCAAAAATATAAAATAAAATACCACGCGTACAATACAATAAAGATAATAATTTGTGTTAGGGTAATTTTGGGTAAGGACCGACCTCAGGTCGGAATTCGTAACATTGCCCCCTCCTTGAGAGATGGTTTCTCTTGGAACCTTCTCGGGACTCAAACTGAATGCTGATATCGGCAACTTGACCCTCTTTTACAACTCACAGTTGTATAAAAGTGGCAAGGGACGGTTTTCGCCCCCCACCAGTAACTATAAGGATTGTAACAGATTAGTACCTCGACTTCGGTATATTTAAAGATTTCTTTCACCATATTTCGGACAACTCTCTAATCTAATTGGTGGCACCCTAGCTTTGCCATTGCACGTTAACGTGGTCTCTCAATTGAATTAATGTCTCCCATACATCTTGGTAGGTCTTATGCTGATGGAGAGTATCTTTTGGTGCCAGATATAAAAGGTAACTTGATGCATCTCGGAGCTTCAAAGCGTTTCCGGAGGCTGGCGGTCGAAAGACGGATGCCAACCCTTGTGCGTCTTTAATACTGGCCGTGATAGTGTGGGTTAGTGAGTAGTCATCGGGAAGTACGATCAGATCTCGCTTTTCTTCAGTGATAACACGATGTCTTGCTTTACCGGTGCCTCCATAGGCCCGATGAATTCCTCAAACGTTAGGTCAGGACTTGGTTGACTTCCACTTCTTTATCTACGTTGTGGTCTCCTTCGAATAGCGCCAACCGGTTAAGGTGTACTATCATCGGCTTCCCCCTAGGAATCTTGCTTATTCGGTAGGTAATGCCATTAATATTCTCCATAACAAGGGACCTTTCCAGAACTTCTGCAACTTGGGAGAACAAACCTTGCTTCGTTGGATTATAGTGCCAGACTTTGTCGTTAGTCTGAAAACTTCCCTTCTCATCTTGGGTACTCTTTTTTATTTTAAACGGGTATTAATGGTGTAATCGAATGTAACATGAACTTGCTGGGAGTAGAAGCAGAAAGCGTCAAGAAGTTATCGTAAACGATTATGGACATTTATTGTCTGATTTCGGTCGCTTTTGGCACATTATAGGTTGCTTGAATAAATTCATAAAGTCTATAAATTGATAATGCGATTTTCTATTCCTTGATAAATGTACATATTAATAAACATAGATTACAATAACCCACGAGAACGAAAAATTAAAGCTTTGTTATTGTATATTAGGTCCTCAAAACCAACGAAATAGTCCAAAAAAATAAGGTAAAAAGTATACTGTTGATCGTTTTGACAAGTTTATTGAAATTAATGGACCTCAATAATAGCCAAAACCTCTGTTTCCTGCAATGCATTCAGCGGACTTTTTAAGTTACTTCACCATTTTAAGAATTTTATTCTATTAGTAAAAAGTAAGGCATATTAAACGAATTTGGAGGTAATAATTATTGATATAACAGGTTTAAAGCTTTAAAATTGCTAATTAGCCTAATAAAATAAAAAAAAGTCAAAATGTAAATTCGTACAGGTTAAAACAAATTTTATATCAAAGTTTAGGTGGGTGCAAAAGATATTTTCAAGAAAGTATCCAAATCATACAAGGGGATCATTGTTTAAATAATTAAAAAGGGGTCATTTTTGCAAAAAAAATGCTTTTTTAACTGCTGAGGTAATTCACTTAATAATGAAGGTCTATGGGATTCTTTTCTGCAAAGTTGAAGGGTAAATCTTTCACATAAGACTTACTATATTAAATTTGACCCGCTATTTATTTACATAATTGTATATAAAACTTTAAAAACAAGTTTGCAAAAAATTATTTTTAGCGTTTTAGATAAGCACTATAAAATATCTTGTTTTACAGATTAAGTTGCGCTATGTTACCAGTATTAAGTAAAAAAAATTGGTCGGAAAATATTTAATATTTTTTGAGATATTGAATTTGTTTTTTAAATGTTACTATATTTTCAATTGCAAAAACGCGGTTGTTGCCAAAGAAATATTCACCTGCTTAAGATCTCATTATTTTTATTTTCATGTATATTCTCGATAAATGTATTGATAAATTTAAATTTCAGTTAAACTCCCCCCTAAAATGGCATTTGAAAATTATTCAAATTTGTTTATAATTTGCTTTTTTAATAACGTCGCGGGGATTAAGTATTTTGAAATTCCGTTTTGGATAATTGGGTTCTTGGGAATTTTTTACTAATTAACAAAATTTTTTTGTCGTTTTTTCTTCTTCTTTTTTTTCTTGTAGTTATATTACTACGGGCCCTGTTAGAGCTAAGTTTTATTAAGAATATCGAATCTCTAAGTTGTAGATTGTAGACCTAAAAATATTAAGATTTAACTAAAATCTCTTAAGTAAAATGTGGCTACTTACTGAGTTACAGGGTGTTTTATTTAAAAATTTAAAAATTATTGTTGCCAAGTACTTTAAAACTATTTGACGTATCCTTATCATACTTGGCAGAAAGTGTGGCTATTATACACCCTACTAAATTGTGATTAATAAACGTTTCTAGCTAGTTCCAGAGGCGTACGACAGGGGATAGTGAATGATTGACCCTTCCCAAATTCTACGCCACTGAGTGAGTTACTATTTTAGCGAAATTTTTCGATTCTCCAATACTTTGTATGTAAGTAGCTTTATTGGTATCGATAAAGTCATCAGTTTGAGAGATACTGGAAGTTTAAAATGAATGAATGAATGAATCAAAATAACTATGCCGTTTCATTTTATATCTCGAAAACTAATGACTTAAGCGTTACCAGTAAAGAGTATATTATTTACTTAGAAAGTATTGGAGACTCGAAAAATTTCGCTAAAATAGTAATTACCTCAGTGGCGTAGAATTTGGAAAGGGTTAACCATTAACTATCCCATGTCGTACGCCTCTGGTAGTAGCTAGAAACTTTTATTTATCACAATTTAGTAGACTGTATAGTACCCACACTTTCTGCCAATTATGATAAGGATACGTCAAATAGTTTGAAAGTACTTGGTAAAAATAATTTTTTAATTTTTAAATAAAACACCCTGTAACTCAGTAAGTAGTCACATTTTATTTAAGCGATTTTAGACCAATCTTAATATTTTTAGGTATAGAATCTACAACTTAGAGCTTCGGCATTTTTAATGAAACTTAACCCTAAAAGGGCCCATAGTAATATAACTCCAAGAAAAAAAAAAGAAGAGGACAAACAGACAAAATATTTGTTAATTAGTGAAAAATTACCAGGAACCCAATTATCGAAACGGCATTTTAAAATATTTAATACCCGTGACGTTATTAAAAAAACAAATTATAAACAAATTTGAATAATTTTCAAATGCCATTTTAGGGGGAAGTTTAATTAAAATTTGAATTTATCGATACATTTATCGAAGATATACATAAGAATAAAAATAATAAGATTTAACACAGGTGAATATTTCGTTGGCAACAACCGCGTTTTTGCGATTGAAAATAGAGTAACATTTGATAAACAAATTCCATATCTTAAAAAATATTAAATATTTTTGGACCAATTTTTTTTTATTAATACTGATTACATAGCGCAACTTCTCCTGTAAAATAAGATATTTTATAGTGCTTATTTAAAACGCTAAAAATATTTTTTTGCAAATTTGTTTTTAAAACTTTATGTATAATTATTTAAATAAATAGGGGGTCAAATTTAATTTAGTAAGTCTTATGTGACAGATTTACCCTTCAACTTTGTAGAAAATATTACTATAGACCTTCATTAGTAATTGAATAACCTCAGCAGTTAAAAAAGTATTTTTTTTTGCAAAAATGACCCCTTTTTAATTATTTAAACAATGATCCCCTTGTATGATTTGGATACTTTTTTGAAAATATCTTTTGTACCCACCTAAACTTTGATATAAAATTTTTTTCAACCTGTACGAATTTACATTTTGATTTACATGTAGTGTAATTTTATTTTACTAGAGTAAATGTTGAATGTTGATTTACGAATTTGTTGCTTAGAGTGATGTAAAAATTAAAAGTTAGGTATTCAATTTGTTTATCCCAAATAATATTTTTTTTTTAAATAACATAGATCACAAAAAATGAACTTATACAAATATACATACTCATTTGAATGAGAAAATATAAATTGTTGCTCTCGTAAATGAGGAAAATCAGCCGTGATCTGTGATCTGAGACGTAAAGAAAGCTAATCACACATCGAGATCCAATGTATTAATATTTAGGGAACAGCTAACCTTCTATATTAATGGAGATCAAATATGGTTCACTGATTGATCAAAAACATGGAACCGAATTAACGTTACCATCAAGCATTTTCTTAGCTTACCCCTCTTAAAAGTTAATCGGTGCTGAAAGCAAAACTCCAATCTAAATTACTCGTATGTGGTGGCCAAACCTGTTGGTGCTACGCTCAGATACATTATACGTTTGCTCTGATTGGTTATTTCAATGACATGCCAAAAATGATCCAATACTGCGGCTGTGGTTAAATAATGTGTTGTCATTTTGTAAAGTTGTGAGAACAGAGACCAAAGTAAGTTTATACTTGTACTGATTTTTTAAATAGTTTTTATCAATGTTTTTGGACTAATTAATATAGAAAAAAAAAAAGAATGTGTGTGTACTTTGTACGCACATAAGAAGTTATACTTCTATTACAATTGTGTAGAAAATCTGACATTTTTTAGATTTTATACGATTCCTCATGAGAAAAGCAATTGCTGGGACGCTCCAGTTCGTCAAAAAATTACGGATTAACATTATTTTTCGAGAATTTACCATTTTTAATGATTTTAAAATTTGACGGAAATGCAGCAGTAGCTCGAAAGGCTCTATCCCATGACAAAATTATAATATAGGCCAGTGGTCGACAAACTTTTTAGCCAAAAAGCCAAAAATTAACATTACAACAATTTAATAAAAATTGGGAGCCAAATCTGCTTGTTCAGCAAACTTTTATTACACTAAATAAAACTAAATAAAAGTCGGTTAAGATAGTGAATAATGTTCCCAGCGATATTCCAAAAATAAATAAACCACATGTTCTGCATCAAAAAGTATTCGACCAAAAAAATGTTTAAACCCCATCCATAAACCCCCAAAAAATTTAAACGTGTTTTTTCGTTTTTTTGGCGATATCTACGTTTCTAATCATCGTACACACTTCCCATTTTTTTTAATGTTGACATGTAGAACCGAAAAGGGAAAGATCAGCAAAAGTGAGCTTCTTCAGCTGATCATAAGAATCAGGAATACTATTCCCAGGGCCCCCGTAAGGGGTACTGGCGCCTGTGTGCAAAAAAGGATTTTGGCACCCCTTAAGGCATTTTGGATCATGTTTTTTATTTATTTTTTGAAAATAAACTAGAAAAACTAGCTTGAAATAAACTAGAAAACTGAACTTTAGAATGTGAGTTTCACCCCTTCTCGGGGGTGAAAAAACATACGTTCAAAAAAGTCCGAAATTGGATAAAATGACTAATTTTAAATAACTTTTCTTCTATAAAGATTTTTCTCTGTCAATACTTTTCCATAGTTTTCGTTAGTTTCGTTTTCAATAGTTATTAAATTTGCGAGTAAATTTATGTTAATTTTTCAAAAAAAAAACAAGTTTTTAGACGGATTTTCGCAAATAACTCAA
This sequence comes from Diabrotica virgifera virgifera, assembly GCF_917563875.1. NCBI lineage: Eukaryota > Metazoa > Arthropoda > Insecta > Coleoptera > Chrysomelidae > Diabrotica > Diabrotica virgifera. Next base: position 196,419,211 of record NC_065447.1, on the reverse strand, counting down.
AAAGCAAGTATTTTATCAAAAAAAATATAGCTTATAAAAAAGTGAAAAAAATTGTGTAAGTACCTATATATGAAGTCTGCAGGCCCAGTAGAAGCAGAGTTGTAGCTGATAAAAAGGAGGTTCTTATTCGTCAAATTTCAAATCAAATATTTCAACGTAAAATAACAAAAAAAATCAAGCACTTATCAGAGAAAACTCATTACAACTTTTTTAAAGTGTTTAAAAGAAGCTATATTTTTTAACATCAAAAGTAAGTAAGTTAAAAATAATGTTGGTCCCTTTTTTTGGTAAAAAAATCATGAAAACCACCCCCTAATTAGCATCCCAAATGAAATTAATCGTTACCGCTTCACGTTACTTTACTTATGTATTGTTTAATAATTGCTTATATGATCTGAAGTTTCATCGGTTCAAAGTGCTTATTTTTGAAAAGGCTGCATTTAAAAGGGCCAAAGGGCTGAACGAGTCACTAATCGTGAGTGTATGCAAATTTTGAACAGCCATATCTTTCAATTTTTGTCTTACAGGAAAACAAAACATCCAAAATATTCAGAAAAGCAAAATCTACATTTTTTTACTGCTTGAGATTTTTGGTATCACTAATTAATTTTAAAGTTATTTGGGAAAAGAATTTATTATAAAAAGTTATTTTAAAAACCAAATTTTTAAAAATGAGCACTTTACAGCGATGAAACTTACAAATCATATAAATAAAGCTTTTCTTAAACATTTTAAAGAAGTTTTAATGAGTTTTCCCTGAAAAGTTCTTAATTTTTTGGTTATTTCACGTTGAAATATTCGATCTGGAATTTGACGAATAAGAACCTACTTTTCATTAGCTACAACTCTGCTTTCTATTGGGTTTTGCAGACTTCATATATAAATTTTTTTTTTCACTTTCTTGTAAGCTATATTTTTGCTAAGAGTATTTTTTCGATAAAATAATTAGTTTTTAATTGTGAAAAACCGTCTAAAACGGTTTTTTTTTGTTGAAAAATGAACATACTCGCAAATAACTCGAAAAGAATTGGCTTAGTGAAAATCTCTATATAACAAAAGTTGTTTAGAATTTGTTATCCAATTCCGGACTTATTTTGAACGCATGTTTTCTCACCCCTGAGAATACTTCTTTTACCCCCAGAGTAAAAGCACACATCGGCACAGTAGGTATCACTTCTTTTCTTGTTAGCTATGTGTATGACAAATTGTATGTCAATCCAAGCGGTTTTTTAAAATGTACCACAAAAACCGTGAGTAAATGGACAACAGTAGGCTAAAATATCAAAATAAAACAAATAGAATAAAAGCATAACAAAATAAATTAAAATGCCTGACTTCTGACATGTTTTCGCAAATGGGAATCGGCAGTAACTGGATGATATACTAATCAAATTTAGTGTGTGTTTAAACTGAATCCTATTTAATTTCTCAACTTTTATTTTAAAATTAATTTTTGTTTTTTTGTTTCTTTGCTTTTTTTTTGCAATTTTTGACCCCGGGTTTTGGCGCCCCTAAAGGATGGCGCCCGTGTGCATTGCACACTTTGCACATATGGTAGCGGGGGCCCTGACTATTCCAAGCGCTGAAAATGGTCATGTCTTCCATAGAGCGCCATACCTCATTGTTCTTAAATCCAGAAATTATATTTCAAAGCTATTAATGCCAATTCATTTCAAGAGGAGAAAATTTCAACTCGATTATCGTAGCGTTAAGAGGATTTTTGACAAACGCTAAGTTTGTAATTTTGATAAAATCTAATTTATCAGAATAAGATGTAGGTAATATTTTTCCAACCAAGTGTTTTTAAATGAAAATATTATTGCGCTTTACGTGGATATTTCAGAATCCAGAGACACCTATAGAAGAATACGAAATGAAACAAAGCAATTGGTACGAAGAACAAAAAATGAACACTGGGAACAGTTTACAAAAAGGATGGAAAGCGACTTCTACGGAACACAAAAACAAATATGGAGATTCATAAGAAACCAACGGAAAGAAATGGCAGAATTGAAGGAATACAATAACATACCAGCAAACGAATGGGAAAGATACTTGACGGAACTGTTTAAAGGAAAGGAAAATCATAATCAAAATAATAACCTACCTGAATTAAGACACGAAATTGAAATCAGTTTTCAGGAAGTAGGGGTAGCCATAAATTCACTCAAAAATAGGAAGTCATCAGGACCAGACGGAATAACCAACGAGCTTCTAAAATACGGAGGAGAAAGTATAACCCTAGAGATGACAAAACTTATACAAAAACTAATATTGCACTGCAAGATACCAGACGCATGGAGAAACAGCATAATGATACCAATGTTCAAAAAAGGAGACAAAGAAGACCCCAACAATTATAGAGGTATAAATCTACTAAACACCGCACTTAAGCTAACCACAAAAGTCCTAACCAACAAAATCAATAAACTAACAACTTTATCAGATGAACAACAAGGATTCAGATCCGGAAGATCCTGCGTAGACGCCGTATTTGTACTGAGAAAATCACAGAAAAGGCCATTGAGTACAATAAACCAGCATATCTATGTTTTATAGACCTGACAAAGGCTTTCGATCGCATCCAAGTCGAAGACGTCTTACATTTACTGTATGGAAGAAACATACCAATCAATATTATACAAACCATCGAAAACATCTACTTTAATAATCGAATGCAGGCAAAGATAAATGGAAAACTAACGCAGTTTATACCAGTACAAAGTGGAGTCAGACAAGGTGACTCATTAAGCCCACTGCTCTTTAATATAATAATGGACGAAATAATAGAAGCAGTACGTAAAGGTCGTGGTTACAGAATGGGGAATAAAGAAATCAAAGTATTGTGTTATGCAGACGACGCCGCATTAATCGCCGAGACAGAAGACGATCTCCAAAGATTAACACACATCTTTAATACAACAGCCAAGAAATACAATATGATAATATCAGCAGAAAAAACCAAATGTATGACAACATCTAAATACCCACTACGATGTAAAATCGAAATTGATGGGAAAATAATAAAGCAGGAAGCAAGGTTTAGATATCTGGGAATTGATATAACCAGTTACGGAGATGTTGAAGAGGAAGTACGACAACAAAGCTTAAAAGCAAGTAAAGCGGCGGGATCTCTTAATGACACAATCTGGAAGAACAAACACTTAAGACAAGACACAAAAGCAAGAATCTATAAAGCAGCAATTAGACCTATATTAACATACACGGCGGAGACAAGGCCTGACACATTTAAAACGAGACGACTACTAGAAACAACAGAGATGAAAATACTCCGACGAATATCAGGGAAAAGTCTGTTGGATAGGGAGAGGAGCGAAAACATAAGAAGATCATGCAATATAGAAGACATAAATGGATGGGTGACAAAACGGAAACAGGAGTGGAACGAACACATTAGTAGAATGGCAGAGGATAGGATAGTACGAATAGCACGAGATAAGTCACCAAATGGACGAAGAAGTATTGGCAGACCAAGAAAAAGGTGGTGCGATAACCTAAACAATTTAGGAGGATAATATTGAAGAAGAAACAGGCTTTAAAGCCTACATACAAGAAGGAAGAAGAAGAAGAAGACGTGGATATTTGTGCCAGATCCGCACCTAAGGTGCTAAAGAGCCACATGCGGCTCTTGAGCCGCACTTTGCCGACCACTGATATATAGACCATTCCACGAATATACGACTGTTTTGGATTGTCGCGACAATGAATATTTTAGTCTGAAACATAAGAAGTACGAAAGTAAACGGCTCTACAAAACCACAGTCACATTGCAAATTCCCAACATAAACAAACGCACGTGTTAACGATTCGTCCACTCATTCGTCCAGAAGCTATTAAATATAATTTATCGCCCTAAACGAGACGGTTTTAGTCCTGTCGCCAGGGGGGGTACAAGGGCCTCCTTAATTCAGATGGACTTACCCAAGTTTTTTTATACATTTTGACCCGCAGAATACGAAGTTTTTGGGTAACAATTGATCCGGATGTCGACAAGATTGTTATAGACAAAGAATTTGAGGAATTACGTAACAGTGATTTCTCGCAAAACAAAACATCTTTTTGTATTTTTTGGGTCATTCTAGACAAAAAATGCTCTGACAAGTTTTTTCGTAGGATGGATAGTTTTCGAGATAACCGCGGTTGAACTTTAAAAAAATCGAAAAATTGCAATTTTTGAACCCGAATAACTTTTGATTAAAAAATAAAGTAGCAATTCTGCTTACCGCATTTGAAAGTTTAAGTCAAATTATATCGGTTTTGATTATTTGTATTGCCAAAAATTTATTATTTTATTGTTAAACAAAGCTATTAACACCTAGTGCGTGAGTGATGTTTTCAATTATGTCTCATTTAAAATCGAATGAGTAGGTAGAGTAGCTACAAGTGCAAGCGAGGCAATTTCTACGTCGCATGCGTTAAAACGCATGTATTAGGCACGGGAAACACTATGTGTTTATAGCTTTGTTTAACAATAAAAAAAATAATTTTTAGCAATGCAAATAATCAAAACCGATATAATTTGAATTAAACTTTCAAATACAGTAAGCAGAATTGCTACTTTATTTTTTAATCAAAAGTAATTCGGGTTCAAAAATTGCAATTTTTCGATTTTTTGAAAGTTCAACCGCGGTTATCTCGAAAACTATGCATTCCACGAAAAAACTTGTAGGAATATTTTTTGCTTAAAATGACCCAAAAAATACAAAAAATGTTTGGTTTTGCGAGAAATCGCTGTTATGTAATTCCTCAAGTTCTTTGTCTATAACAATCTTATCGACATCCGGATCAACTGTTACCCAAAAAATTCGTATTCTACGGGTCAAAATATATAAAAAAACTTGGGTAAGTCCATCTGAATTAAGGAGGCCGTTGTACCCCCCCTGGCGACAGGACTATTTCTCATTTTACAAGTCCTAACTTTGTCAGTCTGCATCTGCAAATTCAAATTGTATTTTTTAGCGTGTTGGTTTTTAAGATATTATTTTGTGTTATGTTATGATATTATGTACTTTACAGTAGTTATTGTTGAGTTATTAATTAAGACTGGTCGTGTTTTATAGTTTTTTATAGTTACTTATAAGTTTTATAGTGTGTAGTCTGTGTAGTGAACTTTTAGTATCCATAAACAAAGTATTTATTCATCAAAAGTAAAAATAGCTTGTGGTAATCACTTTTATAAAGGTAAGAGAAACTTATACTTTAATTTATGGATGTTTCAAAAAGTTTCACTTCCTGTTCTGGACATGAAAAGTATACAAAATGCAGTTTCATAATAGTCCATTCACTCACGGTAAAATGTTACAAAACCTTCAAATTTTAAAGAACCGCTTAGATTGACATGAAATTTGGCATACATATAGCTAATATGTCAAAGAAAAAGGTAATACTGTGCCGATGTGTGCTTTGGTCTGGCAAAAAAATACACGTTCAAAATAAGCTCGGAAATGGATAAATTGATTAATTCTGAGCAACTTTTGTTATATAGCGGTTTTTCACTTTTTTCACAAAGTCAATACTTTTCGAGTTATTTGTGAGTGAATATGTTAATTTTTCAACAAAATAACCACGTTTTTAGACGGTTTTTGCAAATATTCCAAAAAGTAAATATTTTATCGAAAAAAAACATTCTTAGCAAAAACATAACTTATAAATAACATAAATTTATAATATGATGCTACTTTATTCAAAATGTTCACATTGTTATGTATATCTCAGTTAACGAATATTTTATTTTACCACATTTTTCTTAAGAACATAGGCGCCAAATTTCGCCTGTCAAATTGTTCAATGTATTTTAAATGTATTCATTTTTTTCGAGTCCTGTGAAAACTAATAAATATTTTTGAAAAATTTAAAGGCAGAATCAAAGATTACATTATTATTGAGGGCCGAAAGTCCCTGAAAACTTCTATAATGTTTATTTTAATAAGTTACAGGGGTGAAAATAAAAAAAAAATTAGGGTGATTTTTAATAATTCCAAATATTTCACTAAAAAGAAACTTTTTATTTATTCTAAGGGACCCTCGGTAATAAGGTAATATTTTATTCTGCGTTTAAATTTTTCAAAAATATTTATTAGTTTTCTCAGGAATCGAAAAAAATGAATACAATTTAAAACACATTAAAAATTTTGACAGCCGATATTTTGCGCCTTTCCCCTTAAAAAGAACATAAAATTTTGTTTTCAATTAAATTTCAAACAATTCTTACGGTATTAGTTTCAAAAGTAAATATTAAAAAAAAAACATATGATACACCACAGTACGCCCCTGTTTAGCTTCCACGTGTGTTTGTTTACAGTTGGGAATTTGTAAAGTGAATGGACTTTTAATAATAATTTCAATAAACAACAATGTAATTTGCAATTTACTTTCGTTCTTCATATTTTGCACAGTAAAATATTCGTGTCGAGATAATCCAAAACAGTCGTACATTCGTGAAATAGGGTTGCGGGGACGCTCCAAAAAAAGTTATTTTTAATTTTTGGTAATATTTTAAGTATTAAAATTAGTTTAATATTTAAATAAAAATACAATTAAAATGTTTAATTTAAAATATATTTGTTTCGTTGAAACCATAACAATAGAAGTATAACTTCTTACGTGCGTACAAAGTACACACACTAGTCCTGTCGCCAGTGGGGGTACAACGGCCTCCTTAATTCAGATGGACTTACCCAAGTTTTTTTTATGTATTTTGACCCGTAGAACACGAATTTTTTGAGTAACAGTCGATCCGGATGTCGATAAGATTGTTATAAACAAATAACTTGAGGAATCACATAACAGCGATTTTTCGTAAAACAAAACATTGTTTTGTACTTTTTGGGTCATTCTAAGCAAAAAATATTTTTACAAGTTTTTTCGTAGTATGCATAGTTTTTGACATAAACGCGGTTAAACTTTCAAAAAATCGAAATATTGCAATTTTTGAACCCGAATAACTCTTGATTGAAAAATAAAATAGCAATTCTGCTTACCGCATTTGAAAGCTCCAGTCAAATTCTATCGGTTTTGATTACTTTCATTTCTAAAAATTAATTTTTTTATTGTTAAACAAAACTATAAACACATAGTGATTGAATGATGTTTTCAATGCATTTCCCATTTGAAATCGAACGAGTAGGCGCATACAGACAATTTCTACGTAGTTTACGTACATTAAAATGCATGCATTGGCACGGGAAACACTATGTGTTTATGACTTTGTTTAACAAATAAAAACTTAATTTTTAGCAATGCAAATAATCAAGACCGATAGAATTTGACTTGAACTTTCAAATGCAGTAAGCAGAATTGCTATTTTATTTTTTAATCAAAAGTTCAAAGATTGCACTTTTTCGATTTTTTGAAAGTTCAACCGCGTTTATCTCTAAAACTATGCACCCTACGAAAAAACTCGTAAAACCATTTTTTGCTGAGAATCACCCAAAAAATACAAAAAAATGTTTTGTTTTGCGAAAAATCGCTGTTAAGTAATTCCTCAAGTTCTTTGTTTATAACAAACTTATCGACATCCGGATCAACTGTTACCCAAAAAATCGTGTTCTGCGGGTCAAAATACATAAAAAAAACTTGGGTAAGTTCATCTGAATTAAGGATGCTGTTGTACCCCCCCCCCTGGCAACAGGACTACACTCTTGTTTGTGTGTTTTGTTGTATGTTCAAAAATACCTACATAATGTGAGTGATGCTAATCATTTCGAATTGTTGACTAAATACCATCAAACAAACTAAAATTTTGACGGAATCATCTTCAATAAGTATTAAAACCCAAGGGCGTAACCAGGATGATCCTAAAGGCAGGGGGGTTACAACTACTGGAAGGTCTCTGGGGTGTATGGTGTTAAGCGTGTGGAGCTCAAAGTATATCCCAATGGGGGCGGTTATAACCCCCAAAACCCTCCTGGTTCCGCCTATGTTAAAACCTAAATTCGAAACTTTCAAGAATATTTTTTCTCTGTTGTTTTATTGTACTGGACTTCAGTTTACTGTACTTCAGTAACCTGTCTCTCTAGTGATTTTTTTATTTGTCACCAAATGGAACATATAAGTAATTATGTAATGTAGACTAGTACAGAGCTTCAGATCTTCCTTGTTGCTTTTATAGATCTGCTTTCCGGTACATATTTTAGTATTGTATTGACGTCTAGGTGAAGAAGTAGATTATTATTATTGTGATTTTTGTGTTTGTCATGGCAATATTAGATTTGCTGATATAACGCCAAGTTTCGATTGCACAAATACAAACTGAACATCTAAGAACACTTTTTTGCTGAATCGCACCTTTAAATGAAAGTTTGTCACTGCTATGCCATTGATTCTTACTCTCTGTAATATTTTGAGGTAAATGATTAGTAGATTTAACTTATTTAACATAGGGTCTGGACTACTATTAATAAATAATATTAATAGGTAATAGAGTTAACATTTTTTCTGGACCACTATTTCGGATGTTTTTTTTATTATGTACAATATTTGTATGTATGTTACCTATTAGTCCAAGTAATGAAGCTTAAAATAGGACAAAACCTCGCAATTTTTACAGAATAGATCGATTTGCTTGAAAATTTGAGAATAAGTAGTGGATAGTCCAAGGATAAAAATCTATATCATGCCGAAAGGCACTTCTACCATGGGGGTGGTTGCCACCCCATCTCGAGGGGGAAATTTTTTATTATATTTTAATTACAAAAGTTGGTAAAAACGTTAATTCTAAGTTAAAAACGTTCTATACATTTTTTTGATAAAATTGATAGTTTTCGATTTATTCGCTATCGAAAGTTTTAGTTTTATATCGAAAAAATAAATGTGTTTAATAAGTTTTCTGCTAATAACTCCAAAAGTTTTCGTTTTATCAAAACAACTTTACTTAACAAAAATGTACCTTTTGAGAAAATAAACAAAACCTTTTTTTTTCATTTTCTTTAAGACCAATAATAGTAAGCGAACTATACTTTATTATATGTTGGCTCTTCTTCGTCAAATGCTAAATATTGTAGTTTCCAAGTCAAAAGACGGGAAAACTATGCATTTTTCGAGGACAACTTGTTTAAACTAATTTAAAGTATGTACTTAAAAATATGTATCTCCAAAAATAAAAAAAAGTCTCTAGCTCAAATATTAAGTGACTTATACTGAAAAGAATGTCAGTCCCTATTTTTTCAGCGAAAAAGTGATCGCAAGCAACCCCCTAATCACCACCCTAATTAAAATTAGTCATTGACCTTATTTGTTCTTTTTTATTTATATATTAATAATAGGTTTTACAAGTTTGACCGGCTTAGAATGATTAGTTTAAAAACATGGAGTTAAAAGCGAATAACCAATTTTTGTAGTTTGAGAAAAAAGGCATTTTCTTCTTCTTCAGAATAGAAAAAATGTTTAAATATGAAATTATAGCTCATTTAATTCCTAAGAACCTGGTTTGCAAAAAATTTTTTTACGACAAAAATTGAGTGAGCTATTGACAATTAAAACTTGTAATAACATGCAAAAACCACATTTACCAATCCTTTCAAAGGCACCCCTTTTTGCGACTGAGGACTTTAAAAAGATTTAATATTAATAGGCTTATAGATCTTGTAAAAACCTACAAAACTATTGTTTAACAATCTTTCTAAGATAAAAAATAAAAAATTTACGTTTAAAAAATCAATATATTTTTTTGAAAAAAAAAAAAAGGAGAAATCCAATTGGAAGCACAATAATGTAAGTTAGCAATGGTTTTAGTCATTGGCCTTATTCATTCTTATTTATTTATGTATTATTAATAGATTCTAGAAATTTGACTGGCTTAGAATGATTAGTTTAAATAAAAACTGGAGTTAACAGCGAATACGAATTTTTGTAGTTTGGTAAAAAATGCCATTTTCTTCAGAATAAAAAGTATAAAAAATATAAAATTGTAGGATATATAATTCGAAAGAACCTGGTTAAAAACATTTTTTTTTCTACGGCAAAAATTAAGTGAATCGTAAATGAGTATATCAAAAAACATTGATTTTTTCTATACAAAACTAACACTTTCGATAGCGAATAAATCGAAAGTTATTAATTTTATCAAAAAAATGTATAGAACATTTTTTGCTTACAATGAATGTTTTTAATTAACTTTTGTAATTAAAATATAATAAAAAATTTCCACCCCCCCCCCCCCCCCCCCTCCGAGATATGGTGGCAACCATCGCCATGGAAAAAGCGCCTTTCGGCAACATAATATAGATTTTGATCCTTGGACTATCCACTACTTATTCTCAAATTTTCAAGCAAATCAATCCATTCTGTAAAAATTGCGAGATAAAAGCTTTGGTTCCTGGCCTATATGGCTTATAACACTACCCGTAACATTAATAATTATCGAACAATTCTTATGATTTTACTCCAAGCATCTCTTTGATCTTTTTATGTAGATTAAAGTTGCAGCACTTATTTAAATCACTCAATTTATTGTCACTATCTGTGCTACTGTCCGTGTTTTATTTTCCTTTCAACATTGGTATTCAGTTTTTTGTAATTAACTAGGTACTCGTTATTTTTTTTGCGTTTTTCTTCTACTAATTCCTACTTGAAAATAAGATAATTATTGTTTGTTAGACTATTTTTCGTAGTTTATTCTTACAGCATGAACGTTGTAGCTACCATCAATAATAATTTGCATTCGGCACTCTTTATTACATACAGTACAGCATTTGAACGCTATCAATTACAAAGTAATGTCTATTTGCACCAACTTGTTGCCCTTGATGCGTTTTGTATGATTGAAAAGAACGAGAATCTACGTGAAGATATGCGTTGGCAGAATCCACAATCTTTGAAGAAAAATGTGCTTTATACCAATCTCGATGGGAAAAGAAAAGTGGTCTCACCTTTTTGATTATGAAGGTTTGCTTTGGAATTTAAAGAATAAGTGCTACGTCGTTGGTTAGTGGATGGTGAGAATAGAACAAGAAAATCAAAATATCAAAGGAAAAAGAGAAATATCCGCGAAGATTAATGTGTATAAAAATATATATATTTATAAGAACTTCTTCTAAATATTGTAATGCAATATAGATCTGACTATAAGCTGTAGATGTCAAAGTTGTCTATTTAATAGATCTATAAGATGCCATCATCAAATATGATGAGAAGTAATCAAAACGGAACTGAAAGTAGTTTCCGAACTATAGTATCATTCATGAATTTGCGACTACAGTGGACTCTCTCTATAACGAACACGAATATTACGAGATTTCGCTTGTAACGAGGTACAATAGATGTCCCATGAAATTTCTATTGAACTATACCACCTCTATAACGAGGCATATTTGGTTATAACAAGGAAAAATGAAATCGAGAATATGTTTCTTTACCTGTTTTTAGCGCAGTAATGGCTTTAAATAAATACCCCAACTGCCTGTATATAGAAATGCCCAACATCTGTGTTATTATCGAGGCCAGTGTTGTAACAAACTCTGCCGCCTGTAATAAACTTCTTTCTGTTTATCTATTGACCGATATTAAATATTGTTGGAAATTTACAATTTACGATAGCGAAGTCTCATTGTTCAGGTCGACCATCGACACCTAATAAACTATGTAAGAGGTATCAAAACATTTCAATATTATTGTTGTCTGATATAAGGAGATCCGCTTATAACGAGGTAATTAGTCAGCTATTTCAGTTCTCGTTATAGAGGGAGTCTACTGTATTTTGCATTAGGGATGAAAGCTTTGACTTAAACTCTCTGCTGTGCTTGCTGTGTGTTTGATATCGTCGGTGATTCTGCAAAACCTCGTAGGAGAATTTTTTTTTTCAGAATTTAGTTTTTTGCCCTGTCAGAAACTTCGTTAAAAAATACACATATTAACGTAATGAAAATGCCAAGAAACCTAATTACGTTAACATAGTTATGAAATGACGTTTTCATTACGTTAAAATGTGTATTTTTAACGAAGTTTCTGAAAGGGCAAAAAACTAAATTCTGAAAAAAATGCTCATACGAGGTTTTGCAGAATCACCGACGATATTAGTCGAGGAAATGAAACTTAAAAAATGGTAAAACCTTGCAATTTTTTCGTCCAGCATCAATTTGTACAAAAATTTGGGCTTAGGCTCATTTCACCCTCTAGTTCATTTTCTATATTGAGCCGTTGTACGCTTTTGGTTTTTTAAGGGTGAAACGTACCCCTAAAAAAACTACCTGTAAAAAATTATATAAAACTATTTTAAACTTTAATATTGTCAATATTTGGTTCTTATTAGTTACATAATGACTGTTTTATGCTTCAAGATATACTATCATAATATTTCAACCCTTAAAACCACCCTTGTTGGAGCTATATATAAAGAAATACTTATCCTAAAACAGTAATTTCGGCTTGCATCGATTTACATAAAAATTTAGGATTAGGATCATCTCACCCTGTATTTCATATCTATATAATGCTCAAAGACGACGATTATTTTTAGGGGTGTAAACTACCCCTTATTGTCAAAAATTATTTAAAAATATTGTAAACTTTAATATGGGTAAGATTTGTATTGATTGGTTAAAAATAATGATATTTTTATGCTTTAGGATATAATATCATAATATTTCAACCCTTAAAAACCACTCTTAAGAACATTACAATTTTTATAAGTAGATAATTCAATAGATCTACAGAAAAAAAGTAAAATTAAAGAATTACAAAAACATTTATTTACACAAAAATACGAATTTACAAATATGTAGAAGTACAAATACAAACAGTTTTTAAGTCATCTTCCAGTATAGGAACCAGTTCTGTGGTATTTATTATACATGAATTAAAAATGTTCCATAAGCGGACTATTCGAATATTTCGAAAAAAAAAATTCGTTTAATAAACATAGCCTCTTTCATTTTTGGCGATAAAAAGTTTTTTCAAAAATAATTTTGTAGTATTTATAAAGAGCTATAAGACTGTAAATTCAATTCCTTAAGATCCCTTAGTTTTTAATTGGGGTGGATTTAAACGGCTCGAATAAGTGGTGTTTGCTCGTAAATAGAACTTTTAAACAGCTATATCTCGCTAACTGTTCACTGTAATATAGTCCAGAAAGCCACTGCGCATCCGTTAGGAAAAATATTCTAATTCGGATTTTTTGCACAATCTTCCTCAAAAAGGACTCCTTTTAACAAATTTGCATGTTGCCAGGACCAAAAGGTGGTCAAAAATTTTTTAAACGTTTTTTTTTGTTTTTTTCCTAAAATTATTTTTTTTTGCATGGAAAAAAGTTTTTTTAGATTTTTTGGATCATCCTAAACAGAAAAGGTCTTTAGTGACTTTTCTCTAAAAATGATAGTTTTTGACAAAGAAGCGATCAAAAATTGAAAAATTGCGAACTCGGCCATTTTTAACCCTCAAAAACTATGTGAAAAACTGAAAATTTGAATGTGGCCAAGGTAGGTAGATATTCTTTAAACATCGATTGATGAAATCTCGAAGAGGTTTGTGCAATACAATATTCAAAACTCCTTTGTTTTTTAATTGCTAATCAAGCGTGCGGGACACTATTTTCCACCGACAGTATGGTGCAAATGAAAGGAATAAATTCGTTATTTCCTAAACCGGCGACCTTAAGGAAAAATCCCGAAACAGGTCGATTTTTATTTTTAAGTTATGATATTGTGGCATATATGGTATACTAGTGACGTCATCCATCTGGACGTGATGACGTAATCGATGATTTTTTTTAAATGAGAATAGGGGTCATGTGCTAGCTCATTTGATAGGTTCTTTAATTCTCTATTCAGTAATATATACATTTACATAATTATTTATACAGGGTGTCCAAAAAATTTTTATTAAATTAAATTATTTGACAAAAAAAGAAGTAGAAGGACACGCTGTATAAATAATTATCTAAATGTTTACATTACTGAATAGAGAATTGAAGAACCTTTCAAATGAGCTACCACCCGACCCCTATTCTCATTTAAAAAAATCATCGATTACGTCATCATGCCCAGACGGATGACGTCACTAGTATACCATATATGCCACAATATCATAACTTAAAAATAAAAATCGACCTGTTTCGGGATTTTTCCTTAAAGTTGCCGGTTTACGAAATAACGAATTTATTCCTTTCATTTGCACCATACTATCGGTGGAAAATAGTGTCGCGCACGCTTGATTAGCAATTAAAAAACAAAGGAGTTTTGAATATTGTATTGCAAAAAACTCTTCGGGGTTTCATCAATCGATGTTTAAAGAATATCTACCTACCTTGGTAACATTCAAATTTTCAGCTTTTCACATAGTTTTTGAGGGTTAAAAATGGCCGATTTCGCAATTTTTCAATTTTTAATCGCTTATATGTCAAAAACTATCATTTTTAGAGAAAAGTCACTAAAGACCTTTTCTGTTTGGAATGATCCAAAAAACCTAAAAAAAACTTTTTTCCATGCAAAAAAAATAATTTTAGGAAAAAACAAAAAAAAAAAACGTTTAAATAATTTTTGACCACCTTTTGGTCCTGGCAACATGCAAATTTGTTAAAAGGAGTCCTTTTTGAGTAAGATTGTGCAAAAAATCCGAATTGGAATATTTTTCCTAGCGGATGCGCATTGGCTTTCTGGACTAATAAAAATTTTTGCACAATATAATTTTAGTTATTAAAAAAGCTATAATTTAGTAATTTATCATTTTTTTCGTATCTCCAGTATTTTCGGAGATATTTTGAAGTAAAAGGTGAAGAATACGAAATTGTAAAAAATCAGTTTTTCTTTAAACTCCAATTATTCTAAAGTTAGGCATTTTAAATAGGTCAAACTTCTTGGGTGTATTGACAATAAAAATATTTACTGAAAGGTGAATACCAATTTTTAATTAGGAGGGTAATTAGGGGGTTATTTTCACTAATTTTTTCGTAGAGAAAAGTAGGTACCGATATTTTTTTGATCATAAGTCGCTCTATTTTCATGCTAGAAATTTTTTATTATTATTCTTTGAAATTTTTAATTGTATACTTGAAAAAAGATAATTTAAGTTTTCCTCGAGAAATGCAAAGTTTTTCAGTTATTTGGCTTTGAAAATTTCAAATTATGCAATTGACGAGGAAAGCTAACCTTTAACATGCCGTATCTCGGTTTGTATTGGTCTTAAAGATATTATAGAAAACGAATTTGGTTTGTGTTAATAAAAGATAAAATTTTGTTATCTGCAGTTTTTTGATTAAATGCATATTTTTTCGTCGAAAAAAGTCGATTTTTTCGTCGAAAAACTGTTACTTTCAAGCGCGAATAACTCGAAAAATATTAGTTTTACGAAGAAAATGTATAACATATTTTTTTCTTAAAATTACATTTTACATCGATTTACATGGTTAAAATATAATAAAAAATTCCCACCCCCCGAGATGGGGTGGCAACCACCCCCAAGGTTTTAGCGTACAGCGGCATGATATAGAAAATGATCCTTGGTCTATTCCCTACCTTCTGTAAAAATTTCAAGTAAATCCATGCTGTACGAAAAAATTGCGAGCCAAAATGCTTCATTTCCTCGACTATATAATATGTAAGTTTATAATAAAATCATCCCTGAATTTTCCAGAATAATTTTCTATTTCTTTTTAAGAACGATTTCCGAAATGGAAATGGAAACGTCAAAACATTAGTCAATTAAAAATTTAAGTTTCATTCACAATAACGCAAAAGATGGAAAACATAATACATTGCGAAACAAAAAGGGATGAAACTAGTGGAGATGAAAATTATCGTTATAAACGTATAAATTAACATTATATTACATAGTTTCCCACCTTTATACGTATCAGAGGAGTATGACAACTGTCACTGCGTGACAGTAGAATTTTATAAAATACTCCTGTCACAAACGTCTAAAGATGGGAAACTCTGTAATGTAATGTTAGTTTATACGTTTATAATGAGAATTTCCACCTTCGCTAGTTTTATCTCTTTTTGTTTCGCAATGTATTATGTTTTCCATCTTTTGCGTTATTTTACCGGTTATTAGCGCGCTCATCACTGTATACTTAAATTGGTACAAAATTGATTTTATAAAGGGTAGTAAAATGTTGTTTGTCACCGACTTGCTTACATAATTATTATATTAAACTCTCCCCAACGTAATTTATTTTTCCTTAATATCCCTTCATATACTTTTTAACAGCCTATTAAACCAACTCAAATAAAAATAAACTTATCACCGTCGTTTTTGCCGATTTCAATCTAGATCAATATCTGAGAACATGAACACAGCTACCTGATTTGAAATAGTTATATTAATATACTTCTTGCAGTACTTATTTCAAACAGTAATGGTTACACGCCTTTTATTTTAGGTAAGTATTGAGCTAGTAATGGAAAGTAAAATATAATCTCTTAATAGCTGGAAGCCGGATATACCAAGCAAATAGAAAACTACTAAAGAGTAAAATATTGACCAAACAAACAAAAATTAATATATAGGGTGTCCCAAAAGTAGGGGAACGGTCGAATATTTCGCGAACTAAACATCGGATGGAAAAACTGAAAAATACGTGTTCAATCATTTTCAAAAATCTATCCAATGACACCAAACACCAACTCCCACTACACCCCCTGGAGGTGGGGTGGGGGGTAACTTTAAAATCTTAAATTGAAACC
Source organism: Diabrotica virgifera virgifera (assembly GCF_917563875.1). Classification (NCBI taxonomy): domain Eukaryota; kingdom Metazoa; phylum Arthropoda; class Insecta; order Coleoptera; family Chrysomelidae; genus Diabrotica; species Diabrotica virgifera. The sequence goes on along the minus strand of NC_065447.1, from coordinate 196,402,571 downwards.
CCTAGCTTTTCTTACAGATTTGGATTCGTTACGTAAAAGTAAGCAACTTTTATCCAAGACATTTTTTCGAACTGTGGATAGATGGCGCTATAATTGTGAAAAACGATTTATCCTGATACCATTGGTAAATTATAGAAACGGTCTAATATCTCAAGAAATACACTTCTAAATAAGAAACCAAAAAACAGGTTTTTAATATTTTTCGAAAACCTATCGACAAACACTAAACATGACCCTCCAACCCAACCCCTAGAGGTGGGGTGGGGGGTAACTTTAAAATCTTAAATAGCAACCCCCACTTTTTATTGCAGATTCAAATTCGTCATGAAAAACTAAGCAACATGTATTCGAAACATTTTTTAAAAATGCTGATAGATGGCGCTAATAAATCGTATTTTTCCAATTAAAGCGCCATCTATCAACAATTCTAAAAAATGTTTCGAATAAATGTTGCTTAGTTTTTCATGACAAATCCGAATCTGTAATAAACTATTTAATATTTTAAAGTTACTCCCCACCCCATCTCCAGGGGGTGGGTTGAAGGGTCATGTTTAGTGTTATTCGATAGGTTTTCGAAAAGTATTAAAAAAAAATTTTTGGTTTCTCATTTGGAAGTGTATTTCTCGAGATATTAGACCGTTTCTATAATTTATTCATGGTATCAGGATAAACCGTTTTTCCCACTTATAGCGCCATCTATCCACATTTCGAAAAAATGTCTTGAATAAAAGTTGCTTACTTTTACGTAACGAATCCAAATCTGCAAGAAAATCTAGGGGTTTCCATTTGAGATTTTAAAGTTACCCCCCACCCCACCTCCAGGGGGTGTAGTGGAGATTGGTGTTTGATGTCATTGGATAGATTTTTGAAAATGATTGAACACGTATTTTCAGTTTTTCGATCCGATGTTTAGTTCGCGAAATATTCGACCGTTCCACTACTTTTGGGACACCTTGTATATAAAACAATAATAAGACCAATAACGATGTATGCAGCAGAAACGATGACTATGACAAAAAAAGAAGAAGAGAAATTAAGGATAAATGAACGGAAGATAATAAGGACAATACTGGGTCCAGTAAGAATCGAAGAACAAGAGTATAGAAAGAGAACGAATAAAGATATTTTAGAAGAATTAAATGGTGAAGATATAATAAAGAAAATAAAAGTACAAAGAATCAAATGGCTGGGTCATATATGGAGACAAGGACCAGAATCAGTATCAAAAGCTATGGTATTGTGGCAACCAGGAGGAAAAAGGAGACGTGGTCGACCCAGATCGAAATGGTTAACTGAAGTAGAGGAGGACCTAAGAGGGGCATACAATGATCATGGGGACTGATCCATCCCGTAAAATGGATCTAGAAAGCGAAAACTGCGAAACCCCACATGGGGTGTTAAGCCATAGCTTACTAGTTTACTAGTAAGTTTAGCGTACTGTTTAGCCATAGCCATACTAATAGCTGGAAGCGGTAAGGAAATTGGATATTAATCGATTAGGGGAACTAAACAACATACATTTTGTTTTTTTTACACAAAAAAATGTATAGAAGATAAGTGGAAATGTGAAATCTATAACTGACTAAACTAGTTAAGAGAAATGATAGAAAAAAAGTAATGGATAAAAAAGTACAGAGAGGACCGGAAATAGGCAGAGACCATTACATGGTCGTAACTAAAATACTAGAAGAAATAATACAGAAGCAAAAACCAAGTAAAGAAAAGGAAAAACCAATTAAAAAAGAGACGATAAAAACATATAAGCTAAGAAATATAGAAATGACAAAAATATTTGAGAAAAATGTAAACAAAAAACTACGAGAACAATAAAAGAAACAGAAGGCACTAATGATATAAACACCTATGGAACAATTATAAGGATCTATTACTGGAGACAGCTAAGTGGCAGCTAAGCTAAACAGCTAAGGCAGTATTTTTAACAAGTAAAAAAGACTCAACAAAGACACAGATGGCGTGGTGGTCTGAACGAATAAAAAAGCAAATAAAAGTGAAGAAAAAATCATGGAAACAATATCTTAAAAATAAAACAAACGAGAATTAGAATAACTATCAAAAAGGAAGAAAAAAGGTAAACATATTAGTAACAGCAACAAATAGAAATATTTGGAAAAATTCGGAGAAAAAATGGAAAAAGATAGCAAAAGTAACCAACACCTATTCTACAGAACCCTGAAGACGATCAGAATACAAAGAAAACAAGTACCATTCAGCACTTAAGATAATGCTGAATTAACAACAGAAACAAAACAAATTGTTAAAGGATGGATACAACTATTTGAAGAACTATTAACAGATATTAACCAAGACGATATTAATAAAGAACAAAATAATAATTGGAAGATAACACAAAAAACTCAATAAAAGAGAAAGAACTAGAAAGAATAATAAAGACGTTGAAGTATGGAAAAGCTCCTGGAGTGGACAGAATAACAACAGAAATTATTAAATACAAATATCAACAAAAGAAAAATTATGCAGCCAGGAGAAATAATAGAAGAACTTAATTGAAGCAATTGCAATATTGCGATAGCAATTGAACTAACAAAAATAGAACAAGTTAAAGCTTTTACATACATAGTAGTAATAATAGAAGAAACAAGACCTCTAGAAGCAGAAATCAATAGCATAGTAGAGAAATCGTTACAACTATATCACACAAAAAACAAAAAAAATTATATACAGAAAAAAAAGTCAAGCAATAAAAACTGACTGTTTTCAAATCTGTTTATAAACCTGTTCTGACTTTTGGCAGAAAAGACGAAAACTTGAGTACTTGGGACATGTGATGAGAGGGCAAAAATACTCATTATTACAACTTATTATGCAAGGCAAAATCCGAGGAAAGCGAAATGTGGGAAGACGAAGAACATCCTGGCTTAAGAACTTACGTGAATGGTTCAAATGCAGTAGTGCAGAGATATTTAGAGCGGCACTCAACAGGGTCCGCATTGCCATGATGATTTCCAACCTTCGACAGAAGATGGAACCTAAAGAAGAAGAAGAAGACTTTTGGCAGCGAATCATGGGTACTGACGGAATAGATACAGGCTATAGAGATGGAGTTTTTAAGAAGAGTTAAAGGTGTTACCAAAATGAATAGAATAAGGAACACGGATATAAGGAACGAACTGAAAACAAAATACATTGGAGATTATGGAACAGAGACAGCTGAGTCGGGCATTTGCACCGGATGAAACATACTATACCAGTGAGAAGAGTGTGGGAAGCAAAAATATTGAAAAACAAAAAAAGAGAGAAAGACCAAGACAGAGAGACATGGCATGAAGTAATCGGAAAGGTATAGGACAGAAAAGCAGTGACATTTACAGAGGCAAGGATGTTGACACGGTGAAACCGCAAAGAATGGATGAAATTTGTCAAGAAGTAAGTGGAAAGGCTTTTGATTATAATATAATATCCCTTCAAAAATTTTTAGCAGCGTATTAAACCAACTCAAATAAAAATAAAATTATCACCGTCGTTTTTGCAGACTTCAATCTAGATCAATATCTGAGAACATGAACACCGGCATCAGATTGGAAATAGTTATATTAATATACTTTTTGCAGTAGGTACTTATTTCAAACAGTAATGGTTAAACGTTTTTATTTTAGGTAAGTATTGAGCGAGTAATGGAAAGTAAAATAATAATCTCTTAATAGCTGGAAGCGGTAAGGAAATTGGATGGTAATCGATTAGAGGCACATATTCATCCAATTTTCTCTCTGCGCGTTCTTTTCAGTTCTTTTTCGTACTTTATAATTATTGGTGAAAACAGCTAATAATGTGTGTGAATATGAGTACGCAGGAATGTTTATCTCGTTATTTTTTTTATTAAACATCTAAGCTATATTGATTCGAATGGAATCTGGTCACAGTTGACGAATGATTAATTCTTCTTTGACAAAAATGACTAAATCATACATAAATTCTAGGAGCTTAACCTGCTTCGGTGCCTTCTTATCTTATCTGACAAGTAATTATGCACTACATCTAACACATAACACAGCACTATACTCTGCTTTTACACTAGTTAACACTTTACACTAACTCAAATGTTTTTCTTTGTTTGAGTCTTGTTTCTAACCCAGTATTACAGAGGATCTAGAGGGCCCCGATATTTTGCATGAGTATGGAGCTATTGTTCTAGGTCAGTGATACACAACCAGCGGACCGCGGGCCGCATGCGGCCCTCTAGCGTTTTTTATGCGGCCCGAAGGCTAAATAAAAGGTCCTGTAAACGATCAAATTATATTTGTCAAACATAAAATTATTTCACAGTTGGCAAATAAAGTATTTGCTTTCGAGGACAAGCTACAGAGGTACACATCGAGGAAATTAATATAAAAAATCTGCGTAACTTTCTGACATTGATAAAAGCTCAAGGAATTATGCTATTTTTTCTAATTATTTAGTTTCCTTGAGCAATGAATTTCAGGAAAGATTTAATGATTTGCGAAAAAATATTCTACTAGTGGATAATCGTCTCTGGCACTTAGAAGTAGCCACTACTACACAACTTGCGACATTGGGATTTAATAGCGCAAAGTTGTCAGATGACCTAGTTGATTTTAAAAACGATACAAATTTGGACGCTTTAAAGAAAAAAGAGATGCAAATCAATATGGGGAATTCTGGAAATTAGTACCGGATAAGTATAAAACTCTAAAACGTTGCGCTTACTTGCTCCTCACGTTGTTTGCTTCAACATACCTGTGCGAATCCTCATATTCAAAAATGAAATATGCAAAATTTTACCGATCCTGACTCACTGATTCGCACCTGGACGAAGCGACGTTTTGAGAGTAGCTTGTAGTAATTCCTACCAGATTTATCAAAAATGAAGTGGTTCGAACTAAACTGTTTACTTCAAGCCACAGCGAGAAACGGAACTACTGACTTGACAATGGCAAGTGCAACGTTGCCGAAACGTCGCCAAAATAAAATTATTCAACGTGGAGTAAAACTCGCAATACCACAGAAATCACATATAGCTCCCGATATAATATATTATACTACTTCACCTAAATGCGACCCGCAAGCTGTGGCAAAAGCTACTATATGGCCCAGAGAAAAAAAAAAGGTTGGTATCGCTGTTCTGGGTCGATATTTCTGACATACCAAGGAGCATAAACGAGGTTCCTTAACACTTTATTCTGAATATCTGGATGGTCTGGATATTACTTGAATTAACAGAGCGACAACCCCAGAGTTGGCAAATATACGTCCGTACTGCTCTCAGTATTTGTTTGTATAGCACTTATTTGTTATGTATGGACCCAGCTAAGTTTCTTCCCGTAATATTTGCAGAAGATGCATATGGCATTTGAGCATCATTTATTCTAAGTGTAATGTTTAGGATTTATTTTTTGTAAAATTAAGGTCAATTGATTTAAACTCATTTAGTTTGATTTTCCACGTTTTAGTTCAATTGTGGATTTTATTTAATGACAACTCTAATTTTTCTGGTGCTTATTTGCTGGTGTCACCTACTTCTAGAATATCATTTTCTAGATCAGGTATGTCGTATGTGTATAACGGTACCCCATCAAAATAGCCCCGTCGAAAAAGCTCCGTCAAAATAGCCCCGACATAATATCCCGCACACAAAACAGCTCCGACACAATAGCCTGCAGACAAAATAGCCGCGAAAGAATATCTCGCCCACAAAATAGCCCCGACAAAATAGTCCCGACAAAAAAGCCCCATTCAGAATTCATTATGAAATAATCCCTTATAGTACGTTCTTTGAAGGTAAAATATTGCAAAACTTCTAACTTTTAAATAACTGCTTGGATTGACATGAAATTTGGCATACACATAGCTAATAAGTCAAAGAAAAAAAGTGATATTGTGCCGATGTGTGCTTTTGCCCCAGGGGTGAGTTTCACCTTCTTTTGGGGGGTAAAAAATATATGTTCGAAGTAAGTCCGGAAATAGATAAAATGCCTAATTCTAAGCAACTGTTGTTCCATAAAGTTTTTTCACCAAGTTAATACTTTTCGAGTTATTTGCGAGTGAATATGTTAATTTTTCTACAAAATAACTACGTTTTCAAACGGTTTTTCGCAAATAACTCAAAAAGTAAGTATTTGGCGGAAAAAAAATCTTATCAAAAATATAGCACGTAAAAAAGTGAAAAACTTGGTGTATATATTAGGTCACTGTATCTAGTAGAAGCAGAGTTATAGCTAATCAGAGATAGGTTCATATTCGTCAAATTCCAAATCGTATATTTTAACGTGCCATAACCAAAAAACGAAGCACTTTTTTGGGGAAAACTCATGTTAACTGTTTAAAGTGTTTAAAAAAATGCTTATTTTTGTTTTTTTAAAAATTTTTTTACATCAATAGTAAACAAGTTACGCTCAAAATAAAGTTGGTCCCTTTTTTTGGTAAGAAATCGGGAAAATCACCCCCTAATTAGCATTTCAAAAATGAACTTAATTGTTATCACTTCACAAGTGTTTTACTCGCGTAGGTATTGATCATACGATCTGTAAGTTTCATCGGTTCAAAGTCCTTATTTTTGAAAGAGCTGTAGTTAAAAGGGCTTGAACGAGTCACTTATCACGAGTGTATGCAAATTTAGAAACACCGAATCTTGACCAATTTTTGTCTTACAGAAAAACAAAAAAATACAAAATATTCAGAAAAGTAAAAACGACTTTTTTTATTGTTTAATACTTTTGGTATCTCTAACACTTTTTAAGTTATTTTGAAAAAAAAGCATTTTTTTTTAAATTAAAATTTTTTTAAATTTTATTTTAAAACATTAAAATTTTTCAAAAATAAGCACTTTGGATCGATGAAACTTACAGATCATATAAACACAACATAAGTAAAGTAACTTGTGAAGCGGTAACGATTAATTGCTAATTGGGGGGTGATCTTCTTGATTTTTTTTTGCCAAAACAAAAGGGACCAACTTTATTTTGAGCGTAACTTGCTTACAATTGATGCTAGAAATTTTTTTTATAAAAACAGAAATAAAGATTTTTTAAACACTTTAAAAAAGTTGTAATGTGTTTTCCCCAAGAATGCTTCATTATTTGGATATTTCACATTAAATTATTCTATTTGGAATTTTTCGAAAATGAACCTATTTTTCATTAGCTCTAACTGTGCTTTTGCTAGGTATAGGGACTTAATATACACAATTTTTTCACTTTATTATAGGCTATAGTTTTGCTAAAAATATTTTTTCCGACAAAATGCTTACGTTCTGAGTTATTTGCGAAAAACCGTCTAAAAACGTGGTTATTTTGTTGAAAAATGAACATATTCACTTGCAAATAACTCGAAAAGTATTGATTTGGTGAAAAAACTCTATAGAACAAAAGTTGCTTAAAATTAGTCAGTTTATCCATTTCGGAACTTATCTTGAACATATATTTTTTCACCCCCGAGATGGGGTGAAACTCACCCCCAGGGCAAAAGCACACACCGGCACCATATCACTTTTTTTCTATGACATGTTAGCTATGGTATGCTAAATTTCATGTCAATCCAAGCGGTTCTTTAAAATTTACAGCAAAAACCGTGAAAGAATGACTATTAAAAATACATTTTTTCGGAAATGGTAATTATCCTCTATTTCTATTCAGATGTTTATCTTAACTACATTAATTAAAAATGGTCTTTTCAGAGAACTCGGACCCTGTGTCCTCTGTTAGGAGGAAAAAGAAATTCCTGTCTTCTACTTTAAAATGTATAATATAATAATATGTCTGAATTGCCGATAGCAATGAGTCATATAAAATTAAATTATTAGAAGATTTTTTTTACTAAGCAACAACATTTTTGTTTAATTTATTAATATTTTGTATTTTGACAACGACCTCCGGAATTGAAGTCGAAACCTTAATAAAATAATTTTTTTAAGTTAAATTGTGGCTTATTTCCCAATTAGAATAGTGATTTAAAATAAAAGGTACTCCGTTAAAAGGTAAAACTTTTTATTGGGGGCGTTTTCGCCGGGGCTGTTTTAGCCGGGGCTGCCTTGACCGGGATTATTTTGTGTGCGATCTATTTTGTCGGGGCTATTTTGTTTACGGGCTAATCTGTCGAGGCTATTTTGTATCCGGGCTATTTTGACGGGGCTATTTTCACGGGGCTGTTTTGACCGGGCAATTTTGACGGGTCACGGTGTATAACAGATAGACGACTAGACCTAATGTACTTCATTGAGGGACTTCTGTATTGATTTTTTTTTAGATCTGTGTACACGTCTTCTTGTTTAATTCTGGAATATCTGTCAGATATGTATGGCTACAAAATTTCTGAATATTGTTTTTAGGAATAAGAATTTTGAGTTTGTAGATTAAAAAATCATGACACACTTTCTTTTCTTCTAATCATTATTCAATTACGTTGGTGATTCTGTGTACCTGATCAATCGTATAATATTTATTTCTAAAGCCAAATTAATGGTTTGGAATCATTTTTTTCTCTTCTATTATTGGGGTCATTATTTTTAGCAGGAGGTTCTTAAAAAGCTTCGACATCACTGGTAAAAGAGATAGTGGCCTATATGAAGAGACTTCATTTGGGGATCTCTCTGTTTTTGGTATCATTATATCCTCAGCTATTTTCCATACATTTGAGACAGATCTTAATCTAAATGCAGAAATTGATAATGTTGGTCAATTTGACTGTCTTTACGAGGCAGGTTTTTTAGTAATTCTCCAGTGATTAGATCATATCCTGGTGCTTTCTTAGGATGTATGTTGTCTTTTATTTCATCAGCTACCTACTTCCTTCGGTAATGTTGGTCTGATTCTTTCTTCGGTCTGATTAGGCTCTAACGATATTTGATCATTCTTTTTGCCATTTTACCGCTCAGGTATATAAAGAGAGTAGTGAGAGACTAGAATTGAATCGATACGCAAACGTCTATACGAGTATATCATCATGGCATCCACACTCCTAGCGGAGTGATTGCCGCCCTTTTTGGGCTCTTCCGATTCGTTTGTCGCGGTGAATCAATCCGCATCAACATTTTGGTTTTACAATAGGGAACTTGCATAAATTTTTAAATTCGAAAAAAATGTTATAAATCACAACACAACATAATTTAAAACATGTATCAAAGATAAAAAATTTTGTTTGTCTTTCGTTTGGCCCCTAAAGACGATTAAAAATTCAAATTAAAACAGGTGGTCCAAAACGCTTCGTGACGTCACTTGGTTTTACATTTACATTTTTCCAATAAAGTAAACAGAATTTTAAATTAGACGTTATAAACGTCAGTAGAAAATACATTTATGTGACGTTACAAGTGTTTTTGATCGTTTGAACTATTCATAGGAAAATTCGTACTTTTACAAAATGGTTTTATTTTCAATAGTAAACCTTCGTTCCTTTCCTTCAAAAACAGTATAAAACTACAATTTTAACAAACTGGTATATATTATTACAATGACATACGATAAATGTCATTAGAATATAAATATTTTTGACTTATTCCACGACGATGAGCTTGCCAAATACCCAAATAGGTGGAGGCCAATAAACTAAAGAAGGAGAAGAAGAATATACCTAAATATAAGGTTGTGTCTAGGTGTACGTTACCGTGTAAGCAAATAAAAAAGTTAGAGTGTCAGTTATTTCTTATTTTTTATTTGTTTAGTGTTTGTTTTTAAATTAACTACGGAGTGTGGACAATTATTTAGTTCTTTTAATGAGTTTAAGAACATTTTAAAACAGTACGAAAAAGATAAGAGACTATAAATTAATATATATATTTTTTTAGTTATAAATGAAATAGTATGTATTACCGTAAAAGATTAAAATAAAAAGAAGACCTAAAGCTTTCACAATAATAATTAACTTGTTCTGAAGCTATTACCCTTGTGGCATTTTTGTAATCAACTATTCTAAATGGGAACTAAGCCACAATTTAACCAAAAAATGGTTTTATTAACGTTTCGACGTCTAAATCGGACGTCGTTGTCAAAATACAAAATATTATTAAATTAAACAAAACTGGTGTTGCTTAGTAAAAAATTTTTCTAATAATTTATTTAATCTGACTAATTTTTGTATTTTGACAATGACATCCGATTTGGACGTCGAAACGTTAATTAAATCATTTTTTTAGTTAAATTGTGGCTTATTTCCCATTTAGAATAGTTGATTACAATAATTAACTTACGTATAAAAATTATTTTAGCAATATTTTGTACGTGTCATATCAACTAAATACATATATTTATTTTGCTAACCTAAATATATACTTTTATATATACATTGATTTATTACAATTAAGTTTGAAACATCTAAATAGTTCTGCTTCCCTTCCCTTAACAAGTATTTTTCTATCAAACAAACACTAAACATATCAAAATATCATGTACCAAAATATACAGTCACTGCGCACGTTAAATAATGAAGTCACTGGCTTGATCAAGTTTAATTCGCGTGTACCTAACTTTTTTATTTGCGTACACGTTAGAGTGTGCCTAGACACAGCGAAATATAACCATAATAATAACTAATGTAAAACTATGTGACGTCACGGGTCGTATGAACTATTTTATACCGCAGAAGACTTTAAATATGTATTTCTAAGTTATTACGAGTTTTTGAAGCGTGAAATTTTGGAAATCTCGTTTTTAAACAAAACTGAACATAATTATGTAACAAAAAAAAATGTGCAAGTTCCCTATTGATTGTGTGACTTGGCATCTTCTACAATTTTTCTCCATTCGTTCCTGTTTTTGCTTATGGTTGCCCATTCTCTGACTCCCATCTTCTTAAGGTCCTCGACTATCTGGTTCTCCCATCTAGTTTTGGGTCTTCCTCGTGGTCTGCTTGATACAGGTCTCTATTTTGAAATATACGAGTATATATTTACTAAAAAAAACGTAATAAAAACTACTGACTAATTGTATGATACTTAAGCCTTGCACCATTTTGCAAAAAATGAATTTAGAATCACTCTGTTGGATATGAAAGACAATTTAAAGTAAAGTTTGATGATAAACAACATAACATAACCAGTTGTACATTATACAATAACAGCAGAATTAACTACGTATGGGAGACCTGCATATATTTTTAGACAAAAGGTAACAATGTTAATAAATATTTCGGGTAAAACAGTTACACAGACAGCCAAAGTTATGATAATGGTCGTGAAAACAGAATCTGTTAAAGTGATACATCTATTTTTAAAATACAGTTAGTTTGCCGGTACCTATTTTTATTTCAAAAACGTGTGAATAAAAAGTGTCACATTTCTTTGAAAAAAAAAATCAAGTTTATAGAAGAAGTGGGAATTGAATGGAAGGTCAGGATGAATTATTATATCAGTGAAAATAATACTGGTGCTGTGTTGAATAAGGACTAAACTATTTAGTGTTTATATGATTTATTAAAATAGAAAGAAATAAGTCGTAAGGTAAATTGTAATCTCAAAAAGTAGATTCTCATAAATATGGATTTCCTTAGTATCGTGAAGTATTAACTGATAGGGGGGTGCATATAGACTGTCACTTCGGAAAAAATCAAACAAGATAGAACTTTTTGTAATTTCATTAAGAAATGTTTAATAAACAACATATCAAAAAGTTCTGCTCGAGAAATGGGAGCTTCATTTTTTATTAACCCATCAGCGCCCACGGATACCATATGGTATCAAAATCCCTCTCAATATTATTGAGGCTCCACTGGAATTGTTTTAGTGGGAATTCGAATATTTTCAGTTTAGCTGTATGTTTTATTGGTGTGCAATTTCTTTCCTGAACAGTTTTTATTTTCAGTCGAAATTATGGATGTTCGAAGGGCGAAAGTATATTTTCGCAGTAGTATTGCATATTTTAGTAAAAGTTTGATATAAACGCTAATGTAAATAGATCAAATATTTGTCGTAAGCATAAATATTTTGAATCAATTTTAATTTGCTTTTGATATGAAGCTCTAAATTAGCGTGATACCATATGGTATCCGTGGGCGTTTAGGAGAAATTGTTTGCCAAAGCGTCAACTCCATTGATTGTTATGTTACAAGAACTAAAGGAACCGAATTTACCATTTTTTTACATACAAATAACTCGTTTACCGGCAACTTGTTTTCCTTCCTTCGTAATCTAGGATATGGAGCTGTAGGCGCGATACGAGAAAATCGTATATCCCGATCATGTACTTTGACTAGCAAAAATTTGTTTAACAGAAATGATCGAGAGAAGTATGAACAAGTGATTGAAACAAATAATAGTATTCCACAAGTTCGTTGGATGGCCAACTCAGTAGTGACAATGTGTCCTACAAATGCTGGTGTCCAACAATTATGACAGGTTCGGAGATATTCTCAGAAAGAAAAAAGAAACATATTGCTGCCTCGTCCTCAATGAATTGAAGTCTATAATAATAAGATGGGGGAACTGATCTTCTTACCGAATTTTAGATGGCTATAAAGCTATAGCTTAGATGGCTATAGACGTAGCTATACAGAACGCATGGTATTTATACAGAAAAAAAATCGTAATACATCAAATCTAGATTTTAGACGTATCGTAGGAAATCGTACAAGTTTATTTGAACAAGTATGGTATTGCTCCAAAAAGGGCTAAAAGAACTGCTCTTAACAAGAATATTTTTCCAGATGTACGGTTTGATGCTATAGATTATAGATCATTTCATATAAGATTTTCTTGCCGAAGAAGACGATGTGCAGTTACAGATTGTAAACTTTTGGCCGAACAATGTGCCAAAATTGTAACGTGGGATTATGTTTAGTTGTTTTGCAGCATTTCAAACAAAGTGAATAATAGAACATGTTGTAAGTAATTTTAGTTTTAATTTTTGCAATAAAATGAAACTAAACACCCACTGATACCATATGGTATCAGCATTTTTTTAACCTCTGTACATAAATTTTACAAAAAAATATTTTTAGTCAGTTTTAACCAACATCTTTAAGATATATAAGAATTACCGAAAAATTCAAAAAAACATTCATTTGGGCGTTAATGGGTTAAACAAATGAACTGCGAAATTCGATGTTTCTTTAAATAACTCCGAAAATATTAACTTTAGAAAAAAACTGACAAAACCATTGAAAAATTCAGAAAATTTTACAAAAAAACTTACATAAAATTTTTTCTGAAATTAAATCTGTATCTTCTATAATTTTTTATTTATAACGCTAAAGTCACCCTTCTCACAAACATTGGCGCACTGTAAACCATTGTAAGGCGAAGTGCACGGTTGAGTTATTTTAATGTAATTCTTTAACTGATCGGTGAAATGAAATTTTAGAAATTGGACATTAAAGGAAAATAATTAAGCTATCTTATCGTCATAATAGAAAGAAATAAAATATCTGGACATAAGTACGGTGTGGGCGGAAAGTAAGCCTTACATGAATTTTGTTTAAAAATGATTTGAAAAATGTGTAACTAATACAATTTTTCTTATAAAACTCTCAATTTTGCACAAATTAACTTTCAAGTATCTTACTAAATAATGTTTCATTCAAAAAAAAAACTCAAAAATTTAATTCAAATAATATGTCTCAAAAAATGTAATTTTTGAAATCTTCGTAGTTTTATAGAATTACCACCACTTTAAGACGGCATTACTCTAGTTTGAACAGATCTATTACAGTTTTATAAGTGTTTTAAAGCTTAGGATGTAATCTTTAAAATGCACTAAATTATTTTACTTTATAGAAAAAGACTGTTTGACTTGTACACACTTCTATATAAATCTAAACGGGAACTGGTGTATGTTTTCAAAAGACTGATAGTGTGTAAATAAATTTATTAAATCAGCTAAGTACTTTCAGCATATTATGCCATCATCAGAGCTATCGTCTTATAGGTGTAAAAACCTCAAAAGAAGAGAAAACTTCGAACAAACACATTCTTTAGTTTAAAATAAACCCAGGGATATAACCACTGGTTAGGGTAAAAACCCTTAAATGTTTAAAAATTACATTTAATGTGTTTTTTATAAAATGGCTACCATTCTTACAAACAGTCAATAGTTTTTTTGTTTGTTTTTTTTGTTTGGTTTTTTTTTTGAATATTGTCAGTAACAGCTGTTTGTAAGAATGGTAGCCATTTTATAAAAAACACATTAAATGTAATTTTTAAACATTTAAGGGTTTTTACCCTAACCAGTGGTTATATCCCTGGGTTTATTTTAAAATAAAGAATGTGTTTGTTCGAAGTTTTCTCTTCTTTTGAGGTTTTTACACCTATAAGACGATAGCTCTGATGATGGCATAATATGCTGAAAGTACTTAGCTGATTTAATAAATTTATTTACACACTATCAGTCTTTTGAAAACATACACCAGTTCCCGTTTAGATTTATTTTACTTTAGACATGAAATACATTATTTCTTTTTGAGAAAATTAGGAAAGATAACAAAAATGTAATACAAGAACCGAAAATTACTAGCTAAAAAAATGTTTATACAAAGTGATCAAAACTTTTTTCTGTAAAAATTACCTAAAATACATTTAATAATAAGCTTTAACAATAATAAATGTTTACAAAAACAATTTTTTTAGCTCTTTTAAGGTATGTCTGCGTAACTGGCAACCTATTGATAACTTTTTTATTATCAGTTTTACGAAAAAAAGTTATTCTTTATAAAATACTTTGCATCGTATATAATCTAAGACGCAATCATCAAATAGCAAATTTAATTAATTTTATACGAGGTATGTCAATAAAAATGAATTTCACTCAAGAGTAAAGTATCTTTACATTTCACAATATCGAAAATTGTTATTAAGAAAAGTTGTTTGGAATTAAAAAAATTGTTTTAGTGTTCAATTACATCCTTCTAGTTAAAATATTGTGAATAATAAACGCACTTAACTCTTAAGAAAAATTTATATTTTTTACATACCTCGTATAAAATTAAAAAAATTGGATATCTGATGGTTGTATCTTAGATTTTATACCAGGGAGAGCATTTTATGAAGAATAACTTTTTTTTTCGTAAAAGTGATAATAAAATAGTTATCATAATTGTAATAAAATGATGAGTAGGTATCCATAATTTGAGAAAAAAATTGAATTTTTTTTTTCGATTAGAGTGATGTAATTGTATATTTAAACATAGTTTTTAATTTCTAACAACTTTTCATAATATCATTTCTTGATATTCTGGAAAATAAAGGTACTTTACTCTTTAACGAAATTCATATTTTTGACATAACTCGTATAAAATTGATAAAATTTGATATCTGATGGTTGAGTTTTAGATTTTTGACTATCCAGAGCATTTTATGAAGAAAATTGTAAACTGGACTTTTAGAGTCACAAAAATTGTGACTTTTTTTCGTAAAATTGATAATAAAAAAGTTTTCGATGTGGTTCCTAGCTACGCAGACATACTACATACTGTATAAGAGCTTCTGTATAAGAATTTTCAAATTGCGATGCCATATTCGGATTCAGCATAATCAAAAACAAAATAGAAACATATTTGATCAAAGTAAAATGATGAATTTAACGATATTTTTAAAATTTTAGAACTTTTAGAATTTTTAGAGTAGAACTTTTTACTTTAACAAGTATATAAACTAACAAAAAAGTTTTAGAAAAATATAAGATTGTTTGAATTTTTCCGAAACAATGCATATTTTCGTTCTAATTGCACTCCCCTATGATTAGTTTAGCTGTTTCCTTACTGATGTATATAGTTTTTTTAAATTTTTTCATTGAATCCTTTTTCCCCTATTGTTTCATACATTTTTTGTGGGTATATCTTTAACAAGTTCATAACAATATGTTCTTTATAACCAATCTATGGTGTTATTGCAAAACAAGACAAAAAAGACAAAAAACAGTAATTATAAAAGATCATACAATTAAAAAACGAATAGAAGGTGCTACTAATGAGCAACAACAAAATATCATTAACATCAAGACATTTTTGATCTGGCTGTTTTTCTCTAATGTACAATTGTACAATGGGAGAAGACCATAAGAAGTATAGTAAATTAGGGATTGGAAGATTTTACAGAGATCGACTTTAAGGGAATAAGAGAAAATAAAACGAATGAAGAACATTAATATTTAGAAGAAAACGTGAACAATTCCCAACAGAAACACTTCTTCTTCTTTAGGTGCCATCTTCGCGACGAAAGTTGGCAATCATTATTGCTATTCTAACTCGGACACTACAGCCCGAAAGAGTTCAGTTGAGCTGCATCCAAACCATTTTCTGAGGTTTCTCAGCCAGGACATTTTTCTTCTACCTATGCTGCGCCTTCCTTGAATATTTCCCTGCATTATTAATTTTAGGAATTCCTATCTGTTACCACGTGTTATATAACTAAGATATGACCCTGACAGAAACACTAGAAAATGTCAAAAATGTTCTGCAAAATAAATATCTAGATACTAACATTCACAGTACCACGGTACAATTCTGAAGTAAAAAAGTGCAAAATAAATATCTAGATAGACTTTAGTTCTATATAGATTTTATCTCACTTTATTAGACTGGGCAGTATCGTCGCCCCCGCTAGCGCAATTATTCCGATTAGATGTTTTTGCACAAACTTACTTAAAAAGAGGTCCTTATAACATATCCACAGGGTGCCGGGCGGTGCCGTTGTCGAAAAATTTTTTAAACAATTTTTTTAAACAAATTCACAAAAATAATTTTTTTATTTCCAACAATTTTTTTTTAGATAATTTGGGTCATTCTGAGTAAAAAAGCTTTCTTGTCATTTTTCTCTAAAATTGACTGTTGTCGAGTTATACGCGATTAAAAATTTGAAAAATGCGAAAATGGCCATTTTCAAGGCTTCATAACTAGATCAAAAATGATTATTATGAAATTCAAAAAGTGACAAAATCAAGATTAAAATACCTTCTTCAGTGTTCTGAAGAGATTTTTGTCATTAATTTATTACAAAGCTGTTATTTTTAGTTATTAACAATTAGCGCTATAGTCTAACTGTATCGTCGCCCCCGTTAGCGGAACAATTTCGATCAGATTTTTTTCCACAAACTTACTCAAAAACGGGTCCTCATAACATATCCACAGGGTGCCTTGCGATGCCGTGGTCGAAAAATTTTTTAAACAATTTTTCTTAAACAAATTCACAAAAATAATTTTTTCATTTCCAACAATTTTTTTTAGATAACTTGGGTCATTCTGAGCAATAAAGGTCTCTTGCAATTTTTCTCTAAAATAGATTGTTGTCGAGTTATATGCGATTAAAAACTTGAAAAATGCGAAAATGGCCATTTCAAGGCTTCATAACTCGATTAAAAATGATTATTATGAAATTCAAAAAGTGACAAAATCCTACCAAATACCGTCTTCAGCGTCCTGAAGAGATTTTTGTCATTATTTTATTACAAAGCTGTTATTTTTAGTTATTAACAAATAGCGGTATAGTCCAATTTTATTTGCACAAACTTACTCAAAAAGAGGTCCTTATAACATATCCACAGGGTGCCGGCCGGTGCCGTGGTCTAAAAATTGTTTAAACAATTTTTCGACCACCGGCCGGCACTCTGTGGATATGTTATAAGGACCTATTTTTGAGTAAGTTTGTGCAAAAAAAATCTAATCGAAATAGTTCCGCTAACGGGGGTGACGATACAGTTGGACTATAGAGCTAATTGTTAATAACTAAAAGTAACAGCTTTGTAATAAAATAATACCAAAAATCTCTTCAAGACTTTGAAGAAGATATTTGAATCTTGATTTTGTCACTTTTTGAATTTCATAATAATAATTTTTAATCGAGTTATGAAGCCTTGAAGAAGGCCATTTTCGCATTTTTCAAATTTTTAATCGCGTGTAACTCACAACAGTCAAGTTTAGAGAAAAATCACCAGAGACCTTTTTTACTCACAATGACCCAAATTATTTAAAAAAAAATTGTCGGAAATGAAAATTTATTTTTGTGAATTTGTTTAAAAAAAATTATTTAAAACATTTTTCGACCACGGCACCGCCCGGCACCCTGTGGATGTGTTATAAGGACCTCTTTTTGAGTAAGTTTGTGCAAAAAAATCGAATCGAAATAGTTACGCTAACGGGGGCGACGATACAGTTGGACTATACCGCTAATTGTTAATAACTAAAAATAATAGCTTTGTAATAAAATAGTGACAAAAATCTCTTCAGGACGTTAAAGAAGGTATTTGAATCTTGATTTTGTCACTTTTTGAATTTCATAATAATCATTTTTAATCGAGTTATGAAGCCATGAAAATGGCCATTTTCGCATTTTTCAAATTTTTAATCGCGTATAACTCGACAACAGTTAATTTTAGAGAAAAATGACGGGAGACCTTTTTTGCTCAGAATGACCCAAATTATCTAAAAAAAATTGTTGGAAATAAAAAAATTATTTTTGTGAATTTGTTTAAAAAAAATTGTTTAAAAAATTTTTCGACCACGGCACCGCCCGGCACCCTGTGGATATGTTATAAGGACCTCTTTTTGAGTAAATTTGTGTAAAAAAATCGAATCGGAATAATTGGGCTAGCGGGGGCGACGATACTGCCAGGTCTATATGTAAATAAAACATAGACTAAAATCAGATTATTTTCTACCAAAATATACCTATAAAATACCGATGTTAAAGTTAATTTTTTTTAAGTTATACTTCTTTAGGCACGAGGGGAATTTTTACATTCCCTGGCGCATGCGCACACCGACAGTATGGACAGTATATTAGTCAATTATCGTTATATTATATGACAGTATATTTAGTCGCTCAAACGTTATACGGGATCGTATTGGGTGTTAAAATCAACTGTCAATAATTGTTGGAGATTATGGATCAACAAAATGTTGTGTATATTAGTTTTTATTGTTGTGATGGCAGAGAAAAAAGCAAGTTTATAATTTTAGGTACTTTAAAATAATTTTTAAAAGCGACAGGTATGTAATAATTGTAAATGTTTCAGTAACCTAATAAAAATTACCTACCTATTTGGAACCTAATTACCTACCTATTTGGAAAATTTAAAATGAACCTATCAAAATAGCATGTAAAGCTTTGATTTACATAATTTCTTTACCATCAAAATTTCTGTCAATATTCACCTAATACATTGTTTTCTTACTCTATGTTTTGTTGTATTTTAATATTTCAATATTTCAATATTCTACAAAAATCAAAATAATTTGGTTAAATTCAGAACTGTCAAAAGTTTAAACCGTTTAGTTCGTCGATAGATCTTCACGATACGATACAATATCGATACTTTTTAAGTATTGAGTATTGTATTGGTTATGCCAATGAAGTATCGTATCGTGTATCGATATCGGCAATACTTTCTTATAAAAATATCGTATTGATATTGATTTCGATACGATATCGATACAATACTCGATAAAATATCGACATAAAAGGGATTAAATTAATAAAAAAAAACGATTCTTAATTCATTTATTAAAAAATCTTTTAAAATATACAAGAAATAGGATAAATTACATTGGAGCCTCACAAAAATATTATCCTTTAAAGACTCTTGCTTGATCCATCTGTTCACACAAATGAGTTCTTTGATATTTTATCTTTTAAAGAGCATATTTTATTCGTTCGTACCAGCGCTGCTTCAGAAGAATGCCGCTCGACTGCTACGGACATTCGTTGGACACACAAAATATCCCTAGCCAACCGAGATAAAAAGAGAAAAACACTACTATATGATTTCCACCATAATAAAATATTTGTGTCTGGTCCAGGTCTTGGAGATTGCAAGTAGTTTTCAACTTCAAAAACATCGATTGACTTATTGGGTTCATCGTTTTTCTCTCTCGCACTACTGAAGAGCATATGCGCTTGTGCGTCTTATAATTCTTATAATATTTCAACTGTATAATAATAATAATAGGCCTTATGAAGCACTCACGTGGCTTTTTTTCTCGATATCGATATTCTCAATAATATCGAAGCAAGCGTGTCGACAATACAAGAGTATTGTATTGATTTATGATAACTGATAATGAGTATCGTATCGACATTAATATTGCTAAGGTATGTATTGTATCGGTATCGTATTGATTTTCGATACAATATCAATACAATATCGATATTTTTATCGAATATCGTGAAGCTCTATTCGTCGATCTTCCCACATGATGCAGGTGTCTCCGTGGGTAGAAGTATAAGATGAATGAATTCCAATACTAACTGCGCAAACATTAGCGGGTTCGAACCCCAATAGAAACTTTTATTTTTTTGTTTTTTTTTTATACATTTTATGATTGTAAGTATATTTATTATATAATTTTTTTTTCAGAAAATACGTAATAAGTTAAAATTTTTTCCGACAATTATTGTTCACAAATCATTTGTGGCATTTTTCAATGTGTTTGTGTGTGTTTTATTCTTTAATTTTTGGTACTGTTTTAATAAAAATTTTTAAAAAGTAGTAAGTATTAAAATTAGTTTAATATTTAAATAAAATATAAATAAACTGTTTAAAGTACATATATTAATTTCGTTGAAATCATATAATAGAAGTATAACTTCTTACGTGCGTACAAAGTATACACATTCTTTTTCTGTTGTTTCATAATAATTTTACTGTATTTTTGTAAACTGTTTCCAAAATCAGCAAAGCCTTCGGATAATAAATGTTTTTTTATTTATCATTTTACTTTTTATTGTGGTTGGCTCCACTTGATTGATTTCTGATGATGAAATTTAGATGACATTTTTTCCACAAAACTTTTTGGATATTTTTATTAAATACTTTGTAATGTAATCTTGAACAAATAACCAAGGTAAATTCTAATATTTCTACTTTTTTTTCTAAAGATATAAGAAAGTATCAAATTGTAATGGACATTTTTGATTGTATGATATAAGTAATTATGTGTTGAGTTAAATCTATGGTTTGGCTAATAAATATGTATGTAATAATATTGTATTATGATTTGTCTAACAGTCCTCTTTTTTCTTGGGCCACATAAAGATAATTGCTAACAGGTTTGCTGAACGAGCGTACAGGGTAGGCGTGATTGTTATTTATTATTTGTTTATACAGGGTGTTTGGTAAAGAATGGGCCATAGCTTAACCTCAGATTCCTTAGGTTAAAATAGGTCGATTTAGGCTAACTTACCTCAGTACGAAAGTTGATACTAACCGAAATACAGGGTGACAAAGTCAAGCTTTTTTTTATTTATTCTTGAATATTTCCTAACAGGCATGAGATAATAACACGAAATCTGGTAAGCGGGGGTTTTTTGGGAAGAGAAATTTAAATTCGTCACCAAAAATGATGTATTACTCAGAGGGCGCCACATACGCCTTTCAGCTCCCATTTATTATATTCAATTTTTTTTATTACCCACTCTACATACTTTTTGAATCAAAATTTCTATTCTCTTAATAGTTTTACTAAGAAAAGGTATACTACATTCATTTCGCTAAACTCAACCGTTTTTGAGAAAAACGCATTCAAAATCTGCGAGGCACCATAATTTTTTGCATAATATCATTGTAGTTACACTCGAAAAATAACTTAAAACCATAAAAATTTACAAAAATGTATCGCAAATTTCTTCAAATGGAATTTGCGATACAATGACATAAATATGAGAACTGGCACAATGATTATGGTTTAAGTTTAATTTTCGGGTTTCAGATTTAAAATGCGTTTATCTCGAAAACGGTTGAGTTTAGCGAGATTAATTTAATCAACCTTTTTAAAGTAAAAATATTAAATACCGTAGAATGGGGATACATTGATCATTTTTAAATTTTAATGTTAAACAAAACTTTTATATAAGAGTTAAAATCGACTAAAAAAATCAGTAATAATCGGGTTTCGTTTATCAAGACACACAATAAATATTAACACTAAATGTTTGATACTTTTCAAGAAAAAAATTTAAAGGACCTGATCAAAGATATACTGTAGATGGGGATATTTTGATCACACATGTAATTTTAGTTTAATATGAAAGTATCCCCAATGTTATTCACTTTGAAAACATATTTTGACAAATCTTATTTTATTATGACTTTTTAGGGCAAAACAAAATTATGAAACTTACAGAAAACAATGTATTTGATGATAATGAAATGAAACTGCACTTCAACAACTTAAAAACTACGAATTTTACAGAAAAATAAGGTATGTTAACGTGTTTCAAATTAAACTAAACTTCAACTACTTTAATGTCTTTTTTAAAAATGCATTTGGTGCTTTCATCTAAACACTCTATAGATGCGGAATTTGGTAAAAATTCAACTATATCCTCCTTACTAATTTGGGATATGTCGGCATCAATCATCTTAAATTCTGTCTTGCTGGGTTTTATGGATTTATAGCCTATGACTATTACTTCCGGCTCTACCTCCAAAATTTTACAGACATAGATATAAGTTTTTTTTCCTCTCTGAGATAAGAATTTTGCTAAAATATATCTACCTGCTTGAACCTTATCTACTTCAGACTGCACTTCGTAGTTTTCTTCATTTTCTAACAAGTCTGATTCATTTTCGGACTCGGATTCATCTGACTGTGATATGTGGCTTTCTTTATCTGAACTATCTTCTGATTGCTGCTCAATTATTGCTGTTGACACACTAGCTCCGGGAGCTACATCTAGTTTCTTTTTTCTTGTTTTTGGTCTCTCTGGTCCTCCAAATCTTTGCTCCTTTAGAAGTGCAGTTAATGCATTTTCAACGGCGTCCGTGGGATCTTGTGGAGCGTCATCTGTTGGCAATTTCTTATAAACTTCACCCGGGCAAAACGGATAAATACCAGTAGAACGAAAGGAGCTAATTAAGTTTCGCTTTGCTGCTGACGCAATTTTGTCCGTTTGTTGGGATGGACCACCTTTCGAAACTCGAGGAGTGACTTCGTCAAGAGTTTTTAATGTTTTCCTTAAAAGAGATGAAAACATATCTTTTGGAACTGTACTTAGTCGCAAATTTTGTAATTTCCAATCCGTTAACGTCGTCCTCCAAGCCTGTTTCATTGGCCTGAAAAAGCCCACGTCCAGTGGTTGGCACAAATGGGTAGAATTTGGAACTAAGCATATGAAGTCAATTTCATGTTCAGCACACATCTTAAGAACTTCAACATCCATGTGTGACGACAAATTATCTCCTATCAAAGCTTTTCTTCCTTCTAAACGTCGTGCATGGGGTAAAAAGCAAGTTGTAAACCAGTCTCTAAAAGTTACGCCATTTATCCATCCACTTTGAGTACGATTATACCTCGTCCCTTGGTTGCAGCATGGTTTATCGCAGCAAGGTAAACCACGCGGTCCATTTTCCTTCCACGTATCATACAGGTGAATGCTTTTATAAATGACGTAGGGAGGGAGAAGAGTTCCATCTGCAGCAGCACATACCATAATAGTGGTACAACTTTTGGAGTGATTCATCACTTTTTCGAAGTACTTAATGCCTCTTTTGTATATGCAACGTTTTTTCCCTGGATCGTCTGACAAATTAGATTCGTCATAGTTGAAAATGTTGGAACTGGGCAAATCTTTAATTACTGGCTCCAAGTTATTATAAAACTCTTCTAGTGTAACTCTTGAAACAGCAGCTCTAGCACGTTTAATATTTGTTGCTAGTCGTTGCCCAAACGAATCCTTATGCCTATTAAGTAGGCTGTATGCCCAGTCAATACCAGGCAGATTATTTTGAAATATAGCCACGTTTTTTCCTTGTTGATCCAAATACCATTTTGCCATCATTCGTAGGTCCTGAATAGATAAAGGAAAGCCCCAGTCAGCACATTTAGCGGCTGCTTTTAAAATTGCTACCTCCTCTCATTTGGTGAAAATAGTAGGACGTCCGGGGGTGCCAATATGTTTTCCTTTATATCTGTTATACAGGGTACCAAAGGGAATTTTATATTGTCTTGATGCTTCTCTAATAGATAGTGTACCTTCAACTACCCGTTCAATGGCTCTTTCTAAATTTGCTGGAGGGTAATCAGCGTAACTTCTGCTGCCAAGTAATCTTTTATGCTTACGGGGCATTTTCCTGCAAGAAAGAATACGTTTAAATAATATTTACTTGATTAATATTTTCATCTGTTCGAAAAAACGATTATACGGGTTGTTTGGGGTAACATTGATCACACGATCAATGTTGCCCATTGTATTGATCAATGTTTCCCCCAGTAATTTCACGCCGTACTCTTAATCACTCCCATAACCTGCTTACGTTATTTTCAGTGAGATTCATGATCAAAGTACTTCTAATCACTACATGAAAGAATACGTTGTATAAACAATATACTAACCGTGATAATATGTAAGTACGAAGTTTTTCACTTAACAAAATTGATGTTAAACTCAATACTCCAAAAAAATGCTTGTACTTCTAGCACACGCGTGTGTATCGATATCGAATGGTCATAAATACTAAATAACAGTAACATTGCTGCCGACTAGGCAAAATTCGGTTATCGGCAGTGGCTAAGCGCACACGCCTGAGGCATATAATTAATTTTTAAAGTTTTGATCAAAATAACCCCCGAGTTCAAAGTATCCCCAATCTACGGTATTATATTGATTCAAAAAGTATTTAGTGTGGATGATAAAAAAATTGAACGTATTAAATGACCGCTGAAAGACGTATGTGGCGCCCTCTGGGTAATACATAATTTTTGATGGCGAATTTAGATTTCTCATCCAAAAAACCCCCGAGTACCAAATTTCGTGTTATTATCCAGTGCCTGTCAGGAAATATTCAAGAATAAATAAAATAAAAATTAAACTTTGACACCCTGTATTTCGGTTATTATCAACTTTCGTACTAATGTAAGTTGGCTTAAATCGACCTATTTTATGCTCAGGAATCTAAGGTTAAGCTATGGCCCATTCTTTACCAAACACCCTGTATAAGTATGTATTTTTTTAAGAGTTTTCTTTGTCTCTCGAAGAAAAGTCAAAATGGCGCTCTTTTTGACAATATTTTTAACTTGTTTTCATTGTTTTATTTATTCAGTATTTCTGGCTTAGCTCTAAGGCCGATGCCGCACTGCAGGAAGTTTGGTAGGATGGTGGATGGTGGATGGTAGGATGGTGGATGGTAGATACCTGCCTGGCGACTATCTAGCTACTTATACCACGAATACCAAAACGACGGTAGCCGCAGTGGCTTCCCACTACCATCTAACCATCCGGTGGTTCGCCAGGCTTCTATCCACCCATATCAGTCGTGTTTGATGTTCCATCCTGGTAGCCTGGCTATGGAGGAAAGCGCAATAAGTGCTGTGTATAAAAGAAGGGCAATTTGGGACCCAGCAGACCCACTATGTGACGAACCATGGCTTAAAATTTCTGTTTTATTTATTCTTTGCAGTTGCATTAAAAAAATCCAATATTCAAGTCAGGTGAATTTAAAAAACAATTTGTACCTTTAAGTCGATTTTTCTCCACTTTCTGAAAAGTGTAGTTAGTTAGTTTTACCTCTAGTAGGACGATATGCTAAAAAACAAACCAAATGTAACGTAACAAATGAAACAAACGATTCCTCAGCAGTCAGTTGGATACTGACTTCTGACTTCATTTCACTCTTTCACTGCGTCCAGGATGCAGCGCCCCTCCACCATCTACCTTTAAAATCCACCCTCCAAGCGACCATCTAGCATCCTGCAGTATAAAGAGGGACAGTAGAACCACTCCCCGAAGAATTGGAAGTAAAATCTGTAGTCGCGCATGGCGACCGCGCAATGTTGGCAGTTGCTTTTGCCCCACTCTCGCATTGCTAGTGCATAGAAACGTACGCATTTTAACAGGGAAAACCCGCATACACCACTGGTGAATTACCAATTGCGTACTGCCGGTATTACTTCTTAAGATCAAAGCGCCGACAGAGGAGTGATTTTACTGTGGAACCTCTATATACTGTGGCATCGGCTTAATAGCTATCATATTAATTTTTTTTTCAATTTTATTCATGTTTATGTACTCGAAGAACGCTATTCACAAACACGTATTTTTAATAACAAAAAATGTATTATCGAAGTTTTCACAAATATCTGCAAATTGATGGAACCTGTAAACAAAATAAAAACATTCTTATATACAGTGATGAGCGCGATAAGTTGTGAAATAAAAAACATGAAACTATAGGGGTAGGAAATTTAGCGATAGAAATCTATAAATTTACATTATATTGACTGTTTCCCAAAGGAATATGTCAACTAAAAACTGTCACTGTCACAGTGATAGTTGCCAAACTCGTCCGATATGTCTAAAGGTGGGAAACAATCAATATAATGTAAATTTATAAATGAAGTAAAAGTCAGACTTACTCTCAATCTTTAAAAGTCTGACTTTTACTTCATTTAAAATGAACTCTCACATGCAACCCATTCAAGATGTAAATTTATAAGTTTATATCGCTAAATTTGCATCCTCTACTAGTTTCACCTCTTTTTATCTCACAAATTAATACAGTTTCCGTCTTTTACGCTTTACGGTATTTTGACAGTTGTTAGCGCACTCATCATTGTATTTTAAAAGCTTTAGTCATCTTATTGTGGTATGAGACATTGAGATATAAGATATTTAAACTAAGGATACACGAAAATAAAAAAAATAAAATAAACAAAGATTTTCTTTGGAATTATGTAATCAATCCGCTACCATTTGAAAACTACATGTAAGATATCCGGTAAAATCGGAAGCACCTCTTCAAACATCCGCTCCACAATATCACCACAGAAACGAGAAGTAGAAACATAAAACAATGGCTTTGTCATCCAAGTCAGATGGTTTAGGTTTCAAATTAATCATCCGTCACTTTATATTTTTAGCTATATGTATACAGGGAACGTTTTGTCCTAAGCGAACTTAAAACAAATTATGGATTTTTTTAAAAGACTAAATATAGTACATATTAATGACAGATCTTCAATTTTTATTACGATAAATCATTTTACGGTAGTAAATATTGGCAAAATACTTTATTATTAATTTATAAATTACTTGATTAATTTTGGCACATTTTACAATTAACTAAATTATCATATTAATTTCAACCTGGCCTTCGTTTAGTGTCCAATCATAACCATTTTATATTCTAATATAAAACAACAATACTTTACAATACTTTACAATACTTTACAATAATACTTTACAATACTTTACAATAATAATTTTTTAGTTCCTCTAACAATACTTTACAATAATTCAATCAAGTTTCAGACATGAAGTTATTCCATTCAGACCACCTTTTACTCTCATCATCTGGTTTGTTTGGTTGCCGGGTCTCTGGAGTTCCCAGTCTCTCAATAGTTATCATTAATGTAAAGACTGAAATAGTTTTGTACACACTTATGAATACAGGTAAATAGGGAGAAGTGTCCTTTTGAAGTGTGTAAATATAATAATTTCTAGCTGAGCGCTTTCGGCTTATAAAGCCATCTTCAGAGCTATGGTCAAAGGGTTCAAAATACCACTATGAAGAGAGATGGATCCCATGTATAACATAAAAATACTTCTATTTTTTTATGAAGTTTTTTTTAATTGATGGAAAAAATTGGAAAAAAACCTTGTCTGATTGTTGAAAAATGCTCAACTTACATAGGCGCCCATACACACGGGCAGGGGGGGGCCACGGCCTAGCTTTTCGGGAAAGAAAAAAATTAAATTTATATTACATAAACGCATTTTTGTCAAAACATTATTGGATAATTTTGAGAGATAAATTGGAAACAACATATTTATTAATAAAAAAAATTCACATATTGGGTAGTTATTAATAGTTTAACAGAAAATCTTTGTGTCTGCGACAGTGGTCTGTATGGAATGTGCATAATACACATTTCCCACAATCACGGTATGCTACTAACGAAAACATTGACAGAGATTAGAGGCGTGGGAAACATATACACTGTAATCGACACCCAAAATTACAAATTAAATGAATCATTTATACCAGTGGTTCCCAACCTTTTATGTCTGGCGACCCACCTTCTGATGTTTTTTCATATTCGCGACCCATCGCTCACCCATGATGATACATATTTACGTTATTCAGCTACTGTAAGAGCTACGCCGCGACCCACCTGAAATCCACCCGCGACCCACTAGTGGGTCGCGACCCACCGGTTGGGAAACGCTGATTTATACTGCAAAAAAACCATATCAGCAAGAATTCCGATCTCTGATCGATAATCACTAATAGCCATTTGTCTTTAACAACTGGTATAAAGTAATTATATTTTATATTTTGAAAAAATTCATACTGAAAAATAATTTTTAAAATTTATTGAACATAGTCAAATTTTAGTTTGCAAAAGTATTTTTTTAGTAAGTAGATTATTTTTAAAGTGTGCATTATGATGAACAGAACAATTTTATTTAAATGAAAAACAGGTGATCTTTCATGACGAATGAGTGTTATATACAGGGTGTCCCAAAAGTAGCGGAAAGGCCGAATAATTCGCGAAATGAACATCGGATCGAAAAACTGAAAAATACGTGTTCAATAATTTTCAAAAATCTATTAGCCCATTCTTTCACGGTTTTTGCTCTAAATTTTAAAGAACCGATTGGATTGACATAAAATTTGGCATACGCATAGCTTACATGTCAAAGAAAAAAAGTAATATTGTGCCGACGTGTGCTTTTGCCCTGGGGGTGACTTTCACCCCCTCTTGGGGGTGAAAAAATATATGTCCAAAACAACTCCGGAAATGGGTAAACTGACTAATTTTAAGTAACTTTTGTTCTATAGAGCTTTTTCGCCAAGTCGACACTTTTCGAGTTATTTGCGAGTGAATATGTTCATTTTTCAACAAAATAACCACATTTTTAGACGGTTTTTCGCAAATAACTCAAAAAGTAAGTATTTTGTCGAAAAAACCGTTCTTAGCAAAAATATAGCCTATAAAAAAGTAAAAAAAAATGGTGTACGCGTTAGGTCTCTGGATCTCGTAGAACCAGAGTTATAGCCAATGAAATATAGATTCATATTCACCAAATTTCAAATAGAATATTTCGACGTGAAATATCCAAAAAATTAAGCACTTTTTGGGGAAAACCCATTTTAACTTTTTTAAAGTCTTTAAAAAAAGCTTTATTTCGGTTTTTACGAAAAGTTTCTAGCATTAAATTTAAGCAAGTTACGCTCAAAATAAAGTTGGTCCCTTTTGTTTTTGCAAAAAAAAATCGGGAAGACCACCCCCTAATTAGCAACTTAAATGAAATTATTCGTTGCCGCTCCATAAATTATTTTACTTATATTGTGTTTATATGATCTGTAAGTTTCATAGATTCAAAGTGTTTATTTTTGAAAAAATTTGGTTTCAAAGTAAAATTTTTAAAAGCTTAAATTTTGAAAAATATGCTTTTTTTCAAAATAACTTAAAAATTGTTAGAGATACCAAAAGTCTCGAAATAAAAAAAAGTCAGATTTGCTTTTCTGAATATCATGTATTTTTTTGTTTTTCTGTTAGACAAAAATTGATCAAGATTTGGTGTTTCTAAATTTGCATACATTCGTGATCAGTGACTCGTTCAACCCCTTTTAACTACAGCCGTTTCAATAATAAGGACTTTGAACCGATGAAACTTACAGATCATATAAACAATATATACACGAGTCAAGAAACTTGTGAAGTCGTTACGATTAAGTTCATTTAAGATACTAATAAGGGGGTGATTTTCTCGATTTTTTTACCAAAACCAAGAGGGACTAACTTTATTTTGAGCGTAACTTGTTTAATTTTGATGCTAGAAATTTTTTTTATAAAACAAAAATGAAGCTTTTTTTAAACACTTTAAATAAGTTTAAATGAGTTTTCCCCGAAATGTGCTTCATTTTTGGTTATTCCACGTTAAAATATTCCACTTGGATTTTGACGAATATGAACCTATATTTCATTAGCTATAACTCTGCTTCTACTAAATAAAAAAACGTGATATATTCACTATTTTTTAAAATTTTTTATAGGCTATATTTTTGCTAAGAATGCTTTTTCGACAAAATACTTACAATTTGAGTTATTTGCGAAAAACCGTCTAAAAGCGTGGTTATTTTGTTGAAAAAATGAACATATTCACTGCCAAATAACTCGAAAAGTATTGACTTAGTGAAAAAACTCTATAGAACAAAAGTTACTTTAAATTAGCCAGTTTACCCATTTCCTGACTTTGTTTGGACGAATATTTTTTAACCCCCAAGAGAGGGTGAAAACCACCCCCAGGGCAAAAGCACATATCGGCACAATATCACTTTTTTTCTTTGACTTGTTAGCTGTGTGTTTGCCAAATTTCATGTCAATCCAAGCGGTTCTTTAAAATTTAAAGGTTTTGCAATCTTTTACCGTTAATGAATGGACTATATGCGATGA
The DNA here is from genome assembly GCF_917563875.1 of Diabrotica virgifera virgifera. Taxonomy (NCBI): domain Eukaryota; kingdom Metazoa; phylum Arthropoda; class Insecta; order Coleoptera; family Chrysomelidae; genus Diabrotica; species Diabrotica virgifera. Next base: position 196,372,262 of record NC_065447.1, on the reverse strand, counting down.
CACTAAACAAGTCCACCACTTCAACCCCTGGGTGTGGAGCGGGGGGTAACTTTAAAATCTTAAATGGAACCCCTAATTTTTGTTGCAGATTTGGATTTTCCTTGTAAAAATAAGCAAATTTTATTCGAGCCATTTTGCGAATTGTGGATACATACCTAGATAATCGGAAAAAACGGTATATCGTGATACCATAGCAAAATTATAGAAACGGTCTAATATCTCGAGAAATATATGTACTTCCAAATAAAACTAAAAAACACGTGTTTAATATTTTTCAAAAATCTATAGAATGACACCAAACAGGATTTTTCATTCCACACTCTGGAGATGGGGTGAGAGTTAACTTTAAAATCTTAAATAGGAACCCCCGTTTTTTTTGCAGATTGAGTTTCCTCCTCAAAAAATAAGTAACATTTATTCGAACTTTTTTAGAATTGTTGACGGATGGCGCTATATTCGGAAAATGCGATTTATTTGCGCCATCTATCAACAATTCTAAAAATGTTTGGAATATGTGTGCCTTATTTTTCATAAGGATTCTATATCTGCAAAAATAAAGGGGGCTCCTTTTTAAGATTTTAAAGTAAAAACTTGGTTCGACACATACTCTTGGTTAGTCTGCTCGCCAAAGTTGAAGGGAAGGCTTTGCAAGCATTGTGTTCTTTTCAAACGGGTTTTAAAGAGAGGCTCAACTTTTGTGGTACCCATGACATTTCCATTTAAAAACTTGGTCTAGTGTTTAAATGTATGAATAATACCTCACAACAGGGTTCAAACTAGGTTTTTTAGGTGGTTTAAACTACAGTAGACTCCCTCTATAACGAGAACTGAAATGGTGAATTAATTATCTCGTTATAAGCGGATCTCGTTATATCAAACAATAATAATATTGAAATCTTTTGATGCCTCTTACGTAGTTTATTATGTGTCGATGGTCAACCTGAACAGTGAACAATGAGACTTCGCCGCCATAAATTGTAAATTTCCTATACTATTCAATATCGGTCGATAAACAGGCAGATGTTTATTACAGGTGGCCGAGTTTATTATAGCACTGGCCTCGATAATAAGACAGATGTTGGGCATTTCTATGTACAGGTAGTTGGGGCATTTATTTATTTATGAAAATTACAACGCTAAAAAGAGGTAAAGACAAGTATTCTTCGATTTAAATTTTCCTCGTTATAACCAAATATGCCTCGTTATAGAGCGTTATAGTTCAATAGGAATTTCATGGGATACCTAATGTACCTCGTTATAAGCGAAACCTCGTTATATCCGTGTTCGTTATAGAGAGAGTCTACTGTATATATTGTCATCCGAAATATACAAAATATAATGTGCAACATCTTCACGTTTGGCCCCCCCTAAAAATTTTTATATGGGCGCCCTTGTCAACTTAGCTATTGTTTTGAAGTCGGAAAAGTTAAAAACATCTATTACAAGCACAAAGGATTTTCACACGAAAAATTACATTACATAAAACGAATATTTGATCATGGCAAGGTCAAGAAACCTTACCATCTGAAGTCTACAGTGTCAGCATGCAGAATCTTTTCAGCATGCAGAATTTTTTCCATCAATTAAAAAAACTGCATGAAAAATAGAAGTATTTTTATATCATACATGGGATCCATCTCTCTTCATAGTGGTATTTCGAACCTTTTGACCATAGCTCTGAAGATGGCTTTATAAGCCGAAAGCGCTCAGCTAGGAATTATTTAATTTACACTTCAAAAGAACACTTCTCCCTATTTACCTGAATTATCATTAGGTCTCAATTCCGATATCAAATTTAATTTTATTCCACAACCTCATCTATCTATCCACCTTTCTTTTATTCTGTTTTACCTTCTAATTTAATTAAATAAACACAATTTTAATTTTTTCCCCATATACTCAACAATTTTACTCAACATTTATCTTCATCCGACCTCACTTTAGACATAGCTTAGATACTTTTATCCAATTGAATTAATTTTTCCTTGCCCTAGATGTTATTTAACATAAAAGGACAGAATAAAGAAATTTGGACTAAGCTTTTAAAACAACCAGTCTTTGAAATTTGTGTTGATGAATCCATCTATATCCAATAAACTCATAAACAAGTTTTGCATTTACATTTCTCAGCATTTGATATCACAACCCCTATTTAGTTGCCTCATCTTTATTTCAGCCAGCTTTATCAGCCATCATTTGTGTTGGGTCACAAATATTAATTATCTATTTCCAATACAAACTACAAAACATACCTTCTGTATTTTGGTTTGCCTATCTTGGCTTCATCAATTTAAGTACACCTCATTGATGGTTGCGGGTTTTCAAATTCGCCTCCTTTTTTACATCTTAGATAATTGATTTTCACTAACTCTTGTATTTTTATAATTCCAACACACTGATGTTAGCTGTTATCATTGCTTGTACCATAAACAACTTTAAATTTACTGGCTGCGTAACCAACATTTCATAAAACTTCAAGTTTCATTGACAATTGCTGCCTTACATCAGACAGATTCGCTTTTGAAGTCTCATCTCTTAGTTGCCTGTCACCTCTTGTAACATAATGACCTGTTACCTATTGACCCACTTACCACGTGTGGGAGTCATATGTTGCCCTAGGGCCGTAACCATCGGAATTTTATCCATCCTTTGGATTTTGCCATGTTGGCATCTATATAAGACTTTTAGTCTGTTTTTGAAAGGCTTTGACCTTTGTATTTTTTGGTTGGCTCACCATGTTCTTGTAAGTATAACCAAACTTTGCTTTTACCTTGGTCATCATTTTAACTTTAATATTTTGCTTTAATTAATATGGTTATACTTATTTTTCTGATGAGTTCTTCAACTCGTCATGCAGGGCAAATAATTTGGCAGGAGGGGACCGGGACGCCGTCGTATCTCGTGGTTGAAAAACCTCCGACAATGGTTTGGGATAACCTCCGCGGAGCTGTTTCGCAGAGCAGTCAACAAAACAATGATAGCCTTGATGATCGCCAACATCCGGACCGGATAAGGCACTGAAGAAGAAGATACTTATTTTAGGTAACACTGATGATGCTCTTGTTACAGAGCGAAAACATTTTGTTTCTATGTTTGTAGTTCTATAGGGGCTTTTTAAACTAATATACCTTTTACCAAGCCAAAAATTTTTTATTAAATTTTACTTAAAATATCACTTATCTAAAAAATAATAATGTGCGTACCTATTGATTATGTACTTTAGAAAGGAACTACAACGTTAACGGGGTTTTATTGTTTCATATGGTCTCTTTGCCATCTACCAGAATGGAAGCTTCTTTATTCCAATATAGATGTTGTAAAAGTCTCAGATGTTTATCACCTATTCCAATAATTTCTAGATATTCATACAGCCTATCATGTTGGATGTTGAACCCTATCAAACGCCTTCTCAAAATCTATAAAGCAGACGTAAGTTGGTTTTTCTACTTCCCATGATCTTTGAAGTAATGTTAACATTGAGAACAAAGCTTCCCTTGTTCCCAATCCTTCTCTGAATCCGAATTGTTTGTTTCCCATTGCCTCTTCACATGTCTGCTTGATTCTATTAAGAATTATCTTAAGAAGTAGCTTGAGAGAGTTGAGAGAGTGACTCATGAGACTAATAAGTCTAAATTCGAAATCAATTTGTGCCTAGAAAAAAACGTCATTTGTGTTATTTGTTGCATACTTGCTAATTCGCTATCAACTAATAGGCGAGTGTGTGGAGAATTTCATGACAGCATTACATTCTAGGGCTGATGATTGTGAATTTCCAAGTGGTTTGAAAGACGAAGCCATACATAAGAGATCAAGTTTTTGTAGACATTCGAGACAGAACATTGTTTGAAAAATTTCAGATAGATTGGGGATTAACTTTAGAATAGACTGTTACTTTCTGATGAAGCCTTCTAAAAATTAAAAGATATTTTCATTAGTGCACAAATTAAATCTCAAACTTTACTGCTGGCAAAACAATCAGTTGAAACAGATCACAAACCCTTGATTACAATTTTGGAGCAAAAAGACAGATTCTCTTACTCCACGCTTACAGAGATACAGATAATGAAACTATCACTTATGAAATATTCCTACGATATTGAATATACTCCTGGTAAGAAATTGATACTTGTTGATAGACTTTCAATATCACCAATATAAGGTGATAACGAAGCGGAGATTTATGATAAAATGTTTGTTACTAATAAGCAACTTTTCATCTACAGATCACAGTTATTCTTTGTATCTTTATATCTTTGTATCTTTATATTGAAGCATAGCCCTGAAGATGACTTAGTAAGCCGAAAGCGCTCAGCTAGGAATTAAATATTTTACTTTCCTTTTCAATTCATTCAAATAATAAGGGAACTTTCATCCCTTGCAATATAGTCCAGAGAAATAAGACTTTTCCCGTGACACATCCCCCTCCAGGCCGAAACCAAATTTTTTGAGTAGTATGAACATCTACATATATTAATAACCTATATGTTTCCTGCAGCCGATTTTGATGATATACATACTTATAAACAAATGAAGATCAAAAATCGGTAAATTTTCGCTTTTTCGTATATTACTAAAAAGTGAAGCATTCCAAACAAATTTGAGAATAAGAAACTCATAAATCATATAAAAAACTTCAATATGACGTTCGCTGAATATGTCTATATTGATTTGTTGCTTAGAAAATTGCAAAATAAGTCATAAATTTTGAGAATTTATAAATGTTCATACCTTATGTAAAAATTAAGTTAAAACCTTCTTATTCCACGGAATGCTGATAGGTCTGGATCCCGCGTATGAAAAAAAAGAATGTGTGTGTACTTTGTACGCACGTAAGAAGTTATACTTCTATTATATGATTATATGATTATAAACGAAATTAAAATACTTTTTATTTATATTTTATTTAAATATTAAATTAATTTATACTTACTACTTCTCAAATTTTTTTATTAAAACAGTGCCAAAAAACACATTAAAAATGCCACAAATGATTTCTGAACATTAATTGTCGGAAAATTTTTTAACTAAATACGTATTTTCTGAAAATAAAATTATATAATAAATATACAATCATAAAATGTATAAAAAAAATAAAAAAATAAAAGTTTCTATTGGGATTCGAACCAACTTACCACGCGGCTGGTATTTGCGTTGTATTGGGATTCACCCGCATTAAAACTTCGCCACAGAGACAGCTTGTCATTATGTGCGAAGATCGTCGTAACTAAACAGATTAACCTTTTGACATTTTTAACTTATGTAAATCAAATTATTTTGATTTTGAATTGAAATTATTTAGAATTGAAAAAATACAACAAAACATAGAGTAAGAAGACAATATATTAGGTGAATATTAAGGTGTAAAATAAAAGTATTACATACTACTTATGTATTTTGGTACGTTCAAGGTAGGTATCGGAGCCCGTATAACGACTAATAAATTTCGCAATAACTTGCGTCGTGCAAAGTGGCTATGTTCAAATATCATAACAAAATTTGATCAACTATTTATAAAACACTTACCAGTGAACGATTCTTTAGCTTTGAATAAGCGAGATCTGCGGCACTCATACTCATACTAGGCACAGTTTGATGAGCTTTCACATTGGCATGCAACAATCATCTCTTCTATGTAAATAAGTCCAAAAATATAATATGAAAACTATTTAAAAAGGCAGTATAACCATTAACTAACTTTTTGTTTGTTGTTTCTCTTCCTACAAATTTTAAAACGCAACAAGCATACATTATAACCAAACCATGCACAGTCCCACAGCTGTGCCACAGCTGTCATATTGGATAATTTTTGTCATGTCATTTGAACATCCAATCAGAACAAAGTTATAATGCGCATGCGCCCGGTCGCTAGGTTTTCCCATATAAAATTTCACCGTCATTACGCCCGTAAAGAAGTATAACTTCAAAAGTTGATTAATAGCAAGCTGAAAATTTGTTAATAGCTTAAGGGCCGGTTGTTCGAACGCTAATCAACAATGATCACTATCAAATATTTAATTACTGTCACCAAAACTGTCAATGTCAACTTTTATTGGGTTGCTGAAAACATAATTGATTATAATTATGAGATTAGGTTATCAATTAACATAACAATTATTAACATAATTAATTAAGTAATTTCATAATTGTAATTCAGCAACCCAAACAAAGTAGACATTGACAGTTGGTGACAGTAATTAAATATTTGATAATGATCATTGTTGATTAGCTTTCGAACAACCGGGCCTAAGGGTGTCTAGTCGGATAAACTTTGATTTATGGGAACACTAGAATAGGGGCAGTTTTAATTGTGGAACAGGTTTGAAACATTTGAAACGGTCAGACCACGAAAACGGCACATTTATTTTGTCCGACAGAATAGACTTAAACTCTCCGAACAGAGATTAAACTCTCATGCACAAATCAGATTGCTATTTATCACCTGTCATAATTCCTGTCATTCGACATATTCTACATGTTCCATTCATTAAAACGCCCATTTGGTTATAAATAGCAGTCTGACTTTTGCATGAGAGTTTAATCTCTGTTCGGAGAGTTTAAGTCTGTTCTGTCGGACAAAATACACGTGCCGTTTTCGTGGTCTGACCGTTCCAAATTTTTAACCTGTTCCACAATTAAAACTTCCCCTGTTCCAGTCTTCCCATATATCAAAGTTTGTCCGACTAGACACCCTTAAGCTATTAACAAATTTTCAGCTTGCTATTAATCAACTTTTTTTCATACGCGGGATCCAGATCTATGAGACTTTATGTGCTTAAATTATATTTTAAATTTCAAAGCAATTGGTCAAATTAACAGTTTAATAGTTATTTATGATATATGTTAAAAGTACAACTTTAAGGCACGCATGTGAAGGTTTGCAGAATGAGCGAAGCGAGTACTGCAATTCACATGAGTGCCTTAAAAATGTACTTTTAACACGTATATCATACAATATTTTTTCTACAAACCTACAAACGTTATAAATTTATAAAATACAATATTTTTGTTAATGGCTGAAACCATGAAACCTATGACCCGTAAAAGGTAGAACTGGTTGTCTACACTCGAGGGGAATGTCTAAAAATTCTTAGCGAAAATATTATACCATTACATAAACTTGTTTTTTCTACAAACGTCTTAAACATGCAATAATACAGTTTAAATTAAATGTTAAAAACCTTTTTCAAATTGCGCAAGTTGTACTATTAATATTAATGTTAATAAACGAAATACCTATAAATATTTTGACGTCTGTTTTCAAAATTTGACATTTTACTTTTAACCATGCCCCGCTAACTCTAATTAAAAACATGTAATCGTATTTATTTTCCTTCCATTTAGTCAGAGGCGCTGATGTCGGCATTGTGATTGGTGGAACATGACTTTTGACAAATCCTGCGCTATCTGTGAATCTGTGATCTGTGTTCGTGTTCGTTCGTTCGTTGTCGTTCACTTATTTTATATGGTCGGTTATGTGATGTGTTTGGTGTTTGTGTTTAGTTTGTGTCACCATAAAAAGCTGATATTCAGTCGTGTTTTTTGATATTTTTGTTATTTCATAATCGAGTACCTTTTTAAAGGTAAGTTTTTCTGATTGCAGGTACTGTTTATCCAACAGTTTTAAAATACACATTTTATTTCGCGTTTTGTTGTTGGGTCTAATGGCCGATCAGCTGTTGTGTGCAGCCGATAAATTCAACAAGTAAACATATATTTAATCGAAATTAAATACTCATATTTCTATGTAAAATGTCACATTATTGTATAAATAAATAATTAAGAAACAAAAGTTGTTTGTGTTTTACCTTTATATCCACTTGAATAAAATAATATTAAATATTGGAAGTACCGTATGGAGGCTATGGTGTACCTAGCGTGGAGGCTAGATAACGCTACCCTTCCTATCCAATCAACAGCAAGAACGTTTAAAATTTCACACCTATCATGTCGAAGCTACAGACCACTTATGTGGAGGCCAGATTTGTAGTATCCTTCCAATTTTCCAGGTGCTGAAATACGTGACATATTTTTTGAAGGGTAAGATCGCATTCTACCAAATCACACAACACTTTTTTCTTAGCTTTTAACTGCAGTGCCTTAAAATTTTTAAAACACCCAGTGCTATAAAGTAACATTTTTAAGGCTTCTATAGAGTGCTAAAAATTGCATTTTTAACACGTTTGTAGAAAAAAGTTATTTAATTTGTTTATCCCAAATTCATTTTTTGCAACACTATAAGTCAGAAAATTATGAGGTTATAGTAATACTTCGGACAGTTTATGAAAGAACATTTATACTATTAACTTAATTTAAAAAACTGACAAAAAGTTATTTTAAACAGTGTAAAATAATTTTGCAACAACATGTCGATTTTTTGCTTACTTATAAACAATTAGAATAACTTTTTAATTGTTACCCGTAGAAAAATTATTTTTTCATATTTAGAAAGACTGAATTTTTATACACATTCATAAAGAAAAAAAAAACAATTAGGGACGAAGTTAGCCCCCCCCCCTTTTAATTCACATGTTCTTGCAAAATAATTTTGCAATATTTAAAATTATTTTTTGTCATTTTTTTAATTAAATTAATAGTCTAAATCTTCTTCTTTCCATAAACTATCCAAAGTATTACTGTAACTTCATCATTTTATGACTTATAGTGTTGCAAAAAAAATTAATTTGGGAAAAACAAATTAAATAACTTTTAAAGTATTTGACCAATTGCTTTGAAATTTAGGGTATGATTTAAGCAGCAGAAGTCTCAGCATTTCGTGTAATAAGAAGGTTCTAAGTTAATTTTTACATAGGTTATGAATATTTATAAAAACTCAAAATTTATGATTTGTTTTGCAATTTTCTAAGCAACCAATAAGGATAGACATATTCAGCGAACGCCATATTGAAGTTTTTTATACGATTTATGAGTTTCTCACTCTCAAATTCTTTTAAAATGCTCAACTTTTTGGTAATAGACGAAAAAAGCGAAAATTTACCGTTTTTTATCTTCATTATTAATTTGTTTTTAACTATGTATATCCTCAAAATCGGCTGCAGGAAACGTATAGCGTATAGGTTATTATTATAGATGTCCATACTAGTCAAAAAATTTGGTTTTCGCCTGGAGGGGGTTGTGTCACCAACAGGATATTCTTTTTCCTTATTTCTCTGAACTAATAAATAAATACACTGATAGACATACATTACAAATTTGACGTAACAACATTAACCACGACTTTCATAGAAATGCCTGAGGCAATTTATTACAAAACGCCTAATGTTTATCTCGTGAAATTAAAAACAAAGCAATTTAACTAAACCTGGCTTTAAGGAAAGGTAAAGAGGTATATTATTAAATGATTTACGTCCTTACTGGAGGCATTAGGAATTAGAGCATCATGATTTAATTAAAGTTTATTATTAAGAATGAATAACCATTTTCAATTTCGTTGCAAAACGAAAATACAGCCGAACCATATTCCAGTCCAATCAGAGAGTGCTGCAAGCACCTCTACCGGTTTCGAAACCTATCAGTCTCTCATCAGGAGGCACATATGCCGCTCTCCCTGATCCAACCAAAACAAACCCCAGCGTGCAGTCCCGAATTGCAACGAACGAAATGGCATAGATGCCCTAGCGGCAACTGCTAGCAAAAGACTAAGTTTTCACTCTAATGGCATATAACATATCCCACCAGAATGAAAACAATGGGAACCTTCTCTGGTTACACCTCCGAGGCTTCTACAATTTGCAAGCCATACGGATGCTGAGACTAAGGAAGATGAGGGAATTCTACAATTTACAATTCACGTCACATCTGCTCAGCGCGGTAAAGTTCCAACGAGACTGGTTCCCTTCATACTCCACACAGAGTAAATGTAAATCAAAAATGAATAACCATTTTCAATTTCGTTGCAAAACGAAAATACAGCCGAACCATATTCCAGTCCAATCAGAGAGTGCTGCAAGCACCTCTACCGGTTTCGAAACCTATCAGTCTCTCATCAGGAGGCACATATGCCGCTCTCCCTGATCCAACCAAAACAAACCCCAGCGTGCAGTCCCGAATTGCAACGAACGAAATGGCATAGATGCCCTAGCGGCAACTGCTAGCAAAAGACTAAGTTTTCACTCTAATGGCATATAACATATCCCACCAGAATGAAAACAATGGGAACCTTCTCTGGTTACACCTCCGAGGCTTCTACAATTTGCAAGCCATACGGATGCTGAGACTAAGGAAGATGAGGGAATTCTACAATTTACAATTCACGTCACATCTGCTCAGCGCGGTAAAGTTCCAACGAGACTGGTTCCCTTCATACTCCACACAGAGTAAATGTAAATCAAAAATGAATAACCATTTTCAATTTCGTTGCAAAACGAAAATACAGCCGAACCATATTCCAGTCCAATCAGAGAGTGCTGCAAGCACCTCTACCGGTTTCGAAACCTATCAGTCTCTCATCAGGAGGCACATATGCCGCTCTCCCTGATCCAACCAAAACAAACCCCAGCGTGCAGTCCCGAATTGCAACGAACGAAATGGCATAGATGCCCTAGCGGCAACTGCTAGCAAAAGACTAAGTTTTCACTCTAATGGCATATAACATATCCCACCAGAATGAAAACAATGGGAACCTTCTCTGGTTACACCTCCGAGGCTTCTACAATTTGCAAGCCATACGGATGCTGAGACTAAGGAAGATGAGGGAATTCTACAATTTACAATTCACGTCACATCTGCTCAGCGCGGTAAAGTTCCAACGAGACTGGTTCCCTTCATACTCCACACAGAGTAAATGTAAATCAAAAATGAATAACCATTTTCAATTTCGTTGCAAAACGAAAATACAGCCGAACCATATTCCAGTCCAATCAGAGAGTGCTGCAAGCACCTCTACCGGTTTCGAAACCTATCAGTCTCTCATCAGGAGGCACATATGCCGCTCTCCCTGATCCAACCAAAACAAACCCCAGCGTGCAGTCCCGAATTGCAACGAACGAAATGGCATAGATGCCCTAGCGGCAACTGCTAGCAAAAGACTAAGTTTTCACTCTAATGGCATATAACATATCCCACCAGAATGAAAACAATGGGAACCTTCTCTGGTTACACCTCCGAGGCTTCTACAATTTGCAAGCCATACGGATGCTGAGACTAAGGAAGATGAGGGAATTCTACAATTTACAATTCACGTCACATCTGCTCAGCGCGGTAAAGTTCCAACGAGACTGGTTCCCTTCATACTCCACACAGAGTAAATGTAAATCAAAAATGAATAACCATTTTCAATTTCGTTGCAAAACGAAAATACAGCCGAACCATATTCCAGTCCAATCAGAGAGTGCTGCAAGCACCTCTACCGGTTTCGAAACCTATCAGTCTCTCATCAGGAGGCACATATGCCGCTCTCCCTGATCCAACCAAAACAAACCCCAGCGTGCAGTCCCGAATTGCAACGAACGAAATGGCATAGATGCCCTAGCGGCAACTGCTAGCAAAAGACTAAGTTTTCACTCTAATGGCATATAACATATCCCACCAGAATGAAAACAATGGGAACCTTCTCTGGTTACACCTCCGAGGCTTCTACAATTTGCAAGCCATACGGATGCTGAGACTAAGGAAGATGAGGGAATTCTACAATTTACAATTCACGTCACATCTGCTCAGCGCGGTAAAGTTCCAACGAGACTGGTTCCCTTCATACTCCACACAGAGTAAATGTAAATCAAAAATGAATAACCATTTTCAATTTCGTTGCAAAACGAAAATACAGCCGAACCATATTCCAGTCCAATCAGAGAGTGCTGCAAGCACCTCTACCGGTTTCGAAACCTATCAGTCTCTCATCAGGAGGCACATATGCCGCTCTCCCTGATCCAACCAAAACAAACCCCAGCGTGCAGTCCCGAATTGCAACGAACGAAATGGCATAGATGCCCTAGCGGCAACTGCTAGCAAAAGACTAAGTTTTCACTCTAATGGCATATAACATATCCCACCAGAATGAAAACAATGGGAACCTTCTCTGGTTACACCTCCGAGGCTTCTACAATTTGCAAGCCATACGGATGCTGAGACTAAGGAAGATGAGGGAATTCTACAATTTACAATTCACGTCACATCTGCTCAGCGCGGTAAAGTTCCAACGAGACTGGTTCCCTTCATACTCCACACAGAGTAAATGTAAATCAAAAATGAATAACCATTTTCAATTTCGTTGCAAAACGAAAATACAGCCGAACCATATTCCAGTCCAATCAGAGAGTGCTGCAAGCACCTCTACCGGTTTCGAAACCTATCAGTCTCTCATCAGGAGGCACATATGCCGCTCTCCCTGATCCAACCAAAACAAACCCCAGCGTGCAGTCCCGAATTGCAACGAACGAAATGGCATAGATGCCCTAGCGGCAACTGCTAGCAAAAGACTAAGTTTTCACTCTAATGGCATATAACATATCCCACCAGAATGAAAACAATGGGAACCTTCTCTGGTTACACCTCCGAGGCTTCTACAATTTGCAAGCCATACGGATGCTGAGACTAAGGAAGATGAGGGAATTCTACAATTTACAATTCACGTCACATCTGCTCAGCGCGGTAAAGTTCCAACGAGACTGGTTCCCTTCATACTCCACACAGAGTAAATGTAAATCAAAAATGAATAACCATTTTCAATTTCGTTGCAAAACGAAAATACAGCCGAACCATATTCCAGTCCAATCAGAGAGTGCTGCAAGCACCTCTACCGGTTTCGAAACCTATCAGTCTCTCATCAGGAGGCACATATGCCGCTCTCCCTGATCCAACCAAAACAAACCCCAGCGTGCAGTCCCGAATTGCAACGAACGAAATGGCATAGATGCCCTAGCGGCAACTGCTAGCAAAAGACTAAGTTTTCACTCTAATGGCATATAACATATCCCACCAGAATGAAAACAATGGGAACCTTCTCTGGTTACACCTCCGAGGCTTCTACAATTTGCAAGCCATACGGATGCTGAGACTAAGGAAGATGAGGGAATTCTACAATTTACAATTCACGTCACATCTGCTCAGCGCGGTAAAGTTCCAACGAGACTGGTTCCCTTCATACTCCACACAGAGTAAATGTAAATCAAAAATGAATAACCATTTTCAATTTCGTTGCAAAACGAAAATACAGCCGAACCATATTCCAGTCCAATCAGAGAGTGCTGCAAGCACCTCTACCGGTTTCGAAACCTATCAGTCTCTCATCAGGAGGCACATATGCCGCTCTCCCTGATCCAACCAAAACAAACCCCAGCGTGCAGTCCCGAATTGCAACGAACGAAATGGCATAGATGCCCTAGCGGCAACTGCTAGCAAAAGACTAAGTTTTCACTCTAATGGCATATAACATATCCCACCAGAATGAAAACAATGGGAACCTTCTCTGGTTACACCTCCGAGGCTTCTACAATTTGCAAGCCATACGGATGCTGAGACTAAGGAAGATGAGGGAATTCTACAATTTACAATTCACGTCACATCTGCTCAGCGCGGTAAAGTTCCAACGAGACTGGTTCCCTTCATACTCCACACAGAGTAAATGTAAATCAAAAATGAATAACCATTTTCAATTTCGTTGCAAAACGAAAATACAGCCGAACCATATTCCAGTCCAATCAGAGAGTGCTGCAAGCACCTCTACCGGTTTCGAAACCTATCAGTCTCTCATCAGGAGGCACATATGCCGCTCTCCCTGATCCAACCAAAACAAACCCCAGCGTGCAGTCCCGAATTGCAACGAACGAAATGGCATAGATGCCCTAGCGGCAACTGCTAGCAAAAGACTAAGTTTTCACTCTAATGGCATATAACATATCCCACCAGAATGAAAACAATGGGAACCTTCTCTGGTTACACCTCCGAGGCTTCTACAATTTGCAAGCCATACGGATGCTGAGACTAAGGAAGATGAGGGAATTCTACAATTTACAATTCACGTCACATCTGCTCAGCGCGGTAAAGTTCCAACGAGACTGGTTCCCTTCATACTCCACACAGAGTAAATGTAAATCAAAAATGAATAACCATTTTCAATTTCGTTGCAAAACGAAAATACAGCCGAACCATATTCCAGTCCAATCAGAGAGTGCTGCAAGCACCTCTACCGGTTTCGAAACCTATCAGTCTCTCATCAGGAGGCACATATGCCGCTCTCCCTGATCCAACCAAAACAAACCCCAGCGTGCAGTCCCGAATTGCAACGAACGAAATGGCATAGATGCCCTAGCGGCAACTGCTAGCAAAAGACTAAGTTTTCACTCTAATGGCATATAACATATCCCACCAGAATGAAAACAATGGGAACCTTCTCTGGTTACACCTCCGAGGCTTCTACAATTTGCAAGCCATACGGATGCTGAGACTAAGGAAGATGAGGGAATTCTACAATTTACAATTCACGTCACATCTGCTCAGCGCGGTAAAGTTCCAACGAGACTGGTTCCCTTCATACTCCACACAGAGTAAATGTAAATCAAAAATGAATAACCATTTTCAATTTCGTTGCAAAACGAAAATACAGCCGAACCATATTCCAGTCCAATCAGAGAGTGCTGCAAGCACCTCTACCGGTTTCGAAACCTATCAGTCTCTCATCAGGAGGCACATATGCCGCTCTCCCTGATCCAACCAAAACAAACCCCAGCGTGCAGTCCCGAATTGCAACGAACGAAATGGCATAGATGCCCTAGCGGCAACTGCTAGCAAAAGACTAAGTTTTCACTCTAATGGCATATAACATATCCCACCAGAATGAAAACAATGGGAACCTTCTCTGGTTACACCTCCGAGGCTTCTACAATTTGCAAGCCATACGGATGCTGAGACTAAGGAAGATGAGGGAATTCTACAATTTACAATTCACGTCACATCTGCTCAGCGCGGTAAAGTTCCAACGAGACTGGTTCCCTTCATACTCCACACAGAGTAAATGTAAATCAAAAATGAATAACCATTTTCAATTTCGTTGCAAAACGAAAATACAGCCGAACCATATTCCAGTCCAATCAGAGAGTGCTGCAAGCACCTCTACCGGTTTCGAAACCTATCAGTCTCTCATCAGGAGGCACATATGCCGCTCTCCCTGATCCAACCAAAACAAACCCCAGCGTGCAGTCCCGAATTGCAACGAACGAAATGGCATAGATGCCCTAGCGGCAACTGCTAGCAAAAGACTAAGTTTTCACTCTAATGGCATATAACATATCCCACCAGAATGAAAACAATGGGAACCTTCTCTGGTTACACCTCCGAGGCTTCTACAATTTGCAAGCCATACGGATGCTGAGACTAAGGAAGATGAGGGAATTCTACAATTTACAATTCACGTCACATCTGCTCAGCGCGGTAAAGTTCCAACGAGACTGGTTCCCTTCATACTCCACACAGAGTAAATGTAAATCAAAAATGAATAACCATTTTCAATTTCGTTGCAAAACGAAAATACAGCCGAACCATATTCCAGTCCAATCAGAGAGTGCTGCAAGCACCTCTACCGGTTTCGAAACCTATCAGTCTCTCATCAGGAGGCACATATGCCGCTCTCCCTGATCCAACCAAAACAAACCCCAGCGTGCAGTCCCGAATTGCAACGAACGAAATGGCATAGATGCCCTAGCGGCAACTGCTAGCAAAAGACTAAGTTTTCACTCTAATGGCATATAACATATCCCACCAGAATGAAAACAATGGGAACCTTCTCTGGTTACACCTCCGAGGCTTCTACAATTTGCAAGCCATACGGATGCTGAGACTAAGGAAGATGAGGGAATTCTACAATTTACAATTCACGTCACATCTGCTCAGCGCGGTAAAGTTCCAACGAGACTGGTTCCCTTCATACTCCACACAGAGTAAATGTAAATCAAAAATGAATAACCATTTTCAATTTCGTTGCAAAACGAAAATACAGCCGAACCATATTCCAGTCCAATCAGAGAGTGCTGCAAGCACCTCTACCGGTTTCGAAACCTATCAGTCTCTCATCAGGAGGCACATATGCCGCTCTCCCTGATCCAACCAAAACAAACCCCAGCGTGCAGTCCCGAATTGCAACGAACGAAATGGCATAGATGCCCTAGCGGCAACTGCTAGCAAAAGACTAAGTTTTCACTCTAATGGCATATAACATATCCCACCAGAATGAAAACAATGGGAACCTTCTCTGGTTACACCTCCGAGGCTTCTACAATTTGCAAGCCATACGGATGCTGAGACTAAGGAAGATGAGGGAATTCTACAATTTACAATTCACGTCACATCTGCTCAGCGCGGTAAAGTTCCAACGAGACTGGTTCCCTTCATACTCCACACAGAGTAAATGTAAATCAAAAATGAATAACCATTTTCAATTTCGTTGCAAAACGAAAATACAGCCGAACCATATTCCAGTCCAATCAGAGAGTGCTGCAAGCACCTCTACCGGTTTCGAAACCTATCAGTCTCTCATCAGGAGGCACATATGCCGCTCTCCCTGATCCAACCAAAACAAACCCCAGCGTGCAGTCCCGAATTGCAACGAACGAAATGGCATAGATGCCCTAGCGGCAACTGCTAGCAAAAGACTAAGTTTTCACTCTAATGGCATATAACATATCCCACCAGAATGAAAACAATGGGAACCTTCTCTGGTTACACCTCCGAGGCTTCTACAATTTGCAAGCCATACGGATGCTGAGACTAAGGAAGATGAGGGAATTCTACAATTTACAATTCACGTCACATCTGCTCAGCGCGGTAAAGTTCCAACGAGACTGGTTCCCTTCATACTCCACACAGAGTAAATGTAAATCAAAAATGAATAACCATTTTCAATTTCGTTGCAAAACGAAAATACAGCCGAACCATATTCCAGTCCAATCAGAGAGTGCTGCAAGCACCTCTACCGGTTTCGAAACCTATCAGTCTCTCATCTTGCAAATTGTAGAAGCCTCGGAGGTGTAACCAGAGAAGGTTCCCATTGTTTTCATTCTGGTGGGATATGTTATATGCCATTAGAGTGAAAACTTAGTCTTTTGCTAGCAGTTGCCGCTAGGGCATCTATGCCATTTCGTTCGTTGCAATTCGGGACTGCACGCTGGGGTTTGTTTTGGTTGGATCAGGGAGAGCGGCATATGTGCCTCCTGATGAGAGACTGATAGGTTTCGAAACCGGTAGAGGTGCTTGCAGCACTCTCTGATTGGACTGGAATATGGTTCGGCTGTATTTTCGTTTTGCAACGAAATTGAAAATGGTTATTCATTTTTGATTTACATTTACTCTGGGTGGAGTATGAAGGGAACCAGTCTCGTTGGAACTTTACCGCGCTGAGCAGATGTGACGTGAATTGTAAATTGTAGAATTCCCTCATCTTCCTTAGTCTCAGCATCCGTATGGCTTGCAAATTGTAGAAGCCTCGGAGGTGTAACCAGAGAAGGTTCCCATTGTTTTCATTCTGGTGGGATATGTTATATGCCATTAGAGTGAAAACTTAGTCTTTTGCTAGCAGTTGCCGCTAGGGCATCTATGCCATTTCGTTCGTTGCAATTCGGGACTGCACGCTGGGGTTTGTTTTGGTTGGATCAGGGAGAGCGGCATATGTGCCTCCTGATGAGAGACTGATAGGTTTCGAAACCGGTAGAGGTGCTTGCAGCACTCTCTGATTGGACTGGAATATGGTTCGGCTGTATTTTCGTTTTGCAACGAAATTGAAAATGGTTATTCATTTTTGATTTACATTTACTCTGTGTGGAGTATGAAGGGAACCAGTCTCGTTGGAACTTTACCGCGCTGAGCAGATGTGACGTGAATTGTAAATTGTAGAATTCCCTCATCTTCCTTAGTCTCAGCATCCGTATGGCTTGCAAATTGTAGAAGCCTCGGAGGTGTAACCAGAGAAGGTTCCCATTGTTTTCATTCTGGTGGGATATGTTATATGCCATTAGAGTGAAAACTTAGTCTTTTGCTAGCAGTTGCCGCTAGGGCATCTATGCCATTTCGTTCGTTGCAATTCGGGACTGCACGCTGGGGTTTGTTTTGGTTGGATCAGGGAGAGCGGCATATGTGCCTCCTGATGAGAGACTGATAGGTTTCGAAACCGGTAGAGGTGCTTGCAGCACTCTCTGATTGGACTGGAATATGGTTCGGCTGTATTTTCGTTTTGCAACGAAATTGAAAATGGTTATTCATTTTTGATTTACATTTACTCTGTGTGGAGTATGAAGGGAACCAGTCTCGTTGGAACTTTACCGCGCTGAGCAGATGTGACGTGAATTGTAAATTGTAGAATTCCCTCATCTTCCTTAGTCTCAGCATCCGTATGGCTTGCAAATTGTAGAAGCCTCGGAGGTGTAACCAGAGAAGGTTCCCATTGTTTTCATTCTGGTGGGATATGTTATATGCCATTAGAGTGAAAACTTAGTCTTTTGCTAGCAGTTGCCGCTAGGGCATCTATGCCATTTCGTTCGTTGCAATTCGGGACTGCACGCTGGGGTTTGTTTTGGTTGGATCAGGGAGAGCGGCATATGTGCCTCCTGATGAGAGACTGATAGGTTTCGAAACCGGTAGAGGTGCTTGCAGCACTCTCTGATTGGACTGGAATATGGTTCGGCTGTATTTTCGTTTTGCAACGAAATTGAAAATGGTTATTCATTTTTGATTTACATTTACTCTGTGTGGAGTATGAAGGGAACCAGTCTCGTTGGAACTTTACCGCGCTGAGCAGATGTGACGTGAATTGTAAATTGTAGAATTCCCTCATCTTCCTTAGTCTCAGCATCCGTATGGCTTGCAAATTGTAGAAGCCTCGGAGGTGTAACCAGAGAAGGTTCCCATTGTTTTCATTCTGGTGGGATATGTTATATGCCATTAGAGTGAAAACTTAGTCTTTTGCTAGCAGTTGCCGCTAGGGCATCTATGCCATTTCGTTCGTTGCAATTCGGGACTGCACGCTGGGGTTTGTTTTGGTTGGATCAGGGAGAGCGGCATATGTGCCTCCTGATGAGAGACTGATAGGTTTCGAAACCGGTAGAGGTGCTTGCAGCACTCTCTGATTGGACTGGAATATGGTTCGGCTGTATTTTCGTTTTGCAACGAAATTGAAAATGGTTATTCATTTTTGATTTACATTTACTCTGTGTGGAGTATGAAGGGAACCAGTCTCGTTGGAACTTTACCGCGCTGAGCAGATGTGACGTGAATTGTAAATTGTAGAATTCCCTCATCTTCCTTAGTCTCAGCATCCGTATGGCTTGCAAATTGTAGAAGCCTCGGAGGTGTAACCAGAGAAGGTTCCCATTGTTTTCATTCTGGTGGGATATGTTATATGCCATTAGAGTGAAAACTTAGTCTTTTGCTAGCAGTTGCCGCTAGGGCATCTATGCCATTTCGTTCGTTGCAATTCGGGACTGCACGCTGGGGTTTGTTTTGGTTGGATCAGGGAGAGCGGCATATGTGCCTCCTGATGAGAGACTGATAGGTTTCGAAACCGGTAGAGGTGCTTGCAGCACTCTCTGATTGGACTGGAATATGGTTCGGCTGTATTTTCGTTTTGCAACGAAATTGAAAATGGTTATTCATTTTTGATTTACATTTACTCTGTGTGGAGTATGAAGGGAACCAGTCTCGTTGGAACTTTACCGCGCTGAGCAGATGTGACGTGAATTGTAAATTGTAGAATTCCCTCATCTTCCTTAGTCTCAGCATCCGTATGGCTTGCAAATTGTAGAAGCCTCGGAGGTGTAACCAGAGAAGGTTCCCATTGTTTTCATTCTGGTGGGATATGTTATATGCCATTAGAGTGAAAACTTAGTCTTTTGCTAGCAGTTGCCGCTAGGGCATCTATGCCATTTCGTTCGTTGCAATTCGGGACTGCACGCTGGGGTTTGTTTTGGTTGGATCAGGGAGAGCGGCATATGTGCCTCCTGATGAGAGACTGATAGGTTTCGAAACCGGTAGAGGTGCTTGCAGCACTCTCTGATTGGACTGGAATATGGTTCGGCTGTATTTTCGTTTTGCAACGAAATTGAAAATGGTTATTCATTTTTGATTTACATTTACTCTGTGTGGAGTATGAAGGGAACCAGTCTCGTTGGAACTTTACCGCGCTGAGCAGATGTGACGTGAATTGTAAATTGTAGAATTCCCTCATCTTCCTTAGTCTCAGCATCCGTATGGCTTGCAAATTGTAGAAGCCTCGGAGGTGTAACCAGAGAAGGTTCCCATTGTTTTCATTCTGGTGGGATATGTTATATGCCATTAGAGTGAAAACTTAGTCTTTTGCTAGCAGTTGCCGCTAGGGCATCTATGCCATTTCGTTCGTTGCAATTCGGGACTGCACGCTGGGGTTTGTTTTGGTTGGATCAGGGAGAGCGGCATATGTGCCTCCTGATGAGAGACTGATAGGTTTCGAAACCGGTAGAGGTGCTTGCAGCACTCTCTGATTGGACTGGAATATGGTTCGGCTGTATTTTCGTTTTGCAACGAAATTGAAAATGGTTATTCATTTTTGATTTACATTTACTCTGTGTGGAGTATGAAGGGAACCAGTCTCGTTGGAACTTTACCGCGCTGAGCAGATGTGACGTGAATTGTAAATTGTAGAATTCCCTCATCTTCCTTAGTCTCAGCATCCGTATGGCTTGCAAATTGTAGAAGCCTCGGAGGTGTAACCAGAGAAGGTTCCCATTGTTTTCATTCTGGTGGGATATGTTATATGCCATTAGAGTGAAAACTTAGTCTTTTGCTAGCAGTTGCCGCTAGGGCATCTATGCCATTTCGTTCGTTGCAATTCGGGACTGCACGCTGGGGTTTGTTTTGGTTGGATCAGGGAGAGCGGCATATGTGCCTCCTGATGAGAGACTGATAGGTTTCGAAACCGGTAGAGGTGCTTGCAGCACTCTCTGATTGGACTGGAATATGGTTCGGCTGTATTTTCGTTTTGCAACGAAATTGAAAATGGTTATTCATTTTTGATTTACATTTACTCTGTGTGGAGTATGAAGGGAACCAGTCTCGTTGGAACTTTACCGCGCTGAGCAGATGTGACGTGAATTGTAAATTGTAGAATTCCCTCATCTTCCTTAGTCTCAGCATCCGTATGGCTTGCAAATTGTAGAAGCCTCGGAGGTGTAACCAGAGAAGGTTCCCATTGTTTTCATTCTGGTGGGATATGTTATATGCCATTAGAGTGAAAACTTAGTCTTTTGCTAGCAGTTGCCGCTAGGGCATCTATGCCATTTCGTTCGTTGCAATTCGGGACTGCACGCTGGGGTTTGTTTTGGTTGGATCAGGGAGAGCGGCATATGTGCCTCCTGATGAGAGACTGATAGGTTTCGAAACCGGTAGAGGTGCTTGCAGCACTCTCTGATTGGACTGGAATATGGTTCGGCTGTATTTTCGTTTTGCAACGAAATTGAAAATGGTTATTCATTTTTGATTTACATTTACTCTGTGTGGAGTATGAAGGGAACCAGTCTCGTTGGAACTTTACCGCGCTGAGCAGATGTGACGTGAATTGTAAATTGTAGAATTCCCTCATCTTCCTTAGTCTCAGCATCCGTATGGCTTGCAAATTGTAGAAGCCTCGGAGGTGTAACCAGAGAAGGTTCCCATTGTTTTCATTCTGGTGGGATATGTTATATGCCATTAGAGTGAAAACTTAGTCTTTTGCTAGCAGTTGCCGCTAGGGCATCTATGCCATTTCGTTCGTTGCAATTCGGGACTGCACGCTGGGGTTTGTTTTGGTTGGATCAGGGAGAGCGGCATATGTGCCTCCTGATGAGAGACTGATAGGTTTCGAAACCGGTAGAGGTGCTTGCAGCACTCTCTGATTGGACTGGAATATGGTTCGGCTGTATTTTCGTTTTGCAACGAAATTGAAAATGGTTATTCATTTTTGATTTACATTTACTCTGTGTGGAGTATGAAGGGAACCAGTCTCGTTGGAACTTTACCGCGCTGAGCAGATGTGACGTGAATTGTAAATTGTAGAATTCCCTCATCTTCCTTAGTCTCAGCATCCGTATGGCTTGCAAATTGTAGAAGCCTCGGAGGTGTAACCAGAGAAGGTTCCCATTGTTTTCATTCTGGTGGGATATGTTATATGCCATTAGAGTGAAAACTTAGTCTTTTGCTAGCAGTTGCCGCTAGGGCATCTATGCCATTTCGTTCGTTGCAATTCGGGACTGCACGCTGGGGTTTGTTTTGGTTGGATCAGGGAGAGCGGCATATGTGCCTCCTGATGAGAGACTGATAGGTTTCGAAACCGGTAGAGGTGCTTGCAGCACTCTCTGATTGGACTGGAATATGGTTCGGCTGTATTTTCGTTTTGCAACGAAATTGAAAATGGTTATTCATTTTTGATTTACATTTACTCTGTGTGGAGTATGAAGGGAACCAGTCTCGTTGGAACTTTACCGCGCTGAGCAGATGTGACGTGAATTGTAAATTGTAGAATTCCCTCATCTTCCTTAGTCTCAGCATCCGTATGGCTTGCAAATTGTAGAAGCCTCGGAGGTGTAACCAGAGAAGGTTCCCATTGTTTTCATTCTGGTGGGATATGTTATATGCCATTAGAGTGAAAACTTAGTCTTTTGCTAGCAGTTGCCGCTAGGGCATCTATGCCATTTCGTTCGTTGCAATTCGGGACTGCACGCTGGGGTTTGTTTTGGTTGGATCAGGGAGAGCGGCATATGTGCCTCCTGATGAGAGACTGATAGGTTTCGAAACCGGTAGAGGTGCTTGCAGCACTCTCTGATTGGACTGGAATATGGTTCGGCTGTATTTTCGTTTTGCAACGAAATTGAAAATGGTTATTCATTTTTGATTTACATTTACTCTGTGTGGAGTATGAAGGGAACCAGTCTCGTTGGAACTTTACCGCGCTGAGCAGATGTGACGTGAATTGTAAATTGTAGAATTCCCTCATCTTCCTTAGTCTCAGCATCCGTATGGCTTGCAAATTGTAGAAGCCTCGGAGGTGTAACCAGAGAAGGTTCCCATTGTTTTCATTCTGGTGGGATATGTTATATGCCATTAGAGTGAAAACTTAGTCTTTTGCTAGCAGTTGCCGCTAGGGCATCTATGCCATTTCGTTCGTTGCAATTCGGGACTGCACGCTGGGGTTTGTTTTGGTTGGATCAGGGAGAGCGGCATATGTGCCTCCTGATGAGAGACTGATAGGTTTCGAAACCGGTAGAGGTGCTTGCAGCACTCTCTGATTGGACTGGAATATGGTTCGGCTGTATTTTCGTTTTGCAACGAAATTGAAAATGGTTATTCATTTTTGATTTACATTTACTCTGTGTGGAGTATGAAGGGAACCAGTCTCGTTGGAACTTTACCGCGCTGAGCAGATGTGACGTGAATTGTAAATTGTAGAATTCCCTCATCTTCCTTAGTCTCAGCATCCGTATGGCTTGCAAATTGTAGAAGCCTCGGAGGTGTAACCAGAGAAGGTTCCCATTGTTTTCATTCTGGTGGGATATGTTATATGCCATTAGAGTGAAAACTTAGTCTTTTGCTAGCAGTTGCCGCTAGGGCATCTATGCCATTTCGTTCGTTGCAATTCGGGACTGCACGCTGGGGTTTGTTTTGGTTGGATCAGGGAGAGCGGCATATGTGCCTCCTGATGAGAGACTGATAGGTTTCGAAACCGGTAGAGGTGCTTGCAGCACTCTCTGATTGGACTGGAATATGGTTCGGCTGTATTTTCGTTTTGCAACGAAATTGAAAATGGTTATTCATTTTTGATTTACATTTACTCTGTGTGGAGTATGAAGGGAACCAGTCTCGTTGGAACTTTACCGCGCTGAGCAGATGTGACGTGAATTGTAAATTGTAGAATTCCCTCATCTTCCTTAGTCTCAGCATCCGTATGGCTTGCAAATTGTAGAAGCCTCGGAGGTGTAACCAGAGAAGGTTCCCATTGTTTTCATTCTGGTGGGATATGTTATATGCCATTAGAGTGAAAACTTAGTCTTTTGCTAGCAGTTGCCGCTAGGGCATCTATGCCATTTCGTTCGTTGCAATTCGGGACTGCACGCTGGGGTTTGTTTTGGTTGGATCAGGGAGAGCGGCATATGTGCCTCCTGATGAGAGACTGATAGGTTTCGAAACCGGTAGAGGTGCTTGCAGCACTCTCTGATTGGACTGGAATATGGTTCGGCTGTATTTTCGTTTTGCAACGAAATTGAAAATGGTTATTCATTTTTGATTTACATTTACTCTGTGTGGAGTATGAAGGGAACCAGTCTCGTTGGAACTTTACCGCGCTGAGCAGATGTGACGTGAATTGTAAATTGTAGAATTCCCTCATCTTCCTTAGTCTCAGCATCCGTATGGCTTGCAAATTGTAGAAGCCTCGGAGGTGTAACCAGAGAAGGTTCCCATTGTTTTCATTCTGGTGGGATATGTTATATGCCATTAGAGTGAAAACTTAGTCTTTTGCTAGCAGTTGCCGCTAGGGCATCTATGCCATTTCGTTCGTTGCAATTCGGGACTGCACGTCACGCTGGGGTTTGTTTTGGTTGGATCAGGGAGAGCGGCATATGTGCCTCCTGATGAGAGACTGATAGGTTTCGAAACCGGTAGAGGTGCTTGCAGCACTCTCTGATTGGACTGGAATATGGTTCGGCTGTATTTTCGTTTTGCAACGAAATTGAAAATGGTTATTCATTTTTGATTTACATTTACTCTGTGTGGAGTATGAAGGGAACCAGTCTCGTTGGAACTTTACCGCGCTGAGCAGATGTGACGTGAATTGTAAATTGTAGAATTCCCTCATCTTCCTTAGTCTCAGCATCCGTATGGCTTGCAAATTGTAGAAGCCTCGGAGGTGTAACCAGAGAAGGTTCCCATTGTTTTCATTCTGGTGGGATATGTTATATGCCATTAGAGTGAAAACTTAGTCTTTTGCTAGCAGTTGCCGCTAGGGCATC
This sequence comes from Diabrotica virgifera virgifera, assembly GCF_917563875.1. Classification (NCBI taxonomy): domain Eukaryota; kingdom Metazoa; phylum Arthropoda; class Insecta; order Coleoptera; family Chrysomelidae; genus Diabrotica; species Diabrotica virgifera. The sequence continues at coordinate 196,347,309 of NC_065447.1, read as the reverse complement.
TATGCCATTTCGTTCGTTGCAATTCGGGACTGCACGCTGGGGTTTGTTTTGGTTGGATCAGGGAGAGCGGCATATGTGCCTCCTGATGAGAGACTGATAGGTTTCGAAACCGGTAGAGGTGCTTGCAGCACTCTCTGATTGGACTGGAATATGGTTCGGCTGTATTTTCGTTTTGCAACGAAATTGAAAATGGTTATTCATTTTTGATTTACATTTACTCTGTGTGGAGTATGAAGGGAACCAGTCTCGTTGGAACTTTACCGCGCTGAGCAGATGTGACGTGAATTGTAAATTGTAGAATTCCCTCATCTTCCTTAGTCTCAGCATCCGTATGGCTTGCAAATTGTAGAAGCCTCGGAGGTGTAACCAGAGAAGGTTCCCATTGTTTTCATTCTGGTGGGATATGTTATATGCCATTAGAGTGAAAACTTAGTCTTTTGCTAGCAGTTGCCGCTAGGGCATCTATGCCATTTCGTTCGTTGCAATTCGGGACTGCACGCTGGGGTTTGTTTTGGTTGGATCAGGGAGAGCGGCATATGTGCCTCCTGATGAGAGACTGATAGGTTTCGAAACCGGTAGAGGTGCTTGCAGCACTCTCTGATTGGACTGGAATATGGTTCGGCTGTATTTTCGTTTTGCAACGAAATTGAAAATGGTTATTCATTTTTGATTTACATTTACTCTGTGTGGAGTATGAAGGGAACCAGTCTCGTTGGAACTTTACCGCGCTGAGCAGATGTGACGTGAATTGTAAATTGTAGAATTCCCTCATCTTCCTTAGTCTCAGCATCCGTATGGCTTGCAAATTGTAGAAGCCTCGGAGGTGTAACCAGAGAAGGTTCCCATTGTTTTCATTCTGGTGGGATATGTTATATGCCATTAGAGTGAAAACTTAGTCTTTTGCTAGCAGTTGCCGCTAGGGCATCTATGCCATTTCGTTCGTTGCAATTCGGGACTGCACGCTGGGGTTTGTTTTGGTTGGATCAGGGAGAGCGGCATATGTGCCTCCTGATGAGAGACTGATAGGTTTCGAAACCGGTAGAGGTGCTTGCAGCACTCTCTGATTGGACTGGAATATGGTTCGGCTGTATTTTCGTTTTGCAACGAAATTGAAAATGGTTATTCATTTTTGATTTACATTTACTCTGTGTGGAGTATGAAGGGAACCAGTCTCGTTGGAACTTTACCGCGCTGAGCAGATGTGACGTGAATTGTAAATTGTAGAATTCCCTCATCTTCCTTAGTCTCAGCATCCGTATGGCTTGCAAATTGTAGAAGCCTCGGAGGTGTAACCAGAGAAGGTTCCCATTGTTTTCATTCTGGTGGGATATGTTATATGCCATTAGAGTGAAAACTTAGCCTTTTTATTATTAAGCTTTATATCCTGGCATCTGTTTTTGAGGATCCTGGAAGCTATGTATAAACGAAACATCTTCATTAACAGTGGCGTGGGTAATTATATACGTGTAATTAAAATGACTTGACAGAATATTATTTATAGCTACATAAATCATTGTGAATTTAAACGATATTTGTTTCTATTTTGTAGTTCATTGTGTTACATTGAAGTAATAGATCAGATAAAACTATGCACTTTAAATAACTTTTGAACCACTGATTTTTAGAAAAAGCGTAAAAACACGTCAAATAATATTTGAAGGGGAGACATTATGCCATATTTAAGGTTTTCGGGAAGGGCACCATCTCACCCCTTTATCATCCCTTAATTTTTTTAAACTACTTCCACCTTTTTTATTTGATATTTGGATTCTCCTCTTTATACTGATTTCAAAAATGTATAACACATGATGCTTAAAGTGATCAGTTTATGAGAAAGATAAATATAAAAGCAAGAAAACGAGGTTGAAAAATAGCTATTTGTATAACAAGGAAGGAAAGTGTAACTTTTCCTCCCGAGAATGAAGTTTACTGCCCGACGCGTAGCGGAGAGCAGTAATAATTCAAGGGAGGAAAAGACACTTTACTCCCATGTTATACATATGGGTTTTCCAACTTCCTCAAATAACAAGTCATTTTTTCATTTTTACTTAATTTATTTATGTAACTAACCAACAAAATTTATTAGAACTAAAACAACAAGTAGGTACAATATAACTGTCAACTGTCAAATTATTAATGTAAACATTGTTAAATCAAAATAACAATTTACTGTTTTTTACCATTCTGCAAAATACAGGATATTTTATAAATAAACTTTAAAATGTATAGATACTTCGTAATAGAAAATAGATATTATACAGGGCATCAATAAGTTATATTTCATGAATGAAATACCATGACCTCACTTTTACTTTTCCTCCCTAGGGAGGAAAAGTACAACTTTGCTCCCTACAATCAGGTCCGGAAAAGTATACTTTCGGTAGAGGTAGGTGGAAAAATATTTTTTAAAGAGTTTTATTACTTTATTACAAACATTTATAATGAAAATTTCACTACCAAAAATTTTAACAATAATTATTCCAAATTTTAACAATAATTATTCCAAAATTTAACAATAATTATTCAAAATTTCAAAATTCATTTTGAATAATTATGGTTAAAATTTTTGGTAGGGAAATGTTCAGTCTAAATGTCTGTTATTGTTAAATTCTTTTTAAATTGTTAAAAAAAATAACTTTTTTTTCAATTCAGTTTTCTTGTTTTTGTATTTATTTTTCTCATAAAATAATCACTTTAAGCATAATGTATTATAAATTTTTTAAATCAGTACCTAGAGGAGAATCCAAATCTAAAATAAAAAAAGGTGGAAGTAATTTTAAAAAAATTAAGGGATGATACGGGGGATGAGAGGGTGCCTTTCCCGGCAAGTTTAATGTGGCATAATGGCTTTCAAATATTAGTTGACGTGTTTTTGTGCTTTTCTAAAAATCAGTGGTTTGAAAGTTATTTAAGGTGGATAGTTTTATCTGAAAAGTACCGTATATAATAATATGTAGTAAAATCATCTTTATTTTTTTTTTATTTATTAACTCTATGTTACAATCTTCTCAACATTAAAGAGGTATTTAGTAAATATGATGAGTTGGCTTTCTGGTTGCTCTCTCGAGGGAACCTGTAACCCCTGGAGACTGCTTCCCAAGGCGGCGTATTACCCGTTGTATTACCCGGGAAATAAAATACCTCCTCCCGCGGACCAACAGGTACTTGTCAAACCGTCGGCCAACGTAACAAGTTAATGATAAAACACCCCTTATGAATGTGGAACGTCCGAAACCAATTACTCTAGACTTTAGGCGAGTATAGATTGTGCCTCAGAATCGCGCACTCAAACCTCAGATAGTCCCATGGATTCTGGGGGAAGGACAAAAATTCGATAAGAAATATCAGAAAACAGACATATAAAACATCCATAGAAACATCACACAACTGAGTCGTTCATAGCTTAATAGCTAGAGAAGAAAAACCGCTAGACCTAGCAAAAGAAATTAAGAAAATCAAGTGAGTTTAGAAGTTATCGAGCTAAAAAGTATAATCCATTTAATAAATTATCGCCGAAATGGTCTAGTTGTACTGGTTACGTCGCTAAATTTGATCAAGCAATCCGAGTTCATTTGCCAGCTATCCCAATATTTTGTTTTTAATGTATTCCAAATAGGAAAAAAATCTAGTTTACATTCGATGCACACAAAGAATTATATTGAAAGAAAAATTGGGATGGCTGGGATATGAACTCGGATTGTCCTATCATAAGTTTAATTTCGTAACCACTAGATCATTTAGGCGATAATGCGACAAAGGCGATCATTTACAACGCTTAACGTGTAATCGAGAAACATTACATTCAAGTTTCTTACATTTAATTTTTATAAAATACTTTGAAAAACTCTTGATACAAGAATAAAAAAGAATGTGTGTGTACTTTGTACGCACGTAAGAAGTTATACTTCTATTATATGATTTAAACGAAATTAATATACTTTTTATTTATATTTTATTTAAATATTAAACTAATTTATACTTACTACTTCTCAAACATTTTTATTAAAACAGTGCCAAAAATTAAAATAATAAAAGAATAAAACACACACAAACACATTAAAAATGCCACAAATGATTTCTGAACATTAATTGTCGGAAATTTTTTTAACTAAATACGTATTTTCTGAAAATAAAATTATATAATAAATATACTTACAATCATAAAATGTATAAAAAAAATAAAAAATAAAAGTTTTTATTGGGATTCGAACCAGCTATCAGCGCGGTTGGTATATTGGGGTTCATTCGCCTTAAACGCTTCGCCACGGAGGCAATGTGTCATTATGTGCGAAGATCGACTAACTAAACGGATTAAGCTTTTGACATTTTTGAATTAAATTAAATTATTTTGATTTTGAATTGAAATGATGTAGAATTGAAAAAATACAACAAAACATAGAGTAAGAGAACAATATATTACGTGATTACTGATAGAAATTTTGATGGTAATCAAATTATGTAGATAAAAGTATTACATATTTTGGTAGGTTCAAATAGGTAGGTACCTATGCTACATTTATAATTATTACGTACCTGTTGCTTTTAAAAACTATTTAAATGTCACTACAATTATAAACTTTTTTGTTTCTGTCCTCACAACAATAAAACTAATATATTATACATTTGTTTACCTTCATATTGAAAAATTACACAGGCCTACAGTGTTTTTGGTGCCAAAGTGCTAAGACCTGATTTTAGGTATATTTGGGGTGCTGATTCCGAATATGACTTTAGTTTTGCCCTATCAGCTCTAGTTTTCAAGATAACGTAGGTCATGCTATAGCTTTTATGCATTAAACTACGAATATGCTGATATGGATATACTAAATTGAAATAAAAATCATACAGTTAGAAAATAGGTATATTCTAAGCCATTTAACTACAATAAAACCCTTGGTACAATGAAACAGATATACAATTAGTTTTGAGAAAAAAAAAACTAACAAAATACAAAAAAAAAACTTTACTTGACATAGGTAACGAAAGCTTCGCTTGCGTGATTTCCTGGAATGAACTTTTAAACAGTCTCTGTTCAAACTCCAGCAAAAATCTGTCATCATATGAGTGTCCCATCGTCCTTGGTAGCAGTCCTCCATGGTTTTTATGTCTTGGTGAAATATCTCACCTTACTCCTCACTTGTGTCACACTAAGTTTTCAGGGAAACGGTCCAGGTGGCTGTGAAGATAGTGAACTTTGATGCTCATATTACATCCAAGTGATTGGAAGTTATTCAGCAAACGGTTTACCAGCTCAGCATAATTTTCACTTTTGCGATTTCCCAGAAAATTTTTCATCATGTCCACAAATGAAAGCCAAGCTTTTCTATCTTCCTTATTCATTGACCCCGCAAAAGCCGGATGCTTTGTAAGAAGTCTGATCTGTGGTCCATCAAAGATTCCAGCTTTAAGTTTTTCCGTATTTATCTGGGGCTGCTTCCTTTCTATGTAGGCGAAGCATTGTCTATTAGAATCAAGTGCCTTAACGAATTGCTTCAATAGGCCTAGCTTAGTATGGAGAGGTGGTAAGATTATTTTCTCTGATTCGACTAAAGACTGGTAATGTAACGACATTAAAGTATTATGTCTCGCACAAATAGAGCATAATACTGTGAGAACAACAAATATACTGAGGAGGAAGTTTCCTTCCTTTGAATAGCAAATTATTCATTATCTCAAATAATTAAACTACTAATTTCGGAATGTGCCATATCCATAAAACTAGAGCTGATACAAAAAAAAACGGAATCCATATTTCGATTTATCGCCCCTAATTAGTGTTGCCCAAAATCGGTCTTGGTCTTGCAGTCTTGGTCTTGTTCTTGCGTTTTAGCAAGACCAAGACCAAGACCAAGACCGCCTTATTTTAGCAAGACCAAGACCAAGACTGACCTTGCAAGACTTGAGCAATAACAAGACCAAGCCTGCGAGACTCTTGCGTCTTGTAGTTTGAGTGTCGTTTTATGGAATAATACAGGGTGTAACAAAAATACAGGTCATAAATTTAATCACAATTTTTGGGATCAAAAATAGTTCGATTGAACCTAACTTACCTTAGTACAAATGTGCACATAAAAAAGTTACAGCCCTTTGAAGTTACAAAATGAAAATCGATTTTTTTCCAATATATCGAAAACTATTGGAGATTTTTTATTGAAAATGAACATGTACCATTCTTAAGGCAGTATTATCTTAAAAAAAAATTATAGTGAAATTTAGACCACCGATAAAAATTATATGGGGGTTTGGTTCCTTTAAACCCCCCCAAACTTTTGTGTACGTTTCAATTTGATTATAATTGTAGTAGCATTAGTTAAACACAATGCTTTAAAAACTTCTTTGCCTCTTGGTACTTTTTTGAAAAGTCAGTATTTGTCGAAATATTTTGCATATTATTTGTCAAATCCACCACACATTTGTAGATGGCCACATATATGTTATGTTCATCTGTGATATGGCTAAGTACGATTATGGAGACTTGATAATAATAGGAAAATTTATTTATGATTTACATATTTAGGTATATTTTAAACCATATTAAAAAAGAAGTCACATCTCGATAAAATGTGCCTTATCGAAAAAATACACAAAAGCAAAAAAGTTTTAAAAACACTGTGTTTAACTAATGGTATCGCAGTAATAGTTTAATTGGAACGTACACAACCATTTGGGAGGTTTAAAGGAACAAAACCCCCATAAAATCTCTACGTAAACATATTAGAAAAGAAGCCGCAACTCGATAAAAACTGCCTTGTTGAAAAAATACTAAGAACCAAAAATTTTTTTAAAATATTGAACTTAACTAATAGTATCACAATAATAATTTAATTGGAACGTACACAAAAGTTTGGGTGGGTTTAAGGGAATAAAACCCCCATAACATTTTTATGGGGTGCACAAATTTCACTATAATTTTTCTTTAAGATATTCCTGCCATAAAAATGCCACATGTCCATTTTGAATAAAAAATCTCTAATAGTTTTCGATATATTGGAAAAAATCGATTTTCATTTGTAACTTCAAAGGGCTGTAACTTTTTTATATGCATATTTGTACTAAGGTAAGTTAGGTTCATTAGAACTATTTTTGGTCCTAGAATAGATGATTTAATTTATGACCTGTATTTTTGTTACACCCTGTATATTAGTTCGGGTATATGCTTAGAGACTATGAGCTACAAAAAAATATGTAACAAAAATTTGAAAAAATGGATTTATCCGTATTATGAACAATACGATGAACATACATACCGAATTAAAAATATGAACACTTATTTATTGGATACGTACTCAGAGGTCATAATAAATTATTATACAATGTAAAAATAAAATATTTCATTTTTTATAATATCAGTCGACGCCTTCGCTCCGAAATTAATTACAATTGAGCAATTGTCTAGATTTTGAGAATAGCAACCTTTCATAAAATAATCTTCTTGTGTTGTGTGTATAACAATATCGCATTGAGACTTTTAAAGAAGTATGTCGCCTATAAGGTGATAAAAATATATTACGAATACCATATTCACTGTTACGGACAACCACTCAATTGTTTTTCCTTATCCATATCGTAAAGACTAAACGTCCTATTTTTTGCAGGGTGTGCAATTAGATATTAGATCAATCGGCCAAACAAAATTTTTTCCTGAAAAAGCACTAGATAAGATAATGCCTGGCTACCATGTATAGCCCATTCGCGCACGGTAAAATGTTAAAAAACCTTCAAATTTCAAAAAAAGAGATATTTATTATTGGGTCCCGGTGAATTCGTAACCATTTTAATCCCCCATTCTAATTACAGGCCAATTGGTAACTCTGGTCCTCAGAGGTCATTTTTCGGTAACCACTCAACCACCGGTGAATTCGTAACTAAATAAAGGTATAATCTTTTATACTTGAAATAAACATATGGAAAATCTCGTTACTTTTAAATTATCAGATGGATTTAAATAATTTATCATTGCTAAACATCTAAATATTGAATTTACAATTACATACTTGATAAAAACCAAGCTCGTGTAGAGCTATACTTGATGGAAATACAATGAAGCACTATAATATTGTTTCAATTATTTTATTAAGATATTTTAATTTTTGCTATTTTTTATAGGTACATATAATACAAATATAATATTTTTAAGCAAACCAAGAAACATTCGGTTTATATTTAAGGTATTAGATTTAATCAATGGTTTCGAATTCACGTGAAGAAAATTTCGAGTTTTCAGGCCAGGTAATAGAAAAGTTACAAATTGGCCGGTGTATATTTTGATTTGAAAATGTTTGTCATTAAAAGTTACGAGTTGGCGCGTGTCCTTATTATTATATAAAAAGAGATATTGGCCGATGTGTGATTTGGCCATTGTTTTTTTATTGTTAATGAAGAACTTATGAGAGAATGGGTGATCGGGCTGCATTAAAAATTAAAAAACAATGTTTTTTAAAATGAAATAAACAAATTACTTATCGACAACTAATAAATAAAGTTTAAACTTCAGTTTAGGCACTTCGAGATTTCGAAAATAATATTTTTTCCACCTACCTCTACCGAAAGTATACTTTTCCGGACCTGATTGTAGGGAGCAAAGTTGTACTTTTCCTCCCTAGGGAGGAAAAGTAAAAGTAACGTCATATGTCATTCATGAAATATAACTTATTGACGCCCTGTATAATATCTATTTTCTATTACGTAAGTATATATAAATTTTAACATTTATTTATAAAACACTCTGTATTTTGCAGAATGGTAAAAAACAGTAAATTGTTATTTTGATTTAACAATGTTTACATTAATAATTTGACTTATATTTGACAGTTGACAGTTATATTGTACCTACTTGTTCGATTTAGTTCTAATAAATTTTGTTGGTTAGTTACATAAAATAAATTAAGTAAAAATGAAAAAATGACTTGTTATTTGAGGAAGGTGGAAAAACCATATGTATAACATGGGAGTAAAGTGCCTTTTCCTCCCTTGGATGATTACTGCCCTCCGCTACGCGTCGAGCAGTGAACTTCATTCTAAGAGGAAAAGTAGCACTTTCCTCCCTTGTTATACAAATAGCTATTACTTGTGTTTTTGAGCCTTGAACATCGTCATTTTTCGATTTTTTTCAGTTTTAAATTGTTTATAACTCGAAAACGAATAACTTTAGACAAAAACTACAAAATACCTTTTTTTGTTCCATATGATTCAAAGAACCTAAAATAAGTCTGCCAGGGCTGAAACAATTGATTTTTATAATTTGTTTAATTTTTTTTTTAAATAAATATAGAAATAACTCAGAAATTACGGCATTTTAGTATAGGAAATATTACATGAAAATTAATTAGTAGTTATTATGGTTCAAAATGCAAAAATATACTGGGTGTTCTGTTCGAAATACTAAATAAAGTTCATTATATTTTCAAAAAAACGCAAGATCTGGTAACAATCTGTAATTACCACTATAATATCGGCCGCATTAGAAGACCTTTACTCACCAAATTCTATAAAAATCGTTCAAGTCGTTTCCGAGATATTTGAGGCGTTCCATACATAAAACTCACTCTGTATAAATGTTATTTAATTAAACTGCGTGTGGTACTTTGTATTAATTCTTGTTAAAAAAAGTCAATCTTAAAATTTTCAACTATGTAATAGCAAACAAAAATTTTCAACTAATAATAGTGTCAAGGCTATTGCGTACTGTGCTGTAATTTAATTTGTATTTTTTTTATTTTTTATTTGAATAAATGGCAAATTGTAGAACTCTTTTATTCCTTTTCATTTCATATACCTAATCTGAGAGTCCATCAATCCCTTTCTAGACAGATAATGTTCTTTAAAATACAGTCTAGATAAGTTTATGTCATTTGTTTGATTTTTTGTGTTTTCACCATGTTTTAGCACATGTCAGGTTATTAAATGCAAACGTTTATTAAGAAACAGACTGACTCCCGTGGGACATGGTAAATAGCCTAGTTAGTTAGAGTATAGGCAGGGATAGTTTAGATCGTGGGTTCAAACCCACCTAATGTGAGTTGATTATTAATAAATAACAATATGCTAGTGGGTAACTGCGAGACTTGCAAGACTCTTGCTGCAAGACCAAGACCAAGACCAAGACTGGGAGTGCAATACCAAGACCAAGACCAAGACCAGGTGTACTGGTGCAAGACCAAGAACAAGACTGTCCAAGTCTCGTCTTGGTCTTGCATTTGGGCAACTCTACCCCTAATATAGTAAAAATCAGCTTAAAGATTCACGGCACAAAAAAAAATTTTTTTGTAGGCCTGTGTTATTTATTATTGACAGATCATTTCAACACCCAATCAGAGCCCGTATAACGACTAATACCATACTGTCAGTGTGGGCATGCGCGCAGATGAATATAAATTCACCCTCAATCTCAGTCGCGCCTAAACAAGTATAACTTCAAAAATCGCTGAACGCCGTAAAAATGAGTGGCACACACAATATTCCAGCTACAAAAGAGCTAATATGAATATTACTTACGTGGCGCAAAAATGCATTTTTATTTTGACGGAAAATAAAATTCTAGTTTTATTTTGATAAATGTCTTCATTATATTATATATTTGCTAAAGTTGAAGTAAAACTCGCCACAAAAGAGCTTCAAAATGCAAACTGTATCAAAGTTACACTTTTGTGGCGCGATTTACTTCAAATTTAGCAAATATTATGGAAACATCTTTAAAAAAAAATATGAAAAAAAATTTAAGAAACGCTTTTCTTTAGTTACGAGTAAGTTAAATTAAAAATATTATAAAAAATCAACTAAAAAGCAAAAAACAAAAGAAAATTGAAAAAATCTAACACATCCGTCAAAGAAAAGCGTGGCGCGTGTTCATCGAATAAACGGTTTTCGCCCCACGCTTTTTTTTAACAAATGTGTTAAATTTTTAAATTTTTTTTTGTTTTTTGCTTTTTAGTTGATTTTTTATAATATTTTTAATTTAAGTCACTCGTAACTAAAGAAAAGCGTTTCTTAAAAATTTTTTTTCATATTTTTTTATTTTTTACTTTTTAGTCTTACACTTTTCAAACATTAAAATATATCGTCATGTTTATTAAAATATGTATAAAACATATTATGATGTACTAACATGAAAAATAGTCTGAATCGGCAAAAAATTTGAAACTATATTGTTTATTAATGAAGCATAACGTAAACAATTAACGTAAAAAGTGAAATTATGTATTGTTCATATCATTAGCTATACAATCCGTAAAAGTTTTTACATTATAAAAAACAAAAGAATTTAAGCGTTTTCCATTAAAATCGTTTTTTTTTATTTAAACAATTAACAAACATGAAACAATTTTTTTATTGACTAATTCGTGTATTGTTCCCGCGAATGCATATGTTTGCAAATTTTGATTCATTTGCATTGAAGAAAAGGCAGTCAAATTAACGTCTAAAGATTTGACGCAAACTATTGAACTAAATAAAAGCGTTTAATAAAACTAGAATTTTGTTTTGCATCAAAACGAAAATACACTTTTGCGCCACGTAATATTCATATCAGCTCTTTTGTAGCTTGAATATTGTGTGCGCCACTCATTTTTACGGCGTTCAGCGATTTTTTATTCTTGTTACTATATTCTACTCATAAAATCTGATTGGAAATATTACAGAAATAGGACAATAGTTTACTTTCATAATTTGAAAGAATCACTGTTAATATAATTAATTCTTCTTGTCAGATTCATTCAGCCGTGTGATGGATGACTGAAGTTATCTTTAACGTTTGAGTTAAAGTTAAGATTACTCTCAGGTATAACGATGTCCATAACTATTTAGGTAAAATTCGGTCTGATGTATTTTTCAAAGTTATGAGATAGTTATTTCATCAACGTTATATAAGAAATAACATTTGAGGAACAATGTTTGAAGTAACAAAGAGAACCTTATGTAGAAATAGTACAAATTGCAGTGAGCGCGAGAGATTTTTCGCAACATGCTACAGGATGGGCAGATGACCGTAAAAGTAAATACCCATGGTCGGCCACCGCCGATGACCGAACAGTGCCGAACAGCAAATAGGGTTGCCAAATTGGTGTATTTTCCCACAATTTTGGGGTAATTTGAAAGCGTCTAGGGAAATTTTTCTAAGCAGAAATTGTAGTGGGATTTTTTGGGGGAGAAAAATTATGGAGGATTTTAAGGGGTCATGGGAAATTAAATTTGCGAATGTACATAGAACTGTATATTATACTCCCATATAATCGAAGACGATATGAACTATGAATTATTTCCAGGGCCCTCGTTGATAAGTAGTTTAATTTTGGTTTACTGATCTCTTCATTTGACTACTAATTTATTAAAATGCGGCAAACATTTAAATTTGGGGTATTTGAGCTTCAATTTGAGGGAATTTCTGTTTCTAAGTGGGGGATTTATAAAATATCATCTGGCAACTCTGGATAGAAAGCTCAGTAGGTACTTAAAATAAAATTTCAAATTATATCTCTCGATTTGATTTTTGTATAATTTTTAAAATTATATTACCCTTCTATTCTTAATTATTAAATTATTAGCTTCTAAATTCACTTGATTTCTGTCTAAAAACAGGTCAAAAGATGAACCTAACCTTACATAACTACAGAGTTATCTCATAACTTGAGGTTTAACGTTGCGTTATAAAGTGACGGTTGATATATCAGATAACTCAAGAACTGTCAAGAAATAACGCAAGTAGTTAAGTTAAATATGATACATCACACCAATTCGAGGATTATAACTTAACTACAGGATAACTTTACGTTAAAGATAACTTCGGTCATCCATCATAGGGCTGATTATAGAGCTTGTTTACGTACTCCTAGCTAAAACGACCAAGTGAAAAATATGTACCTACTCATTACTTATGAATAAAATTCTTTTACTCGCGGCTCTCTCAAAAGTTAAATTTAATATCTAAACTCAAGTCATGAACAGTTATAATTCAATATCTAAAGTGTAGGTGTTTATTAATTTCTGTTCTAAAATCATGTGCTACCTCTCTGGCGTCCCATCTTATCCATGCACAGATTATGACAGATCTTTATAATTAAAGTTTAGTATGGGATACACATGAAGCAAGCAATTAGTACATATATACATCGTTGGAAATTCGAGCTTCTGTGTTCGCAAAAGAGAAGGCTGGAATATCCGGGGGATTCTAACATAATACCGAGATATTCATGTGTTGCTCTCTTGCAGAATTGCAATTACCCGCTTGCAGATATACGATCAAGTTGGTGATACTTTAAGGACCATGTACAAACGATCCGACAAATGTCGAGTAGGTATGAAAGTTAAAAAATTTAACTGCGTGTTTATGTATAGAAAAATATTTGAGTGCTATGACGTTAAAATGTATGTTTAACTTAATACACTTTTCGAATAAATATTTCATAAACCGAATGTCTAAATCAGTGTTTCTCAACCTTTTTTGTGCTATGCCCCACCTTTGCTTTACTAAAATTCTCATGCCCCCCTATGTAACAATAATTTTAATATAAAAAATTTAATTGTTCACTAATGAAACTTAATGATCGACTTTAGGAAGAAATCACTAGTAAATTGTTAACGAAACACAGTTAAATTTTCAAAATATATAATAAAAACCTAAATTCAAATTCCAAATGATTTTAATAAAGATTTTAATATAGATTTTTTTACTTTAATTTAGTGAGATCCGTGCGCTTGATCCTTGCTGCTTGCTGGACAGAGATTTTATATTAGATTCGAATTTGGTTAGCTTCAGTCTCAAGTCTCCACGTTTGGTTATGTCCAACCAATTTTCCTTTACCAGTAAATCAGTAAGTTTTTATACAATAAAAAACTGACTCATCATTTTGCAATTCTGAGAATCCTTTGTAATACTGCATATTTGATATATCAGATAAATCCACGAACATTGGCTGCAATTTGTTTTATATCAAAAAAATCTTTATTTTAAATCAGCCAATAGAATATTGATGATTGACAATAACAAGTAAAGAGGTATCAGTTACTTCACATTTTTGGAGCCAATGAAACTATTTAAAGGTTTTGTTGTTAGTAGGTTTCTGACATAACTCAATATGGGTAATGATACCAAATATATTCGCTTTGCATCGACAAGACTTTTATTTGTTCCTCGAAGTTGCGTATTTAATACATTTGGTTTTAAAGATTTTCACTAAATAATTCATAAATGCTTCACTATCGATATTGAACAGATACTTTATTTCAGGTTCTTCATTTAAAAAATCGTTAACAGAAGCAAACAGTTTCATAAATATATTCAAGCAGTTCCCTTCAAATAGCCATCTTACTTCAGTATGAAGTAAAAGTCTCATGTGCTCTTTATTTTCTTCTTCACAAAATAGCTGGAAGAGATCCTCACATTTGGCATTAGATTTAATATCATTAACACACTTTATTATATGTAATGTAATGAATACTTCATTTAGAACAGGTGATATGTTTTGAGCTGCCAAGATTTCCTTATAAACACCACAATGCACAAGAATCATTCCTAGATTCGCATCTTTCATGAATTTTAAGCAGCCATCTTTCTTGCCCATCAATCCATCAGCAGCACAAGATGAAAGTTATCAATACTCTCTCAATGTCTCTAAAAGTTGATTCAGCCATTTGCACTGAGAAATTTCATGTTTTTAGCTTTTCAAGTTGTTTTTCAATAGCTTCACCCATTTCTTCTATTCTTCCACTAACAGTATTTTACTGAGTGACAGAGCTTTTACATCTTTGTTATATTTTCCAAGAACCGTTTTAAGAAATGCTGATATTGACGGTTTTATTAAATTCTCTCCTAACAGTTTTAGCGACGAATAAAGAAATCTGATAACTAGCCCCAAAGACACGATTATTAGTTGAAATATGAGAAGTAAATATGGACTTTAATATTCTTCACCGAATTCTAGCATTGCAATTAAATGGCCTGGAAGGAAAGGGTTAAACTCGTGTCGAGTCCCTATTCGAATTGCCCCCCTTTACAATCAAATTGCCCCTCTGTGGGGCGTGGGCCCCACGTTGGAAAACACTGGTCTAAATTGTGACGGGTAGCTCTTTATGGACAACAGACTCAGTAAAGCACAGGTAAGAATAAAATAAAATGTATTAAGGATATTTTTAGAACTCGCTGTCTCATTACACTTTAATCCACTGTAATCTACACGTACTCCGACAATCAAAATATCAATAGCTATACAGATACCCATACAAGCACTCCGAATCGGAGATGGTAGCTACCGCTCACGGCGGCGGTTACAGTTCCGGCTAAACATCTCTTCACTACACAGTACCTTCGCCTCGGCAGAGTTCCGACTCACTCGGTCGCATAACTGCCGCTGGTTGAGTTCATTTTTAGTTCAGTACACAAGTAGAACTGCCTTTACACTTTACAATACTCGGCCTTCTTCTAAAATAAACTCTCGGCTGCCCTCCTTGGATCAACCGATAGTGGAGGGAGTCTAATGGAAGTGCGTTGGAATCGATGTGCGTTAGGTCTTCTGCTGTTGATCTGCTGTACGCCGGGCTGAATGCATTTCGTTACAAAATAGTCTGGACAAATGTATTGTTATGATTTGCAAATGTAGAAAAGACCTAATAATATTAATATGAACCAAGGAGCAAATGCTGGAGGAATGGACAGTTGGCCTTATACAGCCAAAATAAAAAAAGGAGATAAGAGGGAATGCCAGAATTATAGGACAGTTATATTGCTTAATGTAATTAACAAAATTCTTTCTGGTATAATCTACAATAGATTGTTAGAATATTCCGAAAATATAATTAGACCCATCACAGGTAATATATTCATACTAAAAACGATACAAGAAAAAGCTTATGAATACTACTATTACTATATAAGATATAGACTTTAAACAAGCTTTTGATAGTGTGAAAAGAGACAACATGCTGAAAGACTTTGTAATTTGGGTATAGCTAAGAGATATAATCAGCCTCATAAAATTGACGTTGCAGGGTTCAAAAGCCGAAAAGCCTCAGTCAGAGTAGATGGAGAATTGATTTTCCTGTTTGACATCAACATGGAAGTGAGACAGAGAGACGTTCTATCAACCATGCTATTTAACCTAGTTCTTGAAGCAGTCATCAGAAAGACCTATGTAACCGATCATATAAACAGCAAAACAGGGCAAATTATTGCATCTGCCGACAATGCATCTGCCACAATTAAAACCCTGTTCCAGTGTTCCCGTTCATCAAAATTTGTCCGACTAGACACCCTTAAGCTATTAACAAATTTTCAGCTTGCTATTATTCAACTTTTTTTTGGTAAGCGGGATCCTGGCTTATACAGGGTAGCGAGAAAGTATGGAAACACAGTAATTTCTCGGAAACTGCTGGAACGATTTTTATAGATTCTGATGGGTAAGGGTTTTCTAATACGGCCGATAGTATAGTGGTAATTCATTGTTGTCAAATATTCCGTTTTTCTGGAAATCTAATATTTATACTTTCTTATTTCAAATTAAACACCCTGTATATTTTTTGCGTTTTGACGTCCTTAAGAAATATTGATCATTTTTCGTGTTATATTTCCTATACCCAAATGCGACAATTTCGAAGTTATTGCTACATTTATTAAAAAAAATTTAAACAAATTATAAAAATCGAATTTCTCGGTCCGGATAGACATTATTTTAGGTTCTTTGGATCATTGGGAAAAAAAAGATCTTTTGTAATTTTTCTTTACAATTAATCGTTTCCGAGTTATAAATAATTAAAAACTGATACAAAAACACACGTAAAAAATAATTTTTGAAATTACGAAGTACCTTAATTCAAGCTCAAACCTTCTTATATCAGCTCCCTACAAGAATTTTTGGCACGTTTTATTAAAAAAATTGTTTTTTTAATTGTTAATGAAGCGCATATGAGAGGACGGGCGATCGGGCTGCTTTAACAACTAGAAAAGAGTGTTTTAAAATGCAATAAGCCCAAATTACTTATAGGTCTGGATCCCGCGTATGAAAAAAAGTTGATTAATAGCAACCTGAAAATTTGTTATTAGCTTACAGATGTTTAGTCGGACAAACATTAATATATGGGAACACTGGAACAGGGGAAGTTTTAACTGTGGAACAGGTTAAAAATTTGGAACGGTCAGACCACGAAAACGGCACATGTATTTTGTCCGACAGAACAGACTTAAACTCTTCGAACAGAGATTAAACTCTCATGCAAAAATCAGACTGCTGTTTATCACCAAATTGGCGTTTTGATGAGTGGAATATGTAGAATATGTCAAATGACAGGAATTATGACAGGTGATAAATAGCAGTCTGATTTTTGCATGAGAGATTAATCTCTGTTCGGAGAGTTTATGTCTGTTCTGTCGGACAAAATAAATGTGCCATTTTCGTGTTCTGACCGTTCCAAATTTTTAACCTGTTCCACAATTAAAACTGCCCCTGTTACAGCGTTCCCATATATCAAAGTTTTTCCGACTAGACACCCTTAAGCTATTAACAAATTTTCAGCTTGCTATTAATCAACTTTTTTTTCATACGCGGGATCCAGACCTATTATCGGTAACTGATAAAATAAGGTTTGAACTTGAATATAGGCCTTTCGCTATTTCAAAAATAATATTTTTTACTTATGGTTTTGAGTCTAGAAAATCGTCATTTTTCCATTTTTTTTCAGTTTTAAATTGTTTATAACTAGGAAACGATTAACTTTAGACAAAAATTAAAAAAGACCTTTTTTGTTTCCAATGACTTAAAGAACCTAAAATATTGTCTATCCGGGCCGAAAAATTTGATTTTTAAAATTTGTTTAAATTTTGTTTTAATAAATGTAGCAATAACTCCGAAATTATGTCATTTTGGGTATAGGGAGTATAACATGAAAAATAATCAGTATTTATTAAGGACGTCAAAACGCAAAAAATATATAGGGTGTTCCATTTGAAATCAGAAAGTTCATTAGATTTCCAGAAAAACGGAAGACTTGACAACAATGTAATTACCACTATAATATCGGCCGTATTAGAAAACCCTTACCCACCAAAATCTATAAAAATCTTTTCAGTGGTTTCCGAGAAATTATCAGTAGTAATTGCACAAGAGCTCTGAAATTATTGAATTTTTCCCGAGTGACACTTTGACAGTTTTAATTTCACGAGCCGAAGGCGAGTGAAATTATGTCAAAGTGTCACGAGAGCAATAATTTTATATTAATTTCAGAGGTCGAGTGCAATTTGTTGCGATTATTTCATGAATAAAACTGTTCAAAACCAAAATTTTATTATAATTTATTTATGTAAGTACCATTAAACACACAGTTTTTATAAATATTTGACGATTGAAAGTCATCACTTTTATAATTTTTAAAACATTAATTGTCATTAATGTCACTGAATGTATTTTTTCGTAGCAACGAACGGCATCTGACGTAATATACTTAACGACGGGAGATTATCAAAAATTATCGATTTAATTCAGATTTCTGTAGCTTTCTATTGGTCAGAATCTCCTATGAATGAAATAATCGTGTTTCCATACTTTCTCGCTACCCTGTATGTATATTATTTTTCATATTATGATTTATAATATTGTGTTATTGTTAAACGGTGTTTAAATTAACATTTGTATATTTACAAATTGACTAAAAGCAATTAAAAACAAACATCAGATAAGGTCTACCGCATTTCTATATTTGGACAATATAACTCGATATCACCACACCCTTTTGATAATAATATATCCCCAAACCATCCGGTCGGCCCATTGAATACCTCCAACAAATTTAACTTTCCTTACAAGTTCACAACAGAGAGCTGGAACGAAAATAGGGGCGCTCACCCCTCTGCGAAACTTGGACGCGAGTTGATGCTCGAGACTGAAATGGCTTTTGAACCTATAAATCGTATTTGTGTTGCTTACATCACTTGAAAATTCCATTTTAATTGTCTCTTATTTATTGATTGCTGTACACGCTGAACGCTGCTTGTGGAAGAGACGATTTAGAGGGTTTAATCGAACTTTCCTTGTCTTTTTGTTGGTTAGATTGAAATACTATTTAAAGTTGATTGTGCCTCAAATAATAAACGGTTTGGATGATGTCAGAAGTGACATAAATTTATTCATTAATTCACACTTGGAAAGTTTACATTTTGCAAAGCACATAATATGTCAAATTTTAATTTTAATTTTTAGCTCTACGAGGAAGTGCAAAAATATACAGGGTGTCCCCGAAAATAGTGCGTTCCTTAAAGGTATAGGTAGAAGGCACAACATAGAGCAAAAAAGTCCTATAACATTTTTTTCTAAATTGATTCGTTTGACCAAAAAACGAAAATACATTTTGATATGCAAATTGAAGTCTGAAAACAACGCGCAACTCAAAAATCTAAAGATTAAACAGTAGGTTTGTAGGTCAGTTGCATCTGGTAGGTAAAATAATGTAAATATCAACCAAACCCATATCCATTATTTTGCAGGTAGGAACCTACGATGTCAACAACCCCAAAAATCAAACCACAAAGTAAATAAATAAGGGGTTATTAGGTTAACAGTCACAGCAAGTTCTTCTAGGCTACGTTGCCATGTCATTCAAATTTACGAAAATAAAAATTCACTTATATGAAGAACAATGTAATTTTTTTCTTGGAAACGGTTAACTTTAGAAAAAAAAATGTTATAGGAGTTTTTTTTTCTAAATTGTGTATTATATCCACACCTTAAAGGAACGAACTATTTTCGGGGACACCCTGTATATCAGCGCCACAGACCTTGTGGGCTCCTGTCTTCCAAAAACTTGTTTATTTTCCTCCATTTCTTCCAGTCCCTTGATTTTACTCTCCAATCTCTAGCGCCCATTTCTGACAAGACTTGCTTTACTTCTACCAATAATTTCTTCTTTAGACGTCCTCTTCTTTTCCCCATTACACCCTCCTTCAGTATTGTTTTAACATTACGGTTCTCTGGCACTCGTATAATGTGACCAAGCATCTAGCTCTTTGGGCTCGTATTTTTGCTATAATTATTGGTTTTCCATACATCCTTATTATTTCTTCATTTCTTCGTCTTCTCCAAATATTCTCTGCCGTCTTTATTCTTTCGAACATTTTTCTGAGTACCATATCTCATTTCTTTCGTTTAATATCTTCTTTCCCATGTCTCTATTTTCTTCTCTTTTTGTTTAATAATCCACGTTTCGCTGGCATACATCACTATAGGCATAGGCGTAACCAGGGGGTTTGGGGGTTTTAACCCCCACCCATTTGGATATACTTTGAGCTCTATACGCTTCACAGCATTACTATTCCATACCCCCCAGAGACCATCAAGTAGTTGTAACCCCACCCCCCCTTAGGATCATCCTGGTTACACCTCTGACTATAGGTCTGATTACTGTCTTGCAGACTCGCAGTTTACCGGTTCTTGGCATATTTTTTGGTTTTAATATTGAATTTAGTGACTTTATCACTCTGTTCCCCTTCATTCATCTTTTGTCTATCTCCTTTCCTTCTTTTCCCGTGTGGTTTATGGTTACTCCTAAGTATTCCAATTCTTAACCTTTCAAAACTATCGATAGTCTCTGCTTCTTTCGTTTTGATATAATAATAGTCTCCCGTTTTATAAACTAACGCGGCTTTGGGATTATAGTAGGGTAGTCTGCTTCTATGAACAAATTGGCAGTGTCTTAAAGCTAACTAAAAGACATGACATAAATATTATAATGGGCGATTTGAACGCTAAAGTCGGTCAAGGAGAAGTGGAGAATTGTGTGGGGCGATATGGACTCGGGGAAAGAAATGAACGTGGCGATAGGCTTGTTGATTTCTGTATCAATGAGGAACTCATAATTGCAAATACCTTGTTCAAACTTCCTAAACGGAGACTATATACATGGAAGTCACCAGCTGACAATAACAACAAAATAGTCAGAAATCAAATAGATTATATTATTGTCAACAGAAGATATAGAAATTCTATAATATCATCTAAAACTTATCCAGGAGCGGACATATTCTCCGATCACAACCCGGTTGTTTTGTCTATGAGAGTGAAACTAAAGACGATAAAGAGCCCTAGCTCCAATAAAATCATGGATACAAGGCGGCTCAAAGAAGACAAGACCTATGCGGAAACGAAATTTAAAATAAACGAGAACTTAAGGAAACTCAAAGAAGATAGTGCGGAAACTCTGACTGTTGACCAAAAATAGGAAAAAATTCAACATGCCTTAGTATCAGTTGGAAAAGAAACCCTCAAACCACTTGGAGAAAAAACAAAATCTTGGATGACAGTAGAAATTCTTGAACTCATGGAAGAACGAAGAAAACATAAAACAAAAGACCCGAATAAATACAAAGAAATTCAGAGAAACATCAAAAAGAAAATTCGAGAGGCAAAAGAGAGGTGGCTCTCCGACAGATGCAAAGAAATAGAAGACCTGGATAAAAAGTATGACAGCTTTAATTTACACAAAAAAATCAAAGAAATGACAGGTTCTAGAAAAAGCACAAAAACGAATACCCTTAAAAATGATAAAGGGGATATTATTACTGACGTGAAGGAGAGATTGTGTCAATGGACCAATTACATCCAACAACTCTTTAATGATGAAAGAGGAGAACTGTCATTAGAAATCACAGAGGATACTGGACCACCAATATTAAGAGACGAAGTCATCTATGCCATCAAAAACACGAAAGAGGGTAAAGCTACTGGACCAGATGATGTGCCCATCGAATTATTAAAACTGATTGATGAAGACGGTATTGATGTAATGGTTGAACTCTTTAATCTAATATATCAGACTGCCACAATCCCCAAACAATGGCTGCAATCGACCTTTGTAGCAATTCCCAAAAAGTCAAGTGCAACAACCTGCTCGGATCACAGAACAATATCTTTAATGAGTCACACACTTAAAACATTTTTGAAAATAATACACAGTAGAATTGTTAAAACTCTCAAATATGAAATCAGTGACACACAATTTGGCTTTAGAAATGGTATGATCACGCGAGATGCTTTGTTCGGCTTGAATGTGCTGGCCCAGAGATGCATGGACATGAATCAGGATATGTACTTATGTTTTGTAGACTTTGAAAAGGCATTTGATAAAGTTCAACATAAAAAGCTTGTAGATATATTAAAAAGCAAAAATATTGACAGTCGTGACATGAAAATTATATCTAATATATATTGGAATCAAACTGCCAAGGTAAGAGTTGACAACCAGGACACCCAAGATATCAAAATACAGAGAGGAGTCCGTCAGGGTTGCGTGCTGTCTCCACTACTTTTCAATGTCTACAGTGAAGCGGTATTTCAAGAAGCGCTCTCAGATTCAATAGAATGGAGAAGTTTTGAACAACTTACGTTTTGCAGACAATACAGTAATAATAACAGATAACAACAACGATTTATAGAACGTTATGCAACGCCTTAATGAACGCTGTCATGAGTACGGACTGAAGATGAATTTAAAGAAAACTAAATGCATGATCATAACTAAATCAGCACAAGTAAACATCCAATTAACTATTGAAGATACTGTGATTGAGAGTGTGGATAACTACAAATACTTAGGAACATGGATAACATCAAATGTAGACCAAACCAAAGAAATTAAGACACGTATTGAAATAGCACGTGCATCATTCATTAAACTTAAAAAGTTTCTTTGTTGTCGGGATATAAGGTTAGAACTACGTCTAAGGATGCTTCGATGTTACGTGTTCTCTACTCTTCTTTACGGCTTGGAAGCGTGGACGTTGAAACAAGTCCATTTGAATAAGTTGGCCGCCTTTGAATTTTGGTGTTACAGAAGAATCCTACGAATATCATGGATTCAAAGAATGTCGAACGTGGAAGTAACTAGAAGGATAGGAAATCAACCGGAAATAATACTAACTATCAAAAGACGAAAACTTGAGTACTTGGGACATGTGATGAGAGGGCAAAAATACTCATTATTACAACTTGTTATGCAAGGCAAAATCCGAGGAAAGCGAAATGTGGGAAGACGAAGAACATCCTGGCTTAAAAACTTACGGGAATGGTTCGAATGCAGTAGTGCAGAGCTATTTAGAGCGGCAGTCAACAGGGTCCGCATTGCTATGATGATTTCCAACCTTCGATAGAAGATGGAACTTACAGAAGAAGAAGAAGTCTGCTATATCTAGGGCGTACGGTATACAAGGAAGGTAACAGGGCAAGTACTACGCTTCAACCGCCTATTATTACCCCTGTTTTACCCAAGGTACTTTTTTTTATTCAGGCTGAGTCGACCTGGGGTCTATATATGTTTTAAAAATGCCTAGATGTTCTCGCAGGCTCTGGATTTCAAACAGCGGCCTACCTGCGTGGAAGTCAGTCATGCTACCGTCTGAGCTTAACGTCGCAAACGTCACATCTTTGATATTTTATTTTTAAATAATTATTTTATTCTATTTTCTTTAATATTTCATTAATAATTTTCTTCTATTTGTTTTACCTGTTTTCTTCGTTAAGAACTCGTTGGCGCCCTCTTTTATTATCCTCATCTATTATCTTATATTTAATATATCTCTTTTCATCTAACATCTAAATCATCAACCGAACATACTGAACGCACCCCGTATATCCTTACTCTCTAAATATCTGTCTTTTAATACGGAACATGCCCACTACTTCATACGTAGTTGGTCGTCATTTCAAATGTCGTTTTCAATGACAGTGACACTTCATCTCTACCCGCTGACAAACTGAAAATGGAAGGGAAGAATTATTCATTAAATAGGCATGTAATTCGAATGTTAGATTTATTTTCTATTAATACTTAATATTCTCTTGGGGTGAGTATTTCATACAGCTTTTTTCTAATATTTTTTATATCTAATCTAACCTCCAATGTCAAAGCATGTGTTCTGATATTTTAGTTTTAAATATTTCCACAAGGAAAAGAAAAAGTTTTCCTGTAGTTGGCTGTATACCATCAATCACAAAATTGGAAAGAAATCCTTTGTAAAAGGTATAAAAATTTTTTATTATAAATCCCTTAAAAGGGCTACATCACAACAAAACGTTTTCGATTTTTATAAAAAATCATCATCAGTGTTCGATAAACTGGATGCTAGCTGAGCCACAAAAGAAAAATATCTGGGTAAAAACCCTTTACATAAAATATAGATGCCTTAAAAGTGCATACTTCAAGAAAAAGGCCTGTGATGGTCACATGACAAACAGGATAATGCCCTAAGGTAAGGTATACAGGTTTCCCAACACGTGGGATCCAAATTGGAGTTGCCATTAAGTCATTGAAATGTGATCATGGTCATTCACCATCCATTGTCAGTATCTCGAAAAATAAGCAATATATTGGGGATTTCTAATGTCGACATTAAAAGTTGCACTATTTTTTTTCTATAAAATATTTTTATCTAAATCTTACCAAAAAACTTCTTTGTACTCTCTATTTTAACATAAAGGTGATTAAGAAGCTAACTTTTGAACTTTGTCATACAACTTTTGCGATTGAACTTTGCAATACACAAATCCGCACCTTTTCCTTTGAAAAATTCATAACCATTATCAAAATAAGAATAAAAGCTTGAAATAGATACCGTTCTATTCAGAAATATTAAAGCTATATACTCTAAAAATTTCGGAAAAAAATATTAAAAGGGAACAGAGTTGTAGCGAGTCAAACGCAAAAAAACGTGAATTCATTTTTTTTTATTTTTAGGTTAAAATTGCGATTTTGAAAATGTTCTCCCACATAAAATTCAAAATAATCTTCATTTTAGATTTCAGTACCCTCGAAAATATAAAGTATGAATAAAATTAGCCATTCACCCCGCCGTGGTCAGTACAGTGTAACCCCGATAAGTCGGCCTCCGATAACCCGGAAGTCCGGCTAACACGGACCGATTTTCATCAGACAAAACAAACATTTTTTCACTTTGACTGAGTTTTTTACCAAGAAATAAACAATACTGTATACAACTGTACGTAATTTAGATGTACTGTGCATACGTATTTCATATTTTTGCAATTATAATGGAGTTTATCTGTAAGTATGTATACCGTAATTTATCAATTTTTACCATATTCTCCGGCTAACCAGGATTTTAGATAACCCGAATCGGCCGCGGTCCCGATTAATCCGACTTATCGAGGTTCCACTGTATCTCGAAAACTAAGCGCTTTTTTGAGAGTGTCCCGCTCGTGTAATATATTATTTACTAATAAATTATCAGTAAATATCTATCACCGTCCTACATATAATCGAAGTAACTAAAACACCATTTCACACTTTATTTGCATTAATATTAACTTAAAAGATTTAAGATTTTTTTAATTATAGACGAGATAAAAATTTCGTATGATAGTAATGACAGTGCTTTTGCTAGATGGCCGGTTTCGATGTTTAATCGATAGTTGTTATCAATATTGAATACCTAATTACTAAATCTGTAAAGTTTTGATTTATCTTGTATGCATATAATTCCAAAATGCTACAGAATTTCCCTTTTTGACATAAATTTAATCAATAATGTAAATTTTGTACAATTTTTTTAATATCTAAAGTAAATAAATTTTAAGTTCACTCAAATAAATAATCGATTAGAATAGAATAGAATAGAAATATGCTTTATTGCCATGAAAAATTTTACAATTTTATCGACAAAGCTTATAAATAGGAAAAAAAAAACAAAACAGTAACAATCCAATTTACTAAAATTAAATAAATCGTCAATAAGTTAAATAAAATACATAAATAAATCGAAGTTAAAACAGAAATAATCAATTGCAAAAATTTAAATAAATTGCAAATTCATAGTCTACCTAATAATTAATAAAAAAGGTTTAAAAGTTAAAAAGTTAAGCTGCTGCATATGACACCCAAATATAAATAAAAAAAATAATAAAAATACTACTTGTGCAAAGGGTACTGTAATTTCTTAGTTATTGACTAAAATAATCTTCTACTGAATAATATGGTCTTTCAGACAGGTAGGCTTTTGTCAGTTTACGGAATTTGGGAAAAGATGGTGCAGATTTTAGTTGTAGGGGGAGATGGTTGTACATTTTTTTTGCGGAATATAATATCGATTTCTTTACTAACTCCGAGGACGAGGTCGGCAAATAGACGTCAAACGTAGAATTTCTCGTGAAGTAGTGATGATTAGGTCTTGGTGGAAAGACATGTAGATGTTTACGAACTAAGCAAACAGTTTCTAAAATATACAAAGATGGAAGGGTTAAAATTCCGTGATCTTTGAAGTAACTTCTGCAGTGTGTTGTTCTTCTGAGGCCAAACAGATATCTTATAGTTATTTTTTGTAATTTGAAAATAACATCGAATTGGGCAGCTGTACCAGAACCCCAAAAAGGAAGACCATAACGAAGACGTGACTCGAGCAAAGAAAAATATGTTATTTTGGAAGATGCTAAATTGAGTTCATTCGAAACAGATCTTATAGCATAGCAGGCTGAAGAGAGTTTCTTCCGTAACAAATCGATATGGAGGGACCATTTAAGGTTGCTGTCTAAAAAAATGCCAAGAAATTTTACAGAATCAACGGTACTGATCTGGCTGTTATTAAGAGGTAAGGGTTGAAGAGCTCCTTTATAAGACAATGCTACTGTTTTAGCTACGTTAAACGAGAGTAAATTTGAGTCAGACCAGGTTTTTATTGTAAGTAGATCAGAAGTTATAGTAGCATGAAGAGTTGCAATATTTGAGTTGCTCCAAGTGATACTGGTATCATCAGCAAAAAGAAAGATGTTTCCATCGATTTTTAAATTAGTGATGTCATTAATAAAGATAAGGAAAAGTAGAGGACCCAATACTGAACCTTGAGGTACCCCACATACAATGTTTTTGAGACTAGAGTCTTTATCATTTGCTCTAACCAGTTGTTTCCTATCTTCCAAGTAAGATTGGAACCAATCTAAAGAAATGCCTCGAATTCCGTAGAAATTTAGTTTTTTTATCAAAATGTTGTGATTTACACAATCAAAAGCATAGTCACAAAAAACGGTGCATTTATTATTTAAAAAGCCGAACTGATTTTGTGATAAAATGTTGTTTTCAACTAGAAAGGACATAAGTCGGGCTTTTATGAGTCTCTCAATAATTTTGGAGAGTACCGGTAGTAGTGCAATAGGTCTATAATTGCAGGTATTAGATATTTCACCACCCTTATGAAGAGGAATAATGATGGCTGTCTTCAAGCACTCTGGAAATTTACCTTTCTCAAAAGAATGATTAATTAGTGAGATGAGGACTTCTAACACATTTTCTGGAAGATTAGAAAAAATTTTGATCGATAGACCATCAGTACTACAGGAAGATTTGCTTTTGATACTATTAATTGTTTGGATTAGTTCAGATTTAACGACTGGTTTTATAAAGAATGAATTCGAGACCTTTCTTGAATTAGGGAGATATGAAATAGGATCTTGTTGTGGCAAAATAGTTGATGTAATATTTTTAGTCACATTAACAAAGTATTCATTTAGATTTTCAGGGTCTGGAAGGGAAAATGTTTGAGCAGTGTGGGTTTTATTTCGAAGATCGTTTATTATGGACCAAGTTTCTTTTGCAACACTTTTGGAGCTTCCCAGACGGTTCTGGTAGTAGACTTTTTTAGCTGATTTTATAAGTTAAAGATAGGTTGCCCTATACTTGGTGATATATTCAGTGATAGAGACGTTGGTAGTAAATTTCTTGATATAGAGAAGAGAACGCATATTCTTGGAAGATATTCGGATACCTTTAGTAGTCCAGGGTTTGTGATGTTTTGGCTTAATTGCAATTAAAGGAAATGCTTTATTGAAGATACAGATAAGCTTATCTAAGAATTCACTGAAATTATTATTCACGTCCATGGCAGGAAAGCGCCACTCAGAGGTTAAGCATAAATTTTGGAATTTACGAAAGTTCCGGGTGGAAAAAATCCTGCCTAAACGTCGGGTTTTCGAGGAGGGTTTGCTGGAGATATTAAACTTCGTATAAACTGCTTCATGATCAGATAGTCCAGCATTAATAATTGTAGAGTGGACATCAAGTGGTGAGAAATCTGAGACTGTATAATCAATTATGGTAGATGAAGTTTTTGTAATCCTTGTAGGAGAATCAACGTTCATTGTTAGACCATACGATTCAAATATGTTGACCAAGGATATTCGTGTAGCACAAGCAGCAGCATAATCAATGTTAAAGTCCCCGCATAAAATTTTTCTACTTTTATGGGGTAGGTCATCTAACAAATTTAGCAGGTTCTGAAAAAATAGTTCCACGGAAGAAGCAGGTGATTTATAAATGCAAATAATATAAAGATTAAGATTCTTATTGTAAACTAAGGAAAACTCAAACTGCCATCGACCACTTACATTCAATCTCGGTTAATTTGATTAATAATCGCGGCATAATTATTATTATAATAATAATGAATGATTTTAGTGACGGTTGACGATAAAATCTTTTTCTTGCTCTTTTTTTTTCTATTCGAAAACGTAACGACTATCGGGATAACCTGCGTATATCAACAGTAATAATCCATAATAGCATTGCTTTCAAATTAATTGTGGTTTATTACGACTAAATTATAACATTTAATTATTTATTAATCAATACATCATCATAACCTTTGAACAAACCAATTAATTGTAAATCAATTACCGTATACGTATATCTCTAAAATTAATTCAAGCTGCGCTTTAATATCATTAATTGGCAGCGAAATTTCCGGCATCTCCATTAAATCTAGTCTAAAGTTTATTAAATGTTTTCAACACGATTCCTTGTAACTTTTATTTATACGAGGTGTGGCTATAAACTAATTGGACCAATACTGTTGATGATAATATAACAAGTGGTCCTTTAAATAATTGATGGATTCGACCGTTACTTGATGGAAGTTCATGTTATCTAACAATAAAAACACTGAAAACGTTTGTTTTCTATACTTCCACAAAATTTATTATAACTATGTGACTACAGCTGTTTCGGCAGGGTGCCTTTCTCAAGTTCACACACTTGAGATGCTTAAATATGGCATAATGTCTCTCCCTTTAATTATTATTTGACGTGTTTTTGCGTTTTTTCTAAAAATCAGTGGCTCAAAAGTTGTTTAAGGTGGATAGTTTTATCTGAAGAGCACCGTATAAAGGAAAAAGAACATGTTCAATTAGTTTGTTATTTACTGTTTGTGATTGGAGTAATTTTTTTCGTAATTACTATTGGTTTTTAAAGTGAAAACTTCTTAAGGGACGTTGTGCACTTTTTGGATGGGGAAAAAGCATTGAATTCGCGAATTCATTTTGAATATACTGAAATGTATACTACCTTCTCAAATGCCTAAAAAAATATGGGCCTGCAAGTAAACGAGGAGAACACTCAGATTATGGCATCAACACCCAACAATAGAGCCAGAAACATCGGTCACCAATTCACGGTTGATAACGCTACCTTTGAAGTGGTGAACAAATTCACATACTTAGGCTCCCTGATCACCAAGGAGAACGTTATGACGGAAGAAATCAAGCGAAGGATAATCCTAGCAAACAAATGCTCTTTTGAACTGAGTAGGCATATGAGAAGCAGAAACTTAAGTCAAAAAACAAAAATAACCATACATAAAACCCTTATACAACCAGTGTTAACATATGGATCGGAGACATGGACCATCTCCAAGGCAGATAAAAACCTCCTGCTTATATTTGAACGAAGGATCCCGAAAGGAATATTCGGTGGCATCTGTAAAAATGGTTTTTGGAGGAGGGGGTAACGAGGTATATCACAGATATAAAACATATATTTGGTGGTAGTGACGTAGTATCTCTTATAAAAATAGGAAGACTAAGATGGGTAGGATATCTAGTAAGATCACAGCAGAACAACCCTCCTAAAATAATCCTTATGTCACAACCTGTGAAAAGTAGAAATAGGGGTAGGCCAACAGTAAAAGAGCTGTACGGATTCTGCGTATTTGGTGGAGGCGCCCCATGTTATTTCTTATGGGAAAACGAATAAAATCGCTAAGGTTCATTCTGGTCATTTTTGTCTCGTTTTGTGGTGGAGGTGCGACTGCTTGTCGGATCTTGACGTAAGAGGGGTCGTTGGACAGGGGCGTTGGCTCGTCGGATAGTGATGTAAAAAGGGGTCGTTAGAAAGAGGAGGGGTGGTGAAAGGGGAGGAGGGCATTGCCAAAACGGCATTATCTCCCGATGCTACTGGTATGATTGGAGCTTGTGATAGGATCCTGGACGCCCATATAAAAAGCATGGAAAACGGAAAGTCTACCTTGGACAGAGGAGTCCTGTGATGGACATTTAAGTCAACCTTGGACAAAAATTCAATACAAATTAAATGGGTCAATTCTCTATTAGACATGATACAGTTTAGCTTGGACTGAACTATTCTAAATAAAATTCCAAGAGTTATCACATTCGAAAAGTGTTTTTTGTGTTACGAAATAAAATACCAAGATGTTACATATTATTTATTAACAAATTATAATAATTCTAATAATTTTAAAATTGTTTCTCTTTGCAGTTCTGCCTTTTTATTTAAACCTAAATTCATTAGTTCACTAATAATT
This sequence comes from Diabrotica virgifera virgifera, assembly GCF_917563875.1. Lineage (NCBI taxonomy): Eukaryota > Metazoa > Arthropoda > Insecta > Coleoptera > Chrysomelidae > Diabrotica > Diabrotica virgifera. Next base: position 196,316,741 of record NC_065447.1, on the reverse strand, counting down.
TTTCGTTTTTGATGCATTTTTTCCTTGTATGATTTTCGTATCGCCATCCCACGTTCACTTTTGTAAAATGTTCTTCTCTTTTCATTTGCTTCATTTTTCCTTCTAATACCTTCCTCACCTCTTTCACACTTGCAGGTTGATTTGACATGTAGTTCATGCTCTGATGTATATTTTTCTAAATTGCTAACGCCTCTGCTCGCTAGGGTAGAAATGTCTTTGCGTATACCTGCACAGAACTTTCCTCTCGAATGTAACCATTCTGATTTAAATACTCTTCTCTCGTAATGAGAGTGAGGTTTACCTAAAAGTCCATCTCCATCTCGACGAAGGGGTTTTTGACCATCAGCACAGGCAATGTATCTCAAAACACCAACACAATGATCCAAACAAATAATTTTTCTAAATGTAGTTTTTGGATGTAGTCTTTTCCCTGCACGTTGTAGTTTCTTCTTGTAAGCCAACATTGTAGATCCATTCGTAAAATGAATTAATGAATGGAGATGTTCGTGTGCAGTACTTCCGTCGTCTGCTACTAAATGACAACGGCAAATGGAATACCATTTTACATTAGGAGCACATGCTAGAAGAGAAAAATCACTCTCATTTAAGAGTAAATGATACCATTCTCTTGGTGACTCTTCGTAATCCTTCGCCATATCCGCCGGAGAAAGAGCATTAATGTCGTTGACACTCAAAAGAGCCAGATAGTCACTTTTTGACAAAATAGACATATTTTAACTGGATACTTAAGAACAAAGAACTGAACTCTGAAAGCTGTCTCACTAGACTAAAAGAGTCCTTACAACGTCGTTAAATTTATCTGCCAGTACAGCTTCCCCCACCCTAATTGATTACTTTACGCATGCGCCATTCACGCGGTCAAAGGTCAAAGTCTCGTTGTCTAGACCTGCAATAATTAACCAAGTTAATCCAACAATTTCGATCTGCTGTTCTGACACAGTACCTAAATCACAACCCCACGTTCTGCAACTGCAATTTATATCTAAATAATTTAATTCATAATTTATCTACATCGAACGTGGAGTTGTGATTTAGGTACTGTGTCAGGACAGCAGATCGACATTGTTGGATTAACTTGGTTAATTATTGCAGGTCTAGACAACGAGACTTTGACCTTTGACCGCGTGAATGGCGCATGCGTAAAGTAATCAATTAGGGTGGGGGAAGCTGTACTGGCAGATAAATTTAACGACGTTGTAAGGACTCTTTTAGTCTAGTGAGACAGCTTTCAGAGTTCAGTTCTTTGTTCTTAAGTATCCAGTTAAAATATGTCTATTTTGTCAAAAAGTGACTATCTGGCTCTTTTGAGTGTCAACGACATTAATGCTCTTTCTCCGGCGGATATGGCGAAGGATTACGAAGAGTCACCAAGAGAATGGTATCATTTACTCTTAAATGAGAGTGATTTTTCTCTTCTAGCATGTGCTCCTAATGTAAAATGGTATTCCATTTGCCGTTGTCATTTAGTAGCAGACGACGGAAGTACTGCACACGAACATCTCCATTCATTAATTCATTTTACGAATGGATCTACAATGTTGGCTTACAAGAAGAAACTACAACGTGCAGGGAAAAGACTACATCCAAAAACTACATTTAGAAAAATTATTTGTTTGGATCATTGTGTTGGTGTTTTGAGATACATTGCCTGTGCTGATGGTCAAAAACCCCTTCGTCGAGATGGAGATGGACTTTTAGGTAAACCTCACTCTCATTACGAGAGAAGAGTATTTAAATCAGAATGGTTACATTCGAGAGGAAAGTTCTGTGCAGGTATACGCAAAGACATTTCTACCCTAGCGAGCAGAGGCGTTAGCAATTTAGAAAAATATACATCAGAGCATGAACTACATGTCAAATCAACCTGCAAGTGTGAAAGAGGTGAGGAAGGTATTAGAAGGAAAAATGAAGCAAATGAAAAGAGAAGAACATTTTACAAAAGTGAACGTGGGATGGCGATACGAAAATCATACAAGGAAAAAATGCATCAAAAACGAAAAATTATTAGTGAACTAATGAATTTAGGTTTAAATAAAAAGGCAGAACTGCAAAGAGAAACAATTTTAAAATTATTAGAATTATTATAATTTGTTAATAAATAATATGTAACATCTTGGTATTTTATTTCGTAACACAAAAAACACTTTTCGAATGTGATAACTCTTGGAATTTTATTTAGAATAGTTCAGTCCAAGCTAAACTGTATCATGTCTAATAGAGAATTGACCCATTTAATTTGTATTGAATTTTTGTCCAAGGTTGACTTAAATGTCCATCACAGGACTCCTCTGTCCAAGGTAGACTTTCCGTTTTCCATGCTTTTTATATGGGCGTCCAGGATCCTATGATATATTATGCAGCAATAACTATGTTTTCAAAAACTATACCAACCAATCTCTTTCATTCTGACGATGTATTTATACAATTACAACATTATTTACTTAAAAAGTTTAAAGCAATGTTGGCTGAATGTCCAAAAAACTGAGTATATTTAGCCTATTTTACAATATTTCTGAAAAACTTCAACGAATTTGTCTATTTACCGAAAAAAAAATCTAATTCACACAGTTTTATTGGAAAAATTTACTATTTCACCATTTTATTCACTGTCTTTTTAATCTGTTGAGTAACATCTTTAATTTATTTTGATTTTTATGAAGTTGTCTAACCTCGTGTAATTACGATTTTTTTGTAGAATTTGGATTGGTTTTATAGGATTATGATAGGTATGTGTATCTGATAACACAATAATTCCAAAGAGACATTCGTTGTAGCTTAGTGTAAATTGGTCTTCTAATACTAAAACATTATAAAACATAATAGATTAAAGTAATACAGGAGACTTAAAAAAGTGTTAAAATCTCATGGTACAAAAAAGAAAATGTCTCGAGTGTGAATTTAAAAATGGAGTTACTACAAAAAAGAAGATGGTACATAACTTTGAATATTAAAAAATATTTGAAAAATTTTAATTTTTTTTTTGTAGATTGTGTAGTTAATACTAAAAATTAGTAAGGAAATAAAAATGATTATAAATTAAAAAAATCTTCGACGTTTGTTCTTAGAGCATGTGAAACATTAATAATTACCAAAAAATTACGGTACCTTTAAATATTAAAAGTATTTGAAAAATTTTAATTTTTGTAGATTGTGTAGTTAATACTAAAAAATTAGTATGGAAATAAAAATACATATCAATTAAAAAAAATCTTCAGCGTTTGTTCTTAGAGCGTAGTTCGAGTATGCCCGAACTTTCCCGATCCCCAATATATCTACTTCTTCTTGTAGTGCTCATCCATTTTGGATGTTGACGATTATCCTAGAAATATATACTTTGCATACTAATGTACTGAAAAGATTTGTAGTTGTTGTGCTGCACCACATATATAGATTTTTTAGCCAGAAAATCCTTCACCTTCCTGGTTTTCTTCTACTTTTCTCTGTAAAATTAGTTGCAGCAGTTCATATCTTCGCTCTTTCTTACAATGTGTCGGATGTATTCGATTTTAACTGTTTTATTGTGGGTACCAGCTCTTTTTCTTTTTTAATTCTTAATAAAATAATCTAATTAGTTACGTGATCTGAGTAAGATATATACAAAAATAAGAAAAAAATGTTTTATTTCTTTGGAATAAAATAAAAAAGCCAAGTTGGTTGACTGGTTTAAAGTATTGCAGTGCAGGGGATTTGAACCTATGATCCAACACTTACTTATTTTCAATGCAATGTAACAAAGTCTTAAATCGCTCGACCAACGTGGCTTTGGAACTTTGCTCTAAAAAACAACGATGATATTCACATGTTATGACATTCCTATTGACAATAAAAAGAAATAAAATGTTTTTCAAATAATATTTTATTCAAAATACTGTTATTTAGAGTGTGAGCTTTATGATTATAAATAAAAAAATCTTTGACGTTTGTTCTTAGAGCATGTGAAACATTAATAATTACCAAAAAATTACGGTACCTTTAAATATTAAAAGTATTTGAAAAATTTTAATTTTTGTAGATTGTGTGTGTAGTTAATACCAAAAATTAGTGTGGAAATAAAAATAAATATCAACTAAAAAAAAATTTTCAGCGTTTGTTCTTAGAGCGTAGTTCGAGTATGCCCGAACTTTCCCGATTTCCCAATATTAGCTGTGAGTTTTGGCTTAGGATACCCATATAAAAAGCATGGAAAACGAAAAGTTTCAGCGTTTGTTCTTAGAGCGTAGTTCGAGTATGCCCGAACTTTCCCGATTTCCCAATATTAGCTGTGAGTTTTGGCATAGGATCCTGGACGCCCATATAAAAAGCATGGAAAACGGAAAGTCTACCTTGGACAGAGGAGTCCTGTGATGGACATTTAAGTCAACCTTGGACAAAAATTCAATACAAATTAAATGGGTCAATTCTCTATTAGACATGATACAGTTTAGCTTGGACTGAACTATTCTAAATAAAATTCCAAGAGTTATCACATTCGAAAAGTGTTTTTTGTGTTACGAAATAAAATACCAAGATGTTACATATTATTTATTAACAAATTATAATAATTCTAATAATTTTAAAATTGTTTCTCTTTGCAGTTCTGCCTTTTTATTTAAACCTAAATTCATTAGTTCACTAATAATTTTTCGTTTTTGATGCATTTTTTCCTTGTATGATTTTCGTATCGCCATCCCACGTTCACTTTTGTAAAATGTTCTTCTCTTTTCATTTGCTTCATTTTTCCTTCTAATACCTTCCTCACCTCTTTCACACTTGCAGGTTGATTTGACATGTAGTTCATGCTCTGATGTATATTTTTCTAAATTGCTAACGCCTCTGCTCGCTAGGGTAGAAATGTCTTTGCGTATACCTGCACAGAACTTTCCTCTCGAATGTAACCATTCTGATTTAAATACTCTTCTCTCGTAATGAGAGTGAGGTTTACCTAAAAGTCCATCTCCATCTCGACGAAGGGGTTTTTGACCATCAGCACAGGCAATGTATCTCAAAACACCAACACAATGATCCAAACAAATAATTTTTCTAAATGTAGTTTTTGGATGTAGTCTTTTCCCTGCACGTTGTAGTTTCTTCTTGTAAGCCAACATTGTAGATCCATTCGTAAAATGAATTAATGAATGGAGATGTTCGTGTGCAGTACTTCCGTCGTCTGCTACTAAATGACAACGGCAAATGGAATACCATTTTACATTAGGAGCACATGCTAGAAGAGAAAAATCACTCTCATTTAAGAGTAAATGATACCATTCTCTTGGTGACTCTTCGTAATCCTTCGCCATATCCGCCGGAGAAAGAGCATTAATGTCGTTGACACTCAAAAGAGCCAGATAGTCACTTTTTGACAAAATAGACATATTTTAACTGGATACTTAAGAACAAAGAACTGAACTCTGAAAGCTGTCTCACTAGACTAAAAGAGTCCTTACAACGTCGTTAAATTTATCTGCCAGTACAGCTTCCCCCACCCTAATTGATTACTTTACGCATGCGCCATTCACGCGGTCAAAGGTCAAAGTCTCGTTGTCTAGACCTGCAATAATTAACCAAGTTAATCCAACAATTTCGATCTGCTGTTCTGACACAGTACCTAAATCACAACCCCACGTTCTGCAACTGCAATTTATATCTAAATAATTTAATTCATAATTTATCTACATCGAACGTGGAGTTGTGATTTAGGTACTGTGTCAGAGTCAGGACAGCAGATCGACATTGTTGGATTAACTTGGTTAATTATTGCAGGTCTAGACAACGAGACTTTGACCTTTGACCGCGTGAATGGCGCATGCGTAAAGTAATCAATTAGGGTGGGGGAAGCTGTACTGGCAGATAAATTTAACGACGTTGTAAGGACTCTTTTAGTCTAGTGAGACAGCTTTCAGAGTTCAGTTCTTTGTTCTTAAGTATCCAGTTAAAATATGTCTATTTTGTCAAAAAGTGACTATCTGGCTCTTTTGAGTGTCAACGACATTAATGCTCTTTCTCCGGCGGATATGGCGAAGGATTACGAAGAGTCACCAAGAGAATGGTATCATTTACTCTTAAATGAGAGTGATTTTTCTCTTCTAGCATGTGCTCCTAATGTAAAATGGTATTCCATTTGCCGTTGTCATTTAGTAGCAGACGACGGAAGTACTGCACACGAACATCTCCATTCATTAATTCATTTTACGAATGGATCTACAATGTTGGCTTACAAGAAGAAACTACAACGTGCAGGGAAAAGACTACATCCAAAAACTACATTTAGAAAAATTATTTGTTTGGATCATTGTGTTGGTGTTTTGAGATACATTGCCTGTGCTGATGGTCAAAAACCCCTTCGTCGAGATGGAGATGGACTTTTAGGTAAACCTCACTCTCATTACGAGAGAAGAGTATTTAAATCAGAATGGTTACATTCGAGAGGAAAGTTCTGTGCAGGTATACGCAAAGACATTTCTACCCTAGCGAGCAGAGGCGTTAGCAATTTAGAAAAATATACATCAGAGCATGAACTACATGTCAAATCAACCTGCAAGTGTGAAAGAGGTGAGGAAGGTATTAGAAGGAAAAATGAAGCAAATGAAAAGAGAAGAACATTTTACAAAAGTGAACGTGGGATGGCGATACGAAAATCATACAAGGAAAAAATGCATCAAAAACGAAAAATTATTAGTGAACTAATGAATTTAGGTTTAAATAAAAAGGCAGAACTGCAAAGAGAAACAATTTTAAAATTATTAGAATTATTATAATTTGTTAATAAATAATATGTAACATCTTGGTATTTTATTTCGTAACACAAAAAACACTTTTCGAATGTGATAACTCTTGGAATTTTATTTAGAATAGTTCAGTCCAAGCTAAACTGTATCATGTCTAATAGAGAATTGACCCATTTAATTTGTATTGAATTTTTGTCCAAGGTTGACTTAAATGTCCATCACAGGACTCCTCTGTCCAAGGTAGACTTTCCGTTTTCCATGCTTTTTATATGGGCGTCCAGGATCCTATGCCAAAACTCACAGCTAATATTGGGAAATCGGGAAAGTTCGGGCATACTCGAACTACGCTCTAAGAACAAACGCTGAAACTTTTCGTTTTCCATGCTTTTTATATGGGTATCCTAAGCCAAAACTCACAGCTAATATTGGGAAATCGGGAAAGTTCGGGCATACTCGAACTACGCTCTAAGAACAAACGCTGAAAATTTTTTTTTAGTTGATATTTATTTTTATTTCCACACTAATTTTTGGTATTAACTACACACACAATCTACAAAAATTAAAATTTTTCAAATACTTTTAATATTTAAAGGTACCGTAATTTTTTGGTAATTATTAATGTTTCACATGCTCTAAGAACAAACGTCAAAGATTTTTTTATTTATAATCATAAAGCTCACACTCTAAATAACAGTATTTTGAATAAAATATTATTTGAAAAACATTTTATTTCTTTTTATTGTCAATAGGAATGTCATAACATGTGAATATCATCGTTGTTTTTTAGAGCAAAGTTCCAAAGCCACGTTGGTCGAGCGATTTAAGACTTTGTTACATTGCATTGAAAATAAGTAAGTGTTGGATCATAGGTTCAAATCCCCTGCACTGCAATACTTTAAACCAGTCAACCAACTTGGCTTTTTTATTTTATTCCAAAGAAATAAAACATTTTTTTCTTATTTTTGTATATATCTTACTCAGATCACGTAACTAATTAGATTATTTTATTAAGAATTAAAAAAGAAAAAGAGCTGGTACCCACAATAAAACAGTTAAAATCGAATACATCCGACACATTGTAAGAAAGAGCGAAGATATGAACTGCTGCAACTAATTTTACAGAGAAAAGTAGAAGAAAACCAGGAAGGTGAAGGATTTTCTGGCTAAAAAATCTATATATGTGGTGCAGCACAACAACTACAAATCTTTTCAGTACATTAGTATGCAAAGTATATATTTCTAGGATAATCGTCAACATCCAAAATGGATGAGCACTACAAGAAGAAGTAGATATATTGGGGATCGGGAAAGTTCGGGCATACTCGAACTACGCTCTAAGAACAAACGCTGAAGATTTTTTTTAATTGATATGTATTTTTATTTCCATACTAATTTTTTAGTATTAACTACACAATCTACAAAAATTAAAATTTTTCAAATACTTTTAATATTTAAAGGTACCGTAATTTTTTGGTAATTATTAATGTTTCACATGCTCTAAGAACAAACGTCGAAGATTTTTTTAATTTATAATCATTTTTATTTCCTTACTAATTTTTAGTATTAACTACACAATCTACAAAAAAAAAATTAAAATTTTTCAAATATTTTTTAATATTCAAAGTTATGTACCATCTTCTTTTTTGTAGTAACTCCATTTTTAAATTCACACTCGAGACATTTTCTTTTTTGTACCATGAGATTTTAACACTTTTTTAAGTCTCCTGTATTACTTTAATCTATTATGTTTTATAATGTTTTAGTATTAGAAGACCAATTTACACTAAGCTACAACGAATGTCTCTTTGGAATTATTGTGTTATCAGATACACATACCTATCATAATCCTATAGGATCCTGGACGCCCATATAAAAAGCATGGAAAACGGAAAGTCTACCTTGGACAGAGGAGTCCTGTGATGGACATTTAAGTCAACCTTGGACAAAAATTCAATACAAATTAAATGGGTCAATTCTCTATTAGACATGATACAGTTTAGCTTGGACTGAACTATTCTAAATAAAATTCCAAGAGTTATCACATTCGAAAAGTGTTTTTTGTGTTACGAAATAAAATACCAAGATGTTACATATTATTTATTAACAAATTATAATAATTCTAATAATTTTAAAATTGTTTCTCTTTGCAGTTCTGCCTTTTTATTTAAACCTAAATTCATTAGTTCACTAATAATTTTTCGTTTTTGATGCATTTTTTCCTTGTATGATTTTCGTATCGCCATCCCACGTTCACTTTTGTAAAATGTTCTTCTCTTTTCATTTGCTTCATTTTTCCTTCTAATACCTTCCTCACCTCTTTCACACTTGCAGGTTGATTTGACATGTAGTTCATGCTCTGATGTATATTTTTCTAAATTGCTAACGCCTCTGCTCGCTAGGGTAGAAATGTCTTTGCGTATACCTGCACAGAACTTTCCTCTCGAATGTAACCATTCTGATTTAAATACTCTTCTCTCGTAATGAGAGTGAGGTTTACCTAAAAGTCCATCTCCATCTCGACGAAGGGGTTTTTGACCATCAGCACAGGCAATGTATCTCAAAACACCAACACAATGATCCAAACAAATAATTTTTCTAAATGTAGTTTTTGGATGTAGTCTTTTCCCTGCACGTTGTAGTTTCTTCTTGTAAGCCAACATTGTAGATCCATTCGTAAAATGAATTAATGAATGGAGATGTTCGTGTGCAGTACTTCCGTCGTCTGCTACTAAATGACAACGGCAAATGGAATACCATTTTACATTAGGAGCACATGCTAGAAGAGAAAAATCACTCTCATTTAAGAGTAAATGATACCATTCTCTTGGTGACTCTTCGTAATCCTTCGCCATATCCGCCGGAGAAAGAGCATTAATGTCGTTGACACTCAAAAGAGCCAGATAGTCACTTTTTGACAAAATAGACATATTTTAACTGGATACTTAAGAACAAAGAACTGAACTCTGAAAGCTGTCTCACTAGACTAAAAGAGTCCTTACAACGTCGTTAAATTTATCTGCCAGTACAGCTTCCCCCACCCTAATTGATTACTTTACGCATGCGCCATTCACGCGGTCAAAGGTCAAAGTCTCGTTGTCTAGACCTGCAATAATTAACCAAGTTAATCCAACAATTTCGATCTGCTGTTCTGACACAGTACCTAAATCACAACCCCACGTTCTGCAACTGCAATTTATATCTAAATAATTTAATTCATAATTTATCTACATCGAACGTGGAGTTGTGATTTAGGTACTGTGTCAGGACAGCAGATCGACATTGTTGGATTAACTTGGTTAATTATTGCAGGTCTAGACAACGAGACTTTGACCTTTGACCGCGTGAATGGCGCATGCGTAAAGTAATCAATTAGGGTGGGGGAAGCTGTACTGGCAGATAAATTTAACGACGTTGTAAGGACTCTTTTAGTCTAGTGAGACAGCTTTCAGAGTTCAGTTCTTTGTTTACAAGAAGAAGTAGATATATTGGGGATCGGGAAAGTTCGGGCATACTCGAACTACGCTCTAAGAACAAACGCTGAAGATTTTTTTTAATTGATATGTATTTTTATTTCCATACTAATTTTTTAGTATTAACTACACAATCTACAAAAATTAAAATTTTTCAAATACTTTTAATATTTAAAGGTACCGTAATTTTTTGGTAATTATTAATGTTTCACATGCTCTAAGAACAAACGTCGAAGATTTTTTTAATTTATAATCATTTTTATTTCCTTACTAATTTTTAGTATTAACTACACAATCTACAAAAAAAAAATTAAAATTTTTCAAATATTTTTTAATATTCAAAGTTATGTACCATCTTCTTTTTTGTAGTAACTCCATTTTTAAATTCACACTCGAGACATTTTCTTTTTTGTACCATGAGATTTTAACACTTTTTTAAGTCTCCTGTATTACTTTAATCTATTATGTTTTATAATGTTTTAGTATTAGAAGACCAATTTACACTAAGCTACAACGAATGTCTCTTTGGAATTATTGTGTTATCAGATACACATACCTATCATAATCCTATAGGATCCTGGACGCCCATATAAAAAGCATGGAAAACGGAAAGTCTACCTTGGACAGAGGAGTCCTGTGATGGACATTTAAGTCAACCTTGGACAAAAATTCAATACAAATTAAATGGGTCAATTCTCTATTAGACATGATACAGTTTAGCTTGGACTGAACTATTCTAAATAAAATTCCAAGAGTTATCACATTCGAAAAGTGTTTTTTGTGTTACGAAATAAAATACCAAGATGTTACATATTATTTATTAACAAATTATAATAATTCTAATAATTTTAAAATTGTTTCTCTTTGCAGTTCTGCCTTTTTATTTAAACCTAAATTCATTAGTTCACTAATAATTTTTCGTTTTTGATGCATTTTTTCCTTGTATGATTTTCGTATCGCCATCCCACGTTCACTTTTGTAAAATGTTCTTCTCTTTTCATTTGCTTCATTTTTCCTTCTAATACCTTCCTCACCTCTTTCACACTTGCAGGTTGATTTGACATGTAGTTCATGCTCTGATGTATATTTTTCTAAATTGCTAACGCCTCTGCTCGCTAGGGTAGAAATGTCTTTGCGTATACCTGCACAGAACTTTCCTCTCGAATGTAACCATTCTGATTTAAATACTCTTCTCTCGTAATGAGAGTGAGGTTTACCTAAAAGTCCATCTCCATCTCGACGAAGGGGTTTTTGACCATCAGCACAGGCAATGTATCTCAAAACACCAACACAATGATCCAAACAAATAATTTTTCTAAATGTAGTTTTTGGATGTAGTCTTTTCCCTGCACGTTGTAGTTTCTTCTTGTAAGCCAACATTGTAGATCCATTCGTAAAATGAATTAATGAATGGAGATGTTCGTGTGCAGTACTTCCGTCGTCTGCTACTAAATGACAACGGCAAATGGAATACCATTTTACATTAGGAGCACATGCTAGAAGAGAAAAATCACTCTCATTTAAGAGTAAATGATACCATTCTCTTGGTGACTCTTCGTAATCCTTCGCCATATCCGCCGGAGAAAGAGCATTAATGTCGTTGACACTCAAAAGAGCCAGATAGTCACTTTTTGACAAAATAGACATATTTTAACTGGATACTTAAGAACAAAGAACTGAACTCTGAAAGCTGTCTCACTAGACTAAAAGAGTCCTTACAACGTCGTTAAATTTATCTGCCAGTACAGCTTCCCCCACCCTAATTGATTACTTTACGCATGCGCCATTCACGCGGTCAAAGGTCAAAGTCTCGTTGTCTAGACCTGCAATAATTAACCAAGTTAATCCAACAATTTCGATCTGCTGTTCTGACACAGTACCTAAATCACAACCCCACGTTCTGCAACTGCAATTTATATCTAAATAATTTAATTCATAATTTATCTACATCGAACGTGGAGTTGTGATTTAGGTACTGTGTCAGGACAGCAGATCGACATTGTTGGATTAACTTGGTTAATTATTGCAGGTCTAGACAACGAGACTTTGACCTTTGACCGCGTGAATGGCGCATGCGTAAAGTAATCAATTAGGGTGGGGGAAGCTGTACTGGCAGATAAATTTAACGACGTTGTAAGGACTCTTTTAGTCTAGTGAGACAGCTTTCAGAGTTCAGTTCTTTGTTCTTAAGTATCCAGTTAAAATATGTCTATTTTGTCAAAAAGTGACTATCTGGCTCTTTTGAGTGTCAACGACATTAATGCTCTTTCTCCGGCGGATATGGCGAAGGATTACGAAGAGTCACCAAGAGAATGGTATCATTTACTCTTAAATGAGAGTGATTTTTCTCTTCTAGCATGTGCTCCTAATGTAAAATGGTATTCCATTTGCCGTTGTCATTTAGTAGCAGACGACGGAAGTACTGCACACGAACATCTCCATTCATTAATTCATTTTACGAATGGATCTACAATGTTGGCTTACAAGAAGAAACTACAACGTGCAGGGAAAAGACTACATCCAAAAACTACATTTAGAAAAATTATTTGTTTGGATCATTGTGTTGGTGTTTTGAGATACATTGCCTGTGCTGATGGTCAAAAACCCCTTCGTCGAGATGGAGATGGACTTTTAGGTAAACCTCACTCTCATTACGAGAGAAGAGTATTTAAATCAGAATGGTTACATTCGAGAGGAAAGTTCTGTGCAGGTATACGCAAAGACATTTCTACCCTAGCGAGCAGAGGCGTTAGCAATTTAGAAAAATATACATCAGAGCATGAACTACATGTCAAATCAACCTGCAAGTGTGAAAGAGGTGAGGAAGGTATTAGAAGGAAAAATGAAGCAAATGAAAAGAGAAGAACATTTTACAAAAGTGAACGTGGGATGGCGATACGAAAATCATACAAGGAAAAAATGCATCAAAAACGAAAAATTATTAGTGAACTAATGAATTTAGGTTTAAATAAAAAGGCAGAACTGCAAAGAGAAACAATTTTAAAATTATTAGAATTATTATAATTTGTTAATAAATAATATGTAACATCTTGGTATTTTATTTCGTAACACAAAAAACACTTTTCGAATGTGATAACTCTTGGAATTTTATTTAGAATAGTTCAGTCCAAGCTAAACTGTATCATGTCTAATAGAGAATTGACCCATTTAATTTGTATTGAATTTTTGTCCAAGGTTGACTTAAATGTCCATCACAGGACTCCTCTGTCCAAGGTAGACTTTCCGTTTTCCATGCTTTTTATATGGGCGTCCAGGATCCTATATAACCAAAAAAGAAAACTAATTCACCCAGATTTATTGGAAAAATTTACTGTTTCACCGTATCATTAAAATCTTACAAAAAAGAAATATCGAATTAAATAAACAATACATAATAGAACTAAGAAGTAAATTACGAATATCAGAGTGCATGAGATACGAAATAAACATCTTACAAGCAAAACTATCGATACAACAAATACATATTATATACATTATTCACTTGAAAATTTTAAAGTAATGTTGGCTGAATGTCCAAGAAACTGAGTATATTTAGCCTCTTTTACAATATTTCTGAAAAACTTCAACGAATTTGTCTATTTAGCGAAAAAAAAATCTAATTCACGCAGTTTTATCGGAAAACTTTGCTATTTACCATTTTTATTCACTGTCTTTTTTAATCTGTTGAGTAACATCTTTAATTTATTTTGATTTTTAAGAAGTTTTCTAACCTCCTCTAATTACGATTTTTTGTAGAATTTGGACTGGTTGTATTGAATTATGATAGGTATGTGTATCTGATTACGCAATAATTTCAAAGAGACATTCTTTGTAGCTTAGTATAAATTGGTCTTCTAATACTAAAATATTATAAAAAAATAATAGAGTAAAGCAATACAGGAGACTTAAAAAAGGTTTAAAATCTCATGAAATCTTGTTTATTTAGTCTAAACATGAATTAAAATTTATATTGTTCATACTTATTATTTCAAGATTTTTAAGAACGTTTCTAATTATCCATCATCCAGTTAATTTATAAATTATGAAATAGGTATCACTATGATATATTATGCAGCAATAACTATGTTTTCAAAAACTATACCAACCAATCTCTTTCATTCTGACGATGTATTTATACAATTACAACATTATTTACTTAAAAAGTTTAAAGCAATGTTGGCTGAATGTCCAAAAAACTGAGTATATTTAGCCTATTTTACAATATTTCTGAAAAACTTCAACGAATTTGTCTATTTACCGAAAAAAAAATCTAATTCACACAGTTTTATTGGAAAAATTTACTATTTCACCATTTTATTCACTGTCTTTTTAATCTGTTGAGTAACATCTTTAATTTATTTTGATTTTTATGAAGTTGTCTAACCTCGTGTAATTACGATTTTTTTGTAGAATTTGGATTGGTTTTATAGGATTATGATAGGTATGTGTATCTGATAACACAATAATTCCAAAGAGACATTCGTTGTAGCTTAGTGTAAATTGGTCTTCTAATACTAAAACATTATAAAACATAATAGATTAAAGTAATACAGGAGACTTAAAAAAGTGTTAAAATCTCATGGTACAAAAAAGAAAATGTCTCGAGTGTGAATTTAAAAATGGAGTTACTACAAAAAAGAAGATGGTACATAACTTTGAATATTAAAAAATATTTGAAAAATTTTAATTTTTTTTTTGTAGATTGTGTAGTTAATACTAAAAATTAGTAAGGAAATAAAAATGATTATAAATTAAAAAAATCTTCGACGTTTGTTCTTAGAGCATGTGAAACATTAATAATTACCAAAAAATTACGGTACCTTTAAATATTAAAAGTATTTGAAAAATTTTAATTTTTGTAGATTGTGTAGTTAATACTAAAAAATTAGTATGGAAATAAAAATACATATCAATTAAAAAAAATCTTCAGCGTTTGTTCTTAGAGCGTAGTTCGAGTATGCCCGAACTTTCCCGATCCCCAATATATCTACTTCTTCTTGTAGTGCTCATCCATTTTGGATGTTGACGATTATCCTAGAAATATATACTTTGCATACTAATGTACTGAAAAGATTTGTAGTTGTTGTGCTGCACCACATATATAGATTTTTTAGCCAGAAAATCCTTCACCTTCCTGGTTTTCTTCTACTTTTCTCTGTAAAATTAGTTGCAGCAGTTCATATCTTCGCTCTTTCTTACAATGTGTCGGATGTATTCGATTTTAACTGTTTTATTGTGGGTACCAGCTCTTTTTCTTTTTTAATTCTTAATAAAATAATCTAATTAGTTACGTGATCTGAGTAAGATATATACAAAAATAAGAAAAAAATGTTTTATTTCTTTGGAATAAAATAAAAAAGCCAAGTTGGTTGACTGGTTTAAAGTATTGCAGTGCAGGGGATTTGAACCTATGATCCAACACTTACTTATTTTCAATGCAATGTAACAAAGTCTTAAATCGCTCGACCAACGTGGCTTTGGAACTTTGCTCTAAAAAACAACGATGATATTCACATGTTATGACATTCCTATTGACAATAAAAAGAAATAAAATGTTTTTCAAATAATATTTTATTCAAAATACTGTTATTTAGAGTGTGAGCTTTATGATTATAAATAAAAAAATCTTTGACGTTTGTTCTTAGAGCATGTGAAACATTAATAATTACCAAAAAATTACGGTACCTTTAAATATTAAAAGTATTTGAAAAATTTTAATTTTTGTAGATTGTGTGTGTAGTTAATACCAAAAATTAGTGTGGAAATAAAAATAAATATCAACTAAAAAAAAATTTTCAGCGTTTGTTCTTAGAGCGTAGTTCGAGTATGCCCGAACTTTCCCGATTTCCCAATATTAGCTGTGAGTTTTGGCTTAGGATACCCATATAAAAAGCATGGAAAACGAAAAGTTTCAGCGTTTGTTCTTAGAGCGTAGTTCGAGTATGCCCGAACTTTCCCGATTTCCCAATATTAGCTGTGAGTTTTGGCATAGGATCCTGGACGCCCATATAAAAAGCATGGAAAACGGAAAGTCTACCTTGGACAGAGGAGTCCTGTGATGGACATTTAAGTCAACCTTGGACAAAAATTCAATACAAATTAAATGGGTCAATTCTCTATTAGACATGATACAGTTTAGCTTGGACTGAACTATTCTAAATAAAATTCCAAGAGTTATCACATTCGAAAAGTGTTTTTTGTGTTACGAAATAAAATACCAAGATGTTACATATTATTTATTAACAAATTATAATAATTCTAATAATTTTAAAATTGTTTCTCTTTGCAGTTCTGCCTTTTTATTTAAACCTAAATTCATTAGTTCACTAATAATTTTTCGTTTTTGATGCATTTTTTCCTTGTATGATTTTCGTATCGCCATCCCACGTTCACTTTTGTAAAATGTTCTTCTCTTTTCATTTGCTTCATTTTTCCTTCTAATACCTTCCTCACCTCTTTCACACTTGCAGGTTGATTTGACATGTAGTTCATGCTCTGATGTATATTTTTCTAAATTGCTAACGCCTCTGCTCGCTAGGGTAGAAATGTCTTTGCGTATACCTGCACAGAACTTTCCTCTCGAATGTAACCATTCTGATTTAAATACTCTTCTCTCGTAATGAGAGTGAGGTTTACCTAAAAGTCCATCTCCATCTCGACGAAGGGGTTTTTGACCATCAGCACAGGCAATGTATCTCAAAACACCAACACAATGATCCAAACAAATAATTTTTCTAAATGTAGTTTTTGGATGTAGTCTTTTCCCTGCACGTTGTAGTTTCTTCTTGTAAGCCAACATTGTAGATCCATTCGTAAAATGAATTAATGAATGGAGATGTTCGTGTGCAGTACTTCCGTCGTCTGCTACTAAATGACAACGGCAAATGGAATACCATTTTACATTAGGAGCACATGCTAGAAGAGAAAAATCACTCTCATTTAAGAGTAAATGATACCATTCTCTTGGTGACTCTTCGTAATCCTTCGCCATATCCGCCGGAGAAAGAGCATTAATGTCGTTGACACTCAAAAGAGCCAGATAGTCACTTTTTGACAAAATAGACATATTTTAACTGGATACTTAAGAACAAAGAACTGAACTCTGAAAGCTGTCTCACTAGACTAAAAGAGTCCTTACAACGTCGTTAAATTTATCTGCCAGTACAGCTTCCCCCACCCTAATTGATTACTTTACGCATGCGCCATTCACGCGGTCAAAGGTCAAAGTCTCGTTGTCTAGACCTGCAATAATTAACCAAGTTAATCCAACAATGTCGATCTGCTGTCCTGACACAGTACCTAAATCACAACTCCACGTTCGATGTAGATAAATTATGAATTAAATTATTTAGATATAAATTGCAGTTGCAGAACGTGGGGTTGTGATTTAGGTACTGTGTCAGAACAGCAGATCGAAATTGTTGGATTAACTTGGTTAATTATTGCAGGTCTAGACAACGAGACTTTGACCTTTGACCGCGTGAATGGCGCATGCGTAAAGTAATCAATTAGGGTGGGGGAAGCTGTACTGGCAGATAAATTTAACGACGTTGTAAGGACTCTTTTAGTCTAGTGAGACAGCTTTCAGAGTTCAGTTCTTTGTTCTTAAGTATCCAGTTAAAATATGTCTATTTTGTCAAAAAGTGACTATCTGGCTCTTTTGAGTGTCAACGACATTAATGCTCTTTCTCCGGCGGATATGGCGAAGGATTACGAAGAGTCACCAAGAGAATGGTATCATTTACTCTTAAATGAGAGTGATTTTTCTCTTCTAGCATGTGCTCCTAATGTAAAATGGTATTCCATTTGCCGTTGTCATTTAGTAGCAGACGACGGAAGTACTGCACACGAACATCTCCATTCATTAATTCATTTTACGAATGGATCTACAATGTTGGCTTACAAGAAGAAACTACAACGTGCAGGGAAAAGACTACATCCAAAAACTACATTTAGAAAAATTATTTGTTTGGATCATTGTGTTGGTGTTTTGAGATACATTGCCTGTGCTGATGGTCAAAAACCCCTTCGTCGAGATGGAGATGGACTTTTAGGTAAACCTCACTCTCATTACGAGAGAAGAGTATTTAAATCAGAATGGTTACATTCGAGAGGAAAGTTCTGTGCAGGTATACGCAAAGACATTTCTACCCTAGCGAGCAGAGGCGTTAGCAATTTAGAAAAATATACATCAGAGCATGAACTACATGTCAAATCAACCTGCAAGTGTGAAAGAGGTGAGGAAGGTATTAGAAGGAAAAATGAAGCAAATGAAAAGAGAAGAACATTTTACAAAAGTGAACGTGGGATGGCGATACGAAAATCATACAAGGAAAAAATGCATCAAAAACGAAAAATTATTAGTGAACTAATGAATTTAGGTTTAAATAAAAAGGCAGAACTGCAAAGAGAAACAATTTTAAAATTATTAGAATTATTATAATTTGTTAATAAATAATATGTAACATCTTGGTATTTTATTTCGTAACACAAAAAACACTTTTCGAATGTGATAACTCTTGGAATTTTATTTAGAATAGTTCAGTCCAAGCTAAACTGTATCATGTCTAATAGAGAATTGACCCATTTAATTTGTATTGAATTTTTGTCCAAGGTTGACTTAAATGTCCATCACAGGACTCCTCTGTCCAAGGTAGACTTTCCGTTTTCCATGCTTTTTATATGGGCGTCCAGGATCCTATGCCGCCATCTTGGTTTTTTTTTGTGTTAACGTATTCGTTACCCCCTCCCCTTTCCTATGATACCTCACATGTCACGATCGGACCAATAACAACGGAGATATGCTTTAGTGCCGTTTTGGCTATGCCGCCATCTTTGTTTTTTGTGTTAGCGTATTCGTTACCCCCTCCCCTTTCCTATGATACCTCACATGCCACGATCGGACCAATAACAACGGAGATATGCTTTAGTGCCATTTTGGCTATGCTGCATCTTTGTTTTTTTTGTGTTAACGTATTCGTTACCTCCTCCCCTTTCCTATGATACCTCACATGTCACGATCGGACCAATAACAACGGAGATATGCTTTAGTGCCGTTTTGGCTATGCCGCCATCTAAAAATACTGAAATGGAATAAAAATGGCGAATTGGAATAAGAATGGCGGATTGGTGGCGCCATCTAGTGGAAAATAACTATGGTAGATTCCATCGCTGTGACGTCAGCATCTTTCTCACTCTTACTCATTGGAAAGGTACTTCTCTCTCTAACACATTGATTTCCCTATCTTGATAGTCATACCGGCTTTGATTATCTACTGCCAACACTCAGATGGAAGGATGGTGTGGATGAGGATGGAAGAAAAATAGGCGCAGCAAACTGGCAAAGGTTGGCAATGGATAGGACTGACTGGCGTAATAGACTTGGGAAGGTCGAGGCTCTTTGATAGGGCTATAGCACCATTGATGACGATGACAGCTGATATACTATAGCAATCATTATAACTGATTAGTGTTTAAAGTATTTTTGAAGTGAAAACTTCTTTAGCGACGTTGTGCTCTTTTTGGATGGGGAAAAAGCATTGAATTCGCGACCGTAATCGTTACGGCGAGATATTAGTAATTTATATACTATAGGTTGAATTGAGTATAAGTTCGACTAGTTATAATGGTTGGGGGAGGGATGGAGTGCGTACCCTAAGGAGCTTGCGAAGCAAGTGCATAAGGGGCCACACTGTCCCTACTCCAATCATTATAAGTGATTAGTATTTTTGAAGTGAAAACTTCTTTATCGATATTTTAGGTTGATGCACTTTATGCACTTTCTGTAGGGGGATAAAGCATTAAATTCGCGACTGTCATCGATTTCCAGAAATAAATTCTGTACGTTTATGTATTATGTCTATGCAATATAAATAGTATAGGACGCACCCAACGCGTATATGATATAGGTATAGCACTTCTCTTTGGATGAGGAAAAAGCATTGATCTCGCGATCATCATCGACACGACAAGATATTAGTAATTTATATAGACTATATAGACTGCAAGTTGAATTGCGTATAAATTTGACCGAAGTTATAATGGTTGGAGGAGGGATAGAGTATGTACCCCAAGGCGCTTGCTTTGCAAGAAGTTTTCACTTCTGTCGGCACTCCTCCGAGTGCCTTAATTTTTTTCTTTACGTATATTTTAAGGCCATATTTACACTTAGATCCAGAAAATGGGAAAAGTAGATTGGTCTAGAGTCTAGCCTGTCAGAAAATGTTTCAGGCCAAATTTAAGCCATAAATGTAAGCCATGTAATGTTTCAGAAGTCAACTGAGGACAATATAATTTAGTTAGTTCATGGATTGAAAACATCAGAATCCGAAGCTTTCTGTTCATCATCCAGAAGTAGTTTTTACAAATTATGAATGAACACTAGGACACTTTCTTTTACTATTTAGCTTAATGATTTAGGGACAATTCGGATTTCCAGCACCAGAATAAATTAAAATCAATTTTAAAATAACGGCTAGCCTTTTACGCTTGTTACCCACTGTAAAATACCAGCCTATATACAGTGATAATTTGTGCGAATCGTTGCTTCTTATTTACGTAATCCGAAACCCCTGTAAACTCACGGAATATACTTTACGTAAAATGCAAATGAGATGTGTCAGAAAATAAAATAGAATATTGCCATCAGATCAGAACTGACCCCTAGCGACACCAGCGCACCTGATGTCCAGGGTTACTGCTATGGCACGTCTTCATCTGGACTTTCGAGGGTTTTCAACATTAAATTGATGCAAAATGGTATTTGGGGTGCTGAACACGAATTTGACATAAGAACCGACACTCAGAACATCTCGCGACCAGGATGACTACTATAGATTCTACACATTATCTTCTGGAATTTTTAGGCTTTTCGAGACTAAATTGATGCAAACATGGTATCAACTCGAAAGTATAAAAAATAGCAATAACCCTCCAGTAGTCTGTTTACATCAATGTAGTGCTGAAAAGCCTCGGAACTGCAGAAGATTACATGCTTTAGGTGCAACCCTGAGCACCAGGTGCTTCGAGGGTCGGTTCTGATGGCGTATCCATGTTCTGCGATACCAAAATACTCCGAGTTGACATATTTATGCACTTTTGGGTGCATGTTCGGATGTTATGCACTTTAAAATGCAACTATGCATTTCCACCCATTTTTCTATTGTAGACTTTTTTCCTGACGTCATCCCAAATACAATTCAAATGTTGCAAGTCTTTAGGTGCTGAATTTAAAAATCGATTTATTCCGGTCGTTTTGTTGTCAATATCTTGCTCTATATACTATATTGAAAGAATTATTCACAATTCACTAATTTTTTAAACATTTTGTAAATGGTGCTTTTAGCATTTTATATGAAAACTTTGGATTTATGCTTTTAATCCTAATAAAATTCATGTAGGTACAGTATTTCTCTTCGTTTTACCAAAATTTCGTTTTAACCTATTAGAGCATTAAAATGGAATACAAATAAATGCTTTTCGATCTCTAACGTTTGATCAATTTTTTCCATTACTAAAAACGAGTTTTTATGCCCTAGTCATTACTGTATTTGACAAGGAATTTTCCGAACTGCAATTTGATGATGTCCTACAAAGCAGGATTCCATTTAAACCAGGCTGTGAATAAACATAATTTTTGGAATCCATTCAGAAAGAAATCCATCCATAGGAGATACAGTATCCTGGAGGCTAAAGGTTTACCTTCGATAAATATTTAATGTTTAATTTAATATTTAACATACACAAGCCAATTTATATGTGATTATTGTTAATTATTTATTAACTATTTTATATATCATTTACATACATACGCAGTGAGGAAGTTTAGGTTGGAATAAATTAATTTTTTTACGAATGAGCGATTTTGGAAATAGATCCCATAAGCGGTTGATTTTGATTTTTAAATTGTGATTTTTTTGGAATATATATCATACTAGTGACGTCATCTATTTGAGCGTGGTGACGAATCGATGATTTTTTTAAATGAGAATAGGGGTCATATAATTTATATAGGCTGTCCAAAATTTTTGTTGAATTAAATTAATTGAGACAAAAAGAAGAATGTATATAACTTATTTAATGCAAAATATATTTTACTGTTCAGAAAACATGTTTATCTACTCTATGTCATATTATGTATAAGTTTTTAGTTAGTGAAAACTGTCATTATAGATAGCAGTGGGTGAAGTGTTTAAAGTGTGCGTGAAGTAACAATGTATTTTAAATGGGACATTTTTGCACTGTTTTTGACACACTTTCATATAATCAAATATCCTTAACTTTCGCGTTGTCATGGTGATGACCTAATAGCAATAAATTACGACAAAAGTTTTGACAGTTTTGTGGTTTGAAAGAAGTTAGAATTTTGAAATGTCAAAGTTCTAAAAATTGTAGAATAGAAATAAATTCCAGTGACGAAGAGTTACAGTTTTTTTATTTGTTCAGCATAGATAAAATATTGTATGAATCTGTGCGTGAAGTACTTTTTGCGAACTTACGCGATGTATAGCACTCGCCCCGTTGTCGCTCGTGCTCTAAACATCGCGTGCGTTCGCAAAAAGCATACTTCATGAACTGTTTCATAAATATTTATTATGTGATAAATAAATATTGCTTTTCGCGTACATTAAATGTTAAACTGCCAAGAGAAAGATGTGTGGCAGCTTGAATATTGAATTTAATCGAAAAGCAATGTTTATTGGTGAAATAAATATTTTTTTATGTTTTCTGGTAGCAGTAAAATGTATTTTGAATTAAATAAACTACATACCTTCTTCCTTTCGTGTCAATTAATTTAATTAAAAAAAATTTGTTCATCTTGTATGAATTATTATGTTAATGTTTATATTACTGCATAGAGAATTGGATAACTTTTCAAATGAGTTAGCACACTATTCTCATTAAAAAAAATTGTCAATTACGTCATCACGCCCAGATAGATGACGTCACTAGTATATATATGCCAAAAAATCATAATTTAAAAGCAAAAATCGACCCGTTTTAGGATTTATTTTCAAAATCGCTCATACGTGAAAAAATTAATTTATTCCAACCTAATCGTCCTCACTGTATAAAAACCTCATGTCACGATGTTTATTGATGTTAATATTCGAAACCACTACACCTATTCCAAAGAAATTTTGTGAAAGTGTTATTGTTTGGTCCAACTTAATAGGTCTGGATCCCGCATAAGAAAAATAAATTGATTAATATAGCAAACTGAAAATTTGTTAATAGCTTAACGGTGTCTACTCGGACAAACTTTGATATATGGGAACACTGGAACAGGGGAAGTTTTAATGGCGGAACAGGTTAAAAATTTGGAACGCCAGACTACGAAAAGTCAGATGTATTTTGTCGGACAGAACTTCCAATTGATTTGTTGCCCTTTCACTAAACTCTCATGCAAAAATCAGACTGGTGTTTATCACCAACTGGGCACTTTAATGGGTGGAACACGAAGAACATGTCAAATGACAGGAATCGTGTTGGTTAGTAATAGCAATCTGATTTTTGCATGAGAGTTTAATGAAAGGAAACAAATCAATTGGAAGTTCTGTCGGACAAAATACATCTAACTTTTTCGTACTCTGACGTTCCAAATTTTTAACCTGTTCCACAATTAAAACTTCCCCTGTTCCAGTGTTCCAATATATCAAAGTTTGTCCGACTAGACACCCTTAAGCTATTAACAAATTTTCAGCTTGCTATTAATAAACTTTTTTTTGGTACGCGGGATCCAGACCTATAAGTAATGGGACATTTTTTATCTCCACGAATGACCCTTATTTTTTTAATTGTAAATTCAAGACTTATTATAAGACTTCACCTTTTCAGTTTTGTAGGTAATTTAATTTTTTTAACAACTCGAGAACGACTGGGATTTGGCTAATTTTTATTTTAAAATATTTGTAGGAAGTACAAGGAAGGTTTACGTTTAAAGTGTGAGAAAAGATGATAAAATTGTAAGGAAAATGCTAAAAACAACAATTTTATTTTCAATGGCTTATAACTTTTTTCTTATTTCTTTCTGTACGTCGCTGTATTTTTTAGAATATCGATTTGTAGATTTCCTTCTTTTGTCCAGATCCGGAAGGTTTGATGTAGTTCATCGACTGTGGCTTTGTATATTTGATTTTGAATAAGTCGAGAGTTATTTTGTTCATTACAGTTTTAAAAGAATACCATCGATCTTTAATATTGTGAAACTTTTCTTCTCTATCCTCCAAACTAATTAGACTAATTACGTGTAGTTGATGAAGGTAACTTAGACAGTAGACATTGAACTTTATTGAGTTCTTGTCTCATAGTTCCAAATCACCGACTAAGAAGATAAGAGGATATGATCCGGAGGGACTTCAGCTCCAGGATATGCTTTGACTACTTTTACTGCGTTTTGACAAAGCTCATTGGTAGTGATGTAATCTATCTGCTTTCTCCTTATTTTCAGGATCATCTGCTGGAGCTTTTCGAGTGTAAAGTCTCCTTTACGGTATTTTAAAGTAGGTATTTATAGTAATGTAAAAATAAATGCACGTAATAATCCAAAATATACCATATAATATATAAATCAGCGCCAATATATTATATGTCAATAATAGTTAACCACCAGAATTAATGGAGTCACATACCCAATGTTAAGTTGTAGTTGTCATTTTTTGATTACAGGATATATATGTCAAGTGTACAATTGCCCTAATGACATATCAAGTAACCAAGAAATATCCTAGGGAAAGCATTACAAATTGAATTTCATTGATATTACGAAACAATTCTTTGTCATGTATAATTATTACTTACCTACTTGTGTTTGTCATCACATTCTCACGTTATTATGTTATTATAGCCAATTACAAACTGACGATATGAAACAGACTGAGTATTTAAAATTTACTTAGTAGTTAGGCCAAGCTGTAAAATGAGCTATTATTTAATTTGGAGTACAGAATAAGAGAATTTTAAAACAAATCTGTTAAAACAAATTTTTCATTAGAGCAATTTAGTTATAACTTTTATATTGCTGAGTATGCACGTAACATTTTCGTGCACTACTTTATTGTATACGCTACATTCGGCTGCGTAAAATACATAGTGTTAACTTTACCGTCTTTATAGTGAACATAGTAATAGCAGGTTCACCAAAATAAATAGGCTGCAGCCAGGCGCGGATACAGGGGGGGGGGGGTCAACAGGTCCATGGATCCCCCTATTGTATTTAGTCTATAAGTATTTTTTTATTTTTTTCTGTTAACTCTAAACTTTAAGCCATCAGTACAACACTAAATTACACGACAACCGCTTCCAAAGAATTGAAAGAAGCCATCTTCTTCTTCTTCTTTAAGTACCGTGCCCAAATTTTTAGGCGTGGGTAGCTTCCATAACAATTTGCCGATATCGTTTTCGATCTTGTGCGGCATGTAACAATTGATCTGCTGATAAGCCAGTCCATTGACGAAGGTTTCGGAGCCATGAATATTTCTTTCGACCAATTCCTTTTTTCCGCCGATGTTTCCATTGAGTATTAACTGCAGCATCCTGTATCTGCTACCTCTCATTATATGCCCCAGATATTCAAGTTTTCTCTTTTTTATCATCTTCATTAAGTCACCTTCGCCTTGACCTACTCTGTTTAAGACTTCTGTGTTTGAAATGCGTTGAACCCAAGATATTCTGAGCATTCTACGATACGACCACATCTCAAAGGCTTCTAATTTGTTCATCATGTTAACCTTCATGATCCAGGTTTCACATCCATATAGTAATACAGGATACACATAACATTTTAGGAACTTGATTCTTAGTTGTAAGTTCAGCTGAGAGTTGCTCAGCTTGCAATTTCTATACGAGTTTTAATTTCTTCATCCGGATTTAGTGTCTCGTTTATCCAACATCCTAGGTATTTAAAATGGTTAACTTTTGTTATTGATTCATCACTGACAATTAGTTGCATAGGGCCGACGTCTTGTTTACTAACCACAAGTAACTTTGTCTTTTTGCATTTATGTTAAGTCCGTTATTGGAGCATTCTATAGTGACTCGATCAATAAGGAATTGAAGATCTTCGATATTTTCAGCCATGATCGCGGTGTCGTCTGCATATCTGATGTTGTTAATAGTTTCTCCCCCGATTCGAACTCCACATTGTCCTTCCAAGGCTTCATTAAAAATTATTTCTGAGTATACGTTAAACAAAGTTGGGGATAACACAACAACATACAATCTAATAAAACACCCTTCTCTGAAAAATAATCTGCAGGCGCATTTGTTTGGGTACCGGTGGAACCATAAATAACGGAAATATTTTTCTCAATTCAAAGAATAACAAAAATGATATTTTAAAATGCAAATACATTATACTGGGTATAAACCTTATCTTATGAAAAGTCACCTTTGAAATTTGCGATACAATAAAGATATAAAAATTTGCATTTTACTAGATAATCCATGCGTACCTACCCATTGATGGTAGAAAGGTTAATTTTTATGGTAAAGAACGACCAGTGAGATTAATAGTCGTGAATTGTCTGTCAATATTTTGATACCTTCTTCTCTTTTATAGAGCTATTTTCTTCATTTTTTTTATCCAACTTAAGTAACTCGACTAGGGCCAACTAACGTAATACTAAATATCAAGCATGCTTTAGTTTTGTTATAAGGAATTAATTTCTTTATAATAAAATAAAACTGCATATTTTTTCCTGTTGTAGACTTAAAAAAAAACTTACCACACGTGTACCTATTAACGTTCAAAATACAAATATTCTTATTTGAAAGCTGTAGAATTTTTTAAACAAGTTAAAAAATTTTGCTATACCTAATAAAAAATATTTTAACTATTTAGAATGGGAAATAAGCCACAATATTATTAAAAAATGATTTTTATTAACGTTTCGACGCCCAAATCGGGTGCCGTTGTCAAAATACAAAATACTATTAATATAAACAAAAATGTTGTTGCTTAGTAAAAAAATTCTTCTAATAATTTATTTAATTTGACTCATTTATATCGGCAATTCAGATACATATGATGATACATTTTAAAGTAGAAGACTTTAAAATGATATTGCCAATATTTATGAGTTGCGTTCCTGGGACGACTTTACTGAAAGATAGTTCATTCGATTACATGAAATCAACCCCAACTCAAGAATATCCGTCACAAAAAAATCATAGCATGTGATCTGTCTTTAAAAAGACAACCACATGCAACGGTGACATTAAAATTCTCGCGTTAGAGATCTCATAGTAAATCACGAGGGAAAACCAGGAAAAACCTCGTGATACTATCCTGGTTTTCCCTCGTGATTTACTATGAGATCTCTAACGCGAGAATTTTAATGTCACCGTTGCATGTGGTTGTCTTTTTAAAGACAGATCACATGCTATGATTTTTTTGTGACGGATATTCTTGAGTTGGGGTTGATTTCATGTAATCGAATGAACTATCTTTCAGTAAAGTCGTCCCAGGACCGCAACTCATAAATATTGGCAATATCATTTTAAAGTCTTCTACTTTAAAATGTATCATCATATGTATCTGAATTGCCGATATAAATGAGTCAAATTAAATAAATTATTAGAAGAATTTTTTTACTAAGCAACAACATTTTTGTTTATATTAATAGTATTTTGTATTTTGACAACGGCACCCGATTTGGGCGTCGAAACGTTAATAAAAATCATTTTTTAATAATATTGTGGCTTATTTCCCATTCTAAATAGTTAAAATTGTAAAAATGCCACAAGAAAATAGCTTCAGAACAACATTAATAAAAAATAGTTGTGAGTTATTAACATTTATAAATTACTGCAAAAATAAGGGTTTCTTGCAGTTATCTAAAATTGTTTATGTATTTCAAATTAAAAACTATTAAGATCTAGAATATTTATTTGAAACATTTTTCTCTAAAATCTACAAGGAATGTTTTATAGACGAAAACATGAGTTTTTACACTGTATAATCGTTTAAAAACAAAACAATGTCGGATATTGAAGCAATTGAGAACGAGAAAATTTTTTAATGTTTTTTAGTTATGTCGAAATACTATAAGTTAAAAAGGTGCAAAATAAATTTCTTCTATTTTAAGATTTTAATATAAATTCTATTTTTAATTTGGAATTATCTTCTATATCAAAATAAGCCACAATCCTTCAGTATTCACTATTCAGATTCAGGTAGATACATAAAAGGGCAAAGGACTGGTCATAACTGCTCGTTCGCACATTGTGTGACAAGCTAGTAAAAGCAATTCAAGGATTATTGAAAATTGACTAAATTCTGTTGCCAAATCTATCCGCTAAAAAAAATGTTCTAATAATTTTGATTTTTCGGTAGAAAAAAAATCGGCAGATTAATTTGAAAATTAAGAATTTTGATTTTTCGGTAGAAAAAAAGGAGAATTAGGTAGATTGGTAGATTTGACAGGTATTCTGTATATCTACCGAAAAATCGGTAGCTGTATCATCACTGTATTTGAGGTAAGTCTGGGCCCCCAATTATGAATTTCTAGATCCGCGCCTGGATGCAGTCGTTAGGCCATTTAGAGAGAATGAAGGAGATGGAGCCGTTCTAACACATTTCTAACCAAAAACTGGATGGGATGGGGAGAAGAGGCAGACCCAGACCAGAGCACGATTTAAGGACCAGGTGGAAGACGACTTACCTGTGTTAAGAGTACGGAAATGTAAAACCAAGGCGATGATAGGTAGGAATGGAAGCTGATCCTAGAACAGACCAAGACCCACTATGGGTCGTAGAGCCAATGATGATGACTATCAATTATTTTATCGTCCCGTTTTCTCAGTGTAATAGACGTCTGTTGCCTAAGCCGCGTCCTCACTGGTAAAAAATTGTGACGAACCAGTTGTTCGTCGCAAATATTTGCGTGTTCGGAACGAAATTTGCTAATGTGGACGTGTTCGTCGTATAAATCGGACTCAAGAATTTTCGACGCCCACAACGCACACGCTCCATCGGTTGTCGGGTTTTGTCGCATACGGTTTGCAGTGTGGACGCTGCTTTGTTTACTCCACACAACCTGAACAGACGCGCACGCGCACAACGATCGATAAACAAATTCTCGGTGGTCGAGCAGTTAACTACGACGCAAATCTTTGCGACGAATCATTAATTCAATACGTACGTAAAATTTACCAGCGAGGGTGCAGTTTTAGGTTCACGTCTATTCTAGTTCTTTTAGTGAATTAATTTAACCTTTTTAAGTATTGATCTTTTCCTTAATTTTAGAAGAAGCAGTAGTTGCAACATATCATATTTAACACTTTACATAGCGATGTTTATATAAAAAGAATGTGTGTGTACTTTGTACGCACGTAAGAAGTTATACTTCTATTATATGATTATATGATTATAAACGAAATTAATATACTTTTTATTTATATTTTATTTAAATATTAAATTAATTTATACTTACTCCTTCTCAAACATTTTTATTAAAACTGTGCCAAAAAACACATTAAAAATGCCACAAATGATTTCTGAACATTAATTGTCGGAAAAATTTTTAACTAAATACGTATTTTCTGAAAATAAAATTATATAATAAATATACTTACAATCATAAAATGTATAAAAAAAATAAAAAAATAAAAGTTTCTATTGGGATTCGAACCAACTTACCACGCGGCTGGTATTTGCGTTGTATTGGGATTCACCCGCATTAAAACTTCGCCACAGAGGCAGCTTGTCATTATGTGCGAAGATCGTCTAACTAAACAGATTAACCTTTTGACATTTTTAACTTATGTAAATCAAATTATTTTGATTTTGAATTGAAATGATTTAGAATTGAAAAAATACAACAAAACATAAAGTAAGAAGACAATATATTAGGTGAATATTGATAGAAATTTTGATGGTAATCAAATTATGTAAATAAAAGTATTACATACTACTTATGTATTTTGGTAGGTTCAAGGTAGGTATCGGAGCCCGTATAACGACTAATAAATTTCGCAATCACTTGCGTCGTGCAAAGTGGCTATGTTCAAATATCATAACAAAATTTGATCAACTATTTATAAAACACTTACCAGTGAAAGATTCTTTAGCTTTGAATAAGCGAGATCTGCGGCACTCATACTAGGCACAGTTTGATGAGCTTTCACATTGGCATGCAACAATCATCTCTTCTATGTAAATAAGTCCAAAAATATAATATGAAAACTATTTAAAAAGGCAGTATAACCATTAACTAACTTTTTGTTTGTTGTTTCTCTTCCTACAAATTTTAAAACGCAACAAGCATACATTATAACCAAACCATGCACAGTCCCACAGCTGTGCCACAGCTGCCATATTGGATAATTTTTGTCATGTCATTTGAACATCCAATCAGAACAAAGTTATAATGCGCATGCGCCCGGTCGCTAGGTTTTCCCATATAAAATTTCACCGTCATTACGCCCGTAAAGTTACGCCTTCAAAAAGTTTATACCTACAGTCAGAATGCAATACACATTTTAAAGTTTAAATAAACGAATATCTTTCATGTTATTCTAACTATACACAGGAATAGTATC
Source organism: Diabrotica virgifera virgifera (assembly GCF_917563875.1). Taxonomy (NCBI): domain Eukaryota; kingdom Metazoa; phylum Arthropoda; class Insecta; order Coleoptera; family Chrysomelidae; genus Diabrotica; species Diabrotica virgifera. Next base: position 196,286,005 of record NC_065447.1, on the reverse strand, counting down.
ACAAAGGTAAAATAATAAGAGAGTTGAACTATTTCAATAATCGTAATTTCTACTGGATGTAGAAACTGGGTCATGGGTTATAAAGTAAACCCATTAATAAATATAAAACTTTATTGTCTATCGTATGTTTAGGAAGTAATCATAGGCGATCGGCTATGTATTTTAGAAAGGAACAACAACGTTAACGGGTTTTTATTGTTGCATATGGTCAATGGTCAAAAGCTGATAAAAGAAATTTGGGAACAAGAACACATACCAAAAGAATGGACTGAAGCCACACTGTGTCCAATTCACAAAAAAGGCGACAAAAGTCTATGCCATAATAACAGGGAAATAGCCCTTCTAAACGTTGCATATAAAATACTTGCAGTACATATAAAAGACAAGATAACACAAAAGATAGATAATGACATAGGAGAATATCAATGTGGATTCAGAAGAGGAACAGCACGGTGGATCAAATTTTCCTGCTGCGTGAGATACAAGCGGAAAGCCACGAATACGGGAAATCTACAATGGCCCTATTCATCGACTTTAAACAAACTTTTAACGGAGTTAAACAAAAAGAAATATACAAAGCACTATGTGAAATTGGAATTAGTGAAAAATTAATCAAGATGGTAAAAGTTACACTCAGAGGAACAGAGAACAGGGTTAAAATAAATGAAAAGGAAACAGATAAGTTTAAGTTCGGTGAAGGGGTACGACAAGGAGACCCACTGTCATCATTGTTGTTCAGTATATTTCTTGAAATGGTCATCAGAGAAGCCGAAAAGGACAGGACTTGTATACCAACGAAAACACCAATGCTTGGCATTTGCTGATGACACAGTACTGCTAGCCAGAAGTAAACAAGAATTAAAAGAAATACTAAAAAGACTAGAGGCGATAGGAAGAAAGAAAGGGATATACATAAACGAAGAAAAGACTAAATATATGGAATGGTCAGAACTAGAATACACAGAAGGACAATATCTGACAATAAACACAGAGGCAAAAATATATACATTCGAAGAAGTAGGGAGATTCCAATATCTAGGAGCGACATTCACTAGGAGACCAAATATAAAAAAAGAAATCCAAGCGAGAATTATGGCTGTTAATCGTTGTATCTTTGCTCTAAACAACTTATTAAGAAATAAGAACATATCTAGAGGGGCTAAGATAAGAATATACAAGACAGTGATAAGACCTATAGTATTGTATGCCAGTGAAACATTAACGATGAACAAATCCGAGCAAGTCATGCCTAAAGTGTTGGAAGGAAAAGTCCTAAGAAAAATATTTGGCGGAAAGATATGGAATGGAATGTGGATAAGAAGACCAAATGTAGAACTGGAGAGGATGTATGGTGAACCAAACATAGTAGGGATCATAAAATCACAAAGACTGAGATGGCTGGGACATAGTCAAAGGATGCCAAACACAAGACTTCCCAAAAGAATACTAACGGAAGGAATAGGAGGAAAGAAGAAGAAAGGTAGACCGAAAACCAGATGGACGAAAGATGTTGAAAAAGACATAGAAGAACTGAAAATCACAAATTGGAAAAATAAAGCAGCAAATAGAAGAGATTGGAAAGGAATAGTAAACCAAGCCATGGGCCGTCTAGGCCTGGAGAGCTAAACTATATATATATATATGGTCAATGGACTTCTAAATATTTATGAAAAAACCGAGGAGTGTTACCATTTAAAGGGGTGGGTTTTTAAGAGAGAAAGGAGTGAATTAGTTCCTCGCACAGGGTGCATTAGGGTGAGTTCTATGTACTATTGGTACAAACACGTCTACAGAAAAAATGTTTCATATTAAATTTACTATCGAAATATCACCTTTTAAAATCAAAAATATTTTTTTACAAGAATATATTAAAAAAAAATGCAAAAAAATCACTAAAGAAAATAATTTAGTTTTTTGCCCCATAACTTTTTTCCGCGGGGATATAAGTATAGGCATTGCTTCACAGAAAAAAAACTTCCATCACTCCTCTTTAAAATGACTTTTGGCAGAAGTCTATAGAATTTACAGTTTTCGAAATATGATTTTTCAAAACTTCACCGCTTACAGCATTTTTGGGCCAGCTTCCCCATTATTTCGCAATTTTAGATAGAGAAGAGATTTTTAGATAATTAGACGACATTTCCGGATAGACTTCCGAATAAATAGATATTACAATTTTAACATTGTTACCGCATTTTAGCCGCTTTATCTCTATATAAATTTGTCGTTTATTTGCAAAAAAGTATGCAGCTGGATTTAGACTTCTTATTGTAATAAGGTAGAAAAGTAAGCATGAGGTCACCACTCGAGATTGCTTATTCTAAAACAATGCAAGGCACTCGCGAGCGGCTAATTGAGTTATGCTTAAGAGCAGAATAAGAAACGGGTACTTAGGCTGTAATTGCAATCTACTATTAACTTCCCTTCTTTGAACAGATGTTTTAGTCCGGTGCAGAATCTAATTAGGAAATATAATTATGTCAGAAGAATTTTAAAAGATGGAAGTTTTAGAAGCTCTAAATTTTAAGATCTTAATTGTAAACAATGTTCATGTATATATAGATACAGGGTAAGTCATGAAAAACTGTACGTATTCCTACCTCTTAGGGAGGCTCCTATTTCTATTCCCATTAAAAAATTTTTAATAATATACAGGGCGGATTATGAATTATATGTTTTGAACCTACATTTTTAAAAGAAGACGATTGTTTAATGGCGAAAGCAATATTTGCGAACGATAAAAAGATTAAGATTAGAAGGAAGATGCATTTTTAACTTAGATGAAACCTGACTAAACGAAAATCATACTGTTTCAAAAGTCCCATACTAGATAAAAATACTATAATTTCTCCATGAGCCTTTTTAGAAGGATAATCTACTGTTTTAATACTTCCTCAAGAAGAGGTCGAAGATTAATAATTTCGCACATTGGTAGCATTAGACTAACAATGGGAGAAACACTTCAAACTACCCAAAAAAAATAGGGGGTTTTTGGGGGTCTTTATTGGGTGTGTTTCGCAAAACTTTTGATTGTTATAAAGGACTCAGTTACTTTAAATTATATTTAACCTATAAAAAAACCTTAATTTGGTCTACTGTAAAGTTTGCTACTATAGGTAAAAGCCCCCAAAAATTCTAAAGCAATTTTTTGGGTTTTTGAAGTGGTGCAGTTTATGTACAAATATGAAAATAAATTAAAAATACAGTTTTTGATAAAATACACATCATAAAAAAAATTAACCAGCAGCCATCTCCAAAGAAAGTTATACGCTTTTTCAAAAAAGAGTGCCACCTAAAAAAACATAAAAGGAAAAAATTATGTTTTTGGGATAGAGGAGGGGGTGACGTGATAAAGTTGCGCTGTTTTATTTTTTAATCACATAAAACACGTAAAAGCATAAAAACGTTTATTCAGGTTGTATCGAACTCAAAAAATATGATTAACACTGAAGAAATTCGCAAAAAGCCTTAAAAACCTATTTTTTGGGGATTTGAATTTGAGGTTAAATTCTTCCATTTTTGAATGTCTTACACAGCAGTTACTTTAAATTATATACAACCTATAAAAATCTTTATTTGATTTATTTTGAAGTCTATAAAATGGGGAATATTCCCAAAAACCCATAAAAACAGTCTTTCGGTGCACCTTATGGTCACCTTATGAAGAAATCTGTAATTAGAAATATAGTTTTTGATCAAATATACTCAAAATAAAAAAATTAAACCTGCAACCATCTCCAAACAAGTTATAATATGTAGGTACTCTTTTTTGTAAAAAAAATGCATTTGGCATTATGTACGGGTCTATAAAAGAGTCTAAATTGTCAATCTACGGGTCTGCAAAAATAGAAATGTTTTTTAAAAGTTTGAACTATATTACAAAAAATTAAGAAACTTTAATTCTATGAGTGGGCGCATTTTTACTACCTAAATGGGGGTTACCCATTAATTATAAATTGTAGACAGTCCTTAGTATCAATTTCATCCGATTTACCTATTATTTGTACCACACCTAGACGAATTCAAAGTAATAAGGTAAAGTAAAGTAAATGCAAAGAAGGATCAATTTCTGTAAAACTTGTGTTAGGGGACACAGTTTCAATTTAAAAGCTTTTATAAAAATATGAAAATATCTAAGTCATAAAAAGAATGTTTAGATTCGGATTAGAAAAGACTTTTTTATAGTATCTTATTATCTGTGAATTACAATCTGCGTTTATATCCTTTACCTACATTTTTGTTTAGTAAACAATCGTAAATTGTAAACTATCGATTGCGTAGTAAACAATCGTAAGTGCCTTAATTTTGGTCAGATACAATGATCTTTTGACATTGCTGTGATAAAGCATTTGTAATACATACGCATACGTATAAGTTACTAAACTAAATGATGAAGAAAAAACAAATGTGGAATTTCATTTCTGCCAAAGTCTTTTCTTCATCAGAACACTTTCAACTTTGTTTTTTTCCAAAACTACAAATACTGAGATACACTCGTTTACCTTTAAGGTACAGTTTATTAACTTATATAAGTTAAAAAACTTAAATATAAAATCTATATTTTTATATACAGTCGAACCCGCTTATTGGAATAGCCTTCGTGCCAATCAAAAGTATTCCAATAACCGGGATGCTCTAATAACCGATAATTGGTGGCTAGTAGAAACGTTTCGGGACCTCAAATTTCTATACCTTAAACTGGGATATTCCTTCAAGAGGTATTGTAATAACCAGGTTTGACTGTACTTCGTATTTTGTTATACAAAACATAAATTATATGATTGAGCAATAAATTAAAAATGATGAAAACATTAAAAAAGTTTCTAACAGTAATAACCCACCCAGGATTAATAAACTTAGTTAAACATTTATATACTTCATATTTTTATATGATTAAATAAGTAATTATATGATTAAATAATAAATAAAGAATGATCGAAATATTGAAAAAGTTCGTTATAGTAAAAATCCTGTACATAATTAATAAGAAAGGTCTGTTAAAATAGTTTTTCATAACTAAACCTCTTTATTTCCTAACAGTATTATTAGAGCTATATTGTAATTTTTTATACCAATTATTGTATAATATGCTAGAGTCTAGGCACCAGAGGGGTCACCGTGTCCTTTTCAATTCTGATGGACAAATCAATGGTTTCTTATGAAGTTTTGGCTGCTGATTACGAATGTTGGGGTGGATTTCGATCCTAGTGGTCAAAAGATTGTTATAAATAATTTAATTGTTTATAAGGCCATGGCTCCTAAACTAAAAGAGATAAAAAAATGTTTCAAATTAAATTTGTTCCTTAGTAAAAAACGAAGATAAAAACGTTTACTAAACTTAAATCCAACAAATATAACTCGAGATATTGTGAAATTAGTGTACAATGCAAATTGCAAATGGCAATTAGTGTACAATGCAAATGAGCCTTAGAAGGTCTCATTCAAGCTTAATGAATAGGCTTCCAAACAAATTTTGTTAAATTACTTTATCTTTATTTGTTTTAAAATTATACCCATTTGAAATTTTAATTTTTTTAAACAAATTTTACATTAATTTATTTATAAGGTTTTCAAGCAAATTTGAGCTGTAAAGATTTATACTTTAATTAACAGTAATGATAGAAGAACTCAAAAGAAATACTTTGAGCTTATGAAAATGTTTGTTAGTTTATTTTTGGCCAAGATATCGATATTTTAATGGCGCTCTATGAGGCGCAAGATCGGCTCACAATCAAGTAAGTGATGAGATTCGTAGCCAAAATATCGATATATTGGCCAAAAATAAACTTACGAACATTTTCATAAGCAAACATTTTTCCTGCTGAGTTCTTATATTATTATTTTTAATTAAAGTATAAATGTAGTAATGAAACACAGACTTACTCACAATCATTGAATTATACTTTGACGACCGGTTTCGATCTCTACATTATTCAGATCATCTTCAGGTCGGCGTTACAAGTAGTTAAATGCTACAATTAAAGAAAACCAGAGTTAGAACATTGTCTGGTTGCACAAATGTTAATAGAAAGCTAACTTCGAAAACATTTTTTGAAATAGAGGTTTGCAACTGTTGACATTTCAGAAAAGCGATACATACAAATGCACACTTATGAGCAACAGATACTCACAAGCATGCATAAGTAAATGAATGCATGCCGTTTATGAATATTTGTTGGAAAGTTAAAAGATAATAATAAAAATAAAAAATTTTTAAGAAATTTTTTATAAATTGAATAACTAATTAAAACATTAATCAAATAAATATGCTTCCAAAATTCAAAAAAAAATCTAATAATAGATAGTAATATTGCTCTGATCTACTTACATGCCGTTACAAGGGATGCACTGCCACTTAGTTGTTAACATGTTAATACGTCCAACTTATGCTAATAGGTTAGCTGGGAGAGGTATAGGGCAAACAGACATGTTACGTAGGTCAAAACACAGTAAATTCTTTTGAAATTTGAATGGATCCTGAAGGAAGATGCGTGCTGTGAAACAAAGGATGTTGTGTTAGACAGGAGAAAGGCAATGCTCGAGTGGATGTGTTTTAAATGTAGCTAACATCGCTCCGCTCGAGCATTAAAATATCTCAATTGTAAATCGCCCTTATAATATTAATACACTTGTTGGTTAAATAACTATAAAGATCCTACATACATATACCATTAATATAGTTAAAAGAAACGTCGCTTATAATTTAGGTATAAAATCAAGTCAAATAATACGAAATTATAAAAAGTGAATATTGGTGAAATATAAGGCGAAATATAGGGTAAAAAATAAAGAAATTGTTAACTAAATATTTGTAATACTCACCACAAGTGATAATTAAACAACATAAATGAATTTTGCAACTAAAACACCACTTTAAATAGATAAAAGACATTTTACCTTTACACTTACACTGTGTAAATGTTATTTTCTGAAGTTTTGAGCCTGATCCCTATGATTAAGACAATCGAAAAATACATGGTACAAATCTCCGGTAGACTCATTATTACATGGACAAAGGGGAGTTTTATAGATTCCATAGGAAAATTGACTCACCAGAGCCAGCGATAACGGGTCTGCAAGGGATGCAGTGCAGGCGGGGGCCCCTGTTTGTGGGGCGCTAAAATAAGTTTTTTTTTCGCTGCAGGCACTTTATACCCTAGTACCGGGACTGAATGTCAACTATTTTTAGGAGGTAAATGATTAAAAAACAAAAAAGAAAGTTAACAAGTGAATAAAATAAAAAAAAATGGAATAAAATAATTATTTAAAAAATAATAAATACACGTTTTTATAACGTTATTTTTTATTTATTACATATTTCATTACATATTTTATCTTACATTATATTATATCATCATATATTTTATTTTACATATTAAAGGAAACCTAAGACTAAAAAACTTAAAGTAGATATAGTGCATCTGAGTGCTAAAACTGTTAAAACTGTTAAAAGTGAAAACTGTAACTCATATCATGCCTCGCTTTATAAACTCATAACAGAAATATACAGAGTGAGTTTTATGTATGGAAACACTCAATTATCTCAGAAACGGCTTGCACGAATTTTATAAATTTTGGTGAGTAACGGTTTTATAATGCAGCCGATATTATAGTGGTAATTACATTGTTGTCAGATCTTCCGATTTTCTGGAATCGAACTTTTTTATTTCAAATGGAGCACCCTGTATATTTTTTGTGTGTCCTTAGTCCTTGTCGAAAGTCCTTAAAAAATACTGATTATTGCTACATTTATTACAAAAAAATTCAACCAATTATAAAAATCTACTTTTTCGGTCCTGGTAGACATTATTTTAATTTCTTTGGATCATTAGGAACAAAAAAGGTTTGTTGTATTTTGTCTCTAAAGTTAATCGTTTCCGAGTTATAAATAATTTAAAACTGAAAAAAATCGAAAAATGACGATTTTCAAGGTTCAAAAACACAATAAAAAGATACTAGTTTTGAAACTACGAAGTGCCTTAATTCAAGATCAAACCTTATTTTATCAGCTACCGATAAGTTGTATTGGCTTATTTCATTTTAAAATATTGTTTTTTAGTTGTTAATGCCCGATCGCCCGTCCTCTCATATGCGCTTTATTAACAATTAAAAAACAATGTTTTAGAATAAAATGTGCCAAAAATTCTTACATGCAGCTGATAGAAGATTTTAGCTTGAATATAGGTGTTTCGTAGTTTCAAAAAGTATATTTTTTACTTGTGTTTTTGAATATTGAAAATCGTGGTTTTCCTTTTTTCAGTTTTAAATTGTTTATAACTCGAAAACGAATAACTTTAGAGAAAAATTACAAAGGACCTTTTTTGTTCGCAATGATCCAAGGAACCTAAAATAATGTATAACCTGGCCGCAAAATTAATTTTTGTAATTTGTTTAAAATTTTCTTTTTGCAATAACTCCGAAAATATGGCATCTAGGGAATGTAACATGAAAAATAATCATTATTTCTTATGGACTTCAAAATGCAAAAAATATACAGGCTGTCCCATTTGAAATAAGAAAGTTCATTAAATTTTAGGAAAAACGGAAGATCTGACAACAATGTAATTATCACTGTCAGATCGGCCGCATTAGAAAACCCTTACACACCAAAACACATAAAAATCGTGCAAGCCGTTTCCGAGATAATTGAGGGTTTCCATACATAGAATTCACCCTGTATAATAAATAATATATAAAAAAATAAAAACCTTATTTTGTAAAAGGTATATGTATTTAACCCGTATTTATCCCATATATTTCGGTCAAAAAGTGTCCACCGAAATACAAAGATGAGAATCTATAAAACCTTAATTCGACCAATAACATGCTATGGCAGTGAAGTCTGGGTGCTGAAAGAAACAGCCAAAAACAAACTCGACACATTCGAAAGGAAAGTACTTAGGAGAATACTAGGACCTGTGAGGGAAACCGGAATCTTCAGAAGTCGATACAACAACGAGCTTTATCAACTTTATAAGGAAACGCCCCTGTCAGACTTCATTAGATTACAAAGATTGCAATGGGCCGGACATGTGATAAGAATGGGAGAGGATAGGCTACCAAAACGAGCACTGAATGCTAGAATGCAAGGAAAGAGACCGGTTGGGAAGCCACGAAAGCGCTGGGAAGACACAGTAAACAGCGACGCACAAGCCCTTTTAGGAGTCCGTGTATGGAGAAGAGCAGCCACAGACAGGCAAGGGTGGAGGCAAAAAATAAAGGAGGCCAAGGCTCAATTTGGGCTGTAGTGCCGTAGAAGAAGAAGAAGATATGTATTTAAAATTCCTAAAAAGGGCTGTATCACAAAACGTTTTCGGAATCAATATTCCATCATCAGTGTTATCACAGATTTATATGCTTTAAGCCACCAGGAATTTTTCATTGTGATATTTGTAAATAATATATACATAAATTTACTGGTTTAAGTTTATCAGTATGTATTAGTAAAATAAATCAGGCGTGACCTGTAAATGCAAACATGAAAAAAGTTTATCTACTATTACATATTTATGTATAGCTATGTATTGACAATCGAAGCAATAAAAAATGTATGTAATTCAGAAGTTGTGATATCTCCCATCTAATTCGGCTACCTTGTGATAGTATATCCTTGCTAAATAAAGTAGATACGATCGTTGGCTGATAATCTAGTTAATTATATAAATATGAATTTAGTAAATATGATAAATTAGTTCTTGTCACGCACTTTTCCTTAATAATTTATGTCAGCGGTCAAAGATTTCTGTATTATCTGGAACATGTAGTTGTTATAGTAAACGAAATAAGTAAGGCAAAAATGAGTAATTTGGCAATTAGAATTTCTCAGATTGGTCCGCGTTTCATTTTACATTTATGACATTATTGGCAAATCAGTTTTCATACTGACGTATTTCCCTAAAGTTTTCGGAAAAAATAAATATGTATTTTCTAGTTTTAAATTAAGTTTATTTTGTTAACTAAATACAGAAAATTAAGTCTACATATTTAAAGTTTATAATGTATTTTTATAGAACAGAAAAGAGGTCCGTGATCTTCGATGGCACGTAAATTTGGTCTTGCATGTGCAATAAGCCTTTGGACTGTTTCTAAATCGATCTCACGAAATTGTTGCAAAATTATTCGCCGTAGCCGATCTTTATTTTGGGCTTATACACCATTCGACTCAAAACAGCCCAAAACTCTTCTATAGGCCTCGCCTGAGGCACATTTGGTTGTCGCGTTTGGGAACAAAATTTTTATTTTGATCAGTTAACCAATCTTTCGTTCTCCTGGCGTAATAGGTCTGGATCCCGCGTATGCAAAAAAGTTGATTAATAGCAAGCTGAAAATTTGTTAATAGCTTAAGGGTGTCTAGTCGGATAAACTTTGATATATGGGAACACTGTAACAAGGGCAGTTTTAATTGTGGAACAGGTTAAAAATTCGGAACGGTCAGACCACGAAAACGGCACATTTATTTTGTCCGACAGAACAGACTTAAACTCTCCGAACACAGATTAAACTCCCATGCAAAAATCAGACTTCTATTTCACGTGTCATAATTCCTGTGATTTGACATATTCTACATGTTCCACTCATTAAAACGCCCATTTGGTGATAAATAGCAGTCTAATTTTTGAATGACAGTTTAATCTCTGTTTGGAAAGTTTAAGTCTGTTCTGTCGTTCAAAATACATGTGCCGTTTTCGTGGTCTGATTATTCCAAATTTTTAACCTGTTCCACAATTAAAACTTCTCCTGTTCCAGTGTTTCCATATATCAAAGTTTGTCCGACTAGACACCCTTAAGCTATTAACAAATTTTCAGCTTGCTATTAATCAACTTTTTTTTCATATGCGGGATCCAGACCTATAATGGCATGACGCTTGGTCGGACCAAAATATGATTTCTTCATCATTGGGGTGATGAGTATTTATAAATTTAATACGCATTGTAAGACACCTGTCAACGTAAATGTCAGCATTGAGAGCTTCACCGCGAACACGCTCAACAAACAGCTGTGAAACACCAGCTTCTGAGATGGCACACCATACCATACATTTTATCGGCAAATCTCACTTTTCCCTTCAACCTAACTTCGTCCGGTGCATCTTGTACATTGCCTGTATAAAATCCGTCATTGCCCTTCATTTTGGAATAGGATAAAGTAAAATACTTTTCATCATCCATAATTTTACCAGGAAAATGAATACGTCTCAATGCACGGCGACATCTAGGAATCTTTTCTAACTGGGATGGTGTGTACTTAGGAACTTTTTTCTTTTATATGGTTTTAAATTATTTCTAGATAGTCCAGAAAGCCACTGAGCATCCGCTAGGAAAAATATTCCGATTCGGATTTTTTGCACAATCTTACTCAAAAAGGACCCCTTTTAACAAATTTGCATGTTGCCAGGACCAAAAGTGGGTCAAAAATTTTTTAAACGTTTATTTTTCCTAAAATTGTTTTTTCTGCATGGAACAAAGTTTTTTTAGGTTTTTGAATCATTCCAAACAGAAAAGGTCTTTAGTGACATTTCTCTCAAGTTGATAGTTTTTGACATATAAGCGATTAAAAATTGAAAAATTGCGAAATTTACCATTTTTAACCATCAAAAATTATATGAAAAACTGAAAATTTGAATGTTGCCAAGATAGGTAGATATTCTTTAAACATCGATTGATGAAATCCCGAAGGGTATTTTGCAATACAATATTCAAAACTCCTTTGTTTTTTAATTGCGTGCGCGACACTATTTTCCACCGACAGTATGGTGCAAATGAAAGGAATAAATTCGTTATTTCGTAAACCGGAAACTTTAAGGAAAATTACCGAAGCAGGTCGATTTCTATTTTTAAGTTATGATATTGTGGCATATATGGTATACTAGTGACGTCATCCATCTGGGAGTGATGACGTAATCGATGATTTTTTAAATAAGAATAGGGGTCGTGTGCTAGCTCATTTGAAAGGTTCTTTAATTCTCTATTTAGTAATATAAACATTTATATAATTATTTATACAGGGTGTCCTTCTACTTCTTTTTTGTCAAATAATTTAATTTAATCAAAATTTTTTGGACACCCTTATAAATAATTATGTAAATGTTTACATTACTGAATAGAGAATTAAAGAACCTTTCAAATCAGCTACCAGACGACCTCTATTCTCATTTAAAAAATCATCGATTCCGTCATCACGCCCAGACGGATGACGTCACTAGTATACCATATATGCCACAATATCATAACATATAAATAAAAATCGACCTGTTTCGGGTTTTTGCCTTAAAGTCGCCGGTTTACGAAATAACGAATTTATTCCTTTTATTTGCACCATACTGTATGCACATGAAACGGTGGAAAATAGTGTCTCGCACGCGTGATTAGAAATTAAAAAACAAAGGAGTTTTGAATACTGTATTGCAAAAACACTTCGGGATTTCATCAATAGATGTTTAAAGAATATCTACCTACCTCGGCAACATTCAAATTTTAAGTTTTTCACATAGTTTTTGAAGGTTAAAAATGGCCGATTTCGCAATTTTTCAATTTTTATTCGCTTATATGTCAAAACTATCTAGTGGAGTCAATGAAGGTGGATATGAGTTATTACCTCAGATTTCGTTGAACCTCCATCGATTTTCATAAAAATTGGTGAGTGGTTAAAGGATACCTCAAGGAATAAAGGTGATACAGTGCCAACTTGCGCTTTTTGCATTTTAGGGGTGAAATACACCACTTTTTTAAAAATTATTTTTTTGATTTCTGAAAGTGCAGTCACTGTAAGTTTTCACTTCCTATTTCGTTGAACCTTTATCGATTTTCATGAAAATCGGTAAGTAGTTAGAGGATACCTCAAGAAATAAAAGTTATATAGCATCAACTTGCGCTTTTGCATTTTAGGGGTGCAATACACCCCTACTTTTTAAATTGTAAAAAATGCAGATTTCCGCATTATGGCGCAAGTAATCTTTAATTAAGAAAAATAAATATTTGTTTTATAATTATGTGCATGAATTACATTTTTTTTTAATTTTTCAAACCTTACAGTAACCAAAAATCCGAAAATTAACAAGTCGAAAATCACGAAAACCTTATTCTTCTATATTTCTGAAAGTGTAGTCACTGAATGTTTTCACCCACGATTTTTTTGAACCTTTATCGATTTTTATGAAAATTGTTGATTGGTTAGAGGATACCTCAAAAAACAAAAGTGATATGGCACCAAGTTGCGCTTTCTGCATTTTAGGGGTGAAATCCACCTTTTTTTTTAATGATAAAAATGCAGATTTCAGCATTCTGGCTCAAGCAATCTCGTTTAATTAAGTAAAATAAATATTTTTTTTACATTTATGTGCATGATTTATAATTTTTATTAATTTTTCAAACCTTATAGCAAATCATAAAAAATCATAAAATTAGCAAATCGACAATCACGAAAAAAATTATTCTTTTATATTTCCAAAAAGGCAGTCACTGAAGCTTTTCACCCCTGATTTCGTTGAACCTCCATCAATTTTCATGAAAATTGGTAAGTAGTTAGAGGATACCTCAAGAAACAAAAATGATGTGGTACCAACTTGCGCTTTTATCCTGGGGTGGATGTTACCCCTTCTCATGGGTGAACACTATTTTATTAAAAATAACCCCATAATTAGATAGAGGAGTAATAGTCCGTTCTTTAACGGTAAAATATTGCAAAACCTCTAAATTTTAAAGAACTGCTTGGATTGACATGAAATTTGGCATACACATAACTAATAAGTCAAAGAAAAAAAGTGATATTGTGCCGATGTGTGCTTTTGCCCTGGGGGTTGTTTTCACTCCCTCTTGGGGGTGAAAAAATATTCGTCCAAAGAAAGTCAGGAAATGGATAAACTGGCTAATTTTAAGTAACTTTTGTTCCATAGAGTTTTTTCACTAAGTCAATACTTTTCGAGTTATTTGGCAGTGAATATGTTCATTTTTTCAACAAAATAACCACGCTTTTAGACGGTTTTTCGCAAATAACTCAAATAGTAAGTATTTTGTCGAAAAAACATTCTTAGCAAAAATATAGCCTGTAAAAAATTTAAAAAAATGGTGTATATATTATGTCTCTACACCTAGTAGAAGCAGAGTTATAGCTAATGAAAAATAGGTTCATATTCGTCAAATTCCAAATGGAATACTTTAACGTGAAATAACCGAAAATGAAGCACATTTCGGGGAAAACTCATTACAACTTATTTAAAGTGTTTAGAAAAAGCTTTATTTTTGTTTTATAAAAAAAACTTCTAGCATCAAAATTAAACAAGTTGCGCTCAAAATAATGTTAGTCCCTTTTGGTTTTGGTAAAAAAATCGAAAAAATCACCCCCTAATTAGTATCTTAAATGAACTAATTCCTCACGACTTCACAAGTTTCTTGACTTGTGTATATATTCTTTATATGATCTGTAAGTTTCATCGGTTCAAAGTCCTTATTATTGAAAGGGCTGTAGTTAAAATCGGTTGAACGAGTCACTGATCACGAATGTATGCAAATTTAGAAACACCAAATCTTAATCAATTTTTGTCTAACAGAAAAACAAAAAAATACATGATATTCAAAAAAGCAAATCTGACTTTTTTTGTTTTTCGAGATTTTTGGTATCTCTAACAATTTTTAAGTTATTTTGGAAAAAAGCATATTTTTCAAAATGCATATTTTTAAAAATTTTAATTTGAAACCAAATTTTTTCAAAAAAAAGCACTTTGAGTCGATAAAACTTACAGGTCATATAAAGACAACACAAGTAAAATAATTTGTGGAGCGGTAACGATTAATTTCATTTAAGTTGCTAATTAGGGGGTGGTCTTCCCGAATTTTTTTTGCAAAAACAAAAGGGACCAACCTTATTTTGAGCGTAACTTGCTTAAATTTAATGCTAGAAACTTTTTGTAAAAACAGAAATAAAGCTTTTTTTAAACAATTTAAAAAATTTAAAATGGGTTTTCCCCAAAAAGTGCTTAATTTTTTGAATATTTCACGTCGAAATATTCTATTTGAAATTTGGTGAATATGAATCTATTTTTTATTGGCTATAACTCTGGTTCTACTAGATCCAGAGACCTAACGCGTACACCATTTTTTTTTACTTTTTTATAGGCTATATTTTTGCTGAGAACGTTTTTTCGACAAAATACTTACTTTTGAGTTATTTGCGAAAAACCGTCTAAAAATGTGCTTATGTATTTTGTTGAAAAATGAACATATTCACTCGCAAATATCTCGAAAAGTGTTGACTTGGCGAAAAAGCTCTATAGAACAAAAGTTACTTAAAATTAGTCAGTTTACCTATTTCCAGACTTATTTTGGACATATATTTTTTCACCCCAAAAAGGGGCTGAAAGTCACCCCCAGGGCAAAAGCACACATCGGCACAATATCAATTTTTTTTGTTTGACATGTAAGCTATACGAATGCCAAATTTCATGTCAATCCAAGCGGTTCTTTAAAATTTAGAGCAAAAACCGTGAAAGAATGGACTATAAATTCTAAGCAAACTTTCTTTTATCAAGTTTATAAATTTTTTATTTAAATAATATTTCATAATTTAATAAAATATTATTGGTACAGTAAAACCTGCCAATAACGGCCACTAAAAATAGAAAACAATTGGCCGTTATAGAAATGTGGCCGCTAATGCTAGGTTTCCTCTTCCACAAATACATAAAATATAAATGAAAATTTATTTATTTTAGTAATTAAAGCAAATCTAATTAAATATAATTCTACAAGCAAACGGAACATACTAAAACTAAATTCAATTTACTACAATATAAAACAATATCTATACGAAAAAACAACTACAAGAAAAACAGAATTTTTGTTTGTTTTACATTTTTTTAGATAAACGAAACATACTAAAACTAATTTAATATAAGTAATACATAATATAAAACAACATACTATAGCTACTACGAAAAATATGCTTATCACTAAAGTATCGTCGTGCTTTCATGCTATATTCAACAAAACCAACTTGGTACGGCCTTTAATTAGATATCGCAAATCACTTTGGCTGATTTTGTCTGCATATAGATTATGTTTGAAGAATCTCTTTTTTTTGTGAGACTGGATAGAGGACATCTCTCAAGTATGAATTCACATTCATGGTATATCGTTGCTATACAGGGATAATAATCTGTGCAATGTTATGGTACAGACTACGTTAAATATGAAGTAAATGTGGAAGATATACACTGGTTATTCATTTCAATTTAATTTTATTGTTTTTTAATCGTTTACATTTACAATATTTAAAATAATTAAAGACATAAAGTTAGGGATTTCAAAAATAAATTCAGTTCTCACTGACAGGGTGAGAAATAGTAAAGTGCCATACAATAGCATTTCATTATAATGCTCATTACAGGCATTACAGGTTGCTCCGTTTGAGAAAACTCATACTCTCAAACTTTGAGAAAACACTCATTCAGTTTCGACCAACCCTGTATTAGCTAAAATTAAACGTTTTGCTAGATTAATAATTTTTAACAATAATAGACTATATTAAAAATCACTTGAACATAAATTGATTTTCTGATGTCAAATCACTACAATTAAACAGGGGGTGAATATTGCTATGAAATTTGAAAAAAAAAATCGTAATTATCTTTTAAACTACTTCGTATAACATCACAAAACCTGATATTTTAAGAAATAAAGCATAGAGGAGAATCCAAAAATGTAAAAATATACAGGGTGTTCCATTAAACAAAAGATAATTTTGTTTCACCCTGTCAATATGGGTGGCCCTGTATATTTGGAAATGTATAAAAATTCTGATATTATCTATGCCCCAATCTCACCCAGATAAACTTTTTTCGTATCTCCTACAACAAACGACTAATTGGACTTCCCACAACCTGTATACATACAAAATCTCCGCTATAAAATTTTTTCAAAGAAAATGTTATTGGTTTTTTTAAAATAACTCAGTTAATTTTTGATATATGAGATTTATCCAAAACCATTACAGAGCTAAGTAAACGGTCTATAACACTGTATTAAACATAATTTTCTGAATCCTTTATTTTTTTTTAAATACAAGGTGAAATAGCCCCGGTTACATGGTTCTCGCAGTAAAATTTAGGTTTTAAATGTTTCTATCTCGGTTATTTTTTGTCGTAAAAAAATATTAAAAAAAGAAAAAGCTTAAATAAAGTTAAAACTAAAATTTTGTTCTCTACCATTTTTTAAGTATATCGAGTATTTTTGGAGTTATTATCAAAAGAAAATGAAATTCACGAAAATTTGAAAAATTCTAATTTTTTTTAATCGTATTTTTTTTCAAAAATATGCATTCTAAACCGGTCAAAATTGTTGAAGTTATTACTCATGTTAAAGTAAATAAAGTTTTAAGTGGGTTACTATAAATTTTAATTTTTGTGGAAATGACGTATGTTTCATTTTTCATTCTTCCCTAAAAAATCTGAAAGGGTCCTCTTATTTCCATCCTAACTTGCTTAATTTTGATGCTATCGACTTCTTATATAGCTTTTTGATAGTTACCTTTAGGTACTTTATTAAAATGTTTAATATCTATATTTAACAAAGTGCATCGTTTTCCTGTTATTTAAGCTTGAATACTAAAATTTAAGTACTCGGGGAAAAACAATATACATTCAATTGCATATAACTCACTTCGTATGTGTAATAAAGGATTTTTCGAATAAGGAGCTTATTTATTTTTATATTATCTTCGATTTTGGTAATAACAACTTCTTTGAAGAAACTTATGGTTTTTGAATTATTTATGAATAACTGCTTTAAAACATGGATTTTTTTCAGGAAAAATCAAAACTTTTGATCTTTAATAACTCAAAAACTATTGATTTCTTGAAATAACTCTATATAACAAATTTTACTTATAATTTGTCCCTCTTTCGATTGGTGGTATTATTTTTAATAAAATAATTTCCACCCCCGAGAAGGGGTGGCATCCCCCCCAGGGTAAAAGCGCAAGTTGGCACCATGTCACCTTTGTTTCTTGAGGTATCCTCTACATACTTACCAATTTTCATGAAAATCGATGGAGGTTCAACGAAATCGGAGGTGAAAACCTTCATTGACTCCACTATATGTGAACAAGCTCTTAGAACTTTGAGGCGCTTGTAATCTTCAATCGTTTTAGGCCCCGTTTTTATGACAGGCGCTTAACACGCGTTTTGATAACTTGCGATTACAACTTACAACTACATACATTTTACTTGAAACCGTTCACATGCCAACGCGCGTTTTAATCAGTGCTGGATTTACCACTAGCCCGACTAGGCCGCGGCCTAGGGCCGCAAAGCAAAAGGGGGCCGCAAGCAAAATGGGACCACAGCGTTTTGTAAAAAAAAGTTTTTTGGTAAAAAAATTTAATTTTTGTGTTCCAAAATTGCGATATGAGAGGCCAGTCATATGATATTGACTTGAATATATCAGGCAAATATATAGGTTTACAAGCGCTAATAAACGTACATACCAATTTAACTGAGCATGTTCCATGCTCCGCTCATTCATTGAATCTATTAGGCATACATGCGACTGATTGTTGTTTGGCAGTAACAAAACTATTCATGTTTATTCAAGAATTTTACGATTTCATGAGCACATCTACTTCAAGATAAGCCGTGTTGGAAAATATTGTCAAAAAAACGCAATAACGAAAAGAAACTCCTTCCAAAAAGAGTAAACGTTACAAGATGCCAAATGGCATGCTGTAAAAGCTATTTTAGTTAACTACTGGAGCTACTACGATGCAGTAAAAAACTAT
Organism: Diabrotica virgifera virgifera; assembly: GCF_917563875.1. Taxonomy (NCBI): domain Eukaryota; kingdom Metazoa; phylum Arthropoda; class Insecta; order Coleoptera; family Chrysomelidae; genus Diabrotica; species Diabrotica virgifera. Next base: position 196,267,236 of record NC_065447.1, on the reverse strand, counting down.
CAGCGGATACACTGGAAATCAAAAATGTGAGCCGAGCTAAAGCTAATGGAACCAGTAAACAATTTTTCAAATTAGAGAATGCTATTCTACTGAACATGTGGTATGGCATTTTACAACGTTTTGATAAGAATAGCCAAACATTACAAAATACTGCTACAGACTTGAATGTGTCTTGGAACATATACAAATCTCTAAAGGAGTACGTATTGAGTCTGAGAGACAACTTTGATTCCTATGAAAAAAGAGGAAAAGAGTTGCCTAAAAATGAAACCTACATTCTTGAAATAAAAAGATGCCCGCAAAAAAAGCTCTCCCTAGCGAAGGCAAATAAGATAAATCCACTGAACTCCACTTTAATGGCAAAGAAGACTTAAAGATTAATACATTCAATGTTGTTATTGACAAGCTTTATTCAGAATTAAATGAAAAACTTGGATTCTTAAACAACTGCTAATGAAGAACTTAGATTTTAAAAAAACGTTAATTTCCAATGAAGAAATCAGGGGAAAGCTTCTATTTTGGCTAAAAAGTATCAAATCGACATATTGTAGATGGTGACTTTGGAGAAGAGTGTGTACAGTTCAAAGGCTTTGTTGAAGGTATATTAGATGAAGAGAGAGAACCTTATGATAACAAGATTACCAAACCTCCGAGGAATACACTTTTGGAGTATCTGAAACCAGGGCCGCGCCGTCCACGTGTGCAATGTGTGCGGCGCACACAGGCGCCAGCAATTAAGGGGCGCCACTAGAGTTACTAAAATTTTACGCAGGTCAAAACAACACTTACCTATTTAACGCCCTTGCCACGCTGCATATCTTAACTTTACTGCATTCTTAGCAACAGTGGTTACATTACGTATTGATTTATACAATCTGCATAAACAAGAAAATGTGAAGACATGCAGCCACCGGTCCAGCAGAATTTTTGCTTTAAAGCCATTGTACAAAAATTTGATAGAAATTTATGATGCTTTATGTAATATAACACATTCGGATAAATTTTATCTTGATTCAGAATATCAAGCTAGATGTTTAGGAGATAAAATATCAACATTTACATTCATATTATGCTCAATCCACATATAGTTATGGTATGAAGTCCTGATGAAAGTTAACTTCGTTAGCAAAATTTTACAATCAAAAACAATGAATATGCAGAAAATTTCGCGCCAATGTGTTTTAAATTATGTAATTCATTTTTTCAAATTCCAAGAAAACTAATACATAGGTATTTTTGAAAAATTTCAGAATGAAAGATTGAATGAAAGTGATTTTTAATTTCAAATATATCATTCAAATGAAACTTTTTGGTTATTCTAAGGGACTTTCGGCCCTCGGTAATAATGTAATCTTTCATTCTGCGTTTAAATTTTTCAAAAATACTTATTAGTTTTCTCATGATTCGAAAAAAAAAGAATACATTTAAAAAACATTGGCCCGATGATACATTAATGTATTGTTCATCTCGTTATTTAATTTAATAAGCAAAGTTGTGAAGATAAACGTTTTCAATAAATTTTCGTTTGTCCTAATATTTAGTCGTTAGGTTTTTAAATAATATACAGTGCGCTGGAATAAGTGTTACCCCCTCTTATTAACTTATTTATTTTTAGCACATAAACAAAACGCTCGGACACGTCGATTTTTAAAATAATCATAGTATATTATAGCATCAATGTTTCGAACTTTACGCGATCCCTCTTCAGGTGACAGACACAACTTTGATTTTTTTAAATGGGAAAGTACATCATGTGACACCTCATTTAAAAGCTTTTGAAATACTGATTACAAAAATGTATAATACTTTAATCCTTTTTAAGACTGTAGGCGTAAAATTTCTTTCGAATTATTTTTAAACGCATTTATTTTTTTCGAATCCTGGGAAAACTAATAAGTATTTTTGAAAAAGTTAAACGCAGAATGAAATACTAAAGTATTATAGAGGGTTTAAAGTCCCTGAGAACTTCTATAATAATTATTTTAATAAGTCACAGGGGTGAAAAAAAGAGAAAATTTAGTCTGATTTGTAATTTCAAATATTCAATATTTAATTTTAAATATCATTCAAAAAAAACTTCTTGTTTATTCTAAGGGACTTTCAGCTCTCGGTAATAATGTAGTCTTTCATTCTGCGTTTAAATTATTCAAAAATATTTATTAGTTTTCTCAGGTTTAGAAAAAAAATAAAATGCGGTTAAGAATAATTTGAACGAAATTTTGTGCCTACGCCCTTAAAAAGGAGTAAAGTAATATACATTTTTGTAATCAGTATTTCAAAAGCTTTTAAATGAGGTGTCACATGATGTACTTTCCCATTTTAAAAAATCAAAGTTGTGCCTGTCACCTGAAGAGCTCAATTTTGCGCCTACGTCCTTAAAACAATTCTTGCTCTAGTTTCGGGTAGATAGCAAATTTAATAATATTATTACTACAGCAAATGAACCTGCAGAGACACTGGATTTGGAGCCCAGTTTTCAACCAGCCACACAGTTACAGCGTCGGAATAAAAGCAAACAGTTCGATTACGAACATAAAGACGAACCGATTTTTGATTTTAAAATGCCATACAAGGTTCATTTCTTTTTATTGTGTTCTCGGCCAAGCATTAATTTTAGTACTTAAATGAAAGATTTTCCATATTGGAAAATCATGTTGATTCTTTCAAATTTTTATATAATTTGAACGATAGTACAGAAAACACACAATTAAAACTTTTGTGTAGAAATTTGTAAAAAAATGAGATTTAATGATCATCTAGGTATAGGGGAAAACGATTTGTTTGAAGAAATTATACAGCTTCAGCCTTTGTTAAAAGAATGATATTTGTAAAATTTTAAGATTTTATATTTTTAAGCGAATTTACTGCAGTTTACCCAAATTTAACAATAGCTCTTTGCATTCTACTCAATCTGCCCATATCTGATACCAATGCTGAACGATCTTTTTATAAACTGGAACTTAAAAAATGATTTAAGATCGACCATCGTTCAAGGGCGGATATAAAATCTACCGTCTCTATAAAGTCGTCAGTATTAAATCAAATTGATATTCATCACAACGCGAAAAGTTAATTTTTTATAAAATAGCGTATTTCATGTATTCCGACCTATATATTTAGGTTTTTATGCTGCTACGCCAAAGATTCATTTTTATTTAATTATTTTAACTTACTTTATTCTCCTGTTGCATGTGTAAGAATTTTTAGTTATTTTTTTGGTTACAATAAATAATTGTTCATTTTGGGCGCCATTAAATGTTTTGCACACAGGCGCTACCACGTGCTGGCGCGGCACTGTCTGAAACTCATTCGTGAAAAACAGTTAACAAGATTATTTCCGAATAAGGACATGGCTTTGCATATTCGTCATTCATGCGCATTTTGTGCATGAATGATGACATTTTATGCATCTGAAGGAAGATCATTTAGCGTGTTGAAAATAATCAAAAACTACTTGAGGAACTCGACTTCTGACGAAGATTCTAGATTGTCTAGTTTGACTAGTTTTGTTTCAAATGCTGAGGTTTTTCAAGCCTTAGACTTTGATTTGATTAAAGATTTTGCAGCCAAAAAAGCTAGAAAAGTGAGTGTTTAGAGTTTAGATATGAGATTTATTAAGAGTATGGAGTGGAGTGAGTGTCAATGTTAATCACTAATCTAACTTTAAAAAAGACTAAGTTTTCACTCTAATGGCATATAACATATCCCACCAGAATGAAAACAATGGGAACCTTCTCTGGTTACACCTCCGAGGCTTCTACAATTTGCAAGCCATACGGATGCTGAGACTAAGGAAGATGAGGGAATTCTACAATTTACAATTCACGTCACATCTGCTCAGCGCGGTAAAGTTCCAACGAGACTGGTTCCCTTCATACTCCACACAGAGTAAATGTAAATCAAAAATGAATAACCATTTTCAATTTCGTTGCAAAACGAAAATACAGCCGAACCATATTCCAGTCCAGTCAGAGAGTGCTGCAAGTACCTCTACCGGTTTCGAAACTTATTAGTCTCTCATCAGGAGGCACATATGCTGCTCTCCCTGATCCAACCAAAACAAACCCCAGCGTGCAGTCCCGAATTGCAACGAACGAAATGGCATAGATGCCCTAGCGGCAACTGCTAGCAAAAGACTAAGTTTTCACTCTAATGGCATATAACATATCCCACCAGAATGAAAACAATGGGAACCTTCTCTGGTTACACCTCCGAGGCTTCTACAATTTGCAAGCCATACGGATGCTGAGACTAAGGAAGATGAGGGAATTCTACAATTTACAATTCACGTCACATCTGCTCAGCGCGGTAAAGTTCCAACGAGACTGGTTCCCTTCATACTCCACACAGAGTAAATGTAAATCAAAAATGAATAACCATTTTCAATTTCGTTGCAAAACGAAAATACAGCCGAACCATATTCCAGTCCAATCAGAGAGTGCTGCAAGCACCTCTACCGGTTTCGAAACTTATTAGTCTCTCATCAGGAGGCACATATGCTGCTCTCCCTGATCCAACCAAAACAAACCCCAGCGTGCAGTCCCGAATTGCAACGAACGAAATGGCATAGATGCCCTAGCGGCAACGGCTAGCAAAAGACTAAGTTTTCACTCTAATGGCATATAACATATCCCACCAGAATGAAAACAATGGAAACCTTCTCTGGTTACACCTCCGAGGCTTCTACGCCTCGTTACTACGGAGTATGAAGGGAACCAGTCTCGTTGGAACTTTACCGCGCTGAGCAGATGTGACGTGAATTGTAAATTGTAGAATTCCCTCATCTTCCTTAGTCTCAGCATCCGTATGGCTTGCAAATTGTAGAAGCCTCGGAGGTGTAACCAGAGAAGGTTCCCATTGTTTTCATTCTGGTGGGATATGTTATATGCCATTAGAGTGAAAACTTAGTCTTTTGCTAGCAGTTGCCGCTAGGGCATCTATGCCATTTCGTTCGTTGCAATTCGGGACTGCACGCTGGGGTTTGTTTTGGTTGGATCAGGGAGAGCAGCATATGTGCCTCCTGATGAGAGACTAATAAGTTTCGAAACCGGTAGAGGTGCTTGCAGCACTCTCTGATTGGACTGGAATATGGTTCGGCTGTATTTTCGTTTTGCAACGAAATTGAAAATGGTTATTCATTTTTAATCTAACTTTATCCAAATTAAGAACATGACATTGACGTTTTTCAGTATAAGAGAATAATATGAGAATTGAACGATCTAGAAGTTTATTTGTTGTATTCTTAATATTGTTAGAGCTGTTTTGGGGTTTTATCCAAATTTGTAAACCAATGTAAAGAATATTTTCTACGCCGGCCCTGACGGATGACTAAAAGAAATGGATGTTCTGACAAACAGCATAGATGCCCGAATATGGATAATGAAGTATTTAATGAGTCAGTCGATTATAGTATTTCGTGATAGAAAGACATGTGTACCTAGATATTGGAATAAATGTATTAAATTCTGAATTTGCCTTTAAATATTTAACAAAGCAGCGGTAGGATATTATCCACGTGCTATAACAAGTGTTAAGTTATATTTATACTTATTTAATAGGGATATTTGTTTAAAAACACAATAATAGTATATCGTATGTGAATGTTTCGAAAGTGACAAAAATAGCAATGGAATTTTCCTGCAAGAAGTGAACTTGTGAAGTGTTGTTACGTTAAAGTGTTTTACGAGGAATTTTATCCGGAATTTGCACTAAATGCGAAGTGTAAATAATATTTAAAGTACGGTGAATCACCTGGGTGTTTTTATGAGTTGTTTTTGGATCAGTTTGTGATGTTTCGTTGCCAATGATGTACATTGTACCACATATTTTTTATGACAGGATGTCTGTTGGAACTTCGAACTTGTGTCTGATGGGGTTAAGAGGATTGAACTGTATGTATTTATCAGATAGTTTATTTAATAGATATTAAAATATTTATCGTGATGTATAAGCTATTCAAAGTGTAGTTAATAGACATATTTCGCGATTTGATTTTGAAAAAGATTAAAATATTTATCGGAATATTTTTAAAAGCTATTCAAAGTGTAGCTAATAGACTTATATTTCGCGATTTGATTTTGAAAAAGGTTAAAATATTTATCGGAATATATTTATAAGCTATTCAAAGTGTAGATAATAGACTTATATTTCGCGATTTGATTTCAAAATAAGTTAAAATATTTATAAGGATAGTATATAAGCTAATCAACGTATAGTATTAAGCTTATATTACCTTATTTAAGTTTGAGAAACTGTTCAACGTGTAGCAACAGACTTCTCTTTTATTAACTTCACAATTTTATTATATTAATAATGTATTATATTTTTATAAGCTATTCAAAGTGTAGATAATAGACTTATATTTTGGTATTTGAATTTGAAATAGATTAAAATATCTATAGGGAGATATAAACTATTCAACGTTTAGAAATATTTATATTTCGCGATTTAAATTTAAAATAGATTAAAATATTTATAAGAATATACACTGCGTTTGGGTTTCAATTAGATATGCGCGCTTAAGGTGTGAGCACTGCCGGTTTTTTCACATTTAATAAGGTATGCGTTATTGTTATAATTTATACACATGCATTTATAAATATTTAGAGTGTAGACGGTATAGTCGTAGAGTGTCAATGTCATTTTTAAAATAGCGGTGACTATGGCTTTAGTTTTTGAATATTCTTTTAAATCGTTACTTGTTAATTGCGTGAATTATTGATTAATTTACATTAATAGCATTATTTTAAATTAATTATTTATTCAGTCATTACAATAATTTATATACTATGCAATAAAAACTAATAATCGAGAAAAGAGAAAAATTGATAAAGCGATTTTAATAACATACTGTTACTATCGAGTAGATGAGTTTTGAACATCTTTAACAGTTAAAATTAATTTTAAATGTTTGGTAATAAATGTTTGAGGAATTTGAGCAGCCGGTTTATTTACCCACTTGCCGTTAATTTAACAACCATATTACGTCACCTACTCATTGTAGATTAGTAATTTCAGAACCTAAAGTATTATTTGTTTAAATCCGTCGATGGACGATTACGCATCGATACTATAGTGGAATAATAGACAGTGTTGCCCATTTTGGCGCTTCCTTCGAAGTGGTATGTCTGGTTGATTGGTGAACGCTCTGTATAAGCTATTCAACGTGTAGTATTGAGCTTATATTGCATTATTTAAGTTCGAGAGGTTGTTCATTGTTCAACGTGTAGCAACAACCTTCTCTCAATTTAACTTCGCAATTTTATTTGAAAAGCATGAATATAAGTAGGTATATATTATTATATGAGTATAGTATATAAAAAGGAAACAAAAGCAATGGGTTGAAGGAAAGGATCCAGACTAAGTTCAAGTTCAACATCCGAATCTATCAGTAGTAGTAACGACTATGATTACAAGATAAAACCGACAATATCATTTACATCATCAGACAAGTTCCAAGATTCCCAAATCTAGAGAAACGAACATCGTTCGGGTAGCTTCAGCAAGTAAAAGAGTCTCAACACTCCTCCACTACTCGAAATGTATGTTAGTGATAGACTCGATAGATTAGAGTTACTAGTCAAAAAAAGAGGCTCATCCAGCACCAAGCACAACCCAACGATGCGGTTAATGGAACATTTGTGGAGCCGGAGTGCATTCCTGAATTTTTTTTTTGGATGTTGGGATCTATTAGTGACTGGAACGAACTGCTATGATATTCCACATGTAAATCAGGTTGAGAGGATTGGCTAGAACAGGGTACAATAATTTGAATACATGTCACCTTAGTTGACGTAAGTGAAACTCAAATTGTAGCTAGAGGTATTGATTGTGTTGAAGATAAAAGTGTTTCTTCTGATGTTAATATAATGACCCGTTCTTTACACAATTCTTGTTTGTTTTCCAAAAATTATGTGTTATGTAATTCAAATTTATCTGAGGAGTAAGCAGTAAAGCTCCTTGACTTACTGAATCAATTTAGGTGCTGTTTTTCACAAAACATTAGTGAATTGGGTAAAACAGATATTCTTAAAATGCAAATCCATCTTACTGATGATCGTCCTCTCGTGTATCGTCCTTATGGTTTATCTTACAATGAACGAAAAGTTGTACAGACTATCATAGATGATTTACAGGCTAATGGAGTAATTCAAGAATTTAGTTCACCTTATTCAAGTCCGATTCTATTAGTCCAAAAGAAAAATGGAGAAAATCGAATGTTTGTAGATTATCGTGCATTGAATTCGAAGACTGTTAAGGATCGATTTCCACTTCCACGTGCAGACGAGTTCTTAGAAAAGTTAAAAGATTGTATGTATTTCACGACTTTACAGCTGAAAACAGAAGCAATTGAACGATTTCCAGAACCTGTTGATGTCGACACTACACGCCAATTTTTGGGTTTGTCGAGGTACTTCAGAAAATATGTAAAGGACTTTGCCACGATTGCAAGACTTTTGACACTTCTCACGAAAAAAAGATGTCAAATTTGTTTGGGGTGACGAACAACGTGTGCTTTCGAAACCCTCAAGAATAAATTGACTTCGAGGCCTGTCCTTGCTGTTTACAATCTGGAGTTAGAAACCATGGCAGTAGTAAATGCATTACAACATTTTCGAATTTATCTCATTGAAATCCATTTTAAGGTGGGTACAGATTGTAATGCAGTGCGGATCACATTGACCAAAAGAGATATAATTCCCAGAATTGAAAGATGGTGGTTAACCATTCAAGAATTTACTTTGGACATTGAATACCGTCCAGGTACGAAAATGCCACATGCTCTAAGCAGAGATACTGTCGCAAAAATTCCAGAGGAGGCACTCACGGTTAAGATAAACCTTGTGAACATCGATCAAGAAGACTGGATCTTACATGCCCAATTAAAAGATGAAAGATGCAACACTATCATAGATCTGCTGTCGAAATCTCCATCAGATAAGGAAGAAAAAGATATCCATCAAAACTACTGCATTGTAAACAATCGACTTTATCGAAAAACTTCAGAAGGCAAAAGGTGGGTTGCTCTAAGGCAAGCCCGCAGGCAGGTTGTTTTGAATTATCATGATGGAACTGGTCACATGTCAGTAGAAAAGACTATTTCGGCAATATCTCAATTATACTGGTTCTCAGGTATGATAAAATATGTTAAGAAATACATTGGAGGTTCTCTAGAAGGCTTATATAATAAGGAACCTGGTGAAAAGCAAAAACCTGGACTTGTGCATTCTATTGAGAAGGTTGCAGTACCTTTTGATACACTGCATATAGATCATCTAGGTCCATTTGTAAAGTCAAAACGAAGGAACTCTTATCTCATTGTCATCGTCGATGCTTTCACTAAGTTCTTTTTTTATGAAGGCTGTGTAGTCCACCAAAGTTACCCCGGTGATTACTTTTTTGAAAAGTGCAATTGAAAACTTTGGTGTAGCAAGAAGAATAATTAGCGATGGAGGTTTTTGCTATACTTCCCAACGATTCAAGGATTATTGTACATCACTTAATATAAAACATGTTTTGAATTCCACTGCTGCTCCTAAAGTAAACGGACAAGTGGAAAGGTATAATTGTACAATAGTAGCTTCTTTATCGTCCTGCAGTGAAGACGAGATTACTTGAGATGAATTCGTTTCAAATTGGGGATTGAATTCAACGAAGAATTCAACCACAGAAAAAAACGCCCTACGAAGTAATGTTGGGTTACCAACCAAGAGGTATAGCCGATGCTGTTCTGGCCAACGAAGTGTCATTACAGGAGACAGACCGGGGCGATCTATCGAAAATATGTGCGGACGTCAAACGAATGACTGATGCAAACCTGGTCAAATAAAAGCAAACATTTGACAAAGTGATTGAATTCAACGAAGAATTCAAGCGGACGTCAAACGAATGACTGATCCAAACCAGGTCAAATAAAAGCAAACATTTGACAAAGTGATTGAATTCAACGAAGAATTCAAGCGGACGTCAAACGAATGACTGATGCAAACCAGGTCAAATAAAAGCAAACATTTGACAAAGTGATTGAATTCAACGAAGAATTCAAGCGGACGTCAAACGAATTACTGATCCAAACCAGGTCAAATAAAAGCAAACATTTGACAAAGTGATTGAATTCAACGAAGAATTCAAGCGGACGTCAAACGAATGACTGATGCAAACCAGGTCAAATAAAAGCAAACCTTTGACAAAGTGAATGAATTCAACGAAGAATTAAAGCGGACGTCAAACGAATGACTGATGCAAACCAGGTCAAATAAAAGCAAACATTTGACAAAGTGATTGAATTCAACGAAGAATTCAAGAGGACGTCAAACGAATGACTCCCTAATTACCTGATCCTTATATCATTAAAAAGGGTTTTAGATCATGATCGTTACGTAATCGAGGATCCTCAAGGTTCCGTGAGATCTCAAAAGAAAAATGAAGGTGTGTCATCTAACGATAAGATGAAACCTTTCAATACTGACGTCAGTTCTGAATCCAAAGGGATTTGGATCCTAACGAAACGGATCTCCAAGATAACGAGCGATCCACAATTATTGTGATCAAAGCTAGCTGTACAATAAAAATTACGTATGTCTTGTTTTAATCTGAATTTATATCATTGGTTTATCAATTAATTTTGATTAATATTATAAAACATAAAAAAAATTAGTCAAAACCTTTAACACAGAACTTAAGTCAAAAATAAAAAGAATTAATGAAATTATAAGTAACAATAATAAATACAATCAAACAAGATGCTGTATATGTCCATCGCCAACATCTCTACATAACCTAACTTTTCTTGTTAAGTTGACGTACACTGCAAAGTTGACGTAAACTGGAAAATATATCTGAATTAAGAATAGACATGCACTGTATAGCTATCTCTGTAATTTAGAGCCACCTGTGATGGCAATAATTTTGGATCACACGTTAGCTAGCTACAAGAGTTCTAACGAAACGAACTTATAAGAGTCATAACGAAACGGATCTCGAAGATAGCTAGCAACAGAACTCTTACGAAACGAGTTCTTAAAGAGTCCTAGGCGAGTTCTAAAGAAACGAACTTATAAGGGTCCTAACGAAACGGATCTCTTAAGATGGTTGACCACAAAAGTATAAGAAACTAGCTCTTAGACCACGGCTCTTCCAACCCATGGTAAGGGGTTTGGAGAGGGCAAGTTCTAAAGAAACGAACTTATAAGAGCTCTTTTCTTACTATAGGTACCTATTGCATGTTTTGCTTAATGGAATTTACTAATGAGGCGAACTTATAAGAGTTGTTTTCTTATTGCAGGTATTGCATATTTTAGAGGCGAACTTATAAGTCTTGTACTCTTATGGTCTTATACTCTTATCTTACAACTCTTAGAGTTGTTGTCTTGCTATTAGTATAGCATGTTTACCTATTGCATGTTGTTTTTAATGTAATTTACTAAAGAATCGAACTTATGAGAGTTGCTTTCTTATTGCATAATTTAGAAGCGAACTTATAAGAGTTGTTTTCTTACTATGGGTGTAGCATGTTTTTTTTAAAGAAATTTACTAGCTGTAGATCTTAAGCTAATATTTCAGGTCCAACTTAAGATGAACTGGATGGATGACTCCTGTTAGATTTAATGTAAAATTATTAGATAGTAGTCCCATTATTAATATGGCACGTGTCTTATTTATTTCATAGTCTTGTCTTTTAAAGTTAACATGTTTTTTATGATCTAGGTAAATCAGTGGCATCGGATCCACGAGGACGTGGATAAGGGAAGCGTGGCCGACTGTAAAGAATATTTTCTACGCCGGCCCTGACGGATGACTAAAAGAAATGGATGTTCTGACAAACAGCATAGATGCCCGAATATGGATAATGAAGTATTTAATGAGTCAGTCGATTATAGTATTTCGTGATAGAAAGACATGTGTACCTAGATATTGGAATAAATGTATTAAATTCTGAATTTGCCTTTAAATATTTAACACCAAGATTATTTAATTAGTGAATACATCATTTTTATGTACCGTATTCAAATAGAACATTAGTGGCATTTCTATTCATGTATGCTTTTCTTTGTGTTTTGTACCAATTTTAAAAAGTAAAATTAAAATAAACGTTATGTATTAATATGAAATGTGTTTTATACTTTAATTACATCTTCGTGAAGATATCGGGGGCCGCTCGGGGTAATTTGGCCTAGGGCCGCAAGTACCCTAAATCCGGCACTGTTAATGACCTAAAAACGCACGTTGGCATGTGAACGGTCTCAAGTAAAATGTATGTAGTTGTACATGCGGTTGTCCGTCCTATTAGATTTTTGTATTTTTTTCTATCTCTCTAAGTTCTCATGGTGTTGTATTACTTTGCTGAATTTTTCTCTTCTCTTCCGTTAATTCTTGTGTTTGCGAACTTGTTCTTTCGTCACATGATTTTTTTGACTGTGCATGTCCTGGCTTTCCTTTATAGCTTCTGTTATAATGCTATTCAGGGTGTTAACATCATAGACATATCAACCATAGACCAGGCTAAGTATATGCCGCTCAATGCATCGGGGTGTAACGCCAATATCAAGTACAGTGGTCTAGCTATGTTTGTCTGTCGTACGAGTGTGAGAGTATCTACCAAGAGTTGGGAGTAATGGAACGACATACACACAGATTTACAGCGGCAGCGGCCATTATATGTCAGAGAGAGAAAGCTAAGCGCCGGTAGAGAGAGATAGATAGACCACCGATGAACTGCTCCGCGTTACGCTATTTTTCGTACCTTGCTTAATCTATGTATTATTATATCTATGGTTAACATTTTAGGTCTATATTCTTACTGCTTTCGAGAGTGTTGCTAATGTGTTCTTCAAATGCATTCATATTATTAGGTTCTGTCTAGGTAGGTATATACTTCTTTTTGATCACTTTCATTTGGTCACTTTTGATCGCTCAGTTTTGGTACCTCTCTTTCCCAAGGTCTATTTCTATCAAGGCTTTTACCATTGTATGTGGTCGCTATTTGTTGAAAACTGGTTCAGGACTGTAACATCTCTTGCCTCTTGTCAGTGATCATAAAATCGATCGCTTTCCTAGTTGTTTTCCATTCAGGCTTAAGTTCATCTCCTTTCCCAGTTGGGTTTCTATCTTATCTATCATTTCCCCCGTTTTAGCGTTGAAATCACTATATATTCCACTTCTACTCCACAGTCCTCAGTCCTCATAGATAACGTATAATAACGTATGTAACACACACATACACGTAGATCCCAAGGTTATTAACTTAATCAAAAATCTACATGTATTACAATCTAACAGCGGTGGTACGGGTGAAAGATAGTGTGACAAACCAGGTAGAAATTCAGAGAAGTCAGACAGGGATACGTGCTGTCGTCACAATTATTTAATGTGTGCTGCAAACTAATATTTCAGGAGACACTATGGGAAAGAACTGAAGGTGTAAGGATTGGATAAAGTATCATTAATACCATAAGATTTGTAGACGATATCGCAAACATGGCAGAGAATATATACGATTAGCGAATTCTCCTAGAAATCATTAACACAGAAGGCAAAAAATCGGACTAACAATGTACATAGATAAAACTAAATACATGGTGATCTCGAAAAACCCTGTTGACAACATACATCTGACATTAGAGGGTAATCCGTTAGAGAGGGTCGCTTAGGATAAATACATCGGAGCAATTATAAACCCATAGTCAGATCACGATAATTAGATAAATGTCATAATAGAAATAGATCGAAAAGGATTTGCAAAATACAATTCAATCTTTACAAATAAGAAATCGAGTATGGTTCTCAGATTGAGATTCTTCGAATGTTATGTTTGGTCGCAAATACTATATGGTGTAGAGACTCTGAAAGCCCAATCCGTAAAAATATTGAAGGCATTCGAAATGTGGCTATCTTCTAAAAATTCTTTGGACTGCAAACTTCAAACGAAGAAATGCTAAGACGAATTGGACATGACAGAAAAATTATGAGCGCAATTACAATAAGAAACACATCGTATTTGGGCCGCATACTTTGAAACGATAAATACTGTCTGCTACACGTCATCATGCAAGGAAGAGTCGAAGAGTGAGGGGAGAAAAGGAAGAAAGAAGAAATCTTGGCTAAGGAATATCAGAGATTGGCTAATCTCAGTGTTGAACAGATATTTCACGTTGCAAAAGATAGGGAAGGGTTTAAAGAAGTGATCCCCATCCTTCGTTAGAAGACGACATAATAAGAAGATAACGTATGTAATGCAAAACGTAAGTACTATTTGAACATAATTTAAATCCCTACATTTTAAAAATCATAATTAAATTACAAAATTGTATTTTCCGATTTTCTATATAACTACACAATACACAGGAATGTTGGGCCACCATCTAAACTAATACCTTTCACCGTAATAACACAATTCGCTTTTTTATGTAGTTTAAAAATCACATTAATCTTGCCCATTATATGAAATTCAAATTAAAACATTATTCATGACATGCAAAAACAAAACAAAACGTCAGACATAATCAAATTTATATATTTCAGGAAATGCCGACGGACGGCTACGCTGAAAACATTTCATAAAAATAAATATAAATGTGCATAATTTTTAAATAATCAAACTTTTGTATCTATTGTCATTAACAGTCTTCTTTTATGTTGAGGTAAACCTTAAATGAATAATGTAAAATCCATTACCACTCAATACACTATAAACTATAAAATAAATATCACATATAGACTTGGATCCCGCATACCGAAAAAAAGTTGATTAATAGCAAGCTGAACATTTGTTAATAGCTTAACGGTGTATGGTCGGACAAACTTTGATGTACGGGAACACTGGAACAGGGGCGGTTTTAATTGTGGAACAGTTTAAAAATTTGGAACGTCAGATTACGAAAACGTCCCATGTATTTTGTCGGACAGAACCTCCAATTGATTTGTTATTTGTTACCCTTTCATTAAACTGTCATGCAAAAATCAGACTGCTATTACTAACCAACATGATTCCTGTCATTTGACATATTCTTCGTGTTCCACTCATTAAAATGCCCAGTTGGTGATGTGATAAACACCAGTCTAATTTTTGCATGAGAGTTTAATGAAATGGTAACAAATCAATTGGAAGTTCTGTCCGACAAAATACATGGAACGTTTTCGTAGTCTGACGTTAGAAATTTTTAACCTATTCCACAATTAAAACTTCCCCTGTTCCAGTGTTCCCATATATCAAAGTTTATCCGACTAGACACCGTTAAGCTATTAACAAATTTTCAGCTTGCTATTAATCAACTTTTTTTGGTACGCGGGATCCAGCTCTAATAGGCTTTATTCTGCTACTTATCTAGAACATTTCTCGAACTGATCTGTTGGGCATTCATGTTAGATTCTAGTTCTAGAACTATAAATGTTAATAATATATATGTTACGGACATTGACGTAAATCCGGCCATTAACGTTTTTGGCCGGCCAATATCGACAATGGCCGGTTGAATTGGTCATTGTCGACAATGGCCGGATATTAACGTTATTGTCCATATAAACTGGACATTGATGATTAATTGTGGCTTATTTCCCATCTAAATAGTTAATCATAAAAATGCCACAAGGAAATAGCTTCAGAACATCATTAAAGTTGGTCATAAAATAAATGAAATAAAATGAAAATAAATAAAGACAAGACGAGAATAGTGGTGACAAACAGTTTTAACACTATTTAGATAAGTAACTACTTGCAAGAATACCATATACACACTTGACTATACACAGGGTCACCTATCTTGGATTTAGTATGACTAACAATGGCAACTGTGAAGCAGAAATTCGGATATTCGTACATACATTGCTAACGCAAAAATGACACGACATTTATTTTTACTCTCCCGCCTTTATTTTAACGCCTAATATTGGAGGCGATATTAGTTAGTAAAAAGTTTTATGAAGTTTCGGTAAATTACGTGAGTTACTAATGCTACTATTATTGCTCGTTCATTTTTTTTCACTCCAATGTAAATTTACGAAGTGTAGGATATTCTTCTTTTTAATTTTATACATCGTTTTTTAACGCTAGGAAAAAATGTGCTTTTAAAACCATTTTAAATCTACTTTTGGTGAACACGATATAGAAAAAAAATGCCCTAAGATACGTTAGTTATAGAAAAGGGATATAAAAAGTACTCTTTACTTGTGTTTTAAGTGGAAATTTTGGAAATGATTTCTACGCTTTTCCCTTGGCTGGATTTATTGGTAGGGTATAAAGGAGTTATATTATATGTATTAAATCATCCAACAGATTAGAGTTTGTCAAAAGATACCACATGAGTTAAAGCCAATAAACGCATGGGTTCCAGAAGGTAGCGTTCTTGGATAAGTACTATACCTTTTGCATACATCTGACATTCCGGAGACAGAAAACATTCAACTAGCTATATTTGCTGATGATACAGCAGTCCTGACAATAGGAGCAACTATAGAAGAATCTACGGTAAACCTACAAATTGCAATTTTTATATAGTTAAGTTTATATAAACTTAACTACTAACAAGAAAATTAATTATGTCCCAATTATCTTAAAGAACAGCATTGTTCCTAATAAGAAAACAGCGAAATAACTGCGTTTACATCTGGACGTCCAACTCAGATGGAAGGAACATGTGAAAAAGAAAACTGAACAATTGAAGATAAAGTACAAAAATATGTATTAGCTGATAGGTAGGTACTCTCAACTTTCCATCCAGAACAAAGTACTGATTTACAAACAGATATTGAAACCGGTGTGGACCTATGGCTTATAATTAGGAAAATGACTAAAAAAAGCAATTATAATAATTAAGAAACGCTTCAGAATCTAATACCACAGATTAACCCAACATGTTGGGTTAATCTGTGCTAATACTAAATAATATTGTAGGTGATCCTTGGTATGTTCGGAATATCGATTTACATAGAGACCTTAAAATTGAATTTATTGCAAATGAAATTAACAAAGTCACCAGGAGACATGAAGAGGGGCTCCATAAGCAACCCAACCAAGCACTTCAGCTTACTGTCAACCAACCAAGATGCGAAGCCTGAAGAGAACTAAACCATTCAAGCTTGTGTAATGTGAGAAATTGTGCAAGGCTTAGTTAGTGTTCTGCATTATAGCCACAACAAGGACGTGAGCAGTTAGTGAAAAGCAGAGTCAGTGCTGTGCTGTGTAGCCACAAAAAACAAGTGGGAATTTCATGTCAAAAAAATCTAGAACGGACCAGGCGACATTAAGATTACAAAAGATTTTAGGTTAAAGAAAAAATGCTGATTAATCTTGTAGACTAAATGTATTCTTATTGTTTAAAATAAAAAAAAGATTATGAAGTTTCGGTGCTTTAAGTGAATTACTATTGCAAGTATTATTGCTTGTTCATATGTTTTCACTCCTTCTTATCACTCTATATTCACTCCATATTCTTCTTTTTTATTTTGTAGTTCTTTTAAAATTCATTTTAAAATTACTTTTGGTGAACATGGACAACATGGTATACAAAAAATGCCCTAAGATAACAATGCCCTGGCAATTACGGACCTATGGCCTACAATTATAGGACTGACTAAAAAAAGCTTTTTCTTCTTCTTCTTTTTGTATAGACATGACTCTGTCTGTTTTTTCAATGTGCCTCTAGTTAGTTGTCGTTCCATCGTTTTCGTGGTCTTCCCACTGATCGTCTTCCTATTGGGGAACCATCTCTCGCTGTCCTGACTACCCTATTTGTTGTCATTCGGCTTATGTGGTCATTCCGTTCTATTCTCATGTTTCTTAATCAGTTATTAATGTTATCCACCTTGCATCTCCGTCGTATATCTGTACTGCTAGCTCTGTCCCATAGAGTCTTATCATCGATTTTTCAAAGGGTTTTCACCTCCGCTGTTTCGAGCAATCTTTTTGTCCTCTCTGTGTTGGGCCGTGCTTCTGACAGAAGTGGAAGATCAAGTGAATATAGCAAACTAAAAAAGCAATTATAGAAATTTAGAAACGCTCCACAATCCAATACTAAGAAATATTGTATATGCTCTCCTTGGTAAGTTCTGAATAACGACTTACATAGATACCTTAAAATTGAATCTATTGTAACCGAAATTAAGAAAGTCGCCAGGAGACATGAAAAGAGGTTCCATAAGCATCCCAACCATGAAGTACTTCAGCCAACCCCAGATGCGAAGGCTTTAGAGGACTAAACCGTTAGATCTTGTGTAATATAAGACGTTGTGGAAAGCTTATAGACGGAGAGCTAGAACCGAAAAATCATCGTCATAAGTAATATGGAGTTTGGCATGTGAAATGTGTCTATTGTATATTGATAATTATGACCTCTTTCAGGCTGACACCTCAGTGGATACAGGAAGTAGCAATAAGGGATGAAAGGGGAAAGTTAGTGTAGCCATTAAAGGTTTTCACCTCCTATTTTGTTAAACCTCCATCAATTTGCATGAAACTTGATGACTAGTTAGAGCATACTACAAGAAATAAAACTGATTTGGTGCCAACTTGCAATTTTACCCTGGGGGTGGATACCACCCCTTCTCGGAGGTGAAAACTATTTTATTAAAATATCACCACAAATCGATAGAGGGACAAATTTTAATTAAAATTTGTAATATCATGTTATTAAAATAAATCAATACTTTTTGAGTTATTAAAGATCAAAGATTTGTCTATTTAAGAGCACATGCGTGAAGTTACGGATGATAAAAAGAACATATTAGTTAATTTTATGTTAGTAAAATATTATTTTTATATTATTTTGACATTTAATTGAATTTTTTCTATCAATATAAACTGAATATTTTCAGAAACTGGGGGGTGTTGGAGAAATAAATTCCCAACATTAATATTTAGTAAAACTATATTTTGTTTCAATATTTTATTTAGTGGTTTGCGCCTTGTGTACACTTCACAAAGATGTTTCTATGTTTTTATGTTCTATAATTCAAAGTGTACACAAAGGCGCAATATTCAAAAAAAAAAGTTCGTTGCCAAGGTGTTGTTATATAGAATAATAAGATAATAAAAAACGGGAAAGTAGGGCGTGTGTCCGATCCCACACAAAAATTACTTTAATACCAAAAGTTTGTGTTATTGTAATAAAATATTAGTTGTGAAAAGTGTCTTTAGTCATTCCTAGCTTCAGAAGTGTAAAACCAGTGTAAAATTATTTCCTTGGTGTTGCAAAAATCCAACATCAAGTTTGATCCAGTCGAGCCGGAAATAAAAAGAAGCTAGGAATTACTCAATTTCCAGAAGGTAAGAAACACACCTAATAATAAAAAAAAGAAGAAATTATTGAACAAAAAAGAAATTATTAGAAAAGAAATTACAAAAAAGAAAAATCATTAAAAAATTAATTTTGTAAAACGTCAAGCTCATACAATAGCGCCATCTATGTAAAAGAGGGCGAACGACCGACGTCGAATGGTTATCAAGCGATCGAGAGAAATAATCGATGTTTTATGAAATCGATCATATATGAAGTGACAGAAAACTGACATTGACAGTGAATACAAAATTAAATAAATTGACTGTTTGTGTTTTGGTTTGTAAATAATCGTCAACATTTTTGTTATTTTGATATTTAAAATAGTTTTTTTTACCTTTTAAGTTTTAGGTAGATTCATATAAAAAAAAAAATGCCCGCTAAATAGGATATTGAAATGCTAAAAACTAAAAAATCTCAAGAAATTCAGTCTATTAAAACTATTACAAGGTTTGTTGAAAAACATTTGGACAAAGAAATTTCTGAATTAATAATTAATCAATTACAAACTAGGAAAGACTTACTAATAGAAAATTTTAATAAACTTCAAGATCTTCATTGTGAAATTTTATGTTGTGAACAGGGGTATGCAGATTCCATTGATAATATTAGAGAGGAATACTTTGACACATTAGCTAAAATTAATAGTCAACTCTCAAAAACAGTAATACAGAGCGTAAGTACTAATCCACAAGATGTAAATAATTCTTTTTATTCTTCAAATATTCCACGAATAGAAATTCCTTGTTATGACGGCAAAGATTTAACAAGTTATAGACCTTTTATAGATTTATTTCTAGCTGTTTTTGATAGAAATAAGTCACTGCAAAATGTTGAAAAACTTTTTCATTTAAAGAATCATTTGGAAGGAGAGGCAAGAAGCCTAATAAATGATCTACCTCTAACAAATGACTCTTATAATGATGCATTGAGAATGTTAGATAACCGTTATAACAATGAAACAATATTAATAAATTCTCACATTTATTCACTACTTGACATTCCCTCCATTCAAAAAGGAACTTCCACCGCCTTACGTGAGTTCATTAGTAAAGTGAGACAGCAGTTAGGTGCACTAAAAAACTTAAAGCAACCCGTAGAAAGTTGGGATATGATCCTTATTTGCATTTTAACTAAAAAACTAGATCACTATACTAATAGATCATTTCAAATTGATAGGGACAACTCAAAATTGCCAAATTTAAAAGATTTCTTATCTTATATTGAAAATAGGGCTACAGCTTTAGAAACTGTAACCACTCCAGATAAAAAATGTAGCACTAACAAAGAAAGGTATCAAAAAACTCACTTGGCTACAAGTAAAGTCAAATTAGAAACCAGGTGTAGCTTTTGTTCATCCTCAGGCCATAAAATTTATAATTGTTCCAGTTTCAAATCTGTTTCAGTAAATGATAGAGTGTCTTTTATAGACAGTCATAAGGCTTGTCGAATTTGTTTGAATAATCATCCTGGTAGGTGTAAAATGAGTTTCAGGTGTTCAGTTTGTCGAAAAGAACATAATTCTCTTCTGCATGTGGACAGACAAACTCCATTAGACAGCACTGGACAGGGTAACAGTGGTAATGCAGACGATAGGGTGACTACATTTGGTTCAATAAATGAAAACATTAATAATGTTCTGTTACCAACAGTGAAGGTAAAAATTAGAACAAAAAGGGGTGATTATATCACTGCCAGAGGTCTCCTGGATACAGGATCTCAAATATCATTAGTAACAAGTAGATTGGTAAGTAAATTAAACTTAAAAACATTTAATAATAATGTCAATATCTTAGGTATTTCTGAAAATATTACCAATGTGCAAAAGGCTGTAAATTTAAAAATTGAGTCATGTGTGTTTGATTATAGCACAAATATAAAATGTTCTGTGGTTGATAAAATTACTAGTGATATACCACAAACAAATTTCAATGTTTCAAATTTAAATATTCCTAAAAATATTAAATTGTCTGATGATGACTTCAATAAATCTGGCACAATTGATATATTGTTTGGGGCAAATATTTCATTTCATATTTTGCTCTCCGATAAAATACAAGTAGACCAGATTATATTACAAAATACTCTATTTGGGTTCATAGTTAGTGGTTCTGCTCCATCACTACAAATTTGTAATTTTTCTGCTTTTCATTTAAGCATGAAAAATAATTTAGAAAATATTGTTTCTCAATTTTGGGAAACCGAGAAGGTTCCAGAAATTTTTCCGGAATATTCGACAGAGCAGGAGGCTTGTGAGATTAATTTTGAAAATTCTTTGCAAGTAATAAATAATAAATACCAAGTTAAATTACCATTAAAACAAAATCTACCTGATTTGGATTTAGGAGATTCATTTTCTGTAGCATTAAAACGCTTTGAAAATCTAGAAAAAAGATTTAAAGTCAATCCTGAGCTGTACTCTCAATACAAAAGTTTTATTGATGAATATTTAGCTCTAAAGCATGCAAAAATAGTAAGTCTTAGTACATATGACTTAAATAGTGGTTCTTTATACTTCATGGCTCACCATCCAGTGATACGTGAAGACAAAAAAACAACAAAATTAAGAGTAGTCTTTGATGGCAGCATGAAATCAAAAAAGAAAAAATGCATCAATGATTATCTCTATAATGGTGCTGTAGTTTAAAATGAGCTCTTCGATATTCTTGTTCTTTTTAGAAAATATAATTACGTCCTTTTGACAGATATTAAACAAATGTATAGAATGGTTTTGGTACATCCAGACCATTGCCAGTTACAAAATATTTTGTGGCGAGAGAAAAATGGCAGTTTACAATGTATTCAACTTCAAACTGTAACATATGGTTTAAGAAGTTCTTCCTTTTTAGCTACCAGATGTTTGGTAGAATTAGCCCGAACTGAAGGTAAACGCTATCCTTTGGCTTCTAAAGCTCTTCTTAATAACACCTACGTTGATGATATTTTGTGTGGGTGTGACACAATCGAAGAAACGATAAAACTAAAAAATGAACTTATCTCGCTGCTCAAATTAAGGTCCTTCGAGTTGCACAAATGGTGCTCAAATAATTTACAAATTTTAAATGATATTCCTAAAAATAAACAAAATTTTGATGAAATTAACATCAGCAAAAACGATTTAACGGTAAAGACTCTGGGATTGACTTATGATACAAAAACAGATAATTTTAAATTTAGTTGTCCAAAAGTTGATATAAATGAATGTGTAACTAAAAGACAGATTCTCAGTTTTGTTTCCAAATTTTATGATCCTTTGGGATTAGTGGGCCCAGTTTTAGTAGCTGCTAAGGTAATTATGCAAAAACTTTGGTTAAGTAAGGTCAAATGGGATGCTATAATTTCCAGTGAGTTACTTGACACTTGGAAAAATTTTGTTGAAAGCTTAATGAGCATGCCCACAGTGACTGTCCAAAGAAATTTAAACTTTACTGGTGCTCTTCATATTGAAATAGTTGGCTTTTGTGACTCCTCCTTGATTGCATATGGAGCTGTTATTTATGCGAGGACTATTTTTGAAAATAAAGTACATGTAAATTTGATTTGTTCCAAATCTAGGATTGTTCCTATAAACAAAAAACTAACTATGCCAAGACTTGAACTGAACAGTGCTTTGTTGCTTTCAAAACTATCTCACAAGGTTTTTGAACTGTTAAAAGATAAAGTCAGTAAGGTATTTTTATATTCAGATTCAAACATTGTCTTAGCTTGGATAAAATCCGAACCTTTGAAATTGAATCCCTATGTTGCCAATAGAATTATTAAAATTCAAGAAATGACATCCGAATTTAAATGGTTGTATATAAACACTAAGGAAAATCCAGCAGATTGTCTTTCTCGTGGACTTGAACCTCATGAAATTAATTCAAACAATCTTTGGTTTAATGGTCCTGAAATTCTTTCAAATATTGAATTCTTGCACTTTGAAATTCCATTTTCTACTCCAGACCATTTGCCTGAATATAAAGTTGTCACTTTAGCTAAGGTCAAACCAGAATCTTTCTTCATAAAATTCTCTAGCTTAACAAAACTTCAAAAAATAGTGGCTTATTGCCTACGATTTGTAAATAATATAAAAAATAAAAATAAAAAGATTACTGGAAGTTTAACTGTTGTAGAACTAGAAAATAGCCTTAAAACCATTATTAAGTATGAACAAAGTTTTCATTTTTCTGAGGAAATAAAATGTCTAACCAACAACACAGCAATTAAGTCTAATTTAAATTCTTTATATCCTTTCTTGGACTCTCAGGGACTGTTAAGAGTTGGTGGTAGACTGGAGAACTCAGATATTTCTTTTAATAAAAAACATCCTTTGATCGTTCCCAAAAACAATCATATCACTGATCTTTTGATTCACAGAGAGCACTTAAGACTTTTACATGCAGGTCCGAAACAAGTTTTAAGTTCATTAAATCAAAATTTTTGGATTATTAGTGCCACTAAAGAAATTAAAAGGATTTTGCACAAATGCGTAACCTGTTTTAAATGTAAGGCCAAGTGCAGTGAACAGTTAATGGGATCTCTTCCTGAACAAAGGGTACGTTCATCGAGGGTCTTTCAGAATGTTGGTATAGACTTCTGTGGTCCCTTCCAAATTAAACAGTCACGGATTAGAAAGTCTATAACGACAAAGGCATATATAGCATTGTTTGTTTGCTTTTCTGTGAAGGCAATTCATATGGAGTTACTCTCTGATCTAACAACAGATACTTTTTTAGCTTCATTAAAAAGATTCATTTCTAGAAGGGGTAAACCATCCAAGATCTTTTGTGACAATGGTGCCACATTCAAGGGAGAAAATAATCAACTTCAAAAACTTCTAAACGACAACATTAAGTTAAACAACTTTTGCCTTGATGATAAAATTGAATTTTGCTTCATCCCAAGTTATTCTCCAGTATTTGGGGGTCTATGGGAGGCCGGGGTGAAGAGTGCTAAATATCATATAAAAAGGGTGATGGGAAATAATATTTTAACATATGAGGAGTTTAATACTTTGATTACTCAAGTTGAAGGAATATTAAATTCAAGGCCTCTTATGGCAATTAATAATGATTCCTCTGACTTAGAATATTTGACCCCAGGTCATTTTCTAATAGGTGCTCCTTTGACAACTTTCCCTGAAACTAATTTAACTGAGATTCCTGAAAATAGATTAAAATTTTGGAGGTTGTGTGTTCAAATGCAGCAGCATTTTTGGCAAAGGTGGTACCAAGATTATCTAACACAACTTCAAAACAGACCTAAATGGAGAAAATCGTTGCCAAATTTACAAGAAGGCATGCTTGTGCTTGTAAAGGAGGACAATGTTTCTTCTTTTGGGTGGCCTATAGCAAGGATTAATAAAGTTATTCCTGGTAAAGACGGAAAGGTAAGAGTGGTGGAAGTAAAAACTAAAAAGGGAACATACTTACGTTCTGTCACAAAAATTGCTGTTCTTCCAATTAACGATGAACAAATTTAAATTATTATTATTTTTTTTTTTTCAATTTATAATAATAAATAAAATTTAACTTTATAACTATTTCTATTTAAATTTAAAACTTTGTAAAAGTTTTATACTTATATAAGCAATAAATTCTTTAAAAAATGTGTAAAAAAAAGGGGTGGAATATATTGTTTTGGTATCAAAACCAAGGCCCCCCAGCATGTTGGAGAAATAAATTCCCAACATTAATATTTAGTAAAACTATATTTTGTTTCAATATTTTATTTAGTGGTTTGCGCCTTGTGTACACTTCACAAAGATGTTTCTATGTTTTTATGTTCTATAATTCAAAGTGTACACAAAGGCGCAATATTCAAAAAAAAAAGTTCGTTGCCAAGGTGTTGTTATATAGAATAATAAGATAATAAAAAACGGGAAAGTAGGGCGTGTGTCCGATCCCACACAAAAATTACTTTAATACCAAAAGTTTGTGTTATTGTAATAAAATATTAGTTGTGAAAAGTGTCTTTAGTCATTCCTAGCTTCAGAAGTGTAAAACCAGTGTAAAATTATTTCCTTGGTGTTGCAAAAATCCAACAGGGGGTGTCCAATAATGGGTAAATTTGACAATATTCGAATACACTTTTGCTAAATTTATAATATCGAAATAATAAAAAATAATATTCTAGTAATATACAATTAATTAATATGTTCTTTTTATCATCCGTAACTTCACGCATGTGCTCTTAAACAGACAAATCTTTTATCTTTAATAACTCAAAATGTATTGATTTATTTTAATAGCATGATATGACAAATTTTACTTAAAATTTGTCCCTCTATCGATTTGTGGGGTTATTTTTAATAAAAGAGTTTTCACCCCCGAGAAGGGGTGGTATCCACCCCCAGGGTAAAAGTGCAAGTTGGCACCAAATCAGTTTTATTTCTTGAAGTATGCTCTAACTAGTTACCAATTTTCATGCAAATCGATGGAGGTTTAACAAAATAGGAGGTGAAAACCTATAATGACTACACTAACTTTCCCCTTTCATCCCTTATTGCTACTTCCTGTATGCACTGAGGTGTCAGCCTGAAAGAGGTCATAATTATCAATATACAATAGACTAACTCTTAGACTATTAGTTGGTGTTTACACCCATAACAAGGAAGTGAATAGTTAGTGAAAAGCAATGTCAGTGATGTGCTTTGTAGCCACAACAAAGAAGTGGGCATTTCATGTCAAAAAAATCTAGAACGGACCAGGCGACATTTAGATTACAAAAGATTTTAGGTTAAAGAAATAATGCTGATTAATCATGTAGACTAGATGTATTCTTATTGTTTAAAATGAAAAAAAAGATTATGAAGTTTCGCTACTTTAAGTGAATTGCTATTCCAACTATTATTGCTTGTCCATATTTTGTCACTCCTCCTTATCATGCTATATTCACTCCATATTCTTTTTTTTTATTTTGCAGTTTTTTGCTATCGCTATAAAAACATGTTCTTTTCACACCATTTTAAAACTACTTTTTGTGAACAAGGTATAGAAAAAAAATGCCCTAAGGTACGTTAGTTATAAAAACGGATTATGGAGATCGTCAACGAATCATTGCCTATAAAAAGAGCCGTAATAAGTACCCTTTACTTGTGTTTTAAGTGAAAATTTCGGGAATGAGTTCTTGTATATACATGAACTAAATTTCTACGCTTTTCCCTTGGTTGGATTTATTGGTAGGGTATAAAGGAGTTATATCTGAATCAAATCATTCAACAGATTAAAGGTAGCGTTCTTGGACCAGTACTATACCTTTACTACACATCTGATATTCCGTAGACAAAAAACATTCAACTAGCTATATTTGCTGATGATACAGCAATCCTGACAATAGGAGCAACTATCGAAGAATCTACGGTAAACCTACAAAATGCAATTATTATCATAGAACGATGGTAAAAAAAAAATGAATAGTAATCAGTCTTAATACTAACAAGAAAATAAATTATCTCCCAATTATCTTAAACAACAGCATTGTTCCTAATAAGAAAACAGCGAAATACCTGGTTTTAAATCTGGAAGTCCAACTCAAATAGAAGGAACATGTTAAAAATAAAACTGAAGAATTGAAGATGTAGTACAAAATATGTATTGGCTGATACGTAGGTACTCTTATCTTTCCATCCAGATTTACAAACAGACATTGAAACCGGTATGGACCTATGGCCTATAATTATGGAACTGACTATACAAATTTAGAAACGCTCCAGAACCTAATACCAAAGAATATTGTAGGTGCTGCTTGGTATGTTTGGAGTGACGATTTACGTAGAGACCTATTACAAACAAAATAAAGAAAGTCACCAAGAGACATGAAGAGAGGCTCCATAAGCAACCCAACTAAACTAAACCGTTCGAGTTTGTGTAATGTGAGAAATTGTGCAAGGCTTAGTTAGTGTTGTGCATTATAGCCACAACAAGGACGTGAGCAGTTAGTGAAAAGCAGAGTCAGTGCTGTGCTGTGTAGCCACAACAAGAGAGTGGGCATTTCATGTCAAAAAAGCTAGAGTGGAATTCTAGCTATTCTTATTGTTTAAAATAAAAAAAAATATGGACTTTTGATACTTTACGTGAATTGTTATTGCAACTGGTTCGTTCATACCACTATGAATAACATTTTTATTTTTATTTTGTAAAGAATGTTTTAATTTATTTTTTCATATTATAATTATTTATTACGTTTTGGGACACTCCGTATATACGAGTAGGCTACTAAATCAGTGAGTTAAATTATTCATTTTTATCCTTTTCGAGAAAAAACCTTAAAGTTTTTTGTTTTATAATTACCTACTCGTATTTTAAAAGACAGCACAGTCGCCTTACAACTCTTTTGGTAAAGTGAAGAGTCGCCTTACAACTCTCTGTTCGAAAAGTGTATAGAAAACATAGCTCCTCGCGAGTGACTTTTCCAACTCAGAAATAGCAGTACGAGGAAAGACCAGGCCTGCAGAAGATTTTGCACCGAGAACTGACGAGGTAGGAAATCTTTTATTACAAATTACTTCAAGGTCCTTTTTTTACTGTTATTTTTTAAATTCACCCTGTTGTAAATACAGTCCACTATAAAGCTCACTGAGTTAGGAGTTTCGTATAATAAAGATTTAGCAACTATTATTCCTGGTTCATATTTTCTCACTCCTTCTTATGCCTCCACATTTACTCCATATCCTTCTTTTTTATTTTGTAGTTCTTTTGCTATCGCTAGAAAAATATGTGCTTTTCAAACCATATTAAAACTACTTTTGGTGAACACGGTATAGAAAAAAATGCCCTAAGATACGTTAGTTATAAAAACGGATTATGGAGATCGTCAACGAATCATTGCCTATAAAAAGAGCCGTAAAAAAGTACTCTTTACTTGTGTTTTAAGTGAAAATTTCCGGGAATGAGTTCTTGTATATAAATGAACTAAATTTCTACGCAATATAGAAGGCTTTTCCCTCGGTTGGATTTATTGGTAGGGTATAAAGGAGTTATGTCTCTGTCAGATCATTCGACAGATTAGAGTTTACCAAAAGATTGTGTCCCCGCTTGAAAGAAATTCTCGTTTTGGTTTTTATACGTCTAGAAAATAACTTTTCGAGTAAATCAAGAAATTCTTTTTGCCCAAATCTTGTTCTCTTAATACAGAGTGTTCGTTTATAATGAATATATTTTCAACAAATTATTGCGAGTTGTTAATTTTTACAGAAATTTGTATTCGTCATAATTTTTTAACAGTAAAATCGACGTGTCTCTTATTTTGGTCAATCGTTACACTACTACCATCTAAATGGTAGGGGAGCCCAAGCGGGGATTTTTGCAGTTACTCGGGCGCGTCAGATTAGCATATGGGGAGAAACCTGGTACCCTGCAGATGTACCTCTACCACATATTGGCTCTTAACACAGGGGAGTTCGTTGAGGGGGGCCCGAAAAAAAAATCTATCCTTAAATAAACTCGAAATTGTCAGATTAAGATAAGGTAAGTTAAGTACATGCAAAAGAGTGTATATTTCAAAAATCTGACGATTTGAGCCGGGCGTAAAGAAATGGTTGAGGCCCAAAATTTCACAAGAAAAAAGCGAATATTTCGCGAAATAAATGACAGATCGAAAAACTAAAAAATATGTGCCCAATATTTTTTAAAAATCTATCGAATGATACCAAACACGATTTCCCACGGAGAGGGGTGGGGGGTAAATTTAATATTTTAAATAAGAATCCCGCGATATTTCGCGAAATGAAAATCAGATCGAAAAACTGTAAAATACACTTATTCAATATTTTTGAAAAATCTATCGAATGGCACCAAACACGACCCCTCATGGATGTGGGGTGGGGGGTTACTTTAAAATCTTAAATAGGAGCCCTCATTTTTTATTGTAGATTTGGATTCCTTACGTAAAAATAAGTAACTTTTTTTCGAAACCTTTTTTCGAATTATGGATAGATGGCGTTATAATCGGAAAAAACGATTGTTGGAAATGGAAAATTAAATTAAAAAATGGCAAGCGCCCACTAAAATGGAAAACTTTACTTAACTTTTTTTGGTTTTAGGACCTACTCTTCACAACCCAGTAGGTCCCCAAAGCGCTCGAGTGACTGCACATTTAGCATACTTTGCTCCCCTACCAAAACAATTGATTTATTCAAACTAGAAAAAAATCAGGTGCGGACTTAAAAAAAATTAGATCGTTTTTTTCTTAGAAAAAATTTCATCCTGTATACAAAAAATGGAATATTTACTTTTTTCCCCACACGATTACTTAATTTCTTATTAAAAAAATTAAATTTGACTATGCCTTAAAAGTTTGACAGAGTCAACCATAGATTTAAAAAAATTAACTTTTATGCACTATTTAAAATATATTTAGAGCAAGTTTTGAAATCTTGGAAAAGGAAATGTAAGAATATGGGTATACCGCTAAATGATGATAACATACTATACACTCTATGTTTTGCGGATGATCAGATTCTTATGGCCCAGGATTATCACGATATTGAATATATGACCCGAAAAATCATAGAAGAGTACCGGAACTGGGGTTTAGAGGTGAATACCAAGAAAACGGAATATGTGTGCGTTGGAGGTATACAGCAGGATCTAGCGTTGGAAAATGAAATAACTATTAATCACTGTCAGGAATATAAATACTTGGGTCTTAAAATTACACAAGATGGAACATTGGACAAGAATATCCAAGAAAGGTGCACACAAGGAAGGAAAGCTATCGCATTATTGAACAAAATCCTATGGGACCAAAGTATCTCCAAAGAAAATATACATAACATCTCGTATAACAGCATTGTTAAGAGCATTATAACATACAGCAGCGAAGTTTGGCCACTTAAAGAAAAATCCGAAAATATGCTCAGAACAACTAAAATGGACTTCTGGAGAAGATCTGCTGGTATATCAAGAATACAAAAATCAGAAATACAAGAATATTGGAGATAATGGATGTAAAGCATACAATAATGGAATAAAGCAGCTTACACAGCATAGCCATCTCCTGAAAACTTTTTTAAAAATTTTTCATAAAATAATATATTATAAAAAGTGTGAAGAACACATGACAAACACACAATTCGGCTTCACGGATGCATTGGGTACTCGAGAGGCACTTTTTGCAATACAAGTTCTCTTTCAAAGATGTAGAGACGTGAATTGTGATATATATGTGTGTTTTGTTGATTACCAGAAAGCGTTTGATAGAATAAAACATGACGAACTGATGAAAATATTAAATTCAATTGGTCTAGACAGCAGAGATCGCCGTATAATAAACAATATCTATTACGAACAAACTGCAGCTGTTAGAGTAGGGGATCAGTTAACAGACGACATAAAGATAAAAAGAGGTGTGCGACAGGGATGTATATTGTCCCCATTATTGTTCAATACATATTCAGAGCACATTATGAACCTAGCGCTAACGGACATAGACGAGGGAATACTTATAAACGGAGAACGATTGAACAACATAAGATACGCTGATGATACTGTCATTTTTGCAGACAGTCTTGAAGGTCTGCAGACAGTTGTCTCCAGGGTGGCAGAAGTAAGTAGCAAGTTTGGGCTTGATTTTAACATCAAAAAACCAAATACATGGTTATAAGCAAAAATAGGATACCACCTGGTCAATTACTAGTTAACCAACAACCTATAACATAAATCACCAACTTTTTTTTATTTGGGTGCAAACTTAAATGAACAGTGGAACCAATCGACGGAAATTAAGATAAGGATCGAGAAGACAAGATCAACTTTCGTCAAAATGAAAAAAATCTTTAACAGCCACGATATAAAATTGGAAATAAAAGTTCGTTTACTAAAATGCTACGTATTCTCCGTTCTTTTATATGGCGTGGAGTCATGGACCTTAACTAAAGCATCACTGAAGAGACTCGAAGCATTTGAGATGTGGTGCTATAGACGCATGTTGAGGATTTCCTAGATAGACAGAGTTACCAACGAAGAAGTTCTACATAGAATGGGTAAAGAGCGCGAACTAGTCGTAACCATAAAACGTCGCAAACTGGAATACCTGGGCCATATAATGCGCAATGAATAACGATATGACCTACTTCGGACCATACTTCAAGGTAAAGTGCATGGGAAAAGAAGTCCAGGACGAAGAAGAATATCCTGGCTGCATAACCTGCGAAAGTGGTTTAACTTAACCACTACCGGACATTTCAGGACAGCAGTCAACAAAGTCAGAATAGCCATGTTAGTGTCTAACATCCGTAACGAATAGGCACCATAAGAAGAAGACACAGCGTTTCTAAAAACTGAATCATTTTTCTGTGACCATAGCTTTAACCTAAAATTACGTCATATAATTATCAAATGCTATATTTGGTAAGTGTTCTTACATAACCCCAATATATAAAGTCTGAAGGCTCATACGATCAATCACCTAGAGGCAAATGGTATGTGGTTGCATAGAAGAATGATCCGAATACCCTGGACAGCGGTGCAGACATATGAACCTGTGACAAATAGAGCAAATGACATTCGTGAGTTATTAAAAGCTAATAAAATAAGAAAAAAATCATACCTGGGGTATGTTTTTAGAGGAGACCGGTAGAGAATCCTACAAAAGTAAGAAGATATCTCGGCTCAAGAACGTTCACGTTTTGACAGGAATACGCAGTGCCGAATGACTATTTCGATTAGCTGAAGTCCGTGATAGGTGGATAACTGTAACGACAGACAGTGAAGAATGGAAAAGGATTGGAGAGGCCTATGTCCAAATATTGATCGAAGAAGACTAATTAGATAGATAAAAGTTCCATGAAGAACTCGCCAATATAAATTGCTAACATTAGATGTTCCCACTGTAGCCCCAAAAGAAGAAGAAATATAAACTTTTTTTATAGTCTTTAGAATTGGTCACATTGAGACATTCCACTTGGTTTTGAATTCAGTTGTTATTTCATATTTACTGTGGACGTCTATAGCGCGGAAAAGAGGAACGATCTTGAAAAAAAAATGTTTACCTTTTATGCGTTACCTTTACTTAAACTGTGTTGTAGATTTTGCCAATATGCTCTTTCCAGTCGTTTTGTTCTGCTCAATACAAATACAAAACTTCTTATAATTTTTACTTTTGACAAAGCATTCCATTTTAATGTTACTACCTTTTTCTTTCTCATTCCCGTTTTTAAGTTGTTACAATCGGTACTCATATTTTCGTTTGTTTTAATTTTTTTTATTAGAAAAAGAAGTCGCATCCACCAAAAGGTTATTGTCGACGGAACAAAATATAAATAACAAAAGTAAACAACTACAGATTGTACAAAATGTTTATGGATCTTAGATAATTAACTATATTGTCATAGGAACAGTTTTGACCTAGAGCCTCTGGTAGAGCGTTTGGAATATTGTAGCGCTGTCTTTCTTGGTCATATTTACTACAACTTATTAAAAAGTGTTCGACTGTTAATCGGACGTTACACTGATCACATATAGGTGTATTATTCTTTGTGAAAAGGTAAGAGTGCGTTAACCTGGTATGTCCTAGACGTAAACGCGCAACTGCAATTTGTTCTTGTCTATTGCGCGACGATGGAATCCACTGAGACACATTATTTTTGATTTTTTTCACCTTAGAATTATTTTGAGATCACTCATTTCGCCACAAACACAACACTTTATTTTTAAAATAAGCTTTTAAGTCACTGGAAACACACTTGCCTATTGGCTCCGAAAAATCACTTAACCCTTAAACGCCCAACCTTTTTTAGGTTCCATGTACGCCCAAGGGTGGGTAAAAAATGTCCACCTCGAACATAGCTAATATATTTATTGAGAGTTGTTGAAAATGGATTAAACTTAAGAATCTTATGCTTAATGAACACTGCATCTTCTAAAATATTAATATAAACAATTTACAAACCTTACAACAAAATTACAATTTACATCAAAATTAACACACCAGTAAAAGCCAGTAATTTAGATTTGTCGATTTTCTCCACATTCTTCCTTTCAACCTCCTCATTGGCGGATAATTATGTAGATTATGTAATTATATGTCGGTAATTATACGGATTATCTTCCTACCAACGAGAAATTATATAGAAACCTTTAGTAACAAGTTTTACCAAGGGTGCACTTTTTATGCCCACCCATATTTAACTCGAGATGCTACTTTTATTTTCAAAAATATCGGTAGAACCAAATTAACATTCGATAAAGGGCTGTCTTTTTAACAATAAATAATATTTTTAAAATTTTTAAACACGTAATAAATATGTTACAAGGGAATACGCATTAGGTGGACATTTTTTACCCACCCTTGGGCGTTTAAGGGTTAAAATTGCCTCTCGTGCAGTCCTGTCAGCTTCTTCATTTCCTGTTATTCCGACGTGTGAGGGAACCCATACAAATTGGACGCTTCTTCCATGTTCATGAGCTTGGGACAGCTGGTATTTTAGCAACTTTTCAAAAGGATGTTTCGGAAAAATGTGTTTTAATGAGTTTGGAGATCTAAGGGAATCTGTTATGATCAGGGCTTTTGTGAGTGTAAGCTCGTTAAGAAGTTTCACAGCACGATATATGACGTAGAATTCAGCTGAATATGTGCTACATGCTGGGGTTAAACGGAAAAGAATATTGTTTTCTGAAGAAACGACTGCTATTGCTACACCACCGCTTGCACGACTTACATCTGTACGGTCTTTGCGGAAACAAGTGAAATGTTTTGAATTGTACAACTGATTGGTCTTTAAGTTTGTCTCCTGTAGACAAATAATATCTGAAGAATATTCAGATAAAAGAAGCTGTAGCATAGGGAGACGATGAAAAAATCCATCAATGTTCCATTGAAGTATCGAGTTGAATGTTGTTAACAGATTCGGAGTTAGATGATACTGAACAATTGTCTAGAGAAGAGTCACTGTCTAAGTCAGAACTCTCTTTCCCTAAATGAATATACAGTTTCTTTTGAAGTTTTGTGAACTTGGTTTTTGTAGATCTATTATTTGCATATTGATAGCTGCTTTGTAAAAGATGGAGTAAACCAGCTATATCAGCTGCAAATTCTTTAACGACGCTTATAGTGTGGGGGGAGCCTTGGATATTATCAATCAGTAAGGATAATTGGTGGTAATTTAAAACGAATGGTGGGGTATGATTATCAATAAATTTTTCAAGAGTTTCCCGTGAAGATAAGACTTTAGATGAGCGCGGTTTTTTTGGTTTAGAGGATTTGGGTTTTGCAAACAGACATTGTGATGAAATTGCTGAGTCTGAAGGAGGCGTATAGATCTCATTAATACTGCGTTTTATAGAAGAACTTGCGTTTCCGCAAGGGCTATTAGAGTTTTCACTTAGATGCTGTGGCTTTATTACATTTGGAACTACCGGAGCAGACTCATTGGTAGTGACAGAAGTCGAGCTTGAAGTTTTGTTTGTAAGATTGGTTGAAATGGTTGTTTCAGAAAATTGTGGTGATGTATCAGTTTTATTAGAGTTTTCTGCAGTTGTATCTAATGAAAGAGGTGCTGATAGATTGGAGGATATTGCTTCCGAAGTTTGTGAAAACGGTATTGCCGCTGAATGAGGTTGATTGAAAGTGTTGCTATGAGTAGGAGTATTAGTAATTTCTTGGTCATCGAGATTTGTAGGTGTAGGTGATATGCTCGGATTTGATAATGGATAACTCGATGACTGCTGAGTGTTTGGTACCTTGTGTAATATACTTGTTGGAGCTGTTTGATTTGGTACTTCATTGTTTGAATAAATATGAGTTGATTGCGTTACTAAACTGTTATTGCATTGGGATGATATATGTTCTGTATTTTTGCAAATAAAGCAGGTGAGTGTACCTTGTGACAAAAATATGCGGTAAGGTGTTTGGTCGAAATTTATTAAAATAGAATCTGGAATTGATTATATTGTAGGGCTTACATAAACTTGCCTCCGAAAGCTCAATATGTGACTATGTTCGGGAAGAGTCGAGCTAATTTTCAGAAATTTTATTGGGGAAATAAGCTTTAAACCGATATTCT
Source organism: Diabrotica virgifera virgifera (assembly GCF_917563875.1). Classification (NCBI taxonomy): domain Eukaryota; kingdom Metazoa; phylum Arthropoda; class Insecta; order Coleoptera; family Chrysomelidae; genus Diabrotica; species Diabrotica virgifera. The sequence goes on along the minus strand of NC_065447.1, from coordinate 196,231,983 downwards.
GTAATTCTTCAACTAATAATTGATGAGGAATTGACGGGCAGACACCAGACAAGACTAGTCTTTCTGCTGGGGAGACAAGTCTCCGTGCTGTTATAACTTCGCCGAGTACTTCTATAGAGCCATGTTGTGTCATGAAATTATCTACTACGGTTTTATCTCACAATAAAACACTGAAAAACGTTTGTTTTCTATACTTCCACAAAATTTATTACAACTATGTTATTACTACAGCTGTTTCGGCAAAGTGCCTTTCTCAAGTGATATATTTTACAATGTGTTTGCCTTTTTAAGTCTTTAACTGAAGAGGTTGAGGAGTGGGGAGCTGTTTGTCTCGAGTTGGTCATTCAGAATTATATCTGTATTTTTCAATTTATTAATTTCCATTGATTCTAAAAGTGATAGCTTAAGGCCTTTATTTTGAATATGTAGAATTTGAAACTCTTCATTGAAAGAATGATTATGATCTAGAAGGTGAAGTGCGTATGTAGAAGTGTCTGTTTTTCTATTGTTAAAAGCTCTTTGGTGTTCTGCTATCCGTTTGTCAAAAGTTCTGCCAGTTTGACCGATGTAAGTTTTCGGACAGTCACCACAAGTTAGTTTGTACACACCACTCTATAGTTGCTTTCTCTTTCGGCTTTTATTGTTTTTAATATGTTTGCTTAAGTTGTTGTTAGTTCTGAAAGCTGGTGTTATTCCTTTCTTTTTTATGTATCTGGCTATTTTTGTTGTTATTTTGCCAGTATATGTGAGAGAGCAGAAGGTACTGGGTTCTTTCTGTGGTGGTGGATACACTAATTTCAAGGCTTTCTTATGGAGTTTTTGGTTTAAAATGTTGTTAACTGTTTGTTCGTTATAGCCATTGTTTACTGCTATTTGTCTAATGATATTTAGTTCTGTCTCGAAGTTATTTTTTGTCATAGGAATTTCTGTCAGTCTATGTATCATGCTATGGTAGGCTGCTAATTTGTGTTGTGTAGGATGGGATGATGAATTGTGTATAGTTGTGTCAGTATGGGTAGGTTTATGATATACGGAGAACTCATGTTTGTTGTGTAGTCTGGTAATCGTTACAACATTAAAAACTTACGTCGGTCAAACTGGCAGAACTTTTGACAAACGGATAGCAGAACACAATAGAGCTTTCAACAATAGAAAAACAGACACTTCTACATACGCACTTCACCTTCTAGATCATAATCATTGTTTCAATGAAGAGTTTCAAATTCTACATATTCAAAATAAAGGCCTTAAGCTATCACTTTTAGAATCAATGGAAATTAATAAATTGAAAAATACAGATATAATTCTGAATGACCAACTCGAGACAAACAGCTCCCCACTCCTCAACCTCTTCAGTTAAAGACTTAAAAAGGCAAACACATTGTAAAATATATCACTTGAGAAAGGCACTTTGCCGAAACAGCTGTAGTAATAACATAGTTGTCATAAATTTTGTGGAAGTATAGAAAACACACGTTTTTCAGTGTTTTATTGTGAGATAAAATGAACTTCCATCAAGTAACGGTCGAATCCATCAATTACTACGGTTTTGTTTGCCAAATACATGCAGATTCTATTATCAGATAATGTAGATGAAAAAATTATATTTTTTGGGTTGATGATTGTGCCCAACGGAATTAAATAATCCTGCAGTTTAGCATTATCGATACAACTAAATACAATTGCTTGGGTCTTACTCGGAAAAGAATGTGAAGCGGCTGATGCATAACTGTTTGTGATATTCGAACGTTGATTTACTGGACTGGTTAGATCGGAAGGTGTGTTTACATTGTGTAAAGTCATTTTAAGCTGCGGTGGCGAAAGCTTCACTCCGACTCTGGTAAATGACAGACCAACCGCATGCTAGCTAACTTCACAAAATGATTGTACGGTGGTGTATATTTCTTATTTGACGATTTCTTTCCACAATAATAAAATAATAATTACGTATAAATGACTTACGTAGAAGTATCTAGTAGATAAACACTTTAATTTTAAAAAACTATGTAATAAAACCACTTGTTTTTATTAAAAACTAGGAGTACAATATCAGTACAACTTAACCATACCTTATACCTTCCGTTTGTTTTAAGTTTCCGCAATTTAAAAGTTTCAACGCCAAGAACAGTAAAAACTTTTGTTTTAAAATTTTTTGTTAATATATTTTATATAACCTAAGGTTGACACTTAAAATAGGAAAATCTGTAGACAAACAACTAACTTTTCCATTAATATAGGAAGGTGCACAGGTTAGGTAGTACGTTTTCTAACTAAAAGTCGAGTTGAATCGTAAGTTGAAGTTAAAAACCGTCGGTCACGACAAATTTCAACACGACTTGATTTATTAACTGCTTGTTTCTTTTCCCGTGACAGTGAATAATAGGAATGTTGGAATAGAATTGGGTGAACCGGAAATCGCATCAATTTCGCGCAATCAATTCGTAAATTGATAAAGAACATTTATATTACGAATGAGTTTTATGGTGGTAGTTCAAAATATAGATAGAACAGGCGAAAATTAAAAAAATAATAATAATAAAATGTTTTTGTTTTTACCATTTGTTTTTACATAATATTATGTTTAGTCTTGCTCATTACAAATATCAACTCCTATTACAGCTAGTTTCTAATTTCTAATGTTTGCGTAGAAAAAATTACGGAAATTGTAAGTAATTTTATTTGTCTATTAATTGTTTTTTTATAGCGGTATTTCTTCGCAAAACTATTTGTTATTATATTATTATCTAAAAGCTTTTCAGGTCTTGCAGGCATCGTACTCGGATGTTAGACAAGGCGCCAGATTTCGATCCGAGTGGTTAAAAAATTGTTATAAATAATTTAATTGTTTAAAAATTGTTTATAAGGCTCTAGCTCGTAAACTAAAAGAGACAAACAAATTTTTTTCAGATAAAAGTTGTTCCTTAAAGGAAAATAGCGTTTACTCAACTTAAATCCAATAATTAGAACTCAAGATATTGTAAAATTAGTGCATAATACAAATTGCAAAATAAGTTTTTTTCGAAGCTTTTTCGATAGTAAATCGGCTTCTACGTATGCAAATGAGTTTTACAAAGACTCATTTTAAAGCTTAATTTATAGACTTTTAAGCAAAGTTTGTTAAATTACTTTATTTTTATTTGTATTAAAGTTATACGAGTTTGAGTAATAATTTACTTAAAACATGTGTACATTAATTTGTTTATAAGGGTTTTAAACACATTAAGCATTATGGCAATAAACATTTATACTTTAATTAACAGTAATGATAGATGAACTCAAAAGGAACATTTTGAGTTTAGGAAAATGTTTGTGAGTTGAGACAATGACGTAAATCCGGCCAATAACGTTATTGGCCGGCCAATATCGACAACGGCCGGTTGAATTGGTTATTGTCGACGATGGCCGGATATTAACGTTATTGTCCATAGAAACTGGATATTGATGATAATTTTTAAATTCTTGATAACATTTCTATCATTGCCCGGCCAATGTCGACAATGCCCGTTGTTAATCGGTCAATGTTGAAATTTTTACTAAAACATAGGTTATGTGTAGGTTTACTTCATGTGTGTATACATATTCAGCCCTATTCTGTAACTTTTAACAAATCGAATAGAAATGACCAAGTCGAATCGTAATTACCCAAAATCGGAATGTTTGATATCTATCGCGTCATTTTTGTGTTTGGATCGGTATTCTGTAACTCATATCGTAATCGAAATCTCTGACTTCTATTTCACGCGGTTCTGAGGAGGTGGCAACCGCGCAGTAACCAGCGAAATTGTGTTCTGTGACCTATTTTGTTACTTGAAATATGACACCGTTGCCATTTCCTCAATGTTTTCATACTTTCTTCATACTATCCTCAAAGTTTTGAGAAGTAAATAAAATATTCGTGTAAATACTGGATGCAAAAAGCTCAAAAGAGGATAAATGGTTTTAAATTAAAGTTAATTAAAATTGATATAAAAAAGAAGATAAACTGATAAATAAAAAAGATAAGTGAAGATAAGAAGTATAAATGCTTTTAAATCAAAGATATTTAAATTGATGTTATTAATTCATTATTATTAATAAATTATTTAAAATTGATATTACTAATAATATGCAATCTTTAAGATTCGATTCCAGTTGAAATAACTGCTAAACAGCTTTTCCCAAAAATGGCATCTTTTCTATAATTTGTTCAGACTATGAGCGTTGACTGATAAATATACAAGTATACTGGTATAATATTTATTTATCAATTAACGCATAAGAAGTCTATCGTATGCTATTCTTGTGCATTATATACCATTGATTGCAATTGTACAAGAAATATGCGAACAAAATATGGCAACAATGTGAATGGGAAACATTCAGACGCCAAGTAGCAAATAAATAAGGTTAGGTCCAATTATTCATACTCGTACAACATGTCTAAATGAAATATATATAGTTCTCTAAACAAATAACACCACAGACTAAAAATTAAGCAGCTAAAAAAAGGTACAAATACTATAAATAATTATAAATAAGTAGTATGTAATTAATTATTTTTATATATAAAATATAAACGTCAAAACAAAACAAAATGCGCTTGCGTCAACCACAATTCCGATAATCGAAATCTCATCTCGACAGGGTAAATGCTGTCGAAGTGATTTCTATTCACATTACGATTGTAGAGATTCCGAAGTAGTTATGGAATACGGATTTGGACTATTTCTATTCGACTTGGTCACTTCTATTCGATTTTACTGACTTCTATCATCGAAATGAGTTACAGAATAGGCATGATTGTGTATTGTTTTCGTGCTGAAATTACTCGTAAATTTATTTAATAGGTGTTATACTGGAGTGTTATCATGGGCCTAAGTGTTATCATGGATATCAACGATGTGCGCACTCGTTTTAATAATTATATAAATTTAATAGTCAAGTCAAAACGTGATGACAATAAATCATTTTTAAACTGTGACGGATATAATAGCCGAATAAGTGAAACTAAAGAAGCGGAAAATATTTCGAGAACACCATATGCTAAAAAAACAACAAAGCACTATAGAATGAAATTCAATGATCAAGCCAGCTCCCGCCAGCCACCTGCCTCTTGGAAGTTTAAACATTAATTTAAGCGAAAAACCATTGTTTATTTGTGAAATAAACTTTTTTTTCTGATTCATGACAGCAGTAAAATGTATTTTGAATTAAATAAATTACATACCTACGTTCTTCTTTTTTTGTTAAATAATTTAATTAAAAAAAATTTTTTTTGGGCACCCTTTATAACTAATTATGTAATTGTTTTTGTTACTTAATATAGAATTAAATAACCTTTCAAATGATTTATTTGTCATTTGTCATTTGCACACGACCCCTATTGCCATTTAAAAAAATCATCGATTACGTCGTCACACCCAGATGGATGACGTCACTAGTATGCCATATATGCCAAAATATAATAATTTAAAAATAAAAATCGACCTGTTTCAGGATTTTTCCTTAAAGTCGCTGGTTTACGAAATTACGAATTTATTTCTTTCATTTGCACCATACTGTATATAAAAATAGACTGCTACAAAATATCATGCAAGGAAAAATAGCAGGCAAACGCAGTCCAGGACGAAGAAGAACCTCATGGTTGAAGAACTTGCGAGATCGAGATTGGGATCGATGTTTTTTTAAATGAGAATGGAAGTCGTGTGCTAGCTCATTTGAAAGGCTATTCAATTCTCTATTCAGTAATATAAACATTAATATAATATACAGGGTGTAAAAAATTTTTTTTATTAAATTAATTGACACACAAAGAAGAATCTAAGCAATTTATTTATGTTAAAATACATTTTACTGCTGTCAGAAAACAGGTAAAAATGTTTATTTCACAAATAAACGTTGTTTTTCGCTTAAATTCAATGTTCAAACCGGTAAGAGACAGGTGGGTGGCAGTTTTAACATTGAATTTAATCGAAAAACAATATTATTTATTTGTTAAATAAACGTTTTTTATGTTTTCTGACAGCACTAAAATGTATTTTGAATTAAATGAATTAGATACATTCTTATTTTTTTCTCAATTAATTTAATCCCAAAATAAATTTTTGGACACCCTGTATAAAAAATTATATTAACGTTTATATTACTGAATAAAGAATTAAATATTCTTTCAAATGAGCTACCACAAGACCCCTACTCTGATTTAAAAACATCATCGATTACGTCATCACTCCCAGAGGAATGACGTCGCTAGTATGACATTTATGCCAAAAAATCATAATTTAAAAATCAAAATCGACCTGTTTTAAGATTTTTCTTCAAAATCGCCAATTCTAGAGAAAATGAATTTATTCCAACCTAAACGTTTTCACTGTATATTTAACATGTATTGAATATATTTAATTCGTTTGCATGAGATGTTTCGCTATCGATTAAAAAAAATAAAAATGGTGGATTGATTTCGTTGGAGGTTATATATTTATTTTCAGTGGTTGGTAAATACTGATAAAATATACAACGTAACAGAAATAAATAAAAAGAAGAGCATTAAAATTTTCTTTATCGCCAACCGTCACTAAAGTCATTCATTATTGTACTCATTTGCCCTCATTTGCCAGTAAAGTAACACTGTATTGTACTGAAAGAAGAATTTTACTTTACCTGCCTCGATTAATCAAATTAACCGAGATTGAATGTAAGTGGTCGATGGCAGCAATCGATTATATATTTGAGTTAACTTACAATTTATTTACTTTAGTTATTAAAAAATATTGTACACAATTTGCGATATTATTAATTAAATTTATGTCAAAAAGTGAAATTCTGTAGTATTTTGCAATTATATTCATATAAAATAAATTAAAACTTTACCGATTTAGTAATTATTCAATATTAATAACTATCGATTAAAAATCGAAAGCAGCCATCTTGCAAAAGTTATCTGTCATCACTGTCATGAAATTATTATGACGTTTAAAATTTAAAAAGTTTGTGATTTTAAAAATGCGATAAAATTTTGTATGCACCACGTCAGTAAAGACTCTTTATCGAACTCGTCTGTTATTCACCTCGCTCGCTAACGCTCGCTCTGCTCATAATATCAGACTCGTTCGATAAAGAGTAACTTTACTGACTTGGTACATAAATAACTATTTCCCATGCATGAAATTATATCTTGTTTACTCACATAAACTAGTATCGCAAAATTAAGCAGTTTGTCCATAGAAACCACAATACGTTAAACAAGGGTAAACAATACGGCATGTGTTTGATACAATTGATCCCAAACCCGTTTTTCAGTGCGTCATTCATATTGACATAAGATTTGATATAAGATTTTAAGAATGTCGCAAACCACTGCATGACATTTTAGTTAAATCTGACAGTTGTAAGAATATTTATATCTATGTTTATATAAATATCAATATTTATATAAATATTTGCCAGAATATTAATATTTAAAATATTTTAAGGAAAAAATAAATAAAAATATAGAATAAAATTTCACTATACATAAAACATAATATATTCATTTACGTCGTTGAAAAACTTCTAACCTAGAATTAAAATTGTCATTTTGTCCGTTAACATTGTAAGATAACTGTCACGGTAAATTACTTTTATTTCAAATTATCTTTATTCGCATCATGAATTGGTTATCTATTAAGAGTATTGTAATTGTCAACCATTACACATCTATAAGTATAAGTCGCTTTAATTTGCAAACACACTGCAACGAATACATAATTTTCGAACTTCTATGTATATATAATATTCACCAACGTACAGGTTTTTCTGTCACTTCGAGCTTAATGCGTTAGAGCGAATTCAACAAACTATGACGCACTGAAAAAAGGATTTGGGATAAACTGTACCTTGTTTACTATTAATATTGACGTTTATCATTTTCAATCACAGTTACATTAGCGCATTTGTTGTGTATATTGGAAGTTACAACTAATATTGTGTTTATTTTATAAAATTATTTTGTCTTAAATATATTATACCATAGTTAAATATAAAGAATATACAATATAACTTTATAAAATACGTCCACCGATAATAGCAATTTTCTAATTATTACATGACTGACAGTAGTATCAATGATATTACACATCGACGTATAGACCGGGCAGTATCGTCGGCCCCGCTAGCGAAATTATTCTGATTCGATTTTTTTGTACAAACTTACTTAAACAGAGGTTTTTATAACATATCCACAGGGTGCCGGGCGGTGCTGTGGTCGAAAAATTGTTTAAACATTTTTTTTTAAACAAATTCACAAAAATAATTTTTTCATTTCGGACAAAATCTTTTAGATGAATTGGCTTATTCTGAGCAAAAAAGGTCTCTTGTCATTTTTTTCTAAAATTGATTGTTGTCGAGTTATATGCGTTTAAAAATTTGAAAAATGCGAAAATTGCTATTTTCAAGGCTCGATTAAACATTATTATTGTGAAATTCAAAAGTCACCAAATCAAGTTTCAAATCCCTCCTTCAAGGTCCTGAAGAGATTTTTGTCATTATTTCATTATAAAGCTGTTATTTTTAATTATTAACAATTAACGCTATAGTCCAGGATTTATCGTCGCCCCCGTTAGTGAAATTATTCCGATTCCATTTTTTTTGCAGAAACTTACTCAAAACGAGGTTCTTATAACATATCCACATATCCAAATTTTTTTTAGATAATTTGGGACATTCTGAGCAAAAAATGTCTCTTGTGATTTTTTTCTTAAATTGATTGTTGTCGAATTATACGCGATTTATAATTTAAAAAAATGCGAAAATGGCCATATAACTCGACAACAATCAATTTTAGAGAAAAATCACAAGAGACCTTTTTTGCTCAGAATAACCCAAATTATCTAAAAAAAAATCGTTCGCAATAAAAAAAATATTTTTGTGAATTTGTTTTAAAAAAATTGTTTAAACAATTTTTCGACCACGGCACCGCCCGGCACCCTGTGGATATGTTATAAGGACCGCGTTTTGAGTAAGTTTCTGCAAAAAATTGGAATCGGAATAATTTCACTAACGGGGGCGACGGATACATCCTGGACTATAGCGCTAATTGTTAATAATTAAAAATAACAGCTTTGTATTAAAATAATGACAAAGATCTCTTCAGGACCTTGAAGAGGGGGTTTGAAACTTGATTTGGACACTTTTTGAATTTCATAATAATAATGTTTAATCGAGTTATTAAGCCTTGAAAATGGCCATTTTTCCATTTTTCAAATTTTTAATCGCATATAACTCGACAACAATAAATTTTACAAAAAAAAAATGACAAGAGTCCTTTTTTGCTCAGAATAAGCCAATTTATCTAAAAAAAATTGTTCGAAATGAAAAAATTATTTTTGTGAATTTGTTAAAAAAAAATTGTTTAAACAATTTTTCGACCACGGCACCGCCCGGCACCCTGTGGATATGTTATAAGGACCTCTTTTTGAGTAAGTTTGTGCAAGAAAATCGAATCGGAATAATTTCGCTAGCGGGGGCGACGATACTGCCCGGTCTAGTACGTTTCAATTAATGTTTTGATTTAACTTGGTTGAAAATGAATCATGACGTTTGGGCAAAGATAAAATGGAACAACTATACTAGTTCTTAAATTTATTGATGATATCGATGCATCGAAAACATCGATGTCCCTATTCGATATATCGAAAAAACTACGATGTATATTTTACATGAACTCCTTTTAGGGGAGTGCAATTAGAACGAAAACATGCATTGTTTCGGAAAAATTCAAACAAGCTTATATTTTTCTAAAACTTTTTTGTTAGTTTATATACTCGTTAAAGTAAAAAGTTCTACTCGCAGATTTGGTCGCTAATTGTTTATTAATTGTTTAAACAATAACAATTGTTTTGTATAAATAATTTTAAAAATAAAATTAAATTCATTATTTTACTTTGATCAAATATGTTTCTATTTTGTTTTTGATTATGCTGAATCCGAATATGGCATTGCAATTTGAAAATTCTTATACAGAAGCTCTTATACAGTATGTATGCGTAGCTAGGAACCACATGGAAATCTTTTTTATTATCAATTTTACGAAAAAAAAGTTATTCTTCATAAAATGCTCTGGATAGTCTAAAATCTAAAACTTAACCATCAGATATCAAATTTTATCAATTTTATACGAGTTATGTCAAAAATATGAATTACGTTAAAGAGTAAAGTACCTTTATATTCCAGAATATCAAAAAATGATATCATGAAAAGTTGTTTGAAATTAAAAACTATGTTTAAATATACAATTACAGTAGAACCCCGCAAATCCGACCTAATTGGGGGGACAGCCTGTTCGGATTCCGAAAAGTTCGGATTATCCGAAAGTTAGCCTTAACTAGTAGTTCAAAGCTTTCATTGTGATTTTGAGTAGCCAAACGTTCTCGCAAGAGTGTGGACAATATTTTTGGACAAGTTGACTACGAGAGAACCAAAGTAAGTTTGTGTTTAACGTTTATAAACACTTTATAAACCTATATATTAAAGTATAATATTTATTTTTAAGAAATTTTAAATGTCAAAGTCCTAGTAATCCTACATTGTCCAATTTTCTGGCTTTGTCTTGAATTTTTAAATTTTTTCTGACTTTCCGTTGGTTGGGATTTGCTGATAGTTCGGATTCGCGGGGTTCGGATTTACGGGGTTCTACTGTACATTATTCTAATTGAAAAAAAAATCAATTTTTTCTCAAATTACGGATACTCATCACCATTTTATTACAATTATGATAACTACTTTATTATCACTTTTACGAAAAAAAGTTACTCTTCATAAAATGCTCTCCCTGGTCTAAAATGCAAGATACAACTATCAGATATCAAACTTTTTTAATTTTATACGAGGTATGTAAAAATATGAATTTTTCTTAAGAGTTAAGTGCCTTTATTATTCACAATATTTGAATTAGAAGGATGTAATTGAACACTACAACAAATTTTTTAATTCAAAACAAGTTTTCTTAATAACACTTTTTGATATTGTGAAACGTAAAGGTACTTTACTCTTGAGTGAAATTCATATTTTTTGACACACCTCGTATAAAATTAATTGAATTTGATATTTGATGATTGCATCTTAGATTATATACGATGTAGAGTATTATATAAGGAATAACTTTTTTCGTAAAACTGACAATAAAAAAGTTATCAATAGGTTCCAAGTTACGCAGACATACTATGAGCTAAATAATTTTTTTTTTACTGAACATTTATTATTTTTGAAGCTTATTATTAAATGTATTTTATTTGAAGCTTATTATTAAATGTATTTTAGGTAAGTTTTACAGAAAAAAGTTTTGATCACTTTGTATAAACATTTTTTAGCAGGTAATTTTCGGTTTTTGTATTACATTTTTGTTATCTTTCTTAATTTTCTCAAAAAGAAATAGTTTATTTCATTTCTAAAGTAAAATAATTCAGTGAATTTTAAAGATTACATCCTAAGCTTTAAAAATTTAAAAACTTACTTATAAAACTGTAATAGATCTGTTCAAACTTGAGTAATACCTTCTTAAAGTGTTGGTAATTCTATAAAACTACGAAGATTTGAAAAATCACATTTTTTGAGACGTCATATCATTTGAATTAAATTTTTAAGATTTTTTGAATGAAACATCATTTAGTAAGATGCTTGAAAGGTAAGTTGTGTAAAATTAAGAGTTTTATGAGAAAAATTGTATTAATTACACATTTTTAAATCATTTTTAAACAAAATTCATGTAAGGCTCATTTTCCGCCCACACCGTACTTATGACCATACATTTTATTTCTTTCTGTTATATCCATAAGATAGCTTAATTATTCTTCTTTCATGTTCAATTTGTAAAATTTCATTTGATCCATTCGTTAAAGAATTACATTAAAATAAGTCAACCATGCACTTCGCCGTACGCTAGTTTACAGTGCGCCAATGTTTGTGAGAAGGGTGACTAGCGTTATAAATAAAAAATTATAGAAGATACAGATTTAATTTTAGAAAATTCTGTATATAAGGTTTTTTTGTAAAATTTTCTGAATTTTTCAATGGTTTTTTTTCTAAAATTTATATTCTCGGAGTTATTTAAAAAACATCTAATTTCGTAGCTCATTTGTTTAATAAAAAATGAAGCACCCACTTCTCGAGTAGAACTTATTGATATGTTGTTTATTAAACATTTCTTAACGAAATTACAAAAAGTTCTATCTTGTTTGATTTTTTCCGAAGTGAAAATCTATATGCACACCCCTATTTGTCTATACTAGTTTTAATGATTCTACTTACATAATATATTTAGCTTTGGAAGCTTTTCTAATTGACGGCCAAAAGTTTCTGATGTCTCGATTAATATTTAATATGCTGCTTTGCATTCAAATTATATATTCCTGAGTGATATTATTCCTACCACCAATTTCATCTGAATGTCAATTAATTTATTAAAATAATTATACTTTCGTCTAAACACAAACTCGAATTCATGTCACTTTTAATTATGAATGCTAAATTATACATTCAAAATTATAGAGTTTAGCGAGAGCGCATATCTGATGATTTCATTTTTGATTCCCTATATTCCTGCGGAATCTGAATAAAATCTAGCAGTTTGACATGTTATTATTATTATGATAATTAAAGTCATGACGGGCGTTTTAATGCTTTTTGCTGCGATTTTGAATTGTTCGATAAAATTATGAAGTTGCAGATTGGATGATTAAGTAGTAATGATAATATTTGAACAAATCCAACTATTAGAAAATTGAATTATGAATTTTATATCATTTAATATTTGAGTAGAAAATGTAGAATAGGTACTCAAAAGTTTGTCTAGAACTAGAATTTTAGCAAGAATGCTAAAATAAATTTACAGTCATAATTATTATCTGAAACGTCAAAGTGTTTGGACAAGTTTAAGAGTTCTTCGAAAAAAAATGTATATTTAGGCAGTTGCAAAGTCTCTTTTCATTCTACTCAGATGTGTTGTGAAGTGTGAAAATGTGTTTCAAGATATAGCGCAAAGTTTTTAGCCGATTTTGTTTATTTCACTTCATGTTTTTTTTTGCAGTAGCGCGAAAAAGCTGCACATTTTGTGTATCTTTTTTTTCTTCGACCTCGCTTTCCAAATATTTTAAGGATAGCTTGTGGTATGGCACAAGGGATTTATTTCACATAATCTGTTCAAAGTATGGCAACTTTCGCGATTTGTGACTCGGTCAGTACATGGGATCTTAAGTATTCTCCAATATTATCGTTCAAGGCCTACAATTAAACACCACAAAAAACACCATTGCAGGATTCTAGTTCTATAAGTACACCTAAATAGGATTGAAAACAAACGTGGCTTGGACTTTATGTATAAAAACTAGTGTTGCCCAAAATCGGTCTTGATCTTGCGGTCTTGGTCTTGTTCTTGCGTTTTAGCAAGACCAAGACCAAGACCAAGACCGCCTTATTTTAGCAAGACCAAGACCAAGAGTGACCGTGCAAGACTTTAGCAAGAACAAGACTAAGCCTGCGAGACTCTTGCGTCTTGCAGTTAGGATTGAGTGTCGTTTTATGGAATATATTAGTTCGGGAATATAGGTCTGGATCGGATCCCGCGTATGAAAAAAAAGTTGATTAATAGCAAGCTGAAAATTTGTTAATAGCTTAAGTGTGTCTAGTCGGACAATCTTTGATGTATGGGAACACTGGAACAGGGGAAGTTTTAATTGTGGAACAGGTTAAAAATTTGGATCGTCAGACCACGAAAACGTCACATGTATTTTATCCGACAGAACTTTCAATTGATTTGTTACCCTTTCATTAAACGCTCATGCAAAAATCAGACTGCTATTTATCACCTGTCATAATTCCTGTCATTTGACTGTCAATTCCACTCATTAAAATGCCCATTTAGTGATAAATAGCAGTCTGATTTTTGCATGAGAGTTTAATGAAAGGGTAACAAATCAATTGGAAGTTCTGTCGGACAAAATACATGTGACGTTTTCGTGTTCTGACGTTTCAAATTTTTAATCTGTTCCGCAATTAAAACTTCCCCTGTTCTAGTGGTCCCATATATTAAAGTTTGTCCGACTAGACACCCTTAAGCTATTAACAAATTTTCAGCTTGCTATTAATCAACTTTTTTTTCATACGCGGGATCCAGACCTAATATGCTTAGAGACAATGAGACGCAAAAAATATATAACAAAAATTTGGAAAATTGGATTTATGCGCATTATGAACAATACGATAAACATATTGTTATGATCTGCTTCTTATTAATTTTATATTAATTATTATTTATTTGATTAATTATTTAATTATCGCAAATCATATATAAAAATTGAATAAAAAATCTCAGGGTGCCTTTTTTATACTATTAAAAAAAATCCAAATTATCTCACGTTATACTTATCTTCTCTCGTGGGTTCAGTATCTCTGAGTTGATCCTAATCGGGATAAAATAGGGAAAAGAAATAAAGCAAAATATTAAAATAAAAATACAGAATTGTCTTTTATTTATCAAAATCAATACTCTGAAATCTATCGAATCTAAAAAACCTGTGGACACAGATGTCCGAATGAAATTTTTACCACTTAAATTTATTATAGTTAACAAAAAACAATTTATCGGTTTGTTCCCGATGACTTTGGTAAAACAAACTAAACAAAACAAATTTATGTCTTCTCAAAATTACCTATATTTACTATTTATATTTTGAAATATTGGAATTTTAATTCATATGCTTTTTACTCAAAAATTTAGTTTCCGAACATAAAAATTTCTTTCACATAAATTGACTGACCTTTTGCTTCACTCACTCGGATGTCTTCTCGTGACCCCAAACAGCTCTCCCTCGTTGACTATGTTAAAGGCTACTCATTAAAGCCTCTCTCCGTTGTCCAGCTTCACAACTATCAGCATACCAGCTCCAATTCTCCAACAAGCCGGGTCTCCTTTGACACGTACTCGATTCAAACAAAACTCCAAAAATTCTCTGCTCTCCTTCTCACAATAATACAGAATCAAAGAGGTATTTCGTCTCAATTTGATCTGTCTCTCGTTCCACTTTTCAGCACTATTCTCCACTATCAAACAGCCACTGATATCTGCTAACTATCTATCCACTTAACACGTCGAACCGCTCCTTAGCGATGCCAAAAACATAATGACTTCTCTTTCAAACTCTCTCAATCATCCAATCCATTTTTCCCCTTCCACATTGCCAAGAATCAAAGACATCGGCTTTTCCATTTGACAAACAAAACAGTCACCCTCAAAATTATTCCGATCATCCTAATTACTTTCTGAGAACTATACAATATTTACTCGTGTTGAAACAAAGATACTAAAATTCCAAACTTTCTCCATAAAACCCCTTTTCTAGAAATTGATAATTACCTCTAAACTAAACAATCTTTTTCCATTTTTAATCTAAATACATCGTTATTTTCACTTTAATTATTCACAAAAGTCTTTAATGGTTCATCGGAAAGCTCATTAAAAGAGAAATCTACTTACATCCAAACTTAATTCTAATAAATACCTACAGCTCAATATACAGGGTGTATCAAATTTATGTGCCCGCGTTGTTTATAAAAATTTTATTTAATTTTTATTTTGCTTTTGATTGATAAAATGCAAACACAATAATATATAGCGAATTAAAATATCCATATAAGAACAGTCAGAGGTCAATTATTACAATGTAAAAATTAAATATTTCTTTTCATTCTTTCCTAATATCAGACAACGCCTTCGCTCCAAAAGTAATTGTACTAGATTTTGAGAATACCTTTCATAAAATAATCTGCTTGTGTTGTGTGACGCCGCCGACAGTATAATAATATCGCATTGAAACTTTTAAAGATATAATGTCGCCTTTGTTGATAAAAATATAATACGAATAGCATATCCACTGTTACGGACACCCAGTCAATTTTTTTTCCTTATCAGTTAGTGGGAATAATACCATATCGTAAAGACTAAACGTCCTACTTATAAACTTTTTGCAGAGTGTGCAATTAGATATTAGGTCAATAGGCCAAACCAAATTTTTTTCTGAAAAAGCACTAGATAAGATAATGCCCGGCCTGTATAGTCCATTCACTCACGGTAAAATGTTACAAATCCTTGAAATTTTAAAGAACCGCTTGGATTTTGGATTGACATGTTTGCGTGCACATAGCTAACACGTCAAAAAAGAGATATTGGCGGATGCATGTGTGATTTTGCCCAGGGGATGAGTTTCACCTTTCACCCCTTCTTGGTGGGTTGAAAAACATAGGTTCAAAATAAGTCAAGGTTGAATAAACTGACTAATTCTAAGCAACTTTTGTTCTATTTTATTCATCTACAAATAAACCAAGTCAATACTTTTCGAGCTATTTGCGACTGAATATGTTCATTTTTCAACAAAAAAACACACGTTTTTCGACGGTTTTTGCGCAAATGACTCAAAAATAAGTATTTTATCGAAAAAAATATTCTAAGCCAAAATATATCTTATAAAAAATTGAAATAGAATGATGCATTTAATGGTAGGGGAACCCAAGCGGGGATTTTTGCAGTTACTGGAGCGCGTCAGGTTATCACATGGGGAGAAACCTTGTACCCTGTAAATGTACCTCTACTATAAATTGGCTTTTAATACAGGGGAACTCGTTAAGGGAGGCCCAAAATATATATATATATATATATATATATATATATATATATATATATATATATATATATATATATATATATATATATATATATATATATATAAAGATAAGTTTAGTATGTACATGCAAAACAGTGTATATTTAAAAAATCAGACGATTTGAGCGGGGCGTAAGGAAATGGGTGAGTCACAAAGTTTCACAAAAAAGCGAATATTTCGCGAAATGAATGTCAGATCGAAAAATTAAAAAGTACGTCCAATATTTTTCAAAAATCTATCGAATGATACTAAACACGACCACCCACGGAGAGGGGTGGGGGGAGGGGTAAATTTTAAATTGCAAATTGCAAATGTGAACCTCACGATATTTCGCGAAAAGAATATGAGATCGAAAAACTGAAAATTACACGTATTCAATATTTTTGAAAAATCTATCGAAGGACACCAAACACAAAATGCAAACTTTTATTAAGAAACAAACTGACTCCCGTGGGACATGGTAGATAGCTCAGTTAGTTAGACGTTAGACTATAGGCAGGGATAGTTTAGATCGTGGCTTCAAACCCACCCAATGTGAGTTGTTTAGACATTTATTAATTTGGCTGGTTTTTACAATGTCTATGTTAAGTCAAGCTGAAAATGTACCTATACGTTTACGTTATTCTAAGATCTAAAGTAATATTTAATAAATAGCAATATGCTAGTGGGTAACTGCGAGACTTGCAAGACTCTTGCTGCAAGACCAAGACCAACACCAAGACTGGGAGTGCAATACCAAGACCAAGACTAGTGTTGCCCAAAATCGGTCTTGGTCTTGCAGTCTTGGTCTTGTTCTTGCATTTTCGCAACACCAAGACCAAGACCAAGACCGCTTTATTTTAGCAAGACCAAGACCAAGACTGACCGTGCAAGACTTGAGCAAGAACAAGACTAAGCCTGCAAGACTCTTGCGTCTTGCAGTTAGGATTGAGTGTCGTTTTAGGGAATATAGTAGTTCGGGTATATGCTTAGAGACTATGAGACGCAAAAAAAGGTAAAAAAAATTTGGAAAATTGGACTTATGCGCATTATGAACAATACAATAAACATACATAGCGAATCAAAATATACATTAACCCTCGTAAGGCGGTGCGGGGTGCAGCCGCACCCCAGACCTCGTTTTTCTCACCTATCTTTTTTAATAATTTTTTTTTATTTTTGTCCATTTTTTTATTCGCATTAAATTCAATTCTAAACACATTACACCCATTGCAGCATCTAAAAAGTTTTACGTTTACGTGATTTTTTAGAAAAATGGTGTTCCACTTGGAGCTAACAGAGCTACGGGACAAGGCCGGTGTTACTTATGTCAAAGAAAAAAGACCGAAAGTCCCGACATAACTGTATTTTGTGTAAAAACTTTGTGTTGGTCACTCTGTGAAAAATTTCATGTGTTTATCTTGCAACGAGAATAATTTTTTTTAAGAAGAAATGGGTACTTTGTTTGTAACATTATGTTTCATACTATAATAAACAAGTCATAATTATCTTTCAAATCAATTTTACCGACGTTCACATATAAAAAAAATGGATATACAGATGGGGTGCAAATGCACCCCGCACCGTTGTAACGTAAGAATCTAAGCACCGCTTTACGAGTGTTAAAAGAACACTTGACATATTTGAGGGGTCCGGCAGTAAAAAATGGTAAGGGACAGTAAAGAAGTTTTGAGTTTTGAAGTACATATTGAATTTTGAAAAAAATATTCTTACATTTTTTACTAAAAAATATAAGAGTATGAAGCATGTTAAAACTAGCTGAATATGTTGTTAATACGTAGGAAAAATATGGAAAACCAAATATTTTTTTATAATGATTAATTAGAGAAAAGTATGAAAATATGAACTACAACTTAACATTGTTTACCTAAAATATTTGAAATAGTTTAACGTAACGTGTTAAGTGGTGTTGACTTAACATAATTTGGTAGGTACTAGGAATTCATTTTAAATTTAGATACCATTTGTGGTAAACAGCTGGAATCAATTCCCAAAATGATTTTACATCTTTCAGGTTTTCTAAAACGTTTAAATAAAAATAATATAGCTCTGGAGAGAATTTATTTTCATGTTTGCAAGTAAAAAATGTTAAGTTTTAATGCAAAGTGAACGTGGATGTAAACAATGTTAAGTACAGTACAACCTCGTTAATCCGGACCTCGTTCATCCGGATGTCCGGATTATCCGGATCAATCCGGAATGAAAAAATAAAAAAAAATAATTTTGATGGTGAAACGTTTACGTTATCGTGCCGCATTGAAACGTCACACAAAATTAAAACAAAGGAAGATCAATGACTTTTTTGTAAATAAAAACTAATGCTGGCGTAAATCATATAGGGTGTAAATATAGTACGTTATCATTTCACATGTAGTTTTATTAACCTTATTATATCTCCGGATTATCCGGATTTTCGATTTACCGGATCGCTTCCGGTCCCAGTTAGTCCGGTTAAACGAGGTTGTACTGTACATCCCTTACCATTTTTTACTGGCGAACATTTACTCTAAGAATATAAAGAAATTGTCTTCTTTAGAGAAACTTGACCAAGCTTCACTAAATACTTGAAATTTAGGATCTTTATCTGAGTTGCAATCATCGTAGCTCTCAGAATTGTCACTGTTAACAGCAAAAAATCCATTTAGATTTGAACAACATGCATTATCATGGACACATAACATTATTTTCATGCTTATGCATGTCCCTTACCAAATTTTAAGAAATTAATCTGGCTCGATCTATTATTAGGAGGATAACTAAGTAAAATTGTCTGCTTTGCCATGTCCCTTGCCATCTTTTACATACTATTTCGCGAAAAATCAAAATTTGTCCCTTATCATTGTTTACTACCGAGCTCCTCATTTATTTGACACGTACTCAGAGGTCATAATAAATTTGTACAATGTAAAAATAAAATATTTTATAATACATTCTTTCTTATATAGCAGACGACGCCTTCGCTCTGAAATTCATTGTCATTGTCTGGATTTTGAGAATAGGTCCTTTCATAAAATAATCTTGTGTTTTGACACCGACAGTAATAAATATCCTTTTGAAACTTGTTATGATGTCACCAAAGCTGATATAATACGACACCCACTTGATTGTTTTTCCTTATCAGTTTAAAGACTAAAGACTATCGTAGGTATATAAACTTTTTGCAGAGTGTGCAATTATATCAATGGGTCAAACAAAATACCATTCTAGACAATAATGTTCTTTAATACAGTCAAGTTTATGCCATTTATTGGATTTTTTTGTGTGTTTAACCATGTTTTTAGCACATGTAAGGTTATTAAATGCAAATGTTTATTAAGAAACAGACTGACTCCCGTGGGACATCGTAGATAGCTCAGTTAGTAAGAGTACCTATAGGCAGGGATAGTTTAGATTTAGATCGTGAGTTCAAACCCCACCCGATGTGAGTTGTTTATACATTTATTAATTTGGTTGGTTTTGTAACTAAAGGAACAGAATCATGAAAATGGGAACGAAGGGGTTTTAAAGAGTGATCTATTTAATGAAAATATTTTCATCTATTTCCTACTCCGGTTATATCGGAAGTTGCTTATAACTTCATTTTTTTGAATGGGACACCCTGTATATTTTTACTTACATTTTTAAATTCTCCTCGATGTCTTCGTTGTTAAAATGTTTTGTAATGTTATATAAGGTAGTTTAAAAGAGAATTAAATTTTTTTCTTAATTTCGCAGCAATATTCACACCCTGTAGAATTGTAGTAGTTTGACATCCAAAATTATATTTATGTTCAGATGATTTTTCATATAATCTACTATTGTTAAGAATTGTTAGTATACCCCATTCCACGAATATAGGTACGACTCTCTTGGATTATCGCGACAACGAATATTTTACTGTGCAAAATATGAAGGACGAAAAAAAATTGCAAATTATATTGTTGTTTATTGGAGTAATTATTAGAGCAAAATACTTTCGTACTTCTTATGTTGCATACTAAAATATTCGTCGTCGCGATAATCCAAAACAGTCGTATATTCGTGGAATACATCATATAGCTAATTTTTTACTTTTAGAATACAGGGTTGGTCGAAACTCGGAATGAGTATTTTCTGAGTTTGCTTAAATGGAGCACCCTGTATTTTAGTATTGTAATGATATAATATGGTACTTTTTTATTTCTTAAGCATTTACTATACCTAACTGCTTTAGTTTGTGAGTTATTGGTGATTCAAGCCAAACATTATTTGCAACAAAAAATATGTGAAATTTTATTAGGTTGGCCGTGAACATAAAATGTTCGCAAATAATTCAATAACAAATAATTTTTCGGAAATAGATACATATTAATCTAGAGTCTAGAGTCTAGAAGTCTAGACTGATCCTAAAAATTACCAATAATTGTTGAGCTATCAAAATACCTACGTAAGTTAAGATTGTTAGTTCGATTAACAATTAAGTACAAATTAAAGCAGTTAGGTATCGAGAATGCTTAATAAATAAAAAAGTACCATAAAATATCATTTCATTACAATACTAAAATACAGGGCGTTCCATTTAAGAAAACTCAGAAACTATTCATTCCGAGTTTCGACCAACCCTTAATACCAAATTCAACATTTAGCTACACTAATAATTTTTAACAATAGTAGACTATATTAAAAATCATTTGAACATAAATAAAGTTTTTGATGTCAAATAACCAATTCTATAGGGTCTGAAAACTGCTACGAAATTAATAAGAAAACGTAATTATCTTTTAGACTACCCTATATGATATTACAAAACCTCATATTTCAGAAAGAATACATGGAAGAGAATTTAGAAATGTAAAAATATACAGGGTGTCCCATTTAAAAAAACGAAGTTGTAGGCAACTTTCGGTATAACTGGAAGTAGGAAATAAATAAAATATTTTCATTAAATAGATCACTCTTCAAAACACTCCAATCCAATTTTCATGATTCTGTTGTCTTTAGTTCTGGAGATATTTTTAATAGGAAAGTTTATCTGCCTCAACATGTATGTTAAGTCAAGCTGAAAATGTACCTATACTATTATGTTGTTCTAAGATCTAAAGTAACGTTTAATAAATAGTAATATGCTAGTGGGCAACTGCGAGACTTGCAAGACCAAGACCAAGACCAAGACCAAGACCGGGAGTGCAATACCAAGACCAAGACCAAGACCAGGTGTATTGGTGCAAGACCAAGACCAAGACTCTCTAAGTCTCGTCTTGGTCTTGCATTTGGGCAACACTAACCAAGACCAAGACCAGGTGTATTGGTGCAAGACCAAGACCAAGACTGTCCAAGTCTCGTCTTGGTCTTGCATTTGGGCAACACTAATAAAAACGAAGTCAAAATAGGAAATTATAAAAAGACACTGAATATTGGTGAAATATTAAATATAACGCCATTATTAACTTATTTGTCAACTTAATCCACTTCCATTGAAACAAAAACTGACATGACAAAACTCAAGAGCTGCCAACTGACAAATAAAGTTTGTCACATAGAATAGAAATATGCTTTATTGTCATGGAAAATTGTACCATTTTATAGATAAAGCTTACAAAGGGTAATGTCATAAAAAATAAAACAATAAAACACACTTTTTACTAAAATTATATAAATCGTCAATATAAATAAAAAAATATTGATGTAAAACAAAAACGATATCAATCTATTGCAAAATTTAAAAAATTGTAAATTGCATAATCTACCTTAATAAGTTTAATAAGTTAAGCTGCAGCACATGACACCCAAATAAAAAATAGTACTTGTTCATAATGGTACTGAAATTTCTGTTATTGATGAAGAAACTCTTCTACTTAATAATAATATGGTAATATGGTCTTGCAGACAGATAGGCTTTTGGTATTTTACCAAACTTGGGGAAAGCTGTTGCAGATTCTAGTTGTAGGGGGAGATGGTTGTATAGTTTTTTTTTGCAGAATATACTATAGATTTTTTGCTAAATCAGTAGACGGGATCGGTAAATAGACGTCACAGGTAGAGTTTCTGGTGGAATAGTCATGATTATGTCTTGATTGGAAAGACATGTAGATGCTTATGAATTAAGTAAACAGTTTTTAAAATATATGAAGAAGGAAGTGTTAACATCCCGTGATCTTTGAAGTAGCTTCTGCAATGTGTTGTTCTTCTGAGAGCAAACAGATATCTTATTGCTCTTTTTTGTAATTTGAAAATAACATCGAATTGAGCCGCTGTACCAGAACCCTAAAAAGAAAGACCATATCGAAGATACTACTCGAACAACGAAAAATATTATGCTAAATTGATTTCCTTCGAACCAGATCTTATTGCATGGCAAGCTGAGGATAATTTCTTACTTAACAAATCAATATAAGATAACAACTTGAAATCTTCCATATTTTTTATTTTATATACAGGGTGTAACAAAAATACATGTCATAAATTAAATCTCTCTTTTTGTTGTTTATTTGGGTTTATATGACTGCGGACACTAAATTAAATCTCTGATAATTAAATATTCTGAGACCAAAATAAATCGATTGAACCTAACTTACTTCAGTACAAATGTGCTCATAAAACAAGTTACAGCCCTTTGAAGTTACAAAATAAAAATCTTTTTTTTCCAATAAATCAAAAACTATTAGAGATTTTTTATTGACAATGGACATATGGCATTATTATGGGAGGAACATCTTACAAAAAAATTATAGTCAAATTTGTGCACCCCATAAAAATTTTATGTGGGTTTTGTTCCCTTAAATTCCCCCAAACTTTTGTGTACGTTCCATTTAAATTATTATTGTGGTACTGTTAGTTAGGGTAACGGGTACAGTTGTTGGCCGGTCACTAGTGATTGGCCACTTTCACAAAAATCCGAAATAGGGTAACGGGTACAGTTGTTGGCCGGTCACTAGTGATTGGCCACTTTCACAAAAATCCGAAATATTAAGATTTTCAGAAAGTATAAGGAAATAAATGTATTTGCATTGCAATTCGGCAACATTGCTATATATTTGGTGTAGCCATTATCTCTCTCAGTTAATATTGTCTAGTTGTGACGGCGTGTGTTGTTCGAAGCTTAACAGTTGCATCCAGTTTTACGAGTTTTTTAAAGAATTTGTTAAGGAAGGCAATTCATGAGGTGAGTTATTTTGGCTAATACTATTGTGTATCTGCTTATATTAATGTTTTGTGGCGATTTAGTGGGGTACATCTTACATTATCGGTGGTTTTAATAGTAAGGTTATAATTTTTTGGCGGTAAATTTTAATGGCCGAGCACTGTATCTTAAATATGTCCGCGTTATAATGATTGGCCTACCGGCCAATTACTGTACCTACTTTAAATTAAAATATTTATTATAATTTAGGTTCTTTTAGCTTGGTTTGGTCCAACACAACATATTTCAAGCGTTTTTTCTTATTTTTTATGGCAATAACCAGTGGTTGGCAGACTGCCAATCACTAAACCACAGGGTGGCCAATAACTGTAATGTGCAATAAGAAATATTTTTTGTCCGGATTCGTTTTTCTAAAATTACAATTATTTTAGTTTTTATAAAATTAGTGCCAATGCGGGCAATCTCAATCAAATTTGAAACGTCCGTATTGTAGCTAACATTATTAGATACTATTAAATGATTTTTATTTTTAGAATCAAAAATGCCAAATATCCGGAAAGATAAAACGTATCACAAAAAATATACAGAACAAGACCTTCAGTCTGCTTTTCAGGCCATAAAAAATGGCATGAGCCAACGGAAAGCCGCTAAACAATTTAATGTGCCAAGAGCAACACTGCAGTTTAGAGCAAGCGAAAAATTTAATGAAAAAACTACCCTTGGTCCCAATCCTATTCTTTCTTTGGAGAAAGAGAATCGTTTAAAGAATTGGATCGTAACATGCCAAGACAAAGGTTTTCCAGTAAGAGTGGAAGATATACAAGACTCGGTTAAAGGTTTTCTTGACGCAAATCCACGAGCTAATCCTTTTACTGACAATCGGCCCGGAAGAGGTTGGTATAGATCCTTTTTAAAGCGACATCCAGATTTAAGCGAGCGAAATCCAGAAGCGGTAACAGCAGCAAGTTCAGTTGTGTCTGAAAAAGATATAAGAAAATGGTTCACCGGTGTTCAAGAATATTTGCATCGTAAAGGTTACATTGATATTCTTCAAGACCCTTCACGTGTTTTAAATGGGGATGAAACCTGCTTCCTCCTGTGTCCCAAAAATAAACGAGTGTTGGCTGTAAAGGGAAGCAAAAATGTATATCAAATAGAACATCACTCCAAAGTTAATTTGACGGTTATGTTTACGTTTGCAGCGTCTGGAGAAATAACAGCACCGATGATTATTTACCCATACAAACGACTTCCTAGTAATGTTATAAATTCAGTTCCTCGAGAATGGGGCATAGGCTGTAGCGATACGGGATCGATGAAGAATGAAAACTTCTATGAATACATAGGAAACGTCTTATATAAGTACCTAGTTGCAAAAAACA
This sequence comes from Diabrotica virgifera virgifera, assembly GCF_917563875.1. NCBI lineage: Eukaryota > Metazoa > Arthropoda > Insecta > Coleoptera > Chrysomelidae > Diabrotica > Diabrotica virgifera. The sequence continues at coordinate 196,206,835 of NC_065447.1, read as the reverse complement.
CTAAATTTCCAGTCATTTTGTTCGTTGATGGACATAAAACTCACTTAACCATTCAAACCAGTGAATTATGTTCAAAGTTACAAATTGTTTTAGTGGCATTATATCCCAATGCGACCAGAATTATACAGCCTGCAGATGTTGCTGCATTTAAACCATTAAAGGCAAATTGGAACCGGGCAGTATTAAAGTTCAGACGAGAAAACCCAAACTCAGTAGTCACCAAAGAGAATTTTGCATTAGTATTAAGCACAGCCATTAGTCAATTAAAATCAGATTCCATAATTAATGGCTTTCAAGCATCTGGATTGTATCCATGGAACCCTGAGGTAATAGACTATTCCAAATGTTTAGGAAAGAACAAAGACCCGAGTAAAGGTATTAATCACACTAGTTCAATGACAAAATCAATAACATATGAAGATTTTGTACAGACAGTTGGAGCCGAGAAAATACTACAATTTCAAAGTTTGGATAATTCAGAAGAACTAAATGGAGATTCAAAATTGCTGTTTAATATATTTAATTTATTTAAAAATACCGTAGATATACACACAATTCAGACTACAGAGACAGGTGTTATCACAGATGATATACAAGATATCATCACAGAAAATCATATATCTTCAGATCTTACACTTAAACCTGCAGGTGGCAATGAAATTATATGCCACATACAAGATATTCCTGTTATTACAGAAGACAATCTACTTTCTGATTTTCTAGTTCAACTTCCCGAAAACGGTGATATAATATATAATTTAAAAGATACTATTGTCACAGAAGATACAATGACTTTAGATATTCAATCGACATCCGATTTTCTGCCTTCAGTAAATCAAGACAACTCATTATATAAAGAAGTTGACACCTCAATTGACAAATTCTTTTTTTGGCCAAAAACCCCAGAAAGAAAGGGTAAAAAGCAAACAGAAAGGTTGCCTTTCGTGCTCACTTCTTCAGATCGTCAAAATGCAGAGAGGCGTAAAATTGAAGAGAAAGAAGAACAAGAAAAAATAAAATTAGAACGAAAACAAAAGCGAATTGACGCAAAAGCAAACAATAAAGGTAAACAAAATAAAGAAACTAAGAAGAAAGTAATAAAAAAAATTGCCAAAAGAGCCAATTCCGAGAGCAAAAAATGTCAAAATGTTGTGAAGAATAAAGAAAATGTTACACTAAGTACAAGAGATATTGTAGATACAAATACTTTTAAAGCAGATACACTTCTTGATCATACAATTAAAAGCACTACTTTGGGAAGTGGAGTTAGAGTACATATACCAGAAGTGATTAACCTCAAAGAAAACCACGAACTCTCACGGAACCAATTTCCTGATTCCGTAGAGGAAAACGCTAGTCCGCCCTCAATTGATAACGTATCTTTTGATGTCTCCAACAATAAGAATTCATCAAATTTGAGGAATACTTCCCAAAGCAAATGTACAAATTTGGAAACCAGCAAAGAAAAACGTGCTGGTGAGTCGGCTAAAAGAAAGTTGTTTTTCGAAACAGAGGGATATCGAGAATATGAAAAAATACAAATTCTCTCAGATATATTGGTGAAACAATCAGACAACACCAACATACCTGTAAATAATAATCTTTTGTATACAGGATTGTGCTATTCTTGTTCCTATAACATTTCTAAATCAAAAGTTGGAATAAAATGTTTATTTTGTGTCAGAGGCTACCATATTGGTAGTTGTGTTAAGAAACAACAAGAAATTGAAAATCTAAATAGTTTTGTGTGCCCTAACTGCACAAACAAAAAAATAAAATTAGGAATTTTATGAGTGGCTAATAACTGTAATTCTATATGCCAATAACTATGTTTGCATGGCCAATAACTGTGTAATTTTGTATGTTTTTAAATTTGTGTTAATTTTTTATATACATTATTATTTTTTATTAAAATAACCTGAGTTTTTATAAAATTTGATGTTTTATTATTATTAAAAAACCCTTACAAAATATTTCACTTTAAAATATACAAATTTACAATTTTAATTCAATTTGAAATCCCTTAAGTGGCCAATCACTGTACCCGTTACCCTACAATGTTTTTAAATTTTTTTACAGGGTGTAACAAAAATACATGTCATAAATTAAATCTCTCTTTTTGTTGTTTATTTGGGTTTATATGACTGCGGACACTAAATTAAATCTCTGATAATTAAATATTCTGAGACCAAAATAAATCGATTGAACCTAACTTACTTCAGTACAAATGTGCTCATAAAACAAGTTACAGCCCTTTGAAGTTACAAAATAAAAATCTTTTTTTTCCAATAAATCAAAAACTATTAGAGATTTTTTATTGACAATGGACATATGGCATTATTATGGGAGGAACATCTTACAAAAAAATTATAGTCAAATTTGTGCACCCCATAAAAATTTTATGTGGGTTTTGTTCCCTTAAATTCCCCCAAACTTTTGTGTACGTTCCATTTAAATTATTATTGTGGTACTGTTAGTTACAATGTTTTTAAATTTTTTTTGCCTCTTAGTACTTTTTAGATAATCCAGTTTTTATCGAGATTCGGCTTCATTTTTAGTGTTTTTACATAACAATTTTATGGGGGTTTTGTTCTTTAAACACCCCAAATGTTTGTGTACGTTCCCAATTAAACTATTATTGTGCTACCATTAGTTAAACACAGTGTTTTTAAAACTTATGTGCCTCTTAGTATTTTTTCGATAAGCTACCATTTATCGAGATGTGGCTTCTTCTTTAATATATTTTAAAATATAACTAAAAATGTAAATTATAAAAATGTATTACCAGGTCTCTACATAATCGTACTTAACCATACCTATACAAATATGTGGTGTATTTGAAAGATATTCAAAATATCTCGACTAAAACTGGCTTTTCGAAAAGGTACTAAGAGGCAAAGTTTTAAAAACATTGTGTTTAACTAACGATACCACAAAAATAATTTAATTGGAACGTACACAAAAGTTTGGGGGGGTTTAAGAAAACAAAACCCCTATAAATTTTTTATGGGGTGCAGAAATTTCACTATAATTTTTTTAAGATAATCCTGCCATAAGAATACCACATGCCCATTTTCAATAAAAAATCTCTAATAGTTTTCGATATGTTGGAAAAAATCGATTTTTATTTTGTAACTTTAAAGGGCTATAACTTTTTTTATGTGCACATTTGTACAAAGGTAAGTTAGGTTCAATCAATCTATTTTTGATCCCAGAATACCTATGTGATTTAATTTATGACCTGTATTTTTGTTACACCCTTTATATGTATGTATATGGAGTAGATGATTACGGGAAACGTACAAAGGGTAAATAAGAACAGAAATGAAATAAGTAAAAATAATTGAAATTGAAGAGGAAATATTAAATATAATGTTTAGTTGATAGAAGAGTTTAAATAAAAAGAACAGAAATGTGCGTGAATAACATGTTATCACAGGTTTTTGCTGTGTGGTTAAATGTTTAATTGTGTGGTTCAATTTCTTAAAATTCTCTAAAACAGATAAAAACATGTGCACAAAACACTATCTACTCGTATAAAGATATCGATTATATTGCTGTATTAACCACAGGGTACATTCTAATTGTGGAGGGGAAACCGTAAAACATCGATATACACAACTAATCAACAATCGGAGCCTTCAGGATAGCGCCTGGAGTCTCATATCCTATCTCCTTACGCCTTATTTTCTGAAATGTGACAACCCTAAAGTTAATTCCTTATTTCTTCTGCGACAGTGTCTGCTGAAACGCTAACGTGAAATAAAGGATTTTTTATTAAGGTCATCGTAGAATGTAACAGAAATATTTTTTTTATAATTGGCATAAAATATGCTTTGTAGTTTCTAGATGAAGGGGAAAATATACTCTTTTTTTTTCATTCCAATCACTTTCCTGGGCGTGATAGGAAATTACACTATGTTGAAACGTTAAAGCCTATTAGTGACTTTAGTTTTAATTTCTAACTTGTTTAATATACTAAGACGAAACTATGGTTCTAAACCTATTTTCTTGTCGCATGTTGTTCACTGAATATTTTATACACTGTGTTTTATGTCAAAAGGATTCACCCTCAATATTTCAGAAATGCGACACATTATACAGAAATGCCGAGATAAGTCGATTTGTCAATTTAATTTGGCTTTCATTTTGTATCATAGTAACTGTGATAACGTCGCCGTGACGTCGTGGTGCCGTCATCTATTTGACGTCGCTCGCCGTCCTTATTATTCTATCTGTTCTCATTCGGCTTATGTTGTCGTTCCATTCTACTCTTCTGTTTTTTAAACAGTTATTAATGTTGGCCACCTTACATCTCCGTCGTATATCTGCATTTCTCCAACAGTGTCGTACCATCGATTTTTATCAGGGAATTTAGCTCTGCTCTTTCTAACATTCTTTTTGTCCTCCCTGTGTCACGTCGTGTTTCTGCCGCGTATGTCATTATTGTCTGATAATTGTTTTGAAACTTCTGTCTTTCACTTCTTTTCCGACATTTTTATTTCTTTATATTATTTAATTTTAATTACCCTAAAGAAATTATAAAGCTAATCGAAGAGAAAAGAAAACTCAGAAGGATCTGGCAATGCTCTAGAGCTCCATCTGATAAAACAAAGTTAAATAATACTACACAACAGCTTAAAAGAGAAATTAGAAAAAATAAAAACGAATCAATGAGTAACTATCTAAGAGAACAACTGATTATTCCCTCTGGACAGCCACCAAGAAATTAAAACGACCGGTAATGCAAAATCCTCCAATAAGAAATACAGATGGAAGTTGGGCAAAAAGAAATTTAGAGAAGGCTAATAAATTTGCTGAATATCTCGAGGAAACATTCCAGACAAATGAAGGTGATAACACACTACAATGGGAAAATGTCACACAGGAAGAAGGTGAAATTAAACTAGTCACTCCAAAAGAAGTGGCCGACGAAATTAAATCAAACATCAATCCCAGAAAAGCACCTGGGTTTGACTTAATTACTGGGGAAATCTTAAAACAACTTCCTAGAAAAGCCATAGTAAAACTGACATATCTTATAAATGTCTCGTTCAGATTAAGATATATTCCCAAGATATGGAAAGTGGATGAGGTCATAATGATCCTTAAACCTGAAAAACAGCCAATTATAGTATCATCGTACAGACCGATTTCATTCCTACCCGTAATTTCAAAGCTGTACGAAAAGCTTTTGCTGAAAAGGTTGAAAGCTCTTATAGATGCTAACGCTCTAATTTTATCACACCAGTATGGATTTCGAGAAAGTCATTCAACTATCGACCAAGTCCATAGACTAACGGATAAGTTTGCTCCGCTGTCATCCTCGACGTGGCGCAAGCTTTTGATAAGGTATGGCACGAAGGACTTAAATACAAATTAAGCAGGATTTTGCCAAGACAATACACAGAATTATTGGAATCTTATATATCAGAGAGAGTTTTTAGGGTTAAGCAAGGAGAAGCCTACTCGGAACTAAAGGAAATCAATGCAGTTGTACCACAAGGTAGTGTGATAGGACCGGTCCTATACCTATTATACACTAGTGACATCCCTGAAGTAGATCATAACACAATAGCTACCTTTGCTGATGACACTGCCGTTTTAGCCGTAGGTGAAGACCAGATGAAGAAGCAGCAAGAAAACTACAAATCTCTGTTAACAGACTTAACAAGTGGACTAAACGCTGACGAATGAAATTAAACGAAATGAAGTCAGTGCATATAAATTTTACAAACAAGAAAAAACAATACATTCCTGTTAACGTAAATAAAACTCAGATACCATACGCCGGAGGGCCCATGTTAAAAAGAAACGAGAACAGCTTAACATGAAGTAAAAAAAATGTATTGGCTATTGGGAAGACAATCTACTCTCTTGATCTACAATAAAATACTTTTGTATAAACAGGTTATAAAACCTATATGGACATATGGCATCCAGCTATGGGGCTGCGCTAGTAATACCAATTTAAACATCATTTAACGATTCCAAAACAAAGTACTAAGGAACATTGTCAACGCTCCATGTTACTATAGGAACAGGGAACAGTGACCTCCATAGGGACCTAGACATGAATACTGTTAACAAGACCATAGAAAAATTTGCCAAGAGTCACGAACAATGACTTCTTCAACACGTCAATGTTGAGGCCATCCAGCTCCTTGAAAACACGGATCTAACGGAGAAGACTCAAGAGGAAGAATTCCTTCGAGTTAGTTAAGTGAAAGATAGTGCACGGTGCAAGTGCTGGTACAAGTAAACATTTTTGTGCAATATATTAACAGAACCTAAGGGGTACTATTGAGTTTGTCCTCAGTCTTAAGTTTTTAGTAGTAATTTAGGTTAGAAATAAGTTGCTCATTGATCACATTATTTGATCAGATTGTAATGTTCTTAAGCATCTTATTGGTGTTTAATAAATAAAAAAAATATTATTTAATTTAGAAAATCCATCCATCCACCCAATGGCACTACAGCCCAAATCAAGCCTTGGCCTCCTTCAACAAGCTTCTCCAATCAGTTCGATTTACCGCTGTTCTTTTCCATGAACGCGTTCCCAGGAAGTTCCTGACATCCTCATCGACTTCGTCTTCCCATCTCTTTTCAGGTCTTCCAACAGGTCTTTCTCCCTGAATTCTTGCATTTAGCAATTTTCTGGGGATTCTATTCTCATGCATGCGGACCACGTGCCTGCCCACCGTAATCTCTGCAATTTAGTGTATTGTGCTAGAGTTGGTTCGCTATATTGCTCGTTTATTTCTCTATTATACCTAAATCGCCAGTTGTTATTTTCACTTATTGAGCCCAGTATCCTACGTAATTTAGAAAATATATGGCTCAATTTGCTCTAATAACTTGAATAGAGTGATTGCTCTTCCAGTTCTTTTGCTTTATTGTTGTTCTATTACCTGCCCCTTCAGATCTAATTTACATCTTAGTAGATTTGCTTTATAACCATACATTTTGTCTTTTGTGGGGAGATTAACATGTTAAAATATTATCTGTCGGTTATATTAAATTGGTGAAGCATACGTTGTAAACCATCTTCACTTTTTTAGATTAGTATTGTATCGTCTGATTAGCAGATTATTTTAAGTTGTTTTTCTCCTATTTGGTATCCTTTTTTATTTATTACTTTTTTATTAGTTCATCCATGATCAGGTTAAATAATAGATTACTCAGGGAATCTTCCCGTCTGATCCCATTGCCAGCTTTAATTGGGTCAGTTAGTTCTTGGATGGAAAAAGCGGATATTGGAATTGAGACAAAGGCATGATGCCTACAGAAGCAGAGGTCGTAAACCTACCTATTGGGCTGTTGATCTAAAACGTTTCCGTAGGAATTGGATCTAAGAGGCAAGATCGAAACAAATGGAACAACATTAGGAAGATTTACATCTAGCAAGAGTGATCACTTGTACCCCTTGGCTTCCAAAAAAAAAGAACCAGATATTGACTAAACCCTTTGGGTTTGTTTTGTATAGGATAATTTGGATTGAGTAAAAAATACAACTGTGGTGAAAATAATGCAATTTAACACAAAATCATTAACATAGTGAGTTACAAAATTGTTTAAATCAGTTTAATACTACCATTCCTGAAGTATAACTACTAATCAGTTTCTGACTCGCTATCAAAAATGTTTCCTGGCTCTTCGGCATCTGGGGGAACAATACCATTCTGGTTAACTTCGACAGGATCATTGTTAGGTCCATTAGCGTATTGTTGAAGAAGTCATGGTAGATAGGGGGAACGTATGACTGTAAGTTGTCAAATTTAAGTTTCTTGATTTTTGGCTTGTCTCCTGTTGCTGTTAATAATGGGAGTTTCGTTGAGAGGTCGACCAGCTCTTGAGGACAAGTTAAGCTGGAAAAAGGTAGGAAGGTTAACGCTTTCTGTGTAAAACAATGTGTATGGATATGCTTTCTCAAAATGCTTGCGCTGCATTTTACTGATACCTGGTACATTTTTCCTAAAGTAAGGTGCTAGTGAATCTAAAGACACAAAGTCATCATCCCCCATTTGCGTCACCATGAACTTCCTACTAGATTTCACTATGATGTCGGCCCACATACTTGGTACATAAACCTGCTGATGGTTTCTGTTTTTCGCTTTTTCGATAATCCCGAAATCTTGGTCACATTCCATGAATGAATGTCCCACTACCAGAAACCTGTGGTCAACAGTATCAATTTGTGTGTTTTGGACTACATAATGCAAGAACTTTGCAATATAATGACTTTTGTTTTAGCCACCATAGTTGTCACTGTACAGATTTATATGCTAAACGGTTGGTGGCAGCGTCTGGATGCATTTCCAAAGGCAGGAAGCCATTTCGTTGCAACCACGATTACCTTGGCCTTCATGTCACAAAAACATCTGTGCCTGTCCAGTGCAAACATTGTGCACACAAAAATTATACGTCCAAAGTTGACGGCTATAGTATGCTTTTTTGCAGGTTAAACTAGGAGTTGGAAGCGTCTTTTGTAAATCAAAGCATACAACTACTGTAGTTGGGTCATCTTTGAAATTCGATGCATCATCATCCTTTGCATTTTTTGCAGAATGTGCCTTGCGTAAGTGTAATTCTTTTTCAATTTTTGCTGTTGCAACTCTTTCTGGATCAACACCATTATTAATAATATTCTGTAGTGTGTCACATTTGTCACACGTATCGGTATGAGATCTCTTGAGTGAAAGGTTAAAATTAGTACGGAAAATATACCTATAGTACCTCTCCTTCGCAGGGTTTACGTTTCTTTCCATACACAGTTCTACACACAAAGTGTAAATTTTTTTCATTGCCAGTTCCAGGCTCAAATACTTTTGGAGAGATAATCCTAGAGTAATGGCTACTGTACTTAGGAAGCGACTCTAAGTGCTCTTTGATTAAGTAAATTGTTTCATCTGTTGTTTTATTCGATGGAGCTTTACGACCTCTTTGGTCCTTGTGAGAAACCGAGTTTGTGCTGGTCAGTGTTTTCATTATAAAATTAGTAATTCGTTTATTACTGACATCAAGGGTTTTCATAAAAAAAGCCTTACATACTCTATACCCTTCTAATGTGTAAGTACAGCTTGTTTTCTTTACGTAGCTCGCATTAGGTTTTTTCCTTGCAGGATCTTGGAGGCTAATGCAAGAACATAATAAAGAAGTTTGAATGTCCCAGCTGCTAAGTCCCCAATAACTGTCAAAAATAGATTGGCATTTGTCATTGAGGATATTTGTATTACAACCGTATCTACAGTTATGGTTAAACTCTTCCATACGCTTTGCTCGATGCACTGTTCCTTTTCGGTCAGTATAAAGGTACCCTTCATTTCTTGCCTGCTTTGCACGTACCCGTGTCCATTTGTCTGACCTTCTCAGCCTCTTCTTACCGGAGTGTTTACTATGTTGTTTCCATGATTTTGGTTTAGGTAGTTTAGGTTCTACTTCGGATTCACTGTCACTGTCACTAGATTGATGCTGATATGTAGAATCTGCATCTGAGTCGTCTGAAAAAATAAGACATGCGCTAGTTTTATCTGATAATAATCTGATTCATAGCCTTTATAAACACAAACTATGGGCTTTACAGAATTTTCATCTACAATACTTGCGATGTCAATTTCGATTAAGGTAGCAAAACTTTGGTTACTTTACTCTTAAAGTTGCCAACTATCGTAGAATAATATGGGTAAATTTTGAATGAAAAGATACGACAGCAACAGTGTCGACAAGCGTGTACAACATTCAACAACAAACAACTCTGATGACACTGATGACAGTCAATTGGAGACCAAGGGATACAAGTGGCGCTTGTACCTCTTGGCTTCTCAGGAAAACAGCTGATATTTGAGGTAGTACTTATACCATCCGCTAGATTGCAGCATTGTACAGTGATGCGCTTCTATCCATTTGCCACAACAATATTTGATTCCATAGCATCTACTCAGTGCACTTAACTCCATTTTGTTTAAAATTGCACTTGTACCCCTTGGTTTCTAGGTTCCTCAAGTGATGGTAACTGTTTTTTAAAACGTCGCTGGGAGAAATATTTTTCAATACTTTTTCAATCGTATGGGAAAGACCAGACGGTAGAAGACCGGCAGGACGGCCTAGAGAAAGGTGGAAAGATGCAGTCAGAGAAGACCTGGAGAAGATGGAAGTGGGTCCATGGGAAATAGTAGCACAGGATCCAAGGGCGGATCCAGGACCGATTTTCTGTGGGGGCATGGTCTTTTTTTGGAGAGGGGGGTCCTGGGGGACTGGAGGAAATTTTTTAAAAATTAGGTCTAAAACGGTGAGTTTTAAGGCAAGTTTCACACATTTTTGAGTACCATAAAGATATTCAAAATTTATTCGCTATTAAAGTATTATTAAAGTCAGTACCGATTCCTACACATTTCTTCGGATTCAAGTGCAGTTCCTTCAACAAGTTTAGTACTATTTTTCTCAAGGCTTCTTCGGTCAGGCGTAGTTCTTCCCCTCTTTCTTGATTTTCACTAAGTATTTTAATGTTCTCATAAGCGTCAATGAACTTGACAAAGTCTTCACGAATGTTGTTATTGTGTATGTATCTCAAATTTAGAGAAAGCTTTTCCACGTGGGATACGTCGGTCGTTTCGTCAAATATGACAGGGTAACAATTTGAACTTTGAACCTGATTCATTACTTGTTCAATTATTTCTTCACCACAATATGTGCATGTTGCTCGGAAAGATGCTGTGGATAGGTGTATCTCCTGATGCGATTTTATTCCTTAACAGTTCTCTGAAATTTCCCTCATTGATAGGTCCAGCATTTTCGTCCAGAAGCAAAAGGCCATCATCACGATATCCTCTTAAAGGATTATTTTGTCGATCTAAGAACACTATAGACTCTAATACTGGTCGTAGTCTTTCTCCTATTTTCTTGTATCTGTTTAGACCTCTGAGAGTATAGCGGGTTAATGACTAACATTTGCGGGTTGCTATAACTTTGTAGAAATTCCAGCCCAACCTGAACGCAATCCTTGTGGTATAAAGTTTTTGTCATGAGTTTGTATGGGCACTCCGTCTGTGCCCATGAGTTTGGCGAAAGATGAAGGTTTCGTGACAAGGCTTTGGGCTGTCATTCCTTTATGGTGACCACATTTTTTTTCTTTTTTATTCTTTGTGTGTACAGAATATAGAAATTGATATCATTTTGATTGTTGCTAAGGTCGTTCTAACAATTGGCACTTTGTAAAATTATCAACATTTTGATTTACAAAACATCCTATATGGCATTCTTGAAGCTTCCGTTACCGCTTTTGTTCAATTCTAGTTCAGAAGACATATTTGTTTTGTACATATATATGTTTGAAACTAAAAACATTTGAACTGCAAATATTTAAATTGTTATTTTTTTAATTCTGGGGGCCATGGCCCTCTCTCTGGATCCGCCCTTGGCAGGATCGGAACCAACGGAAGACAATAGTAAACTCGGCAAAGACCCACTAAGAGTTGTAAAAGCCAAAGATGATAATGATGATTCCTAATAATTTCTCTTCTTCTTCTTCTTCTTCTTCTTCTTCCTCTTTATAAGCAATACTGCTTGTTCATTGGCGGATTGATACCTCTATGGAAGGTTGTCACTCCATCTTTTGCGCGGTCGGCCGATACTGCTACCGATTGGTGATTTATCTCGTGCAATTTTGACCAAACGTGTCTCCCCCATTCTGCTGATGTGGTTGTTCCATTCTTTTTCCTATTTAGTTTCCATTAGTTTATACACTGTACGTTACATTATATTCTAATGTATTCACTCCTCTTTCGATCTCTCAGCGTATTTCCTACAATTCTTCTCAGTACTCTCATCTCTGCCGTTTCCAGGAGTCTTTGTGTTGTAGCCGTATCGGGTCTTGTTTCTGATGCATATGTCATTATTGGTCTTACACTGGCTTTATAAATTCTTGACTTTATCTCAATGTTAATATGTCGGTTTCGCCGTATAGTGTTATTAAGGCATCCTGCCAATCTATTTGCTTTTTGTACTTGATTTCTCACTTCTTTGTCTAGGTCTCCGTAACTCGACATGTAATTCCAAGGTATTTTACTTCCATTACTTGTTCAATGTTGATACCATCAATTTCTATTTTGCATCTGATTGGTTCTTTACTGATTACTATTGTTTTGGTTTTCTGAGATGAAATTCTCATATTAAATTCTTTTGCTCGTATGTTAAATCTGTGGACTAATCTTTGCAGACTATCTTCATCTTGCGCTATCAATATTGCGTCGTCTGGGTAGCAAAATATTTTTACTTCTTTGTTTCCCATTCTATATCCTTTTCCTTTGTTGACGTTTCTGATGATTTCATCCATGATTAAATTGAAAAGCATAATAATTTCTCACATATAGGAAAGTAAGTATTAGTTGTACATCAATAGAGAATAAAACAGAATAATAAATATCAGCCACTAAAATATATTCGTAAAATATGCAACGTTGGAATGTTAAAAGAGCATTAAAAATTCGTAACTAAACGCCTCATGAATTTTGGAATCCGTCCTTATATTTGGGTGTATAATTAAATTACGTGTATAGGCATTATAGCTAGCATTGTATAGAAATTTTAATGGTAGGTCCTTTAGAGGAAAATTACTCTTTACATTGTGACCCTACTATAACAATTTATCCTCTCCGATTTATAATTTTCTTAACATTTCCGTGGCTTTAGATACGACCATTTTCCGAGAGTGAAATGTTACACTTCCATTCTGCTCGTGTAGTCGTTAAAGGCCGACCCCTAAGTGTCACCATAGGGTGACTCCACGCCGCTATTAACACAATCCATACGGGTTCAATCAATACTTAGCTTAACATAAAATCACTAAAGATATTTTTTGCTTTCAATTTTAACGCCCTATCGCATTCATTTTCATTTTCAGAGTATCGAAGTTATAGAAGATTTGTCAGAATATTATTTGACATAAATAGTGCAGTCACTGAAGGTGGATATGAGCTATTACCTCCGATTTCGTTGAACCTCCATCGATTTGCATGAAAATTGGCGAGTGGTTAGATGATATTTCAAGGAATAAAGGTGATATGGTGCCAACTTGCGCTTTTACCCTGGGGGTGGATGCCACCCCTTCTCGGCGGTGAAAATTATTTTTTTAGACGTAATAACATAATTCGATATAAGGAGAAATTCTAAGTAAAATTTGTTATATAAAGTTATTAAAATAAATCAAAGCTTTTTGAGTTAAAAGATCAATCATTAAAGATCAAAAATTTTAATTTTTCTTGAGAAAAATGCATGTTTTTAACCGATTTTTCATAAATAACGCAAAAACCGTAAGTTTTTACAAAAAAATTATTATTACCAAAATTGAAGCTAATAAAAAATTGAATGGACTTCTTACTATAAAAACCTTTTACAAGGGACAATTATGCCATTTTATAACATAAGCTTATTAAACATTTGTCAAAGTACTTAGAAATGTCTATCAAATGAGTCTCAGAACAATATGATAGCATTAAGATTTATGCACCAAAAATTTTTCAAAATTTATCTTTTAAAAATTTTTCCAAAAAATGATAGTTTTTTTTTAATAACTCCTTTAATTTTTACGATATCAGGTTCAGTTGAAAACCATTTGAAAGGTAATTCCAAGTGCTATTAAATCACATTAAATGTAATTTTTTAAAACCCCTTACTTTTTTTAAAAATAAAAGGTTAAATGGCCCCCGTAACATGGTTCACGCAGCAAAATTTAAGCTTTAAACGTTTCTATCTCGGTTATTTTTTACCCTACGGAAATAGTAAAAGGGTAAAATATTTGATACAGAAAAAACTAAAATATAATTTTTTACGTATATTAAGTATTTTTGGAGTTATTATCAAAAGAACATGAAAATTACGATAATTTTAAAAATTCTGATTTTTTTAAATTATATCTTTTTTTCAAAAATATGCAATATAAACCAGTCAATATTGTAGAAATCATTACTTATGCTAATATAAAGGAATTCTTGTAAGAATTACTCTAAATTGTAATTTTTGTGGAAATGGTGTATGTTTTATTTTTCACACATTTTTCCTAAAAAAATCGAATGGGTTTTCTTATTCTCATCATAACTTGCTTAATTTTGATACTATTAACTTTTCTGGAGCTCATTTGATAGGTATTCTGAAGTACTTTGACAAGTGTTTAGCAGATATATGTTTTAAAATGCATCGTTTTCCCGTTATTTAAGCTTGAATACCTAGATTGGAGTACTCATCGACAAAAATATTTATTCAGTTACCTATAACTCACTTTGAATTAACAATAGTTTAGTTTATTAAGTGAGGAATTTATTTATCTTTTCATTACCTTTAATTTTGATAATAATAACTTTTTTGTAAAAGCTTACAGTTTTTGTCTTATACGTGAAGAACAGCGTTGAAACAAGCATTTTTTTACGAAAAAATAAAATCTTTGATCTTTATTAACTCAAAAAGTATCGATTTATGTTAATAACTTTATATAACAAATTTTGCTTAGAATTTATCCCTTTATCGATTTGGGGTATTACTTTTAATAGAATAATTTTCACCCACGAGAAGGGGTGGCTTCCACCCCCAGGGTAAAAGCGCTAGTTGGCATTATGCCACCTTTGTTCCTTGAGGTATCCTCTAACTAATCACCAATTTTCATGAAAATCGATGGAGGTTCGACGAAATCGGAGGTGAAAACCTTCAGTAACTGCACTAAAAGCCTTAAATAATTACACTATTATAAAAAATTTTTTTTATAATACCACGTTTATATTTTTGTTTATGTTTATAATTTTAGTTACTCTTGAGAATTTTTTATGTAAACAAACAGCGAGACAATTTTAAATATTCAGTACGATGCTCCAATACGATGAGCAGACCAAATCAAGTCTCTCGTGAGATATAATCTCTGGTGAGTTATATAGCATAGGATCTCAGGCAATGGAGACATAATATTTAGAGTGTCACCACGCCCTCACAAGGGCTCAAGGAATGTGGAGGAGAGCATATTTTCTAGTACTTTTGGCTAAACTACTTGGTATAATCTATGTTGGAATTATACTTGAGTCCAGGATTCTTTACCCGTGCGTCATTAATACCTGGCGAGATAAAACACATACTTTTTATCTAGCATCATTCTTTTCCACGCACGAAACTAAAGACAAACCAGCTACCGCCTGTTATTAAGTAAAACATATGTTTTCATTTTATGAACGCTCTAGTCTCAGTATATTGAAAAGAGAAAGGTGCAAAAAAAGACGGTTAGGAATGTTTTCAGATTTTAAGTACATTGTGACGTTTCTGGTTTGTTTATTTTTGTGGCTGTCAGTCTGTTAAATTTTTTCCTGTTTTTTGTAGAATTTTTGCATTTTAAAGTTTTTTATAATTAGTAATTAGTAGTTTTTTGTAATTATAGAAAGTACGTACAAAGAGGTAAAAGGAAGAGTACAAATAGCAGGGGAACGATCAGAAGAATTTAATTGGAATAGAAGTATTAAACAAGGAGATAGCCCTTTGCTATTCATAATCGTAATGAACGAAGTAATAAGAAAAACTAGAGCAAGAACCAACCAACTACAGACAATAATAGGATATCATAAATTACAACCGGTAACAATAGAGCCCTTAATGTATGCGGACGACATAGTACTAATAGCAGATTCGGAGAACAAAATGCAGAAACTAATGGATATATGGGTAGAGGAAATAGAAGAGCTAAAAATGGAAATAAACGAGGAAAAAAGTAGGATAATGATAATCAACGGCAAAGAAGATAATGGAATAAAAATATAATGCAAAAACTCACTCAGAACTGGAAATAGTTGCAACTTACGAATACCTGGGAAGTATCATCACTAACGACGGAAAAATAGACTGGGAAATAACAAATAGAGCAAAGAAATCAAACAAGTTATACTATGCCTTAGCCCCAATACCGGGGAAAAGATAACTTGCAAGAGAGACAAAAATAAACATATATACCGACTGTGCTCTATACAAGTGAAAACTGGACAATTCTGGAAAAATATAAGAGCAGCATAAATGCAAATGAGATGAGACATTTAAGAAGGATAGTTGGAAAGACAAAATGGGATAGATTAAGCAACGAGACTATTAGGAGAATGGCCAACCAAGAACCAATAATGAATAAACTAAAAAAGAGACAAATGAATTGGTATGGGCATTTGATGAGGATGCAACCCTACAGAATTCCGAGAAGAGTCCACGA
The DNA here is from genome assembly GCF_917563875.1 of Diabrotica virgifera virgifera. Lineage (NCBI taxonomy): Eukaryota > Metazoa > Arthropoda > Insecta > Coleoptera > Chrysomelidae > Diabrotica > Diabrotica virgifera. The sequence goes on along the minus strand of NC_065447.1, from coordinate 196,190,613 downwards.
AGCCAGGAACATTGTTAAAAGAAAAAGAGGCAGACCAAGAAAGAAATGGATACAGCAAATAGTAGGCGGAAAAAGTTAAAGGAAAATCACTCGAGGAATTAAAAATAATGGCAGAAAACAGAAAAGAATGGAAGAGATGGGTGAATGTAAATTAAAATAGCGATCCCAAATCCGACACCCTGATAGGGTACAAGGAAGGGGAGAAAGAAAGAAAGAAGTTTTTTTATATTACACAAACAGTTTTTTCACAACTAATTATTTTATATTGGAGTTTGAAATTTTATGGTAAGTGTATTTTATTTTGTTAAGGAAGTTTTGTTAAGTAACAGTTAAGGAATATAAGGTTGTGTTAAGTTTCCGCCAAAGTGAATGAAATGACAAAAATAAAATATATTATTGAATTTTTTTATAAATTGTCCATTTATTTATTAATCACTAGGGAGCGGATTTTATGCTAAATGCATATTGCATGCATATTTCGCATATTTGAGAACTTTACTAAATTTTGCATATTTTTAAAAAAACACGCATATTTTGTGCCTATTTAAAAACATTATTTTATGTCCAAAAAAAATTTTTTTAATTTTTAATTCGACACAAAATATTTTCCCGCACAAGCTGTCGTATCTATTAATTCGAGAACTACCTGAAGAGAGAAGGCTCATTCACTGCCTTTTCATTTTTTCTTAGAAAGTACCCGATCTTTACACAAAGTACTTATAGTGCTTATAGTACGCCGTTATAAAATGATTGTAGGATGTTAAAATGATGAAGCATGGTTTACCGGGAAGTCCGAATTTTATTTACTTTTATTATATTTAGTAGGTACCTATAATTCTGGTGATTCTTTTAAATCCCGTATTGTTAAGAGAATTTACACCCATAGTTTACGGTTTTACGATTTTCTAACGGAAATTATTAACGGAACATAGGGGTGAATTCCCTGATGTAAATGTACTAAAAAGTAGCGTAAAAAAAGTATTCGTCAAAAGTCCTTTACGGGTCCAGTTGTATAGGAACAAATTACCTATGTACAAATTACTAATGTACCTTTACCTCCCGAACCAGTAACGACTAGGTGGGAAACTTGGTTAGAAGCTGCAATTTTTTATGCTGAACATGTCGCAATTAAGTACCTAATTGCTTGTAGAAATTAACGCCGAAGACAGTGCTGCTATTATAAAGGCACAACATATTGTTAAAACAACTTCATTGGCAAATTAACTAACTTTTATCAAACGCATTATAGTTTTATAGTAGAAACCATAAATAATTTAGAAAAGCGGAAAATGTGTTTAATAGAGTCCGTCGAAATAGTTAGAAATTTTAAAGCAAACATTTCGAAAGTTCCCAGTGAAATCGGTAATTCAGTTAAAAAGAAATTAGAATTGGTTCTAGAAAAAAATAGTGGCTTAAAACTATGGAGGACATATGCGAAATTATTAACAAAATTTTAAAATTGATTTTGGTGCAGAATTTTCAGCTTTAACAAGTTATTTTAAATACGCCCCAATTACTTCTGTTGATGTTGAAAGGAGTATTTCAAGTTATAAAAATATTTTATCTGATCAAAGAAAATGTTTCCTCGTAAAAAAATTGGAAAAACACATTGTAGTGAATTATAATCGAAGGTATAATATAGTGATATTGTTGTTTTATTTTAAATAGGTAACTATTGGTATGAGTTTTTGTAAAAAATGTGAATGAATGGCATATATAAAAAATAATGATTTTATTTGAAAGATAATAAATAAGATTGCCGCCGCCCCCCCTATAAAAGAACCCCTAGAATAGAATAGAACAGAAAATTTGTGGTTTCTCGAAATGCACATTTTTGAATTTTTGTGCATATCTGGCGCATATTTCGTAATTTTTTACTGCATATGTATGCGCATATTTCCTCAAAATTGATCGCATATAAATCCGCTCCCTATTAATCACTAATGACATTAAAATAATTTATTAAGCTACTTCAAATGTAACTGTAATTCTACACCAAAATTTTAAAGGAAAACTTACATTTGACATTTTATTTATTTGATAACGTCAAATGTTAACCCGTGATCGGAGCAGTAGCTACTTACTGTATGCTTTTTAAATGATGACGCACGGGTAAATAACCCTGGACTCAAGTGTAACTGCCGTTCGCTACTGATCTATCGCCTATGTCCATATTAGCCCCAATCACTCTTTAACATACAGGCAGCTATTTTGTGTTGTTAATGAATGGAAATCTCTGAATCAAATAATATAGATTTCGTAACTTGTGCTGTTTTCTTTTGACAACTGGTTTCGAGAAGATATTATTTTATCCAAATGGACACCAAGACATTTACGTCATTTCTTTGTATTTATTGTTGACTTATTGCAAAACTCTCGGCTAATGGCAAATATTATAAACGCTTATTTAGCGACATTATATCTTCACAAACATATTTACACATTTTTATACATATCTACTTCCAACCTAATTGTTTTCAAAATAAAATGCCGTGTACTCTGCTTCTTTTAACTTACGGGTCATAATTAAGATTTTCCCCACGTTTTTGTAAAGTACAGTAAACGGTTTATCATTTTCAACAATTTATTTTAACATTCTGTTCTTTAATTTAAAAAATGTTTAATCTACTTGTTATACTTTTCCAGGAAATGTTGCTTTTCGGATTCAATTCGTCATAGAAATACCTGCAACAAAGTTGAAGTTATCGACACTGCCATTTAACCGTCGGAATGTGAACGTAATTTCAATATAGCAGACAATAAATAACAAATTGATGTCACAATGGGAGCCGCAGATGTCGGATCGAGCCATCGTGGTAAGCAGAAATTCACTACGATTTTGAGATATTTCTGTTAGCCAGAACATAACGATCTGTTTAGTTTTGATGTCAAAGGGCAGTGAAAAGGACGCAGAGATTAATGATTTTTCAGAGAATTATTCGTTTGTGATGAATGTTTGCTCCGAAATTTTATTAATTTCTCAGTAAAGCTCCAATAATTTTGATCCTTGCATACAGTTACAGGGCGGAGAGGGGCGGTGCCCCCCGGCGCCGAAGTAAAAAGGCGCCGGCAGGTGCCGAAAAAAAAATTGACAATACCTACCGAAATTACCAGAAATATTAATATTTTATTATCTTGTGAAATTGAAAATTTACCAATCGTAGATATAAAAATAGCAGTTATTACCTATTACTTTGATTCCCTAAGTGTACGAACGGTTATTTCTTTCAAAGGCCAACGGAGCAAAATGAAAAAATTTTGACGCATGTCAAAATTTTCAATGTGTTTTAAACGTATTCATTTTTTTTTCGAATCCTTAGAAAACTAATAAATATTTTTGAAAAATTTAAACGCAGAATGAAAGATTACATTATTACCGAGGGCCGCAAATCCCTAAGAATCTCTATAATGTTTATTTTAATAAGTTACAGGGGTGAAAATAAAAGGAAAAGTTTAGTGTGATTTTTAATTGCAAATATTTCATTCAAAAGAAACATTTTATTTATTCTAAGGGACTTACGGTCCTCGGTAATAAAGTAGTCTTTCATTCTGCATTTAAATTTTTCAAAAATATTTATTAGTTTTCTCAGGATTTGAAAAAATGAATACATTTAAAACACATTAAAAATTTTGACATGGACAATATTTCGCATTTTGCTCCGTTCCCCTTAAACTGAACTATTACTCCATTCACTCACTGTAAAATATTGCAAAACCTCTGAATTTTAAAGAAGCGCTTGGATTAACACGAAATTTGGCATACACATAGCTAATAAGTCAAAGAAGAAAATGATATTGTGTCGACGTGTCCTTTTGCCCTAGGGGACTACCACTCCTTCACGGGGGGAAAATATACTTACATTAAAAATAAGTCCGAAAGTGGATAAACTGACGAATTGTAAGTAACTACAAAATTAAGTTGTTCTATAAAGTTTTTATATTACTTAAGTCAATATCTACTTTTCCAGTTATTTGCGAGTGAATATGTTCATTTTTCAACAAAAAAACCACGTTTTTAGACAGTTTTTCGTCTTCCACCGTTTTTCACCGACAAATTACTCAAAAAGTAAGTATTTTAGCGAAAATATATTCTTAGGAAAAATTTTGAAAAAAAAAGGCATTGTCTTAAAAATGTCAATTTTTTTTAAATAAGCACTTTTAAATGGTGAAACTTTCAGATCATATAAATATACATAAGTGAAGTAAATTGTAAAGCTGTAACAATTAATTTCATTTGGGATGCTAATTAAGCGGAGATTTTTACGATGTTTTTTTTACTAAAAAAAAGGGACCAACTTTATTTTCTGCTTTACCGACTTACTTTTGCTACTAGAAACTTTTTGAAAATACAAAATTAAAGCTTTTTCTAAAGATTTTTGCCCGAAAAGTGCTTCATTTTTTAGTTATTTCACGTTGAAATGCAGTGGCGGCGCCTGGTATAAAATATTGGGGGTGCACACATAATGTTAACATATAAAAAGACCTTGAGACCCTATTTCCGTAGGTAAAGGTTTTTGAGTGTCTTCAAATTGTAAAAATCAAAGGACCATATTAAAAATTACAATAAATAATGTATTTTATTGACGTAAAATTATAATTTAGTGTTTAAATGTTACAAGCAAGTTTTGTAACGAAAATCAGTCGCCTGTTATTTTTTAGATAAATTATTCACAAACAAATTCAGTAAAATTTGGAATTTCTTGAATCATTTTTTTTTATTGAAAACATTGCGAGTGCAGTTAATCGATCCTGGCCCATAGCTATTCTAAGGAAAGTTTTGATACGTTTCAATGCAGAGAGAAATCGTTCTGTTTCTGCAGTTGTCACTGGCATCGTAACAAGTACATAATTGGAGAATTCCAATCTGGAACTCCAACTGGATAGTTAAAATCGTATCTTCTATTTTATTCATTATGCTTCCTCTTCTCCAAATATGTGCTTCACACCTACACAATTTGTAAGTTTTTACACAAATCTCCATTTTAAATAATCATTTATAATCCCGACGTTTGCACTTTGGTACATTCTTAATTAAGAAATTTAGTTTCGGCATTTTTAATTTTTTTTCTAAATATAATGAAGGAAATTTAATTGATTTTAAATATTCCACGCTAACATTTACGTCCACAAATCCTTCCATTCTTAATATAGTTCCGAAATTCGAACTTCATGAAAGAAAAATTTAAACATACGTGTGCCGTGCACGTTAAAAACACCAAAGATCATGCCATAAGATCACATCCAACTTGTGATCCTGTGGCCATCTAAACTTGTGGGCTATAGCGGGTAGCGGATGGGTGGTGAGTTGTAATTTGTCGTATGAAAAGTCATTGGTATAGGAATCACTGTGAGACCGGTGAACGCGGGGTTCTGTCTAAGGCCTCGCATCCGTGAACTTTCTCCTTTGAAATAGAATAAAAATAATTAAATGTTATATATTATATACTTATAAACTCCTTGGATCTGTTATTTGGAATTTCAATTACTGTATAGTTAGATTAAAATGTTTTTTATAGAATGATAAGTATTACATATATGAATGTTGGTGTGAAAATAATTTTGGGGGTTCACGTGCACATGTGCACTTATGGAGAAACCGCCACTGTTGAAATGTTACATGTCTAATTTGACGAATAAGCTACTGACTTATTCGAGCTACAACTCGAGTTACAACTCTTCCTCTACTAGATCTACTGACTTCATGCGTGCACAAGTTTTTTTAAATTTTTTTATAAGCTCTATTTTTGCTAAGAAAATTGTTTTTAATAAAATACACACTTTTTGTGTTATTTGCGAAAAACGGTCTAAAACCGTGGTTTTTATGTTGAAAAATGAACGCAACTCATGCTCATGCGCAACATACTCACTCGCAAATAAATGGAAAAATATTGACTTGATAGAAAAAACTGTATATTATTATGGAAAAAAAGTTGCTTAGAATTAGTCAGTTTATCCACTTCCGGACTTAATTTTAACGTATATTTTTCAACCCCGACGACGCAATATCAATTTTTTTCTTTGTTATAAAATCGGATAAACGAAGCAGAGATCGACCACCAACGCCCTGGAGTGACGATGTAATGGATCTAAAGATAACTGCCGGGAACTGGATAGCTGGTAGCTCAAGATAGGGAGACATGGAGAAACTTAGAGGAGACCTATGTTCAGCAGTGGACGATAACGGTTAGATTATGATGATGATGATACTTTCATAACACATAAAAATAGTTTGTATTTATACCGTATAACGATCCACTAAGCTACAAAAAACTACTTAAAAAGGAAGTAGGAAAGGGGCGCCTAAAATTACTTGCCCCGGGGCGCTTGAAAGCCTTGGCGCGGCTCTGTTAGAATCAATAACAAACATTCCAGAAATGTGTAAAACTTGATGTATGTTTGAACTATATGGATTATCACGTACTAAATCTGTTTTAGCCAATAAGTTAATAAGCACATTCTAACCATGGTTGATATTTTGTCGAAATACTTCTGTTTGTAAGAGATAAATAGAGACAATGGCATATATTTCAAGAGGATCCAAGGCAAGGAATTGTATCTGATTATGGAGGAATTGGCCGAAAAACTGATGGAAAAGTTACACAACCTTAATGGATATATTGGCAGCAGAAAAGTCTGGCTAGTATTTACAGAAAATTATATATGTAAACTAGACTATCGAATAGCTAAAAATATTACGAGAAAATGCGATATATGCCAGAGACACAAAAATCGAAATTTTAAAAATCAAAACGTGTCAAAAACTGTTGTTACTGGAGAAAAATTGGATATTGTAGCAACATATATGCTAAGCGATCTGATCGTTCCTACACAACGTAATATGACTTTTATTCTGTATAAAATTATATGTGTTCGCTGGAGAATTAAGTAGCGAAACTACTGAAGGAAATGCACAAGTTTATTGAGCTGTTAACAGTTTAGACTACGAAACGATACTGAATTCTAAATTAATGAATACAAACTTTCTTAAAACCTTTCATAGTCCTGGCACATATCCTCTCGTCTCCTCGAAATTATTAGCGTGGATGTTTCTCATCTCCGGTGTAGACTAGATATTGGAATAAAACGCACACAGTGGCGTGCTCGCCATAACACCTCCCTCCTGAAGACCGAAGCTGGAGTGTCCAAAAAGGGCTTCTTTTGCAGCTTCGAAGCTTTGGCTTGTAGTGTAGAGCCTCTCTGGACATGCTCCTCACAGGGTAGGTAGGACCACATGAAACAAAGAAAGCAACCGGCAATAACTCATTCTATTTTTGTTGTTAAGAGAAGGCCGTAGATGAAGTGTACCACAAGGTAATCGAATTATATGTTGCAGTTATTGATTAAAATCCCTTTATAAAATGTATAATGAAAGCTCATATCTACTACTTGCCGTGTTACACTTCAACTTCGTTTAGGTAATCGCATCACAAAATGGTTTTACCTTAAAATGAAAGGACATCGCACACATCTTATGGAAAATATAATGTCACTCAAATTCAATAAAATTTATACGAATAGATTCGTTTTAAATTAACGGTCAAATCTTATCATTGCGCCAACTCTTAATTATGATTAATTTCGGCGCAAATTGCAATTAAAGTTTATCGAAATCAAATTTTTTAGTCAGTAAAATTGTCAGTTACAATAACTATTGCTCTGGGTGCTATTCAAAAGAGCTTAAACCCGGCTGGGCCCCCGCTGGGCCTAAGCGGATTAGTAAAACTAATCCGCTGATTTATGGAGTACCGACAATTTGGGTATTATAAAATATTTTTTCTCTCTCTAACTTATGTACGTATCCATTTGATTTCAGATTTATTTATATCAATTTCTGCTCTTATTATTGAAAATATGAGTTGGCGCAATGATAAGATTTGACCGTTAATTTAAAACAAATCTATTCGTATAAATTTTATTGAATTTGAGTGACATTATATTTTCCATAAGATGTGTGCGATGTTCAATTTGCGAATAACCTCGTTATCCAACTTAAATGTTAGACTTTTATTGGTTTCATTGACTTCAAGAATGAATAACATACGGTAAAAAATACGGTTTTACAATAAAAGGAAAAATTTGAAATTCCGCTGAGTAAAATTTTGCAAAAATGAAATCAGCAGAATCTATAAAATAGTGTAATTTTGAAGAACCATCAAAAATAAGCTTGATAGCTTTGTCACAATTAATATAATTATTAGAAGTGCTGGCGGAAATTATTGGCGTAGTTGCTGTTGCGTCGTTAGTTGCCATTATATTAACAAAAAATAAATTAAACAAATAAAAAAATGCAAATACTAGATATGATATTTTAAACGTTTGAAAATAGCGAAACAGAGTAAATAAAAAAATGAAAACAAATACAAAATTAATATAATTCGACTAACCTCAAGTACTTCCGTGAGAACATGGCTTTACACCGAAGCGGGTCGAAAACGTTGCAGCGTCTCAGATCAAATGGATTTACACTGGAACGGGTAGAGAACGGGTGTGAGCACGTTGTACCTTGCAGATCAAGTGGCCTTACACTGGAACTGGTCGAAATTTCTATATTGTATATAGTCGGTATGGTAGCCGGGATGTTGTTGTTTCTTCTGTGGAAATGCTTCACCGTTTCCAGGGTCGAGTGGCTTTTCACTGAAGCTGGTTGAGAAGATTTCACGAAGTTGCTAGTTGCGCCTCCCCTGAACTCCCGAATTATTTGTGGCTTTACACAACAAGTAGCTTTACACTTGGAATTCTTCAAAGTCGCTTACGGGTTCCTTCAGTTTTTCTTCCTCGTGGCCTTACACTCGGAACTCAACTACTAAGTCACTAATTCTCCAATTTCCCAATTAACGATTAAAATCGATTTAGAAAGGCTTTACTTTTTCTAATTGGAAATTCAACTAACTGCGCTACTTTTATTCTGTATAAAATGATGTGTGTTCGTTGGAGAATTAAGTAACGAAACTACTGAAGGAAATGCACAAGTTTATTGAGTTATTAACAGTTTAGGGTACAAAACGATAACTGAATTCTAAATTAATGAATACAAAATTTCTTAAAACCTTTCATAGTTCTGGCACATATCATTGACACCTCGAAATTATCAGCGTGAAAACCATTTGACTCACAAAAATTGTTGTATAGGCAAAATATTCTTCTTCTTCTTCTTCTTCTTCTTCTTCTTCTTCTTGTAATAGGACTATGTCCTGTTTCTTCTGTTACAGTCTTTGCTGCGATCCGGAGCCCCAACTCTCGTACCATCGTTTTTTGGGTCTTCCTATGGGTCGCTTGGTGTTGGGCTTCTGTGTTTTCGCCCAATGCGCCATACGTTCAGGGTCCATCCGATCTACGTGGTCCCTCCACATGCGTCGTCGCGCTCTTGTCCATCTCACTACGGCCTGAACGCCTAGCTCTCTCAATGTGTCTTCGTTTCGTACTCTATCTCTGAGTGTGATACCTCTTATGGATCTTAGGGTTTTCATCTCTGTTGTTCTCATTATCTGTTTGGTATTTGTTGTCTCGGCCCTTGTCTCAGCTGCGTATGTCAGTACGGGTCTAACACATGTCTTATAAATGCGGACTTTGCTTTCGGTGCTCATATATTTATTCCGCCAGATTATATCCCTCAGGAAACAAGATATTCTCGCTGCTTTCATTGCCTGCTGTTTTGATTCTTGCCACAGATGCCTGTCGCTAGATATTTCCACACCTAAGTATGTGCAATCCATTACCTGTTCGATTATATGGTCGTCCACTACTAACTTACATCTAATTGGGTTCCTGGATATTACCATCGATTGGGTTTTCTCTTTGGATAGTGTCAGGTTATACTTTTCGGCGGTTATTTTGAATTTTTGTAGTAGGCGTTGTAAGTCATCTTCGTTCTCGGCTATTAAGATTGCATCATCTGCGTAGCAAAGTATTCTCATGGTTCGGTTACCCATTTTGTATCCCTGATTCATTATGTTAACACTACCTATAACTTCATCCATTATTAAATTAAATAGGCATGGACTGAGGCTGTCCCCTTGTCTAATGCCTGCATTGATTTTGATTTCTTCCGTGAGCCCGTGTGTGGTTTTAATTCGTGTTTTGTTGGATCTATTGAGCTCTTTGATTATGTTTCTATACCTCTGACCTATGTTTTTCTTTTCAAGGATACTAAGCACGTCCTTTAATCGTACTCTGCCGAATGCTTGTTTCAGATCTACAAAGCATGTGAACATGGGCTTGTCGAATTCTATTGATTTCTCAACTAATTGTCGCATTATGAAAATAGCGTCTATTGTAGATCTGTTTGGGCGAAAACCCTGTTGTTCTTCCGATACACCGGCTTTCTTATATATTTTTTGGGATAGAATTTTTGTCAATAGTTTTGATGTAAAATTGAGTAGTGTAATTCCTCGGTAGTTCGTAGGATCTGTCTTTACGCCTTTCTTGTATATTGGTATTGTTATACTCTCTCTCCATTCCTCTGGTACTGTCATGTTGTTTACAATTTTTTGGAATAATGTTGTTATCTCTTCTATTATTTTTGTACCTCCGTATTTAATTAATTCATTTGGTATATTATCCGGACCTGGTGATTTTCTATTTTTTTGATCTTTTGATTGCTTCGTTTACTTCTTCTTGGGTGATGTTGTCATTCTCTGTTTCTTCTTGGTGAATGTTTTGTAGGTCATTTCTTTGTACTTCATTATTATCGTCGTTATCGTCTTTGTATAGATTCTCGAAATGAGTTACCCATTCTTCTGGTTTTATTGCGTTAATTTGTAATTCTTCGGTAACCGGCTTCTTCCTGTTCCTCAACATGTTCCATACCTTCCTTTGACCTCCTCGTAAATCATGTTCCATGTCATTTGAGAATTTTTCCCAATATATTTGTTTTAGATCTTTGATTCTGTTAGTTCTTCTATTTCTTTCTGATTTATATCTTTGATACTCTTCTGGGGTCCTATTGTTAATATATCTTACGTATGCATCTTTCTTCTCTTTTGCTAAATCTTTGACTTCCTGTGTGAACCATGGTTTTTGGTTTCTGCCGCCGTTTAAGTCAATTGTTCTTTCTCCAATGGCTTCTTTTGCACTACTAGTTATATGATTTTTTATTTTTTCCCATGCTTCGTTTATATTGTCTGTGATTTCAATAGGGCTAAGATTGATCTTTTCCTCAAGTCTTTTTTGGTAGAGATCCTTAGTACTTTCGTCTTGTAGGGATTCTATGTTGAACTTGGTGATGTAGTTAGGTGGTTTCTTTCTCTCTATTATGTACGCGTGACGGTACTTACATATAACCATTCCGTGTTGCGTTCCCACATTCGCAGACGTCATTGTGCGTACGTCAAGAACTTCCCGTGGGTGAACTTTTCTGTTGGTTATCACATAGTCAATCATCGATCTGTGGCCCCTTGTGTTAGTGAATGTATATTTATGTTGTTCTTTGTGGTCAAAGTATGTATTGTTGATACGCAACTCGTTGTGTGCACATATCTCTATTAGTGAATCTCCGTTATCATTTGTTGGTGCTTCGTTGAACTTGTGCATTATTCCTTGGATGGGTGTATTTCCTATTCTTGAGTTGAAATCTCCCAACAAGAATATTTTTTCTGTTTGTGGCAATCTATCTAGGGTCTCTTGAAGTTTTTCTAAAAATTCGTCTCTCTCGTTCTTTGGTTTGTTTACATCTGGTGCATAAATGCTAACAATATGGATTTTTTCATTAGCTAACTTCATTGAAGTATCCATTATATGCTGGTTGGTGTAATTAACCTTTTCGATGTTATTTTCAAATTTTCTGTTTACTAATATGCCAACACCTGCTCTGATGTTCTTGTCTACTCCGCAGTAGAAGAATATATGATTTCTATATACTGTGTTACCTTTACCCTTTTTCTTTGTCTCTGAGACTGTACATATGTCTATTTTGTGCTTTTCTACTTCTAATATAATTTCTTGGTCTTTAGCGTTCCACGATGTAGTGTTCCAGCATGCGAATCGTAGAATATTTCTCTTCAGGTTTTTTTTCCACATTCGTTTTTTCCGTTTTCTCGCTAGGTCGTCATCGTTATTCCATCCAGTATCCGAGGCTACTGTTCCAGTTCTTTGAGCATTGTTTTTTTTTACGAAGGGTAGGTCGCTAGCCTTGCTCTTCAACCCTCCTCCTTTACCCGGGCTTGGGACCGGCAGTGATAGTGACTTCTGAGCTACTCGATTCACCCAGCATCACCACTCCAGGCAAAATATTGTTCATCAAATAGCGGGGACTTGTCATGATTCTGAAATGCTGTGAATGTCTCAACGTATGGGAAATATAAAATTTACAAAAAAAAAACAAAATGGTATTGCTGTATTAAGATAGTAGATTAATAGTATAATTTATTCATTTATTTATTCGTAGAAACCAAGGACAATTTGTTGGTGCAAGTAATAACTTTCTTTTGTGCGGGTTCTATGAACATTGAAGAATGGATTGTTGATAATTTCGTAGAAGACTTTTATGTCATAATGGCAGCCGCAGACGTCGGATTGAGCCATCGTGGTAATTAGAAATTCAGTACGATTTAGAGCTATTTCTGTTAGCCAGAACATAACGATCAGTTTAGTTTTGGCACAGTATATAGAGGTTTCCTCTTTATACTGTGGTTTTGGTGTCAAAGGGCAGTTGAAAGGACGCAGAGATTAATGATTTTTCAGAGAATTATTCGTCTTTGATGAATGTCTGTTTGGAAATTTTATTAATTTCGTAGTAAAGCTCTAACAATTTCGATTCTTGCATGCAGTTACAAATATTTGTTACGAGAAAAATAATATGATAGAATTAATAAGGGGCATATATTCAATGGCGTATTCAATTGGCTCCGCTACGCCGGCCCAATATGGGCCGGCGTAGCCGAGTGGTAGTGTGCTAGGCTAGCGTGCCGGTGGTCCGGAGTTCAAATCCTACCGCCGGCAAGAACAACTAGACATTTTTAAAATGTTTATAGGCCCCAGGTCGACTCAGCCTGAATAAAATGAGTACCTTGGGTAAAACCAGGGGTAATAATAGGCGGTTGAAGCGTAGCACTGGCCCTGTTACCTTCCTTGTATACCGTAGGCCCTAGATATAGCAGACTACCCTGCTATACTGCCAAAGCCACATGAGCGGTATAAAACGGGAGACTATTATTATTATTATATATTCAAAAATGTGTATGACTTAAAGTCAGTTTAAATTATCTGATTATGCTGTAAGTCAGTCACTTGAGAATGATTCCTATGTCGAAACCTCGTAAACAACAGACCTGTTTACCGCTAAAGGGTCGCGAACATGCGATAAGTCTCGATTACCTACCTCCAGATGAATCCAGAAGCCCATGCACCCCCTAATAACAGGTATCAACGCTCTTGAATATTCTACCGTATTCCAGCAGACACAGAATAAATATAAATAGACAAAATTGTGTTGACACGGACCTGGTTATAATTTCAATGTTAAGTGCGTGGTTATTGATAACTTTAAAATAAATTATTGTACAAAATGATTAGATATAAATTATATATACTTCTGGTCAAAATCAATCCGGACACCTAAAAATGGGTAATTTTTGATGTCTCCAATTTCCTAAACCTGTTGTCCGATTTAAGTAAATTTTTAACATATTATAGCCTTATTCTTTAACAATATCGCTGTATTTTGTTGCTAGACAGGCAAATTGTCATTGTATACCGGGCGAACCAATCAAACTGTGTTTTTTTCTCAAAGTTCGCCACACACTGTGAAATATTGTAGCATTTATAAAATACTGAAATTAAAACGCAACTATAGCCTCAGGTTTTCTAAAAATTCTGTGTTTTGGTTTATTCGCTTATGTTGGATAATAAAACAGTTAGGTACTTTAACAACTAGCCATGTTTGTCATCAATACAGGGTGTTTTTAAATAATTAAAATTTAGGTAATTGACTTTTCTTCATAATAAATGTACCATTTCATATACCAGAAATGCTTAGAAAAAATTTACAGAACAATGTTTGCGAAATCATGGGAAAAATGGCCCAACAATGCTGTGAGCAGCGAAGTTTGAAAAATCATATTTCGGAAACTATGAATCCTAGAGAGTACCGAACGTTATTTTAAAGAGAACGGATGAAAGTTTTTTTTTGTGAAACAATGCCTATACCTATATCCCCGTGGAAAAGTTATGGGGCAAAAAACAAAATTGCTTTCTTTCATGTTTTTTTTTGCTATTTTTTCTAAATAAATTTTTGTAAAAATATATTTTTGACTTTAAAAGGTGATATTTTGATAGTAAATTTAACCTGGAACAATTTTTCTGTAGATGCGTTTGTACTAAAAAGTGCATATAACTCACCCTCATGCACCCTGTGTCTAGGGACTAATTCACCCCTTTCTCCAAAATGCACCCCTTTAAATGGTGTCCGCGGTTTTTTCATATATTCCATTCCACATGGTCCATTAACCATATGAAAGAATAAAACCACTCGAACGTTGTAGTTAATTTCTAAAGTACATAATCAATAGCCTATAATAATATATACCCTTGCATCTATTTAACTTTTAAATAATTACTTATCTATACTCTACACATAATAAACAAATCATAAATTATCTTTACGTAATAAACCAATTTTTATGTCGTGTCACTAACCGAGAAGTAATTTTCTAAAGCAATCTAAACCGAAACAACGTTAAGTAGAATACATTAGGCGGACGTTTTATAAAAATAAAACTCAGACACCAGCTGTTGCTATTGCACAGTGATACCAACTACCAACTAGCAACCACCGCAGGTGAAGCACTGCTCGACCTGCACCATATTACCACCCCGGGCAATGTTCTCCGGTTATTGTCCTTTTTTCCCCTCGACGACAGCTTCCTTTTTACAAATAATAATCTCTTTGCAAGGGATTACGTATTTTTGAGATTGGAAAATGATTTTAGTATTTTATTTTTTTTAGCATTTTTAAATTTACTTATCTCGATAACTAATGATTATTTTAGGCTATTGATGATGTACTTTAGAACGGAACTACGACGCTAACGGAGTTTTATTGTTTCATATGGTCAATGGATCTCGATCTCTAAATATGAAAAATCCGCTGAGTGCTATCATTTAAAGGGCTGCGTTTTTGAGAGAGGGGTGAATTAGTCCCTAGGCACAGGGTGCATTAGGGTGAGTTCTATGCGCTTTTGGTACTAACATGTTTACAGAAAAATTGTTCCAGAATAAATTTACTATCGAAATATCACCTTTTAAAGTCAAAAATATTTTTTCTTACAAAAATATATTTAAAAAAATTTAGGTATAGGCATTTTTACACAGACAAAAAACTTCCATGATTTCTCTTTAAAATGACGTTTGGTAGAAGTCTCTAGGATTTATAGTTTCCGAAATATGATTTTTCAAAGTTTGGCGCTCACAGGATTGTTGGACCATTTTCCTCATTATTTCGCAAACATTGTTCTGTAACTTTTTTCTACGCAGTTCTAGGTACAATATATGCAATGGTACATGTAATAGAAAGAAAAGTCAATTACCTTTAAAATGATCTAGGGTAGAAGGCTTTACGACTATTTTTAAGCAAGATAATATGGTTTTTCAAGGTATTATACTTTTAATGATTTTTGATATATTTTACGATTATTTTTAAATTTCTCATTATAACTTTTTTTATTGTACATTTAGGTATATACATTGTCCAGTAAAAAAGAAAGATTATTTTCTTTATTTTAAAATGGTGTATTGTAAAAAATCTGGGACTATTTTTAAACAAGATTTGCTTTTTCAAAATGTGACATAATATACACATGCAATATGTCCCAATATGTCGGAACCATATGGAAAACTTTTTTATTATTAACTTTATGAAAAAACTTTTTTTTATAAAATGTTCTGCATGGAATAAAACCTAAGATGCAATCATCAGATATAAAATTGTATTAATAGTATACGAGGTATGTTAAAAAATATGAATTCCCCTCAAGAGTAAAGTACCTTTATATTTCACAATATCGAAAAGTGTTATTAAGAAAAGTTATTTGGAATTAAAAATTATGTTATAATATGCCATTATATTCTGATTTAACACATAAAAAATTTCAAAATTTTTCTTAAATTACGGTAGGATATCTTGTTTAAAAATAGTCCTAGAATTTTTTAGAATACACCATTTTAAAGTAAAGAAAATAAGTTTTCTTTTTTATTACACAATGTATATACCTAAATGTACAAGAAAAAAGGTATAATGAAAAATTTTAAAAATAATCTTAAAAAATATAAAAAATAATTAAAAGTATAGAGAACTTTGAAAAACCATAACTTGCTTAAAAGCAGTCGTGCAACCTTATACAATAGATCATTTTAAAAATAATTGACTTCTCTTCCTTATAAATGTACCATTACAAAAGTTACTTACAGAACAATGTTTGCGAAATAATGGGGAAAATGGCCCAAAAATGATATGAGCGCCGAACTTTGAAAAATCATATTTCGGAAACTATAAATCCTAGAGACTTCTACCAAACGGTATTTTAAAGATATAGTATGTTTATACCTATATCCCCTTGCAAAAAAGTTATGTGGCAAAAAACAAAATTGTTTTCTTTCGTGTTTTTTTTTTGCTTTTTTTAAATTTATTTTTGTAAAAAAATACATTCGACTTTAAAAGGTGATATTTCGATAGCAAATTTAGCCTAAAACAATTTTTATGTAGACATGTTTCTACCAAAAGTGCATAGAACTCATACTAATTCAACCTGTGCCTATGGACTAATTCACCTCTCTCAAAAACGCACCCCTTTAAATTGTAGCATTCCGCGGTTTTTTCATATTTAGAGGTTAATTGACAACATGAAACAATAAAACTCCGTTAGTGTAGTTCCTTTTAGCTCTCTTATTTTGAACGTTATCAACAGCCTATTGACACAGGCATTAAAAACGATGTTTACAATATTTGTTTAAAGTTTTGACACTGTTGTTATATCAAACTTTTTAAATATTTTATATTAAATTATGTAAGTTACAGTCTCCCAATACTACAATCTACAAATAGTACAGTCTACAATAATGGTTCAAAGAGGTTGTGTTAAGATTTTTATCATTGTATGAATTAAGTAGATAACTTAACAAAATACCTACCACCCACACTGACGGTGTATCTTGATATTTTTGAAAACATGATTGTCCTAATGATTTTATCATAAAAGTATATATTTATTAATTTTACAGTGCTTTGGGTGCCAACTATGTTCTATTTCCATTGCGCTATTATATATTTTCTATCTCTCTTTGCCGACGTTTAAATTGGTAAACTGATGAAGCGCGCTTCAACATGCGCTTCAACGCCTCGTTGGTTTGAACCTTAACGTTGGCAAAGTGAAATAGAAAATAGATAATAGTGAAAAGGAAAGAGAGCACGGTTGGCGCCCTACGTTATTGTGAAATTAATAAATATTTATTTACTTTTTGATTTTGGTCAGACCTTTCCCTAGATTGTGTCCCCTAGAGTACTACCTTGTAGTGTTTGGAAAAAACCCAACATCAGTTTTATATCCTCTCTACCAGAATATCTAATTTTCCAATTTATTTTGTGAAGATTATTTATCTTTGAAAATATCCTAAACCGCTCCTGTTAGAAATGTTTCAAATTGTTACGCAACATTGAGGAAGTACCTATTTCCCCTTGAAATAACATATTGGACTGGTCCCAAATTTGTTGATATTGTAGCGATAAGGACGAATTTTGCTTACAAGTACGCAGCAGGTTCGCAGCGGTGAAGGAATCTGCCGCGCGGAGCGGCAGTTCCACAAGTACCCTCTAGCGGGTAGCACGTCAGCCAGCAGTGGAGCTCCAGGGACCGCTACCTACCGGCTTAAAATTGTCTTTTGTCGCATGCTGGATCAAGTGGATGGCTATCCTTTGTTCTATAACCATTGAAGAACACCCGTGAAAAGTTTTACTCCATATTGTTGGATTTAAAGGTGAAAATCGCAGTGCAAATAGCGTGACCCAGTTGTACCGAGCCGGTATGGTAGTGTGTGGTCTGTTTTTTGTTTAAAATTCCCGTATTGAAGTCCCGATGAGATGTTTGGTCTCAATAGTCTCGTTCCTGTTTTGTCCTGTCCCATTTTAGAAGCCTGTTTTCGTCATAATAAGAAGCCCCGCTACTCCCCCAGTGTTGGATGGAAAGTTTGGTTAAGTGGTGCGGTGTGACGTATGTGATAATGAGAATCTCATTTTGAGAAACATCTGATGTTTCTTTTGAAAAGGTAATTTATATTTCTTGTTTTTAAATAAAAAATGTGAAGAAGTCCCAAGTAAATACAAAAATTGTAGTTGGTAAAATTTTTAATTTTTTGTAGAGATATTTTGCTTTCAAAATGGTTTAGTTTTTGTAACGTTTGTTTAATATTTAAAAGTCTTGTTTTGCTATTGTAGCTGTCTAAAATTATTTTGTTTGAAAATAAACCGTATTATGTAAATTAAATAAAATGGCAGTGACATTTGACAGCTCAGTCAAATTTTGTTTTGAGATACACTGCTCAATAAAGTTTAAACATTTTGTATTGATAAAGAAATCATGTAAAGTTGAAGATTTGTTATATGGATTGGCCTGTGATTGAATTATTATCGTGTAAAGCTTAGAGAGATATGTACAGTAGTGTTAAAAAGTCCTGCATCACTTTACCAAATACGCGGTCTGTCGTCGATTTTTCCTTGTTCAGCATACTTCTTAATGACTCTAATTACTGTAGATTGATTAAAGTTTACTCCGGATGCTATTTCGCGACTAGATTTGTCGTTTTATGGTGAAAAATAATTTCAAAACGCTTTTCGTTCGATAATTTAGTTTGTTTGGTCTGGGATGATATTTTGACCTTTTTATCAAAAATCAAAGAGCGAATAAATGTGTTAGGGTAACTACAGTGTTTATATAGTCAGAATATGTGGCAAATTTGTCATTAAGATTCAATTTAATAGTACTTTAACGACTTAATAATCACCTCATAATTTTCTCGGATTATAGGAAATCCCTTCAATCAGATTATTTTAATTCTTTCTGTAGAATTTTGAGCTAGTAATTAAAAGAACATTAGTAAGTATACCGATCATGCTAATTACAAACACAAACTTAAAATGAATTAGCGAAAATATAAAAAAACTTGTGTTAAACCTCAAAATCTATAAGGTGCTTGGGTGATGCAGGACTTTTTAACACCACTGTAACTAAAACTATTAATTTTCCTCTTCATCACCTTTAATGTTTATTGTAAGTATTTTCTATAAGATTGCTAAAATATGTGAATACATTTTAGAAACACGGGATTCAAAATTGTACTTAATTTAACCATTTAACTACAAAGAAACATAACACTAGAACCTATCTCTTTGTATATGTGCAAAACGAACAAAGCGATATTTCAAGCAGTGTTATGTTGGTACATTATATAACCACGAGTATATAATAAATCAACTACAAAGCTCGTTTTACGGGCGAACATATCCGAGTTTAATGCTTCTGCGATTTATTTAAATTGGAGTGTATGTTGCTAATTTCCAAAGATTTTTGTAAAGCTGGTTTTGTTTGGTTTTTGTAGCGACTGCGACTGTGGAATAAATGGATAGTACGATATTGAGAAATTTATTTGTCGTTGCTTATTCGATAGGTAGCTTTTCTTAACTTTGTTATATTTTTATTTTTATGTAAACTAATTAGTTTACAGATCGTGATAAAGTTCATTTTTTTGTTTCTTCAGTGACATGTTTCTTTAGCTATTGCTTATGACTGTGAAACGAATACGCGATGGACCACCCCAGCTAATTGAAATAATATTCGAAAATATTACCCCAATCAACTACGATAGCCATCGTTACACCCTTAGCTTAGCTCAGTCACTCAGGTGTGTGTTCGTCTTGTCCTAACCTTAGATATGAACTCTGAAAACTTAGAATGGTAGCAAACAAAACAATATTTTTAACTAATCATGTTTATTGTTCAATAAAGATATAATAAAAATATGACTTAGTAAATTGCATTAACAAATTAATGTATTCAAATTATTGCCAGAAACTAACAATTCTGGAATATACTTATGGCTTTTGGTAGCTCATGGTAACTTCTTGATGTCGTATGGTACTGCTGTAGACTTCTTGTAGGTCTGGGCGGATGTTCGGCCCTAGGCCCCTGCAAGTAGAGATGCTGGTCGTTGCAGTCTGGATGTCATGGTTATCTTTCGTTGTGGTATAGTCCTATGAATAGCATCACCAGTGATGTAGTTGGCTTAAGGCTCCCGAAGGGAGGAAAGTGGAGTTATTTGCAAAAACTGTAACAGTAAAACCATATCAACAATCAAGAAGAAAACCAAATTGTACCTTTGCCAAATAGTATTTTGAAATAGTAATTGGCAAGGGTAAATTAGATGGAATTTAGATGAGGAGAATAGTTAAAATTTGATTTACACGTGCATATTAATAGATGAAAAGAAATATAAAAACCAAACACATGGTAGAACATTTGAAGGTTAGATATAAAAAATATTAGAAAAAAAATGTTATAAGAAGCTAGGTATGGATGGAATATAATGAATGTAAGAAATTATTAAAAAAACTGTATGAAAACTCACCCCAAGAGAGATTTGATTTAGAATAAAAATTATTTATTTTTCACCTTACATGCCTTTTATAAGAATTAATTTTTCCCTTCCATTTTCAATTTCTGTCAGGGAGTAGGGATGAAGGATGAAGTGACACTGTCATTGAAAACGACATTTGAAACGACGACCAAGTACTATGAAGTAGCAGGCATGTTCAGTATTGAAATACAGATATTTAGAGAGTAGGTACAGGGTGCGTTCAGTATGATGATTTAAATGAAAAGAGATATAGTAAATAGAAGATAATAAAAAAGGATAATAAAATGATAATAAAAGAGGATAATAAAGGAGAATAATAAAAGAGGATAATAAAAGAGAATAATCAAAGAGCATAAGAGGGCGCCAACGAGTTTTTAACGAAGAAAACTGGTAAAACAAAAAGAAGAAAATTATTGTTAATGAAATATTAAAGAAAATAAAATAAAATAATTATTTAAAAATAAAATATCAAAGATGTGACGTTTGTAACGTTGCAACTGCTATGGGCCATTCCACGAACATACGCCTCTTTTGGATTACTTCGACAACGAATATTTTACTGTGCAACATAAGAAGTTCGAAAGTAAATGGCGCTAATAATTATTCCAATAACCAACAATGTAATTTGCAATCTACTTTCGTTCTTCTTATTTTTCACAGTAAAATATTCGTCGTCGAAGTAATCCAAAACAGGCGTATGTACGTGGAATGGCCCATACAAGGATTTAGAAATGCTCAAGGAACCAGAGAAGCAATATTTGAAGTAAATGTGCTAATACAGAGATGTTTAGATGTAAACTAGGACATCTATGTCTGCTTCCTAGATTATAACAAGGCATTCGATACGGTGAAACACAATCCGTTAATAAAACTACTGAGAACAAACAACATCGACACACGGGATATAAAAATAATAAATAATCTGTATTATGAACAAGAAGCTGTCATAAGAATAAATAATTTAAACACAAATAAAATAAAAATAAAAAGAGGCGTTAGACGGGACCGTGTCTTGTCGCCATCACTGTTTAATGCATACCCAGAATAAATATTCAAAAAAGCATTAGAGGATGAAGTAGCAGCCATAAAAATAAATGGCCTAGCTATATGTGAAATTAGATACTCCGATGACACAATACTAATAGCAGAAACTATTACAGATTGTAGCAGTTATGCTACGGACCATTTAAAATTAATTACGATTTTCGATTCATTCAATTATATTTCATTAAAAATACCCCTCTAGAAAATTCTTTGGAGACGCCTATTTAATCGCCTAGGTGCCTATTTTCGCAGCGAAGCAAGAGGAAAGCACCGCGCATGTTTCTATCGGATCGATACGAATCGATTTCCGATAACATTGAACAGCAGTTGGTCAGGAAACGGCTCGAAGGGCGGATGGCGCGCCGCTAGTAAGGTTATTCCCCCTTTTAAGTGACGGGATTGAAACAAATTTTCGATGGAAATCAAATAATTAGAAGGAAATCAAGCGTCAGCTAATCCCATCTACAAAACTAGATAACCAAAGTTAAACATCTCTTTGGACTTCTTCACATAACAGAAGTGGATATTCCGGCGTGCCTGCCTTGTTTCAGTAAGTACATAATACATTTATCTCTCATTCCTTCCTTGTGAAATCCAATGCATCATTGTAGTTAGATCTTTCGGTAGATTAATTTACCACACAAGTTTATATATAATTCATAGTATAATAATGATATTCATTCTCATTTGCAAAGGAACATTCAATCAAGGCCATAGTTTTTTTTAGTCCAAACCTAAATTTTAATATCTTTTATACCTGATCGTTAGGCTTTTTACTTAAGGTTTTTTTTTATCTGTGATTTATAAAAAGTTTTAACGAGTATCTATACAGCCTTCTGTCACGCCCATCTAATGCGCACGTCCCTGTCATGTCTGAATTGAAGTAAACTTCAGAAATTTTGACATGACATATGAATACCTAACCTACCTAATATTTGATGTTTTTGTTTGGGCCTGTTCAATATGTACTGCTACTGTTCTTGAAATACATCATAACTAATTAAATAAACTTTATTTTAGATCCCGTAACTTAGTTATTTAGTCACACAACGTGACTCTATCACGTTGATTATGTACTACCTAGTTAGATTGCTAGCCACTCTGTGATGGTTTATCCCTAGAGTGGGCTGTTTTTTGTTGGATAATACACCATACCGGATTTTATTACAACCAGCATCTTCACCCAGGACCTTGCAGTAGGACTTACTCACCACAGCAGCCAACCATTTTATCATGCCAAAAGGGAATTTCCTATGGAATTCATCTCTATGGACTTGCAACCCTACTTTTAACCGACTGTTGTGTAAAAGCTAAGTTTATTTACTTTTTCATTATTTACTTTTGGGTAAGATATATTTGCTACATTGTAAACTTTTCGTATGCATACGATTAGGAAGAGTACATATATTTTCGTGATAGATAGGGTTTTAGGTTGTTGTTTTTTTTTCTTTTTGATTTAGTATAAGTAGGAGTTAGTTAAAATAAATAAAATCAGGTCTTGTTTAATAATCATAAATAATTGTATCTTAAAATTTAATAGGGAATCGGGTTGTAAAATTTTGTCGCGGATTTTAAATAGGGAATACGTCTCGTAGGTTTTTTTTGTAAAATATATAAAGAGTCACTGACCAACTCATTTATATAGACCTTTTTGCTATTCCAACGGACTTTTGATTTGGATTTTGATTTTAATACTTTTGCTTGGCCAGTGATAATGGATAATTGCTTGTTGAGTGGCCTTTGCGGTCCTATTTTATCTTTTCCCCATCCACTATCACTGTTATTACGTTGCGTTATATGTAAAGTGTTAACATTTAATATTTATTATTAATATATTTGTATGTATTAAGGTTGGTGTTTTATTTCAGTCTGTATTAACAGTATATGACATAGCAAGACAAGATCAGTATTTAGTATTTTGTATTTCAGGTGGTTGTAACCAGTGTCATAGAGTTCCTGTTGTTCGTTACTTCAAAATCTCGAACCTGTCCAACTTCTTGGTTCTGAGAGCCGAGTTGTTCGTTCGAGTTGGCGCCCTTTTTCTTCTTCTTTCTTTGTTGTAACTCGATATTATTTTATCTCTAGCATTCTTATCTATTTTCCTTCCATTTTTGTATTAATAGTCTCATTTTCTTCCTAGTTACTATCATTTCATTACCAAATTTTCTTCTTATATCTCTAAAGCCAATATTCGGTGTATGGAAGCTAGCCCGAATACTCATACTTGAGATTTAGTGTCTCTCTGCCCTTTTGATTTTTTTTCCTTCTGAGCTAAGCCCCTCTTCTTTTGTCTTAAATCTCTTATCATTTATTTTACCCATCTTTATTCAGTTCTTCTCTTCAAAAATCTCTATACCCAGAGTATAGAGGTTTCAAGATCTACAAAGAATTTTAGATAAGGTTGTTGCAACGAGTGAAGAATTTGGTCTGTCACTAAACATAAAGGAAACAAAATTCATGGTTATATCAAAGAAAAATATTAGAGACATCAATCTACACGTAAATAATAAGACGATAGCACGAGTTCAGAATTATAATTATTTAGGGACATATATGAGTGAAACAAACGATTATACCAAAGAATTACGAATTAGAATAGAAAAGGCTAGAAGTCTATTTACTAATATGAAACAAATATTATGTAGTAGAGACCTCAGCCTAAATCTTAGAAAGCGAGTACTAAAATGTTATGTATTTTCTGTTCTTTTGTATGGTGTGGAGACATGGACTCTTAATAAACAATGCCTCAATAGATTGGAAGCATTTGAGATGTGGACGTATCGAAGAATGCTGAAAATCTCCTGGACAGACAGAATAACCAATGAGGAAGTACTAAGGAGAATACAGAACAGCAGGGAGATACTAGATTCCATCAAAATAAGAAAACTTCAATACTTGGGTCACATAACACGTGGTGACAGATATGAACTCCTAAACTTGATTATGCAGGGAAAGATTCACGGAAGGCGCAGCATAGGTAGGAGAAAAATGTCCTGGCTGAGAAATTTCAGAGAATGGTTTGGATGTAGCTCAACTGAACTCTTTTGGGCTGAGGTGTCAAAAGTGAGAATAGCAATGATGATTGCCAACCTTCGTCGCAGAGATGGCACTTAAAGAAGAAGGAAGAAGATGACTGCTACTAAAGATTTGAAGTATATTTTTATACCTCTTGATTGTCTTTTACTTCTTCTTCTTCTTCTGGTCCCATTCCTATCAGAGATTGGATATCATAATGACTATTAAACTTTATTAACGATCTTTTAAAATGTCTACTTGACCCATAGTTCATGAATTTAAGTTCCATAGCGACGTTAGCCAGGTTCGGAAAGCTGGTAATAATGCAGCTGTGCCGGAGAGAGTAATGCTCAACACACAACATTGAGGGACTCAAAAAAAAAGACGAAGGGCTTTGCACGGTGTTGTGCAGTCGATCGTCCTCTACATAGCACCAGTATGGAGTGGGGCGGTCAAGATACTGACCTACAGGGGGCTTATGATACGAATGAACAGAACAAGTCTGTGCGCTGCCAGTGACAAACGTCTACATCACTGAATATGTCCCTGTACATGTGTTGGAAATAAAAAGAAAAGAGGCTATATGAAAGCAGAGACCTAACCTTTACTATGACCGACAGAATAGAAGAAAGGGAAATTTTAATTGAAATATATCACGAAGAATGGAACAACATGGACGATATGGCGCAGTGGATATAGATGCTGATCCCGAACCTAACAGATTAAGTGGATTTTGGTCATATGCGGCTGGACTATTTTCTAACGCAGGTGCTCGTAGGACACGGGTGTTTTAGGGCCTACCTCTTTAGGTTCGGAAATGTTGACATTGATGAATGCCTATACTGAGAAAACTCAGACACTGTTATACGGAAGTTCAAGCAACATATACATAGTAGAAAGGAGCAGAATGGAAAGAGAGACAGGTGTAAAGTTTGTGACAGTGAGAGAAATAATTGAGATAATGATTACAAATAAAGCAGATTGGAATGGTACATCGTGCAGTGATCAAGCAGAACGAAGAGGAAGATGGACCAAAGGAAAAGATAAGAGGGAAAAATTTTGTAAGACAGTATAGAGAATAGGTTTTGATACTACGGGAGAGTAGGAATTGCCTGCTGGGAGTCATGCCATTCTAGAAGCGATGAGGGTTTTTCATGCGCTATCTGGATCGGGCTTCTTCTGTCAAAAAAGTCCAATATTCGGGACAAAAAAGGGAATACACTCGTATAATATATAAAGTATAACTCGTGTATCTCCATCAGGAGGGGCGTGGCCCCCCCAGATTTTCGGGTGTTGTAAACTATATATGGTTATCCAAAATATACAGAATATAATGTGCAACATCTTCACGTCTGCCCCCCCCCTGAAAATTTTTGTATGGGCGCCGGCGTGTATCTCGTCAGTAATATCAATGAGAGCTGGGATCGAACCGTGCAGAAATTAAAAAGTTGAATAGAACAAGCCCAAGCTACCTTTGTAAAATTGAGAAACGTACTTTTCAGTCACGATCTTAGTATTGACCTTTGCGATCGAATGATATATTGCTATATCTTTTCTGTTCTACTGTATGGAGTAGAAACGTGGCCTCTAAGTGAGGATATGCTTAAACGCTTGACAGCCTTTGAGATGTAGTATACAAACGACTACCAAAAATAAGCTGAGTCCACAGAGTTAGAAATGAGCAGGTCCTTAGAAGGCTGAACCAAACAACACAACTGGTCAATATAATACAGGGACGCAAGCTTGCACACTTCGTTCACATTATGAGACACACTGAAAAATATGATCTTTTACATCTGATCATTCAGGGAAACATCCAAGGTAAACGTGGTCTTGGTAAAAGAAGGACATCATGGCTGAAAAATCTAAGGCAATGGTATAGAAAATCGACTACGTCGTTATTCAGAGCTGCTGTCAAGAAAAAAGAAGTACTCCATAATAACAGGACTAGAAGGAAAAATATAATACAATTCAATATAATGATAAAATATATTGGTCAGTTATATTTATATGTATATATGTAAAAAATTATTACACGTATAAACAAGTCAATTAAACGTATCAATGTTTTCATATCCTGACAAACTAAACTGCGCAATTTAGCTTTAACAAAAAATAACAAACACTGCTTTACACAAAATTAACAAAAAAAAAAACATACAAATAATTTTATTTTATTGTTCTGTTTAATCTGTTTCTTCAAAATGTTATGCCTTTGCAATATTGTGCACAAAAAAAGAGTGATCTAACTTAAAGAAAATATAAAGGTATGCATGCATATGCGCTCCGCTCGGTGTGCGAGCCGCTCGCGCGTAACATGTTCGTCATATTAGTACGTGTTTTCAAGTGGCGCACAAACGGTGCGCACATGGCGCACCACGATCCAACTTCTGTCGGTTTTTCAACAAACGCTTTGATGGTTTGCAATCATAGATATAATAACCTGTAGTTTAAGCTATGGGCCGCTCTGTGCATCGAGGTGTAACGCCGATATCAAGGACGCCATTGGTCAATATTCATTTTGAGTGGTCTAGCCATCTTTGTCCGTCATATGAGCGGTATCGCTTAGTAAAAAGATAGATAGATCACCGATCGACTGCCGCACGTTACGCTTTTTTGCTCAGTATGCCTTGTCTACGATTAACATGTCTCTGTTCGCAATACGTATTTGGATGGGTTTGCGAGTGGTTTGGTGGTTTTGTGCAAACTTATTGATGCTTACCGTGGAAAATCTTTATTGTGGGTACCGCGGAAATCGTTATTAAAATATAAAACATTAATAAATTAAACAAATTTTGTTTTTGTTGCTTGGTAAAAAAAAATCTTCAAAGTTTAATTTTATTTGGCTCATTCATATTGACAATTCAGACATACATTATACATTTTAAAGTAGATGTAGTTGTAGAAATAAAGTAGATATAATAAATAGTGTAATATCAAAGAAACGGTAAACCGACACCCTTGTCAGGCCTCTTTAGTGTTTACATTCACCTATAAACGAGTATTTTTAACAACGATAAATCGTTTCGTTGATTATTAAACAAATATCAGTTACTTTGTAACAGGTAGGTACTTTTTTAAATACTTCTTCTTTAAGTGCCGTCTCCTAATCGGAGGTTGGATATCATCATCACTATCTTTACTCTATCTACCGCTGCTTTAAATTGTTCTATGGAACTGTATTTAAACCAGTCCCTTAAATTCTATAGCCACGACACTCTTCTTCTTCCTATACTCCTTCCGCCTCTTATCTTTCCCTGCATTATCAGTCTTAGCATTTCATATCGCTGTCTTCTCATTACGTGTCCCAGATATTGTAACTTTCTTATTTTTATTGTGGTTATTATTTCGCATCCTTTACCCATTTCTCACAATAGTTCCGTGTTCATTTTTTTCTGTGTCCATGCTATTATTTTTTTACATTACTAGTATGTATACTAGAAAATGTTAACTGGGCCAGAAGTAGTGCACAAAAAGCAAAGCTATTTGCCATACATCTTGAAAATACATTCAAACCAAATAAACCTCAAGGGGATGAAGAAAGATGGGAGGAACCTGTTCAATTAGAGGAAGAAATTCGGCTAACTACACCAAAAGAAGTGCTTGAAGAAATAAGGGAAAATATTAATCCGAAGAAAGCTCCGGGCTATGATCTAATTACGGGTGAGCTGTTCAAAAATCTTCCCCGAAGAGCTATCGTAAAATTAACAAACCTCTTTAACGGTGCATTTAGATTAAAATATGTACCAATGATATGGAAGATGGCGGAAGTCATTATGATTCCTAAACCAGGAAAACCAGCACATGAGGTTTCGTCATATAGACCGATATCTCTGCTTCCTATAATATCGAAGCTGTTTGAGAAACTGGTCCTCAAGCGAATAAAACCAATTATTGAAGCAAGGAATTTGATACCGACACATCAATTCGGATTTAGAAATAAGCATTCAACAATTGACCAGGTGCACAGAATCACAAATATTATCGAAAGATCCCTAGAAGAAAAGAAAGCCTGTTCAACTGTATTCCTTGATGCTGCACAGGCTTTTGATAAAGTCTGGCATGAAGGTTTAACATATAAACTAAAATGTTTTTTACCTATACAGTATTCAAAACTTTTACAATCATACATAAAAGAACGACATTTTAGAATTAAGCAAGAATATTGTTTTTCAGACTTAACAGAAATTAGAGCAGGTGTTCCACAAAGCAGTGTGTTGGGTCCGGTCCTATACCTACTATACACGTGTGATATACCTGTACTGGAAGACAACACAGTTGCCACCTTTGCTGATGATACAGCTATTCAAGCAGTAGGGACAAGTGAAGAGGCGACCAACAAGGTCCAAATAGCAGTTAACCAAATCCATAAATGGACACAAAAATGGAGAATCAGGCCAAATGAAGCTAAATCTGTCCATGTTAATTTCACCAACAAAAAAATACAATATATACCAGTTATAATCAACAATATCCAAGTACCATATGCAGATACTGCTAAGTATTTGGGTATAACATTAGATGCAAAACTACGCTGGAAGGTGCACGTTAAGAAAAAAAGGGAAGAACTAAATATAAGATATAAAAAAATGTATTGGCTAATTGGAAGAAACTCCACATTGTCGATGCATAATAAGTTACTAATTTACAAACAAATATTGAGACCTGTATGGACTTATGGATGCACACTATGGGGGTGTACTAGACCAAGTAATATAACAGTAATACAAAGATTCCAGAACAAAATACTAAGAAATATTGTAGATGCTCCTTGGTATGTTACAAACAGTGATCTACATAAGGACCTAGGAATGAAAACTGTGGACATAATGATCAAGAAGATGGCAGGAAGTCACGAGCAACGACTTCATATGCACGAGAATATTGAGGCAATCCAGCTCCTCGATACCACTGGGCAAGTTAGAAGACTGAAGAGGACAAAGCCTTATGAACTAATTTAAGTGGTAGTTGATATTGAAAAGCAGAGCATAGTGCTTGTGCGCGTTAGTGTGTATGCTAGAATAGTGCACTATCTTGTTAGGTTAGATAAGAGACGCTATGGGGTAAGCCCTTAATTTTAAGGAACAGTAATGATTTAGGTTAGATTAAAATTGCTCATTGGTCAAGTATGACCAGATTGTAATTGTAATAATCATCATCGTAGTGATGATTATGGGAAAAAAAACTAGTATGTATACGACAACCCTATTATAAAAATTAAAACTAAATAATAAAATGTTTCATCTAGACCAAGGCATTTAGCACAAAATAAATCGTAAACACAGCACCTAAAGATTTGAAACTTTTTGCATTGTGTTCATGATGATATCAGGAAAAAACTCTTCTATAGAAAAATGGGTAGAAATGCTTCGTGGCACTTTAAAAGTGCATAGAATATATCTAAAAGGGCATAAACATGTCAAAATTAGTGTATTAAGGGCCAGATTTTGTTACTCGTTGGTTTTTGAGGTCGGTAAAGATGAATACGCCATCAGAACCGATCACCGTAGCACCTAGTGTCCAGGTTCACTGCTAAGGCACGTGATCTGGAGTTTCAAAAGAGTTTCGGTACTAAATTGATGGAAACAGATTACTAGGAACGTTTTTGGGGTTGCTGAATAAGAATACGCCATCAGAACCGACCTCCGGTGCACATTATTTTTTGCGACTCGAGTCCGTCATAAGCTCGGAATCATTACGTGTTTTAAACAGGTTAGTATGCCATCAACGTCGTTGCTGCCTTTCCTTTTTGTACAAATTTGTCATTACCAAGAAAGCACCACTCATAACAGAAACAGCGTAGATTTTATCGCGCAACTGAGCCATGACTAAATGTTCGTAAGTTTTCTTTGGATCGCAGAAAATTCATCAAAATGAAAAATTTCAACTAGCATTGAACGCGCCATGAACGCGCAGCTCGGATATCTATACATTCCTTTAGACTTGACAAACAGTACCTCCCATTTTTTAATATCTTCTGTCTGATACACTAAAATTCTGGTGGATTTGATTAATTTTGTCGAGTTATGTTTTATGTATTCCTCCAAAAACTACTAATAGAAAAATAAACAAAACTTTTACACTCCTATTTCAATTATTTAATATTTAAGTGACTCAGTAATCACATGATTCATGAGTTAATAAGAGTAATTTGTGTTTGTGACTATTAATAAAACCGTAGATTCGTTAATCCTCTTGGATGGAAAATAAATGAAATAAACTTAACTAAAACGATTATATGTCGTTACATAAAGGAGAAGGCGAGCACTGTAGCCGATGAGGGTTTCTTGACAAAAGGACAATAAGACGAGGGAATATTGTCTGGGGTTGATGCCAAGCGATGGTGGAAATTGGAAATTGAGAATGTATATAAACAGTACTGGGAATATTCCCAAAATCCCAAACCTTGTATAGGACAATTTTTAGTCGAGAATTGTTTCTACCATCACAGAAGAATTTGTTTTTTTTTATAGAGCACAAGATTAACAGTTTATAAACAATTTATAAAGTCAATATTGTACTTCATGACAGTATATTTTATTAATAAATGTCATTGATAAATTTTTTCAGGAGATGATATGCTTGAATTAGCAACAGCACTAGATATGGCGATTGTTAACACATTCTTTAAAAAGAGAGAAACTCATCTTATTACGTACAAAAGTGGACAACATCAATCACAAATAGACTATTTCGTGATAAGGAAAGAAGACATACGTGAATGCAAGGACTGCAAGGTAATAGTTAGTGAGACAGTAAGCCAACAACATAAGCTGCTTGTTCTGGACATTGAAGTAAAAAGTGAAGATAAACCAAAATATCGGAGAGGACCACAAAAAATCAAGTGGTGGATGCTAAAAGATGAGAAAGAAGGTCTATTCAGGGAAAGAATAGTAGACAAAATATGTTGGAACATGAAAGGAAGCAATAATATAATTTTGAGAAAAATGCCCGATAGTATTAGAGAGACTGCTATTGAAATACTTGGGAAAACGTCAGGAAAAAATTTTGAGGACAAAAAGACTTGGTGGCGGTCAAACGAAGTACAAGGAAAAATAAAAGAGAAGGAAAATTATATAAAAAGTGGCAAGAAACCAGATACGACACAGATCTTCAAAACTATATGGTGGCGAAAAACGAAGCGAAAGTAGCAGTAGCAAAAGCCAAATCAGAAGCGTATTCAAACCTATACGATCAACTTGATACCAGGGAAGGCGAAACGAAGATATATAAAATAGCCAAACAGAGAGCAAAGAAAGCAAAAGATTTTAATCAGATTAGATGTATCCGAGATGAAAATAATAAAATACTAGTTCACGACAAGGATGTCAAAAAGAGATGGAGAAAGTACTTTAACAGCTAATTAAATGAAGAATTTGACAGACAGCCTGTAGAGTCAACGGAGACAGTAGCAGCAATGGTCACCAAAATCACAAACGAGGAAGTGGCTCAAGCGCTTTAAAAAATAAAGAAAGGAAAAGCCGTAGGACCAGATGATATTCCTGGGGAAGTATGGAGAGCATTGGGAGAGACAGAAACAAGGTGGCTAGCAGATTTATTTAATAGAATTATGCAAGTTGGACAAATGCCAGACGAATGGAGAAGCAGTATACTAGTACCTGTCTACAAAAACAATGTCCAAACTACAGGGTTATAAAATTGCTTAGGCACACCATGAAAATATGGGAAAGAGTAATTGATAGACGGATACGTGAAGAGACAATTTTTATTATAAGGCAGTTGATGGAAAAATAGAGGAATAAAGAAACAAACACTCATATGGGAGCGTTCAAGTATTACGTAACGCGATTTTTGAAGATGTTTGACCCCCCCCCCCCCCAACCCCACTTCACAACGCATTGTAATGGGCGTTTAACTATTACGTAACGCAATTTTTGAAGATTTTTGACCCCCCAACCTTCGTTACGTAATACTTGAACGGTCCCTATGGTATTCATTGATCTTGAGAAAGCATATGATAGAGTTCCTCGAAAGATTCTGTAATGGGCACTCAATAAGAAAGGAGTTCCTGGTGAATTTGTAAAGGTTGTGAGGGATATGTATGAGGGAGTAACGACCAGTGTTAGGACAGGTGTGGAAGAGACTGATAAATTTCATGTGAAAGTAGGATTGCACCAAGGCTCGGTGCTTAGTCCGTATTTATTCTCATTAATTTTGGACCAGATAACAGCGAAACTACAGGGTAGCATTCCATGGTGCTTAATGTATGCTGATGATGTCGTGTTAGTAGGAAATCTTCTTCTTCACG
Organism: Diabrotica virgifera virgifera; assembly: GCF_917563875.1. NCBI lineage: Eukaryota > Metazoa > Arthropoda > Insecta > Coleoptera > Chrysomelidae > Diabrotica > Diabrotica virgifera. Next base: position 196,157,669 of record NC_065447.1, on the reverse strand, counting down.
TGCCATCTCCGCGACGGAGGTTGGCAATCATCATGGCTATTCTAATCTTAGATGCTGCTGCTCTAAACAGTTCGGTTGATGTGCATCCGTACCATTCCCTCAAGTTACGCAACCACGAAATTCGTCTCCTTCCTACACTTCTCTTGCCCTGGATTTTCCCCTGTATAATCAACTCAAGTATGTTGTATCTCTCATTACGCATAACATGCCCCATGTACTGCAGCTTTCGTGTCTTGATGGTTTCCAATATTTCCAGTCTTTTGTCGACTCTTCTCATGACTTCGTTGTTTGTTATATGCTCGGTCCATGATATCTTCAGGATTCTTCTATACACCCACAGTTCAAATGCTTCCAACTTTTTAGTAGTCGATGCGTTAAGAGTCCATGCTTCTATCCCGTAAAGCAGAGTCGAAAAAATGTAACACCTTGCCAGCCTAACTCTCAAGTATAATTTCAGTTCTCTTGCACAAAGTACCTTTCTCATTTTATTGAAGTTTGTTCTTGCTTTCTCTATTCGAACTTTGATTTCTTTGGAGTAATCGTTTGTGTGATTAATTATTGTGCCAAGATAGTTATAGTTTTCTACTTGTTCTAAAGTTTTACCTTTAATTGTCAGGCTTTCATCATTATTTTGTGTTTTTGATATCCTCATAAATTTAGTTTTCTTGATGTTTATTGATAATCCATATTCTTTTCCATACTCAACTATCTTGTTCATTAGCTTTTGGAGGTCTTTAAGGTTGTCTGCTATTATGATAGTATCGTTCGCATATCTAATGTTGTTAATTGGCGTTCCATTTACCTTTAGTCCTGCTGTTTCTCCCTCAAGAGCTCTTTTCGTAATTTCTTCAGAGTATGCATTGAATAGTAGTGGTGACAATACACATCCCTGTCGCACTCCTCTTTTAATTTCGAACTCTTCTGATGTGTGTTCGTTAATGCGTATGTGTGCTTGCTGTTTATAATATAGATTTGTTATAATTCGAAGGTCATTGTATTGTATTTGTTTTGCTTTGAGGACGTCCATTAGCTGTTTGTGGCGGACTTGATCGAAAGCCTTGTTGTAATCTATGAAACAGACGTACATATCCTGGTTCACGTCCAAGTAGGAAATAGTGAAGAGAATTTCACCCCTTCTCGGGGCTAGAAAATTTCTTGGTTAAAATAACCACGGAAGTGGCTAGAGGACTTAATTGTAAGCAAAAACTGTTCTATAATTTTTTTTTGAAAACTTAATATTTTTTGAGTTATTCGTGGTTGAAGATTGGCTATTTTCATTGAAACATAACACCTTTTCGAACCGTTTTTTGCAAGTATCTTAAAAACTATGCATCTAACTAAACAAACTATATAAAACATTTTTGTAGCTTATAAAAAACCAAAGAGACTAGTTCCTTCAAAAATCTTCTAGTTATAATATAAAAAGATATAGGTGAAAATAGTTTGTTTTTTTGGCGCATGCTCAAATCGTTGTATTCAACTTGAAATAACAGACAAACGGTCGATTTTAGGTGTATAATTTTACCAACACCTTTTGTAGTGCTTAAAAAGATCTTTGAAATGAGCAATATTAAAGGTATATTGCATTCAAACTAAGCGAGATATGCTGCCAAAAAATTGATGATTAATGTATTTTAAGAAAAAATGAGAAGTATATTTAACCTCTCATCCACCAAAATTTTAATGCATCATTTTACTCCTACAATACCTTTTATTATAGTATTATATACGGGTTCAAAAAGTTGGACGGGTTTAAAATGAATGGTCTTTGAAAAAAAAAATAAGATCAATTTATAGAGCGCATTTTTAGATTTCCTTAAATACATAATTAAACATAAAACAAAATTTTTACTCAACAACATCCTACATTTTTGTGTGGTACCTTTTTTTCGTATCTCTTATCATTTTCGAGATCGAGTTACATGGAAAAAAAGGAAGATTCTTGAGAAAATTTAAAAATGCGCTCTACAATTTGATCTTATTTTTTTCAAAAACTATGCATTTTAAACCCATCCAACTTTTTGAACTTAAAAATAACACTATAATAAAAAGTATTGTAGAAGAAAAACGATGCATTTAAATTCTGATGGATGAGGGGTTAAATGTACTTCACATTTTTTTTAAATTCCATTAGTCATCAATTTTTTTTAGCAGCATATCTCGCTTACTTTGAATATAATCGACATTTGATGTGGCTCATTCTTAAGATCTTTTCAAGATCTTTTCAATAACTACAAAAGGTATTGGTAGCATTGTACAACTAAAATCGACCGTTTCTCTTTTATTTCAAGTTGAATACACCGATTTCAGCATGCACCAAAAAAACAAACTCTTCTCACCTACATATCTCTTTTTGTAATATAACTAGAAGATATACGAAGGAACGAATCTCTTTGTTTTTTTTTATAAGCTACAAAAATGTTTTGTATAGTTTTTTTCGTTAGATGCATAGATTTTAAGGAATTCGCAAAGAACCGCCCGAAAAGTTGTCATTTTTCAATGAAAACGGCCAATTTTCAACCACGAATGACTCCAAAATTATTGAGTTTTCGAAAAAAATTATTGAACAGTTTTTGCATAGAATTAGGTTCTATAGCCACTTCCGTAATTATTTTAACCAAAAAAGTTTACACCCCCGAGAAGGGGTGGGAACCACCCCTAAGATTAAAGCGCACATCGACATAAGGTAGACTTTGTTTCTTGAGCTATTCTCTAATTATTGTGAAAATATCAAGTAAATGATATAGTAGGATGGAATTCGGAGCCAAATAACCTCATTAACTGCCCTAATATATTTTTTTAACATACAAAACGACTGCAGAAAAAATATTGTACGTAACACGATTCAAAAGTGATTTTACGAGACTCGCAGGATTCCAGGACTCGCCTACGGTTCGCCCGTAGGAAACTTCCTACTCGTCTCGTAAAATATGACTTTCGGAACTTGTTACGCAAATTACTATTAATAGTCAAAAAATCATTTAATGATTCAAGATTTTTTACTTTCTGGATTATTATAGAACCCAATTATATTATTTATATAAACGAAAAAAAAAAAAACAAATACACCTGCCTGAATAGCAATGTAGTCCTTTCAAGATATTGGTATTCAAGTTTTAGAAGGCTAGCATTAAATCCATACTTAAAATTTATTAAAAATTTTTGAACTACCTACAACTCAGATCCTGACATTGAATATTAATCAAACAAACTACTGTTAGATATTTCAAAGTTTCATTACCTATAATTTTCATAAAATTTATTTCTTTAAATTTTCACTTAATAACGTGGTGCAAAGGTTTAAATCAAAGAAGATTCTTATAAAATAGTTGCAAAATGTTTTATCAGGATAACCAATGTAATGTTGTACATTAAGTATAGTGATTATGAACAATAATAAAAATCTTCAAGAAGATCGTTTCAGTATTCAAAATGTATGACGGTCATAAATTTATCAAAATGTTCGCAAACAATATCATCAGGTTTGGAGTAATGATCTACCCACAAGTTTTAAGTAATCTTTTATGCTCATGTCTTTAGAAGTCGGTATTTAATAATGTTCTGTGCAGGTAGACATATGCTCTTATGTCTCCGCGAATATAAATACTACACAGAGATGGACTTTCCCAATTAAGTAAGAAAATATTATTGTTGGAGTACCAGTTATAAGAAATATAATTAAACACATCTAGCAACAGCTAGTGTTATGGGTGGGTGACCGTCAAACTCAGAAATTCCCAATACAATGTCGAGTACGTCATGTCAGGGGGACACCATATCACCGAAACTGTTTACTACGCTTTTGGAATATACCTATAATGTAAAAAGGCAAAACTGACTGACTGGCAATGGCATAAACATAAACGAAGAAAAGCTTAGCCACCTGACGTTTACAGATGCTATTATGCTAATAGCTGATAGGATAGATGAGGCCAAAGAATTTCTAAATCAACTCTACTTTTCTTCGCTAAAAGGGGGATTAAAAATAAATATGTATATCTAAAACCTAGATGATGACACATCTTGTAGTCAGCGAAAGGATATGCGTAGGAACAATATGCATAGACAAGGTAATGGGTTATAAATACCTAGGTCATGAGATTCGCATAGGAAAAGATACACTGGGGAACACATTTTTTGTTGAGTTAGATCTGACACTTGTTTTTCACTAATTTTTGGCGTCTGAATCTGAGAATGACCTCAGATTTTCTCTATCACGTCAACTTTTTAAACTACAGGATATCCTCAAAAATCATGCATATAAAGGAACGTAAAATAAAAATCAGTTTACAATACAGTTTACAAATCATTTAATTTAAGTTAAATCGAGTTCATACAAATAAAATTGTTTAATAATGAACATTACTTACAAATTAAGAAAAAATTTGCGTTTATGGGTTTTTCTTGAGTGTTCAGTTTGTGTACATTCGCGCTTGATGCTCCAAAAATAGTCAGCCATCAAATGTGCATCCCATCTACCTTGGTACCGTGCTTTCATGATGCAACAGAACCAAATGAATTTCCATTATGGAGAACACATTTCAAGCTCCACTTTGAGCTATCTATAAACAGTCTCGAGTCAGATGCGTTATACATAGTTTGAAATTCCCAATTCTTTTATTAAACCACTTACATTATGGCAAAACACAAATCCACCTTCACTTTGAAAATAGTGCAGAAATGCCCTTTCTCGTGTTCGAAAATAGGATACCTTGGCTCCCTTTTCAAGCAAGTTTTTCTCATTGAGTCGTGATGCTAAGAGCTCTGAAGCTTTTTTGGATAGTCCCAAATCTAGCACCAAATCATTTAGCTCTTGTTGTTCGAATCCCTTACGTACGGAGTTATCTTCAATTTCGAAATCTTCATCGTTGGAGTCGCTGTCAACTGCACCATATCCGTATTCCTCTTCTTCCAAAGAGGGAAATTCATTGAAAACTGGCACGGGGTTTTCGGCTGAATACGGCACTGGGCGTGTAGCTGACAGTAAACTAGGATACTCTATTTTACAGTTGTTTTTCTTGTTTATATCCTGATGTTTTCACTATACAAAAGTAACAATCACTTGAATGATCTTTGGGTTCACGCCAAATCATAGGTATACCAAATGGAAGTTTAGCACGTTCTCCCTTGGTCCACATCCGTAAACCCGGAAATGCACTTTATGAGGTGCCCACACTTTATCTTGATCACCAAGTTTCACTTTAAAATAGGCAAAATATGCTTGTCTGACAAATGTACTAATGTTTGTCCTTTGACTGGGAATGGTAAAACTGCCACATATATAACAAAACGAATCGGGGCTGTTTTCGAACTTACGACATATAGGAGCAGAGGTAACCATGAGGAAACGTTTCAGTTCAAACACACTAAGCAGTTCTATACACTTCAGTAACAAAATACTAAATACTGCTAACCGAAACACAACGTTTCACCACAATATAACAGACATAACTGAATTTAACAGGCAAGTCTAGACAAATTGCAGTTATCAGAGCGACATTACTCCCACCAGGCGCCCCACCCCCATAGAAAAAGAACGTGACGTGATAGAAGAAAACTAAAAACAGTTTTGAAATCAGCATGCCTAATTCTATAGAAAACAGCTAAAAAATCTAACTCAACAGAAATTAAGTTTCAAATTGTTCCCTAGTGAATCAAACCGTTCGGCTTATCCGTCGTATTGTAACGTCAATGAAAACAAGAATAAACAACACAATATCATTCAATTCCACGCGATACACGGTACGATTCCTGAAACGGATTTTGCATATAGGGTGAAACAAAAATAATAATGACTTTCGTACCATTACAGTATAAGACTGACTTGCGCAGCCTTCGGCAAGCTGAACCATATTTTCAAATAGTCTGACATTCCAATATTAAAGAAGAACCTTTAATCAGTGTGTTTTGCTAGTGTTGACTTACGGAGCGGAAACGTTGACCATGACAAGGAGAACAGTGCAAAAGATCCATGTGTCTTAAAGGGCGATGAATCGTGCTATATTGGGCGTTTCATTACGAGACAAGATCCTAAACCGCCAGCTACGACAAAGATCAGGAGTGGCTGATGCAGTAGAGACAATAGCAACACTGAAATGGAACTGGGCAGGTCACGTAGCTCGAATGGCAGGTAACAGATGGATAAAGCGGATATTGGAATGAAGACCAAGAGATGATGACTACCGAAGCAGAGATCGTCCACCAACACGTTGGACTGATGATCTAACACGTTCTCATAGGAATTATATGCAAGAGGCACAAGATCGAAACAGATAGAAAATTATGAGGGAGATCTATGTCTAGCAGTGGACAAGCGAAGATTGAATGATGATGATGATGATGATGATTACTTACAATAAATTAATATTTGACACTGAATATTACATTTAGAATTATAACACATTAGTCAAAATCTAATCTATTGCTTGGTCATTATGTGACAATACATACTATATTAAGCTGGATTAATATGCCAAGTATTTTAATTTATTTTTTAGTTCAATGTTAAAATGAAACGTGACGTTCAATTAGCCAATCGCATCCACTGCTGGATGTAGACCTCTCTCAGTTCTTTCCAGCGTTCTCTACACTGGGTAGCTTGTAGCCAGTTTCCAGGTACTCTTCTTGCGTCCATAATTATTATTTTGGCCACCCATTGTATAAAATTTCTGATGTCTGGGAAATACATGAGAATCACGTGTATATTTAACCTCACTGTTGTATATTATATGTATGTATTACAATAATAATACCCAAATTAATAGCAAATATTATTAACAATATATAATACGTATAAAATATTCGCTGCAATAAATAATACACTGAATTGATGTTGACGTGACTTTTTCATATCGATGAGATATATCAATAAAATATATTTGCCAACAATTTTATCTTATTTTAACTAAAACACAATCTAACTATTTTAACAATGAAATGTGACTAGCGAACTCATTTTATATTTATTATAAACATAATAATTTTTTTAAATATGTATACTGTAACAACTGGCTGATGATTTTCTGTTGGAGTGAATGAAAAGGGAGTGGTAAACTCCAACAGAAGTAGTAAAAAGAAGAAGATCTACTTAATGTAGCCAAAGGACAAAAATGTATGGCTTCTCCGTTGAAGAAGCTGGAGTAACTAAAATACAACTTTGTAGTAGTATTTGTATGGAAGGATGCCAAGACAAAGAATATCGAATTGATACAGGACTAGAGATGAGAAATCATTAATAGATAGATATAACTTGAATGGCTAGCTAAATATGTATGAGAAGGGCCACTTGACACTCAAGGAAGGATTCGGCCAATTTGCACGGCTATTTTTGGCCAGACAATAGATTAAAGGAAGTGACAATGATGGCTCGAAAAGAAGATATGAAGATAATGTTCAGAAAATAGATAGAGTAAATATAATAATATACTGAAAATAGAATGAATTTTTGGGCGCCAGAAGAAGGATAACTAGGTTAACGCTCTTCCAGGTATTCTACGCTGCTATAGAGTATGTTAAATTTGTAGTACAAGTATGTGAAAAGTTATTAAAGATTATTAAATTATAAAATATACTACTAAAAATAAAGGAGTAATAAGAAAAAAAAATCACAATAAATGTATATTTATTGAATGTAACTACTAGATCTTTTTAACAATCTCTGAGTTAGGACAAGTAACTAGTGTGTAACTCTAACATGACAGGAAAAAGTGATACTAGTGAAAGTCAATTACAAAATCATCATACAACTATGATCTAAGAATACTCTTTATAAGGTTAGGAAAACTGACTACGGGTACCTCTAATACAGGAAGTACAACTTACAACTAGGTTAGTAGAACCCTCACCAAATAATAATTGTACGTTTATAATACGTACACCTTAATTAAATACTACCTGATACTATATATAACATATAAATACCTCACTGTGAGTGGGACAGGCACAAGCCTTATTGAATAAATAAACCTACGAGTGGATACACAGATCCTTTTCCTAACTCGTGGTTTATAATAGTAATAATAACAAGTGAAACCAAAAACTAATCTGAGGGATTAGAATCCAGAAGTTCATATGAATTTAATAAATTAAAGTTAAAGTTAAATAAAGTTAATAAGTTAAAGTTAAGTAAAGTTAATAAGTTCAAGTTAAATAAAGTTAATAATTACAATTTTGACTAATATGTGAAGTTAATTTTTAAAAATTTAATTAAACATATACTAAAATAATGGAATGAGTTTAAATAATTATACAAAAGTGGAACACAGCCTAAAAATAATCAAGATAAGAGTACCGACTACTATTATCAGGGAAAATATCTGAGCTCAGAAATTTATACCTTTATAGATTGCAGAGTGTTGGGGAACGCTATCAATTAAATATTATGTTGTAAAGAAAAAAAAACCTATAAAAAATATAAAGCAGGAAAAATGTGTGTGCAATTGAACTATAAAAAAAAATGTACTAAATATCACAAAACCAGTCTGTCTTTAATAAGAGCACAGTAAATGTTCCCAAACAAACCACTCTTTCCTAATCTTGAAGTTGATGTAATGAGCACCCAAGGGTGCTAACTCTCGCTAGCAGCTGTCCTGCTGGAGGTACAGGAGAGGAAGACTGGTAGAAAGCAGCTGAAGGTACTCAAAACTGTTGGAAAGCAGCTGGAGGTACTCAAAAAAAGAAAATGTGGAAATAATCCAGGCTGGTCGCCTATTGATTGTTTCTCTCTGTGTGGTCTGGCCTTGGTGTTGTTGTAGGGTGGCTTTAAGATTTCATGGTAGGTGCTAAAAAAAACACAGTGTGGTGTTACTACCAATCTACCAATGTCAAAAAAAAAAAGAAGCAAGAGATACGAGGAGGTGTTTTTATTCCTATGGGAATAAGAAGAAATAGGTCATTAAGTCCAAAAACTTGAATGACTAGACAGCTTGACCTTTTATCAGGTTGCTATCAGATGACCTTGGTCAAATAACACAAGTAATTTCCAATTGAAATACAAAATATAATTACTGTGAAAGAATATTTTATTAAAATATATACACCGGTATATAGATATATTATACAAGGATGAAATATAGTAAGACTAAGCGATGGATACTTATTTGATCATCGTTCAAAAGATAGGAGTTCTGTAGACTTGAAAGGAATATAAAAAATGGAGTTTAAATTAGCTCTATTTTCCAACTGGAAGCACAAATTAACAACGAATATTGAATTATCTCTAGATGAGTTTGATCCATGAAAATAAAACATAAAAACCATGAAAATAGACTATGTGAAACTTAGTTAGCAAATGTCAAGGACTTCCAAAATGGCTGAATAAAATACTTAATAAAATGTGTATTTACCGGGGTAGAACTCATTGGATATAGTATGCTCTAAAATTCTTCACATCCACTGCTGCTGGATAACTTCACTATACTTTTATTGTAATATTTAATCAATTTGGAACTGAGAATTAGAGGTGAATAATTGAGTCTAATGACCCCGCACACTACGATTCAGACCGAACACTCGAGAAACAATGGCAATCCAAGGCTCACGTTCACAGCTGAATCCTTCGTACCCCTCTACTAAGCATTGGCTGTCAAAGTGGGGAAACCAATGTTGCCACGTTTTAAATGTGACGTCATCAAGCATTTAAAAATTCTGAGATGGGTTTAAGTTCTATTTGAATAAACATTGAAAGAAAATAATTCTGAAAATAATTAAATAATATTTTGGATAGTTAAATAATATCTTCCCATCAATAATCGATTCTATAAGGGGCGGAACGTCACATTCCCTTTCAACCACCAGAAAAAAAAATTTTATTTAAAAAAAATTTTTTTTTTTTTTTTTTTCAAAATATTAAACTAGAGTAGTAGTGCTTAGTGTATCATTCCCCGTTGATTCGCAAGATTACAAATAATCACCACTAATAATCAAGGGAAAGTAGGATGGTCACTGCAGCAAATAACGGAAATTGCAAAATATGACCCGAAGTCCTAGTAAAAGTGCTAAAGATGAGACATAATTTATAATGACAAATAAGTGTCGAATTGGCAGTAAATCCAAAGTTGAACTATCCATGGACATCAGATTTATAAGGAGTATATCCAAGGACGAACAACCAGGCAAAGGTGAGAGCCAATTCATACCATAACGCAAGTACATATACTAAAGTCACCAATGAAATCAATAACTATAATAAGTGAAGAATCAAACACTCAATCCTAAATTGGACTAGCAATGGACACCAGATTCGTAATAGCATATCCAGAGAAGAACAACTAGGAATATTTATAGAATAATTTTCACCAATACCAACTAATATAAATAGTGAACATACCAAAGGAATGCAAACACATTAACCAAAATAAATGTGGAATCAGACACTCAATCCAAAGTCAGACTATCAATGGACAACAGATTCACAAAAGCATATCCAATGAAGAACGACCAGGAAGATTTATGGACCAATTCACATCCATACTAAATCATATAAATAAATTAGGTCTACGTACACCCACATCCGGTAATACGAACCTATACAACCAAATAAACAAAATAAGTGAAGAATCGGACACTTAATCCAAAATCGGACGAGCAATGGACACCAGATTTATAGGAGCATATCCAAAGAAGAACGATCAGGAAGATTTATGGACCAATTCTCACTAATACTAAATAACTAACTAAATTAGCTCTAGATCTACCCTCATCCGGTAATATGAGCCTATCGAAACTAAATAGTAAAAATAAAGGATGAACTTATAAGTTCTATGACTCCATGGTAAATACAAAATATGACGGGAACGAGCTCCCAATCTTTCATAAGACTGTATATTCATGTGAACATACATAGGATTATCCAGGAGATATTCCTGAATCTAAGCAACAATTAATGCCTAAGGAAAGAAGAGGGAATCTACTAAAAAGAAAATCAATAATTTGTCCCAGTGGGTTAATCACTAACATTACGACTCTACGTCTATGGAAAGTCAAGCATCTATATACTATGAACTAAGAGACATAAAATAAGCAAACTAGACTTCCCTATTATCGTGTGAAAATGTGCCTGGAATATTTGGAACAATTGCACAAGAATGGTTAGGAAGTGTTGTACACCATTTCCCAACCAGAAATATTATCATGGATAAACATCTGCCTACTCTGACAAGAAAGACATGGATTACGAAATCGGATAGCAGTGATCAGTTGCTGAACTTCGAACCCACGTATTCACCAACTTTGAGCATTAACAGACTAGTTCATAAGAAGAAATATGAAGGACTCAAGAATTCATTTATAAATCAAAATTCCAAATTCATTCCAGAATCATCCTGTGGAGGAAGTAAGAATCCGAATTAATATAAAGTATTTAAGGTACCTGTGACAAATATCAATAAAGTAACCCAATAACAAATTAACAACCACAACTTCTTTCCAATATGGCAAATCCAATGACATGATATAAAAACAATAAAAAAAAATAATAGGTATGTAATCAAATATCCAAGATATAACACATAATCTAAGATATGGTAGTGTAACATAGCTCCATCTATATTAAGCAAGAATACTTGTATGAGCCCACACATCCAAATATCTTAATATATAATAATCAACAGCCCTTTTATTCTGAGAGGTTGAGTACAAAACTAAGAGTACAAGTGGAGGTTATTAACTTGGTAATACTACTGGCTGGATTAGTATTTGAGAATATTTGTCGATAATGACTCAAATGCAATCTATAATACAAAAAAATAATAATAAACTCATACAAGCGGTATTACACAAGAATTCGGTACCTAATAACTAATACGTGAGAAATCATCAAGCCATGCCGAAGGATAAAAATTGCTATGGTCAGGCATTATCTGGTGATTAACAATTTAAACTAAAATACTATACCATAATAAAACTAATTAAAGGCAAACACAGGAAGATATTAGCTTAAACAACCCTGTTAAGCTAATCTTCTTCCGATGAAGTTGAAGAATCCACATCGTCCATGGTGTTGTCAGGCAGTAAATCCTTTACATGAAATTGACCAATTCGCTTATTAGTCGAATTGTCCTTTAATTCATAAATCAAAGGAGATATTACCCTTGAGACAGTACAGGGGACATATTTCTGGCAAAACTTTGCAGAAATGGCATCACCCTTATTGGATTTGACAAAATTGCGCTTTAAGACTCGATCACCAACAAAGAATCGCAGATCTCGTTTCCTCAAATTATAGTGCTGCTGGTTCCTTAGGTAAGAAGTTTTTAACTTCTTCCTAATGTCTGCGAAAATATGAGGTAACGTCTGGAGATCATCTAAGCGATGAAGTTTCTCAGATATTTGAGGAAGATTTTCGGAATTGTCTGAAATTACACCAAAATAATCACCTGATAAAGCCACATTCCTACCAAAATTCAAATATGCTGGAGAGCACTGGGTAACTTCATGGACAGAAGTCCTTATGGCTTGAGCTATGGAATGAATATATTGATCCCAAGCTCTGTGATCAGGGTAAGTATAGGACCTTAGAGCTGTGACAATACTGCGATTTACTCTCTCAGTATGATTTGCTTGTGGATGGTAGGCAGCATTATAAAAGGTCTTTTGAACCTTATATTTAGCTAGAAGATCTTTAAAGGCCTTCGATACAAACTGAGGACCGTTGTCACATGACACAATTTGAGGAACACCATACACCAAAAAGACTTGTTCCTCCAAATATTTTAAAATTGCTGGAGTTGTGGCCTGGCGAAGGGGACAAACTAAAGGAAATTTAGTGAAATAATCCACAACTACCAGGCAATAGGTATTACCCTTGTAACTCCGAGGATAAGGTCCAATGAGATCCATTGAGATCATCTGCCAAGGAAAATTTATGTTCCTGAAGGAACCCATAAGTCCAGCCTGTGGTAGGTTACTTGGTTTACAAGTAGCACAAACCATGCATTTAGAAATGTACCTTTTTATAGACTTCCGCATACCAGGCCAATAATATAATTCGGCAATACGGTGATAAGTCTTATAAAAACCAAAATGACCCGCCGTAACTTCATCATGAAACATATGCAGAATATTTTCCCTATTTGGCGTAGGTACAACTATTTTCCACTCCGACATATTGGATAAGGACTCTATCGGACTTAAGATGTGTTTGTACAGAATATTATTCTCTACCTTAAAATCAGGATATTTTTGTGGGTCTTGAGTGACCCTATCAATCATATTCTGATACCACATATCAGGACTTAAAGAGGACAGATCTAGGACATTAATATCATGGACACGTGAAAGAGCATCTGCGACCACTACCCCGTTTGCCTTTCTATGGACAATCTTATATGAATAGGCAGCCAGTTTGCATATCCATCGAGAAAGCCTCTGTGAAGGGTTTTTCATACTATGAAGCCATACTAAGGAACTATGATCAGTAATTATAGTGAAATTACGACCTTCCAGATAATAACGAAAAGCTTCTAACCCATGGATGATAGCTAAGAGTTCTTTCTCCGTAGTTGAATAGTTTTTCTGGGCCTTGTTCAACTTCTTACTAGTGTACGCTATGGGGTGTTCGGAGCCATCTTTCAACTGAAATAATACGCCTCCAGAAGCTGTATTAGAGCAATCTGTCATTAGATAAAAATGCTCATCAAAATTAGGTGACATCATAACCGGAGCGCTCGTTAAAGCATCTTTAACGCGCCTAAAAGCTTCGTCAGCCTCAGGAGTCCAAGTAATGGTCTGTCCCTTTTTCCTGTTCTTCAAAAGATCAGTAAGAGGTGACAACAAAGTGGAGTAGGACGGTACAAATCGCCGATAATAGCCACACATTCCCAATATCCTACGGACTTGGGTGGTGGTCTTTGGTATAGGAAAATTTTTGATAGCAACTATTTTCTCAGGATCAGTCCTCAGCCCCTGGTTATCCACAACATAACCCAAGAACTTAAGACTAGGGCGACAAAACTGACATTTATCCAGATTGACCGTTAGATTAGCTTCCTTAAGACGTAAAAATAACTTATCTAAAATTTCCATATGAAGGGAAAAATCAGGAGTGACAACCAAAATATCGTCTAAATAATAGAAAACATAGGGCTCTAACGGTGGACCAATGACTAAATCCATCAGACGACACATTGTCTGAGGAGCAGAAACAAGACCGAAAGGCATGGTGACAAACTGGAATAATCCTTTACCACTGACAGCAAAAGCAGTATACTTCTTGCTCTCTTCACTCAGTGGGATCTGTAGGAAGGCCTTAGACAAATCAATAGAAGAGATGTATTTGGCATTCTGAAGTTTGCTCAAAATCACATCTATTCTGGGGATAGGATAAGCATCCCTGTTAGTTGTGATACTGTTTAGTTTTCGACCGTCAAAGCAGATCCTGAAGGATCCATCCTTCTTCTTCGTTAACCAGAGCGGAGAACAGTAGGACGATGTTGAAGGTTCTATGATATTTAAAGCAAGCATCGAATCTACTTCCTTTTCTAAATCTGCCTGCCAGGCTTGAGGTATGGGGTACTGATATAATCTGAAAGGAGTGGGATTTCCCACTTCGATAGTGTAAGAGATTAACGACGTACGACCTAGTTTGTCTTTTGAAGAAAGAGTAGTAAATTTAGAGATCATACTCTCTAATTGCCTTTGTTCAGAGCTTGATAAACTAGCAAAATCGTGAATAGCACTAAGGGTAGATAAATTAAATTCAGATATGGAAAAAGAAAAATCAGAACAACTTAAGGTACTATTGAAAGCATTGAAAAAGTCCATACCTAAAATTATAGAATTCTGCACGGAAGGAATAACATAAAATGTAATTTCCCTACATAAATCTGCCACTGTGATTTTAATTTGGAGTTTGCCCGTAATGGACTGAACTGTACCATCTGCAGTAGATACTTGCAAAGATGAAATGGGCATAATGGGAATACTAGAATTTTTCAATAAATTTAACGAATGTGCCCCTATCAATGAAATATTAGAGCCACTATCTAACAAAGCTAAACACGATTGTCCTAAAATTTGAATAGGAAGATATGGCCTATTATCATTTTGTTTCCTAACTAATAACGAATTAATATCTAGATCTAAAGTATTTGGTTGTCTACAACCGTTATATGGAACTAACCCAGACGTATCATCATCATTAACAAAACTAGAATCTAATATAGATAATGGAACCACATTACTATCACAATTATTATTGTTACGTTGAACACTACCAATCAAAGAAGCGTTTGTAAATGACCATCTGTGATCATTTGAATCAAGCGAATCTAACGTATTATCTATAGAAATAAATTTCTGGTTTAATTTTGTTTTGTGGTGTGTGCTGCTTTCTTGAACGACACCCCTTTCCCTTTTCGTGAAGATGGGTTTGGGTTGCTGGATGTGCTTGGTCCAGCAGTTTCGTTTGACGATGGGGTTTGATTCCCTGATTGGATGTTGGACGGAGAAACGTTCAGGGGACGGACCTCCGACGTGTCGTTTTCCGAACACTTAGAACAGTTTCTTTTAAGGGTGTTCTCTCGGCCACAACCATGGCAGAAAATACGATTTTGAGGAATCCCACAATTGTAAAATGGGTGACCAGGCTGATCACAATTCCAGCAGACAAGAGAACTAACAACCGAAACATTATGTTCATGACCCTTATTTAGCCAAGAACGTTGCCTAAAGGAAGTTGGCTGAGAAGAAGAGTTAGAAGAGGATCGAGATGTGGATGGAGGTTGAGAAGACCAGGATAACGTTTCCTCCAAACGTTTGCATTTTATGTTACGCCCCACGTTGGGCGCCAATGTAACAACTGGCTGATGATTTTCTGTTGGAGTGAATGAAAAGGGAGTGGTAAACTCCAACAGAAGTAGTAAAAAGAAGAAGATCTACTTAATGTAGCCAAAGGACAAAAATGTATGGCTTCTCCGTTGAAGAAGCTGGAGTAACTAAAATACAACTTTGTAGTAGTATTTGTATGGAAGGATGCCAAGACAAAGAATATCGAATTGATACAGGACTAGAGATGAGAAATCATTAATAGATAGATATAACTTGAATGGCTAGCTAAATATGTATGAGAAGGGCCACTTGACACTCAAGGAAGGATTCGGCCAATTTGCACGGCTATTTTTGGCCAGACAATAGATTAAAGGAAGTGACAATGATGGCTCGAAAAGAAGATATGAAGATAATGTTCAGAAAATAGATAGAGTAAATATAATAATATACTGAAAATAGAATGAATTTTTGGGCGCCAGAAGAAGGATAACTAGGTTAACGCTCTTCCAGGTATTCTACGCTGCTATAGAGTATGTTAAATTTGTAGTACAAGTATGTGAAAAGTTATTAAAGATTATTAAATTATAAAATATACTACTAAAAATAAAGGAGTAATAAGAAAAAAAAATCACAATAAATGTATATTTATTGAATGTAACTACTAGATCTTTTTAACAATCTCTGAGTTAGGACAAGTAACTAGTGTGTAACTCTAACATGACAGGAAAAAGTGATACTAGTGAAAGTCAATTACAAAATCATCATACAACTATGATCTAAGAATACTCTTTATAAGGTTAGGAAAACTGACTACGGGTACCTCTAATACAGGAAGTACAACTTACAACTAGGTTAGTAGAACCCTCACCAAATAATAATTGTACGTTTATAATACGTACACCTTAATTAAATACTACCTGATACTATATATAACATATAAATACCTCACTGTGAGTGGGACAGGCACAAGCCTTATTGAATAAATAAACCTACGAGTGGATACACAGATCCTTTTCCTAACTCGTGGTTTATAATAGTAATAATAACAAGTGAAACCAAAAACTAATCTGAGGGATTAGAATCCAGAAGTTCATATGAATTTAATAAATTAAAGTTAAAGTTAAATAAAGTTAATAAGTTAAAGTTAAGTAAAGTTAATAAGTTCAAGTTAAATAAAGTTAATAATTACAATTTTGACTAATATGTGAAGTTAATTTTTAAAAATTTAATTAAACATATACTAAAATAATGGAATGAGTTTAAATAATTTTTAAAAATTTAATTAAACATATACTAAAATAATGGAATGAGTTTAAATAATTATACAAAAGTGGAACACAGCCTAAAAATAATCAAGATAAGAGTACCGACTACTATTATCAGGGAAAATATCTGAGCTCAGAAATTTATACCTTTATAGATTGCAGAGTGTTGGGGAACGCTATCAATTAAATATTATGTTGTAAAGAAAAAAAAACCTATAAAAAATATAAAGCAGGAAAAATGTGTGTGCAATTGAACTATAAAAAAAAATGTACTAAATATCACAAAACCAGTCTGTCTTTAATAAGAGCACAGTAAATGTTCCCAAACAAACCACTCTTTCCTAATCTTGAAGTTGATGTAATGAGCACCCAAGGGTGCTAACTCTCGCTAGCAGCTGTCCTGCTGGAGGTACAGGAGAGGAAGACTGGTAGAAAGCAGCTGAAGGTACTCAAAACTGTTGGAAAGCAGCTGGAGGTACTCAAAAAAAGAAAATGTGGAAATAATCCAGGCTGGTCGCCTATTGATTGTTTCTCTCTGTGTGGTCTGGCCTTGGTGTTGTTGTAGGGTGGCTTTAAGATTTCATGGTAGGTGCTAAAAAAAACACAGTGTGGTGTTACTACCAATCTACCAATGTCAAAAAAAAAAGAAGCAAGAGATACGAGGAGGTGTTTTTATTCCTATGGGAATAAGAAGAAATAGGTCATTAAGTCCAAAAACTTGAATGACTAGACAGCTTGACCTTTTATCAGGTTGCTATCAGATGACCTTGGTCAAATAACACAAGTAATTTCCAATTGAAATACAAAATATAATTACTGTGAAAGAATATTTTATTAAAATATATACACCGGTATATAGATATATTATACAAGGATGAAATATAGTAAGACTAAGCGATGGATACTTATTTGATCATCGTTCAAAAGATAGGAGTTCTGTAGACTTGAAAGGAATATAAAAAATGGAGTTTAAATTAGCTCTATTTTCCAACTGGAAGCACAAATTAACAACGAATATTGAATTATCTCTAGATGAGTTTGATCCATGAAAATAAAACATAAAAACCATGAAAATAGACTATGTGAAACTTAGTTAGCAAATGTCAAGGACTTCCAAAATGGCTGAATAAAATACTTAATAAAATGTGTATTTACCGGGGTAGAACTCATTGGATATAGTATGCTCTAAAATTCTTCACATCCACTGCTGCTGGATAACTTCACTATACTTTTATTGTAATATTTAATCAATTTGGAACTGAGAATTAGAGGTGAATAATTGAGTCTAATGACCCCGCACACTACGATTCAGACCGAACACTCGAGAAACAATGGCAATCCAAGGCTCACGTTCACAGCTGAATCCTTCGTACCCCTCTACTAAGCATTGGCTGTCAAAGTGGGGAAACCAATGTTGCCACGTTTTAAATGTGACGTCATCAAGCATTTAAAAATTCTGAGATGGGTTTAAGTTCTATTTGAATAAACATTGAAAGAAAATAATTCTGAAAATAATTAAATAATATTTTGGATAGTTAAATAATATCTTCCCATCAATAATCGATTCTATAAGGGGCGGAACGTCACAATACTACTCTGTTTTTTTTTTATTTTTGCAGTATCTAAATATCAGCAAATATACAGGGTGCGGAAGATAAACTGCCAATTATGAATATCTCGAGAACTACAAGTAACTGAATCATGAAAATTGAATTGAAGGAGTTTTGAAGAGTGAACTGTTTAATGAAAATATTTTCATCTCCTCGCTACTTACGGAATACCTTACGCTACCTTATAGCGGAAGTTGCTTTCTTAAGTCTACTTTCTTAAAATACGACGTTTTGTAATGTTATATGGAGTAGTTTAATAGACAATTACGTTTTTTTTATTAATTTCTTAGCAATATTCACAACTTATAGAATTTGTAGTGATGTGACATCAAAAATTCTATTTATGTTCAAATTATTTATAATATAGTGTAACAAAAGAGTAGTTTTGACCCACCCTCTTATAACAGGTCCCATCTCCACACAGTCAGAACAATATCGATGTTTCTTGATAAGACGCGATGCAGCGGCGAGGAGGACGTGCAACTAACCGAATGTCGTGATCCTAACTAGAGATGGACAGAACGTTCCAGAAATAACGGCTAGGGTACATAACGGCTAGGGTACATAACGGCTAGGGTACATAACGACACGAATTTTGTAAATACAGTTAGTGTTTAAGGTAGAGTTTGAAAAGTAAACTTGTATAAATAAATTAATAAAGTCGTATATAAATACGAACCGCTCGTTTTCTTGTTACAATAGTCTACTATTGTTAAAAATATAGTGAAATATTTAATTTTAGTTTAAATAACGATCACTGTACTTAAGATTATGTATTTATGTATTTATTTTAGAAAAATTATTTTTATTGAATATTTTTTTTTATTTAAATTTATGTGTCTCGGCAGCAATGGCCATTGACACAAACAATATTGGTTATACAATAATTAATTACAATAAGCACTTAAAACTAATTATTATAACAGTTAATTTCTAAATCTTACATAATATTAGGTGAAAATTATGAAGAAAAAAAAATTGGATATACAATCATTGGATACTATAGAGACGTACAACTAATTATAAAATTGCTTCGGTCTTCTTGGTATACTTCGGACGTTGTTTAGTCATAGTAGCAGTTGCATATGAACTAGTAAGATTACTGAAAGAATTGGGTCCAGACATGGTGATGCTAACAGTGGGGGAACATTGATTTAAATTGTTACTCATGTAGTCAAAAGTAACTTTCATTTGTTTATATTACGCTTTGGATGTCTGGAAATAAGTGATAACCTTAACTACATCACTGCAATACTGGTTGCCTAACCGTTGGCGTCCGTTGGGACGGAATAGCAACAGTGAAAAACTATTGATAGTTTGACACTGAATGTATTTAAGTTGGAAGATTATTAAGTAAAACATCTTACTGACTGAAGTTACAGCTTGTTCTTGATGATTCACAGGTAACACAATTGTTATTAGTCACTATTTGAGCGCAAACTAATTTTAATAACTAGTATTTACAGTAATAATTACAAACTTCGGCACCAATTTACAGATCGATACATACACGTTCAGATGTTAGTTTGACAGTCTATTGAATATTTTAACGGCCAACCTAATGACATTTTACGTAATTTTTGTTGCAATTAATATTTAGCTTAAATAATCAGGAATAAGTCACAAATAAATAATTTAGGTATAGGGAATGTTTAAATAAGAAAGGTTCCATACAATTCATTTCATTACAATACTACAATACGCGGTGTTCCAGAAGAAATACCGGATGATTGGCTGACTTCTACTTTCATTGCCATCCCTAAGAAAAACTACGCTAAAGGATGTAAAGATCATAGAATAATAAATTGAATGAGTCATGGTCATAAATTGAAATTATTTTTAAAAATTATACACAACCGTATTTACAAGAATGCGAACTAGAGAGGATTTGTTCTGTTTAAACGTATTAACGCAATGCTGTTTGGACTCAAATAAAGATGTTTATGTCTGATTTATTGATTGTGAAAAGCCGTTTGACAAAGTAAGGTACGATCAACTCATGACAATTTTAAAAAAGAGCAAATAGACAAGCGAGATATAGCAATAATATAAAAAATATATTATAACCAGACAGCGTACATAGACCATACAATTGGAGAACATCAAATTAATAGATAGGTACGAGAATTCAAGGAGGCATTCTCTCTACACTGCTATTTATTTTTTGTACTCCTCCTATACGGTATATTCTCCTAAACGGCATAAATGCAGCCACTCTGACTAAATCTATGATGATACAGAAGACTCCTAAGAATATCTTACAAAGACAGAATCCCGAATGAAGAAGTATTACGAAGATTTTCAGAACTATAATCATCATACCAAACCTACAATACCTTGGTCACGTGATAAAAGGCAAAAGTTTCATCATCAAATACCAGCTTCTGCAGAATATCATGCAGGGAAAGATTCAAGGAATGTATAAGGTGACGAATACCATGGCTGCGCAATCAAGAAGTGGTTTAATTTAGAGCAGCTGTAAGCAGAATACAAATAGTCATGATGATCGCCAACCTTGGAAAAGACGGCACTTTATCAAAAAGAAAAAGTCTGTACTTGAAGATTACTTCAAAATACTCTTGAATATCATTGTTCAAAAAATGATATATGTTTAAAAATAGAGTGTAAGTCCTATCCTGGAACATAACAAAGCTGAAACCGCAACGACACAACTGCAACACAGATACCTACCTGTTTTACCACAACACAATGAGGACCGCATATCCCGCCCCTACATAGGTATCAGCTGATCTCTCAACTTGGCATTTGCCAGACGTCTATGTATTAAAACTTTTTATGTGCCACATTTGAAATCTTTTTATTGGTTTATTATTATGCAAGCAATTTCTTTTCAAAAATAGTATAATTTGAGTTTGTGTATGAAGTTTAATGTATTACTGTTAAAATGAGGGATGAAGAGAGGGGATTGTTGTCAAGCAGGTAAAATGGAAAACAAAATTCAAAATACATGAGTATGTAATAACGAATACACTGCTTAATTGGACTACTAAATAGATTTATAGTAAAATAAAAATGTATACCATTTTTATTCAGTTGCAGTGTGAAGGCAAGACAATCTTACTTTTCAATTAGAATACGGAGTGCAGTCCAGTCCCTTGAATCGCGATTTTCGGCTCTTATTGGAGCCTCATCGGAAAGAACGTAGGCACTGTTCTCCATATTTTAACCGATTCGCATCGAGAGCTTTTCCCACCCATTGCAACCGAAGTGATGATAGTAGGTGGCTAGCGCCATCTCGCATTGAAAGATTTATAGTATCTTAGCTTTCGAAAACCGAGGTCTACGACGTAGATAGATAGCTCCAATGCCACTATATGTATTAGTAGATTAATCTACAGTGGCGTAACAAACTCCGTCGCCCCCACCCCGCAGAATTGGAAATGGGGCCCCCTTTAAAAAATTACCCAATGCGACATGTGTAATAAATACCTATATGTGTTACTGCCCAGTAAATTAACGTAAAATATGGCGATACCGTGTAATTTTCAGTGTCACCACCAAAGTGGTCAACTCAAGAGTTTTTGAGTTATTTATGAGTAAAAATGTTCAACGGTACAGACAAAAAAGATCAACAAAAAAAAAACACGTTTTTAGGCGATTTTTCGCAAATAGTTCAAAGAGTAAGTATTCGATCGAAAAGAATATTGTTAGCAAACATTTATCTAGCTTATAAAAAAAAGTGAAACAAAAATAAAGTCTATAACCAAAAAATGGAATACTGTTCGGGGAAACCCATTAGAACTTTTTTAAACTGTTTAAAAGAAGCTTTATTTTTTTACAAAATTTTCTAGCATCAAAACTTAGCCAGTTACGCTCAAAATACAGTTATTACATTTTTTGGTAAAAAATTGTGAAAATCTCCCCCTATTTAGCACCCCAAAAACTAATCATTATCGCCTTACAAATTACCTAACTTTTTTATACGACCTGGAAATTTCACCGGTTCAAAGTGCTTATTTTTAAAAGGGTTCTAGTTTAACGGCTTGAACGAGTCACTAATCACGAGTATATGCAAATAAGCCAAAATATTTATAAAAGCAAAACCTACCTACATTTCTTTACTCTTTGAGATTTTTCGTATTACTAATACTTTTTAAGTTATTTTGAAAAAAAAAAAGGCATTTTTCCAAAATAAAAAAACTTTTAAATTTTTTTAAAAATAAGGACTTCGAACCGGTCAATCTTACAGATCATATAAACAATAAATATTTAAAGTAAATGGTAAAGCGCTAATGATAAATTTTATTTGGGATGCGAAATAGGGGCAGATTTTCACGATTTTTTTTACCAAAAAAGGGGCCAACTTTATTTTAAGCGTAACTCGTATAGTTTTGGTGCTAGAAACTTTTATAAAAAATAAAAATAAAGCTTGTTTTTGAAAATTTAAAAAAGTTTTAAGAGTTTTTACCGAAAATTGCTTCATTTTTTGGTTATTTCAGGTTGAAATATTCGATTTGGAATTGGACAAATAAGAATAATTTTTCATGAGCTTCAACTGTGCTTTTACTGTGTCGATAGACTTCATGAATCAGTACACCATTTTCTGAATCTTATAAGCTACATTTTTGCTAAAAATATTTGTTTGATATCTAATATTTAATTCAATAAATACTTATTTTTGAGTTTTTTGCGAAAAACCCGTCTGAAAACGTTGTTTTTTTTAATAAACATTTTCACTCGCAAATGACTTGAAAAATATTAGCATAGATAAAGAAACTCTATAGAAGAACAAAAGTTGCTTATAATTAGTCAATTTATACATTTCTGGACTTATTATAAACGTATGTTTTTCACCCCAAGGAGGGGTGTCACCCCCCAAAGTAAAAGCAACTAACGGCATAAATCCAACTTTGAAGTGGAGTGTAACTAGAACCTAAATCCAAATTGTCAAGCAAATACGTCCGTCGTGACGCTGATAATTTCACTCCAAAACTGTCATTTACTGAGCTATTGGTGTATTCATGCATTGTTTATTAGACCAGTAAGGATCTGTTTTTAGGTGGATGTGAGAGGTGGCATTCAGATTTTTGCGGATAAAGTTAGGTGATAACTTCGTTAATAATAATTGATTTATGCTCCTTCTCAAATATGCCCGGAACATTAATAAAAAAAATAAAATATTTAAAAATTTCAAAAAGTTTCGTTTTTTTTCTACTTTTTTTGCTTATACCTTAAAAATTATTCATTTTAGAACAAAGTCATATAGGAATAAAACAAAGATAATTAAATTTTCTATCATATGCGATTAGTTAAAAATGTCTTAATTTATCACCCTTGCTTCAAAATAGCAATAAATATAAAATAAGGGGGCAAAACAAGCCTGTCCTTATTTAATGATTTTCCATCACTTAGGTTACACTTGGAACCTTCCTAATTCGCTTAGAAAATGTTTGTAATGAGCTAAAACCGTACACCAAATTTCATTAAAATTGACTAACTAGATTTTGCATAATAATTTTGCAATCTAAACTTTTTTTTAAAAATTAAAATTTTTTAAAATCTTGCACAACAAAAACCAGAATATACAAAGATTTGTCATTTTTTTTTAAATATAAAGAAGTACTCCACCTATCTAATGCACTTTACAGAATTGAAATCGGATTATTTAAGCAGCCTCAGCAATGTTTTAAAGTTATAAACAAACAAATTAGTGCTGTGGCCAGGAGGGGGTGCTACGGGCTCCTTGATTTAGATGAACTTACCCAAGTTTTTTTTATGTATTTTGACCCGTAGAACACGAATTTTTTGGGTAACAGTTGATCCGGATGTCGATAAGATTGTTATAAACAAAGAACTTGAGGAATTACATAAAATCGATTTTTCGCAAAATAAAACATTTTTTGTATTTCTTGGGTAATTCTAAGCAAAAAATGTTCTTACAAGTTTTTTCGTAGGATACATAGTTTTCGAGATAAACGCGGTGGAACTTTAAAAAAATCGAGAAATTGCAATTTTTGAACGCGAATAACGTTTGATTAAAAAATAAAACAGCAATTCTGCTGACAGCATTCGAAAGTTTAAGTCAAATTATACCGGTTTTAGTTATTTGCATTGCTAAAAATTAATTTTTTTATTATTAAACAAAGCTATTTGTTTATAAGCCAAAAAATTGTTTATAAATTTAACACATTGCTGGGGCCCCTTAAATAATCCGATTTTAATTCTGTAATAGATAGGTAGAGCACCTCTTTATATGTAAAAAAAAATTAGCCAACTTCTAAATCGTCTACTTTTTGTTCAGAAAGATTTTCTGAACTTTGAACTTTCTTAAAAACATTTAGATTGCAAATTTATTATGCAAAATTTATTAGGTCGATTTTAATGAAATTTGGTACACGATTTAAGTATGTTACAAAGAATTTCCTAAGCGAATTACTAAGGTTCTAAGTGCCACCAAAGTGGTTAAAAAATATTGAATAACAACAGACTCATTTTGCCCCCTTATTTTGTATTAATTGCTATATTGCAGAAAACGTAATATCTTAAGACATTTTTTACCAGTCGTATGTCATACAAAATTCAATTATCTTTATTTTATTTCTCTACGACTTTGTTCCAAAACGATCGTTTTAAAGTTATAAGCAAAGAAAGCAGAAAAATTCAATGTTTATCGAAATTTTCAAATATTTTAATTTTTTATTAATGTTCCGGGCATACTTGATAAGGAGCATATGTCAATTATTATTACTGAAGGTGTCACCTAACTTTATGTGCAAAAATCCGAATGCCACCTCTCACATCCAAAAATAGATGTTTTTTTCGCAGATCCTTACTGGTCTATATGACGACTTACATTTTTCATCTTTATTGATATACTGTAGAATAAAATAGAACAAAAATTACTAAATTATTACATTAGTATTATTTTATGAGATAAACAACTTTCTTCGTGCACTATCTACTATCAGCGAATATATCTACAATTTTATTAATTCGGATGAACAACTTCATTTTCAATACTGCACTGCTTAAAAAACGTATGTAGGCAAATAATATAAAAACACATTTTTACATAATTAGACAACAAGATGGGGCCCTTGACATATTGGGGCTTCATGCTGCGGGGGCCTCTGTATCGAAATACTAAACGCAGGTAAAGATGTTGTTCTGAAGCTATTTTAGTTATTAAGAGTAGTTATTAAGTAGGTAAAGATTAAAGAAAAAATCCATTTCGGCAAATTGCAATTCTCAAATCTTTCAATAGTGACGTACAAAGTATTATAGTTTATTGTCGTTACCATAAAATTTCGGTAGGTGGGAAGGGATTAAGTTTCTAGATATTATGAGATGATTCATTTGGCAAATACGTCTATTTAGAAATTTACGTTTTTAATTTTAAACACACAACGTAAAATAATATAACAATAATAGATTTTTACATAATATCAGACGACAAGATGGGGCCCCGCCGTAAGCTTCACGCTGCGGGGGCCTCTGCTACGCCCCTGTAATCTAAATTATAAATGATTTATCTATCAATAAACAACAATATCTCTCTCTCTCTCTCTCTCTCTCTCTCTCTCTTTCTTTCTCTTGTCGTTTCCCCATTACTGAAAATCGTGATTTCTTCCAATATTCCTTACAATGTTTCTCCATTGGTCTCTATCTTCAGTTGCTCTAAGAGCTTCGCAGAATGAGTTTCCAGCCTGTTGTCAGGTCGAGTAAGCATCGAGTCAGGTCGAGTCAGCGTCGAGTCAGGTCGAGTCAGCCTGTAGTCAGCTTTGCGCAAAAAGCGTCAAAAATGACCAGAATGGACCTTAGATTTTCTTATGGGGATTTACATGTAAAAAAGGGTCAAATTGTGCCCGTTCCCATATAGCCTTTTACTGAGGGTTTTCTTGTTAGATATCCATCTGACGATATTTGTGTGTATAGTGTTAATATGCTGTAAGGTTCTTACTACGTGGGCTATACCTTTTTGAAATCTAGGATTGACGTAGGACAGTGAAGAAATCAACCTTAGTTAAAGAGTTTCCTTTTCATCACCACAAAGACAATCATGCTCTACACTGGTCAGCTGTTCTCAGAGGTAGTTTTGGTAATTCCTAAGCCAAATAATGGTAGCAAGAACGAACACAGGGGAGATCCAGGCATAAGACAACAATTTAAATAAACATTTTATTTAAGAAATAAGTAGACTTGCCTCTACGTTACAGGAAGTCCTGTACAAAATGGCTGAAGGCCTAAAAATGGTGACTAAAGGACCAAATAAAATTAATTTGTTGAAAGCTCAAACATAAAAACGTGTCTGAATGCTCAAAGGTGCAAAGGTGGCTAAAGGCCCTAATATTGACAGAAAGATATCCTCAACACTTAACTTGCATTTCCATATGGAGCTTCTGGAAGGAAAGTTGACCGTGTTCCAGACCTGGAATGCTGTCGGTGGAATGGTGGGTTTATTACCAGTCCATATAAGCTGAAGAGCAGGTGGAATACAGGCTTTATCGCTGGTTCATTGTTATATTTAAGGCGAGGAGCCGGAATGCAAGCTTAATCGCTCGTTCATTTTTATATTTAAGACGACAAAGACCAGGAAGACGAGGAACACTCAAGTCACTAGAAATGAAGAGATATTAAAAAATTTACCAGTAGGACGAATAAGGTGTTGATTTATAGTCAGACCATGTTGTTAGAAGAAATTTTGTCGATGAAAAAGGTATTTTCTGTTCGCAACGAAATATTTAAAGATTCGACGTCGCAAGAAGTAGGTAGGAATATCGATAAGGAAATTAATTATTGTATGTATATTTGTTTAAATTTTGAAATACCAGGGGCATCGAAAAGTTAATAGAGAAACAGAAATTAAAAAGGAGAAATTGAGCGTCAAATATTTTGATTTTGAGAATAAAAACAAAACAGTGAACAATAAAGGGTCGTTATATTAACCTTTGTAATACCAACCTTTTTTACATACGTGCGAAACCAAGCGGGGTGCATTGCACCCCACATTTTTTTGTGTTTTCTCTGTAATTTCTACACTTTCGTCGCGTAAACCGGTACTCAGTTTGGACCGAATAAACAATCCCATGGCGCTTTAAAAATGGCGCATGGCATACCTTACACGGATGCTTGTATAAACGATACTAATACTGAGTCCACCCACAGTGACCACGAGCACAAGCAGTGTTGCCACAGTTCTTGGACAAAATTTCGGGAGACTGCTCCTATTTTTCGGTAAAAATCGTCAAATTTCGGTAGATTTAATTTTTGCTTCTTTTGCTATCACATTGCAAAAAAAATTATACTTTAAGTACCAGTATTTAAAAATAAACTAGATTCATCATCATAATTTAATGATAATAATTGATCATAACAATCATTCAAAGTTCAAAATCGGTTTACCTTAAAAAAATGTATTTTATCGGCTTTCTAGGTATTATAGAGCAATTATCTTCATTTTTTTAATCCAAAGTATCTCGAGTAGAGCCGTCTAACTAATGCAGTACTAAATATCAAGGATGCTTTAGTTTTGTTATGATGAATTAATTTATTTATAATAAAATAAAATTGCATATTTTTTTCTGTTGTAGACTTTTTAAAAAAACTTACCACACATGTACCAATTAACGTTCAAAATACAAATATTCTTATTTGAAAGCTGTATAATTGTTTAAACAAGTTAAAAATTTTTGTTATAATAAATAATAGTTATAAGTTATTAACATTTATAAGTTACTGCAAAAATAAGGGTTTTTGCAATTATCTCCAATTGTTTATGTATTTCAAATTAGAAACTATTAAGATCTAGAATATTTATTTGAAACATTTTTCTCTAAAATCTACAAGGAATGTTTTATAGGCAAAGACATGATTTTTTACGCTTTATAATCGTTTAAAAACAAAACAATGTCGGATATTGAAGCAATTGAGAACGAGAAAAAATTTTAATTATCTTTAGTTACGTCAAAATACTGTAAGTTAAAAAGGTACAAAATAGTCCAGTCGGGTTAGACGAATAACAGGCCTAACCTTGCATTAGGAGCTGCCCCAAATTTTATTTTTTTAGTCTTTAGGGGGGTCAATAGTAGTGTAAATTTAAAATCTCGACTGAATTCCGCTATTGCGTTAGCCGCCATCTGGATTTTAAACGAGAACCGTTTTTGCTCAATATATCCGGAATTTTCAACTTTTCGACAAAAAGTATAACAACCAAAATTATTTAAAATGTAATTTTCTATCATTTCTATTTTTACAATTTTTTCGTGCCATTGATATTTTCCGAGTTATAGCGGAAAATAGTGACAGTTATATATAAATAGAGCATAATTGTTGAATTATCTCGTTTATTGTTAGTTTTACGACAAAAATGTTCCTATACAAAAATAGAGAGAATTGAATTCTACACAATTTTAGTTTCCCTCATTTTTTTGCTAAAGTTAATATGTAAGGTAGTATGTATGCGATAATGGCGCGAGCGTAACACCTGATTGATTTTGTAGCAATTGTTTTTGTTCAATATCTACGCTATTTTCAACTTAAATTGTTCCAAATATGATTTCCTACAATTTCTTTTTAACAATTTTTTTCATGCGGTTGATATTTTCCGAGTTAAGTGGGAAAATAGTAAAAAGTGGTGGGGGACCATAATTACTGAATTGAATCTTTTTTCCGAGCTGCCCCAAATTTTATAATTATATCCTTTAGGGGAGATCAATAGTAGTGTAAATTTAAAATCTCGACTGAATTGCGCGGTTGCATTAGCTGCCATATTGATTTTAAAGGAGAACTGTTGTCGCTTAATATCACCGCCATTTTTAACTTTTCGACAAAAATGGTAAGAAGTAAAATTGTTGGAAACGCAATTTCCTACAATTTCTTTTCCACAATTTTTTTATGCGATCAATATTCTCCGAGTTAGGAGGAAAATAGTGGAAGCGGAGGGGAAGCATAATTATTGAATTGTCTCATTTATTATTAACTTTACGACATAATTGTACATAAACAAAAATAAAAAGAATTATATTTTATACAATTTTTTAAACTTCCAATGAAACACCAACCAAACTAAGTACAAAGACGTAAATAATAACTTATATGCATTAAGTTCACTTAATTTTATTAACAAGCAGGTTTTATTGGTTGAATTTGTCTGTCGATAATTAAGTTTCATGTCAGCTAACATATTTTAATATTTCAACATTTTTTTTTAATTGTGGACCCCGTTGGGTGGAGTTTTTCCATTCCCCCCCATCTTAGACCCGCCACTGGTTCTCTCGAAAAATTGTAGTAACTCGTAATTGCAACAATTTTAGTCCTCACACTTTTTGTCGAAAAGTTGAAAATGAGGAAGATATTGAACAAAAACAATTGCTTTAAAATCAATCTGGCCTTACGCTCGTGCCTTTACCGCATACGTACTACCTTAAATATTGATTTTATCAAAAAAATGAAAGAGATCAAAATTGTACAAAGTTTAATTCTCTTCATGTTTGTGTAGGTCAAAATTTGTTGTAAAGGTACTAATAAACGAGATAATTCAATAAATCAATAATTATGCTTTAACTGTCACTGTTTTCCCCCATAACTCGGAAAATATGGACCGCACAAAAAAAAATATAATAAACGAATTTATAGAAAATCACATTTTCCACAATTTCAGTTTGTATATTTTCTGTCGAAAAGTTGCAAATGGCGGAGATATTGAGCAAAAACGGTTCTCGTTTAAAATCAAGATGGCGGCTAACGCAACTGTCAAATTCAGTCGAGATTTTAAATTTATACTACCATTAATCCCCCCTAAAGATTAGAAAAATAAAATTTGGGGCAGCTCCTAATGCAAGGTCAAATGGTATCCCGACTTGGCTAAAATAAATTTCTCCTATTTTAAGATTTTAATATAAATACTATTTTTAGTTTGGAATTATCTTCTATATCAAAACAAGCCACGATCCTTCAGTATTCACTATTCAGATTCAGGTAGATACATTTTATTCCCAAAATCATAATATAAAAGGACAAAGGACTGGTCATAAAATTGATATCGGTAAATTCGTACCTGATGGTTCGCACATTGTGTCACAAGCTAATAGTAAAAGCAATTCAAGAATTCTTGAAAATTGACTAAACTCTGTTGCCAAATCTATCCGCTAAAAAAAATTTTCTAATACATAATTTTGATTTTTCGGTAGAAAAAAAAATCGGCAGATTAATTTGAAAATTAAGAATTTTGATTTTTCGGTAGAAAAAAAAAGAGAATTAGGTAGATTGGTAGATTTGACAGGTATTCGGTAGATCTACCGAAAAATCGGTAGCTGTGGCATCAGTGACCACGAGACCACGTATCACGTCTGTACCACTAGGCGGTCGGTGCAACAACAGCTCCGAATAAGAGTAGTGGGGATACGAAAAGTACAATATGTAACGATTTTACGCGTCCGTTAGCTTATAACAACTTGAAAAAAATTGATATACCTAGGATACAAAGCAATAGGATACGTAGGATACCGCACCCCACACTCTAAAAACCTAAATAATTCGCGCGATAGAAAAAATTCATGTAAAATTTTAGGTAAATTATATTAGGTATTTAGGTGATAAAAAATATGCAGCTAGGAAAAAGAAGAACAAAAAAACAAAAAACAAAGGATTAGATATATACGAAAAAGCACGTATGGGGTGCATTTGCACCCCGCTTGGTATTATAAGGGTTAATATGAATTATTTAAGAACAGGAAGAGAGAATAATCGATGGAGAATTAGGGAAATATAAAATAAAGAAGCTCATAGTTTCATATAAACCTGCGAAACTATTGCTCAGGACACATTAGAGAGTTATCAAGTAACTCTAGGAGAATACGGTAACGTTATTTTAGCAATGGAGCATGCGCCGTATGAATATTGAATAACGGAACTGATTTTAACGTTAACGGGCTCCGTTACGGTAGGTGGAATAGCGGGCTTGAAATACGGTAACGTTAGCAGCGAATCGCACCAATTCGGCAAGACTCGGAGTGACTCGGATATTTAAGTTCTGTTTGTTATGTAATCTGTTCTTTGTTATGAAATTTTACTTCTGTACAATAATAGGTGTTTTGTCTTTGTTTTTTTGGTTGACCAACTGCTAACATTTGGAGTTAGAGTTAGTGGGAATTTGGTGGAAAACATTTTATTTTCAAAAATTTTTCTATATTTCGTCAAGTACATTGGCCAAGTTCATTGGCCTCAAGTACCTTATTGCTTGTTTTAAGGTCTCTTCCATATTTCTTTAGAAAAAATTTGAAACCCAAATTGTACAAAACCAAGCAAAATTACAAAATATTATGTATCTTGGGTAAAAGAAACCAAAAATAGAAAAAAAATTAAACAAATTTAATTATATTGCTGTCAAATACAACATTTAGTGACTGACAGCTACCAACTTTTAACGTGAACGTGAAGCACAAATTCTACCACTTGATAACTCTAAAATTACATATACGTTAAAACTTATACCGTATAAAAATAGCGTTTACGTGTCAAAATAACGGATGGATAGAATTTTACTTGATAACTCTCTATTAGCTCTAGTACTCTAGTGTTTATAACAAATAAGCCGATGAAGCACATAATATAATAACCTAATTTGGTGCCCACTGTTAAAAGTAAATAGAGGTAATTTGGAATATGCCAAATGCACTAACCTTTTTATTTAAAGAAAAAAAAAGGAAAACAAAATTTTATCTAAAGACAAGTTTTCACAATGGTCTATGTAGTTGATTTTTTATTCATTTTTATAGCGCTAACTTTAATCCAATAAAAAATTAATGTGATCGAATACATTTAAGAGACGTCGGTTTATAACGTTTCCTAAATCCATCAATAAAACAGATGCATAATGTTTATGAGTTTCAAAACAGAGTAGTGACTGAATAAGCCGATGAATATTGATTTTGGCATTAAATGTATATACATAGTATTAAACTGTTGTTGAGCTGCTACAACAGGTAATTACTGCACGTGGTTTATAGGAAAATAACCGTCTTATTATTTAATTCGCACCGGAACGTATATCATAATGGGATGACAGCTTCTTGAATAAGAAATCGATTCAATTAACTATTAAAGAAACAGCTACAAGTGATTTATGGATGAATGAGATGTTTATCTCCAACTAGGAATTATGGGTTTAATACTCTTAAGGTTAGTACAATCGAACAAATTAAATAAATATAGTTATTACCAGAGAACGGTAGTTCTCGCCAGTGGCGCACAACCCCCCTACACGCGACACTAAATATACACGAAATTTTCGATTTTCTAAATCTGACTGAATTGAAATTTGCGCCAACTCCCATCTGAAAATTCAGGAAAAGACTCACCCATCCATATGTCAAACATCCATTTTGGTCCAAGGCTGTGGATTTTACGACCCTTCCTATTTATGGTATGTTTTTCGTTCTCGTCCCCAAAACTCCCAAAAATTTCGAAAATTTAGGTCAGACTTTTGCGGCTTCTTTAAACTTTTTCTCATAGGCATCTTTCAGTGCGTCACAGTTTTTCGATTTCTTTCTAAAGCATTAAATTGTATGTGACAGAAAAACGGCACGTCTGTGATTACGACATTCATAACATTTATTCTAGTTGTCGATAGATGGCGCTATAACCGAAAAAAAAAATTATTTACGAATTATATAATATATCTACAAATATAATCTGTACAATTTATAAGACTATACAAATCAAAGAAAACACCATTTTAAAAATGCAATAAACACAATTGATTTGTTTTTATGCCAAATTGTTAATAAAATGTGACAACTGTCAGATTTAACTAAAATGTCGTGTTAGAATAAATGTTATAAATGTATATTATCACGGACTTACCTTTATTTCTATATTTGTGAAGCACTGAAAAATGACCATGAAAAAGACCATAGTACTGATCATTACCTTTCAAATGCATGTCTAATTTTGAAAATCGGTTATACCATTGAAAAGCTACCGAGTTCAGGACTCAATTTTTATTTAAGAAGGGGAAAATGATATGTATGTATGTAGGTGGAAAAGTTACACTGATTTGAATTTTTTTTCTGTTTGAAGAGAGGGTGAGAACCGATTCAGAACCGGTGTAGTTTGTGACTTTTGACCACCCATAAGCCAGCTATTATAGGACTTGGTAGGTACAAAATGGCATATTTTTTGGGGGTATATATCTTTGGTTCAAGAAGAGACAGGAGAACCGCAAATACACCAAATCAATAATGTTGAGTAAAGCTTTCAAATGGTGTCTAAGCCGTCAGGATCAGATATACACACGGCTCAGTATAGCCGAGAAACTAAAAAAATTAACTTTGAAAAATTTGGTTTATCGACAATTCCTCAATATTTCAATCTACGAATTGCGCCAATAACTGAGCGTTTGTAGAAGGACTCTAGTCAAATCTAACGGTGTATACCTCATATCCGGGAAAATTCGATTTTTTAAACTATAGGCTTCATAACGATGATCAAATCTATTTTCAATGGGAAAAAACGGTTTTTCAAGCTCAATAATTCCTGTAATAGCTTCAGTTATCATACTTGACCTTATATGCATCAGATACTACTTGTCAATATGTCTCAAACTCATGTTTAGTGATCAAAATCGGTTAAGCCGTTTTACAGTTATTAAGCTACAAAAGTATATTCCAATTAACGATTATTCCCGAAATGGTTTATGTAGTTGTTGTGATTACGAAGCTAAATTTGATCTGGCAACGAGCAATTCGAGTTCATTTACCGGCCATCCCAATTTTTTTTTCAATCTATTTTGAATAGAAAAAAAATCTAGTGTACATTCGATGGACACTAGATCATTTGGGAGATAATGCGACAAAGGCGACCATTTATAAAGATTAACGTGTAATCGAGAAACATTGCATTCAACTTCATACATTTAATTTATAAATAACTTTGAAAAACTCTTACAAGAATAAAAAAAACCGCTAAACGCCGTAAAAATGAGTGGCGCATACAATATTCCAGCTACAAAAGATCTGATATGAATATTGCGTGCCGCGAAAATGTATTTTTATTTTAATGCAAAACAAATTTCTAGTTCTATTTCAAAAGATTTTTCCATAATAAACTGCTCGTCAAAAGTTAGGGATATAGAAAATTCTGTTGAATTTTTATAGTAGATTTTTTCGTGAACAGATTAACGGATTCCGTTAATTACTTTTTTATTATTTTATATTTTTCTTTAGTATATACACAGTTATGCAAAGGTTTACTCAAACTTTTTTTTGTACTTATACCGGGTGGAGAAAAGAAATGTTTTTCTTATGTTAAGTTGAGACGCCTTGTAGGGAGGACGAGGTACAAATGGAAGTATATATCGAAATCGTATTGTAGTCTTATGTTTTGTGAACATTTAATTTTTTGAATGTCCCTGATATCTTAAGAAATAAAAAAAAATGACGGCTTTGTAATTTAACACGTGTTTTAACCGAAACAAAAGTTTGAGACACCTTGCAGGGAGAAAAAGGCACAAAAGTGAGTATACCTCGATATTTTGTTGTAGTCTCATATTTTGTGAATATTTTATTTTTTTTTATTTCTCTGATATCTTTAATAACAGAGAAACTAGACGATCTTCTTCTTCTTTGAGTGCCTCTCCTATCGGAGATTGGATATCATTAGGGCGATTCTAATTTTATTTACTGCTGTTTTGAACAATTCGTTAGTGGTACAGCCAAACCCCTCTCTCAAATTTCTCATCCAGGACATTCTTCTACGGCCTGGATTTCTTCGTCATTTGATTTTTCCTTGCATTATATTTTGTAGGAATGTGTACTTTTGTCCCCTCATCAGGTGGCCTAAGTATTCAAGTTTTCTCTTTTTTATATTCAGTAGAACTTCTGGCTTGTTATTTATTCTGCGTATTACTTCTTCATTTGTAATTTTATCCACCCAACTTATTCTTAGTATACGGCGGTAGCACCACATCTCAAAGCTTTCAAGATTTTTAATATTCCTCTGTTTAAGAGTCCATGACTCAACACCGTAGAGCAAAGTACTGAATACATAGCATTTTAACATTCTAGTTCGTAGATGAATACTAATATCACGATTACAAAATAATTTTTTCATTTTTATAAAAGTAGACCTGGCAATTTCAATACGTCTTTTTATCTCGTGATTTTGGTCACCTGTTTCATTAATAAGAATAAGGGTTCCCAAGTATTTGTATTCGTTTACTTTTTCAAGTTGGGTACCGTTTATTGTGATACTAGTGTCATTTATTGGATTCTTACTGAAGGTCATATATTTGGTTTTTTTGACGTTCATCCTTATGCCGTAATTATTACATATTTCATTCATACTTTCAACTAGATGTTGTAGATCTTCCGCTGTTCTTGCCATTATCACAGTATCGTCAGCATATCGAATGTTATTGATAACTTCTCCATTGACTATTATCCCTTCGTTTGCATATGAGAGAGCTTCTTGGCATATTTGTTCGCTGTAGATATTAAACAAGAGCGGTGACATTATACAACCCTGTCGTACCCCTCTACGTATTTCTATTTCGTCCGATGTTTGGTCTTCTATTTTTATATTAGCTCGCTGATTCCAGTACAGATTTAATATTATTTGTATGTCTCTGGTGTCAATGTTCTTACTCTCCAGGATTTCTTTGAGTTTACTGTGGCGTACTTTGTCAAAGGCCTTTTTAAAGTCTATAAAGCAGGCGTGTACCTCTTGGTTAACATCTAGGCATCTCTGTGTTAGAACGTTCAAGGCAAAGAGAGCATCCCTTGTACCTAATCCTTTTCTGAATCCCATCTGTGTATCGTTAATATCGATGTCTAGTTTTAGATAGATTCGGTTGTGGATGACTCTAAGAAATATTTTTTACAGGTGACTCATCAAGGAGATTGTTGGATGATCTGAACATTGCACTGCCTTAGTTTAATATGTGTAATACTGTTTAATATGTGATTTAACTGACGACATGCGTCACATCACGCATGTGAAACATAGAAAAACATATTAAAGAGTAATACCGTCTAGTATCTTTGTTATTAAAGATATCAGAGAAAATAAAAAATAATTTATTCAAAAAATATGAGACTACAACATAATGTCGGGGTATACTCACCTTTGTGCCTTTTTCTCCCTACAAGGTGTCTCAAACTTTTGTTTCGGTTAAAACACATGTTAAGTTACAAAACCGTCTATTTTTTTTTGTTTTTAAAGATATCAGGGACGTTCAAACAACAATATGTTCACAAAACATAAGACTACAATATTAATTATTCTGATGTATACTCACATTTGTACCTCGTTCTGCCTACAGGGTGTCTCAAACTTAACACAAGAAACACATATTTTTTCTTCCACCCGGTATAAGTACAAAAAATAAGTTTGAGTAAACCTTTGCACAACTGTATAAATACTAAAAAAAAGGCTGAAATAAAAAAAAAATAGCGAAATCCGTCTGTTCGCGAAAAAATCAACTATGAAAATCAGCAGAATTTTCTATATCCCTAAATTTTGACGAGCAGTTTATTTGCTAAATTTGAAGTAAATGCGCCACAAAAGAGTTTCAAAGTTCAAACTTTATCAAAGTTACTCTTTTGTGGCGCGTTTTACTTCAAATTTAGCAAATATTATGGAAAAATCTTTTAAAATAAAACTAGAATTTTGTTTTGCATCAAAATGAAAATACATTTTTGCGCTAAGTAATATTCATATCAGATCTTTTGTAGCTGGAATATTGTATGCGCCACTCATTTTTACGGCGTTTAGCGGTTTTTTATTCTTGTTTAAATAATATACTTTAAATAATCAAATCAAAATGAAAATGAAAGAAAGTTAATATTTCATTCCGTTTCACCGGCAACCACCATCCTCTTAAGTAACTTTCACTCTCTTGGGATCTTCAGAGATGCTTGTGGTCTGCTCTGAATCGTAAATGTACGTATACATATGCGCGCCGCGCACTTCGCGCCGTGTGTGAACTGCGCGTTTGTGGCGCGTTCGTTAGATTAGTACGTGTTTTCAAGCGGCTCACCACGATCCAACTTCTGTCGCGTCACAAACTCGCGACGTACACACGGCGCGGAGTGCGCGGCGGGCATATCTATACATACCTTAATGAAAACCAACCGTCTTACCAAGCAAACTTATATGACATAAATGAAGAAAGTGAAAAAAAATATTAAAGTGTGTAAATGTATTTAATTTCGTTAGCTAAGCGCTTTCGACATATATGTCATCTTCAGAGCTAATGCTACAATTAAAAGTTAAACTAATGAGTAAAAAGATGTCTAAGTACAAAGTTTTTTAACTTACGTCAAAGTATAAAAAAGTACCACTACTTCGAGTTGTTTGCATATTAAGAAAGTTGGTCTGTTGTGCAACTCCGGATGATGAATTATTATTTCAATTTTAATTGAAAATTAAAAAAATTGTAAAACAGTAAGAACAACCACTTAGACGTTACAAATATATAAAATTTGGTCGTGGTAAGGTATCACCCAACCACTTTCAAGTGATGCGAGCAGTTGACTGACAGTGATTGATTGGACGTTGGATTTTAAATGTTTCATCTGTCCGGTGTTGACATCTGACAGCTGACATTCCAAATGAAAATTATTAAAAAATTAGTTTACAAGGATAATTGAAATCTTGATGTAAAGAAAATGTACCTTAGATGTCTTGTACAAATACAATAATAATTTAATTGTCTAAAAGTATCTATTAACTAGATATCTTAGTGGCTTAAGACATACAATGGGGGCATCCATAAACTACGTGGTACAAAATTTGGATTTTTTAATACCCTCCCCCCCTCTGTCATAATTCGTCGTTTACAGACGAACCCCCCCCCATGTCGACGTCGTCATTGCAGTTCACGACCCCCCTTTCACTGATTTAAAAAAATTCAATGTTATTTCTGTTTTTTTAATCAACCTTGAAACTTTATTTGCGAATGTATCATAACAAGAATAATTAAGGGGGTAGGCGCAAAATCTTGGTCCAATGCTATTTAAATGCATTATTTTTTCGAATCCTGAGAAAACTAATAAATATATTTGAAAAATATAAACGCAGAATGAAAGATTACATTATTACCGAGGGCTGAAAGTCCCTTAGAATAAAGAAAAAGTTTCTTTTGAATGAAATTTTTGAACTTAAAAATCAGACTAAATATTCTCTTTTTTATCCCTGTAACTTATTAAAATAAACATAGATGTTTTCAGAAACTTTTGGCCCTCGGTAATAATGTAATCTCTCAATCTTCGTTTAAATTTTTTAAAAATTTTTATTAGTTTTCTGAGTATTCGAAAAAAATTAATGAATTTAAATAGCATTGGACCAAGGTTTTGCGTATAAATCTTCTCTAAGTATAAATACGACTTACTAACTAAATAAAACACAATATTTTATTTCCATTCATTCTTTCAGAACTATTTTTTCACACACAGTATGCAACATAAATGAACTAACAATTTAATATTCTTTGCTTCCAGACGTTGTTCTGTATATATAGAAGCGCTTGTTTAAACCCAAAGAACAATGTCTTATTGTTTGTTGTCCTGTACAAAAGTGCTACCTAATATTATTTTAAGGCTGTGACTGATAAAACGAAATGTATGCGATAAAAGTATCTATAAGAGAATTCTTTTTAATTTTAACAAAGGTGTATTTATTCTTAAACGTTTTGTTTTATTTTCAATTTCATTTCAAAAACTATACGTTTTTATATGAATATCTTATACTTTAATCCTGGTAAAAGCTAGTAAAAATATATTTATATAGGCAATAGCGACAAATTTAAATATACCAATATATTAAACGACGTCGAATGTGCACTCATAGCCACCACCCCCTGTCGTATTTCGTCGAAATAAGCAAGCCCCCGTCCCTCTACTCAACGACGTAGTTTATGGATGTCCCCCAATGTGTCATGACAAAAGGAAGAAGATAGTTTTAAAATAGATACGATTAAAAATTCAATTTGTTGAACTCTGAATGGTCTTGTTTATTCAAAATCTTCTTTTATCCCTAATATAAAGGATTTAGATCTTAATTATTTTGTATTAACAACAATTCTTTTTTATTAAAAAAGAATTAAGATCTACATAAATCCTTCATATTAGGGATAAAAGAAGATTTTGAATAAACAAGACCATTCAGAGTTTAACAAATTGAATTTTTATTCATATCTATTTTAAAACTAACTTTTTCCTTTTGTCATGACACATTGTATATGTGTCTTAAGCGACTAAGTCATCTGTTTATTAGATACTTTTAGACAATTAAATTATTATTGTATTTGTATAAGACATCTAAGATACATTTTCTTTACATCAAGTTTTCAATTATCCTTGTAAAATAATTTTTCAATAATTTTCATTTGTAATGTCAACTGTCAGATGTCAACACCGGACAGATGAAACATTTAAAATCCAACGTCCAATCAATCACTGTCAGTCAACTGCTGGTATCACTTGAATATGGTTGGGCGATACCTTATGTCGAAAGCGCTTAGCTAAGGAAATTAAATACACTTTAATATACTTTTTTTACTTTCTTGTAATTATTTCATTAAAGTGTATACAAAATTACTTTCATTCAAGTGTATACAAAATTTATCAGTCTTTCGAATATTTATATGACATAATTTGCCTTTAGACATCTATTTAAAACAATGAGAAGTTTAGATCCGAAAATCTAAAACTTCTATCGTTGGAACAAAGCTTCTGGTGACAACCAGACGTTATTCATCGTTGGCTTGCCTTGCACTGGGTGCTTTTGAATCTAGTCAGATTAGTAGTGTTCCAAGTTCTAACTAGAGAACCACTATTACATATAAGGTGACAGCAACTATCCTTGACCTCTATTGCAACAAGATCTCATCCCAGAAACAGCATTCTCTGTTCTTCCACATCTGCAACCCTGGTCTTCCTGATAACAAAAGACTGAATCTCCAATCAGAATAAAATTGGATTCCCAATAGACTAACCTGGTACTCACAATGGGATAAAAATGGCCTTCTAATCAGGGAATAAACTTTGACCAACTGTATCTACTTCCAGACCTCTTTCATCCATGCCTATGTTTATTCTTCTTCTACCTTGCGGTTTCAGGTTTTGTACTTGTTTTGGGATTATGTCCCTTTGTTATGCATTCTTTGTACGTGACCAAACCATCTTAGATGTATTTCGTTGATGACATTATATGTGTTACCTTCATTATTTTTCGTATCCGTTCATTGGTGACATGTTCTCTTCTTGATCTTCCTGCAGCTCTTCTTCAAAA
This sequence comes from Diabrotica virgifera virgifera, assembly GCF_917563875.1. Classification (NCBI taxonomy): domain Eukaryota; kingdom Metazoa; phylum Arthropoda; class Insecta; order Coleoptera; family Chrysomelidae; genus Diabrotica; species Diabrotica virgifera. Next base: position 196,116,778 of record NC_065447.1, on the reverse strand, counting down.
ATCCATTTCGGTGACCTCTAACATTTGTTTCGATTTTTCTTTAATAGGCCATACTTCGCAGCTGTATGTTATAATGCTAGGCGTTATAGATCTTTTTCTTGTTTTGGTTGTTAATGTGCTTGTCTCAAAGTACTGAGTTTAGAAGCGTAATTGCTTTCTTGTCCTGAATATTTTGTTCTTTAATGGCTCCGTCCAGTGTTCCATCATTCGTGATTTTCATCTATATAAATACGTTTAACGTATTTATATTCGTTACATTTACTGATTTTTTTCTCCTCCGTCTAGTATCAAGTCCTGCTGCGTCCCACCGATATTCATATATTTGGTTTTTCCTATGTTGATCTATTCCCCATTTCTATTTCCTATATTCTTCTATTAGCTATCTTGTCATGCAACAGATATCATCGTATATTTGTACTATTAGTATTTGGTCGTCTGCGAAACTAAATCCTGTTTGATTTTCTGCCTCCATTTCTTTTTATTCGTATAAAATGGAAATACCGCACCTAAAAAAAGGATTGTTTACTACACAGGCGTGAGCCATAATCCCATGAAGTTAAAAGGCTACGATGATAATTTACTAGTATGTAATCATGTTACACTTGCATCTTTAGTAACTCAAGGGATATAACCTTTTAAAATTAAAAGCTCATTAGAAGTCATATTTGAGATACGAATAAGACAAAATTATTATTGTTAAAATGAGTATGAAAACAAGTTCTATTTCACTAATTTGAACAATATATTTCTCCGCGTGATTTTCCGACTGCGACACTTTATCGTAATATTTTCCATTTTCGCTTCACTTTCTTCCAACAAAAATTTGAGTTTTCCATCCACTCACCTGAAAAATACGAATATTAAATATTGATGTCGTTTTTAGTACAGAATAAAACATCACTTTATCGGCTATAACTTTGCGATATGTTGAATTACATATAAAATACCGTTTGTTATTGAGGGGTTGTACGATTTTTTATTACAATGATTACTGCGTCACTGGATTTGTAGTATAAAATGTTCCCCACAGTCTCCAAAAAACAGCATACCTCGTGTGTAGAACACTGTCGAACTCATACCTGTTTACATTGTTGTTGTAAAGCATATTTTAAGAATTTGCCCAAGTCCACTCTACTATAGGTACAGCCAGTGGCGCAGCTAGCATGGGTGACACCCGGGGCGGTAATCGATGGTCACCCCAAATTCTAAATATAAAGATTGTGAAAATTAACGATAATCCGATAAATGTATGTTTTTTATAATGAAAAAAAATAAGAATTAGGTATAGTTAATGAAATTGCACCGAGGTTATTTGGCCTTATTTGCGTTATTGTTGCTCGCAAGTAATTCTGGATTAATTTTAGTTACTAAAACTTCTCTCACATGAAGCAACCAATACACAAATGGTCATAAACGATTTTAATGCGACCATTAATTATGGGAGGGATTCCTTGAAATCCCATTCCAAAATAAATTTTAAAAAGTCTACAGATAACCATTTAGAGGCTGTAATATTGGCCCCTTGTAAATGTCTTCTGAACCTTGGTATTTCTAACAGCAGACCTGCTTGTAATACTTTTTCATGGTAAAAATCACAAAATGTTGAAACAGCTAATTTCAACTGTTCACTGTTCGTGAAAAGCAAAGTAGGTGTCTGCACAACCTCGAACAATGAAGCCACACCTTGAATGGACTTTGATTTGGTTTCGAGTTCAACATTGGATAGGTCAAACCATTCCAACACATCCTTTTGAAGTTCGGTTTGAAGTGTGAGTCCTGTATCGGTAGTCGACTCACCATTCCTTCGTTTTTGACGTCGAAGTCGTTTTTAGGTAGGAATTTCTTCGTCGTCATATCTTTTCATAGCAAAATCTATTGCTTCATATATAATATGACCACGTTTTTCTTCAATATAAAGACGAAGTTCTCCTATTTTGGTCGCTGATTGATTAACGGTTATGCCTTTACTTTGCAGTTCAATCTGACAAAAATTGATTTCTCTTAGTATATTATATCAAACCAAAAGAAAAGCTAATAAAGAAATGTGAAATTACACACATCGGGCATAAGGTTATGGGCCACACCTCTGGTGGTAATTTTCTTGTTGATGACATAATTCTTCAATTGCATCAACAACATTATCAAAATGTTCTGCCAATACTTTAACTGTGGCATAGTGATCACTCCAAAGCATTGTAGATAGTCGCTTAACAGATGCTTTGCTGTGTTTAATAAGCACATCCCAGCAGCTAGGGGAAACAGAAGAAAAATTAAAAATTGCCTCTAGTGTTCTGAAACATGTTACACTAGATGTATTTTGTACAAAAAAGTGCTGGCCACACAAATTAATTAAATGATCAGTACATCCAATGAAAATAGCCTTTTTGTTTTTTGCTTTAATAATAGCTTGTATTCCTCCATGTACGCTGCTCATAACCCCTGCATTATCGTATCTCTGTGAATGGTACTTCATAACATCTAAATCATCAATTTGAAGCTTCTTGACAATTTCGTTACTTAGATCAACTACATTTTTGCTTTTAACGTAAAAAATTCAAAAGTGCCTCTTTGACCTCGGCTTTTCTCGGTTTCGTGTGTTCACAAAATAATATCGAATTGTATTTTGATTGTAAAGTGATGAGTAAAGTTACAAATTAACGATTCATGAATTTGTGATCGTGTCCTCCGCCTCACCCTAGCTACGCGACTGGGTAGAGCATAAGAACTACCAAAATAAATTGCTCTATAATAAATTTACAATCAAGATGCATTAGAAGTAAACAAACCAAGACATGTTAAATGCTACTAGGAGCACTCCCGAACCATAATTTACAATGTATAAACTTTGGAAATCATGATTTGGGATTTACAATGTATATACTGATGTGATCTTGATTATTGATATGAGATAATATTCTTATATGTCATTTAATTTAATCAATGCATTAATAATAATCTAATTAATTTACCAGATCACATATCAATATGTTTTCAATCTCAGGGCTTTTTATAAAATTAATTACTTACTTACGTGGCTTCTAAGTATTTCTCAATGGTTCCTAATCGGGATAGGAAAGAAAAGAGTAAAATAATACACACATATGGGTTACAATTATAATCAAAATATTGCTTATTTTATTTAAATGGCAATCACTGCTTAATATTTGCTATATCTTATTATTCTTAAACATAAAATTTACAAATGGGAATCTTATTTCCTTTTGGTTTCCAATTGAAAGTTTTTATTAACATTTAACTATTAGGATTTATTAGCAACAATTCTATTTAAGTTTGATGAAGCTTTTCTGATATTATTTATTATGTTCTTCAATTTATAATGTGGTATTTAATACGAAAAACCCATACATTCATGTCCAAACAAATGAGACTGACCTTTTTCTGGTGAACTGAGAATGTCTTCACACAAGACCCGTTTCCTGCTATCCTTGGCTGCGATCAAAACCTCGTCCTGGCTTCCAGTAATGTTCTCCTTTGAAAACTAGCTCGTATAGCTCCCGTTCCTGCTTCTGTCGTGATGCCGTGTTTCTACCTTTTTCGAAACTGCAATCAGCTACCGGGACACTCTTGGCTCAAGGAGGTTCTTTTACTCTCAACCTGGCCTACCTCTCGTTCCACGATAGATACTCCACACTCACGGAACTACACCGGCTTTCTCACTCTCCGTACACTACCGTCTACTACTGGACTTCACTTCTCGACAGCTCAAAACATTCTGATCTATATTTTTCATTCATTTCCCTACTTTCTAAATATCCCTTCCAGATTCACAAATCAACCTTCCACCACCAACTCTCATTCGCAGTATTCCTCAAAACCAATTTTTAATCTTTCTAAATATGCTTAATGGATTTCAAAAACGAAATAGTTAATTCCCATTCTAAAATTACTTTCTACTATTTACAAAATTTAATGACCTATTCTCTATTTCAACTGAGTCTTATTTAGCATCGGCTAATGATCGAACCTTCCGCGAACAACGATAATGACCTATTATCGATTCCAACTGAGTCTTATTTAGCATAGGCTAATGATCGAACCTTCCGCGAACAACGATAATGGTACGCGCCATTCACTTTGTTTATTCTAAGCGCATTTTCCCGAGTTTCGTTTAATCACTTCTTAAAATTAAATATAACAATTGGTTGTATACAGGTTGTTCTAAATTTATATGCCCGTGGTTGAGAAAATTGAAAATATTTTATATTAAATTGAATTTTGTCTATAATTATCAAAATTTAATTTTCATATCAAATAGAAATATAACAATACATTGTAAATTATGATTCGTGAGTGCTCCTAGTATCATTTAACGTGTCTTGGTTTGTTAACTTCTACTGCAGCTTTAAATTCTTCTGCAGCTAATTAAATAATTCTGTTTTTAGCAGCATTGCGAAGCGTTTCATAGCTGACAATATTGAATGAATGAATAATAGATTATTATGAATATGTGAATGGTAGAATACGATATCATCTTATAACATATAGGATGAAAAGAGTTATAGATTTTACTATTTTATTTCATCAGTCCATGTGAATGTTCTTCTCAAAGATTCTTGAACTGTTTTGGTCTTGCATTTTTAAGTTAAATATTAGTTTATATGGGACTAAACCAAAATATGCACTCAAAATAATATGTCGGATGCCTATGTTAATGCTAAGGTATATTAAGTCAACTATCAAATTGGTATCACCATCTAGCGTCAATTTATAAACATTTATTTATAGGTTAACACCATTAATCTTTTTATTTTAAAATTTTTTGAAAACAATTTCCGGATTGGAAGCCTAGACGTCAAAACAAATATAAAATTGTCATTACAATCAATTGTGATTTAATCCCATATAAAATATTACATATTCTTCTTAAAGATTTTATTCATGTAAACATTTCTAAATATCTAGTTGAATATATTTTCTGAATGAAAATTTATGCCAATATCATAGATCAAATAAATTTACGGATATTAAAATCAAGTGATATGTGAATAGAATATTCGGACATCTTGGCTATTAATGCACCCCATGTAACGCACAGCTGAATCTTATGTTTGTGCGTCACAGTGTTGCCATGCCATTTCTTTCATAATTATTTCAATCAATGTTAAATGTACCTACAAGAATAATAGAATAAGAACGTTTACTTCTCCGTCATTATACTAGGTAGAATGACAAATGAGGTGTCAAATGAAAGCTTATAATCAGAGGATAGTACTAAAGGTGAGCAATTAGACCTAGATTGTCTGTCCCTCAAAAAATAAGCGTTATATTGGGGATTTCTAATGTCGACATTAAAAGTTACACTATTTTTTTCTATAAAACATTTTGATCTAAAACTTACCAGAAAACTTCTTTGTACTGTCTACTTTCAAATAAACGTGATTAAGAAGCTAAAGTTTTCGTCACACAAGTTTTGCGATTAAACTTTGCAATGCACAAATCCGCACCTTTTCTTTGAAAAATTCATAACCTTTGTCATGATAAGAATAAAAACTTAAAGCAGGTACCTTTGTCTTCAAAAATGTTAAAGCTATATACTGTAAAAATTTCAGAAAAAAATATTAAAATGGAACAGAGTTGTAGGGTAAACGCAAAAAACGTGATTACATTATTTTTTATTTTTAGGTTAAAATTGCGATTTTGACAATGTTCCCCCAGATAAAATTCAAAATAAACCTCATTTTCGTTTTCAGCACCCTCGAAAATATAAAGTATGAATAAAATTAACCATTCACCCCCCCGTGGTCAGTATCTCGAAAACTAAGCGAAAACCAATGCCAAAATCTACAGAGACATATTAGGGTGCATTAAGACCAAGATGTCCAAATATTCAACATATACAGCATTCAGTCCCCAATAATTAAGCAGGCGATGTGACATCGGTAATATGGCAAATATGATAGTGGTACACTACAATTCGATAGGAGATGAGATTAGAAATTTCGAGTTGAATTATTATACTGGGAGATTATTGGATTTGAAAATATTTATACTCCGTCTCTCGTTTTTGGTAGTTTTGGCTGTTATGGACGATATACCTCTTTTACCTGAATTCTTTACATTTTTGAATGATTCTATCCTTTTTTGCCATTGTGTTGTTGCCAGTTCCATTTTCTGTCAAGCATCTGAATTTTATGTTAAAGTTTGTGCTCTGTGGCTTTGATATTAATTGGCTGTCGAGTCTCTAGCCATAATCCAAACGCTGGCTTGATTGAAAAACTCCACTTTTCTGGACTGTCTACCTCTTTCATAAAAAATCATATATTATACCTAACACTATAGAAGTTTTCAGAGCATTTAGATCCTAGGTAATACTGTAATCTTTGATTCTGCGTTTAAGTTTTTCAAAAATACTTATTAGTTTTCTCAGGATTCGAAAAAAATGAATGCAATTAAAAAGCGTTGGCCCAAAATTTTCGGCCTAGGCTCTTAAGAGCTCTAACCTCCGCACGTGACGAACATGGATCCACTGGTATAGACCAGAGTCCAAGGAATAGTCGAAACAGTGGATGTCAACACGCCAACGTGCTTTGAAAAGGCGAAGACTGTCCTATTGGCCGGGAAGGTGATGGATACAGATTCCTGGGATACACAGGGTATGATCTACATAAACTTCCTGGAAAGCGGTCACAAGGCTTTACTATACCTAATTATTTGGAAAATTTGACGCTGAATTACAGAAAGAACGACCCCATTCGACGAAGAAAAAAGTGCTCTTTCACCATGACAACCCACCCGCTCACCCCTGCTCCATTACCATGGCCAAATTGGTGGAATTGGTCTACTAACTGCTGTCCCATCCACCCTATTCTCCACATTTGGCCCTGTACGACTTATAGTTCGGTCCAAACTTGAAAAACTCACTCGTTGAGCAGAAATTTAAGTCGACTGAGCAGTTCATTGCAGCCACAGAAGTCTACTTTGCAGACCTCGAGAAAACTTATTTCTGAGACGAGTTAAAGAAGTTGGAGCATCACTAGGTCAAGTGTATCGATCTAAAAGGAGAATATGTTCAAAAATTAAATCACCGCTTTTCACAAATTTTTTATTTTTCTTTTGTACTTTTGTAGGCTAAGGACTTATCGGATGGCCCTAGTATAAGTTAAAACACGGACAGAGAAATTCACTTTATTAAATGACTATTTAAATGTGGCGCAGTCGTTCAAATTAACTCCAAAATTATCGTTTGTCTTTTGTTTTCACTTTTGTTTAATTTCTTGGTAGCAAATCATGGAGATTATTTGACTTATATCCACTTTTAATAAATCAACAGTTACTACTCGTAATTATTCCGACCTCAGTGAGTTAGCAAAACAAATAATACTACTTACAATTTCATAGAACCCGTCCTTCATTCATAACAAACAAAACTTATCTTCATTTAAAGCCGTGCCATAAAAGCAAACCTTAAGGTAATTTAATCTTTCACTACAATAATTCCATTTTATGCCGTCGGTGGCGGCATTCGCCCCGCTTTGACGAGGAAAGTAATTCAGCCATCTCTCGCATCCCCCATTGTTAACCAGATGGAAAAAAAGCCAGTCGACACTCCACTTTTATTCGCTCCGTGCCTGTCACGTAGCCAGCCCTCCCCATAAATCCTCAACTCCGATATGTTTGGAAATAAATTCTCTCCAATTTTAATGCCATTGAGAAATTCGCTGGAAAATGGGATCTATTGGTTCGCGTTACTCTAATACGGCACCTCTCGAAAATTATTTTCATCGGCCTTTGTCGTGTTTCAATAAAAAGAACTAACTTTTAGGGGTTAATTTAACCTTGTTTAATGACACACTGGCAAATCAATAAAAAAATCTTTTTCAAAATATACAAAAAGGAAACATTAAGGATAAAAAGAATTGAACTATTATTACAGCATATAAATTATAATAATAGAGACTGTAAGAATATAATAATCAATGTATAACAGTGAAGTCACTATATTACAATCACAATAAAGATGCACTAAAAAAAACCAAGAGACGTTGAATGTTATGAGGGGCACTCCCAAATCATAATTTAGAATGTATTATTATGCTCTGTATTTTCTCTCTGTTATGAGATTGATCAGCATCTCATTAATTCGATTAATTACTTAATTATTTTAATTGCTACTTATGAAAACAAAACAAAATTTAATAAAACTTTTCAATAAAAAATATTCTCAGGGCTAATTGATTTTAATGTAAACTTACGTTCATAGAAATCGGCCCACTTAAAAATTTTGTCATTTTTGATGTCTCATATTTCCTAAAACTATTAGCCGATTTAAGTGAGTTTTTAAACAAGTTATAGCCTGATTCTTTAACATTACTACTGCAATAATATTGTTGCTAAACAGGTAAATTTTCGTTGTATACCGGGTGTACCAATCAAACTGTGTTTTTTTCTCAAAGTTCGCATCACCCTGTGGAATATTCTAGCATTTAGAAAATCTATCTATCAGCGAGGTTCCTACAGCCTCTGCCGCTTCTCGCATTTCGACCGCCATCGTTTTCTGTCCATCCATTCGTCTTCTTTGATGGCTCTATCTTTCATGATGTGCCGTACATTTTCTTCCCGGCAACTGAAGGTCTTCCCCTTCTTCTTCTTTGGTGTGTCTAATGTAATTTAAAGCTTTCTTTGGTCATCTATCTTCATTCATTCGTTTCACGTGACCATACCACACTAGTTGTCTAGTTTCAATTTTATCTACACTGGAATATACAGTATGTGTCCTCCTTCTAATATCTTCATTCCTGATGTGATCTTTTTTAGATATACCACACGCTCTCCTTAGATTTAGAAAATACTGAAATTAAAACCCAACTATAGCCTCAGGTTTTCTTAACATTTTGTTTTTTGATTCATTCGTTTACGTTGGATAATAAAAAAGTTAGGTACTTTAACAACTAGACATGTTCTTCATCATTACACGGTGTTTTTAAATAAGTGCTACAAACTTTAAGGGGTAGTTGTGCATGAAAAAATAATGACAGTTGGCTTTATAAACTTATGTCCGCAAATGTTTCGTTTCCGAGATACGGGATGTTGAATTTTTTTCTTACAAACTGACGATGCATTTATTGCTTTAAAACCAGTTGATATATGCAAATGTAATTTGGTTGGTTTTAAGAGATAGTTAGTGCGGACTTTTTGATATAAAATTGAGATTTTATATTCACAATTAGCGTGCATACGGGTAATATGATCGGTCATATTACACGTATGAGCGCTAATAGTGAATATTAAATTCTTAATTGTATGTCCAAAAATGTGCAATAACTAATTCTTAGAACCCACCAAATTTCATTGGCATATCTCAACCGGTTTTAAAACAATAAAATAAATCCTATCAGTAGTTGACAATCTTAATATCACATATCACCCTCCAGAGGTAAGGGGTTGATCTGTTACATTAGTTAATATAATCTTTTATTTGTTCCTGTCAGTTCTCTTTGTTCAGATTTTTATTTAACACGTTGACGGACAGTGCGTCAAATGTATAAGCAAGTGTTGTGACACTTTATGTATTTTGCAAAGTAGAATAGGGGAAAATGGAACGTCTATAGACGTTGTGTCACATTACATCAATGGAAATTAGACGTCTATAGACGTTTTGTCCGTCAACATTCTTCTTCGTAGTTCGCATGTTTAGTGTCTCTTGTTATCTTTATTTCGTGTCCTAGGTATATGTATTTTTCCATCAGCTCTACTTTGTTGTCTCCAATATTGATATTTTCGCTAGGTACTATGTTTGTCATGAATTTTAGAGATGTTTATTTTAAGACCCACACTAGCACACACTAACTGAAGTTCATGTAGCATTGTACATATATCTCTTTAAGGTTGTCAGAGAACACCACGATGTCGTCTGCGAATTTCAAATTTGTTAATCTTCTGCCGTCAATGCTCAGGCCTATATCTTCCCAGTTAGGTTTTATACAAGCATATTTTAGTACTGTGGTGAACAGTTTAGGCGATGAGGTAACGCCCTTTTGGGACTCCTCTGCTGATTGGGATACTATCCGTGTTTTTATGTAGTTTCACCGCCATAGATGCGTTCTTGTATGCATTGTAAATTAACATTGTGTATCGGTAGTCAATGCGGCATGCTTGTAGTGCTTCCAGGATTTTTTCAAATTCTGCCTCGTCAAAGGCTTTATGGAAATCTACAAAAGAACTGCAATCTGCATAAAAGCCCAATGATATAGCTATACTAAAATCACATTAAAGATGCACTAGAAATAAACAAACCAAGACAAGTTGAATGTTACGGGGAGCACTCCCGAATCATAATTTACAATGTATAAACTTTGTAAATCATGATTTGGGATTTACAATGTATATACTGTTATATAATTTTTATGGAGAAAATTTTTACCACTGGTAACAGTAGTTACATGGACGTTTCGCCAGTGGCGTTGTGTGATTGTGTATTTGTGAGTGTTCGTAAATTATTAGCATTTGGGGTACAAATTGTAAATTGTATTTTTGGGTATTGTGTGTTGCATAATATGTCTAGTGTATGATTGAAAATTTGCCTACCCTCAATTGTTGGTATGTTCTTGTTGTTCACTTCTTTTGTACGGATTGGCAGCCAAAGCCTGCTGATATATCAATGTGTCTAAAACGTAGAGTTTATGACAAATGTATATTGTCTGTAACATATGAACTGGAGACTATGGCCTTTACAAAGACAAACTTAGAGCATCTCAGTACAACCCAAAGAGCAATGAAGAGGGCCATGCTAGGGATTAGTTTGAGAAACAGGATTCGCAGAATGTATAGCAAGGCTCAAGTCGCAATGGATCGGACATGTTGCCCGAGATAATCCCAAAAAATGTACACAAAGATTAACAAACCGGAGACCAAGAGAGAATAGGCGAGGAGTAGGCAGACCGCAGAAGAGGTGGGCAAATGGTATCAAACAAGTGGATGAGAATTGCCAAGAACAGAATTCGATGGAAGCAAATGGAAGAGGCATATTGTGTCCAGCAGTGGACGAACACAGGTTGAAGAAGAAGAAGAAGAATAAGACATCTGAGTGTGTTGGTTTATTTGAATGTTGTGATGTTGTTGCTTTTTAATTTTTCTGATAAACCCTTTGCATATATTATGGTATTGTTGATATTCTTGAGTCCCTTTTTTGGTGTAGCTGGATTGCTTATGTTGTTTTGTTGTTTTCTTTCTTCTATCTTGTGGATTTTCTTGCTTATAAATGACAATGGGTAGTCATTTTTGTTAAAACCTTTGTTAGCAGATTTTTATTCTTGTAATGACTTTTCATTGGAACAGGTGTTTTGGCCTCTATCAGCCTCTATCATATAATGATTTGATGATTTATTTTTCGATTTTTACACTGTTATTTGAGTGAAAATTCTAATACAGTTGAGTCCGCTAGTCTTTACCCGTGCGTCATTAATACCTGGCGAGATAAAACACATACTTTTTATTTAGCATCATTCTCTTCCACGCATGAAATTAATGACAAACCAGCTGCCGACTGTTATTAAGTAAAAACACATGTTATTTTTATGAACGATTTAGACTCAGTGCATTGAAAAGAGATAGGTACAAAGAAAGACGATTGGGGATGTCTTCACATATTTTAAGTACAATTTCTGACGTTTTGGTTTGTTTACTTTTGTGGCTGTCAGTTTGTTGAATTTTTTGCTGTTATTCTGTCGAATTTTTGCATTTTGAAGTTTTTTATAGTATACAAACAGTTGTTTTCACAACAAATTTTATATTGGAGTTAGAAATTGTTTGATAAGTTTATGTTATTTTACGATAAATTTTGACAACGTACAAAGCTAACCTTATTGTTGACACAGTTGAATGATTGTGTTTAAGGTTCCGCCAAAGTGAATAAGATAACAAAAAGAAAATATATTATTGAATATTTTTATAAATTGTTTATTTATTTATTAATCAATGATAATAAAATAATTTATTAAGCTACTTCAAATGTAGCTGTAATTCTAATTATGCACCTAAATTTTAAAGCACAACTTAAATTTGACATTCTATTTATTTGATAACGTCAAATTTTATACTCTAACCCGTGATCGGAATAATATCCATTTGCTGTTGCGTTAAGTAAATTTTCGACTTATTTCGTATGCTTTAAATGATGACGCACGGGTAAAGACTCGCGGACTCAACTGTATATGTCGGCATACGTTGGGTTTTCTGTAAACTTTGGTAGGATATCCTGTATCTTCTTTGGTGATTAGCATATCCACAAAAAATGTAAATTATTTTTTCCATTTCCATGGTTGATTCAAGTGACTTTTCTTTATTGTTGACGTCAGTGATGTGAATAAGGCCCGTATTTGAAGTAAAAATCAACTTCTGCAGCCTTATACAATATCGTTTTGGGATAGGGACTCTGGATAAATTGTGCTGAGGACTACGCCAAAAAAATAGACTGCAGAGGCGGTGAGAATTTAACAGACTTGAATTTAGTCGATCTTAACAACCTGCAGAAACCTCCCATGATTCTTACCCTGTAAGAATCATGGGAGGCAAAATAAAGACCGTAAGATGAAAGACTAGTTGTTGAAGAATGGGAAGATCGGAAAGGACGCACAAATCCTCGTATGCACAATCGATTAAGTCCCCTGCCAAGCTTTGAAGGATAAACCATGAGAGGCCTTCTTCTTCTTCTTTTTATGTAGACATGACTGTCTGCTTTTCAATGTGCCTCCAGTAAGTTTCATCTTTTTCGGGGTCTTCCCACTGATCGTCTTCCTAATGGGGAACCGTCTCTAGTGGTCCTTACTACTATTTGTTGTCATTCGGCTTATGTGGTCATTCCATTCTACTCTTGCAACGCCTCGCCGCTCATGCGCGGACGCTACGTTGCCACACCGGCTGTCGGATGACACCAAAGGCGTAGCCCGCTATGCTCTAGTGGAGATGGGGGGGTTCGTTGAGGCTTCTCTTTTAAGCTGAAATAGATATTAACTGGGCGCCAGGCAAGTTTGCCCCACTGCCCACGCCTAAAGTAGACTGCAACTCCAAACCTACCAAATTGTTGCAGTACCAATCATGTGGTGTATGGAACAAATGAAATTAAGCGATACCTCACGTAAAAATTATCTATTAATAATAAGTAAATAAGTAATAAATAAATTTAGTCCGTAAACTTGCATTAATTAACAAAGAAAATAATAAACTGAATCATAATAATACCATAATATTGAACAACCACAACGATAACCTACAAAGTAACTAGATGTGACGAAGCAAATAGGGTTTCTAGCCCTCAAAATTAACCGAAAATTATAAGCGTCGCGTGAGCTCAGGCGCAACCGCTGTAAAAAAACAGTATAACAAACCGCAAACACACTAGGTACTATTCACAAATAAATTAAAATTAATAAAGGCTAATGAACATAAACGCATAAAAAAATAAATTAATCAAAATCCTTATCTTAATTCTGTAGTGAGGTATCCAACGATGTATCCAATTCCCATGAGAAGAATAACAATGTAACATATCAACAAACGTAAACAAACGATTTCAAACACAACAAAACTAAATACTGAAAGAAGAAATCGGAAGTACTTAATTGGAAGTAAACGTAAATAATCGGAATAAATGGAACTAAACGGAAACCCTAAAGGAGAAAAATAGTATTAGAATATCTACTTGTATTTACTTACACTATCATATTCTATAAAACTAAATCTAAAATTACTAAGTTAACCTGAACTGTCAAAATGACGTCTATTACTACAACAATTAATATTAAGAAAAATAAAAACTAAAAACTGACTGAAATGACGTCAGAGAAATAATTCTATTTTAGTAGCAATGTCAAATAAGAAAAAAAATGAAAACTGTAAATTAATGTAGATTTCTTCAAAATGACGTCAGAGCAACGATTCAAATTCTATATCAATCAATAAATAAGAAAACAATAGAAGATCTTATACTAACCTTTGGCCAGAAGGGTTTTCCAGGGGGTACATATACAAAAAACTCTTCTACTTCCCACAGAGTATTTCCAACAATAACTAGGTCCAACAATAGAAGATCTTATACTAACCTTTGGCCAGAAGGGTTTTCCAGGGGGTACATATACAAAAAACTCTTCTACTTCCCACAGAGTATTTCCAACAATAACTAGGTACTATCTACCCCTATCTATTTTGTGCTTTAAGGCCTAATAACTGCAATAGAAAAATAACAACTCTCAGAGAAACGAATAAATAAAAAGCTCGGAAATCAAAAATGCACGTATTGCAGTGCTTAAGAAATCGAATGAGACATACCTGATGTTCTCTTCCTTCAGAATGGTTTCAAGGAATCGTCACGGCATCTTTTTAAAAGTGTAACTTGGAAATAGATTCCGTATAATACGGTGTGAACTTAACAACTACAGACAATGTACCTACAGCAACACTCAGGGGCGTAACAGAGGGCCCCGCAGCATGAAGCTTGCGGGGGGGCCCCAATCGCTTAAGGGGCCCCATCTTGTCATCTGATATTATGTAAAAATCTGTTATTCTTATATTACTTTTACGTTGTCTGTTTAAATTTAAAAACGTAAAAATTTGTAACTAGACGTATTTGCCAAGTGAATCATCTCATAATATCTAGAAACTTAATCCCTTCCGGCCTACCGAAATTTTATGGCAGCGACAATAAACTATATAATGCTTTGTACGTGACTATTGAAAGATATTAGAATTGCAATTTGCCGAATTTAAGAACAATATTTTTAAATCTAAAAATGGGTTTTCTTTCTCTCTGTTCTTTACCTACTTTTAGTATTTCGATACAATATTATCGCCAGTAATTTCATATTGGTTGTTTGCATTGAATGCTATTTATGTTTGTGTTGTTTTACGGTTATAGTGGCATCAGTTTGGTACGCATTTATTTAACAATTATTGACGACTTTTCTTGTGTAATCATTGGACAATCTCTCAACAGATAAACGGTAAGATAAGGAAATTATAACACTTACGCTTTAGTTAGAGGAGTCAATGTAGAAAAACTTGCATAGTTTCGGTTTCGGAAAAATCAAACAAGCTTATATTTTTCTAAAACATTTTTGTTAGTTTATATATCTTATCTTAAAGTGAAAAGTTCTACTCACAGATGCCTCTAATTGTTTATTCATTCTTTAAACAATAAAACTGTTTTATATTAAATAATTTTAAAAGATATCGGTGAATTCATCATTTTACTTTGTTCAAAAATGTTTCTATTTGTTTTTTGATTATGCTGAATTCGAATATGTCATTAAATCAGGCCATAAGTAGGTACGATGTTGGGGGCCCCGGGTCAAAAGTGATCTGGGACCCCCTACCGGGGGTTCTGGGATTAATCACCCAGCAGAAGGAGTCCGGGAAAATTGATATTTAACCACTTGAAAACGCATTTTAATGTACTTCATGACTAATGTTTCCTGTACCTACCTACATATTGCTATTTTAGTTGACCGACACAAAAAAAAATTGAAATCACATTATTTTAAGCTAAATAATTACCATCAATATAACATCTTTTCTGTTTTCATAAAAAATATACTACATATATTATTACTTACATTCTTCGGCTATAATGTAGGTTTTTAATCGCGTTATATTGCCTATAGGCAGTATAACGCGATTACAATCGCGGGGCCCCCTTCGCCGGGGACCCCGAGGCACTACCCCGGTTGCCCCAATGGTAGTTACGGCCTTGTCAGACATTACAATTTGAAAATTCAAAATAAATTTTTTTGAGCACTTATACAGTATGTCTGCGTAGCTTCGAACCATATGGGAAACATTTTTATTATCAATTTTACGAAAAAAGTTATTCTTCATGAAATGCTCTGAATGGTCTTAACTTTGAGATACAAAATAAGCCAGATAAACCATCAGATATCAAAGCTTATCAATTTTATACGAGGTAAGTCAAAAAATAGGAATTTAACTCAAGGATAAAGTTCTTTTATATTATTTTAACTATATACGATTTTAATATGTAATTACATCCTTGTAAATAAAAAATTAATTTTTCCAAATATTTCTCAAATTACCGATAACCAACATATCATTTTATTACAATTATAATAACTATTTTATTATTAATTTTTTTTTACGAAAAAATTCTGTATAAAATTCTTATCAGATTCATTATAAAAAGCTCTGCATTATCTCAAAACGAAGATTCAATCGTAATATATCACATTTTACCAACTTTATACGAGGTATGTCGAAAAATATGAATTTCTTTCTAAGAGTTAAGTACCTTTATAAATCACAATAATATTTCAACTGGAATGATATAATTGCATATTTAAACATAGTTTTTAATTGCGAACAACTTTTTATAATAAAATTTTTCAATATTGTAAAATATAAAGGTGGTATAAGTACTATTGAGCGAAATTAATATTTTTTGATATACCTCGTATAAAATCAATAAAATTTAATATCTGATTATTGCAACTTAGGTTTTATACCATGCAGAGGATTTTATGAAGAATAACTTTTTTTTCGTAATATAGATATGTAATAAAAAATTTTCCCATAGGTTCCATGCTACGCAAACACACTGTATAAGAAATCAAGAAAGAATTGTTTTAACATTTAATATTTTTAAAGCTGGTTATTAATGTATTGTAGGTAAGTTGTACAGAAAACAACAAAAGAAGTTGTTTATTTGAAATGGGTCTGTATACCAATAAAGATGAGAAATGTAAGTTGTTATGAACAGTGAATGATAACGCTACCTAACACAAAAAAGTTTTTGTTAAATAAGTCGTATTTAGTAATAGGTCTGGATCCCGCGTATGAAAAAAAGTTGATTGTTAGCAAGCTGAAAATTTTTTAATAGCTTAAGGGTGTCTAGTCGGACAAATTTTGATATATGGAAACACTGGAACAAGGGAAGTTTTAATTGTGGAACAGGTTAAAAATTTGAAACGGTCAGACCACGAAAACGGCACATGTATTTTGTCCGACAGAACAGACTTAAACTCTCCGAACAGAGATTAAACTCTCATGCAAAAATCCGACTGCTATTTATAACCAAATGGGCGTTTTAATGAGTGGAACATGTAGAATATGTCAAATGACAGGAATTATGACAGGTGATAAATAGCAGTCTGATATTTGCATGAGAGTTTAATCTCTGTTCGGAGAGTTTAAGTCTGTTCTGTCGGACAAAATAAATGTGCCGTTTTCGTGGTCTGACCGTTCCAAATTTTTAACCTGTTCCACAATTAAAACTGCCCCTGTTACAGTGTTCCCATATATCAAAGTTTATCCGACTAGACACGCTTAAGCTATTAACAAATTTTGAGCTTGCTATTAATCAACTTTTTTTTCATACGCGGGATCTAGACCTATAATTGTTTAACGCGGGAGTAGTCGCGCTCACTTCAGTCACGTAAGCAGTCGCGCGTAGAACAAAATCTAACAATACGAATTTAAAACAAATTTCAATTTTATAATATTTTTGTTTGCTTGTTATGTTAAAAATATCTATTTCTAACAATTTTAAAACTAATTGGTTCCCACCAAAGCCATAAATTACACAAAAAAAATAAAAATGAGATTAAAAAAAATAAAAAAAAATCCTACGCATTACTACAATCTTCTTCGAGGCACTTTCAAGTGGAAAGTTATGTTGCAAAATTTTTCATTAAGTTATCACGGAAAATGATAAAAAGTTGGATTTTTTATAACGGCGCGACTGCTCCCGAGTTAAAAGGGGCCCCATTTCAAATTCTGCGGGGGGGCCCCGATGGAGTTTGTTACGCCACTGGCAACACTACAATATTCCAAGTTCAAATAACAAAAATTCAGGCCGATATCCCCAATGAGGGTGATCTATCCAAGATCAATTGCCTGAAAACTTATGTTCCAAGTAGCACCCCAATTTTAGAATGGACTACTGTCAAGATGACGTACCGTAACGTATCCATGACAACCCTTGCCAAATTCAAAGTCTGCTATCTATTCGATTATTTATTTAAGAAAATAGGAGAAATGTGGGAAACGATATGAAAGAGTGGAATAATCTTATTAATAAAAATAATATATAGATGATTGAATTTTTAAAACGTAAAACTCTTCTGTTTTTCACCCAGTTATTAATGTTGTCCACCTTGCATCTCCGTCATATATCTGCACTTCTAGCTCTATCCCATAGTGTCTTGCCATCGATTTTTCGCAGTGTTTTTATTTCATCTGCCGTGCAGTTTAACACTGCTTGGGGTAATTGCGGGGTGGATCGAGTAGCTCTGTTGTTACCACAGCCGGTCCTAAGCCCGTATAAAATGTGGAGGGTGATTGGCAAGGTTAGCAACCTACCAATCGTAAAAACGAAGACTGCTCAAATAAATAATGTGAAGCCTCGGAACCGGATTGATAATGAGAGGCCTTGATGGCTCCAATCAGAGTCCAAACAAACCTCCAGCATAGTAAGGTAGCTTCGGCAGAGCTTAGTTTCTTTGAGAAGGTTCGATGTAGCTTTGGTACAAGAGCCCTTTGGGTTTACATGGGCACGATAAGAGGTATATCTGAAGTCGGTGGAGAGCTTATATATTAATGATCTGTCGAAGTCCTGAGGACCTGCATAATAGTCAAACGACATATCAAAACATTACCGTTGGTGAATCTTTGTTCCAGAGACTTAACGACAGTTAACATGAAGATCATAAAGGTATGAGGACTATGAGGTGCAAGGGAGATAGTTTTTGGATCAACATATCTCTCATATGATGATCCCTAATAACCACCAATAAGGAAGTTGGCACAGCTAGTGAGATATTGCAACAAAATGGATTGCAATTAATCATTGGCTCTGATGTGAATGTGCATTACTTGACCGGGATTAGTACAAACATTAATGTAAGAGATGAGCTATTACTACAGTTTATTACAGAACATGATTTATAAATACTAGAAGTAATCACACAAAGAAGTCATATAAAAAATAATTAAGGTATGGCAATGAAATGAAATAGAATTAATAATAGCCATTGATACTTTATGGCAGGAAAAATGTTTCAACTTCGCATAACCGACATCTGAACAGAAGAAGAAGAAGGCGTATCTTTCATAAATACATTTTGACACTAACAACCAATAGCGGAACGGACTTTTAATCCTAAAACTTTAAATTTTTTGAAAAAGATATTTAAAATCACTCACTCACGAGCTACAAATTATTCATTTAATTTTAGTTACATAATATCAGCATATCCATTCAATATAATATATTCATTGGATAATTCACATAAATTGGTTTACATATAATTTCCAAGAGCGGTGGTATTCAAGATTTAAGCTATTTGAAACATGTAATCTTAGGGATTTGTTGCCGATAAAGAAAACGGGATAAACCGGGGTGGAAAGAAGTTGCGGAATAAGTTACTGACTGCGCCAAATCGATTTTTTACATTGGTTCATTCATGAGGCGGCCACCTGTAATATATAAACGGATGTTATTTATGGATCAACAGAGAAAAGGGAATATGTGTTATTTTATTTAAATTCGATTTGAGTTTAATAGAGCAAAATACATTTATGAGTAGAAACATATTAGAATATAGACATTTGTTAAAAAATTAATAATATTCTACTAGATGTACTTTATTTGTTATTGAGAGGGAACTACATATATTATGTATGTATGCAAATGATTATGTATGCAAATCGATTAGAAAGGGAACTAAATATTTTAATAAATTTCTATAAACATTTACAGTTCACCAAGAATAGCTGAAAGTCTGAAATTCTAACTGCCTGCGCGAACAATGAAGTGAGAACGCACTCGGAAGGAAAAAGATAGCATGTACGCGCGGGTGAACTTTAAAATATAGGTACAATCGGAGACACAAATATAGAAACGTAAAGTTTGAATAGTTTCTAATAGGTCCCGTACACAATTATTATTACTGTCATTACTTTTCTTCAGTATATTTGTAGTATTTTTTTACAAAGTGAGATGTAATAAAATAGATCCAACAAAAACCGCTTGTGTTGCTATAAATTATGGCATTATAAACCAAAAATTATATTTTTATATTGACTATATACTTTATATTACCATTATATTGACCAAAAGGTTTCGGAGAAAAAGGGCGTAAGCAGTAGGGTAATAAAGTAGTAATAAAATCGTCTATTGCAATACTAAATAGAAATTAGATGCTCGGTCCCGGTGAAGCATAAATATGGTGTCTTTGTACCAGTACCTTTTGTTAAAAGAGATATTTATAACCTTTCTCGTATCCATTTCCATAGCATTTGTCGTCATCGTTTTATTCAGTCCACACAAACTTTTCACTAATTTAAAATCAAAACTGACATTTTTTTCAGCGACATATTGCTTCATAGAAGCCCATACTAACTCTATAGGATTCAAATCCGGATAATATCTTGGGTAACCGTAAAACTGAATGTCCTTTATCCTCGAGTATTTTGTCAATTTCATAGGTTTTAAACAGAGGTTTGTGTAATTTTAAAATGTATAATTCAAATTTCAACATGTCATCTGTAAAGGAAATATTTCGCGTTGTCAGCTACTGCTACATTTCTGCTTTCCTCGAAGACATAGTTGGACATTTCTCAGTTTGTACGTTGTGATACGGTGCATTATCAATCACTAAAACGCTGTTCGGGGGCAAATTTGGTATCAGTTTATCCTGAAGCCACTTTTTGTAATTGTCGTAGTTCATTGTATCATGATAATCTCCTGTTTTTATAGTAGGTTTGTAGCGCAGATAAGCGTTTTTAACAAAACCACTTTCACCTCCAGCATGCACTATCACAAGCATCTGTCCGTTAGATACTGGTTTTTGTATGCCCTTGTTTGAACTATCAGACCAGCTCTTTAGATAGGTATGAGATGAATGGACGTATGTTTCATCCATGTATATAACTGGGAGATTTGCGTTCCTGTAACGTTTCATACTACGTAAGAAATTCAGTCTAAGATGTTGAATATTGGGCTTTTCCATTAATAATTTTCTATTAGTTCTGGTTTTTCGCCAACGAAATCCCATCTTTCTAATTACTGTTCGTAGGCTTTCTATGGAACCCGAGTAGTTGTACTCCTCTGCAAATGTTCTGTGTATGCGTTTCACAGTTGGGACTTGTTTTTGTGTTACACAAAAATCCATTAGGTATATAACGTCGAAGACGCCCTATATCAAAATCGTCCAAGCACGTTTTTGAAGCGCTTTTTTTTCTCTTTTTGTTTGGAGTTACAAATGAGGAATATTCGCCATCTTCAATTAATTGCATTTCCCGAGCAATTTTTTGAACGCTGCTTAAACTAACACCTGTTGCCAATACCACACGTTCCTGCACTTTTTTCAAATCTCTACACGGTTCATTGTTTTTCGCTTCATTTATCATAAAATGAATCACGTTTGCTATCACTTCCCGTGTCTGATTATTTAAAACTTTTCCCTTCAGATTCGATTTAAACAAAATTTGCAAATTTTAAATTGATTCTCCTTTGCGGTTCGTACTTACAAAAAATGTTTCGCAGACTGTACCGACTTGTTCACGTTACAAACGGTAGATATTAAGTGAACGCTCAGTGCGAGATCCGTCGGATGACGAATGCGCATCATGGGCGTGGTTATTTTCAGACTTTCAGCTATTCTTGGTGAACTGTACATTATAATATGACCCAAACTTTCTTAATACATACTCAGATTGTAAAAAGCTTGAATATAATATAAATGGGGTTCTTCATTATTTATTGTCACTGGCAGATATAGGCGCGCCTTCGAGTCAGATGATTTTTTATACACTTTAGAATATTTATAAAATATTCTACATTTTGCAATTGTACATCTCAGAAGTCAATCTAATCATTTGCTTTCTAGAGTCCTAATATTGAGGTTTACCCTCAGAGCCAGCAACTCACATTGTGGTGGAGTTCCACCTTATCGTAATGTAAAATGAAGGAAAAGTTCAAACATCACATCATATTTTATGCAAAAATGTAACTTTATAATAAATAACTTATCATTTAAAGGGCTTCACCCAGATATTTTTAGTGGCTCAAAGCATCTATATCTATAAGCAACGCTCATGGTGGAATTGTCCTTCCGAAAACATTTTTAATACAAATAAACCTTTTATAAAATACTAGTGATTTTACCCGTCACCATGCGATGGGGATCCAATCAATAGCCAACATAAAACTTTAAATTTGAAAAAAAATGCTATAAATTACAACAAAACATAATTAAAAACATATCAAAGAAAAAAGTTTTCTTTTGTCTTTCGTTTGGTCCCTAAAGACGATTAAAATCAATAAAACATTCAAATTATAGCAGGCAGCCCAAAACGCGCTTTCATTGGTCGTAACGTCATATCTAAACAATTCGTTGTAATCTAAGGTTTAAATTGTTTTCTAACGTCCTGTGTTCGCTTCTTCTCGATCGACAATGATAAATAAATGTTTGAAGTCGTGGAGTAAAAAATATAGTTTTATTGACAGCTACTGATTATTACACCCTAGTTGTTGGTTAGATAACTTTCTATAATAGACTGCCCTAAATTGACATACACTGATAATTACACTCGGCGTAACTTCGAACAATGACTTCGCACTTGTTAATGAGGTAACTATTCGAAACAGACTGCCCTCAAAAGAGCTCAAATCCCCAATTTATAATTTCACATATAATGTATACCTCAGCACAGAGGTTAATGCATCTATCATAGTAACAAACTTTGAACTCTGAGCTTACAATACAATTTAATCGAGTACGTGATTGCAACACTTGTTCAAATAGAAGTTCAACTAGAAACTAAGAGTTCACCTTAGCTAAGACCTGTCGCCAAGCGTGACCCGTCAAAATAGCCCGGTCAAAATAGCCCCGTCAAAAAAGCCCCGTCAAAATAGCCTCAACACAAAATAGCCTCGACAAAATAGCCCGCACACAAAATAGCCCCGACAAAATAGCCCGCACACAAAATAGCCCCGGTCAAAACAGCCCCGGCTAAAATAGCCCCGGCTAAAACAGCCTCTTATAAACAATTACATAATTATTTATACAAGGTGTCCAAAAACTTTTTTTTAATTTAAATTATTTGACAAAAAGGAAGAATGTATTTAATTTATTTAATTTAAAATGCATTTTACTGTTGCCCGAAAACAGAAAAAAATGTTTATATCATAAATTAACATTGATTTTTGCTTAACTTTATTGTTCAAACTTCCAAGAGGCAGGAAAGACAGGACTCGAGTTCTCTGAAAAGACAATTTTTATTTAATGTGGTTAAGATAAACATCTGAATAGAGGATAATTACCATGTCCGAAAAAATGTATTTTTAAGGAATTATTTCATGATGAATTCTAAAGGGAGCTTTTTTTTCGGGGCTATTTTGTCGGGGCTATTTTGTCGGGGCTATTTTGTCGGCGGGCTATTATTCCGCGGCGATTTTGTCTGCAGGCTATTTTGTCGGAGCTATTTTGTGTGCGGGATATTATGTCGGGGCTATTTTGTCGGAGCTTTTTTGACGGGGCTATTTTGACGGGGTACCGTCGCCAAGCCATGTTTATAGCTGCTCTAGCTGCTCGTCGTTTTTCGTTAAAGTGGGAAGTAAAAGAGTGGCGGTGTTAGTTTCACTCCCAAATAGCAGTAATTATTATCAACTTTTACCACTTCTCCATTTATTTTCCATTATTCTTTAATTTTTCCACCTCCTTGTCTAAACACCATAGCTTTTTACTTGTCCATGTTGATCTTTAAATTCCATAGTCTGCAATACTCCCATAATTTATTGATCATAATTTGTAAAACTCTCTGACTGCTTGCTAACACTACCCTATCAGAGTTTTTAACGTTAGTTGTTAATAAATTCCTTCCAAACTATACTCAAATTTTATTTTAAACATATTTTGATTTTTGTGTAAAGTGGGATAGTTCCCAGGAGTTGGTACTGAGGTACATGAGGTTTGGTGTGCAGATACCAGCCAACTAGTGTACACCAACTTGAGGATTCTGGCGTCTGCAGATCAAACCTCTTGTGAGTGCTGTTTCAAGTAGGGACATATTTGTTCCAAGACTGTTAAGTCCACCGCACTCACGGTACTGCGGCGTCGTTCAATTTTGTCGAATCACACACGGTGTGTGACTGTGTATCTAACAAAATCGTTATGATTTTACAACAGAGAAACTGGTTTCTCTGCTGCCGTACTGCAGAATTGATATCATCGATCACCCGTGTTGAGCTGCCCCCCCCACTTGCAAAAATTAAAAAACAAATAGCCCTGATTTATGAGCTATTTATGAGCTCTCATATTCCGCAAACTAAAAATTTTGAGCTCGTTCCACTGAGCCGGAATTTAATACCTTAGTGGGGGGGCTGAGTCAGCCCCCCACTACTTAAAAATAGGAATATTGAATCGGTTTTTGCGGCAGAATTACGAGCTATTTATGAGCTCTTGAAATTATATAGTTTCAATTTTTGAGCTCATCCCCTTCACCCCCAAACAACCCTTTAATTGATTTAACTTAAGAGAAAGATGCTGAGAAAACTTAAAATATATCGTATTGCGAATATAATTCCTATAGCTTATATACTCTAAGAATAAACTATTAAATCAAGAGATTTCGATTATTGAGCTACAACCCCTTCGCCAGAAAACCACCCTATTTTCCCGGCTTAAGAGAAAGTTGTACTTAAAATGAGTTAAACTAATTATTTGGCGACTACATATCATTTAATAACTTATAAGCTTCCAAATTACGCGCATTTAGATCAGTAAATTGCAATTTATTTTGTATTGTGCAGTCACTGAAGGTAAAAATAAACGATTACCTTCAATTTCGGTGAACCTTCATCGATTTTCACTAAAATTAGTCAGTGGTTAGAGGATACGTCAAGAAACAAAGGTGACATGGTACCACCTTGCGCCTTTACCCTGAGGGTGGATACCGCCCCTTTTCGGGGGTGAAAATTATTTTATAAAAAATAACTGCACAAATAAATAAAAGAACAAATTAAAAGCAAAATTTATTATATAAAGGTAATAAAATAAGTAAATACTTTTTAAGTTATTAAAGATCAAATATTTTAATTATTTGTGAAAAAATGCATGTTTTGAAGAGGTTTTTTGTAAATCACTGAAAAACTGTAAGTTTTTACAAAAAAGTTAATAGTAGTTTAATTCGTATAGCTTATATTCTAAGAATAAACTCTAAAATCACGCGCCTTTCGATTATTGAACTACAACCCCTTCGCAAGAAAACCATCCCATATTCCCGGCTTAAGAGAGGGTTGTACTTAAAATAATTTAAATTAATTATTTGTCGACTATATATTGTTTAATAATTTATGAGCTCGCAAAATATACGCATCTCAATTATTGAATTGCCATTTTCTTTCTATAGTGCAGTCACTGAAGGTAAAAATCAACTATGACCTTCGATTTCGGTAAATCTCCATTCATTTTCACGAAAATTGGTGAGCGGATTTTGATACTATCAACTTTTTCTGGATCTTATTTTTCATAGGTATTTCTAAGTACTTTGACAAGTATTTAGTACCTAAGTGTTATAAAATGCATCTCTTTCCCGTTATTTAAGCTTGAACCCTTAGATTTGAACAGTCGCGGAAAAAAATATACATTTAATTACCAATAACTTACTTTAAATTAACATTAAAGGGTTTTTCAAGTAAGCAATTTATTATATTTTTTATTAGCTTCAATTTTAGTGATGAAAACTTTTTTGTAAAAACTTACAGTTTTTGAGTCATTTATGAAAAATCGCTCTAAAGCATGCATTTTCTTTCCAAAAATTAAAATATTTGATCTTTAATAACTCAAAAAGTATCGATTTATTTTAATCACATTATAAATAACAAATTTTGCTTACAATTTGTCCCTCTCTCGATTTGTGGGGTTATTTTTAATAAAGTAATTTTCACTCCCGAGAAGGGGTGACATGTACCCCAGGCTAAAACCCCAAGTTGTTATTGTCAATTCGTGAAAATAAATGGCGATTTACCGAAATCGAAGGTAATAGTTGATTTTTACCTTCAGTGACGGCACTATAGAAAGAAAATGGCAATTCAATAATTGAGATGCGTATATTTTGCAAGCTCATAAATTATTAAACGATATGTAGTCGCCAAATAATTAATTTAAATTATTTTAAGAACAACTCTCTCTTAAGCCGGGAATATGGGGTCGTTTTCTTGCGAAGGGGTTGTAGCTCTATAATCGAAAGACGCGTGATTTAAGAGTTTATTCTTAGAATATAAGCTATACGAATTAAACTACTATTAACTTTTTTGTAAAAACTTAAAGTTTTTCAGTGATTTACAAAAAACCTCTTCAAAACATGCATTTTTTTCACAAATAATTAAAATCTTTGATCTTTAATAACTTAAAAAGTATTGACTTATTTTATTAACTTTATATAATAAATTTTGCTTTTAATTTGTTATTTTATTGATTTGTGCATTTATTTTTTATAAAATAATTTTCACCCCCGAGAAGGAGCGGTATCCACCCTCAGGGTAAAGGCGCAAGGTGGTACCATGTCACCTTTGTTTCTTGACGTATCCTCTAACTACTGACCAATTTTCGTGAAAATCGATGAAGGTTCACCGAAATTGAAGGTAATCGTTGATTTTTACCTTCAGTGACTGCACTATAAAAAATAAATTGCAATTTACTGATCTAAATGCGCGTAATTTGGAAGGTTATAAATTATTAAATGATATGTAGTCGCCAAATAATTAGTTTAATGCATTTTAAGTACAACTTTCTCTTAAGCCGGGAAGATAGGGTGGTTTTCTTGCGAAGGGGTTGTAGCTCAATAATCGAAATGCTCTTGATTTAATAGTTTATTCTTAGAGTATATAAGCTATATGAATTATATCCGCAATACTATATATTTTAAGTTTTCTCAGCATCTTTCTCTTAAGTTAAATCAATTAAAGGGTTGTTTGGGGGTGAAGGGGATGAGCTCAAAAATCGAAAGTATATAATTTCAAGAGCTCATAAATAGCTCGTAATTCTGCCGCAAAAACCGATTCAATATTCCTATTTTTAAGTAGTGGGGGGGGGGGCTGACTCAGCCCCCCCCACTAGGGTATTAAATTCCTGCTCAGTGGAACGAGCTCAAAATTTTTAGTTTGCGGAATATGAGAGCTCATAAATAGCTCATAAATCAGGGCTATTTGTTTTTTAATTTTTGCAAGTGGGGGGGGGGCCAGCTCAACACGGGTTCATCCATCGATGATTTTGTCGAACGACACCGTCGTATCGTGAGTCTTCTTCTTTACGTACCATCTCCGCGACGAAGGTTGGCAATCATCATTGCTATTTTAACTTTTGACACTACAGCCCAAAAGAGTTCAGCTGAGCTGCATCCAAACCACTTTCTGAGATTTCTCAGCCAGGCAGGACATTTTTCTTCTACCTATGCTGCGCCTTCCTTGAAGCTTTCGTGGTATCGTGAGTGGCCGGCTATAAATCTATAATTATCGACAACACGCCGTTTATCTTAATACTTTTAAAAAACTTATACAGAAGTAAAAACTTCAAATTGTATTCTGGTATAAAATCGTTTATTTAAAAACTATCTAAAAGTCATCCACATGGATTGCAAAACGTTTTCGTTCTAATCAGAACATCTTCAGTGCATTCCGCAAAGTAGTTGTAACTAGTACACCAATGAAGGTGGTAACTTCATAATATATGGCTTACATTATAAATTTTAATAAAATATTGTGACTACTAGTTGATGTTAAAAGATTAAATTATGTATGTGCCTAAAGTGCAACATGCTTCCTTGCTCGAAAAATCTAGGTAATTGCCAT
Source organism: Diabrotica virgifera virgifera (assembly GCF_917563875.1). Taxonomy (NCBI): domain Eukaryota; kingdom Metazoa; phylum Arthropoda; class Insecta; order Coleoptera; family Chrysomelidae; genus Diabrotica; species Diabrotica virgifera. The sequence continues at coordinate 196,088,961 of NC_065447.1, read as the reverse complement.
TTCAATTAGCACTGACCAACTCACTATTGAGATTTTCCCATTGATATTATTTTAATACTTTTACTCTGCAATTTTCAATGTTAATACACCTTCTGCTTAATGATGAGGTTATTAGCGCAAGTAAAATTTTGACGCCTGTCAAAATTTTCAATGTATTTTAAATGTAGGGGAAGTCGGGGAAAAGTGAACCAGTTAAGATTTGTCAAATAAAATGACTTATACAAAAATTATAATTACAAATATTTTTTGTTCATACGATAGCAGAACTATTTGGCTACATATTCCAATATCTAAAAACTAAAGAACAGTTTTATGTAATATGCTGTAAACATATTTGTAGTTATTGTGTTGTATGCTGTTCTTTGTTTTTGGGGCAAAGTAAAACATATCATATCAATTAAATATTTAATCAGGAAATACAATTAAACAAACTTATAGTAGGGGAGCAAAGTATTCTAAATGTGCAGTCACTTGAGCGCTTTGGGGACCTATTGGGTTGTGAAGAGTAGGTCCTAAAACCAAAAAAAGTTAAGTAAAGTTTTCCATTTTAGTGGGCGCTTGCCATTTTTTAATTTAATTTTCCATTTCCAACAATCGTTTTGTTCCGATTATAGCGCCATCTAACCATAATTTGAAAAAATATTTCGAATAAAAGTTGCTTATTTTTACGTAAAGAATCCAAATCTGGATTTGGGGCTCCTATTTAAGATTCTAAAGTAATCCCCCACCCCACCTCCGTGGTGGGTCGTGTTTGGTACCATTCGATAGATTTTTCAAAAATATTGATTAAGTGTATTTTGCATTTTTTCGATCTAATGTTTATTTTGCGAAATATCGCTGGATTTGTATTTAAAATTTTAAATTTACCGCCCACCCCTCTCCGTGGGGGTTATGTTTGGCATCATTCGATAGATTTTTGAAAAATATTGAAAACGTATTTTTTAGTTTTTCGATCTAACGTTCATTTCGCGAATTACTCGCTTTTTTTTGTGAAATTTTTAACTCACCCATTTCGTTACGCCCCGCTCAAATCGTCAGATTTTTGAAATATACACTCTTTTGCATGGACTTAACTTACCTTATCTTAATCTGACAATTTCGAGTATTTTTAAGGATAGATTTTTTTTTCGGGTCCCCCTTAACGAACTCCCCTGTGTTAAGAGCCAATATATGGTAGAGGTACATCTGCAGGGCACCAGGTTTCTACCAATATGATAATCTGACGGGCTCGAGTAACTGCAAAAATCCCCGCTTGGGCTCCCCTACCATTAAAACATAAAATATTCTATATAAACTGGATTTTTCCCTATCTGAGTCTTTAGAGCGAAGCTTTCCCATGATTTGAGATGCAGTTATTACCGAGATATCATCTACCTCTGGAAAGACGAAGATGTTCCAGTTTCCTCTGTACTGTCTCATAAATTTTAGTTCATACGCGTTTTTTAATGGATCTTTAACTTGGGCAACAAATTATTTTTTTATTTTATCATTAGTTAGTTGAACTAATATAAAATCTTCGGCAAACACATTTTTCGTTGTAACTGCAGTAAGCTGGTTTGTTTGCAAAATTTCAACATCTTCATCACTGAAGTATTCCGTGTCACTGGAATCTTCGCACAAGTGGGCGTCACCAACATCATGGTCTTCGGAGTCAGAAAATTCTGGAACAGCAATTTTTCGTTTTACTGCAACTTTTTTTTTAACTATTTTGCCTTCTGTTGTTCTTTTTCTGCCTTCAGGTCAGCAAGGTAAGGCGAAGATGTTATTACCGTTGTAGATCCTTTTTTTCTTTCCGTTCTCAGAGCAGTTTTAGGAGCTACTTTAAGGACAGGCATTATATCTCTTGGGGATATCGCTTGGCTAAAATTGGCTAAATTTGGCATTTGGTATGGAGTTCGTTAGCTACCGAAACATTTTGCAGTTGATAATGTGACGAGCTAGAGGGTTTATGGATAGTCTATATATCTCTTGATGGCACCAAGTTGTCTAAAATGTTTGAATTTTTGACAGCGCCTTGAACTTCATTAGATGTTGAACGAGTTTGTTTTATTTGTGAAGTATGTCCATAAAATTTATTAGTGGATAGTGGAGGTAGATTTTCATTTATTCTGATTTTCTGACTAACCGTACTGAAACTACCAGCCCAAACGTGATCATGTGATCATTTTTGGGTGCATTACAGCGGTCGGCAACATCTGCATTATCACAAGTGATATTTTCTACACCGCCATTGTCATTATTTTGAGTTAAAAGAGGACGGTCAGTAACCTCTTCAACCGCAAATGCCATATCTGGGAAAATGTTGTTATCATAAGGACAAATTCCCGTTTTTTAAAAACCGGATAAAGCGTTTTCAAGTGTTGCAGCTCTCATATATGCTTGACCAAATATTTCGCTCACATCATGTATCGTCACTAATCTTTACCAGGATTATTTCTTAGCCAATTCTGAACACCCTGGCTGTAATATGAACTCAACGGAAACATAAACGCAACATCAAGAGGCTGCAAACGTTGAGACGTGTGTGGGGGAATTGTGATAATGTGAACGTTATTTTTCTTGCCATTAAAATCAAATCTAAATTTTTAACATGTGTTGAATGACCGTCACAAATAAGTAACACTTGGTCTTCTTCTGTTGGCTTAGCATATTTTATAAATGTGTGAACCATGTTGGTGCAAAAATATCACTTTGCATCCAACCTGAAGGATGAGGAACTACTATACTTTTAGGTGATAGACTCCTTGAGAAGTTGGGATTATTTTTTACACGAGGGAATATCAGCAGAGGTGGTATATATTGACCTGCTGCATTAAAACAAATTTCTGCAGTGATGAGTGTACCTCGCTCTGCTCTACCGACCTGTTTTTTTCCTTTAAGAGATAACACTTTGGATTGTCTATTTGGAACTGTACTAATTCCGGTTTCGTCACAGTTATAAATTCTACTGGGAGAAAATTTGTAAGTGTCCATAAGATGTTTTAAAAGATCAAAAAAGTTCTTGACATTTACTTTATTAAATGCAGATGCTCGGGCTGCAGATGTTGCCTTCGGTGTTCGAAGAGATAAGTTATGGTGTCTTTGCATAAATTTGGAAACCCAGTTTCTTCCTGCTAGTTGTTTTTCTTGAGAAAAAGTGTGCGGAATATTATTTCTTTCAGCATATTGATAGGCAAGGTGCCTAAAATTCTGAATCGTTAAACCAAACAAATGTCGTTCTATGTCAAGTACATGCTCATTTAATTCGTTTTCCTGTTTTGGCCTAAATACTGTTCTAAATCTACCCAGCCCTCTCTTTGCTGCGAGGTCAGATGTTCTATCTAGTTTCAGTCTTCGGAATAACGTTGCTGGTGGCACATTAAACTGTGTAGCAGCTGCTTTATATTTTAATGTTCCCTCCCGAACAGCATCAATAGCATTTTTCATCGATTCCTCTAACCAAAACTGTTGATTGCTTTTACGAACATACGTTCTAACCATTTTACCTTAAGAGCAGCCAAAGTCCGAAAATTGAATTTTTTAAGTTTCTTGGGTTATGATTGAAAATTATTCTCTGGAATCTTCTCTTTCCAACGGTATATAACACATTATAGTAGAAAATATCCATGGTTACAAAATTATTTGTCTTTTAAACGTCTGCGCTCAACTTGCAGTGTACTACTTTTGATGTCAAATATCTCTGGATCCTTAAATGATAGAAGGTCCAAATTTTTACCGTAGTTCTAGATAGATAGTATCAAGTCCCGCGTAAAGTTTTATTGAAAAATGTACAAAAACAAGTAAAATAAAATCTAAACTTTCTTGGGTTTTTTAAGAGTATTTTAAAAAAATTTAAAATAAATGTTTCTTTTACTGTAACTTTACAAAAATCTACGCAGGACTAAACAATATATCTAGTTTCAAAATAAAGAAAAAATTAGGTCTCTAAGTGCTTTGGTTACAGAGCTATGTGACATAATGTTAATATTGTCTAAATGGGACTTCGGGTGCCCTTAAAGAGAAAATTCTCAACATTAAAAGTGTACTTACTCCATCAAACAACTAATTTATAATATATCTATAGTAGTTTTTTTATCCGGTTTAATTTTAGGCCATACAAGAATTAGTAAAATAATCTCGGATAATTATTAAACCGAGATTTACAAATCCCGACTAAATATAGTTTCTAACCTTCAACCTTCAATAAACACATTCTACAAATCTACCTACTACAAAACAATAGTGGGGATAAAGTGAACCTAGGATCACTTTGGCCCTTGTGAAAAACTTCACTTTACCCCACACTGGTACTTTTTTGACATTTGCTGTTAATGTGAAACTGTCATTACATATCATCTTCGTTTTCTTGCAAAACTATCTCTAATTAGATGCCTAACATAATAGATTAACAACGTTTGAAGGTAATAATAACTATTTGAGTTATACATTAGATTACACACTTACCAGATTAGATTTTTACCACAATAAAATAAAAATTTCTTCCACAACTTAGCAGCTTTCGTCAAACGTGTTCTCGTCCTAAACACACTGTTACCAACTTCTTCTTCTTCTTCTTCTTCTTCTTCTTCTTCTTCTTCTTCTTCTTCTTCTTCTTCTTCTTTTTATATAGATATTACTCTGTCTGTTTTTCAATGTGCCTCCAGTAAGTTGTCATTCCATCTTTTTCGTGGTCTTCCCACTGATCGTCTTCCTATTGGTGAACCGCCTCTCGCCGTCCTTACTACTCTATTTGCTGTCATTCGGCTTATGTGGTCGTTCCATTCTACTCTTCTGCTTTTTACCCAGTTATTAATGTTGTCCACCTTGCATCTCCTTCGTATATCTGCACTTCTAGCTCTATCCCACAGCGTCTTACCACTGTTACCAACTTAAATATATTAAATTTACGTTTGAAACTATATTACTGGCGCGAATAATTTAAACTTTAATATTTAAAAAGATAGTTTACTTTGCCCCAACGGTTCACTTTGCCCCAAATTCCCCTAATAATTTTTTTCGGAAACTGAGAAAACTAATAAGTATTTTTGAAAAATTTAAACGCAGAATGAAAGATTACTTTATTACCGAGGGGAGAGTCCCTTAGAATGAATAAAAAGTCTCTTTTGAATGAGATATTTGAAACTAAAAATCACACTTAATTTTCTCTTAGCTTTTCACCCCTGTAACTTATTAAAATAAACCTTATAGAAGTTTTAAGGGACTTTTGGCCCATGGCAATAACGTAATCTTTCATTCTTCTTTTAAATTTTTCAAAAATAACGTATGGTCCTAAAGTTTTGGGAAAAATTTCAAAAGCATATAACTCTGACCACAATAATCTTATATTTTTATTAAATTATTCAACAATTTAACTTAACTATCCTTATTATAAATCAAAATGCAAATGACAGACAAGGGATCATTATTTTCGATTTGCCTAATAATTCCCCTGACACGTTGCATCATCCTTTGGACGACCTCGGCGTCAATTTCTCTAATTTTTGTATATATGCGGCGTCTTAACTGTTCCTGATTTTGTGCTTCCCATCCGTTATTATAGACTTTCCGACTTAATATTGCCCAGAACTCTTCAATTGGACGAGCCTGAGGTAGGTTGGGGGGATTGTCTGCTTTCGGTACAAAGGTAATGTTGTTAGTTTCGTACCAGTCCCTTGTGATCCTCGCGTAATGACATGAAGCAAGATCTGGCCAAAAGACTATTTGATCATTTGCATGATGTGTGTTCACAAACTGAAGCAATTTAGAGAGACATCTTTGAATATAAATATCTGCGTTTAAGGCTTCGCCTCGAACAACCAAAATTTTGTCCTCAAATTTTTTCTTACTTTTGAATTTTATTTCATCAGGTACATTTTCGTAATCGTTCGTGTAAAACCCATCGTTACCCTTCATCTCAGAGTTGGACAAAGTAAAATATTTTTCATCGTCCATCACGATCAACTTGTTGACGAAATTCACTCGCCTTAACGCGCGGCAACATCTCGGAATTCTCTCTAATTGATCCTCTGTGTATTTTGGAGCTTTCCTTCTTGTCCGGTAGATAATATTGTTACTCGATAGGGTCCTGTATACTGTAGTCTTTCCAACATGAAATCTTCTGGCCAGTTTTCGCTGTGAGACCCCAATTTTGTTCTTAGCTGCTTCAATCAGTCTTGCATCTCTTATATGGTTCAAAATCCGCGGTCGGCCACTTTTACGCAAGTTAACACATGGTATCCCTTCTTCACATTCTCTGATTGTGCGATAAATTGTCGATTTGCTTATGTTTTGATCTCGATAAATATTAACAATATCTCGTTTCGACATTCGCCAAATCATATTATAAACACCTCGACGAATATCAATTTTATAAGACATTTTGCAGAACACAAACCAAAATATTCTGCTTTGTTTATTAAATGTCAATAACTGATGACATTTCAATTCCATGGCCTTCTTTGTTAAATGCATTTTGCTTCTCAATGAGACCAGGTGAAATTTTTCCCAAAACTTTAGGAACATACGTTACATATTAGTATTCTCAGGATTCGAAAAAAAAATTAATCCCACATAAATAGCATTGAAGCCGAAAGTTTGTACCAAACAGAAATTTTCACTTCAATGTAAAAGTTTTTTAGTTATTATTTTATTTCCAACAAACAAAACCAACATTTTGTCCGTTCCGAACAAAGAGCTTTTTCAATTTCATAGTGATTATTAATCAACACTTCCACCAACATCAGGAAAATAAAAAGAGCCATTAAAGCTGTAAATCGAATTAATGAACACCTCCAGCCGAAAGCGCAGTTCAATTTTCCACCTTAACTATGCTAGATCGTAAATTTGATATAATCTAACCGAAATTGATCAACAAGCAGTCGAGCAAATTTAATTCTTACGTTCCTTTCAAAATAGTAGAAACAGGTCTAATACATTGGTAATAGATCAAACTCCCTGATACAAACTCAAAGAGTTCAATAAGGCCATAAAGGAAACGGTCCCCCTTTCCGAGCAACTCGGAGATTTGCTGGGTAAAGGACGAATATCTGTTGCGGCGTTGCCAAGTTATTTTGAAATTTTCCCGTAAAATTGATATAATGTTTAAACGTGTAGTTTTATATATTATTATGTCTTATATTTTATTAAAATATATTATAGAACAGCGGAAAACACACGAAATAAAGTCAAACATGAATCACTAAGCTAAACCAGCAAATAAATAGGACAAGTGAAAATAATGCATGGCATGTAAGAAGGTAATAAGAATACTAAAATAAAACAAAAACCATTGAAGTCATAAGAAAACAGTAGGTGAATGACCAAAAAGATATATTTCAACTGGAAGACAAAAATGAAAAAATAGTTTTAAATACAGAAATTGCATACGAATTCTACAAATAAATAATTGTTCTGAAGCTATTTTCTTGTGGTATCTAAAATTAGTTTATTTTGACGGTTCGATTTTCAGTTAGGAAATCGTTCACCAAAATAAAACATTAATAAATTAAACAAATTTTTATTTGGTGACTTGGTAAAAAATTCTTTGAATAATTTAATTTTATCTGACTCATTCATATTGACAAATCGGACATACACATCCCAGAGAACGGCAGTTCTCGCCAGTGGCGCACAACCCCCGTACATGCGACACTATACGTACACGAAATTTTCGATTTTCTAAATCTGACTGAATTGAAAATTGGGCCAAATGCCATCTTAAATTATACGAAAAGACTCGCCAATCCATATGTCAACCATCTATTTTGGTCCAAGGGTGTGGATTTTGTGGCCCTTCCCATTTAGGGTGTGTTTTTCGTTCTCGTTCCCAAAAATCCCAAAAAGTTTGAAAATACATGTCCGACTTTTGCAGCATCTGATAGTACTGATCATTACCTTTCCAAGGCATGTTTGATTTTTAAAATCGGTTATACCATTCAAAAGTTACCGAGCTAAGAAATTTTATTCAATTTCTATTTAAAAAGGGGAAAATGTTTGTATGCAGGTATGTGGTTATGTGTATATGTTTGTGGAAGAGTTACAGCTATCTGAATTTTTTTTCTGTGTTTCAAGAGGGGGTCAGGGCCGACTCTGAACCGGTGTAGTTTGTGACTTTCGACCACCCATAAGCCAGCTGTAGGACTGGGTAGGTACAAAACGGCATATTTTTTGGGCATATATCTTAGATTCAAGGCAAGACAGGAAAACCGCAAATACCCCAAATCAATAGCGTTGAGTTAAGATTTCCATTGGTGAATAAGCGGTTAGGATCAGACATATACACGGCTCAGTATAGCCGAAAAACTAAAAAACCAAACTTTGAAAATTTTGGTTTTTCGACAATTACTCAAAATTTCAACCTACGAATTGCGCCAATAACTGAGGGTTTGTAGGAGAAACGCGTCTAACAGTATATACCTCATATTTGGGAAAATTCAATTTTTTAAGTTATAGGCTTTATAAGTGTGATCAAATTTATTTCCTATGGGAAAAACGGTTATTCAAGCTCAATAATTACTGTAATATCTTCAGTTATCATACTTGCCCTTGGATGCATCAGATACTACTTGTCAATACTTTTCAAACCCATGTTTAGTGATCAAAAGCCGTTTCGAAGGTATCAAGCTCTAAAGTATAATCCATTTGACCATTATCGCCGAAATGGTTTATGTAGTTGTAAGTTGTAATGGTTACGACGCTTAATTTAATAAGGCAATCCGAGTTCATTTACCGGCCATCCCAATATTTTTTTCAATCTATCTCGAATGGAAAATACATCTAGTGTACATTCGATTGACACCAGATCATTTGAGAGATAATGCTAGAAAGGCGACCATTTGGATGGAATGGATGGAAATATGCTTTATTGTCATGAAAAATTGTACAATTTTATCGACAAAGCTTATAAAAAGTCAAGAAAACAAAACAATAACAATCCAATTTACTAAAATTACATAAATCGTCAATATAGGTATTTACAATAATAATAATAATAAAGTTAAACAGAAATAATCAATTGCCAAATTTTAAATAAATTGCAAATGCATAGTCTACCTAGTAATTAATAAGTTTAAAAGTTAAGCTGCTGCATATGACACCCAAATATAGACAAAACAAAAATCATAATAAAAATACTACTTGTGCAAAGGGTACTGTAATTTCTTAGTTATTGATTAAGAAAATCTTCTACTGAATAATATGGTCTTTCAGATAGGTAGGCTTTTGTCAGTTTACGGAATTTGGGGAAAGATGCTGAAGATTTAAGTTGTAGAGGGAGATGGTTGTAAAGTTTTTTTGCGGAATATAATATAGATTTCTTTACTAACTCAGAGGACGGGGTCGGCAAATAGACGTCAAACGTAGAATTTCTCGTGAAGTAGTCATGATTAGGTCTCGGTGGAAAGACATGTAGATGTTTACGAATTAAGCAAACGGTTGCTAAAATATACAAAGATGGAAGGGTTAAAATTCCGTGATCTTTAAAGTAACTTCTGCAATGTGTTGTTCTTCTGAGGCCAAACAGATACCTAATTGCTCGTTTTTGTAATTTGAAAATAACATCGAATTGGGCAGCTGTACCAGAACCCCTAAAAGGAAGACCATAACGAAGATGTGACTCGAACAAAGAAAAATATGTTATTTTGGAAGATGCTAAATTGAGTTCATTCGAAACAGATCTTATAGCATAGCAAGCTGAGGATAGTTTCTTCCTTAACAAATCGATATGGTGGGACCATTTAAGGTTGCTGTCTAAAAAAATACCAAGAAATTTTACAGAATCAACGGTACTGATCTGGTTGTTATTAAGACGTAAGGGCTGAAGAGCTCCTTTATAAGACAATGCTACTGTTTTATCTACGTTAAACGAGAGTAAATTAGAGTCAGACCAGGTTTTTATTGTAAGTAGATCTGCAGTAGATGTTGCAATATTTGAGTTGCTCCAAGTGATACTGGTATCATCAGCAAAAAGAAAGATTTTTCCATCGATTTTTAAACTAGTGATGTCATTAATAAAGATAAGGAAAAGTAGAGGACCCAATAGAGGACCCAATACTGAATCTTGAGGTACCCCACATACAATGTTTTTGAGACTAGAGTCCGTATCATTTGCTCTAACCAGTTGTTTCCTATCATACAAGTAAGATTGGAACCAATCTAAAGAAATACCTCGAATTCCGTAGAAATTTAGTTTTTTTTATCAAAATGTTATGATTTACACAAACAAAAGCTTTGGCGTAGTCACAAAAAACGGTGGCAGTGTGAAGATTATTGTTCAGTGCTTGATAAACCTCATGTAGTACAGAGAAGATGGCATCAGTGGTGCATTTATTATTTAAAAAGCCGAACTGATTTTGTGATAAAATGTTGTTTTCAACTAGAAAGGACATAAGTCGGGCTTTTATGAGTCTCTCAATAATTTTGGAGAGTACCGGTAGTAGTGCAATAGGTCTATAATTGCAGGTATTAGATATTTCACCACCCTTATGAAGAGGAATAATGATGGCTGTCTTCAGGCACTCTGGAAATATACCTTTCTCAAAGGAATCATTAATTAGTGAGATGAGGACTTTTAACACATTTTCTGGGAGATTAGAAAAAATTTTTATCGATAGACCATCAGTACTACAGGAAGATTTGCTTTTGATACTATTGATTTTTTGGATCAGTTCAGATTTATCGACTGGTTTTATAAAGAATGAATTCGAGACCTTTCTTAAATTAGGGAGATAGGCAATGGGATCTTGTTGCGGCAAAATAGTTTATGTAATATTTTTACTCACATTAACAAAGTATTCATTTAGATTTTCAGGGTCTGGAAGGGAAATTGTTTGAGCAGTGTGGGTTTTATTTCGAAGATCGTTTATTATGGACCAAGTTTCTTTGGCAACAATTTTTGAGCTTCCCAGACGGTTTTGGTAGTAGTCTTTTTTAGCTGAAAAACGCTTAACGTGAACGGTATTTATAACGCTTAACGTGAAATCGAGGAATATTACATTCAACTTCATACATTTATCAATGTGGATTTAACCATAAATAATAAGCAAGTGGAAAGAGTTACGTCCTACAAATATTTAGGGGTTTGGTTCACTTATACTAATGACCAGACAAGAGAAATTAAGAGGCTTATCGAAATAGCGAGACAATCATTTATCAAAATGAAGAAGTTCCTATGCTGCCGGGACATAAGTTTGAAATTAAGAACGAGAATGTTAATGTGCTACGTACTGTACTGTTGTACGGCATGGAAGCTTGGACACTGAAAAAGATAAACATAAAAACATTGAGGCATTCGAGATGTGGTGCTACAAGAGAATGTGGAAAATACTATGGACAGATAGAGGGACAAATCAAAATGTTTTGCTGAAGATGGGGAAGGAATGTGAAGTCGTAAAAACAATACAAACGAGAAAACTGGAATATCTAGGCCACATAATGAGAGGCGAAAAGTACTCCCTGCTAAGGCTCATAATCCAAGAAAGAATCTCGGGAAAAAGAAATGTGGGATGTAGAAGAATTTCCTGGTTGCGAAATTTAAGGGAATGGTACGGATGCAATTCAATACAATTATTCAGAGCTGCAGCCAACAAAGTTAAAATTGCTGTGATGACGGTAATACAAGAAAAAGAAGTTATATTTTAGTGTTTGAAATATTAATAAAATAAGGTATTTAATGTATTTAAAACGATGTACATTACAAATAAACATTGATTTTTACGAACACACTTTTACAATTTTAATCTGGCGGCCCTTGCCGTTTTTTGTTTTACAGAAAATCTAAAAAATGTCTCGAATAAATGGTACTTACTTTTTTATGAGGTATTCAAATATGTAATAAAAATGGGGGTTCCTATTTAAGATTTTAAAGTTACCCCCACCCCACCTCCATGGGATGATGTGGTGGGTCGTGTTTTGTGTTATTCGATAGGTTTTTGAAAAATATTAAACCCGTGTTTTTGTTTTTTTTTTTATTTGGAAGTGCATTTCTCGAGATATTAGACCGTTTCTATAATTTACCTAGGGTATCAGGATAAATATTTTTTCCGATTATAGCGCCATCTATAGAGAAATCGAAAAAAGACAAGAATAAAATTTACTTATTTTTGTGTAAGCAATCCGAATCTGCAATAAAAAATGTGGGTTCCTCTTTAAGATTTTAAAGCTACCCCCACCAAGCTCCAGGGTGTGGAGAGGGGTGTCATGTTTGATGTCATTCGATAGATTTTTGAAAAATATTGGAAACGTTTTTTTCAATTTTTTGATCCGATGTATATTTCGCGAGATATTCGACCGTCTGGCTACTTTTGGGACACCCATATAATTGAATTAACAAAAACACCAATAATTTTTGTTCACGTTGTTTAGTTGAACTCATGTAAGGTGAAAGATTTGACAATTTAGTCATTTTTATCTTTTCGGTGTGCGTGTACTTTAGACTGTTTTCAGATAATTTTATAAATCAATACTCTCAATTCACTCTCAATGCATTTTTTCCAATCGGGCCTAAAGAATAACTTTAAAAAGTTATGCAAAATATACCGATCTAGAACAAAAAATATAGCGTATAGACATAAATATATCTATATAGTCATACGTTTATACATAGATTTTCATGAGATTAATTTAGAATGGGCAGCTCAATGCCAGTTTTAGAAGCTTGACTAGATAGCTGGGAAAGGAGCTAGTAAAAAGGCATCCAAAAAATTGTTGAAAACTTTGGAGGGTCCGCAACTGCCAAGAAAAATTAGAAGACTAATTTCTGAACGGCTAAAACTAAAACTAAAGATAAATTACCGATCACAGGTCAACGAAAAGATGCCAAGGTTAAGGAAAGATTCAGACCAGAAATTTGTATGTGCAGACCTGAAACGTCTGGTCTGAACATGCAAAAAATATCAGTACTGAATGTTACAATATTAGCTATTATTTTCTTTTCTCATATTATTTTTGATTATTGTATAACGTTTCTTGAAAAATAAAAGATTTTTTGTAAAAAGGAAACCATTTTTTACTGCATAAAAGCAAAATCAATGGCGTAGCTAGCCCCACAGGAGGCCCATATCAAGGTTTGTTGCGGGGCCCTTTTCGACGACTGATGTGGGATAGTGCTAAAAAAATGTTAAAAAAAAGAATCAAAAACGTGTGTTTAGAATAAAATAGAAATATGCTTTATTGTCACTGAAAATTTTACAATTTTATGGACAAAGAAAGCTTACAAAGAGTCGAAAACAAAAACAATAATAAATACAGTTTACTAAAATTACATAAATCGTCAATAATATTACAAAATAAAAGATAATGAAATAAAACAAAACAATACAGGATGTTTCATTAATAATTGGAAATCTTTTAACTGTATATTCCTGGGCCAAAAATATTAAGGTATAACCCAAATCACCTACTCCGAAAAAACTTCAAGGGAGCTTGAGTTCTGTGAAGATGGTGTCTTTTAATTAGTTTTTTTTTAAAATACATCTAGAACGCTAGATGCTAGAACTTTTTAAATACATTTTCCAGAGATAGATTGATTTGATAATTTGCGAATTTCTAGTACAGGTCATATGTGTCCTTTTTGGATAGGGCAGCGGTTATTTTATCATATAAATTTTTTGTCTCAAACTTTTATTTTTGACAAATAATGCAATGTCAAAAAGACAAAGGTTAAAGACAAAAAAAGTTATGCGATAAAAAAATAACCATTACCCTAGAAATTTATGGAATTGATTTATCTCTGGAAGATAAATAGGCGTATCAGTTTTCGTTTCTCTAAATGGAAGCATTCTGGAAGTATTTAAAAAAACTAATTACAAGACGCCTTCTTCAAAGAGCTCTATCTCCCCTAGAAAGTATATTCGGACTAGGTGATTTGGGTTAAATCTTAATATTTTGAGCCCAGGAATCTACAGTTAAAATATTTACAATTAATAATGGAACACACCCCGTATATTGCAAAATTTAAATAAATTACTTAACCTTAGGGACTAATAAGTTCTGCGTATAACACCCAAATATACAGTCCAAAAAATGAAAGAATACCCATGAACGATCACATCAATCACTTATTTTGTATTTGCTAACAAAAGTTTGTTGTTTATAGAAAAAGACAGCAAATACAAAATAAGTGATTGATATGATCGTTCATATGGGTATTCTTTCATTTTTCCGACTGTAGATATAAATCATAAACCTAAGAAAACCTAATATACCAAAGTCGAAAAATAGATTTGAATTGTTGAGATCCATTATTTGAAAATATATTCAGTTTTTTCAAGCCAAGAGTGATTGGACATTGAAAATAAGCGTAACAAATTATTATAACAATCTTACGATGCGAGCGGCCGGCAAATAGATATACCTATTTATAGATAAAGAACCGATTACACGAAAATATACGCAAACAATACACACGCTTTCATGTATTCAAACATAACGCGATTACAAAAATGGCAATTTGGCATTATACTTTATATAATGTCTCACACACAGCCAAAGGTGAATAGACAATAAACAGTAGCTTGAAAACAAAAAAAGCTCTGTTGTTATGGAATAAAGGCAAACGGTAAAAAATAGATAGGTACCTGTACATAAATATAGTTTATATATAGATAAAGAATCCATTATACAAATATGTCGATATCCAAACCATATACACTGTTTCAAAGCGTTTTAATAGTAAAATAATTGTAGAATATTTTGTGGAATTTTTTAAAATGGATTTTTGTTTCGACATGCCGCGCTGGGGCCCCTGAATGGTGCCCGTGAGACGCCATGCGAGCTCTTAGGCCGCTTACAGATGAACCACTTTTTGAAGTCGAAGTCGGCAGCAAAAAGTCGAGCGCTTGTGGTTGTCTGTCTCTACTTGAAGCCGTGGTTTAACAAGAATACAAAACGCATTTTCTTTTCACACAGACGTTTTCTCGACTGCATTACAGCTTCTGTCACCTGTGTGAAAAGGAAATTTAGTAATGCGTTTTGCATTGTTGTTAAATGATAACGTCAAGTAGCGACAGACAACCACAAACCCTCGACTTTTTGCTGCCAACTTCGACTTCAAAAAGTAGTTCGTTTGCAGGCGGCCTTATCTAAAGGCCATACGAGTACGTAAAGGTTAATAAATCTGTCATCTACTTTGTTTCCTATTGTATCTTGCAGGCCCGGCCCTAGGGATTTTGCCGCACTGGGCAAGATCGGCAACCACCGCCCCCCTTGGTAGACTAATGATATGCCATATTACCACAGAGCAAAGGAAAATCAAATTACGGATTTGATTTGCCAAACAGCTTGCCTCATGAGGAACTGTTTTATCGTTGTTTTTATCGACGGTGATTTCTATAAGAGCATCGTAGATTTCTTCAATTTATAGTTTCGCAGTTTGTAGTTTCATTGAAACCACAAAGGTTTCAATGTCAGGCTAGAAATATGATTTCAACGATGAATAGATGCTGCAAAAAGTTGTCAATTTTTGTCACTAAGGAAATGAGAGAAACTGCAAACTGTGAGGATTTATCAGCATCATTTACGACTAAGTTGAGTGAATGACTAGAACATGGGATAAAAAATGCTCTAGGATTCATTTTCAAAATTCTGTTTTGAACTCCTAAGTTCTTCCCTTTTATGTTTGCCCCATTGTCATACCCTTGTTTTCTCATATCTTCCAAACGTATTCCCAGTTCATTCAGTTGTTGCAAAATAACTTCTCTTATCCCAAGCCAGTGGTTTCCAGTACAGGCACAAATGCAAAAAAATGTTCTGCAATTTTAACACTTTGCGAACAGGAACCTAAATTAATAAAAAAATAGTCATCTGTTCTACCCCAGAAATATTAGCTGTACAATATAAAATTATGCTATAATACTGCTCTGATTTCAAAAAGTTTAAAATTTTATTTTTGAAGGAGCTGAAGTAGATCAAGTAGTAGCTTGTTATTACCATTCGTTGTTCTCCTAACGTGCTCTTGTAGAACATAATCCGTTTTTCCAAAGAACTCAACAAGCTTTAAAAATTTACCATTGTATTGATGAAGCAGTTTATCAGAATCGCCCCTCAATGAAAGATTGTGCTAAGAACTGCATTATTAATATGAGTCGTTTTATTACATTTTTTCAATGGCGAATTTAGAACTTTTTTTGTGTTTCTTCGTCTATGGTATTGCCCGATTCTAGTCTAATTGTTTGTTCTACCCATTGTCGCTGTGACTGTAGATGAGCTGGAGACTTAGGCTAAGGCTCCACGCTCCACGGGTGACAAATTTACGCTAGCAGTAGCCGTAAAACGAACTTAAGGTTCCGCGGAACGGAATAGGAATAACCGAACTGAACCGGCCACAGGACTTGTGCGTAGTCGATTCAGTTCGGCTATTCCTATTCCGTTCCGCGGAACCCTAAGTTCGTTTTACGGCTACCGCTAGCGTAAATTTATCGCCCGTGGAGCCTTAGCCTTAGCGTGGCTGGACAAAGCTTCAGCCATATGTTTTAAAATAATTATCCATTTTCAGTAAATTTAATTTTGACATGAGAAAATATTTTACAGAAAAAACAATATATACACAGAATTGTTTGTCAGAATAAATTAACGACTTTCTCTCAACATTTTCACCATTGCACATTTTGTAACTGTAGTAGTTAGTTGTAAATCTATGATATGTTTTCTGTTATGATCTGTTATATTGCCGCCTCTAACTTTGCAGCCCTGGGCAGCCGCCCAGCTCGCTCACCCCCGGGGGCGGGCCTGGTATCTTGTTTATACGACGTTTTCACCTTCTATTATAGTGTATTCAAAGTATGCAAAAAGTGTTTTTATTTTACTCTCAATTAATATTTATTTCATGTATTTAATATTCTTCGATCTATACGTTTATTTGACTGTAATATTAATTTCAAATGATTGTGTAAATTCCGTGATTTGTTTCAATTCGCAATCGACACGTACTCCGTTTGATTAAAATCAAGACGTTGCTGGACAAAGACGTTAATTGTAAATATAAATTCTAGAGATCCAACCGGAAATCCAATCGAGGTTTCCGTATCTTTATCTTAATGGTAATTTCGTACTTTTATGAAATACTTCGAAAAACGTATTGATTAAATGTAACTGCATTGCTTTTCTTGTAAACAGATAATCGTGGATTATCCAGTTCCCATCGCGGTGTAAGCAAAATGTTTGGCCTGAATGAGTCTACAACAGATGAAATACAAACAAGGGAGACAGGGTAACAAACCAATACAAACAGAGAAAAAGAAAACCCAAAGATGTTTTGGATCTTTTAAACAATCTAAAAAAACAACCAGATCTCCAAAGTAAGATGACGTTTCTAACAAAAAAATGCTAATGCAAATGATGAGTATGTTGAAGAATCTTAAAGAGGATGCGGAAGAAATAAGAAAACAACAAAAAGCACAAGAGAAGAAAATAAAGGAAATTTCTGAAAAAATAAAAGGAAATGGCACCTGGGTAGAGTGCCTCTACCCAGGTGTTCAGATGAAGATACGGTTAATCTGAAATACGTATTACTGTACTGTAATCAAATCTGAACCATCTTTTCTTTTAGTTAAAATAAAAGAACTCAAAAACGAACAAAGCTAAAAATAAATAAGCAATATCAGCAATTAAGAATATCAATAAAAAAATGGTGCAAGAAATTAATAGTCTACGAAAAGAAATAATGAATTTCAATGAAAGAATTTAAAAACTTGAAAGCGATAAAAAAGGAATACATTTTTGGAAAAATCAAGTAAAACCGTAAAGTAATTAAGTATCGAACTGAGGACTCCAAACATTTTTTGGAGTATGAAGTTCAAGATTTTTCCAAAGGCACTGAATAGAAATTTAATGCACGTGGTATTTTTTAAAAGGTAGTTGAACAACCTTTAAAATGAGGTATCACTCAATCCCAATTTCCATTAAAGATTTGGAGAGTTGTGCCCGATCCCTTTAGAAGATTTGAGGTAATTTAGTTGAAAACTGGCCTAAAAAATGTCCCACTCACAAATAAATTTGACGTGTTTCTGCATATTTTTAGATTTTTAATAGGGACCGAATTATAGAGGGAGGTACTTTTTCAATTTGATACACTGTATGCATTTGGGTTTCATGAATATTCTTTGTCTCTCGAAGGAAAGACAAAGTGGCGCCCTTTTTGGCAAATTATTTTTAACTTGTTTTTTTCGCTTTATTTATTCAGTATTTCTAGTTTAGTTCTAGTAGCTATCGTCTTATATTTATTTTTTTTTCTCCAATTTTATTTTTGTTTTTGTGCTAGTAAGAATGATCCAAGGAACCACCCCCCATCTCTTCCGATTATGAGCAACGCGGCCTCATTCTTCGTGTAAGCTACATAAAATCTACACATAGCGCCCAGTGTGCTACAGCAGTTAGCACTAGTTCTTCTGCCATTGAGCCCAATTTCTAAAACCCAGGACAAAATATTGCCCTACTCTCTCTTTCTTGTCGTTTCCCCATTACTGAGGATCGTGATTTCTTCCAATATTCCTTACAATGTTTTTCCATTGGTCTCTATCTTCAGCTGCTCTAAGAGCTTCGCAGAATGAGTTTCCAGCTGAATTCTTTATTTGGTCAGACCATCTTTTTGGTGATCGTCCTCTTGATCTTCTCCCCGGAACGTTTCAAGAAATAATTAATCTCTCCAAACTGTCGTCACCTCTGCGAACCACGTGACCAAAGAATTGCAGAATTCGTTGCAGATATATTAATTGTAGACAGCCTTATTTTAATATTGAGTTTGTTTAGAATGAAAACGTTTGTCCTATGAGCTGGCCAAGGTATGCGCAGCACCACATCTCAAAGGCATCAATTGTTTGGCGCTCGAATGCGCGAAAAGTTCAAGTCTCTGCTCCGTATAGAAATATTGAGAATACGAAGGCATTCACCAGTCTCATCTTGATATTTTGAGAGATAGATCTGTCCAAACTTTAGTTAGGCGATCCATCGCATTTTTTTCCATACCAATACGTCTCTGAACTTCTGCTTCACAGTTACTCTCGTTAGTTATACTAGACCCGAGATAGATAAAGGTGTTTACTATCTGGTATTCCTGCAACATGTTAGTCAGTTGAATAGTGTCGAATCTGTCGACCACCATTATTTTTGTCTTAGCTTTATTGATTTTCAGACCAACTTTATTGCTTTCGTACGCAACTCTTCGCAGAAGATCAAACATTTCTTGCTCATTTGCTGCTATATGTCTAGTGTCATCAGAAAATCTTAAATTGGAGATTTTCCTACCAGCTACTGTTACTCCACCGGCCCATCCTTGTCACCTGACATGTTCACCATAAATGTTAAATAAGTCAGGTGACAACACGCATCCTTGTCTAACACCTCTCTCGGTCTTGAATTGGTTTGAGAACTTCTGATCTAGTCGTACTGTCGCTATATTGGACTCGTACAGATTTTTAAGTGTGACCAGGTGCATTGGTGCGCCCATTTCTATTAAAATTGACCACAGAGTTATCCAGCTTACACAATCAAATGCCTTTTGGTAGTCAACGAAGCATATAATCATAGGTACTTGAAATTCTCTAGACTTTTCAATGAGTTGTCTCAGGTTCAGGATTTACTCCCTTGTACCATTACCCTTTACAAACCCCGCTTGTTCCTGATGTATTTGTTACTGTAGATAGGTTTTAATTATATTTTTGATGATATGCAACAAGATTTTACTAGCATGGGTTATTAGTGACAGTGTGCAGTAGTTTTCACATCTGGTAGTAGTTTTGTGTAGCGGGATATAAATTGAGGTACACCAGTCAGATGGCCATTTTCCTGAATTCCAAACAGCGACACAGATAGAATGGATGATATGCCTGGGGATTTATTTCTCTTTAGTGATTTATTTGCATCTTTGACTTCAGCGAGTAAAACAATAGTTTCTCTAGGGTAGTCAGAGAGCCACTGATTTTCTGCTGGTACCTCGTTATTTTTATATAGCTCCCCACAGTAGTTTCGCCATGTTTGGTGTGAGTTTGATCTTCTGGAATAAATCCCTCGGTTCATTTCGACAGCCATGTTCCTCTATCTCTCTGCATATTTGAGAGATGTAATCAGCTTTGTCTTTGCGGCACGTAATCGATGATTGTTTTTAATTAATTTAAACATAAAGAAAAATGTATGTAATTTATTTAATTCAAAATACATTTTACTGCTTTCAATAAACAGAAAGAAATGATTATTTGAGAAATAAACATTGCTTTTCACGTAAATTCAATGTTCAAGCTGCCACACACCTGCCTCTTGGCACTTTGAACATTTAATTTATGCGAAAAACAATTATTTATTTGCAATGTTTATTTGTGAAATAAACATTTTATTTCTGATTTCTGAGAGCAGCATAGTCTATATATTTTGAATTAAATAAATTACACACATTCTTCTTTTTGTATCAATTAATTTAATTCAAAAACATTTTTTTGGACAACCTGTAAAAATAATTATGTAAATGTTTATATTACTGAATAGAGAATTGAATAACCTTTCAAATGGTCTAGTACACAACTTCTATTTTCATTATGTAGACACGTAATCATCGATTACGAGATCACGGCGAAATGGATGACGTCAATAGTATGCTGTATATGCCAAAAAATCATAATTTAAAAATAAAAATCGACCTGTCTCGGGATTTTTCCTTAAAGTCGCCGGTTTACGAAATAATGAATTTACTCCATTTGACTTTGCCACACTGTGTAATGTATTTTTTTTTAACAACTTAAGAACGACTGGATCGATTTGGCTAATTTTTATTTTAAAATATTTGCAGAAAAGAAAATAAAAATAAATAAAATTAATTCAATTTAATAAAATTAAATTACAATAAATAACAAAATTTTGAAAAATGAAATAAAATCAAATAAATCTAAATAAAATCGAATCAAAACGAACCCAATCGAATCGAACCAAATCGAATCGAATCGAATCGAATCGAATCAAATCGAATCGAATCGAATTAAATTGAGTCGAGTCGAATCGAATCGAATCGAATCGAATAGAACCGAATTGAATCGCATGGAAGGAATCCAATAGAATCGAATATAATCGAATTGAATCGAGTTGAATCGAATCGAGTCGAATTGAATCGAATTGTATATAATCGAATTGAATAAAGTAAAATTTCATTAACTTATGTCGGTACTTCCCAAGTGCAACGCTCTTTTTTTATTACCGTAATTTTAACGTAATAATAATTTGAAGATAAATTAAATACGTCTGTTTCAAACCTTATTTACTTGAAACTTGTAGTAGATTTCATATATCTCACTTAAAAACACCAATTTCGTCCGTTTTCCAAGCGGAAGGTAAAATTAAATCTGACAACAGAGTCTGTTTCAGTTCTTCTTTCGCTAGAGAGACCCTAATGCCGTTTTATTACTTTAGTGATAGCAAGAAAACTGGTTTTTGGAAATGTGTTACTACCAGATAAATATGCTTTCATTTTCTGGTATTTACATCATTATTTAACGCTTTTATAAAAGACTAAGTAATTAACAGCTTGCAAGATCATTATGTGTAATTTGTGGAGGTAAAAGCTATTTTTTAATATCATAGGAGTTTTATTAGATAATCAAATTAGATTATGTGATTTCTTTTTAAATACCCCATTTGAAAAAATACAAAGTCAAATAATACAGGACAAAGTAATAATACAGGAAACAATCAGCAGAAGAAGAGGCCCGGCCGCAAAAGAAGATCCTGGCTCCAAAATTTCCGAGAGTGGTATAAAGAAACCACCGCTAATCTGTTTCGAGCTGCCATAAACAAAATTATTATTACCAATATGATCGCCAACGTTCTTTACTCGGACAGGTTACTAATAGAAGACGATATGTATTCCATACATAAGAAATTCAACCTTACACAATTTATTTGTACAAAAATAACCAAAATTGTTACTAACCCAAGGTGTGGGTAAAAGGAGTCGATTAAAAGCACTCAGTGAATTATTGAAATCTACTCTGTATTATAAAAAGCATGTCAGCAACATCCCCTAGTCGTAGTCCGTGCAACACAAAATTTTCGATTATTATTATTTATTTACGAGATATTGATGGGGTAAATTATTCACTTTTTGATTCAAATTATTGCGAAGCTTAACTTCCATGACTCTATAAAGCCAAGATTATAACCACATATTCATAAAAACACATTTAGACCGGGAGATATTTATTAGATATAAGTTCAGCCACGATTTTGACGTGGCGCGTGGGCAGGAGTCCTGCCCTTTGCAATACTGGAAGGTTAGACGAGGTACTTACAATTTGTGAAAAAATCCCCGGGTTTACCATGACATTTTCCTGTGAAAATTAGATTCTCCATGAAAAAAAAAGGGGGTATAACAATGAATTTCGGAGTCCTGCCGTATCCATAGAATGACAGGATATTTTATGAAGAAAATTTAATCTTAAAATCAGAACCTTAGTATTAAGAAATTAAAATAATTCAATACTCTTCTTCTTCTTCTTCTTCTTCATCTTCTTCTTCTTCTTCTTCTTCTTCTCTTCTCTCTTCTTCTTCT